>NC_065443.1:308158803-309408803 GCF_917563875.1 Diabrotica virgifera virgifera
ATATAGGGTGTCCGAAAAAATCTTTTTGGATTAAATTTATTGATATAAAAAGAAGAATGTATGCAATTTATTTAACTCAAAATACATTTTACTGCTCTCAGAAAACAGAACAAAAATGTTTATTTGAAAAATAATCATGGCTTTTCGCTTAAATTAAATGTTTAAACTGTCACGAGGCTGGTGGGTGGCTGCTTTAATATTTAATTTAAGCAAAAAACAATATTTATCTGCCAAATAAACATTTTTTCCTGTTTTCTGATAACAGTAAAATGAATTTTGAATTAAATAAATTACACACATTCTTCTTTTTATGTCAATAAATTTAATTAAAAACAATTTTTTTTGGATGCCTTGTATAAAAAATTATGTTAATGTTTATATCACTGAATAGAGAATTAAATTACCTTTCAAATGAGCTATCACACGATCCCTATTTTCATTTAAAAAATCAACGATGACGTCATCACGCCCAGATGGATGACGTCACTAGTATAATATATATGTTAAAAAGTCGTAATTTA
This sequence comes from Diabrotica virgifera virgifera, assembly GCF_917563875.1. Classification (NCBI taxonomy): domain Eukaryota; kingdom Metazoa; phylum Arthropoda; class Insecta; order Coleoptera; family Chrysomelidae; genus Diabrotica; species Diabrotica virgifera. The sequence goes on from NC_065443.1 coordinate 308,159,325, forward strand.
AAAATAAAAATTGACCTGTTTCAGGATTTTTTTCCAAAGTTGTCCGTTCTCGAGAAAATGAATTTATTCCAACCTTTACGTGCTCACTGTATAAGTAAAAGCTATTTTGATGTTCTTTAGTATATTTATTGTAAATATATTTGTCAATAGTATTTTTGCCTTTTATTTCAGTTCTTACTACAGTACATAACATAGCATTACAAGGTAAATATTGAATTTTTGCGTTGTTTCAGGAAATTGTCTCCAGTGTCATTTATTTATTTGATTTCTTGTTGTTCGTTACCAAAAATCTCGAGCTGTTCCAATTCTAGGTCCAGAAGGTAGTTTTCTTCGCTAAAGGTAAAGTAAAATTAGCTTTTCAAATTCTAGGCCAAGATAGCCCGAGTTGGCGCCCATTTTCTTCTTCTTCACTTATCGTACTGTTCGTACCCTTTTATTTCCAGTGTCTCATCTAGTCGCATTGAGTTTTTGTATTAAGAAAAAGGTCTCATTTTCTTCTTTGTATATACTATATCATCATCTAATATCTTTGTTTCATATTTCAAAACCAATATTTAGTGTAAAAAAAGCTAGCCCGAACTTCCCACTCGAGATTTAGTGTCTCTCTGCCTATTTAAGTTAGTCTTCTGAGCTAAGTCCTTCTTAATTAATATCTTCAATAACTTCCCTCTTCTACTTCTATCTCAATTTTACCTTTTTACTCCCTCTCATTCACAATACCCAGAGTATTGGGTTACAAGTTTTGGTATTGTTTGATGGTTTGCTAGTATGTTTTTTACGATCTAAAAAAATTTTTCAAGTAAGCTGTCTGAAGAATACTAGCCATAGTCTTATAGGTCTTGATGTAAGATTATTTGTGGTTAAATGAAAAATGTAAAAGAGAACAACAAACTATCCATTGATAACAAACTACTAATTTAGAAACAAATACGAATACCACAATACCAGTATGGACATACGGTGCAAAGCTCTAGGATTGGCCAGTAAAAACAACAATGAAGTAATACAGAGAATTCAAAATAGGGTACTAAGGAGCAACGTTGGTGTTCCATGGTACGTAAGAAACAGCTGAGATCTGAAGATAGAAACAGTAGAACAAATAAGTACTATATGTACCAGCAGACATGAACAACGTCTACTTCAACATGTGAATGGCGAGACCATCCAACTGCTCGACAACACAGATATAGAAAGAAGGTTCAAGAGGACAAAACCCTTCTAGTTAGAGAAGTGAAAATAATTACTTTAAAAGCAGAACATTGTTTGAGCTTAATATACCAATGTACAGAAAATATTAGAATTGTGTTGCTATCGACGAATCCTAAAGATATCGTGGATTTCGCACACTTCCAGTGAAGATGTTCTCCACATGATGAATTCAGAACGTCTGCTCATAAACATCATAAATAGGAGAAAAACATAATACTTCGGCCTAGTGTTCCCAAAATCGGTCTTGGTCTTGCAGTCTTGTTCTTGCGCTTTCGCAAGACCAAGACCAAGACCGCCTAATTTTAGCAAGACCAAGACCAAGACTTACCGTGCAAGACTTGAGCAAGAACAAGACTAAGCCTGCGAGACTCTGGCGTCTTGCAGTTAGAACTGAGGGTCGTTTTAGGGAGTATATAAGTTCGGCTATATTCTTAGATACTCTATGAGAAACAAAAAAAATTGTAACATAAATTTTGAAAATTGGACTTATGTGCATTACGAACAATACCATAAACATACATAGCGAATCAAAATATACATTAAAAGAACACTCGACACATTTGACATGTACTCAGAGGTCATTATTATAATGTAAGTCTCCAAAAAAAATTGATCGCCACTTTATTATCCACATACGTGCAGCTCAAGAAGAAAATATGATCATCAAAATTCCCCAATTTCTTCTGAACCTTAAAATGATAGTTCTCACATATTATCCCCAATGGGATGTCCTAAAACCCCGGAAAAAACCTAGCTTAGACAAGCCATGAGACCATCCTCTTCGAGCGATCTAATAAGATGCCTGACAAGCCGCTTCCGGCTTCTTCTCCAAAAAAGACTCCGTTCGAGAGACATACTTCCGTTACATGTCACTCGTTGACAGCACTCTTAGAATACACCAGGTGCTCCAACAACCTACAACCTTGCTGAATCCGATTATATATTACAAGATGATGGCCTTTCCGCATATGTACACCCTATACGGCTTTCCATCACCCGCAACCCCTTTATAGCCGAGAAAAATAACACATTACCAGAATATCCACCCAATGACGTCATACTGTCACCTTTTTTTACCCAAAACAAAATATCAACGACCATTTGTCAATACCAGTTTAGAAAAGAGAAGAGGACGAACTTCCAAGTCATACATAATGTCACGGTCCCAGGCCGGCCCTGTCAACGCCAGAACTTTCTGGCGCCGAAGTGTCTGAAACCCTGTTCGTCGGCGAGACAGCTGTTTACGAACGTATCGGCATATCTAGAAGGTCACCTAATACACCTTTCTTTTGTTGCTTTGTAAATAATACACATCTTTCGATTTTTTCTGGAAATCAGTAGATTAATTTTTATAACTATGTAAAGAGACATTTTTGAAATTAGAGTTAGTTATAAATTTGTAGTCGTCGGTCGAGTAACATTTTTCGATGTTCGGACGCGAAATAAATGTAAATGTAAATGGTACATATTAGACATTTAGATAAATTGTTGTTTTAGTGTAATCTTTAATAAAGCCGTGGTTATTTTGTAACGAATAGAAATAATGTAGTATTTTAATGTTAAGTTTGTAAATTAGTGTTATTAAAGGATATAAATTCAGTGTTCTTTATTTCTTTAAGTGTAAGTTATTAAAAATAAATAAAGTCAATTAAATTAAACTTAGTGCCTAAAAACATAAACAATAAAATAGTAGAGTCAATCGCGTAACAAAATGGTGTCAGAAGTGGGATACTTGAAATACATAAATTTAACGTAAATTTTCGGTTTAAATAGAGTGTGGAACTTTTAAAAATAAATAAAATATAAATCGTAATAAATAAAGTGTGTGACAATGTCTTCACAACATAAGAAAATCACTGAATTGATCGTTAAGGAGCTCCGCAACCAGTTAGAAGAGAGAGACATGGACACTACTGGGAAAAAGGCTGATCTAGTCGAACGTCTAAAGAACGCTCTTCAAGAAGAGGGTAAAGATCCAGAAACCTATTTGTTTGAAGACAAGCATGCTGCTGTGATCTCGTCGATTTCGAAAGTATCGACAGACATTACATCGCTAGAGAACAAAGTTTCGATAGACATTACATCGTTAGAGAGCAAAGTTTCTAGTGAAATCTCCCAAGTTTCCTCCGATGTTTCTAAAGTTTCGACAGACATTACATCGTTAGAGAAAAAGGTTTCTAGTGAAATTTCCCAAGTTTCCTCGGATGTTTTGAAGGTTTCGACAGACATTGCATCATTAGAGAAGAAAGTTTCGGGTGATATTTCATCCCTTGACAGCAAAATGACTAACGAGATCTCTAAAGTCACTTCGGATTTTGACGACAAGATATCGTCCATAAAATCTACCTTTGAAGAAAAGATCAAGGAAATAGAAAAGAAACTGGAGAAAACGGAAAAAGTGGACAAAGTGGTGGAACCCATCTTAACAGATATTAAAGATGATGAAACCAAATACAAGTTGGAGCCACGGTCGATAGTTGAAGGGAGTGTAGGTCATGCCCGTGTTAAGGTGCCAAATTTCGACGGAAAGTCATCATGGAACAACTACATGAAACAGTTCGAATCGGCGGCCAGAGCGAACGGATGGTCCGAAAAAGAAAAAGCTGTAAACCTCACTATTGCTCTTCGAGGCGATGCTTTGGATGTCCTCCAGACCATAGCCGTAGAGGAGACAGATGACTTCGAGCAGCTTAAAAAGAGACTGAATATGCGATATGGGCACGAACATTTAGAGCATGTCTATCAGTCGCAGTTTAAAAATCGAAGACAAAAGAAAGATGAATCTCTTCAAGAATACGAGGTCGATATTGCCAGGTTGGTACGATATGCATATCCAACAGCTCCCGAAGACATGATGGAAAAGTTGGCTGTTCAAACATTTATTGATGGCCTTCGTGATCATGAAATGCAAAGAACACTGCGATTAGCTCGTCACAAGACGCTGGTCGATGTCTTGTCTGCCGCCCTCGAATACGAATCAGCTACCCAGGCCTCTGGTGGGTACAGTAAAGTGAGGACTGTGAAAGAGGAACAGGATGAGGACAAACTTGACCAGCTTGTTAATATGGTGAAAGACATTGCATCCAAGAAAACGAAGACCATAAGGTGCTGGAACTGTGGGGAAATGGGACACGTACGGAGTTCATGTAAGTACCCTAGGTACAATAACAATCAAGAGACTCACCAGCAGGAAAACTAGAACGGGTCGGCCTTAGGGGGGCAGCTTCGACCCGCAACTTTTCCAAAGACCCTCTCATACTAATAGCTTCTTTGAAATGTCGTGAGGATAGTGTATATGTGGATGGAGAAATAAACGGTAAAAAGTATACATTGTTGGTGGATACCGGAGCGACCAGGACCATTATACGACCGTCAGTTATAAACAGCCGTAAGAAACTCTTACCAACGAGGTTGCGACTGCGGACTGCCACAGGTGAAAATGCCAACATCCACGGAGAAATCCAGATACAATTAGGGATTGGAGCAGAAAAGTTCGTCCATACTGTCATAGTTGCAGACATCGAAGAAGATGTTATATTAGGAATGGACGTAATGAATTTGCATGGATTTCAGTTGGATTTTAAGAACCGGGTAATCAAAGTTGGCAACGAGGAGGTATTTCTTCATCCACATGATGACATCACTGTGCTAGCAGCCATTAAAGAAGATACAGTTGTGCCTGCGAGGAGTGAAACGATCATCGTAGCGCGGCTACAGGGAATTGTGGAAGAAGGAACACCTATTATGATGGAGCCATGGAACCACGACGAGGAGGTTGGCCGAGGAATCATAATTGGAAAGGAATTGGTTACTTCTGCTAAAGAAATTCCCGTGAGATTGATTAATGTCAATGACTACCCAGTGACCATCAAGAAGGAGACAAAAGTAGGAACTTGTGTACCCGTGACGTCCATAATCCGCCAGACGACAACATCAGATAATTCCAACGACAAGTTCGACCAAATGGTTGCAGTTGCAGGCCAGTCTCTAAATCAAATGAAAAAAAGAAAATTAAGGGAATTTCTTAGGCAATATCGTGACATATTCGTACCGAAAGGAGGAAAGACAGGAAGAACGACAGTTGTCAAACATAAAATTAACACTGGTACCGCTAGGCCAATTCGTCAAACAGCTCGACGATTACCACAGGCGAAGAGAGAGGAAGCTGAAAGGATTGTTCAAGAAATGAAGAAAGACGGGGTGATAGAAACTTCTACGAGCCCATGGGTCTCTCCGGTGGTCCTGGTCAAGAAGAAAGATGGAACTACGAGGTTCTGTGTGGACTACCGTTTGTTGAACAATGTTACCAAGAAAGATAGTTATCCTCTGCCTCGGATCGACGACACGTTGGACACATTGGCTGGAAGTAAATTGTTTTCTACGTTGGACTTGAAGTCTGGATATTGGCAGGTAGAGATGGATCCAGTGGACAAAGAGAAGACGGCCTTTACGACAGGATCTGGATTATGGGAATTCAACGTTATGCCGTTTGGACTCTGTAACGCACCTGCGACATTTGAGAGGCTTATGGAAAATGTGTTGAGAGGGTTATCTTGGAAGTCGTGCCTGGTGTATTTAGACGACATAATCGTTTTGGGGGAGACGTTTGAAGACCACCTGAAGAATTTAGAAGACGTTTTTAATCGACTTAAAGCTGCCCAGTTAATGTTAAACCCCAAGAAATGCCAGCTATTTCAAAGTAAAGTCAATTATCTAGGCCATATAGTCAGCAAAGAAGGAGTGGCCGTGGACAAAGGAAAAATCGATTCCATTAAGGAATGGCCGGAACCAACTGATAAACATCAAGTGAGAAGTTTCCTGGGACTATGTACTTACTACCGGAGATTCATTAAGAAGTTTGCAGATATCGCTAAGCCATTAACGCGACTTACAGAGGAAGCAAGGGATTATTGCTGGGATGGAGACTGCCAAACGGCCTTTGAAACTTTGAAGAGGCATTTAATTACAGCGCCAATATTAGGGTATCCACTGCCAGAAGGAGAGTTCATCTTAGATACGGATGCAAGCAATGTGGGAATTGGAGGAGTGCTGTCGCAGATCCAAGGAGGACAGGAACGAGTCCTTGGATATTTTAGTAAAGTGCTTTCAAAACCTGAACGAAATTATTGCGTCACGAGAAGAGAACTTCTAGCAGTAGTAAAATCAGTGGAACACTTCTATCAATACCTCTACGGAAGGAAGTTTCTAATCCGAACCGACCATGCCGCCCTTAAATGGTTAATGCAGTTTAAGAATCCAGAGGGTCAGATAGCCAGATGGATTGAACGACTTCAAGAATATGATTTCAAGATCGAGCATCGGGCCGGAGTTAGCCACAGGAACGCTGATTCTCTATCTAGAAGACCGTGTCCAGCAGAATGTTCCCATTGCAACAAAACAGAGTCAAAGGAAGCAGCAGTACTAAGAACAACAGTGGTCAATGACGAGTGGACGCCTACCAAGATCAAGGAAGAACAAGAAAAAGATCCAGTTTTACAGAAGATTCGACAATGGAAAGAAGAAAATCGTCGACCATCTTGGCAAGAAATATCAAGCCTAGGCTCAGTAGTTAAGACGTATTGGGCCCAGTGGGACTCATTTATCTTGGAAGACAGCTTGCTTAAACGAGTAATAGAAAATGATGATGGTTCGGTGAGGAGAACACAGTTGGTGATTCCAAAGAGCAGAGTAGCCGAAGTACTTCGTCAGTTACACGACAGTCCATCAGGAGGGCATTTTGGTGTAAAGAAGACCCTTCAGAGAATTCGGGAACGATTTTATTGGATGAATAGTTCCGACGATGTGAAGGACTGGTGTAAGAAATGTACTACCTGTGCTACAAGTAACGGGCCCTACCGGAAAAGAAAGGCTCCTATGAGACAGTACAATGTTGGAAGTCCGTTTGAAAGAATAGCTTTGGATATTGCCGGGCCATTTCCAGAAAGTGACAATGGATGCAAATACATGTTGGTGATAATGGATTACTTCACGAAGTGGGTGGAGATCTACGCAATTCCAGACCAGAAGGCCGCCACTATTGCAGATGTGTTAATCAAAGACTGCATCAGCCGATTTGGAGTACCTCTGGAGATCCATAGTGACCAAGGAAGGAACTTTGAGAGCGATCTATTTCAAGGAATCTGTGATAAACTAGGCATGAAGAAGACAAGAACCACGGCCTATCACCCGCAATCGGATGGAATGGTGGAGCGTATGAATAGGACAGTCGGCAAGTATTTGACAAAGATGGTGTCCAATCATCAACGAGACTGGGACCAGTACCTTCCGTTCTTCGCAATGGCCTATAGATCTGCTGTTAATGAATCAACTGGCCAAACACCAGCAAAAGTCCTATTTGGACGTGAGATGCGTCTACCCTGTGATCTAGAGTTTGGATGTCGACCTGGAGAAGATGTTGCTGGTGAGGATTACGTGAATGAATTACGAAGAAGAATGGACGATATACATGAGTTGGTCCGTTCTAATCTTCAGATCGCTAGCGACCGAATGAAGAAACGATACGATACCCAAGCTGAAAAGGGATGTTTCAAGGAGAACGACAAAGCCTGGCTTTATAATCCAAAGAAGCGAACAGGCTGCTCTCCCAAGTTGCAGCAGTTCTGGGAAGGTCCGTACCTCATTGTCAAGAAAATCAATGACGTTATCTACCGAATAAGCAAGATTCCTAGGGGAAAGCCGATGATAGTCCACCATAACCGGTTGGCGCCGTACGAGGGAGACCACGACGTAGATGAAGAAGTGGAAGTCAACCAAGTTCGAGAAATACCTGACCTTACCTTTGAAGAGTTCATGGGTGCCTACGGAGGTACCGGTAAAGCAAGACATGGTGTTACCACTGAAGAAAAGCGAGATCTTCTCGCACTTCCCGATGACTATTCGCTGGCCCATACTATCCCGGCCAGTATCAAAGACGCACGAGGGTTGGCATCCGCCTTCCGAAGGAAGTTTGGTCGAGTTGCAGAACTTCAATGCCAACTGCCAGCTCCTGGCAAAGCATTGAAACTCCAAGATGCATCACGTTACCTATTCTATCTGGTAACAAAAGACACTGTCCATGACCAACCTACCTACCAAGATGTATGGGATGCATTAATTCAATTGAGAGAGCACGTGTTGGAGTCCGACGTGCAAAAGTTAGCCATGCCAAAGTTAGAATGCAGCCAATTAGACTGGAGAGTTATCCGAAATATGGTAGAAGAAATTTTCCAAGACACCGAGGTCCAGGTGTTAGTCTGTTGCAATCCGCATAGTTACCGGTGCGGAGAGAAGACCGTCCCCTGTCACTTTTATACAACTGGGAGTTGTAAAAGAGGGTCCAGTTGCAGATACCAGCATCCAGTTCCAGTCCCGACAAGGTTCCAGGAGGAACCATCTTTTGAGGAGGGGGCAATGTCACGGTCCCAGGCCGGCCCTGTCAACGCCAGAACTTTCTGGCGCCGAAGTGTCTGAAACCCTGTTCGTCGGCGAGACAGCTGTTTACGAACGTATCGGCATATCTAGAAGGTCACCTAATACACCTTTCTTTTGTTGCTTTGTAAATAATACACATCTTTCGATTTTTTCTGGAAATCAGTAGATTAATTTTTATAACTATGTAAAGAGACATTTTTGAAATTAGAGTTAGTTATAAATTTGTAGTCGTCGGTCGAGTAACATTTTTCGATGTTCGGACGCGAAATAAATGTAAATGTAAATGGTACATATTAGACATTTAGATAAATTGTTGTTTTAGTGTAATCTTTAATAAAGCCGTGGTTATTTTGTAACGAATAGAAATAATGTAGTATTTTAATGTTAAGTTTGTAAATTAGTGTTATTAAAGGATATAAATTCAGTGTTCTTTATTTCTTTAAGTGTAAGTTATTAAAAATAAATAAAGTCAATTAAATTAAACTTAGTGCCTAAAAACATAAACAATAAAATAGTAGAGTCAATCGCGTAACAATAACCTACGAATGTCAGATGTTTTTCAAATGTGAACATTTTAATATTTTCTTCATTTGTTATTTAATTATAATTGCAAAAATAATTGTAACAATTGTCCCGAGTGTAATTATCGTAAGTGCAGTGTACACCAGTCATCCGATAAACAGGAATCTACAGAGTATTCGGAAAATAATGAGAAGCTATTTCTCCTACTAAATCATCCAAGGCTTTTAATATTGTTCAACAGATATACATCTCACTATCCATACAGGACTATCTTTCACCATGCTAAACATGGTGGAAGAAATCTTTAAAGACACCGAGGTCCTGGTATTAGTCTATTGCAATCCGTATCGTAAATGGTGCAAAGCGAAGACCGTCCTTTGCCACTTGTATACAAGTGGGAGTTGTAAAAAAGGGGCCAGTTGCAGATGCCAGCATTCAGTTCGAGTGACGGCGAGGTTACAGGAGGAACCATCTCTTAAGGAGGGGGAAATGTGACGCTCCCAATCCGGCCCTGTTAGTCGACGGCGAGTCATACCCATGTAGGCGTACGTAGTTGCCTATGTAGGCGCACCTTAATAAGCCTATAGAAGCAAAAGCTTTTTCAATATTTTTAATGAACTGTGTTACAAATCTTTATCAAATTATTAAAATTTTATGACAGTGATTCTGACGTTGCATTGCTAAACACTAACAATCGGCGCAACTGTAGTTGTGAGAGCAAAACTAAACGTATCACAGCAAATAGATCCATTGGCCCGAATCGCGGAATGATGCGATTTTCGCAGCGAATTTGGAAATGAAGGGCGCGACGAGATACCAAACACAATGAGCCGTTATCAAATTTGCATCTTCATGCAGGATGCATACTTATTACTTTTGTCATCCGCCTTTCGAAGGAAGTTTGGTCGAGTTGCAGAACTTCAATGCCAACTGCCAGCTCCTGGCAAAGCCTTGAAACTCCAAGATGCATCACGTTACCTTTTCTATCTGGTAACAAAACACACTGTCTATGACCAACCTACCTACCAAGGTGAATGGGATGCATTATTCTAATTGAGAGAGCACGTATTGGAGTTTGACGTGCAAAAGTTAGCCATGACAAAGTTCGAATTAAGCCAACTAGATTGGAGAGTTGTGCTAAACATGGTGGAAGAAATCTTTAAAGACACCGAGGTCCTGGTATTAGTCTATTGCAATCCGCATCGTAAATGGTGCAAAGCGAAGACCGTCCCTTGCCACTTTTATACAAGTAGGAGTTGTAAAAGAGGGTCCAGTTGCAGATGCCAGCATTCAGTTCGAGTGACGACGAGGTTCCAGGAGGAACCATCTCTTAAGGAGGGCGAAAATGTGACGCTCCCAATCCGGCCCTGTTAGTCGACAATGAGTCATGCCCATGTAGGCGTACGTAGTTTCCTATGTAGGCGCATCTTAATAAGAGTATAGAAACAAAAGCTTTTTCAATATTTTTGATGGACTGTGTTACAAATCTTTATCAAATTATTAAAATTTTCGATTCTGACGTTGCACTGCTAAACACTAACAATCGGCGCAACTGTAGTTGTTCGAGCAAAACTAAACGTATATCACAACAAATAGATCCATTGGCCCGAATCGCGGAATGATGCGATTTTCGCAGCGAATTTGGAAATGAAGGGCGCGACGAGATACCAAACACAATGAGTCGTTATCGAATTTGCATCTTCATGCAGGATGCATATTTATTACTTTTGTCATGTTCGGAATGCCAATTACGAGCGGCCGCCACGAGTTCAATTAAATTTTGATAGGAGATGAAATTTGGTTCAACTATAAATGGTTTTATTACGGACATTAGACGTCGTGTTAGGGTTTTTGATCGTTTATCTGTTAGATAGATTGTGGCTGCGGCAAGGGAAACGGTTGGCTTGAACATAAACAGTTTTAAAACTATTTTTTGACATTGTATTAGACAGCCACGATAAATTAAGAGTGCTCTGTTCTGTTTGATACAATAAAATACAGGAATGTGAAAAAAAAACACAGCATACGTGTGAACATTAACGAGTAAGTATACTCTTCATACAAAAAGATATGTATTAATTGAAAAAAAAACTATCGAGTATGAGTATGGAGTATGTATAGCACTCGCTCCGCTGTCGCTCGTGCTCTAAACATCGCGTGCGTTCGCAAAAAGCATACTTTAGGAACTGTTTCATAAATAACTATTTTTATAAGGAAAGGTTGTATTGTTTTTAAGAATGCGAAAGCCATGAATGAGAGTGATTTTCCTTAACTTATTGATTTTTCTAATTTGTACGTAATTCTTGAAAGTACAACAACATGTGTCTGGACTCTTGGACTGTTTGAAACGATATCACTTTAGTTCACCACCATTACATAAGATGTTGAGAAAATATGAAACACACATCAATGTTAAGACACAGTTTACTACTTTTATCTGAAATGAAAATATAAGCGACGGTTTTAGTGCGCCTTATATTACACACCAAGTTTATTACGAAAGTAAAAGTGTGAAAATAAGAAAATTTTATACGCTCATAAATTTGTTGTCAATATTTTTATCGTTTACTTAGTGCTAGAGGTGCATTACAGTTTTGCAGGGAGCTATTTTTGCCACTGCTTGGTATTTGACACAATGTTCATTAATAAGAAAAAGTTATCAGTAATTTTCACCATCATAATTATTTTTTATACTATTGTTCTGAAGCTATTTTATTGTAGCATCTTAATGTAATTTACTGTTCTTATTGGGAGTAAGCCACATTTTTAAACGCTTTTCTTTAGTTCAATTGATTGGGTCAAATCTTTAGACGTTAATTTGACTGCCTTTTCTTCAATGCAAATTAATGAAAATTTGCAGACATGTGCATTCGCGGGAACAATACACGAATAGTCAATAAAAAAAATTATGTTTATTAACTGTTTAAATAAAAAAAACTATTTTACTGGAAAATGCTTAAATTCTTTTGTTTTTTACAATGTAGAAACTTTTACAGATTGTAGCTAATTATATGAACTATACATAATTTCACTTACGTTCGGCTTACGTTGCATTGAGCCGAGTGCGATCATTAGACGACTTTCGTCTAATGGGTCTACGCCGTGCAATAGTAAAACATAGAAGAGATGGAAAGACTGCGAAAACTGTAATAGGTATAAATAATGATTTTGCTTTAAGAAACGTATGAAGAAATTACAGAAAATGTACAATGTACCTATGTATCAAATGTTGAAATAAATGCAAAAAATCTGTCTATCATATACATCTTTTTTTTAAACATGGTGATATATTTTAATGTTTGAAAAGTGTAAAAAGGAAAAAATAAAAAAATATGAAAAAAAAAATTTTTAAGAAACGCTTTTTTTAGTTATGAGTGACTAAAATTACAAATATAAAGAATCAACCAAAAAGCAAAAAATAAAAAAAAATTAACTCGAAGAATTATTCGAAAAAAAATTGTTGACAGATTAAATATACAAAAATAATCCTTTAAGTTTGAATTTTTTTTATTTTTTGCTTTTTGGTTGATTTTTTTATATTTTTAATTTTAGTCACTCGTAGCTAAAGAAAAGCGTTTCTTAAAATTATTTTTTCATATTTTTTTTATTACAATTAAAATCAGAGTGCTGATAAGTGAGAAATAAGATTGTTTTGCCTTCGCATTGCAACTGAATAAAAATGGTATACATTTTTATTTTTAAAATAAGATTATTTGACGTTTCGATTTCTATACTATTTTGAGGGATTTATCGGGAACGGTGAATATTAAATATTCCCTTAAATAATAAGTTTTCTCCTTAAGATGTTTGTTCAAAAGGTTATTATTTCTTCTTAGGCATTCTCGACACCGCTCAGGTTCACCCCACATGTACTCAAGTTCAAACAAAACCCTTCTATCAGTGCGTGATTAATTTTGACGTCATCTCTGATTTTAAGAATGTCGCGAATCATTGCATGACATTTTAATTAAATCAGTTGTCAGAATCGTAATTAGTCCAGAAAGCCACTGCGCATCCGCTAGGAAAAATATTCTAATTCGAATTTTTTGCACAATCTTACTCAAAAAGGACTCCTTTTAACAAATTTGCATGTTGCCAGGACCAAAAGGTGGTCAAAAATTTTTTAAACGTTTTTTTTTTTTGTTTTTTTCCTAAAATTATTTTTTTTTGCATGGAAAAAAGTTTTTTTAGGTTTTTTGGATTATTCCAAACAGAAATGGTCTTTAGTGACTCTCTAAAAATGATAGTTTTTGACATATAAGCGATTAAAAATTGAAAAATTGCGAAATCGGCCATTTTTAACCCTCAAAAACTATGTGAAAAACTGAAAATTTGAATGTTGCCAAGGTAGGTAGATATTCTTTAAACATCGATTGATGAAATCGCGAAGAGTTTTTTGCAATACAATATTCAAAACTCCTTTGTTTTTTAATTGCTAATCAAGCGTGCGCGACACTATTTTCCACCGACAGTATGGTGTAAATTAAAGGATTAAATTCGTTATTTCGTAAACCGGCTACTTTAAGGAAAAATCCCGAAACAGGTCGATTTTTATTTTTAAGTTATGATATTGTGGCATATATGGTATACTAGTGACGTCCACCGTCTGCGCGTGATGACGTAATCGATGATTTTTTTAAATGAGAATAGGGGTCGTGTGCTAGCTCATTTGAAAGGTTCCTCAATTCTCTATTCAGTAATTTAAACATTTACATAATTATTTATACAGGGTGTCCAAAAAATTTTTATTAAATTAAATTATTGGACAAAAAAAGAAGTAGAAAGACACCCTGTATAAATAATTATCTAAATGTTTACATTAGTGAATAGAGAATTGAAGAACCTTTCAAATGAGCTACAACACGACCCCTATTCTCATTTAAAAAAATCATCGATTACGTCATCACGCCCAGACGGATGACGTCAGTAGTATACCATATATGCCACAATATCATAACTTAAAAATAAAAATCGACCTATTTCGGGATTTTTCCTTAAAGTCGCCGGTTTACGAAATAACGAATTTATTCCTTTCATTTGCACCATACTGTCGGTGAAAAATAGTGTCGCGCACGCTTGATTAGCAGTTAAAAAACAAAGGAGTTTTGAATATTGTATTGCAAAAAACTCTTAGGGATTTCATCAATCGATGTTTAAAGAATATCTACCTACCTTGGCAACATTCAAATTTTCAGTTTTTCACATAGTTTTTGAGGGATAAAAATGGCCGATTTCGCAATTTTTCAATTTTTAATCGCTTATATGTATGTCAAAAACTATCATTTTTAGAGAAAAGTCACTAAAGACCTTTTCTGTTTGGAATGATCCAGAAAACCTAAAAAAACTTTTTTCCATGCAAAAAAAATAATTTTAGGAAAAAAACAAAAAAAAAACGTTTAAAAAATTTTTGACCACCTTTTGGTCCTGGCAACATGCAAATTTGTTAAAAGGAGTCCTTTTTGAGTAAGATTGTGCAAAAAATCCGAATTAGAATATTTTTCCTAGCGAATGCGCAGTGGCTTTCTGGACTAAATCAGCCTAATATGAAAATTGCATTATGTACAACACTTTTATTGCAATTTGGTATAAAACAGATCAATAGCGTTTATTGGATTTATAAAAAGTACTGTTCTTTGATTTGTATAGTCGTATAGATTGTATAGATTATAGTCGTATAGATAATAGGTAAATCATTTTTTTTTTTTCGATTATAGAGCGATCTATTAACAATTAGAATAAATGTTATATAAATGTGTATAATCACGGACGTACCTTTTTTTCTGTCATTTTCAACTTAGTGCGTTAGAGAGAATTCGCTAAACTATGAATACGAGAGAATACGCTCTTAAATTAAACTTGCAGATTAACATAATGAGATTAAACATATTGTTTATTTTATTACAATATTTTATTTAAATGTTTAAATATTGAGAGTAAAAGTGTACCAGGAAGAAAACTAGACTTCTGACTTTTTCTTGATCTACCTATCCGTGACGAATGATGGCGATCGTCATGGCAGTCTTTATCCTATCTGGAGCAGCGCAGAAAAGCTGCACAGTAGTGATGTTGAAAAAGTAACTATTCGTTACAAAGTACTCGTTACTTACGAATACCGAAAGTAACGATTACTATACAGAAAAGCAAATAGTTACTTTGATTACTCGCTACTTCGTATCAATCGTGTCAGAGCTAGTAACGACTATTGTATATGGGTCATTCCATTTCAAATCACTCAATTTTGGAGCAAAAAAAATTTTGGACCTCCGATTTGTCTGAAAATTGGTATATAGCTTCTGCGGGACGTACAAATAAGATACTTAAGGTCAAAAATCTTCTTCTTCTTTTTTTCTCAAAATGTTATTTTATGCGATTTTACAGTGATTTGGTGCTTATTTATACAAATTTGCATTTTCTATCGTAAAGTATCAATGAAAAACAATATTTTAATAGAAAGGACTCAAAAATGTCATTATATGGCATTATAAAAAGTTACTTTGATTCAAAACAAGCTTTTGATCAAATTTTATAGTGTAGAAAACGTTAAAATACCGTTTTTTACATTTTTCTCCATTCCCAAAATACATCATAATCGATTTGGCTGAAAATTTGCCCACAGATAGACAAAACATAGGACTTTAAGTGGTGAGAAGGATTTGAATTATATTACAATACCAAAAAAGTTACATGCAATATTATAGTCAAAAATATAGGCGTCTACTGTAAGTAAAATTAACTCGGAAATATCGACCTCACGACAAAAATTATTAAAAAGAAATTGTAATAATTGTAAATACGATTTATTTGGAACAATTTCAGTTCCTACCATTTTTGTCGAAAAGTTAAAAATGGCGGAGATATTGAGCCAAACAGGTTCTCCTTTAAAATCAAGATGGCGGCTAACGTAACGGAGGAATTCATTCGTGATTTTAAATTTAGGCTACTATTGACTCCCCTAAAGATCAGAAAAATAAAATTTTGGGCAGCTCGGCATTCAAGGTCAAATTCTATCCCGACTGGACTAATTAACTTTTGAGTCTGATATTACTGCATGTAACTTTTTTGGTATTGTAATATAATTCAAATCCTTCTAACCACTTAAAGTTCTATCTTTTGGATATCTGTGGGCAAATTTTCAGCCAAATCTATGATGATGTATTTTGGGAATGGAGGAAAATGTAAAAAACGGTATTTTAACGTTTTTTACACTATAAAATTAGATCAAAAACTTGTTTTGATTCAAAATAACTTGTTATAATGCCATATAATGACATTTTTGAGTCCTTTCTATTAAAATATTATGTTTTTCATTGATACTTTACGACAGAAAATGCAAATTTGTTTAAATAAACACCAAATCACTGTAAAATCGCATAAAATCACATTTTGAGAAAAAAAGAAGAAGAATATTTTTTGACCTTAAATATCTTATTTTTACGTCCCGCAGAAGCTATATACCAATTTTCAGACAAATCGGAGATCCAAAATTTTTTGCCTGAGTGATTTGACATGTAATGTACCATATACTTTGATTACTTTGATTACTCTGATTACTTCGGTACTTCATACCAATGGTATTAGAGCGAGTAACGACTATTGTATCTACTTTGATTACTTTGATTACTCTGATTACTTCGGTACTTCGTACCAATCGTATCAGAGTAAGTAGCGACTATTATATCTACTTTGATTACTTTGATTACTCTGATTACTTCGTACCAATCGTAACAGAGCGAGTAACGACTATCTTATCTACTTGGATTACTCTTATTACTTCGTACTTCTTTAAGTTCGTTGTTATATCGGAATACCTATACAAAATACCTACCTACTGAGAAATACGATTCTCGATATTACTACCGGTACTCAAATACAAAAGTAACAAACGTAATCATAGTAATGAAAATAACGAATACTGTAAATGATTACTTTATAAAAAAGTAACGATGTGTAACGAATACTCGAAAGTAACTATAATCAACATCACTACTGCACAGATGTTGTGTTAAACCAGGTTCTGAGGTTCTTTATCCAGGATGTTCTTCTTCTTCCTGGACCTCGCTTTCCAAATATTTTTCCTGGTAGGATGGCTTGCAGGAGGGCATATCTGAATTCATTTCGCATAATGTGTCCAAAGTTTTCTAACTTTCGAGATTTGATGGTGGTCAGTACCTCTCGGTTCTTCTTCATTCTTCTGAGGATTTCCTCATTTGTGGCCCGGTCAGTCCACGGGATTTTAAGAACTCTACAGTATAGCCATATCTCAAATGCTTCTAATTTTGTGCACATAACTTCGTTCGAGGTCCAGGATTCAGCACCATAAAAAAAGGACAGAAAAGACGTAGCATCGCAGCATTCTTACTTTTATACCAAGAGAGAGGTTGTGGCTCTTGAAGAAGTCTCCCATACGGTTGAACGTGGATTTAGATTTTCCAACGCTCACTCTTATTTGTTGGTGGTTAGTCCATTCTTCATTTATTATGGTGCCGAGGTAGTTGTAATGCGTCACTCTTTCTACATGGGTTTGGTTGATATAGAGTTTCCCGTCTGTTATCTTTTTCTTGCCAATGATCATAAGCTTTGTCTTCTTTACACTTATATTAAGTCCATATTGTTGACAGTAAAATGTGATTTTGTTCATAAGGAGTTGTAGGAATTCTAGGTTGTCCGCAAATATTATGGTGTCATCTACATCTTCTTCTTCTTCTTCGTCTAGCCATTCACGTCCACATCTGAACATAAGCTTCTTCAAGTCTTGCTTTCCATTGTTTTTTGTTGTACGCTACTTGTAGCCAATTTTTCCCGGCAGTTCGTTTCAGATCATCTGTCCATCTCATAGGGGTATTTTGTGTTGGTATGGTCTCCAGGTGAGAATTGTTTTGTGCCATTTGTTTAGATCGCTCCTAGCTACTTGTCCAGCGTATTCCCATTTCAATTTAAATGATTTTTGTACCACATCGATGACTTTGGTTTTGTCTTATCAATGTGTTTGTTTTCCTGTCCTTAAGTGATATGCCAAGCATTGCTCTTTCCATCGCGTGTTGAGTGAGTCTGAGTACGTTCATATTCTTTTTTGTAATTGTCCATGTTTGTGCCCCATATGTTAATATCGGAATAATGCATGCATCAAACACTTTAGATCTAAGATGTAGTTGAATTTGCTGATTTCTGAGTATATAGTTCAGTTTGCCGAATGCTGCCCATGCTAACTTTCGTCTTCTTTTTATTTCTTCCGTTTGAATTTCCCTATTTAGTATTATTTGTTGTTCTAAGTATATATTATATGCTCTTCAACTTTTTCTATAACTTTGTCGTTTATTATTGTCACGGTTTCTTCGGAGTGCAGAATTTTTGTTTTGTTTAAATTAATTTTCAGTCCTTTTTTAGAAGATTCTGTGTGTAGTTCTAAAAGCATGGTTTGCAGTTCCTGTAGTTCAGTAGCTATCAGGATTATGTCATCCGCAAATCGTAGATTACGTCAAATCATCATCTACATACCTGATGTTATTTAGCCGGTACCCGTTTCATAGAATACCTTTTTCAGTTTCGTGCAAAGTTTCGATAAATATTCTACTCCTGGCTTAGAAACATAAAAACTTGTTTAAAATCGCAGACAGTTAGTCTGTGACCTAGTTACAAATTGCAACCACATGTCAGCATAAAATTAAAGTCACTTATGAAACAACAATTTAACTCTATCTAAAATTACTTAGTTAGTATTACAAAAATATTACCAACTCTTCCATCTCTACAAAATACCAATTTCTCTACCCGATATTTGCAATATTTTCCTAAATACATTTATATTGTTTTTGTTAGAAAAATCGAGATTTTTTTCGTATTATTAAGTTATGTTTGAGTTTCGGAATAAAGGATTGGCTGGAAACAAAAAATTGGACGAGCAAAGTTGGAAAAATAAACTAATAATTCTTATCTCGAGCGTTAGTTATTGGCTTTGTGGGTAAATGTTATTATAAGTGAAAAAGTTCCCAAATTGGTTGTGTTATATAACGACGTTTTTCTATTTATTTATTTACAGTTTCAAATTTATTCAAGCTTCGAAGTTTTTCATAAAAAATGATAATGGACTTTGCCACTTTTTGAATTATATAACTAACAGTTTTTGGGTATGGGTAGATATATAGAATCACATTTAAACACAAATAGAAACTGTTATTATAGTCCAAAAATGGACTATAAAAATAAGGCACAAAAAATTGAAATATATTATAAAGTGCAGAAAATGAGATGAACAAGCTGAATTTTGTTGAGAATCTCAATTTTAGCAAAAAAGATACAAAAAAAGTTAGCCACTTCTACCCCCGGACTTAACCCTCCCCCACCCCAAACGGAATGTAGCTGAGATAATTTTGAGCAAAAATATTTATTAGCACTATTTATTTAGAATGATCTATATAGTAAGTAGACTGATTAACTTCAAACTGTACACATCGTTATTGTTTGTTTCTCTATAAAGTGACATTTTATGTGGTTTTTAAGCATAATTTATTGTGTTACTTGGTATCTACATGAAGCTCAAAAAGCAGTCTATTCGGTGATGTATTGTAGTAATTAAAATATCTTAGCATATTCTCAAAAATTTGAATAATTCGTCTAGTTTTCAATAAAAATAATTTAATAGTCATTAAGGAGTATTACAAAAAACCAACAAGATAATCAAGAACCAGTCTGATTTTTATATTTCCAAACATGAATAATTGTTATAAATGTGATTTAATGGATTGTGATGAAAAAAATTCCATTAGTTGTGATAGCTGTAGCAGGTTTATTCATCGTAAGTGTAGTGACCTTTCTCCAACAGAGTTCAAAGTAATGGAATTAAAAAAGCAGCGTTCTTTGAAATTTTTTGCAACGATTGTCAGGAAGGGTTACTATATGTTCCAAAACGTATTAAAAAATTGAATGATCTACAATTACAATTTAATGAGCTTCGTAATGAGTTTATGCAGACTCAAAAATTAAATACTGACGAAATAATTAGTGAATTGAATGAGCGGCAAATTAGATCGAAAAATATAATGATTTTTAATTTACCTGAGAACAGCAATGCGGTTGATGATATCCACTCTGTCCAACAAATTTTCAAGCAAGTTTCAGATGAAGAAATTCCGATTATTAAGGCAATCAGAATGGGAAAGAAAAATAATAGAAATGAAAAGCGGCCATTGAAAGTAATATTATCGAATACCCATGATGTACTAGCTGTTATTAAGAACAGAAAGAATATAAATAAAGACAAGAAGATTTTCGTCAATGTGGACCAAACTCCTATGCAGGTAAAACAATATAAAGATCTCAAAGCAGAACTTAAACTACGCCAAGATCAAGGTGAAAATAACTTAATTATAAGATATGTAAACAATATTCCAAAAATTGTCCCAAAAAACTTTTAGTCAGTGTCAATTCAAACGAACTCAATATTTATTATCAAAATGTTAGAGGCTTACGTACCAAATTATCTATATTGAAGCGACACATTTCCACAACAAATTATAATATTATTATTTTTACTGAAACTTGGTTAAATGGTGAATTTCATGATGGAGAATTAGGTTTCGATGACTATAATATATACAGAAGAGATCGTTCCGCATATACGAGTACCTTAGAAAGAGGCGGTGGAGTTTTAATTGCAGTTCACAAGTCTCTCACAAGCCGTCAGTTGGACACTTCTCGAACTATTGAAAACTTGTTTGTTGTAGTTGGTAATAATTGTCCTCAAGTGATAGGTAGTGTTTATATACCGCCAAAGGCATCATTAGATGTATTTGAAACATTTTGTCAGGATGTAGACACACTTACCGAAGAATATTCTAAAGCTTGTTTTCATATATTTGGCGATTTTAATGTTCCTAATTGTGACTGGCGAATGAATAATCTTTCATCTGAAGCTACACCTAATTTACAAGCTAATCTTCTTGAAACTAATGCTGTTGATTTATTATCAAATATGGTTGCATTCAATAATCTTTTTCAGTGCTCGAATATTGTGAATGAGAGAGGTGTTCTATTGGATTTAGTATTTTCTCAAAGTCATCTCATAGTCTCAAAATCAATAGATGATCTCATTACCCCCGATAATCACCACCCTCCACTTGTAACTTCTTTAAGATTTAAAAATACTAACACTAACATTCCTGAACAATATTATTACGGTTTTAAAAATGCAAACTTTGAAGTTATTAATGATTGTTTAGGTGCAGTTTTGTGGGATGATTTGCTGTTGGGTAAGTCTTTGGATGAAATGATTAATATATTTTACGATGTCTTATTTTCAATAATCGAGATTCATGTCCCCATCAAAAAAAATTCTGCTAAGAAATTTCCTCCGTGGTTTACACCTGAATTACGGGAACTAGTTATACGGAAAAAAATAGCACACCAAGAACACAAGACATTGTTGAATTTAGACAGTTACGACAAATTTTCGTGTCTTAGATCTCAGTGTAAAGTACTCTCTAAACAATGCTATAGTCAGTATGTGAGTGATGCCCAGTGTTCTATACAGGCTGACAGTAGGTTGTTTTGGAAATTTGCAAATGCCAATAAGGACCAGAATTCTCTACCTTCTGAAATGTTCCTTGATAATGTTAGGTCCAATTCTATGTCTGAATCTGCTAATATGTTTGCTTTTCATTTTCTATCCGTGTATCGTAAGGATAATATAACTCAACATCAAATACTCGTAACTGATAGTGATCAGAATGTTTCTAATTATTCTGTTAGCATCTCCGAAGTCTATCAACATCTAACTAATCTGAAACCACGGAAAAGTGCAGGTCCTGATGCAGTACCTCCTATCTTATTGAAATACTGTAGTTTTGTATTAGCTCGTCCCTTATATTATATATTCAATGAGTCATTATCATCAGGTCAATTCCTAAGTTACTGGAAATTGAGTTATATAACACCAATTTATAAAAGCGGTAATAAGCATGATATAAAGAACTATCGTCCTATATCTATATTAAGCACCAATCCCAAACTGTTTGAAGCCATATTAACAGAACATATATCATTAGTATTTAGGCACAAAATAGCGTCTCAACAATATGGATTTTGCAGTGGCAGATCTACAGAAGTCAACCTTCTATATTTTATTAGTTATATAACACAAGCAATGGAGGCAGGTCATCAAGTTGATGCTATTTATACAGACTTATCAAAAGCATTTGACAGAGTTAATCATGAGCTCCTATTAACTAAACTTGAAAATTTTGGTATCACTGGATCGTTACTAAAATGGTTTGCAGATTATATTTCCAATAGAAAACAAATTGTACGTTTTAACAGTATTAAATCCAATGAAATTTCTGTAACTTCTGGCGTACTACAAGGATCCCACTTGGGACCTTTATTGTTTAATCTGTTTATTAATGATATAGTTAAAAGTTTTTACCATGGTGTGGTACTCCTATTTGCTGATGATTTAAAGGTATTTTCTGTAATAAGGTCAAGTGAAGATGCTGAAAAATTACAAGACGACTTGACTAAACTTCAAAGTTGGTGCATCAATAATGGTATGGAACTGAATACAAGTAAGTGTCATGTCATGCGTTTTTATCGAACTAATAACCCTTTACTATATGATTACAGTATTAATACATCTCTTCTTTCATCACAAACTGTAATCAAAGATCTTGGAATATGGCTAGATACCTCACTAACTTTTCATGAGCACTTTAAAACCATCATTAACAAATCTTTGAGGCTTCTTGGATATATCAAACGAGTTACTTCTGATTTTACGTCCATCCAACCATTAAAGATTCTATATTGTTCGTTGGTTAGATCTCATCTGGAATATTGCTCTTCGGTGTGGTCTCCCTATTATCAGTTGTATAGTGATAAAATTGAGAATGTTCAACATAAATTCCTTAGACATGTTGCGTTTAAACTTGGCCAGTATATGCATTATGACGATATTTTACAGATGCTAAATATTACTACATTAAAAAGCCGTCGATTACATCACGACTTAATTCTATTATTTAAGCTGATTAACTCACAAATCGACTGCCCAGATATGTTAGCCAAAATTAATTTCGCAGTTCCCAACCGCCAGACAAGACAATTGGTTTCATTTTCTGTACCAATGCATAGAACAAATTATGCTCATTATTCGTTCTTATCTTGAAGCCAAAGAATTGCAAATCAATTTCAGGAACTCGACTTTTCCTACAGCTTAAATAGATTCAAGGCCGTATTGTCAAATATCACTTGACGACCAGTTATTATCAGATGTAGATACCTACTTTTTATGTTTAATATTTATATTATTTGTCTGTTTACTTTCATGTTTAATTGTCTTGTAATTTTTAGCTTATAAATGTTTTATTTTGTTTTAAACCTTTGACATGTTAATTGTATTTTTTTAAATTATTGTACTTGTTTTAAAATTGTACTTATTTTGTAAAATGGGTTCGCCCGTAAATAAATAAATAAATAAATAAATAAATAAATAAATAAATAAATATAGTAGTCAGTTCCTCAGGTCAATTTTTTAAATATTTTTTAAAATAAACTTTTGAGGATTTATTGTTTTGTGTCATTATTTTTGTATTATTAATTTTGTAAATATTGTTAATTTTTGTTTAAAAAAATTGTTAAAATAAATAAATAAACTTTGTAAATTGTAAAACTATCGTAAAATAAAAAAACAATAAATAAATAATAAAATTACTTTATTCAATTATAAAAATAAAATTTAAAAATGCAGAAAACATATGTACCTAGTATTATATTATGAATCTTCGCGCTAGTCTACAGTACAGCCTTACTGTAACAGTTTTTTTCTCCCCCATTTATTCAATTTAAAAATTAATGAATAACAAATAAATAACGAATTAAAATTTTAAGTTAAATATTGTTGACACTAAGTAGCTACATCACGTTACTAAAATTTTATTTCAGAATCGTGGTTTTATAACACAAAAAGACCCTTTTATCACCATAAAAACATATAAACTGGCAATGAAAAAAATCACCGTACTTTATTTTATGTAGAACTAGTTATTTATGTATAAGTATAATATCAGTTGATAGAAAAATATTTTCGCTACAATATAATATATGTTTAATTAATATAATAAATAAAATATATTTTTAATTAACATATCATTAAAAGTGCTCAATAATACATAAAACAAAAGCTCTTCATTTAAAACGGTAATAATGTTTGTTATTGTTAGCGTATATTTTATTATTCATTTATTATACTCGTATATTAAAGTAATATGAGTATTTATTTTAATGGTACCATGTGAAAAATAAACCAGCACGTTGTTACTGAAAAACATAAAAATGGCTGTGAAAAAATAAGGAAGACTAACATCCCGCAGATTTCTTTGCAACAATGCATTTCATCTTCAAGGCAAGTCAAGAAGATTGATTGGTATCCAGCCAGCTATAGGAAAATTATTTCTTTGTGGATTTTGTAAAAATCATAAGGAAGATCTTTGGGCCTGTACTTGATGAAGCAGATGAAACTTAAGATTTGTTGGTGCAACCGGGCATAAGTAGGGTTTTACTAACCTTATCTTAATTGTAGTAAGGAAAAATTCAATTCAAAATGAAGTGAAATTCAAAAATGAAATTCAAAAAAATACATAAATCATAAAAATAATCCATATTATACATATTCGACATATTTCAACGAATAATGTAACATATTTATGCATTATCTTTATAGTCCAGGGCGCATTTGTTTTGAGATGGACGTTGAGAGGTTACTCGTATTTTTTTGCAGAAATGGCTTGGAATTAACTCATGTAATAATAATTGAGTTATCCTTCCACTCAAAAAGGTGCGGAACATTGTTTAAATAATCAAAATGTTAAAAAAATGAAGGAAAAATTCGACTTTTTTCTTCGTTTTTTGATTATTATAACTTTAAAATTATTCACTTCCGAGAAAAGTTGTATTGACATAAAAGTTGCGTAGTTAAATTTCCTGCAATATAGGATTAGTTAAAAATTTTAAAAATTGTCACCCTTGTTGCAAAATAGCAATAATAACGAAAAAAACATAAAAAACAAGCATTGGCATTTTACGTTTTTCAACCATTTATGCTACACTTAGGACCTTCATATTTTACCCTGAAAAACTTTATGATATAATAAAACAACACTGAAAATGTCATTAAGATCGCTTTAATAGATTTTGCAAAATAAATTTTGCAATCCAGCTTTCGCAAAAAAAATTCATTTTTTCAATATGTTGCAAGAGTGAAAATAAAGCAGATATCAAGTTGAAATTTTTTTAAATATAGGAGAATACTGTAACTTTCATTTGCAATTCTCAAAATTAAAATCGGTTAACGACCACAGCGTCAGAAATTTTTTTAAATAAACATTAATTTTTAGTGCTACGCGCAGGACAGCGGTGTTCGATTCACGAAAGTTGATTTGCACCAAAATTTCTTCCAATCTTTATCTAATATATTATTTTCTTACTCCATATTTTGTTGTATTTTCATATTTTAATTACACAGAAATCAAACTAATTTGATTATTGTTTGTGAAATATTGTTTAAACAATTGCATATGTTTAAAAATATTAAACTTTTATTCTCTAAGTTAAAATGTATGAACAAAGAAAGTTTTTGCTACAAAAAGTGTTATTTTAAAGGGCAGAGTATGTGTTTTTATTTTGCAATAAACAAATTTATTTATTTATATCGTAATAAAAATTAAAAATCAATCATTATCAAAGGTCATTGGAATGCCCAATCAGAGCAAACGTATCCGCTGTCCTGCGCGTAGCACCAAAAATTAATGTTTATTTAAAATTTTTCCTCACATCGTAGTAGTTAATCGATTTTAATTTTGCAAATTGGAAATGAAAGGTACAGTATTCTTGTATACTGGGTGAGTCATGAGGAACTGTACATACTCCTACCTCATATAGAGGCTCCTATGGGGAATAACAAATGACCATTAAAAAGTGTCTGCTCCCCTTGTTTAATAATATACAGGGCGAGTTTCGCATTTTGACAGAAATTTATATTCGTCATAATTTTTGAACGGTCAGATCGATATGTCTCTTATTTTGGTCAATCGTTACACTATTACCACCTAATCAACTGATTTATTCAAACTAGAAAAAAATCAGGTCCGACTTTAAAAAATTAGTTCGTTTGGGTCTTAGAAAAGATTTCACACTGTATACGTTTTTTGAAAACTCTAATATGAATTTTACAAATTAGACAAATAGGCAATTAAAATGGCATATTTATTTTTTTCCCCACACGATTACTTAATTTTTTATAAAAAAATCAAATTTGACTATGAATTAAAAGTTTGGTAAAGTAAATCATAGATTTAAAAAAATTAACTTTTATTACAAAAATTAATTTTTTTTAACAAATATTTAATTTATATTACCACCCAATCAACTGATTTATCAAACAAGAAAAAAATCAGGTCCGGCTTTAAAAAATTAGTTCGTTTGGGTCTTAGAAAAAATTTCACCCTGTATACGCTTTTTGAAAACTCTAATATGAATTTTACAAATAAGGCAAATAGTCAATTAAAATGGCATAGGTATTTATTTTTTTACCCACATGATTACTTAATTTTTTATAAAAAAATCAAATTTGTCAAAATCGGAATTTTAACCTAAAAATGAAAAAAAAAAGATGAAATCACGGTTTAACTCGCTACAACGTTCCATTTAAAAAAAATTTCTGAAATTTTTACAGCACATATCTCTTACCATTGCGAAGACTATGACAATTGTTGTAGACTTTCAGTCTTCTTCTCGTAAAAGTTAAGAATTTAAAAAAAAAAAAAAAAAAAAAAAATCAAAGTTAAATCACAAAAATTAAGTGAAAAAATTTAAAATTTATCTATTTGATCACATCTCTGTTAAACTATAGAGTCCAAAGAGAAGTGCTATGGGGAGTTTTAGATCTAGACGTGTTATAGAAAAAAAATGGTGAAACTTTTAATTTTAAGAAAAACGTTGTTTAATTTTTTTTATTTTTATGGTAAAATTGCGATTTTGACAAATTTGATTTTTTAATAAAAAATTAAGTAATCGTGTAGGGAAAAAAATAAATATGCCATTTTAATTGCCTATTTGTCTAATTTGTAAAATTCATATTAGAGTTTTCAAAAAGCGTATACAGGGTGAAATTTTTTCTAAGACCCAAACGAACTAATTTTTTAAAGCCGGACCTGATTTTTTTCTAGTTTGAATAAATCAGTTGATTGGGTGGTAACATAAATCAAATATTTGTTTAAAAAAATTAATTTTTGTAATAAAAGTTAATTTTTTTAAATCTATGGTTCACTTTACCAAATTTTTAATTCATAGTCAAATTTGATTTTTTTATAAAAAAATTAAGTAATCGTGTGGGGAAAAAATAAATAAATCATTTTAATTGTCTATTTGTCTAATTTGTAAAATTAATATTAGAGTTTTCAAAAAGCGTATACAGGGTGAATTTTTTTCTAAGACCCAAACGAACTGATTTTTTAAAGCCGGACCTGATTTTTTTCTAGTTTGAATAAATCAGTTGATTAGGTGGTAATAGTGTAACGATTGACCAAAATAAGAGACACATCCATCTGACAGTTCAAAAATTATGACGAATATAAATTTCTGTCAAAATGCGAAACTCGCCCTGTATATTATTAAACAATGGGAGCAGACACTTTTTAATGGTCATTTGGTATTCCCCATAGGGGCCTCCATACGAGGTAGGAGTATGTACAGTTCCTCATGACTCACCCTGTATGTAAAAAAAAATTGAACTTGCCGTCTGCTTTAATTTCAGTCCTGCAATATTTTGAAAAAATGAATTTTTTTTTGCGAAATCTGGATTGCAAAATTTATTTTGCAATATCTGTTAAACTGATCTCAATAAAATTTACAGTATTGTTTTATTATATCATAAAGATTTTCTGGGTGAAATATGAAGGTCCTAAGTGTAGCACAAATGGTTGAAAAACGTAAAATTCAAATACTTGTTTTTTATGTTTTTTTCGCAATTACTGCTATTTTGCAACAAGAGTGACAATTTTTAAAATTTTTAACTAATCCTATAATGTAGGAAATTTAATTACGCAACTTTTATGTCAGTGCAACTTTTCTCGGAAATGAATACTTTTCAAGTTATAATCACAAAATGAAGAAAAAAATCGAATTTTTTCTTAATTTTTGACATTTTGATTATTTAAACAATGTTCCGGACCTTTTTGAGTGAGAGGATAACTCAAATATTATTCTATAAGTTATTTTCAAGCAATATCTGTAAAAAAATATGAGTCACCTCCCAACATCCAAATGTACTAATATTTTTACAGATGCGCCCTGGTCTATTAAAGCATTTCTTAGACATCAAAATTTACGCTTTAGTTTTACTTGTTCTTGATTTTTGTTATCTAGGAGTAACGCCTTTTTGTTCATTAATTTCGTGGCTGCTAATTGACTTGTACGTAATTAAATAACGATATATTTCCGTTAGCAGGAAAAGATTTCAGTTGGTAGACGATAAATTAATGGACATTTGCTGAAGAATCGCGTGTTCAGCATCACTTGCTTTATAAATTAA
This sequence comes from Diabrotica virgifera virgifera, assembly GCF_917563875.1. Lineage (NCBI taxonomy): Eukaryota > Metazoa > Arthropoda > Insecta > Coleoptera > Chrysomelidae > Diabrotica > Diabrotica virgifera. The sequence continues at coordinate 308,188,063 of NC_065443.1, forward strand.
TCTGTGGTGGTAATTATTTGTGTTCCTTGTATAATTAATTAAATTCGTCTGGTTAAGATGGGGAAGTTTTGTGAAATTTGTTTCTTGCCCATTCGAATTGCGTCGAAAGATGATTGTTTTCACTGGCGAAGCGTCCATGCAACCACTGTTACCATTGGTAACAGTTAAAAATCTTGCAAATAAATATTTTATGACTACTGTGAAATAAGTCCTTCTATATTTTTACCAATAGAAATACATTACGTGTTAATAGTACCTAATTCAGTAAATAGCCAACTACTCGTAGACACACGAAAATATTAGCGAGTTTATGTGACTCAGTTGCACTTTATTATACGTTGTTACCACTTTCGTTTGTGGTTACAATGTGGCGATCCTCGCTGTCGGTCGAGACCGGTTAGTGTCCGAAAATTTTGAAGGAGCGGCGCCGACGGCTTGAATGCGCTTTGTATATCAGTAGGCCTGTTACCAGATTTTAGTTTGGTTACAGTACCTATTACAGTGTGCGTGCTATTAACCATGGATGAGTGTCGCTGCGTAATGGATCAACTACTTGAAAAGTAATTCTCCTTGTATAATTTTGAAGAAAAAAATGAGATTATTGAAAATGGAAGACCTATTTTAAACAATTTAAAAAAGGAATCAAAAAAATAGTTGGATATTTTAAATTGAGTTGGTACAGTGAAAATCATTGGTTATGTGGATGCAAGAAAAATAGACTGCATTGTTGGCCATGTCTTCTGGTTTCTACAGAAAAAATGGGTGGACCAGGTTCACGATTTAAATAGTTTTAGAGTTTTAAAAAGGAGACATGAAATTGATCTGTCACCTACATGTAAGATGTATAGCCAATGTGATTCAATTTGGCAAAACAAGAATCGAAAGTTCTCTTAACCAAGCTTTTAAGGCAAATATTGCTAAACATAACGAGTTTGTTAAAAAAAATAGATAGGTATATTCTTAGCACACTTATAATAATAGATACCGTATGTTTTTTGGCCAAACAAGAATTAACGTTTCGTGGTCATTTTGAGGGCGACGACTCTGACAATCGAGGCAATTACAGGGAATTGTTAACATTATTTGCCAAAAAAGATCAAAAATTTTGCCAACATCTAGAAACATCAACTGTCTTTTCGAGAGTTTCAAGTGATATACAAAAGGATATTATTAAAGCCATATATACATTTAGCCATATCTTAATTTTTTAAAAAGATTTTTTGCATCTGGTTTTGGCATCTGGCAACACTTTAGAAACAATCACGGGTCGCCACTGATTGTTTTTCAACAAACTTTTAATTTAAGCAGGTTGTAATATTTTTAGGTATTTAAAATATTATCGGAATTACATTTTTTTAGAATCAGGGTAATACGTCGGTAGAGAAATGCATTATTTATTTATACTCCAATTAGAAACAAATCTTAAACTTCTCTTTACTTTACTTCACTTTACTTCACTATCTGTCTGTTCATCAAGGCAAAATTCCAACGAAATCTTGGTGCCTATACTTAGATAGGAGTAAACTAATATAAAATGAAAATGAGTGACATCCTCTATTTCAATTCATTCAGAGAGGATCATAAACGCCCTTACGTGTGTTTCACCTTCATCGGAGGGGTCATCGGAGGGGTATATATGGTTACCTCTGAACGGTAATGAGGCTGAAACCTACGTAAGGGCGTTTATGATCCTCTCTGAACGAATTGAAATATAAGATGTCTCTCATTTTCAGCATATGTAAAGGGTTTATCAGAAAAAAAAGAATGTGTGTGTGTGTGTACTTTGTACGCACGTAAGAAGTTATACTTCTATTATTATGATTTCAACGAAATTAATATACTTAACAGGTTATTTGTATTTTATTTAAATATTAAACTATCTTTCTTTACCTACCACTGTTAAAAAAATTTTATTAAAACGATACCAAAAATATAAAAAAAAAGAATGTGTGTGTACTTTGTACGCACGTAAGAAGATATTCGTCTATTATATAATAGGTAATTTAAACGAAGTAAATATACTTAAAAGGTTATTTGTACTTATTTTATTTAAAAATCAAACTAACTTTCTTATCTACCACTTTCAAAAAAGAAGAATATCTTCAAAAATTATATAATAATATACTTACAATCATAAAATCTATAAAAAAAATAAAAAAAATAATAACTTGCTTGGGGCTTGAACCCACTTCACGTCTACCGTGCCGTACGAAAGTTGACGGCATTTCAAACTGCACCACACAATATACACACAGAATATACACAAACTAAACGTTTACACCATAAATTTTTTCTAAATAGATAGGTATTGAAACTAATAGGTATTTCCAACTGAAACATTTAGAATTACGTACCTGCGGCTTTTCAAAACTATTTAAAAAGTCACTATAATTATAAATTTGATTTTATTTCTGTCCACACATCAATAAAAACTAATATTATACAATATTTTTGTTTACCGATAACCTCCATATTGAACAATTATTGACAGATCATTTCAAAATTTCAACACCCAATCAGAGCCCGTATAACGACTAATACCATACTGTCGGTGTGCGCATGCGCGCGGATCAATCAAATTTTACCCTCAATCGATTCGCCACTAAAGAAGAATATCTTCAAAAAAAGAATGTGAATCGTCCGGGATTTGAACCCGGGACCTCTTGATCTCCGGTCACACGCTCTATCACTGAGCTATATTCCCTTTGCTTTGACAGGTTACAAGATTTGTCATAAATACTGACAAATTTAATATAAAAATACTTTAAATATACTTACTATTACTATAAAATATCTTATTCCCCAGGAAGACAAATCCAAAGACACAAAAATTATAATAAATAATACATTTACTAAGAACACTAATATATCCTTTAATATGATATAATATGACTTATTTGCACTGACAGCGCTGATACATACATGTCACATACATACTGAAATACTGAAATACATACTGTCTGTGTGCGCATGCGCCCGGCATTATAAAATTTCACTCTCGATCGTAAAGAAGTATAACTTCAAAAATTTTAAGCATAGAACACAACATCACAACAACTATCAAAACAACCAACATACTTAGATCTATCCTGTCCAAAACAAAAGCCATTAATATTCAAGAAAGATCCAAAAACTGCATCTATAAAATACTATGTGAATGCAACAATTTCTACGTGGGAGAAACTGCGAGACCACTTAGTATCGGGGGAACGGAACATGAAACATACATAAAAAAGAACAGAAAATCACAGAGAGAAAAAGCATTTATTTCGATGAGATACGCCTAAAAAATTATTCGAAGCGATTCAGGAAATTGTTTTTTTTTTGTATATAAGTTATTTGTTAATAGAAATTTCCGGCCCACTTAGAAACGCTAAAAAAATATATTTGAACTTTGAAAAATACACTACTAAATATCGTTTTTCATTAAAAAAAAATTTTAAATGAAAAAACGATTTTTTAGCAGATATTTAAATTTTTTGAGGTTTTTCTTTGTTAAATTCTTAATTCGTAAAAAACTTTACTTTTAAATCCTGTTTATTATTAATTACTCACTTGTGACCATCCTAATTTTTTAACGCCAGTTTTTGGAAAAAATCTGGGTGTTTTGGTTAATTTTACATTTTGGTTTATATAAAAAATAATAAAAAGCTCAGTTATACATTTAATAATCCATCTAAATAGTAAAACAGAAAAATTAGAGAGTAAAACAATCAAGAATATCTCCAAAGCACTCTTACAATGAACACGTTTTTAGACGGTTTTTCGCAAATACCTTAAAAAGTAATAATTATTTTATCGAAAAAAATACAAGAATAGCAAAAATATAGCTTATAAAAAAGTGAAAAAAATGTGTATGTATTAAGTCTATAGACCCAGTAGAAGCTGAGTTGTAGCTAATGAAAGCCATTAATATTAAAGAAAGATCCAAAAACTGCATCTATAAAATACTATGTGAATGCAACAATTTCTACGTGGGAGAAACTGCAAGACCACTTAGTATCGGGGGAACGGAACATGAAACATACATAAAAAAGAACAGAGAAAATCACAGAGAGAAAAAGCATTTATTTCGATGAGATACGCCTAAAAAAATTATTCGAAGCGATTCAGGAAATTGTTTTTTTTTTGTATATAAGTTATTTGTTAATAGAAATTTCCGGCCCACTTAGAAACGTTAAAAAAATACATTTGAACTTTGAAAAACACACTACTAAATATCGTTTTTCATTAAAAAAAAAAAAATTTAAATGAAAAAACGATTTTTTAGCAGATATTTAAATTTTTTGAGGTTTTTCTTTGTTAAATTCTTAATTCGTAAAAAACTTTACTTTTAAATCCTGTTTATTATTAATTACTCACTTGTGAACATCCTAATTTTTTAACGCCAGTTTTTGGAAAAAATCTGGGTGTTTTGGTTAATTTTACATTTTGGTTTATACAAAAAATAATAAAAAGCTCAGTTATACATTTAATAATCCATCTAAATAGTAAAACAAAAAAATTAGAGAGTAAAACAATCAAGAATATCTCCAAAGCACTCTTACAATGAACACGTTTTTAGACGGTTTTTCGCAAATACCTTAAAAAGTAATAATTATTTTATCGAAAAAAATATAAGAATAGCAAAAATATAGCTTATAAAAAAGTGAAAAAAATGTGTATGTATGAAGTCTATAGACCCAGTAGAAGCTGAGTTGTAGCTAATGAAAACTAGGTTCTTAATCGTCAAATTCCAAATCGAATATTTCAACAAATTAAGCACTTTTCGGGAAAAGCTCATAACAACTTTTTAAAAGTGTTTAAAAAAGGTTGACTTTTGTTTTTTAAAAAAACTTCAATCATCAAAAGTTACGCTCAAAATAAACAATTCCCTTTTTTTGGTAAAAAACAATACCGTGAAAATCACCCTAATTAGCATCCCAAATGAAATTATCGTTACTTCACAAGTTACTTACTTACCTATATGATTTGTAAGTTTTCTCGGTTCAAATTGCTTATTTTGGAAAGAGCTGTTTGTAGTTGAAAGGGCTTGAACGACTCACTAATCACGAGTGTATGCAAATTTTGAACAGCCATATCTTAACCAATTTTTGTCTTACAGAAAAACAAAAAATCCACAATATTCAGAAAAGCAAAACCTACATTGTTTACTATTTGAGATTTTTGGTATCACCAATAATTTTTAAGTTATGTAGAAAAAAAGGATTTTTTTTCAAAATAATTTTTTTTATTTTAAAACCAAATTTTTTATCATCAATGTTAATCCAAGCGGTTCTTTAAAATTCAGAACTTTTGCAATATTTTACCGTGAGTGAATGAACTACTAGTAATTTTTAATTTAAATATTAAAATCCATCGAAAAGCTTTACTGTTAATACTGTTCAATATTGCAATAAATTCTCTAAATTCCCAATAAACCGAGACGCGTTTTGAATTGTGGAATTGACAAATAAAAAGCCATGCAACGTCAAATAATTGGAATTCTGATTATGAAAGCCATTTCGACAGTTATTTTTATGGATCAGTGGATAAGACTCTAATGAAAACATGCATAGTGAAAATAACAAATTGAACTTCACTGTTTCACGCATCACAATCTAAAAAGCTATATTTTTAATGCGTAAACAAGGTTTAGTTGACTTTTGGTTTTTGATTCCGCTGTAGTTTATTAATGCGAAGGATAATATATTTAAATTATTTTATAGTTATATGGACGCAGCTGAATCCCTACTGGCGGTCGCAATTATTCTTGGTATCCGTTTCTATTGCGTATGTCATCAATTAATTCTCATAATAGTCCCCACTGAAACTTATAGCGCTGCCAATGAAAGTTTTGACCTCCTATTTCGTTGAACCTCCATCGATTTTCACGAAAATTGGTTAGTAGTTAAAAGATACTTTAAGAAACCAACGGAACATGGTGCCATCTTGCGCACTGACCCTGGTGGTGGTAGCCACCCCGTATCGGGGGTGAAAACTATGTTATTAAAAATTAGCCACCCCGTATCGGGGGTGAAAACTATGTTATTAAAAATTACCCCATAAATCGATAGAGGGACAAATTTTAATCAAAATTTGTTATGAACAAATTTTAAGACAAAATTTGTTAGAACTAATAGGTATATCAAGTTATTAAGATAAATCAATACTTTTGAGTTATTAAAGATTTATAAACTTTATTATTTATAAACTTTGCAACTTATAAAGTTATTAAAATCAAAGATTTTAATTTCTCGGAAAAAATGCATGTTTTAAAGCGGTTCCTGCAGCTCTTCTCCAAAAATCCATTTCGATGACCTTATTTCGATTTTTTCTGCATACGCCATATTTCGCAGCCGTATGTTATAATACACTATGGCGTGAAAAGCATTATTCTGTTTTGTTTCTATTGTTAAAGCATTCTATTGTTCTTGTTTTGATTGTTTATCTGATTATCCCAGGTACTGAGTTAGAAGCGTAATTGCTTTCCTGCCCTGAGTATTTCGTTCTTTAATGGTTCCTACCAGTGTTCCGTCATTCGTAATTTTCATACCCAGGTATTTATATTCGTTGCATTTACTAATTGTTTCTCTTCCGTCTAGAATAAAATCCTGCTGCGTCCCACCGATATTGATATTCATATATTTGGTTTTTCCTTTGTTGATCTCTAGTCCCCATTTCCTATATTCCTCTATTAGCTTTCTTTTCATAATATATAACAGATATCATCGTAGTCTTGTGCTATTAGTATTTGGCCGTCTGCGAAACAAAGAGTATACATACAGTATACAGTGTATGGCCATTCAATGGGTCCCATGTTCTTGCATTTCCGTTTCCAATTTTTTCAGAACTTGTTCCAAACATATTTTAAAAAAGTGTTGGAGATATGCAGCTACCTTGTTTGAGCTCTTATTTGTCAAAAACCCTTCGGTGAGTTTTTAATTTTCGTGGTCGGGTTGTTATTTTTTTTTATTATTTTTATGATTTCTATGTTTATATTTGTATTCTCCATTGCCTCCCATAACTCTATCAAAGGCACACTCTGGTATGCCTTTTTCAGATCAATATATTGTAGCAGATGGATTTCTACTACAATATTTTATAAAAAATATCCATTAATTTTAATCCTATCCCAAGAAAAATATTTATTTTTCTAATATATTTTGCGAGTTTATAAATCTTTAAAATTTCCTAAGCCGCTCCTGTTCGCATTGTAAAGGTTAGGAAATTTCCTATTTATTTGTGTAGCAATAACCAACTACGTAGATTGTTATTAAAAACATCCATTATTCGAGAATGAATCCTCTAAAAGGTTCAGTGTTTTTCCTTTAAGTTTTGAGCGCTAAAAATCCCATGTTATTATTGGTCTGCATTTTGAAAGATCCTTGAGTTGTAGTTGACGATTGGTCAATAGTTTTGGCCGAACGATCGAGAAGAAATGCATCGTTTGGACGCGAGAGAGACGTGACGATGTAAAGCCAGTTCTAAAAGTACATCAGCTCTGTAAGCATCTTTTTGTTAGAACTCAACTAACAGACTCGCAGAAAGTCGCACTTTGCCGGCTAAAATGGTTTTCTTCTTATAGTAGAAGAACTGATGGATTTTTAACTTGTCTGGAATATTATTACAATAGTTTCACAACATTTTCAATGGATATATTATTGTGAAATAGTTCTATTGTTATGCAGTTTGATTTGCCGGTAAAAAAGAAGTGCGTGGTTTCCTGGTTCCTGTCCTTTATGTAGCTGTTGCTATTTTTATGATGTTTTGGATTTGTTCATGTTCCAGTAAGAAATGCCCAGATGATATTATTTGGTATCGATTTTATCCAGTTTTGTAATGATTTGAATATCTTCCCCTCCCAGCCCCGTCTGAATGGAAAATTTTGAAGTTCCAAGTGTTGTGACATGGATTTTTGTTTTAAGGTATGATAATGTTTATTTTAAATAAATTCACAAGTGGATATTAATGGTAAAGGTTTTACATAATTAAATATGTTGTTTTCAACATGGATTCTCTAAAAATTTTATAGTAAAGTAAATAATAAATGACAGTGACTTTTGACAGCCATGTCAAATTTTTGTTTTGGTACACTGCTAAAAATAAGGTTAAAAATTGTAAAATCATGTATTTTGTTATTATTATTCATTTCTGGTTTGAGAATGTGTCTATTCTCAATAAAAATAAAAAGGTAATAAGGTTTAAATAAACATTATAAAATGTACACATCTTTATTTCTGTAACCTCTTTATTTAAGAAAATTATTAACAGATATCTAATACAAGTGAATAAGTTTTAGAACAGAAGAAAATATAATGGCATAGAAGCCAAATGATGATAATTTGTAGCCCACTATAACCCCAACGAGGAATCTACGATGAATGTCCCCCAGTTGCTTTCCAGTAAGTACTCGATATGAGAATTTGAGGATTTTTCAAACGGCGTCCCAATTTGTTTAAATAGTAGGAAAGTCCTCAAGTCTGTGTAAGTATCCTTTGCTTATTTGGTTATGTAGTTAGTCTTCTTTAAACCCTCCTACCCCTCCCAACGAATCTACGACCTGCCACCGCACAAAAAATGAGCTGCCGTTCGCATGAAGGTTTGCGTGTCTGTTCCTTCTGCTAGCCCCATTTCGACTCCCCAGTATCTCTATAGATAGTCTTTCCTTGATCCCATTAGAGCAGACAGGTAAAACGCTTCAAATGGCGCCCAACGTGTGAGGCCGACTCATTTTTAGCCTCCTTCGGTATCCAGTTGTTGTCTTGTCCAGTTGAACGCTTCAACTGGCCCCGACAACGTGGGGCGTGTTATTTCTAGCCCCCCTGACCCCATTAGCATGTGCCCACTACCATGTCCTTTTAGCCTCCTTTCGGTCTCATTTGTACTACAACTGTTAGGCAGTGCCCGTCTTGGGCAGCCGATCTCAGTTTGTGGTACAGGTGTTTCCGACAACATGGAAGCTTGACTTTTGTCATATTTTATGTACCCACTGTTACAAGTCTAGCTTGTATACCATTTGCACTAGTAGTTAGCTTATCTACTAGCCCCCAATATCTTTAGCCACCCCCACTTGGTGTTACACTTATAATACTTGTAACGTACACCCTGAAGTTTGACCTGAGTAAATATCGCCCCAGTCTTCCCATGTAGTTTAGCCCAGATTCCTCTTGTCTTGCCCCCAGAAACTGTTTCATGTCTTTTAGTGCCCCCGAAACTGTTTCAGTCTGTTAGTCCCCATGAAAGAGCCCATTTTTGTAGTTTTTGTTCACGAATGTTAATAATTTTTCCAAAGAGGTGTAAGTATGTACACATTTTGTTGTGGTGTTGATTTGGTCATGCTGCTGATTGTATAGGCATGTACCATTTCATACATCATAGTGTATTTAACTTGTAACCCCATATTATGTAAACCGTAGTATACTGGTATTGTATTTTATGTATCGTACAATAGAATAGTATGTTAAATATTGTGGCGTACTTACTATATTGTATTGATATTGTACCCATGATGAAAGCATTGGTTAAATTTTTTGGAAAATATTTATGAAATAATATAGACAAACAGTTGAGTAAAAAAATATAAAGTAAAAAATTTTTTAGAAAATTTTGGTAAAAAGTAACGTTGAAATTTTTTTTTGAAAATTTTGCTAGTAGTTACAATTAAAATGTTTTTAATATTGAATCCACTTATAAGAGTATAATATGTTATATTTTTTTGCATGTATTCTTTTAGATCAACAGTTTTTTACAGAATAAACGTTTTTTTGTGATTATTGATTTGGTCGTTTGAGTAGATGTGTGATAATAGTTGGTATGGTCCGTGTATGAGCTAATTCGGTATGGTCTGTGTGAGTATGTCCCGTGATTTTCCAGCGAAGCCTATCTATATTGGGTATATTATTGCCACAGGTTAGTTGGAGAAGTCATCCTTAGAAGAAGTAACCCCATGAAGAAGTGAAGAGGGAAACCGTGGTGAGGCCCCTCCACTTGTTCATGAAGAAGTGAAGAGGGAAACTGAGGCGAGGCCCCTCCACTTATTAATGAAGAAGTAGACCCCTTGTTTTTTCAAGCAGCCAGGAGAAAAGCTATCACTTTTTGATTTGAAGATAGCGTACTCTGTCGACACTGTTTTGAAAATAACCCTTGATATATGGATTTGTTCATGTTAGAAGTGAAAAAAAAGTTACCCCATGAAAAAGTGAAGAGGGAAACCGTGGCGAGGCCCCTCCACTTATTGATTAAAAATGATGTATGTTTTCTTGTATCTGGCATATCACAAGTGTAATACTCGTGATGAGGAAGTGTTGTTCAGTTGTCTGAGAATACTCCCATTAATAGTCGGAGCAAGAACGGTTTTATTTGTGTAAGCTCATATAGGAACCAAGTTTCAATATTTGTTTGTGTTTGTAAGCCCATGTATATGGAGTATGACTAAGAACCAAGTTTCAATATTTATTTGTGTTTGTAAGCCCATGTATATGGAGTATGACTAGAAGTCTTAAGTTTTTTGTTCCCTGTTTGTTTGTCTATCCCTGTTCTGTCTGGAAATTATAGAGTCTGTTATCCCGTAATGTCTGTTAGCCCATGTCCCTGATGGAGTTTGATTTTTTTTGGCGAATAGTTCGTTGACCTCTCTTGTGTTTGTTCATTGAAAGTAGGCCAAGAGCAGAAGCTGTGACAAGGCTGGTGAGCTTAGGATCTGGCCGCGTTGAGTACAGGTGAAGCTTGCTTTCGGTGGATAAATGGAAGTGGTCGTTCGTCGGAATTGTCATTCTTTCCAATGTCCCTTTGGTCTTTCCCTTGTGTGTTTGCTTTCATCCCTGTTTTGAAAAAGTAGTCTAACCCCAGTTTGGAAGAGTGAAGTCTACTCATGTTTTGGAAAAATAAAGTCTACCCATTGTTTTGGAAAAGTAAGATCTACTCATGTTTTGGAAAAGTAAGATCATATCCTCGGTTTTGAAAAATAAAGAATATCCCAGTTTGTGATTTGAAAATGAGAAAGTTGTCTTGTGAACTTTCATGAAAGGCTTTTATGTCCTAGGTAGGACTGTTGATTGAAAACGTAATGATGTAGTATTTCCTATGTCATGTGTTACGTTCATTTTTTTTGGTCTTGATTAAATGGTTTGATATCCCGTTTGAATCCAGTATACTAGTTTTTTTGGTCTTTTGTATGTTGTCACACGCGTTCCCCCCCCTTGTTGGTCTTGTTTGAATGAGTTGTTGAGATGTCATTTTTGACATTTTATCTCAACGAGGTATTTAGACTGCATTGTCTAAATCCTCCTTTTGCAGAACCGTTGCCGATAAAAGTCCCGTGAAACTCGCTAGGTGTTTAGAGTTTAAGCAGATGCCTATCTGCTGAGCCAAGAGCTCAGAAAGATTTTTTAGTTTTTGAAAACCAATCCTGGTTAGGCAACGAGGTGATGAGGCTGTGTCTGCCCTGCTATATGGTATATATTATATGGTATATATAGTATATATGTCACTTGTGTTACTGCAGTGGATGTCAGCGAGGTCCACACAGGGCACAAGATTATTTCTTTCCCAAGGCACAGAAACTCTTGTCACCTACAGTTCTTTGTAGAGTCAAGAAACATTTAAGTCTACTCGACTTTAAAGAGTCTGGCGATTGATGGCACGCTAGCCCACTCCCTAACAATGATGTTTTGTTTTTGTTTAATCCCCACTAGCCATTATTTAAATATTTTTGTATTGTTGTCCTGTCACACCCAAGAAGTCAATGTTGGATTTTTGTAGTTATCGAAAACTGAATTGGTAATCCAGTTTCCTCTCTTCCGAGGAGGCTATTGTAGCAGATGGATTTCTACTACAATATTTTATAAAAAATATCCATTAATTTTAATCCTATCCCAAGAAAAATATTTATTTTTCTAATATATTTTGCGAGTTTATAAATCTTTAAAATTTCCTAAGCCGCTCCTGTTCGCATTGTAAAGGTTAGGAAATTTCCTATTTATTTGTGTAGCAATAACCAACTACGTAGATTGTTATTAAAAACATCCATTATTCGAGAATGAATCCTCTAAAAGGTTCAGTGTTTTTCCTTTAAGTTTTGAGCGCTAAAAATCCCATGTTATTATTGGTCTGCATTTTGAAAGATCCTTGAGTTGTAGTTGACGATTGGTCAATAGTTTTGGCCGAACGATCGAGAAGAAATGCATCGTTTGGACGCGAGAGAGACGTGACGATGTAAAGCCAGTTCTAAAAGTACATCAGCTCTGTAAGCATCTTTTTGTTAGAACTCAACTAACAGACTCGCAGAAAGTCGCACTTTGCCGGCTAAAATGGTTTTCTTCTTATAGTAGAAGAACTGATGGATTTTTAACTTGTCTGGAATATTATTACAATAGTTTCACAACATTTTCAATGGATATATTATTGTGAAATAGTTCTATTGTTATGCAGTTTGATTTGCCGGTAAAAAAGAAGTGCGTGGTTTCCTGGTTCCTGTCCTTTATGTAGCTGTTGCTATTTTTATGATGTTTTGGATTTGTTCATGTTCCAGTAAGAAATGCCCAGATGATATTATTTGGTATCGATTTTATCCAGTTTTGTAATGATTTGAATATCTTCCCCTCCCAGCCCCGTCTGAATGGAAAATTTTGAAGTTCCAAGTGTTGTGACATGGATTTTTGTTTTAAGGTATGATAATGTTTATTTTAAATAAATTCACAAGTGGATATTAATGGTAAAGGTTTTACATAATTAAATATGTTGTTTTCAACATGGATTCTCTAAAAATTTTATAGTAAAGTAAATAATAAATGACAGTGACTTTTGACAGCCATGTCAAATTTTTGTTTTGGTACACTGCTAAAAATAAGGTTAAAAATTGTAAAATCATGTATTTTGTTATTATTATTCATTTCTGGTTTGAGAATGTGTCTATTCTCAATAAAAATAAAAAGGTAATAAGGTTTAAATAAACATTATAAAATGTACACATCTTTATTTCTGTAACCTCTTTATTTAAGAAAATTATTAACAGATATCTAATACAAGTGAATAAGTTTTAGAACAGAAGAAAATATAATGGCATAGAAGCCAAATGATGATAATTTGTAGCCCACTATAACCCCAACGAGGAATCTACGATGAATGTCCCCCAGTTGCTTTCCAGTAAGTACTCGATATGAGAATTTGAGGATTTTTCAAACGGCGTCCCAATTTGTTTAAATAGTAGGAAAGTCCTCAAGTCTGTGTAAGTATCCTTTGCTTATTTGGTTATGTAGTTAGTCTTCTTTAAACCCTCCTACCCCTCCCAACGAATCTACGACCTGCCACCGCACAAAAAATGAGCTGCCGTTCGCATGAAGGTTTGCGTGTCTGTTCCTTCTGCTAGCCCCATTTCGACTCCCCAGTATCTCTATAGATAGTCTTTCCTTGATCCCATTAGAGCAGACAGGTAAAACGCTTCAAATCAAATGGCGCCCAACGTGGGGCGCCATTTGAAGCGTTTTGCGTACAACTGGAGCCGGAAGGAGGCTAAAAATGAGTCGGCCTCACACGTTGGGTGCCAGTTGAAGCGTTTTTCCAACAACTACCTGTATTTTTAATAGGGTTTAATGAAGTAATGACTACAAAATCTAATAAGCAAAGGATACTTACACAGACTTGAGGACTTTCCTACTATTTAAACAAATTGGGACGCCGTTTGAAAAATCCTCAAATTCTCATATCGAGTACTTACTGGAAAGCAACTGGGGGACATTCATCGTAGATTCCTCGTTGGGGTTATACTGGGCTACAAATTATTATCATATGGCTTCTATGCCATATCATTTTCTTCTGTTCTAAAACTTATTTCGCTTGTATTAGTTATCTGTTAATAATTTTTTTTAAATTAAAGAGGTTACAAAAAAAATTGTGTACATTTCATAATGTTTATTTAAACCTTTTATACCTTTTTATTTTTATTGAGAATAGACACATTCTCAAACCAGAAATGAATAATAATAACAAAATACATGATTTTACAATTTTTAACCTTATTTTTAGCAGTGTACCAAAACAAAAATTTGACATGGCTGTCAAAAGTCACTGTCATTTATTATTTACTTTACAATAAAATTTTTAGAGAATCCATGTTGAAAACAACATATTTAATTATGTAAAACCTTTACCATTAATATCCACTTGTGAATTTATTTAAAATAAACATTATCATACCTTAAAACAAAAATCCATGTCACAACACTTGGAACTTCAAAATTTTCCATTCAGGATTGGAGGGAGGGAAGACATTCAAATCCAAATCATTACAAAACTGGATAAAATCGATACCAAATAATATCATCCGGGCATTTCTTACTGGAACATGAACAAATCCAAAACATCATAAAAATAGCAACACCTACATAAAGGACAGGAACCAGGAAACCACGCACTTCTTTTTTATTACCACCGGCAAACCAAACTGCATAACAATAGAACTATTTCACAATAATATATCCATTAAAATGCCGTGAAACTATTGTCATTATATTCGTTGACATTTACTGGGCAAACTGCCAGTCTTTCACTTCTTTTACCATAAAAATAAAACCATTTTGCCGGCAAAGTGCGACTTTCTACGAGTCTGTTGGTTGAGTTCTAACAAAAAGATGTTTACTGAAGTGATGTACTTTTAGAACTGGCTTTACATCGTCACGTCTCTCTCGCGTCCAAACGATGCATTTCTTCTCGATCCTTCCGCCAAAACTATTGACCAATCGTCAACTACAACTCAAGGATCTTTCAAAATGCAGACCAATAATAACATGGGATTTTTAGCGCTCAAAACTTAAAGGAAAAACACTGAACCTTTTAGAGGATTCATTCTCGAATAATGGATGTTTTCAATAACAATCTACGTAGTTGGTTATTGCTACACAAATAAATAGGAAATTTCCTAACCTTTACAATGCGAACAGGAGCGGCTTAGGAAATTTTAAAGATATATAAACTGACAAAATAAATTAGAAAAATTGATATTTTTCTTGGGATAGGATTAAAATTAATGGATATTTTTTTATAAAACATTGTAGTAGAAATCCATCTGCTACAATAGCCTCCTCGGAAGAGAGGAAACTGGATTACCTATTCAGTTTTCGATAACAACAAAAAAAAACATTGACTTCTTGGGTATGACAGGACAACAATACAAAAATATTTAAATAATGGCTAGTGGGGATTAAACAAAAACAAAACATCATTGTTAGGGAGTGGGCTAGCGTGCCATCAATCGCCAGACTCTTTAAAGTCGAGTAGACTTAAATGTTTCTTGACTCTACAAAGAACTGTAGGTGACAAGAGTTTCTGTGCCTTGGGAAAGAAATAATCTTGTGCCCTGTGTGGACCTCGCTGACATCCACTGCAGTAACACAAGTGACATATATACTATATATACCATATAATATATACCATATAGCAGGGCAGACACAGCCTCATCACCTCGTTGCCTAACCAGGATTGGTTTTCAAAAACTAAAAAATCTTTCTGAGCTCTTGGCTCAGCAGATAGGCATCTGCTTAAACTCTAAACACCTAGCGAGTTTCACGGGACTTTTATCGGCAACGGTTCTGCAAAAGGAGGATTTAGACAATGCAGTCTAAATACCTCGTTGAGATAAAATGTCAAAAATGACATCTCAACAACTCATTCAAACAAGACCAACAAGGGGGGGGAACGCGTGTGACAACATACAAAAGACCAAAAAAACTAGTATACTGGATTCAAACGGGATATCAAACCATTTAATCAAGACCAAAAAAAATGAACGTAACACATGACATAGGAAATACTACATCATTACGTTTTCAATCAACAGTCCTACCTAGGACATAAAAGCCTTTCATGAAAGTTCACAAGACAACTTTCTCATTTTCAAATCACAAACTGGGATATTCTTTATTTTTCAAAACCGGGGATATGATCTTACTTTTCCAAAACATGAGTAGATCTTACTTTTCCAAAACAATGGGTAGACTTTATTTTTCCAAAACATGAGTAGACTTCACTCTTCCAAACTGGGGTTAGACTACTTTTTCAAAACAGGGATGAAAGCAAACACACAAGGGAAAGACCAAAGGGACATTGGAAAGAATGACAATTCCGACGAACGACCACTTCCATTTATCCACCGAAAGCAAGCTTCACCTGTACTCAACGCGGCCAGATCCTAAGCTCACCAGCCTTGTCACAGCTTCTGCTCTTGGCCTACTTTCAATGAACAAACACAAGAGAGGTCAACGAACTATTCGCCAAAAAAAATCAAACTCCATCAGGGACATGGGCTAACAGACATTACAGGATAACAGACTCTATAATTTCCAGACAGAACAGGGATAGACAAACAAACAGGGAACAAAAAACTTAAGACTTCTAGTCATACTCCATATACATGGGCTTACAAACACAAATAAATATTGAAACTTGGTTCTTAGTCATACTCCATATACATGGGCTTACAAACACAAACAAATATTGAAACTTGGTTCCTATATGAGCTTACACAAATAAAACCGTTCTTGCTCCGACTATTAATGGGAGTATTCTCAGACAACTGAACAACACTTCCTCATCACGAGTATTACACTTGTGATATGCCAGATACAAGAAAACATACATCATTTTTAATCAATAAGTGGAGGGGCCTCGCCACGGTTTCCCTCTTCACTTTTTCATGGGGTAACTTTTTTTTCACTTCTAACATGAACAAATCCATATATCAAGGGTTATTTTCAAAACAGTGTCGACAGAGTACGCTATCTTCAAATCAAAAAGTGATAGCTTTTCTCCTGGCTGCTTGAAAAAACAAGGGGTCTACTTCTTCATTAATAAGTGGAGGGGCCTCGCCTCAGTTTCCCTCTTCACTTCTTCATGAACAAGTGGAGGGGCCTCACCACGGTTTCCCTCTTCACTTCTTCATGGGGTTACTTCTTCTAAGGATGACTTCTCCAACTAACCTGTGGCAATAATATACCCAATATAGATAGGCTTCGCTGGAAAATCACGGGACATACTCACACAGACCATACCGAATTAGCTCATACACGGACCATACCAACTATTATCACACATCTACTCAAACGACCAAATCAATAATCACAAAAAAACGTTTATTCTGTAAAAAACTGTTGATCTAAAAGAATACATGCAAAAAAATATAACATATTATACTCTTATAAGTGGATTCAATATTAAAAACATTTTAATTGTAACTACTAGCAAAATTTTCAAAAAAAAATTTCAACGTTACTTTTTACCAAAATTTTCTAAAAAATTTTTTACTTTATATTTTTTTACTCAACTGTTTGTCTATATTATTTCATAAATATTTTCCAAAAAATTTAACCAATGCTTTCATCATGGGTACAATATCAATACAATATAGTAAGTACGCCACAATATTTAACATACTATTCTATTGTACGATACATAAAATACAATACCAGTATACTACGGTTTACATAATATGGGGTTACAAGTTAAATACACTATGATGTATGAAATGGTACATGCCTATACAATCAGCAGCATGACCAAATCAACACCACAACAAAATGTGTACATACTTACACCTCTTTGGAAAAATTATTAACATTCGTGAACAAAAACTACAAAAATGGGCTCTTTCATGGGGACTAACAGACTGAAACAGTTTCGGGGGCACTAAAAGACATGAAACAGTTTCTGGGGGCAAGACAAGAGGAATCTGGGCTAAACTACATGGGAAGACTGGGGCGATATTTACTCAGGTCAAACTTCAGGGTGTACGTTACAAGTATTATAAGTGTAACACCAAGTGGGGGTGGCTAAAGATATTGGGGGCTAGTAGATAAGCTAACTACTAGTGCAAATGGTATACAAGCTAGACTTGTAACAGTGGGTACATAAAATATGACAAAAGTCAAGCTTCCATGTTGTCGGAAACACCTGTACCACAAACTGAGATCGGCTGCCCAAGACGGGCACTGCCTAACAGTTGTAGTACAAATGAGACCGAAAGGAGGCTAAAAGGACATGGTAGTGGGCACATGCTAATGGGGTCAGGGGGGCTAGAAATAACACGCCCCACGTTGGGCGCCATTTGAAGCGTTTTGCGTACAACTGGAGCCGGAAGGAGGCTAAAAATGAGTCGGCCTCACACGTTGGGTGCCAGTTGAAGCGTTTTTCCAACAACTACCTGTATTTTTAATAGGGTTTAATGAAGTAATGACTACAAAATCTAATAAGCAAAGGATACTTACACAGACTTGAGGACTTTCCTACTATTTAAACAAATTGGGACGCCGTTTGAAAAATCCTCAAATTCTCATATCGAGTACTTACTGGAAAGCAACTGGGGGACATTCATCGTAGATTCCTCGTTGGGGTTATACTGGGCTACAAATTATTATCATATGGCTTCTATGCCATATCATTTTCTTCTGTTCTAAAACTTATTTCGCTTGTATTAGTTATCTGTTAATAATTTTTTTTAAATTAAAGAGGTTACAAAAAAAATTGTGTACATTTCATAATGTTTATTTAAACCTTTTATACCTTTTTATTTTTATTGAGAATAGACACATTCTCAAACCAGAAATGAATAATAATAACAAAATACATGATTTTACAATTTTTAACCTTATTTTTAGCAGTGTACCAAAACAAAAATTTGACATGGCTGTCAAAAGTCACTGTCATTTATTATTTACTTTACAATAAAATTTTTAGAGAATCCATGTTGAAAACAACATATTTAATTATGTAAAACCTTTACCATTAATATCCACTTGTGAATTTATTTAAAATAAACATTATCATACCTTAAAACAAAAATCCATGTCACAACACTTGGAACTTCAAAATTTTCCATTCAGGATTGGAGGGAGGGAAGACATTCAAATCCAAATCATTACAAAACTGGATAAAATCGATACCAAATAATATCATCCGGGCATTTCTTACTGGAACATGAACAAATCCAAAACATCATAAAAATAGCAACAGCTACATAAAGGACAGGAACCAGGAAACCACGCACTTCTTTTTTATTACCACCGGCAAACCAAACTGCATAACAATAGAACTATTTCACAATAATATATCCATTAAAATGCCGTGAAACTATTGTCATTATATTCGTTGACATTTACTGGGCAAACTGCCAGTCTTTCACTTCTTTTACCATAAAAATAAAACCATTTTGCCGGCAAAGTGCGACTTTCTACGAGTCTGTTGGTTGAGTTCTAACAAAAAGATGTTTACTGAAGTGATGTACTTTTAGAACTGGCTTTACATCGTCACGTCTCTCTCGCGTCCAAACGATGCATTTCTTCTCGATCCTTCCGCCAAAACTATTGACCAATCGTCAACTACAACTCAAGGATCTTTCAAAATGCAGACCAATAATAACATGGGATTTTTAGCGCTCAAAACTTAAAGGAAAAACACTGAACCTTTTAGAGGATTCATTCTCGAATAATGGATGTTTTCAATAACAATCTACGTAGTTGGTTATTGCTACACAAATAAATAGGAAATTTCCTAACCTTTACAATGCGAACAGGAGCGGCTTAGGAAATTTTAAAGATATATAAACTGACAAAATAAATTAGAAAAATTGATATTTTTCTTGGGATAGGATTAAAATTAATGGATATTTTTTTATAAAACATTGTAGTAGAAATCCATCTGCTACAATATACGAAATGAATAACTTGGTCGACTGTTTCCTTTTCCATGACCTGTGTGATTGCAAATAGATGATAAATTGTAGATCTTCCGGCACTAAATCCTGCTTTTTCTTCTGCCTTCATTTACTTCTAAATTTACTAAATTCGTCTTATATTCTGTTTTTTAAGACCTTTTCGTATATTTTGCTGATTGTTGGTGTAACGGAAATACCCTTGTAGTTGTCACATTGTTTTTGATCTCCTTTTTTTATATTGCTGACATATACGATAATTTCCATTCTTGTGGAACTTCTTTGTTGTCAATGCATCTTTGTAGTAGTTAACTTTTGTGCGCGTAAAGTCTTGGAGTTCCATTTTTTATCAACTCGGCTGAAATCCCCAGATCCTGGTGCTTTACCGTTTTTTAGTTCGGTAAGTACATACTTTCTTTACTTCATTGGTGGATAGCCTTATTGGGGATCCTATTACGCCTACTGTGTCCTGGAATGGCTCTGATGTTTCGAATTCCTTTCTGTTTTCTGTCAGTAGGTCGCTGAAGTACTTCTTTCAATCTTTCGGTGATATTGCCGTTATAAGTTCTCTTCCTTTCTCTTTACATAGATTTCTAAGAATTCTCCAGCTCTCAGTGGATTTCCTACCTCTGATGTATGTATTGATTCGTGTACACTGCTTTTCCCATTTTTTGTTCTTACTCTGCCTAATCATTTTTCGTAGTTTGCTTGTGTTTCCTTATAAGCTAGTTGGTCCACTACATCTCTTGTACTCAAGTATCGCTGGTATTTTCTTCGCTTTTGTTCTATTTCTGTATAAAATTGAGTCTTCTTTTGTATAACATTTTCACGCTTTCTTGTTCTAAACTATTTAGGTTGTGTCTTATTCGTGTAATTTCCTCTTCATATTACTTCACTTCTTCTGTCTTGTTTTTCATATGTGTACGGAAAGATAAGTTTTATGCCAAGGAAATGGTAATCGCTGGCACAGGTTAATCCTCTATATGCCCTGACATCTGGAACTGTTATGTGAGATTTTTGTTTCATTACCGCGTAGTCTAGTTATACTTGACTTTAGTCACCGTGTTGCTTGTGTCCAGATGAACTTGTGTACGTCCTTGTGTTGGTAGAAACCATTTAGTATTTTCAATTTCATTTGTTCGCATAGGTCTATTATTCTTATTTTGTTATCGTTTGTCGTATCTTTACCATGCCTTCCAACTACTTTATGATTTTATCTCTTTCCCACTCGTCCGTTTAGATCCCCTAGTATTGTCCTTTTCATGATCATTTTTCAGTGCGTAACAAATGATAGGAAAAAGGGTAAGTCCGTGATAATACACATTTATGACATTTATTCTAACATGACATTTTAGTTAAATCTGACAGTTGTCACATTTTATTTTCAATTTGGAATAAAAACAAATCAAATGTGTTTCTTGCATTTATAAAATGGTATTTTCTTTGATTTGTATAGTCTTATAAATTATACAGATTATATTTGTAATATTATTATCTAATTAAAAAAAATTTTTTTATTATGGCGCCATCTATCGACAACTAGAATAACTAGAATAAATGTTATAAAAATGTCATCGACGAAATGTAATCACCGGCGTGCCTTTTTTTCTGTCACATACAATTTAATGCGTTAGAAAGAAATCGAAAAACTGTGACGCACTGAAAGATGATCATGAGAAATACTGTACAATGATTTCTCTTGCATTTCTCAATGTATGTGCTCTATAGCATGATTTAGATCTCTGAAGAACTGGTCTTTAATGTGTGCTGGATAATCGTCGTTTACCGCATATACCGACTCCTATGATTGTTAGTCTGTGTCCATATAAGTACAATCATGTTAAATTTTATTATTCGTTCGTTTGCCGCTTCCCACGATGTGATTCGTTTACGAAATTTCTTGTGGACCACAATGGATACACCTTTACTTGATTTCCTTAATTTATATAAAACTTATATTTACTAGTTAATTGCTAATTCACAATAATAAATATTTTGCGAAAAATAAATCTACATTTATTGATAATAATCAGTGTTCAAAAACCAATTTTCTACCCAATCTCTTTTAACGTCCTCTCAGTTTCTTGAACTCGCTATAACTTGCAGTAAATATTCTTTTATACACCCTAGAAGCGAAATTCTATACAGCTTATCGACTCCTGGTGAAAATTTGAAAAGTGAAAATGTGTATTAGATGTTTTTCATATATCAAAATTGCTGATGCATATCAGTTCAACAACACGTGCTTTATAACCCCATAAAACGAGAAAGGAGTATAAAAAAAGGGGTATAAAAAATGTTGCAGCAAGTACCTCGAGGGTCTTGATACTTTTATTATTTTCGTAGGAAGCAAACATGAATTTTGCATTATTTATGGTCATTAAATTTAGTACAAATAAACGATGTTACCATATTACAATAAAACAAGGTGACTAATATTCAAATGTAATTTATAAAATTACATTTTAATATTAAATAATAGAAGAGAATTAAGTATGAAATTAAACAAAGAACTAACAAAGAATACAAAAGTAGAACTAGAAAGAGAAGTTAATTTGGATAACACATGGAGAGCCATAGAGGAAACAATGACGGATACAGTTAAAAAAGAATTAGGTTATAAACAAAAACTACAAAAGAAAAGTTGGATGACTGACGAAATCCTGGCAATGTTCGAAGAAAGAAGAAAACATAAAAACCAAGGGAACCGAGACAAATATCGAGAACAACAACAACGCATAAGAAGAGAGATAAGAACGGCAAAAAATAAGTGGCTAAAGAAACAGTGTGAGGAAATGGAACAGTTACAAAAACTACATGATGACCACAACCTACATAAGAAACTAAAGGAGGTAGCTGAAATATACAGAAAAAAGAAATTTTCTAACTTAGAAAATGAACAAGGAAAAATGGCACAAGATGATATAGAGAGGAAACTCATATGGGAAAAATACATCAAAAATCTCTTTGCAGACGAGAGGCCTGAGATAGAAGTCGTTCAGGAACAAGTGATAGATATTAACAACCTATCTGGTCCCGAGATCACAATTGAAGAAATTACTAGAGCAATAAATACCTCGAAAGACGGGAAAGCAGTTGGACCTGATAAAATTCCTGTTGAGTTACTCAGATTGTTAGATGAAGAGGGAATTACGATACTCCAAAGATTTTTCAACCAAATCTATAAAAAAGGAAAATTCTCTGTCCAATGGCTTGTATCTACCTTTATCCCTTTGCCAAAAAAGAACAACGCAACAAAGTGTCAAGAGCACCGACTGATAAGTCTGATGAGCCATTCTTTAAAAATATTCCTCAAAGTTCTTCACTACAGAATCTCCACAAAATGCGATAAGGTTATTGGTTGCTCACAATTTGGATTTCGAAAAGGCCTGGGTACCAGGGAAGCACTAGTTGCAACCCAAGTGCTAGCTCAGAACTGCTACGATCAAAGGAAAGATGTAATGATGTGCTTTATAGATTATGAAAAAGCCTTCGATCGAGTACAACATCATAAACTCGTACATATACTGAAACAACTCGACATAGATCAAAAAGACATTCGTTGCATAGAGGCTCTTTACTGGAATCAAACAGCTGTCGTCAAGGTGGACAATGAAACAACGCAAGCTCAAAAAATTCTCAGAGGTGTAAGACAGGGATGCATTCTCTCCCCACTACTGTTCAATCTATATTCAGAAAGTATCTTCCAGGAAGCTCTTGAGGAATGCGAAAGCGGCATCAAAGTGAATGGTACCTGGGTCAATAATATACGATATGCGGATGATTCGGTCTTAATAGCAGACAATATAGAAGACCTCCAAAACCTTCTTAATAAAATTGGAGAGCATAGCGAGAACATGGGACTTAGCATCAACATAAAAAAGACAAAGTTCCTTATAATCAGCCGTCAATTATGTCAACATCAAAATGCAAGACTAGCATATAACAACCAAGATGTAGAGCGCGTAAGAAAGTTTAAGTACCTGGGAACCTGGCTATGTGAAGACTGGATGTCGGATATGGAAATTAAATGTCGGATAGAAAGAGCCAGAAGTGCATTCATGAAATTCAGAAACGTCTTTACGAACTCTGACTTTGACCTAAACCTAAGATTAAGATTCACAAAATGCTATATATGGTCGGTGCTCCTATATGGCATGGAAGGATGGACTTTAAAAATAAACACAATGAATAAGCTAGAGGCATTTGAGATGTGGATCTATCGACGAATCCTTAAAGTTCCCTGGACCGCAAGAATAACAAATGAAGAAATCCTGAGAAGAATTGGTACAGAACGACAACTGATGTGCACAATTAAACAGAGAAAAACGGCATACCTGGGACACATAATTAGAAATGAAAGATATCAGTTTCTGCAAACCTTAATTGAAGGAAAGATCGAAGGAAGAAGGGGAGTGGGCAGGAAGAAAATGTCATGGCTCCGTAATGTCAAACAATGGACAGGACTAAAAAACATAGGAGACCTAATACATACTGCAAGGGATAGAGAAAAATGGTCAAACGTGATCGCGAACATCCATTAGTGGATTGCATAAGAAGAAGAAGAATTAAATAATAAGTAAAAATAAAGCAGTTGAGAGATGGATCGAACATTTCAGGGAAGTATATGCCAACAGAATAATAGAACACGAAATGTAAAATGAAGAAATAAAGGAAGAACTAAGCTTCACCGAATCGGAATTCACAAAAAAAATAAGTAAGTAAAGCAATCCAACAGCTGAAAAGAGGGAAAGCAGCGGGAATGGATAACATTAGTACAGAACTGCTGAAAGCAGATAGAGAAATATCGGAAGAAATCCTGTATGTACTAATAAACAAAATATGGCAGGAGGAGAGATTACCTGATGATTAGAAAAAAAGGTATAATTGTAAAGATACCCAAGAAGGGAGATCAAACGAATTGCAACAACTGGCGAGCAATAACATTACTATCTACAGTGAGTCAAGTCATGACAAGGATGATACTATTAAAGGATGAAAGAAATTATAGACCAGTTGTTAAGACCAAGCCAAGCGGGTTTCAGAAGTAATAAAGCATGCACCGATCATATTAACACATTAAGAAACATTGTAGAACAAACAATAGAATGGCAGAGCAAAATCTATCTAAATTTCATTGACTATGTTCCAAATGTAACCAAGAGGAGTAAAGTAAGTAAGTAAGCAAAAAGCGAAATCCTATACAGCTTATCTACTCCTGAAAATTTGAAAAGTAAAAATGTGTATTAGATATTTTTCATATATCAAAATTGCTGATGCATATCAATTCAACAACACGTATTTTATAACCCCATAAAACGAGAATAATTATAAAAAATCTTGCAGAAATTTGCATTATTTATGGCCATTAAATTTATTACAAATAAACAATATTACAATAAAACAAAGTGATGAATATTAAAATGTAATAAATCAGATATAAAAATATCCAATAATAATAGGACTTTTCAACGCTTCCCGTTTGTTTCGTGCTTAGATGAGTCATTCTTCTATCAGACGTTCTCGGATACAAAACGACTTGTATATGTTACCCATATGTGGAGTAATTCTTCTGTGGAGTAATACATGATCGATGGAATTCAGATTGGGGAATTGTGCTGGCCAAGGCAACACATCAATACCTTCGTTCGTAAGCCAGCCTGTCACTGAGTCTACGACATATGGACGAGCATTATCATGCATGATGTGGAAGTTTTGACCAACCGTACTAACAAATGAACTGCTGAGCTGTAAGGAAGCGGTCTGCAAAAAGGAGGTCACTTCTTCCATCGATTATGATTCTACTCCATACCATTACTGTACCGCCTCTGTATGTGTAAACGTCCTGGACATGTTTTAAGCTTTCTAGATTTCCATATGGTCTCTACCCTCTTACTCCACGAGAATCGGGATGAAATCCAAATCCATATTCGTCGTAGAATAAAACTATAGCCCAATCATTTGCATTCCAGTTTTGATATTCTTGACACTACAATAATCCTGCAGTGCGATTGCCTCTGGAGATAGGTGGGCATCTCAATGTCCGTCGAATGTGGAGATTGGCTTCGTGGAGACGATTTATTACAATATCATGGCCTGTAGTTACCTGGTGTGCACGCTGCAATGCGCTAACCAATTCATGTGCTGGAATTGTCGGTTGTCTTCTAGCGGTTAACACTAAAAATAGGTCGTGAGCTGCAGTTGTAGCGCACTCAGGCCCTAGATAACGTTTTCTGAACTTCCAGTATTTCAAAAACGCCGCTACAATTGACTATAACACTTTGGGAGACTCCCATGCGCTCAGCTACAGTAGTTTGCCACATGCCGCCTTCTAGAAGGCCTACAGCCCTATTTATCTTATTCAACGTTAAATGACGTCGATCTACGATAAAAAACAAACAGCAGCGGCCAGAGCGGCACTAAGAGGATTCACAAAAAGAAGAAGCAAATTAGCTGCGAAAACAAAATTAAGACTAATAAATAGCATTATACTGCCAACAATTACATACGCATCTCTTGCATGGGGTCACACAAGTCAAAGTAACAAAAAGAAGATACAAGCGGCACACAACAACTGCCTCAGAGAAACTGCAAACGTGCCCAGATAAGTCGCCGAACAGTTCTTATTTAGAGACCTAAAACAAATAAGAATACTGGATATGATGAAGTAAAAATCCAGAACAAAATTTGCTGAGCTAGAAGACCACCCAAATCGGATCCTGCAAGAGATATTAAGGTATGATGTGTACCGTAGATGGAAATACAGAAAACCCAAACAGCAAATATTAGTAAATTAATAAAGGCTAGATAATCGTAGCTCTATTAAAAAAGCACAAGTTGCTCACCTTTGGCGTCTCATTATATTTATTAATGTTGATTTTTATACGTTTCAGACATCCCTCAAAAAATATCTACAAAAAACTCAAAATACAGCTTCGGCCACTAAAAAAAATCAATAAAACATTAACAATAGGCGCAAGCCACAAAAAAAATAGTAACAAAACCTACAAAACGGACATGAGGAGCCCACATCCTCGAACGCCCAGTCACAGAACGGGACAGGTCCCAGAGCGGGGACTCGGCGCCCGAGCAAGCGATACAGATCGAAGATAAGTCACTAGAGATAGCGAGAATAGAGCGCCTCACGCTGGCCTGTATTGATCGGGGTAGGATTTCATGTGGGAGTCCGTATACCCAGGACTCCCATATGATAAGCACTTTGCTGATTGAGAGCCCCTATAGCGCATCAGAATGCTATCGGGAGGGAAGCGGATGGTCTGAAGCATTGGAGCGGGGTGGAGTGATTCCTGGTTACATGAGTTAATCCTCCTCGCCCCAATGAATTGTATCACCCGAATATCATTCTCTAGGGGTGACCAAGTCTCTCAGGCTGGGTTAAATCACTATTGCTTGCTTGCTTGACAAAAAACAATATTTTCAATGTACTAAATTAACAAGAACTTTATAGCATGAACAAAATCGAAACTAGCAGAATAATAATATTTACTGCAGTATAAAACATGCAGTTTTTTTCCTCTCCTGTCAAATATTCACTTATCACTTTTGCCGTTATGTTTTACTCACAAAAATCTACAGGATGAGCCACTGTACAAATTCAAATGACTAAATCAATTTATTTTTATTAATTTCATATACCAGGGGTGGCCAAACTGCGGCTCGCGAGCCACATGCGGCTCTTTGAAGGATTACTTGTGGCTCTCGATTGTACCCAAGTTATTTTTCAATTTTGTATTAGATATGATTTAAAAAAATTATTATCGTTTCATAATATGTGTTTCAAAATGTCTTTTAATTTACTGACAACAAACATGAAAGACTTTATAACAAATTCCATTTCCATCCAAGATAAGAATGATATGACACATCGAAAACTGCGCTAACGAACATTACGTAAGAGTGGCGCAATGTAAAAGTCAGTAATCAACCGAATCCAGACCGATTTTTGTATAACTCTTGCTACAGATGTAATTTGTAACTTGTATTAGGTACACATTTTGCATTTAAGTCATTTTACTCGACTTAGAAAAAAATTTTTACCATATTATACTAGAAAAACTTAACGAGTAGGTATATAAAAAAGCCGGAAGGAATATTGACCGAACTCCAAAATAGATTTGAAGACTTAAAATATGTTAAATCGTCTCTTCATTTTTTTCGAATTCATTTGAAATGAACATAGTTCATAAGGTGAATTTTTTATTATTACCAATATATGACCCAAACAACATCTGGAGAATTAAAATTAATAGAGACGCAAGAAGATCAAGCTCGAAAATAAAACTATAAGTCGACACCGAATACCGAATTTTGGAAATTTGTACCAGAATCCAAGAAGGTACTCTAAAAAAGAATGCTTGTCGAATTGTTTCCATATTAGGAACAACGTACTTGTGTGGACCATTTTATTCCATTTTATAATTCGTGAAATCCTAACACCGATCAATATTACCTAACCAGCATCTAAAAGAATTACGGAGAAGTCACATATTAATCACCAAATTCTAAAGAATTATCAAAAGAAGGAAAACAAAAATGTAATTAAGTTTAAATATTTCGTAATTGCATTTCGGTTTTCAGTAAGTAAAAGTTCTGTTAAAAAAATTGTAAATACCTTCTATACATAGATACTTTTTGAATAAGTATTTTATTGCGGCTCGCGAAAAACTTCAACTTGTGAAAAGTGGCTCGGACTATTAAGAAGCTTGGCCACCCCTGTCATATACAGTGATGAGCGCGCTAATAACCGGCAAAATAGCTCAAAAGATGGAAATTATCGTTATAAACGTCTAAAATAACATTACATTACATAGTTTCTCACCTTTAGACGTATCAGAGGAGTATGGCAACTGTCACTGTGACAGCAGAACTTTATAAAATACTCCTGTCACAGAGATCTAAAGGTGGAAAACTATGTAATGTAGTGATTTAATACGTTTCGTAATCGTAAACGATAATTTCCAACTCCACTAGTTTTATCGCTTTTTGTTTCGCAATGTATTATGTTTTCCATCGTTTGTGTTATTTTGCCGGTTATTAGCGTGCTCATCACTGTATATTATAATATTTATACCTATATCTCGTTTTAAATAATAAATTATAAGTTTTATCTGTTTACCCGAAGGCTGAAAATCTCTCACTGCTGATTTATCGGTTTCTTCCCCTATATCCCAGATTACATTTTATAAAAGTCGAAAACAGCCACTAGCAAAAAACACATTTCGCTCCTTTCTATACTTTTTTCGCCAAACCAGGTACGCTCTCTCCTTTTGATTTATTGATAATAGAATTTTACGGCTTGATGATGGAGATCCGCCATTAACATCAATCATCATAAAATATGTATAATGGAAACATTCTCCGATTGCATTCTCATACATCTTGTATCTCCAGAGAGAAAAGAAACGGGCCGGGCCGGCTTTTTCTTGCGAGCCAGAATAAATCAAATTCCTCGAGAGGATCGCAGAGAGCTGTAAACACCGAAAAAATGTAATCAATCATTGCCCAAAGCTTCGTTTATATTAGCATAAAAGGAGTTTGATACTTTTTGGTGTGTTCGCCAGGTAGTTCTACCGCTATCAAAGCAGAGTTAGATAAAAAATAATGTCGAATTCAGAAATATCCATTTAAACAATCTCTGATGATTTCTAATAAGAATGAAACTAGTACGATTGTTTATGGCACTGTGCAGGATTATATCAGCATCCAAAATAAAAGCAACTCATATTCATTTAATTTTTAAATATCTTAAAAACAGACATCGCCGGTTGTTGTAAAATAATTAGGTGACACCGATTGCTCAACATAGTTCACTAGTTTTCAAGAACGCTTTGTCAGCTATTCGATATTATTAATATTTCACGGTCGAGTCGTGTCAATAATCTAAATAACAACATTTACAAGTTTATTTATAGATTCAGGAGAAGCATCGCTGATCATTCTTTTATCATTCATTATTCGTGATTCATTATTCAGCATTCGATATTTAGACCTCAGGCACACCAGCTGATTACTGGTATGTTTAGTAGTGTTGAATAAATAAATAGATGTTATGAACAATTAGTGCCTCCAGTTAATTAACCCCATCACCAGGGTAGTAACCCCGTATTTCTTTATATGGCGATCCTTTGGAGAGAACCTTTGGACTTCTGATACAGGAACGAAGATGGAAAGAAACTGGAAATGGAGGCGTAGAAAATTTGGGGCAACGTATCCATCCCCATATTAAATGGTATAAGGTATGCGAGGGAATGGTTAGATGAATTGGAGAGACCTAGCCACAATGTCATTATGGTAGACGTCGCGTCGGCAGGAGCGAGATTTGGAGACATGGGACCACGCCCAGCTTAGAGTCTTAGTCTTAGGCTCTTAGTCTCTGAACAAATTGAAATATAATACACCCTATGAGACTTATTTTTCGTTGGAATTTTGCCACGTTGGATAGACGGGTGCTGAGATGCAAATTATAGATCTCCCCCTTAGTGTTCTTTATCCAACATTCGTATGGTTTGCAAGTCATAGAAACAACGAAGGCGTAACCAGAAATAACTCTCTGTAATAACTGTGTTTTAGAAGCGCCGATTGGAATAAACATGATCGAATCATTTATTTGCACAGGAAACTGTCGCTAAGTGGTTGTAGGCATTTGGAATTTTGTATCTCCAGAGAGAAAAGAAACGGGCCGGCTTTTTCTTGCGAGCCAGAATAAATCAAATTCCTCGAGAGGATCGCAGAGAGCTGTAAACACCGAAAAAATGTAATCAATCATTGGCCAAAGCTTCGTTTGTATTAGCATAAGAGGAGTTTGATAGTTTTTGGTTTGTTCGCCAGGTAGTTCTACCGCTATTAAAGCAGAATTAAATAAAAAAGAATGTCGAATTCAGAGATATCCATATATACAATCCCTGATGATTTCTAATAAGAACGAAACTAGTACGATTGTTTATGGTACTCTTAGACCAGGGCGCATCTGTAAAAATATTAGTACATTTGGACGTTGAGAGGTGACTCAAATTTTTTTGCAGAAATTGCTTGAAAATACATCAAATAATAATATTTGAGTTATCCTCCCGCTCAAAAAGGTCCGGAACATTGTTTAAATAATCAAAATGTCAAAAAATGAAGGAAAAATCCGATTCTTTTTCGTCGTTTTTTGATTATTATAACTTTAAAAGTATTCATTTCCGAGAAAAGTTGTACTGTCGTAAAAGTTGCGTAATTAAATTTCCTACAATATAGAATTGGTTAAAAATTTAAAAAATAGTCACCCTTGTTGCAAAATAGCAATAATTGCGAAAAAACCATACAAAAACAAGTATTCGCATTTTCCGATTTTCCGACTTTACACTTAAGACCTGCATATTTCACCCAGAAAAACTTTATGATACAGTTAAACAATACTGTAAATTTCAATAAGATAGGTTTAATAAATTTTGCAATCCAGCTTTCGCAAAAAAAATTATTTTTTCAAAATGTTACAGGACTGAAAATAAAGCAGATAGCAAGTTTAAATTTTTTTTTGCTTATAGAAGTGTACTGTACCTTTCATTTTCAATTTGCAAAAATTAAAATCGATTAACTACCACGGCGTCAGGATTTTTTTAAATAAAAATTAATTATTGGTGCTACACGCAGGACAGCGGATAGTTTGCTCTGATTGGGCATTCCAATGACCTTTGATAATGATTGATTCATTTAAATTTTTATTACATTTCGATATAAATAAATAAATTTGTTTATTGCAAAATAAAAACACATACTCTATCCTTTGAAATAACACTTTTTTTAGCAAAAACTTTCTTTGTTCATATATTTTAACTTGGAGAATAAAAGTTTATTATTCTTAAACATATGCAATTGTTTGAACAATATTTCACACACAATAATAACATTAGTTTGATTTGTGTGGAATTAAAATATTATAATACAACAAAATATAGAGTAAGAAAATAATATATTAGATAAAGATTGGAAGAAGTTTTGGTGGAAATCAACTTGTGTGAATCGAACATCGCTGTCCTGCGCGTAGCACCAAAAATTAATGTTTATTTAAAAAATTTCCTGACGCCCTGGTAATTAATCGATTTTAATTTTGCAAATTGGAAATAAAAGGTTCAGTACACTTCTATACGCAAAAAAAATTCAACTTGCTATCTGCTTTATTTTCAGTAATGCAACATTTTAAAAAAATGAATTTTTTTGCGAAAGCTGGATTGCAAAATCTATTAAACCGATC
Source organism: Diabrotica virgifera virgifera (assembly GCF_917563875.1). NCBI lineage: Eukaryota > Metazoa > Arthropoda > Insecta > Coleoptera > Chrysomelidae > Diabrotica > Diabrotica virgifera. The sequence goes on from NC_065443.1 coordinate 308,219,994, forward strand.
TTAATGAAATTTACAGTGGTATTTTACTATATCATAAAGTTTTTCTGGGTAAAATATGAAGGTCCTAAGTGTAGCATAAATGTTTGAAAAACGTAAAATGCGAATACTGTTTTTGTATGATTTTTTTCGCAATTATTGCTATTTTGCAACAAGGGTGACTGTTTTTTAAATTTTTACCAATTCTGTATTGTAGGAAATTTAATTACGCAACTTTTATGTCAGTACAACTTTTCTTAGAAATTAATAGTTTTAAATTTATAATCAAAAAACCAATAAAAAAATCGAATTTTTCTTTCATATTTTGACATTTTGATTATTTAAACAATGTTCCGGACATTTTTGAGAGGGAGGATAACTCAAATATTATTACATGAGTTAATTTCAAGCAATTTCTGCAAAAAAAAAATGAGTCACCTGTCAACGTCCATCTCAAAACAGATGCGCCCTGGACTATCTCTGAACAAATTGAGATATAATACACAATATGAGACTTATTTTTCGTTGGAATTTTGCCACGTTGGATAGACGGGTGATTAGATGCAAATTATAGATCTCCCCTTTAGTCACGTTGGATAGATTTGTGCTGAGATGCAAATTATCGATCTCCCCTTTAGTCTTCTTTTATCCAACATTCGTATGGTTTGCAAGTTATCGAAACAACGAAGGCGTAACCAGAAATAACTCTCTGTAATAACTGTGTCTTAGAAGCGCCAATTGGAATAAACATGATCGAATCATTTATTTACATTGGAAACTGTCGCTAAAATAGTTAAAAGTGGTTGTAGGCATTTGGAATTTTGTATCTCCAGAGAGAAAAGAAACGGACAGGCTTTTTCTTGCGAGCCAGAATAAATCAAATTCCTCGAGAGAATCGCAGAGAGCTGCGAACAAGGAAAAAATGTAATCAACCATTGCCCAAAGCTTCGTTTGTATTAGCATAAGAGGACTTTGATATTTTTTGGTTTGTTCACCAAGGTACACTAATCCTAATAAAACTATCACAGCAGTCATCATTCTCTTTGCCATATCCCTATGCGGGGTCGGCTTCCCTAATTGCATTGCTCCACACAATTCTATCTTGGGTCATATCAATGTTAATCCCCTTTACCAACATGTCCTGCCTTATGGTCTCCTCCCAGGTCTTCTTTGGTCTTCCTCTCCTACTCTTTCCAGGAATCTGCACTTCAGCTATTCTTCGTATTGGGTGATTAACGTCTCGACGTTGAACATGACCAAACCATCTTAATCTATGCTCTCTCATTTTGGCTTCAATTGGTGCCACACCTAGACTTCCCCTAATATACTCATTTCTAATTTTATTATTTTTTTGTCACTCCACTCATCCATCTAAGCATTCTCATTTCCGCCACATGAATTCGTTGTTCCTCTTTCTTCTTCACTGCCCAACATTCAGTTCCGTACATCATAGCCGGTCTTATGGCTGTTTTATAGAATTTTCCCTTCAGCTTCATTGGAATTTTTCTGTCACACAACACACCCCTCGCTTCTTTCCACTTCATCCATCCAGCCCTAATTCTACTGCATGCATCTCCATATATTTCTCCATTACTCTGTAATACCGATCTCTGGTACATAAAACTATTGCTTTTTACAATCAGTTCACCATCCAAAGATACCATTTTATTAGTAGTAACTCCATCTTTAAATGAACATGACTCTGTTTTTGTCCTACTAAGTTTTAAACCTTTTTCCTCCAGAGCTTGTCTCCACTGTTTCAGTTTTTGTTCTAAGTCTCTTTCACTATTTCCTACTAACACGACATCATCAGCATACATTAAGCACCATGGAATGTTACCCTGTAGTTTCGCTGTTATCTGGTCCAAACTGTCTGTCAAATTCTTCGTTTAATAAGCTGTCAAAGCACTTTCTCCATCTCTTTTTGACATCCCTTTCGTGAACTAGTATTTTATTATTTTCATCTCGGATACATATAATCTGATTAAAATCTTTTGCTTTCTTTGCTCTCTGTTTGGCTATTTTATATATCTTCGTTTCGCCTTCCCTGGTATCAAGTTGATCGTATAGGTTTGAATACGCTTCTGCTTTGGCTTTTGCTACTGCTACTTTCGCTTCCTTTTTCGCCACCATATAGTTTTGAAGATCTGTGTCGGATCTGGTTTCTTGCCACTTGTTATATAATCTTCTCTTCTCTTTTATTTTTCCTTGTACTTCGTTTGACCACCACCAAGTCTCTTTATCCTCAAACTTTTTTCCTGACGTTTTCCCAAGTATTTCAATAGCAGTCTCTCTAATACTACTGGCCATTTTTCTCCAAATTGTATTAGGGCTTCTTTTCATGTTCCAACATATTACAATATTAAATCGGTATAACATAAAAATATTTTTATTTACTCTATGTCATATTATGTATAAGTTTTTAGTTTGTGAAAACTGTCATTATAGATAGCAGTGCGTGAAGGGTTTAAAGTGTGCGTGAAGTAACAATGTATTTTAAATGGGATTTACTTTTTGGCACACTTTCAATCGGTTTTTTGGCACACTTTCATATAATCAAATATCCTTAACTTTCGTGTTGTCATGGTGATGACAATATGAGCAATGACTTACAACAAAATTTTTGACAGTTTTGTGGTTTGAAAGTAGTTAGGATTTTTAAATGTCAAAGTTCTAAAAATTGTAGAAAGAAATAAATTCCAGTGACGAAGAGTTACAGCTTTTTTATTTGTTTATCGTAGATAAAATATTGTATGAAACTGTACGTGAAGTAGTTTTTGCGAACTTACGCGATGTATAGCACTCGCTCCGTTGTCGCTCGTGCTCTAAAAATCGCGTGCGTTCGCAAAAAGCATACTTCACGAACTGTTTCATAAATACCTATTTTAACGTTTTTAAGATTTTATTTAACGTTTTGAGCGTAGTGATCTTGCAGTGCGATCTCGTACTATTAGTCATTCTGACGTACAAACAAAATTCGAAGGACTTCAAAATAGTTTCATGTATATTTATCACAGGATTTTAAAATCCACCAAAAACTTTATGTTAGTGACACAACATCGAAGGATTCCAAACTTTCCATTTGAATGCATGAGTCTCCCGGAGTAAATCTTGAAAAATCTAGTAATTTTGTGTTTACAAATTCTCGGCCATTTGTATTCCTCTCCCAGACAAAAAGTAATAAATGTCCGGTGTCTGGTAGCAATAATGGAGAGTGAACAGGACGATGTTTTTTCCAATAGATTGGGATTTTGTGCAACGGCTACATGTTTTGGAAACTAATTTATGGCAACCAGTTTCACACCCAAAAAGGTCGAAACGGCAATTTTCTTTCCGCTCTCGGGTAATTTTTACCCGTTATGTTTATTTATGAGTTTGATCTACTGAGTGTTTATAAGTATACATTCGAAACCAACGGTTGAACTTGGCTTTTGTGAATTTTTCTGCTAAATTGCTGTCAGGAATCTGCTAGCAACCTTCAGAAATCCTACTGACTGCGCCAATTAAATTTCTTTTTGAGGAAATTTTCTTTTTAAAAACTTTTATTTTAAAAATACATATACAGTGTGTGACTGTGGTCGGTGGTTTCCAATTAAATTATTTGTTTATTTTGTTTATTTATATAATTCTGGTAGCAATAATGGAGAGTGGACAGGACGATGTGTTTTCCAATGGATTGGGATTTTGTACAACGGCTACATGTTTTGGGAACTTATTTATGGCCACCAGTTTCACACCCAAAAAGGTCGAAACGGCAATTTTCTTTCCGCTCTCAAGTAATTTTTACCCGTTATGTTTATTTATGAGTTTGATCTACTGAGTGTTTATAAGTATACATCGTTTTCAACGAAAACTTTTCGTTTATAAATTCGCAAAGTCTGTGTGTTATTGCGTTGCCTCTCCTGCAATACTTAGAGCAGATTTATTGATGGATTCTTATGTAGTTTTGTCTTCTGAATCCAAATCTGAAAACGGCATTTCGATATCTCTAACCGTCTTCGAGATAATTGACCTCAAAGTCTAAAATGTGACGTTACAATCCTTTTATTTTCTGCCGACACACTAAACGTCAGCTGAAATCGTTGCTAGTAAGTAGGCTAGTTTTTTAATCTGAATTTGTTAAGCGAAGCATAGGTTATTTACATTATTTGAGTTTGACACTTCGTGAACGTCAAACTAAATTTTAGATAAAGTATTAATAAAATATCAATGACATTTGATAGTGAATTTAATTATTATATAAAATAAATACGATGTTCAAAAATACAATTTGATTATATTCTGAAAGCAATAATTTATTAACAATTTTAAAAAGGTTTATACGAGTACACGGCCTTCTCTTTAATGGGAGTACCTAATGATAAATGGACTGTTCCATTTGTTATGAAATGAAAATTGTTATTGTAGTCGGTTCGCGAAACTCAGACACAGCTGGCTAGTGATTTTAGTAGGTAATTTTTTTGTTTTTTGCCAATTTTGCAAAAATTGGCAAGATTACTAATTATTTAGTAATTATGAATTATTTAGTAATTATTTTTTTGCCAAATTGGTAAAATTACTGAATAAAATCACTAGCCAGTTGTGTCTGAGTTTAGCGAACCGACTATAGGATATGTTGTTTGGAATAAAGAAATATGGTCTGATATGTATAGTTACATCCTTCTAATGGAAAACAATATTTGAAGATTTTTCTCAAATTATGGATACCAACAACATTTTCATCAACTCTTTCATTCAACTCTTTTATTTTTAATTTGACGAAGAAAAGTTATTCTTCATAAAAAATCTATTCATGGTCTAAGATTTATGATGCAACCATCATAATATATCAAATTTTATTAATTTTATACGAGGTATATAAAAAATATGAATTTCGATCAAGAGTAAAGTACCTTTATAGTTCACAATATTTAAATTAGAATGATATAATTGCACATTAAAACATAATTTTTAATTCTAAACAACTTTTCATAATAGCAATTTTCCATATTATGAATTAAAATACGTAAATAAACAAAGTTTTTGTTATGAGAATGCTCGCATTTCCAGCTTGTTTAGAATATATTCGAAAATATTGAGTTTCTCGATTTTTTATAGAAAAACGGTGAAGTGGATTACTAATTAATTTGTTTATACAGTGTGACAAAGCCAAATGGAATAAATAATAAATTTTATTTTTGAATTATGATTTTTTGGCATATTTATCATAATAGTGACGTCATCCGTTTGGGCCTGATGACGTAATCGATCATTTTTTTAAACGAGAGTGTGTTAGCTCGTTTGAAAGGTAATTCAATTCTCCCTTCAGTAATTTAAACATTAACATACATATTTATACATAATATATTATATAATAATTGATACAAAAAGAAAAATGTGTGTAATTTATTTAATTCAAAATACATTTTACAGCTGTCAGAAAACAGAAAAAAATGTTTAATTTCTTAACCTTCTGTTTTGTTTTGTTTTACTATTTTTTCTTCACAGAATAGTTAACGTTCTTCTACTTTTTTTTAGCTAAATATTCTATCCTTTCTTATCCGTATTCTATTCTAAGACATCTAAATAATCACAGACATATTACTTTCTATGCTTATGTGTCACATTTCATTTGTTAGTTGACAATATTTGAATTCGCTTCTCTTGGTTCTGCCATGTGAATCAATCGCTTCTAAAAATGAGTGGCAGAGTGGTTTTATAATTTTTGTCTCTATTTACGTTCATGTTTCATGTAAAATTGATTTATATCGTCAATAATCGCCCACGTTGGGCGCCAATGTGTAATGTTAGAAATACCACAGATAATTGGGGAATTAATGTAGAACAATAAAGCTACCATTCAGTAGAAATCTATGTTCCCTTAAAATGAATCTATTAACATCTACTTACATTTACAATTTAATATTATAACATGTAACATAAAAAATATCCCAAGACCGGGTAGAGTCAATATAAGTCGTACATACTCTAATACATAAGTCGTACTATAAAGTCGTACTAAGTGTAAAACAATCATCCGAGACGATCAGTTTTGGGATTCAGAGCTGGCATGGGAACGAGAGAAACCCTCTTCATGTTACTAGTTGTCGCCTGAAAATGCTACGACCAACAGAAACATATTATATTTATATGCTTTATAGACTTTGTAAAAGAATTTGATAGAGTAAGACACGATCTACTATTAAAACGTTTGCAAGAAGTCGGTTTAGATGGAAAAGACATCAAATTGCTAAAAAGCTTGTACTGGAACCAAAACGCCAGTTAGGTTCGAAGGTTCCACATCCGCAGAAGATGACAAGAACAAGACAAAAATGTGTTCGGTTGCCCCTGATGTTTAATCTTTACCCCGAGTTTCTATTTAAAGCGGCACTGGAGGATTCCAAAGATAGAGTCAAGGTTAATGGCGTAAATATCTACAGCATCAGATAAGCCGATGATACGGTGTTGATCGCGGATTCCGACTTGGGTCTGCAACGACTCATCGACAAGATTAACTCGACTTGTGAGCAATTTGGTATGAAAGTAAACATTAAAACACCAAAGTGATACCAAAACGTACCTCAACCCTGCACAATAAATTGGCACATTTTAGAACATTAAAGTAACTGGGATGTTAGATCGATAGCAGCCTAAATCCTGATCTATAAATAATATCGAGAATAAAACAGGCCAGAAAACCTTTCGAAAAAATCAAAAAAATGTTTTGTGATTATTGAATAAAACTCGAAATTCGTCTACGTTTATCAAAATACTACGTCTGGTCGACTCTATGCAGTTCAGACATGGGCCCTTAAAACATCAATCGTAAATAAATTGAAGGCCTTTGAAGTGTGGATCTGCCGGAGAATCCTCAAAATTTCATGGACATCGCATACCTCAAAGAAGAAGTGCTGCATAGAATAGACAAGGAAAGAGAACTTTTAAACACAGTGAAAGTTAGAAAAACATACCTAGGCCATACTGGGAAACAAGAAGTACCAATATGCTCAACTTATAGTGAAAGGAAAGATCGAGGGAAGGAGAGGACTAGGAAGAAAAAGACTATCGTGGCTCAGAAACATCCGACAATGGACAGGGCTAAATTTTGAACAGCTAATAAGAACAGCTGAAGACAGAGAAGAGTTTGTAATTGTAGTAGCCAACCTCCATTGAAGAGAGGGCACTTTAAAAAGAAGAACGTAAAGGTTTTATCAACCAAAATTTGGGCTAGTCTCAACTACAATTATAATGTTTCACTGATGATGGTCTGACTGAACCGAAAACGTGCTGGAGACTTGTAATCCATTTGGATGAATTTTAATTTAATTTCAAATTTAATTTTTTTAATAAATTACACCATCATACTCTCGAAGATTTTTTCTTCTTGTAAGTTTTTTACATAAAAATAAACGTAGGTATAACATGACAGGTGTACAGTAAACGAACCAAAATTATCTCTCCACTTCTTCATATTATCCTCTTCAAAATTACCTTTTCCTTCTAATTCACTTTATTATATCAGGAAATTTTATATATTTCTGAAGTGTATTCAATATATCTCTCTGCGATACTTATTTCTGAGGAGCTTAAGACGAGAAATTTTAATTTTGGTATTTTATTTCCACTTCAGTTGAGCTGAGAAAAAACTTTTTTGGGCTAATTGTTGGTAGCAGGGGATTTTCTTTTAAGGGGTTTTAAAATTTCTTATAAATTCAAGTAGTATTATCAAAAGTGTAAAATACAACGGAAAATATACAACGTTGTCATATCTAGACGTAGGTATATGAGTTTAACATAATTTTTTTTCTTTTTTTTTTTCTTTTTGTGGTTTGGACTTTTTGTCATATGCCTCTAGTCACTTTTTTGATGCCATAAACATTGATTTTAAAATTTCTAATTCTAATCTGGAATGAACTTTCTAATTTCAAATAGATCACCTTGTATATTTTTTACCTTAAGTCCTTAAGAAGTACTGATTATGGACACATTGTGTTGGACATAGAGAGATTCTAGCAGCAAAGAACGTACAGTGGAACCTCGATAACTCGGATTAATCGGAACCGCGGCCGATCCGGGTTATCGAAAATCCGGGTTAGCCGGAGAATATGATAAAAATTAATAAAACACGGCATACTTACAGATAAACTCCGTTATAATTGAAATAACATGAAATATATATATGCACAGTACCTACACATCTAAATTATTAAAAACACGCAAACACAGACCTAAGCAAACGGAAGCAAACAATACAAGACTGTACTACACACAATGCAGTCACAATCAGAACGATGTTATGAACAGTGAAAACTAAGACCATTGTTTAAAAAAGAATTTTTTAAATAGTATTTTAGTCTTTTTTAAACAATGCTAAGACAGTTTGAAATAAATAAAAAAATAACAGGTGCCTGTTGTTTCCGATAAATTCGAGACAATGACCGTCGCTCTGTTGCCGCCGCCGTGTGCCATGAGTCATTTTTACTATCGTATACATAGTTCAAATTACACAAATGCACATTATCTCTCAAATATTATATTACATACTATCCCTTGCAAGATAATTCGAATGGAATTCCCCAGATTAAGAGACTGGGCCAATATCAAGCACAAAATAATCTGGGGAATTGCATCCGAATTATCTTGGAACGGATAGTACATTTTTATTGTTGAAATTTTTGTCTGATGAAAATCGGCCCGGGTTAGCCGGACTTCCGGGTTAGCCGGACTTCCGGGTTATCGGGGTTCTACTGTATCTACTTCTTGTTCGTACATTGCCCATTCCTCAATTGAGTTTTGCTACTACAATTGCAAACTCTTGTCTGTCCTTAGCTGTTCAAAATTTACCCCTGTCCATTGTCCGATGTATCTTAGCTACGATAGTCTTTTTCTTCCTAGTCCTCTCTCTTACTCGATCTTTTCTTTCTAGCACTATTAATTGAGCATAATGGTACTTAATAGTTTTCAGTATGTGGTCTAGGTATGACGTTTTTCTAACTTTCACTGTGTTAAAAAAAAGTTCTCGTTCCTTGCCTATTCCACACAGTACTTTTTTGTTTGAGGTACTGATTATGTTGTAAGGCCGCACATCAAAGAAACATGAAACGTAAATTACGTTTCATGGAAATAAAACACTGCTAAACAAATATACGTCCGGCCATTTATGAAACTCTCCGAAAATAAAAATGTGTCATGAGCATGAATCACACTCGTTTCATTGGTAGGCGGACTTTGAGATTTGTTTAGCAGTGTTTTATTTTCATGAAACATGTTTCACGTGTCATGTTTTTCGTTTCATGTTTCTTTGGTGTGCGGCTTGCCTAAGGGTCTACGTTTCATCTGCATAAAGAAGAGTCAACCAGACGTAGCATTTTCATTAACGTACTCAAAGCACATAGCAGTCTTGTGATTTTTTGATGTTTTTTGCAAAGAACATTAGACCTGACAAGATAAATTTTAGTTAAATCAAGTAATTTTACGTTTAAGTTTGTAAGTAATTTTGAAATCCTTCCACTTATTTTCGAGACGTCCTATATTATACATTTCCCTCATAAATTTAACATTTAGAATCGACAAAGATAAATCCTATGATAACGATAATGATGTTGTTTGTACTTGATTACATGTATTTACTATTATAGCTGTCATTAGCTGTTAACCATTGTTGACATTGCTTCCTTAGAGTTTTCTGAATTTAACGATATGTAAGTAAGACAGAAACTCCCTCTGGACCCTATAATTTCGGTCTAAACGTTTAGAGAGGAAAATATTGTATTTAATGTATTGTTTGGAAGGAGCAAAAATCAGGTATATTATATTCAATATTATATAATTTACAATAATATATAATTTTATTTTTCTACCACTTTTGTAGAGGGGGGTTTGCGGATTTTAGGGTCGGCGGGTCAAAATAGAATACTCTCTGAACCCAAGAGTATAAATAATTTTGCAGCCTCTAACAACATATCTATGAGAAGAGATAGGTATTTAGCTATAGGCTTTATTAGAATTTATGGAAATTAACAAATAAAAAATACATATATAATTCTAAATACCCCATTTTCAACAGTAGAGACATATCATTAAAAACAAAGTACGTGGACACTAACTGTTGCATCTATGAATCGACTCGAAGCTTTCGAAATGTGGTGTATAGGCACATCTTACGTATATCCTGGGTTGGCCGAATTACTAATGTGGAAGTCCTGCGTAGAATGGGGAAAGGGTGTGAAATGCTCATGGCCATCAAAACTAAAAAACTAGAATATCTAGGATAAGTAATGAGAAATCAAGAACGTTACTGCCTTTTCTAACTGATTCTCCAAGGGAAGGTAAATGGTAAAAGAGGACCGGGAAGAAGACGCATTTCCTGGCTTCAAAATTTACGAAAGTGTATAACAGGACTACCACTGAACTGTTCCGCGCTGCTGTAAACAAAGTCATGATAACCATGATGATCGCCAAAATCCGGAACAGATAGACACTTTAAAAAGAAGAAGATATAATTCTGAATGACTAACTTGAGACAAACAGCTCTCCCTTCCCAACATATTCAATTAAATACAATAAAGTGTAGACCCATAGTAAAATGCATCACTTGAGAAAGACACTCTGCCTGAACAGCTTTAGTGAAAGCTCAGTTTTTAGTGTTTAATTCTTAAATAAAATGAACTTCTATCAAGTACCGGCGAATCCACCACTTATATAAAAAATAAACTGCTCGTCAAAAGTTAGGGATATGGAATATGGTGCTCATTTTCATAGTTGATTTTTTCGTGAACAGATTAACGGATTCTGCCAGTTTTTTTTTATTATTTTAGATTATTTTTTAGTATTTACAAAGTTGTACAGTGGTTTACTCAAACTTCTTTTTTGTACTTATACCGGGTAGAAGAAAAGAAATGTTTTTCTTATGTTAAGTTTGTGCCACCCTGTAGGGAGGACTAGGTACAAATGTTAGTAGATATACAGGGGAATCGTATTGTAGTCTTATCTTTTGTGAACATTCTCTTTTTTGAATGCCCTTGATATCTTTAGAAACAAAGAAGATAGGTGGTTTTACTCTTTAACAGGTGTTTTAACTGAAACAAAACTAAATTAACAATAAAAAGTAACAGTTAACAAAACTTTAAAAACAGAAAGGCACGTAAGATAAACAATTCTTATCAACACCTATAAGAGTTATTTGTCGACCAGGTAAGCGGTATGCACAGCGTAATATAAGAGAGACGAGATTCTTTAATGGAGGCCCTGTGATGTTTTGGGGCGGAATTTCCTTGTAAATAAGTACTGATTTGGTGTCTACGTGGAGGCTCTATAAATAGCGAGAGGTACATTACACAGATTATTTTCTTTAAACACTCTGTTCCTTTCGCATTATATGTCGAAAATAATTTCATCTTAGTAGTAAGACAAGACATGGCCTCTTCACGTATCGCATGTCATCAGTTAAAACACATACTAAAGAATAAAATCGTCTAGTTTTTTTGTTATTAAAGATATCAGCGAAATTAAAAAAATAAAATATTCGCAAAATATAAGACTACAACATAATATCGATGTATACAATGTATACCCACCTTTACGTCTTTTCCTCCCTACAACCTACAAGGCGTCTCAAACCTTTGTATCGGTTAAAACACTTGTTAAACTACAAAACCGTCGATTTTCTTTTTTTGTTTCTAACGATATCAAGGACATCCAAAAAAACAAAATGTTCACAAAACATAAAGCTACAATACGGTTCTGATAAATACTCACATTTGTACCTCGTCCTCCCTACAAGGCGTCTTAAACTTAACATAAGAAAAACATGTCTTTTCTTGCATCCGGTAAAAGTACAAAAAAGAAGTTTGAGTTAACCTTTAACCTAACTGTGTAAATACTTAAGAAAAATCTAAAATAATAATAAAAAAATTAGCGCAGTCCGTTAATTTGTTCTCGAAAAAATCAGCTATGAAAATGAGCATAATTTTCTATATCCCTAACTTTTGACGAGCAGTTTATTTGTTTTTTATTATCTTTCCTCAAATTTTACCTAAAGTAGCTGCGAGAGTAACAAAATTTTGGTAAATCAAAGCCTCCATAATACCACAAATTGCAACAATTCTTACAGATTTCTTGTTTAAAAACGCGATGGATCGCTCCATTGCAAACGGACACCCGAAATAAATGCATGTATAATTGCAAAGAACGCAGAGCCGATGGGCACTGATTTACACACCGTGAGGATAATCTTACTTTAACATCTGCCAGTGGTGAGTGGAAGTTCATCGAAACTCGGCCTATGTGTTATGAAAAAGCACGCAAAACATCCTAGAAGTTGATGGAGAATAAGGAAGGAAGGAATTTATGACAACCGGCTCAGCAAGTAGCCTGAGATTGAAGCATGCATTGAAAAAACCCTGGGAAAGAAAGACAATTGTTTATATCATGTTGAATTGGCAAAAAATTAAAATAACTTACCACAAACGTTGGTTTTTCACTACTGAACTGTACTCAAAAAACTTAGAAATTGACGTCAACGACCATTGCGACAACAAACTAATAAATGAAATAAAATCGAGGTATTCGGTTATTTATAACTGATACCTAGACTAATTACGACTGGATGGTAATAAATACATTCTTAATTGATATTTGAGCTTGTGTTTATAATATACAACGGATGCTTAAAAAAGAAAGCAGCTGAGTTGATATTACGCGGTTGATTTCACGCATTTTTCTAACTACGTGGCTTGGTGCAGCACCAACAAAAGTTTGACGGGCTAGAAATATATGATACTACGAGAATAGGAAATGAAAGTTTTCAGTTTTTTATTCTTAGATAAAATAAACTGTTTAAATAAAGACCTAATCTATTACTTATATAGACATTTGTTTTTTTCTAAAAAGGGTAGTTTCCTAGGTTGGCTGTATACCATATAGTTAAAAAACTCAAACATGAAGTAAAAACCACTTCTATGTAATTGGTATATTTATTAAAAATTTTAAAAATCCCAATGGATTGAAAAAATGTGTCCAATTCAAAACGTTTTCGGACCTATTGGTCCATCATCAGTGAATTCGAATACTTGCTAAATAGCCTCATAACCAAACAATGGTTGAAATAATAATTCAATCTACATTATGTTCTAGTGATAATGAACAGGCTAAACGCCGATGTTAAAAAACTTGGTAGTCAATGTTGGCCTAAGATGGTTAATTAAGTTTCCTGGTAGAGTTTCACCATGTTCCCGGAGGATATATCTTTTAACATCGGCGTTTAGCCTGTTCATTATCACTACAACATAATGTAGATTGAATTATTATTTCAACAATTGATTGGTTCTGGGGCTATTTAGCAAGTATTAGAATTCACTGATGATGGACTAATAGGTCCGAAAACGTTTTGAATTGGACACATTTTTTCAATTCATTGGGATTTTTAAAATTTTTAATAAATATACCAATTACATAGAAGTGGTTTTTACTTCATGTTTGAGTTATTTGTTTTTTTCATCTTTCCCCAAATGTAACTAGCAACAAGGGTAATAAAACTTTGGTAAATCAAAGCCTCCGTAAAACCAGAAATTGCAGCAATTCTGTCAGATTTCGTGTTTAAAAACGCGATGGATCTCTCCATTGCAAACGGACACCGGAAATAGATGCATCTAATTGAAAAGTCATGTACAGAACGTAGAGCCGTTGGGCATTGGTTTAGACACCGCCACCGTGAGGATAAATCCATACTATTATTCCCAAAATAGAAACTAGATTGTAATGGGAACGCGCGTAATGAATGAGTAAAATTCGAACTGTGAATACGAGGTGGATGAATATCTTTACCGTAAAAATGAAACAATAATTCAGTGTTCCCTTTCTGGACACTAAGGTAATCCGAACTACAGACAACAAAATAATTATTCTTGATTGGTATCAAAAGTCCACTGCTAGCTATGAAAAATAAAATTTCACATAGAAGCCATGAAATTTTCTTGCAGCAAAATCTTATAATTTTATTTTATATTTTTAAGGTATATCCCAAAGAGATCTTAAAACAACTTAAAAAAAATATATAATTATGAATCCTACGATGGTCAACTTGATGACAAATGACAAGATAGCAAATTCCACATTATATAAAAAAATGCCCCTTATAAACGGCTTAGGACAACATTGTTAAATTGTTTAACGAATTCGCTCATATCAAAATTGTAAAATATAACTGTACGTCCAATGTTCAAAGGAGGTTATTTCTTGAAATGTGTCATATTAATAAAAACAAAATGTCTATTAATAATTATAAATCCATTACCAAATTATTAGTAGTTTAAATAATATTTATGGTAACATTTTAAATAATTATTGTTAGTTTAAACCTTCTCTTCCGTCAGTTTATTTGAATTTTTATTTTTAAGTATTTAACATCACAGGAAAAAAAGTACTTAAGTAGTATCGCATTATGTTCACGTTGATTTTAAATTGTTTTAACTATATGCATGTATTCAAAGTAGGTTTTGTCCTAGTAATGCTATATGTTTGCTCATTTTAATATTTTCCTAGATACTCTAAATACCAATAAAGAACCTGGTTGCAATAAACAATACATGAAATACAATATTTTTCTCTCTAAACGTTTAAACCGAAATTGTGGGGTCCAGAGGGAATGTCTGTCTTACTTACATATCGTTAAATTCAGAAAACTCGAAGAAGCCAATGTCAATACTGGTACAACTAATGACAGCTATAATAGTAAATACATGTACTTAATCAAGTATAAAATACCTTCATTATTATCGTAATCATAGGAATTATCTTTGTCGACACGAAATGTATATATAGGTCGTCTCGAAAATAGGTGGAAATTAGGAAGTATTTAGAAAATTATTTGATTTAAGTAAAATTTATCATAATTCAAGGGTACTTAATGTTCTTTGCAAAAAAACATCAAAAAATCAAAAGACTGCTACGTGATTTCAGTTCGTTCATCAAAATAGTACGTCTAGTCGACTCTTCTTTATGCAGATAAAACGTGGACCCTTACAACATAAACCGTAAATAAATTGGAGGCGTTTGAAATGTCAAATGTAACTGCCGGAGAATCCTAAAAATTTCACGGACATCAATCACATACGTCAAAGGAAAAAGTGCTGCATAGAATAGGCAAGAAACGAGAACTTTTCAACACGGTGAAAGTTAGAAAAACATGATAACTAGGCCACATACTGAAAAATATTAAGTAGCAATATGCTCAAGTAATATCGAAAGAAAAGATCGAAGTAAAAAGCGGACTAAGAAGGAAAAGACTATCGTGGCTAAGAAACATCCGACCATGGACAGGGCTAAATAATTTTGAACAGCTAATAAGAACAGCTGAAGACAGACAAGAGTTTTCAATTGTGGTGGCCAAACTCCATTGAGGAGTGGGCACTGTAAGAACAAGAAGAATGTTCTTTGCTGCTAAGGTCTCTCTATGTATAACACAATGTGTCCATTTGACATTACGAGCCTTGGTTTTGATGAGGGCTTGTAGTCCACACAGTTTTTCCAGTTAATATAATTGTCGGTCAAAAAGTCTCAAATGAATCAGTAACTTTACCAGTTTCACATATTTTTTCGAAAAATAACAAATCCTCACATACATTTGTTTCTTACGTACCGTACGTAACATATCAATTGAGCATCGATATTACTGTTTAAAATAAGTAAAATAGAAGACTATAAAATAAGTAAATTTTTTATTTTTTTTAACTGTCGATTCTCCAATCATCACTGATACCACATAAACTGGTGCAGTTAAAATCAGTTCCTTAGCAAGCGTGTGTGGTTCCTTACAGCGGCATCACACTTCGCTAGGTGTTATTTGTTATGCGCCGTATGTGGCCACGTTGGAGGGTTCATTCATCAATATTCGCTTGATGCACGTATAGCTAGTAAGAACGCATAGCAAATACACCTATCCGTCCAGTTGTCGGTTTTTACACACTTCAAAGGACAAATATATGGGCACATACAGCGTAGCCTCATAACACATGACGCATAGCGAAGCAAAGCATGGTGCCGCCATTATATTTGGCAGCACGGTGAGCTACCATGTAGAAGGGGAGGAATGCTTTGGTAGGAACTGATGTCGAAACTCGAAACCATGTTTCAGTTCTCGAAACCTTCTCACAAAAAAGGCTCTCGTCGTGCCATGTAAATGACTGTGATCGATCCATCTTAGTTTATTAGGAAGCATACTTTCAGCTGCCAGCACTTAGGAATAACCAACACATTGAGAAAGTTCTATATCCCCTTTAGTAATACCGTTAAAGCCGAAACTCAAATATTGTTTGCCACATTTCCTATATTTCTTCTGTATAATATTAATTTACGACACCATTTCTTATGATAGTCAACCATAGTGATCGAATTCTCAAATGCCTTTGTCATTAATGTGTTTTAACACATATTCCTTGACTTAGTTCTTGTATATCTAATGGCTAATAATTTATTCACGACCCACGATAGTCAATGTATTGTTTTCTTTCTTCCTTCCAAGATTTTAACTATTCTGTATTATTCTCGCTTGTATCATGACCGTTTGTAGACTTTTATTCTCGACTTTATTAGTTGTTTTTGTATCTTTGGTTCCATCGCATAGTTGAATTTTCTAGGTTTTAATTACACACACCGGCAAAATTAGCCGAACACGTTAAAAATGGGACATGTTTGATGTCTCGTATTTCATAAACCAGTGGTCCGATTTGAGTGATTCTTTTAGTATGTTATAGCCTTATTATTTAAGAATATCGTTGTAATAATATTGTTGCTAGACAGGTAAATACCATTTTATACCGGGTGTACTAATCATACTGTGTTTTTTTCTTAAAGTTTGGAACACCCTGTGGAATATTCTAGCATATGTAAAATAGTGGAATTAATACTCGATTGTAGACTTAGGCTTGCTTAACATTTTCCTTTTCGATTCATTTACTTATGTGAGATAATAAAAAAGTTATGTGCGTTAACAACTATCCATGTTTTTCATCAATAAATCCTCATAGTAGGGGAGGAAAGTATACTAAATTTGCAGTTACTCGAGCGTTATGGGAACCTATTGGATTGTGAAGAGTATATGCTAAAATCAGAAAAAGGTTAAGTTAAGTTTTCCATAAAGTGGGGGACTTTTCATTTTTTAATTTAATTTTCCATTTGAAACAATCATTTTTCTCCGATTATAGCGCTATTTCTCCATAATTCGAAAAAATATGTCGAATAAAAGTTGCTTATTTTTACGTAAAGAATCCAAATCTGCAATAAAAATTGGGGGCTCCTATTTAAGATTTTAAATTAAATCCCCCACCCCACCTCCGTGGGGGCTCGTGAGACCCCACGGAGAGGGGTGGGGGGTAAATTAAAAATTATAAATACGAACCCTGCGATATTTTGCGAAATGAACATCAGATCGTAAATGTTTGGCACCAAACGAATGGCACCAAACACGACCCTCCACGGAGGTGGGGTGGGGGGTTACAATAAAATATTAAATAGGAGCCCCAATTTTTATTGCAGATTTGGATCCTTGACGTAAAAATAAGCAACTTTTATTCGCAACATTTTTTCCTATTATGGATAAATAGCGCTATAATCGGAAAAAATAATTGGTGGAAATGGAAAATTAAATTGAAAAATGGAGAGTCCCACACTTTATGGAAAACTTAACTTAACTTTTTTTGGTTGTAGCACCCACTCTTCACAATCCACTCCAGGTCACAAGAACGCTCGAGTAATTGCAAATTTAGCATACTTTTCTCCCCTACTATGAGGATTTATTGATAAAAAACCTGGCTAGTTGTTAAAGCACATAACTTTTTTATTTTCCAACATAAGCAAATGAATCAAAAAAGAAAATGTTAACAAAGCATAATTCTACAATCGAGTTTTAATTTTAATATTTTATATATGCTGGAATATTCCACAGCGTGTTCCGAACTTTAAGAAAAAAACACAGTATGCTTGTTACATCCGGTATAAATAGTATATTGTGCAAATAGTGCAGAAAGGTACTAATTTCTCACGAGTTTGAAAAGTTGCGGTACGAGCGCAAGCGAGTGCCGCAATTCAAACGAGTGAGAAATTACCTTTCTGCACGTGTTTCACACTATACTTTTTCTACAAGCACAGTTTTTCCTAAAAATAAAAATCACAATTTCCAAACGACGATTAATTATAATAGGTACCTATGTGATAAATTTTAAACTGTATTTAATTAATACCTACTAATCAATTTAAATTCCTTATACCTAAATAAATTGCACAGAAATCAGTTAAAAAATTAATGCACTGCCTTAATTTGTTTAAATTTAAACAATTATTACACATTATTGACATTATATTTATGCAGTCACGGATTTACACAAAACCTACTTCATTCGACGTCTCTTGCACAGGTTGCTAAATCCTTATTGGTTATTTGATAATTATAAAATGTTTAATAAGAATAAAATTGTAAAATAAAACAGTTGTAACATCCATAATTTAGTTTCTATGCTATAGTTAAATATAATAATTGTCTTATAGGTTATATATTTGTCTAAAGTTTAACCACGGATGTAAACAGAATATAACGTTACTCAGAATGCGGTAGTCCACGGATGTAAACAGAATATAACGTTACTCAGAATGAGGTAGTCAACTGTGCAGAAAAGAACTTTGCGGCACAGAAACCTCACTTTGCGGCACAGAAACGTCACTTTTCTGCACACTAATGTCAAATATCTTATACTGTGAGAAAATATCAAGTTTGCTAACATAAAACCGTGCAGAAAAGTGCACTTTGAATAGTGGTTGTAGAAAAATGACATTTACCTGTCTAGCAACAATATTATTACACCGATATTCTTAAATAATAAGGCTATATATAACATACTAAAAGAATCACTCAAATGGGACCACTGGTTTATGAAATACGAGACATCAAACATGTCCCATTTTTAACGTGTTCGGCTAATTTTGCCGGTGTGTGTATTTAGAATTAAATGTATATAAAAATCAACAAGGAAAAAGATTTCCTGTAGTTGGCTGTATACCATGTAATACAAAAAACAATAAAATCCTTTATAAAAGGTATATATTTAAAATCCCTAAAAAGGACTACATCACAGAACTAGTTTTCGATTGTTTGATCAATCATCATCAGTGCTTACGTGAAATTTACATGCTAACCACCAAGATATAGTAATACAAAAATATGTGGGTAAAAACCCTTTACAAGTAATCCGTCAAGGAAACATCGGTTAAAAATGTGAACTTAAGTATGGATGTTTAAAATATTCCATTACTACGCTCCAGGTCACATTTGAGCTATGGTTTGACTTGTTCACATGATGACAGTATGGCAGCATATTAAGATTACTATAGCAACATTACTATATCTTGGTGGTTAGCATGTAAATTTCACGTAAGCACTGATGATGATTGGTCAACCAATCGGAAACTAGTTCTGTGATGTATCCCTTTTTAGGGATTGTAAATATATACCTTTTATAAAGGATTTTATTGTTTTTTTTTAATGTATATACTTAGGATATTCAATGTTTTTATTTCACTTGCTTTAAATGGAGTTAATTTATGGACTACTGGCTTACTTTCTTTGTAACTGTATATCCAAATATACAGGGTGAGTTTTTAGTGCGGGATCGGTCGATAATTCAATTATGGTATAGAATATCGAAAAAAGTTATTCAGAAAAAATGTAGGCAATGATATTCTCTAGGCTTGGAAAATATGTCCATTTCTACAGGGTGATCAATAACTGCGTGGTATATCAAACATATAATTTTTTAAATGGGACACGCTATATATTTTTTCATATTTATATTCCTCTCATAATTCTTGTTCATATAATATAGGGTGTTGCATTACTATACAGAGTATTTAACAAGTTATGACCATTTTTATTTCGAAATCCCCATGAGATTAACACCATGTATATAAAGAAGTAATTCGTAAACAATAATTTGTTTTACATAATAAGATTAACAATATACTGTAGTTTTTAAGTTAAGTTAAATTGAAATCATTGACAACTGTTTGTATACAGGGTGAACTACAACACCAAATTACGATTTTCTTAATTTTTGAAGTTATACTTCTTTACCGGCGATAGAGGGTGATTTTTTTATATGTTAAAACCTATCAGCCTGGCGCATGCGCATTATAACTTTGTTCTGATTGGATGTTCAAATGACATGTCAAAAATTATCCGATATGGCAGCTGTGGTTTGGAGGTAAAGGTAAAGGTAAACAAATGTATAATATATTAGTTTTATTGTTGTGAGGACAGAAACAAAAAAGTTTATAATATTGTAGTGACTTTTAAATAGTTTTTAAAAGCAACAGGTACGTAATAATTGTTAATGTATCATGGGTATAAACCTACCTATTTGATCTGCCAAAATACATAGTATGTAATACTTTTATTTATATAATTTGATTACCATCCAAATTTCTATCAATATTCACCTAATATATTGTTTTTTTACTCTATGTTTTGTTGTATTTTTTCAATTCTAAATCATTTCAATTCAAAATTAAAATAATTTTATCAATTTTCAAAATATCAAAATATCACAAGTTTAATCCGTTTAGTTAGTCGATCTTCGTAAATAATGACACAGAGTGTCCGTGGCTAAGCGGAGAAGGCGAATGAATTCCAATACCAACCGCTCTTATTAGCGCTGGTTCGAGTCCCAATAGAAACTTTCTTTTTTGTTTTTTTTAATACATTTTATGATTGTAAGTATATTTATTATATAATTGTATTTTCAGAAAATACGTATTTAGTTCAAAAAAATTTCGACAATTAATGTTCAGACATCATTTGTGGCTTGTTTAATGTGTTTGTGTGTGTTTTATTCTTTTATTATTTTAATTTTTGGCACTGCTCTAATAAAAATGTTTGAGAAGTAGTAAGTATAAATTAGTTTAATATTTAAACAAAATATAAATAAAAAGTATATTAATTTCGTTTAAATCATATAATAGAAGTATAACTTCTTACGTGCGTACAAAGTACACACACATTCTTTTTTTAAATAGATCACCCTATATTTTATTTTTTCAGAATTTTGTATTTGTGATACTCTTTCATTTTTATATAGTATTCCCTATACCTAAACTCATTACTTTCCGAGATATTTTAAGTTGTCTTCAAATTTCGGGATTACATTCATTTTTTCTAGTAGAAATAAGTTAGTATTGAGTGATAATTAAACAAAATTATTTTTATTCATTAAATAACTAACACAAAATATAAACCATAACAATATGCAGTGAATGTACCAATAAGTGTGATATTAAGAAATTATCATATTTCCCTAATATACAAGAATCGTATAGTTCCTACCAAAAAAATGTGTCTTGTATATAATAATATAACAAAATTTCTAACAAAATATATAAACCATAACAATATTTAATGAATGCAATAATTAATGTGATGTTAAATGTGATGTGATATAAGTCTAAAGTAAATGTTGAAAATGTCCACGCTCAACGTCTATGCAATTTTGTAACCGATATTCAAATGACCGAGCCACATTTCTTAACATTTTTGTAAGTTAATATTATTAAAAGCTTCTCTTATTCTATTTTTCATATCATCAGGCGTTGTTGGATGCTTCTGGTATACAAGGTTTTTTATATAGACCCACATGAAAAAATCAATTTTGGAAGAACTGGAGCACCGTCGCGCGTCGTGTAAAAACCTCAACCGTCAAAAAAATGTGGGCCAATCAAATAATCGCAAACAATAGCACCTTTAACATTTATAGATCACCTAGTTTGACTACGAGTGTAAACAAAGTAGGGAATTCTTGATGCATATTAATGAGAATTAGTATGAAAATTATAGTATTAATAACTGCTCGTCACAATCTGCAATTAGGAATGTGTTACTAAAAATTTTTTGGCTTAAAATACTGTTGATATAACCTAAAAACTGTTACATCAGTTGTATATTGTTTTGATTTATGTTTTGTGTAAGTTGTTTGTTACATAAAAATAATCTTGTTATATTACTACTCACAAGACATATTTTTTTTGTAGGAATTTTACGATTCTTGTATATTAGGGAAATATGATAATTCCTTAATATCATATTTATGGATACATTTATTGCATATTGTTATGGTTTGTATTCTGTGTTAGTTATTTATTGAATTAAAATAATTTTGTTATATTATCACCCAATAATAACTTATGTAGGTAATTTTAGTAGAAAAATTGAATGTATTCCCGAAATTTGAAGTAAACTGAAAATATCTCGGAAACTAACGAGTTTAGATCTAGGAAATGCTATATAAAAATGAAAGAATATCATAGGTACAATATTTATAAAAAATAAGATATAGGGTGATCCATTTAAAAAATTTGAGAAAATCGTAATTTGGTTTTGTAGTTCACCCTGTATACAAACAGTTGTCAATGATTTCAATTTAACTTAACTTAAAAACTACACTATATTGTTAATCTTATTATGTAAAACAAATTATTGTTTACGAATTACTTCTTTATATACATGGTGTTAATCTCATAGGGATTTCGAAATAAAAATGGTCATAACTTGTTAAATACTCTGTATAGTAATGCAAAACCCTATATTATATGAACAGAAATTATGAGAGGAATATAAATATGAAAAAATATATAGGATGTCCCATTTAAAAAATTATATGTTTGATATACCACGCAGTTATTGATCACCCTGTAGAAATGGACATATTTTCCAAGCCTAGAGAATATCATTGCCTACATTTTTCCTAAATAACTTTTTTCGGTATTCTATACCATAATGGAATTATTGACCGATCCCGCACTAAAAACTCACCCTGTATAAATATATATACTCAAGTCGAAGGGGCGAAACCAGAGCGTTCTAGATTGAACGTACATATATGTCCAGGCTCTCTTTCTGATGTCCTCATATATACAGAGGCCGTCATATGTACAAAAAGCAAAATTCTCTTCTTTCATTTTTTTTAACTTCGTTTGACTACTAAGTACCAGGTATATTTATTTTTAATCTACTTTCTTAAGCATTTTCTAAGTATTTCAATTACTATATTTTTAATAGCACTAGCTCTGTTTCTCTAAATTGTATAAGGACTCTTTTTCCTTTTCCAGCAAGCTTATATTTTTTGCACAAAAAAATTTACCCTAATCCTATTATTTTCCCAGTAACTTTATTATTAATTAGTTTAAACAACTAATAAAGATTTCATTCCTTTCCAGTTCCAGGTAAAATAATTTCCGACTTCTCTGATTATAGAGCACTATTTCGCGTCGTCCTTCTTGTTAGCTTCGCTCCCTGCAAGAGGATAAGTCCGATTAAAAAACTTATTCCTCAACTTATATTCGAAATTTCTCTTCCGAGACGTGAGTTTTTCAACCGCGAAGACCAAAACGTGACGAAATTTTCGAGTGACGCTCTATTTGCATACCTCAGGGACGGTGACGGCCATAATTATTAGGCCGTTGTGCAGCCGTGCATTTATTATTATCCTTGTGTTGTGATGGAAGAATTAATGGATTTAAATCTGGTTGTCGCAAATAATCTACTGTATTAAGCAGCAATGGCCTGATTTTATTCTTTTTTTAAAACCTTTTTATATACTTGGCTTGGTTGGTGTCACGGACTCCGCAAATTTTGTAATCCATTTTAAAAATAGTTCTAGGCTACCTAGACACCTGAAATTTTCAGGATAGCTTAGAACTAGCTAACAATGCAATACAGTGGAACCTCGATTATCCGTCTCTCCATTAACCGTCACCTCTGTTAACCCTCAGGGTACATACAGACGTTGTATTGACTACATAAGCAAAAATTTTAATGTAAAAAATAAAAAAAAGTTAATTTGATTTGTGATGAGGACACAAACGGCTATCCATTGTTAATAGATAAAGAAATCGTTGAAATGGCAACAAAGGCGGACCAAAAAGATTCAGAAGCTGACACAGACTTGGAATTTGACTGTAGATATGTTGATGAACCTATTGTAACTGACAAAGATTTGCGTAAATAATCTAGAGAAGCTGCATTGCACATGGAATAATTCATCGAGTGGTATTCTCAACAGGAAGAAGCCAATAAAGTAGATTGCATGATCTTATGCCGATTAAGAAATTCAGCCGTCGCAAAATGTGAATCAACAGTAAAACAAACAAAAATTCCAGAATATTTTAAATTGATTCGATTGTACGAACACAAATACAAATCCCTCTTATATGTATTATCAAACAAAACATACGAATGAAATTTGAGAGTTGTACTATGAATTTTTATTTTTTTTAATGTTCCTTTAACCGTCTTTTCGATTATCCGTCATACCCTTGGTCCGGTGCCCTGACGGATAATCGAGGTTCTACTGTATTTAACTGCTATTATACAGGGTGATTAATTATTAGTGGGGTGAAGCTCCGTAGATCCGTTATAGTAATGCATAGCGATAAAACTTAATAACAAAAATTGTAGCGAACTTTGAGCTTCATATTACAAAATTAGTTATAATGTTACAGGGTGTTCGATAACATAGTGGCAGACCAAACTTATGTTTTTTTTTTTTAAATAGAACACCCTGTATTTTATTTTATATTCGAAATTCTCGTAACTTTTTGATTACAAAAATATAAAGGTTTGGTATGTTATACGGGGTATTTACAAAGTTATAACCAATTTTATATGAAAATCGTAACAAGTTTAACTACCTGTATAAATAAAAGCAAGCACAAGGTCCATGGTTTATTGACGTCATATTTTTTTATCTATTGTCTAAAATTTTCGTAAATGTTTGTTTTGCGAATTTTCTTTATATTGAATACAGGGTAAGTCAAAACGCAAGTACATTATTTTCTCAGTATTTTTAAGTAGAAAACCCTGTATTTTATATCATTATCGAAAAGTACCATTACCATACTATAATTTTTGTATAACATTCCCTATGTGTAATTCTATTAGTTTTCGAGATATTTTCATTTTTCAGAGCAAAATTTTTAATAATTACGGGTCTAAACCTTTCCAAATTTTAAGTAAGCCATGACTGAATAATTGTCTATAACTTACAATGTACGATTACTGATTATCAATCTGTAATCAAAGTTGGCTACAATTTTTGTTATTATATTTATTACCATCTATTACTTATAACGGATCTACAAAGCTTTACTGACCAATCACACTGTATGGATAAATCGATTTTTTTTTAATTTCAAACTATTTTAAAAATGGGCTAATGCAATGATATTTTAAAGTACGTTAATAAATCGATATCTACAAATTGATGGTGCCTCAGTGGCATTAGACTGCAGATCGAGAGGTCCCCAGTTGGAACCCGGCTGTTGCGTATCTTTTTTTAATTGTTTTAATAAATAATTAAAACCGTGATATTATAAAAATTACTTTTTCTACTCTATGTCATATTATGTATAAGTTTTTAGTTTGTGAAAACTCTCATTATAGGTAGCAGTGCGTGAAGGATTTAAAGTGTGCGTGAAGTAACAATGTATTTTAAATGGGATTTACTTTTTCGCACTGTTTTTAACTTTCGCGTTGTCATGGTGATAATCCTTAACTTTCGCGTTGTCATGGTGATGACAATATGAGCAATGAATTACAACAAAAGTTTTGACAGTTTTGTGGTTTGAAAGTAGGTAGGATTTTTAAATATAAAAGCTCTAAAAATTGTAGAATAGAAATTAATTCCAGTGACGAAGAGTTACAGTTTTTATATTTGTTTATCGTAGATAAAATATTGTATGAAACTGTACGTGAAGTACTTTTTGCGAACTTACGCGATTTATAGCACTAGCTCCGTTGTCGCTCGTGCTCTAAATATCGCGTGCGTTCGCAAAAAGTATACTTCACGAACTGTTTCATAAATAACTATTTTTATTAAAGTGTAATTTTTGGAATTTTAAGCATTATATCGTTAAATCGTTTATCGTTAAATTATTTTATATTCTTTCCTATAAATAATAAAAAGGTTTTATTATAAAAAAGTTCTTTTTTATAAAAGTGTAATTATGTCCTTTGTATTCGGTTGCATTTTAAAAATTGCACATTAAAGTTTATTAAGTACATCATCAACATACTCATCATTGGTACTACGGTCCAGATTGTGCCTGGAACTTCGTAAAGTGTATTTTATTGCCGAAGTTGAATCAATTACTTTCTGATGGCTATTTTGTGATTGGCGAAAGAAATCTTTCGACGACAATTAAGTGTCTTGTTGTGTACTTATTCGATTGGTCGAAAATTATCATGCGATATGCTGTTGCCGGCAAAATTAAGATTGGTTACGAGAACAAATCTTCGATTAACCATTTTAAAAAATTACCACCAAGTGCTACAATATAAATCCGTTAGAACTACCTTGCTGTTCTGAATAAATTTGTCGGTGATTTTTGTTTGAAAATATAGTAACTAATCTCTCAAAGAAGTGCCGAAGGATATACTGTTACGAGAAATAAGTTCCGTCTATTTTCTATCACCCACAAAGTTACGGCATCTCCCTATTTAAATATTTTTCTCTAAAAAGGCCTGCCTTATCTATCCTATCGACATTTCCCGTTTAAAACTGAGTCGTCAAGTGAAGTCCTGTTAGTTAAATTACCCAATCTTAATTTGGCCAGTGAGATGAGTTTATTCTATCATCAGAGCTGCTTACAAGGTTTACATGGTTAAGCCACTAAAATTATCTGCGTGAAAACCCTTTAAATAGTATCAAATTGTTATAATCTTAAATTATTATAGTTAATATGACCTACGTGATGTTTGAAATTTTACTTGATTTTAACTATGTGGGTTGCAGGCCTCTAAACGAACTCTAGATAGCAACCATCGAGTTGCTAGAAATGGTCTTTTTAATATAAATATAACTTTTATAAAGGATTTTTAACAACAAAGAGAGTTCTAACGTACAGAAGTACTTCTTCTTCTTCTTCTTTAAGTACCTTGCCTAAATTTTTAGGCGTGGGTAGCTTCCATAACAATTTGCCGATATCGTTCTCGATCTTGTGCGGCATGTAACAATTGATCTGCTGATAAGCCGGTCCATTGACGAAGGTTTCGGAGCCATGAATATTTCTTCCGACGAATTCCACTTTTTCCGTCGATCTTTCCATTGAGTATTAACTGCAGCATCCTGTATCTGCTACCTCTCATTATATGCCCCAGATATTCAAGTTTTCTCTTTTTTATCATCTTGGTTAAATCACCTTCGCCTTGACCTACTCTGTTTAAGACGTCTTTGTTTGAAATGCGTTGAACCCAAGATATTCTGACCATTCTACGATACGACCACATCTCAAAGGCTTCTAATTTGTTCATCATGTTAACCTTCATGATCCAGGTTTCACATCCATATAGTAATACAGGATACAAAAAACATTTTAGGAACTTGATTCTTAGTTGTAAGTTCAGCTGAGAGTTGCTCAGAATAGATCTAAGTTTCATAAATGCTCCTCTTGCAATTTCTATACGAGTTTTAATTTCTTCATCCAGATTTAGTGTCTCGTTTATCCAACATCCTAGGTATTTAAAATGGTTAACTTTTGTTATTGGTTCATCATTGACAATTAGTTGCATAGGGCCGACGTCTTGTTTACTAACCACAAGTAACTTTGTCTTTGTTGCATTTTAACACAGAAGTACTATAAAAATCCACAAGGAAGAACTTCCTGTAGTTGGCTGTATACCATTAATTACAAGTGAAATTTAATAAAAAATTTTCCTCTTGGTAAAAGGTATATTAGTTTAAAAAGCCTAAAGGGCTACAAACATATAAACAAAACGTTTTTGCTCTGTAACAAGAGCATCATCAGTATTACAAGAACATGGTGAGCAAACCAAAAAATACAAAGGTCAAAGCCTTTCAAAAAACAGACAAAAGTCTTATATAAATGAGCACATCGAAAAATCCAAAGGATGGATAAAATTCCTAAGGATACGGCCCTAGGGCAACATATGACTCCCACACGTGGTAAGTGGGTCAAAAGGTAACTAGGTCATTATGTTATAAGAGGTGGCAGGCAACTGTCAGTTGCCAGTTGCCTGCCACCTCCTTAGGAATTTTATCCATCCTTTGGATTTTTCGATGTGCTCATTTATATAAGACTTCTATACGGCGACATCTCTTAAACAAACTGAAAAGTCTCAGATGCAGAATTCACCATTATAATAAAAATTAAAATGGTAAATAGTTATTTAAATCTGAAACTTTTCTTGTTGAAAGTAAAAACACAGAATAACTAACCACACAGAAGCGAATCTGACTGTCGTTTCCATTGATTTTGTAGGGACCGAAATATTTGACCTTGTGCACCAGTTACAGAATAGAACTTGATGTTCTAAGGAATAGACCATTCCAAATGATGTAATATTTTTGACAAATAGTTATTAATTAAATATGAAATATAAAATTTAACTAGAAAAATAAATAAAATATAAAATAAAACATATGTAAATATAAAATTTAACTAAAAACAACTGTCACTGTCAGTCGCAAAAGTGAGGTTGCACCAGTTACGTGACGCATGAGCATGAAATTTATGTTACCGTTTTCGGCCTGAGTTTCGCTTCTGTATGGTTAGTTATTCTGTGGTAAAAGTGTTGTATACATAAAACATTGTAAAAGTCGCAGATTTTTTAGAAGGTTTTAGAAGGATGGACTCGGTTTTAGAAGGATGGGCCGGTGGAGTAACAGTAGCCGGTCGGAAAATCTCCAATTTGAGATTTGCTGATGACACTACACTTATAGCAGCAAATGAGCAAGAAATGTTTGATCTTCTGCGAAGAGTTGAGCACGAAAGCAATAAAGTTGGTCTGAAAATCAATAAAGCTAAGACAAAAATAATGGTGGTCGACAGATTCGACACTATTCAACTGACTAACATGTTACAGGAATACCAGATAGTAAACACCTTTGTCTATCTCGGATCTAGTATAACTAACGATAGCAACTGTGAAGCAGAAGTTCGGAGACGTATTGGTATGGCAAAAAATGCGATGAGTCGCCTAACTAAAGTTTGGAACTCTCTCTCTGGACTCTCAAAATATCAAGATGAGACTGGTGAATGCCCTTGTATTCTCAATATTTCTATACGGAGCAGAGACTTGGACTCTTCGCGCATGCGAGCGCCAAAAAATTGATGCCTTTGAGATGTGGTGCTGGAGAAGAATGCTGCGCATACCATGGACAGCTCATAGGACAAACGTTTCCATTCTAAACCAACTCAATATTAAAAAAAGGCTGTCCACAATATGTCTGCAACGAATTCTGTAATTCTTTGGTCACGTGGTTCGCAGAGGTGACGACAGTTTGGAGAGATTAATTGTTTCTGGAAACGTTCCGGGGGGGAAGATCAAGAGGACGATCACCAACCAGATGGTCTGACCAAATAAAGAATTCAGCTGGAAACTCATTCTGCGAAGCTCTTAGAGTAGCTGAAAATAGAGACCAATGGAGAAACATTGTTAGGAATATTGGAAGAAATCACGATCCTCAGTAATGGGGAAACGACAAGAGAGAAAGAGAAAAAGAACTTTCAACAAGAAAATTTTCAGATTTAAATAACTATTTATCATTTTAATTTTTATTATAATGGTGAATTCTGCATCTGAGACTTTTCAGTTTGTTTAAGAGATGTCACTGGATTGCGTGCCAATGGGGATTTCAATGATCTTTTAAATTTCCCTTAAATAGATGGGCTAGCTGGTTTTCGATTCAGAGGTGTGCACGCTATCGCTGTTAATGAAGCCTGCGAATGAAAACGGAATGTGACTGCATATAGTAGAGTCCTTTTTGTTTTCTATATTAGTCGTCTGCTGTCTTATAAATTGTAAAAGTCGCAGATTAAGGATGTACCCGAAAGAACTTTCAACAAGAAAAGTTTCAGATTTAAATAACTATTTACCATTTTAATTTTAATTATAATGGTGAATTCTGCCTCTAAGAATTTTCAGTTTGTACTATAGATCTCTTTCGATCGGAAAGCCAATTTTTGCTCACAACCTTTAATCTGAGCCTTCTAAAATTTGCAAGGCGTGTGGACCGATAAATACTAGACATGGGAGAATCTACAATATACATTCTACACCTGTCTACTTATCTAGGTACCAATACAACAAAATTTTTACTTCCTACTACTCAAAATGTGAGTAAAACTAAGGTAACAAGAGACAGCTTTAAGATTTAAGTTGTTTCAGGGTTTACCACCATCCGTTGACACATGTTTATTCCTTGTGGAGTCTTCAGGGTACCCCGATTACCTCAGGGTACACTACAGACCTCTCTGAAAACTCTATAATAAAAAACGTATGTCAACGGATTGTGGTATCCCCTGAAGAGTCTCTCGTGATTTTTAAGAAATTTTTGTGATTTATGGTATACAGTCGACTGCAGCAAATTCTTTTCATTGCGGATTTTATTTCTAAGAGACTTCTTAGGGGTGTACCACTCGCTTATTCTCGACCGTATCATAGAGCAGATCATACAGAACAAAGCCCTTCTAGCCCATATATTACGCTCCTATACCTATACGTTCCCGTTTCGATGCGATTTGAGGTTTTCTTTGTCGGGCTTCCAACTAAACTGTTTGTAATGCACGCGACCCATGTTTGATCTTCTAATTACACCCGACATTGTTTCTCCCAAATCGCGTGATAGCAACTGCAATGAGTCCTTTGAAAATAACCAAATATTTGCACAGGAATTACCTCTTGATTGCTTCCAATTCCACGGGGATTAAATTTAATATTCCCTGAAGATATTGAATTAGTATGGTCGTTCTTTTTTCAAAGGGGTTTTTGTTACAATTAAAAGGGAGGTAAGGACAGCGGTGGAGAGGACGCTTTCTCCATCAAGGCGGTTTAAATAAGATTATCGGTGAACGAAAACAGTCTGTGGAATATTTTGTTTACTTCGGTGATTATGGGAACAGTGCGCTGTTGCCAGACTTATAATTTCTCGAAGATTTTTAAACAGCGATGAAATATTATTACGGAAGTAAAATAATTCGGACAGCTTGGAAATTAGTGCACCCTAATATGTCTGTGTAGATTTTGGCATTGGCTCCGAGCATGATATGTAACACCGTTGCCGTATCCTCTATTTTTTCATACTATCACATTACAATTTTTTGTGATACTATATTTGTCTGTAGTGTGTGGAATGTATCATTTGTGTATTTTAGGTATGTTCTAATATGATATGT
Source organism: Diabrotica virgifera virgifera (assembly GCF_917563875.1). NCBI lineage: Eukaryota > Metazoa > Arthropoda > Insecta > Coleoptera > Chrysomelidae > Diabrotica > Diabrotica virgifera. The sequence continues at coordinate 308,251,179 of NC_065443.1, forward strand.
ATACATAGTGCAGTCACTGAAGGTTTTCACCTCCGATTTCGTTGAACCTCCATCGATTTTCATGAAAATTGGTAAGTATTTAGAGGATACCTCAAGGAACAAAGGTGACATGATGCTAACTTGCGCTTCTCCCCTGGGGGTGGATGCCACCCCTTCTCGATGGTGAAAATTATTTTATTAAAAATAATACCATAAGTTGATAAAGGGACAAATTATAAGCAAAATTTGTAATATAAAGTTATTAAAATAAATCAAGACTTTTTGAGTTATTAGAGACCAAAGAATTAATTTTTTCGTAAAAAAAATGCATGTTTTAAATCGGTTTTTCACGTATAATTCAAAAACTATAAGCTTTTCCAAAAAAGTTATTATTACTGAAATTAAAGATAATAAAAATTTGAATACATTCCTCACATAAAGAACTAAACTAATGTTAGTTCAAAGTGAGTTATTGGCAATTGAATGTGTATTTTTTTTCGACGGGTACTCAAATCTAAGTATTCAAGCTTAAATAACGGGAAAACGATGCAATGTATAAAATATTCCTGCAAAACATTTGTCGAAGTACTTCGGAATACCTATCAAATGAGCTTCAGAACAAGGTAATAGCGTCAAAATTAAGCAAGTTATAATGAAAATAAAAGAACCGTTTCGAATTTTTTAGGAAAAAGTGAAAAAAAAAAACATACGCCATTTCTACAAAAATTAAAATTTATAGTAATCCTTATAAGAACTTCTTTGTATTAGCATAGGTAATGTTTTCGATAATTTTGACCGGTTTAGAATGCATATTTAAAAAAAAAGATATAATTTAAAAAACTCATAATTTTTAAAATTACTGTAATTCTTATATTCTTTTGATAATAATTCCAAAAATACTCAATATACGTAAAAAATTATATATAACCAAATTTTAGTTTTTTCTGTGCCAAATATTTTACCTGTTCTACTATTTCTATAGGGTAAAAAATAACCGAGATAGAAACGTTTAAATCTTAAATTTTGCTGTGGGAACCATGCAACCGGGGTCATTTAACCTTTTATTTTTTGAAAAAATAAGAGGTATAGAAGATTAGGTTTACCTGCTTAAATAGCACTTGGGATGAACTTTTAAACATTTTTTAGATCAAAGTGAGTTATTGGCAATTGAATGTGTATTTTTTTTTTCGACGGGTACTCAAATCTAAGTATTCAAGCTTAAATAACGGGAAAACGATGCAATGTATAAAATATTCCTGCAAAACATTTGTCGAAGTACTTCGGAATACCTATCAAATGAGCTTCAGAACAAGGTAATAGCGTCAAAATTAAGCAAGTTATAATGAAAATAAAAGAACCGTTTCGAATTTTTTAGGAAAAAGTGAAAAAAAAACATACGCCATTTCTACAAAAATTAAAATTTATAGTAATCCTTATAAGAACTTCTTTGTATTAGCATAGGTAATGTTTTCGATAATTTTGACCGGTTTAGAATGCATATTTAAAAAAAAAGATATAATTTAAAAAACTCATAATTTTTAAAATTACTGTAATTCTTATATTCTTTTGATAATAATTCCAAAAATACTCAATATACGTAAAAAATTATATATAACCAAATTTTAGCTTTTTCTGTGCCAAATATTTTACCTGTTCTACTATTTCTATAGGGTAAAAAATAACCGAGATAGAAACGTTTAAATCTTAAATTTTGCTGTGGGAACCATGCAACCGGGGTCATTTAACCTTTTATTTTTTGAAAAAATAAGAGGTATAGAAGATTAGGTTTAACCTGCTTAAATAGCACTTGGGATGAACTTTTAAACATTTTTTAGATCAAAGTGAGTTATTGGCAATTGAATGTGTATTTTTTTTTCGACGGGTACTCAAATCTAAGTATTCAAGCTTAAATAACGGGAAAACGATGCAATGTATAAAATATTCCTGCAAAACATTTGTCGAAGTACTTCGGAATACCTATCAAATGAGCTTCAGAACAAGGTAATAGCGTCAAAATTAAGCAAGTTATAATGAAAATAAAAGAACCGTTTCGAATTTTTTAGGAAAAAGTGAAAAATAAAACATACGCCATTTTTACAAAAATTAAAATTTATAGTAATCCTTATAAGAACTTCTTTGTATTAGCATAGGTAATGTTTTCGATAATTTTGACCGGTTTAGAATGCATATTTAAAAAAAAAGATATAATTTAAAAAACTCATAATTTTTAAAATTACTGTAATTCTCATATTCTTTTGATAATAATTCCAAAAATACTCAATATACGTAAAAAATTATATATAACCAAATTTTAGTTTTTTCTGTGCCAAATATTTTACCTGTTCTACTATTTCTATAGGGTAAAAAATAACCGAGATAGAAACGTTTAAATCTTAAATTTGGCTGTGGGATAGCCAACGTTCGATAATCGAGCACGGCACATGAAGAAGAAGAAAAAATAACCGAGATAGAAACGTTTAAATCTTAAATTTGGCTGTGGGAACCATGCAACCGGGGTCATTTAACCTTTTATTTTTTGAAAAAATAAGAGGTATAAAAGATTAGGTTTAACCTGCTTAAATAGCACTTGGGATGAATTTTTAAACATTTTTTAGATCAACCTGATATCTTAAACACGAACGGAGCAATTAAAAAAAAATAATAACATTTTTTTGAAAAAATTTTAAAAGATAAATTTTGAAAACATTTTGGAGCATAAATTTTAACGCTATCAACATGTTCGGGGGCTCATTTGATAGATATTTTTAAGTACTTTGACAAATGTTTAATAAGTTTATGTTATAAAACGCATCAATTTCCCGTTATTTCAGCTTGAATACTTAGAGTTTTTTACTCGCCGAAAAAAATATACATTCAATTACCTCTAACTCACTTCTAGTTAACACTAAAAGGTTTTTCTAGTAAGGGATTTATTTCGCTTTTTATTAGCTTCAATTTTGATAATAATAACTTTTTTGTGAAACTTTACACTTTTTGAGTTATTAATGAAAAATTAGTTAAAAACATGCATTTTTCTCAAGAAAAATTAAAATCTTTGATCTTTAATAACTCAAAAAGTTTTGATTTATTTTAATAACTTTATAAAACAAATTTTGCTTGAAATTTCTCCCTCTATCGAATTATGGAGTTATTTTTAATAAAATAGTTTTCACCCCCCGAGAAGGGGTGGCATCCACCCCCAGGGTAAAAACGCAAGTTGGGACCTTGTCACCTTTGTTGCTTGAGATATCCTCTAACCACTCACCAATAGCTCATATCCACCTTCAGTGACTCCACTAAAATAGGTTTTTACTTGATTATTTTAAATCATTGTGAAGTTTAACTTGCTAGAAATCTTGTAATATTGTGTAATGTGTGAAAAATAAGTAGTTTTGAAACACCAATTAAGTAAAGTTTATTATGTTGTTGTTTTCACCAATTTTGAAAAAATGTGAAAAGGTTGAATTATCCACGTCCGTCTGTCCGTATGTCTGTCTGTCCGTGAACTCAACCCCTCCGTCATTATACCAGGTAGAATGACAAATGAGGTGTCAAATGAAAGTTTATAATCCAAGGATGGTACTAAAGCTGAGAAAGCCATCTAAATATTTGCATCTTATATATATAAAAATCAATTGCTGTTCGTGTGTCTCGCTAAAACTCGAGAATGGCTGGACCAATTTGGCTAATTTTGATGTTGAATTATTTGTAGAAGTTCAGGAAGGTTTATACGGTTAATATAGTCATTTTAGTAGCCACCTAAATTGTTACATCTATATGTATAAAATGTTCTTTTTAGGTACAGTGTTTGTTGCCATACTCCTCCGAAAGGACTTTACCGATTTTTATGAAATTTGGCAGGTATATTCGACCGGACTGAGAGTAGGTTGTTATCTATATTTCATACCCGTACCTCATAAGGGGATTACCCATGACGCCATAACTCTCACAATAATGAAGTGAAAAATAAGAAATTAAGTAGGTAGACTATTCCGAACAGAACCGTACTAAAACTTTTCTCTAGCGCAATCGGTGTCCGAAATACAATATCTTAAGCCGTAGAAATATTCTGAGGGCAGAAGAAGAACGAGCAACAAATTTCATCGAAGAAAAATGCAACTGTTTAACTTTTGGACTTAAATTGGGCTAAATATGAATTTTTTAATTTTTCGAAACTTTCAAAAAATATCTCTAAACCGAACTTTTCTGACGAACGGCAAGCAGGAGAAAAATTCTGAGCACACGGAAAGAACAAGCAGCAAATTATAAAATTTTATTTAATTTTAATTAATTTTGTTTAATTTTATTTAATTTAAGTATTTTATTTATTTTGATTTATTTTATTTTATTTCATTTTAAATTCCATTTATTTTTTTTTATTTTATTTCATTTTATTAAATTTTAATTATTTTTATTAGGTTTTATTTACTTTTATTTAATGTTATTATTTTTTTGAAGTTCTACTTCTTTAGGCACGAGGGTGAATTTTTACGTTCCCTAGCGCATGCGCACACCGACAGTATATTAGTCAATTATCGTTATATATGACAGTATATTTAGTCGCTAAAACGTTATACAGGATCGTATTGGGTGTTAAAATCATCTGTCAATAATTGTTGGAGATTATGAATCAACAAATGTTGTGTATATTAGTTTTTATTGTTGTGATGGCAGAGAAAAAAGCATGTTTATAATTGTAGTGACTTTTTAAGTAGTTTTTAAAAGCGACAGGTACGTAATAATTGTAAATGTTTCAGTATCCTAATAAAAATTACATAGGTACCTACCTATTTGGAAAATTTAAAATGAACCTATCAAAATAGCATGTAATGCTTTGATTTACATAATTTGATTACAATCAAAATTTCTGTCAATATTCACCTAATATATTGTTTTCTTGTTTTGTTGTATTTTAATATTTCAATATTTCAATATTCTACAAAAATCAAAATAATTTGGTTAAATTCAGAACTGTCAAAAGTTTAAACCGTTTAGTTCGTCGATCTTCCCAGATGATGCAGGTGTCTCCGTGGGTAGAAGTGTAAGATGAATGAATTCCAATACTAACTGCGCAAACATAAGCGGGTTCGAACCCCAATAGAAACTTTTATTTTTTTGCTTTTTTATACATTTTATGATTGTAAGTATATTTATTATATAATTTTTTTTTTCAGAAAATACGTATTTGATTAAAAATTTTTCCGACAATTATTGTTCAGAAATCATTTGTGGCATTTTTCAATGTGTTTGTGTGTGTTTTATTCTTTTATTTTTTTAATTTTTGGTACTGTTTTATTAAAAATTTTATGAAAAGTAGTACTTAAGTATTAAAATTAATTTAATATTTAAATAAAATATAAATAAACTGTTTAAAGTATAATAATTTCGTTGAAATCATATAATAGAAGTATAACTTCTTACGTGCGTACAAAGTACACACACATTCTTTTTATTTATTTATTTATTATTTTTATTTAAATTTATTCAGTTTTATTTATTTTTATTTACTTTTAGTCAATTTTATGAAATTTTATTTAATTTTATTTCATTTTATTTAATCATATTTAATTTTAATTTAATTTTATTTTGATTAATCAACACCTATATAGTTTGGGCAACCCCGATCCCAATTATAAATAAAGGGTTGTTTTGAATGTAAATAAAATAAAGCTGTCATATTCATTATAAGATAAACAAATTTAAGATTGTAACTGTCGCACTACAAACTTTATTTTGTTACTTCTAACTAAACTTTAGTACTTCAAACATCATGTGTAATTCATAGGGCTTTTCATTCACAGTCATTTGTTTCGAGCTTCTGTCATGTGTCACATAATAGTATAATATATCTACGTCATACGTTATTGGTATATACAAATGATACAAACCAAAGACGTATGGCAGTCTTATCATACCAGCCGACGAGTAAAGACGTTAAATTCTAATTAATATTCGCTTACAGTTTTTGCAAAATTTAAAAACGCGTTTTGTGAATGTGTTATTTTAACGATAAACATTGGTAAGATGACTTTATTTAAATACATATTATAGACGACTTCAAAAATAGGCTAGTATTTACTGGCCCCAAATAATTGATATTTTGGCATACAAAATATCAATTTCTACATCATGGCATCCTCATCTACGTCAACTAAACCTACTTCTACACCAGACCAACAATCTCTAGAACCTAAAAGCTACTCTTCCGTAACCAGACAACCAACCGCTAATGTTTTTCCATCAAGAAACCAAGCAGTTGTGTTCGACGCAATTGACAACACCAAAATTGAAGATTACCTCCACAGTTTAAGCCAAATTATTCGACCAATAAATATTATTTTCTGTTCAAAGCTATCCAACAACAGAATGTGCATTTACTTAGCAAATGAAAAATTAGTGGACGACTTTATTACCAACCACGGAAAAATCAAAGTTAATCAACAACTCTTACAAGCACGACGACTAATCACACCCAGCCAACGACTAGTACTCTCAGGCGTATGTCCATCTATTCCACACTCAATCTTAGAATCCGAATTGCAAGCACTTGGTGTCAACCTTTTGTCACCCTTATCATTTCTCCGTATAGGGACTTCCAGTCCTGAGTTCCAGCATATATTAAGCTTTAGGCGACAAACCTATATATCCCCTTTAACCAACCATACCTTACCCGATTCTTTTATTATAACCCACGAGGAGACATCATATAGAATATGGATATCTTTAGACAACCAGACTTGTCATATATGTAAAAACACCAAGCATTCAGCAAAAGACTGTCCAACAAAGGCATCTGTATCAGGTGACAGCACTTCAATTCCTCAAAATACAGAATCAGGTGAGAACTCTATTGAAAATAATTACAATCAGGCGACTAAAGATATAACGAGTGGCATCCCACAAAATAAAACCGAACTTAACGATCAAGTTGTACAAAATGAAACACTAAGCACAGAACTCCAAACTAACCAAATAGAAACAGATCCAATATCACAAAAACGCACAGTTTCTGAGCGTTCTCTAACTCCTTTATCAGAACACGCTTTTGAAGTACCAAAAAACAAAGAGAAAAGACTAAATTAAACCAAGGCAATAAACCAAAAAAGACATTAGAGGAAATGCTGAAACCTACAGAAGAATTATTTAGAGACCAAAATTCCAGTTATCCCTTAAACTATGATCAACTAATAGATTTCTTCGAAAATTGTACAGGCTCTTCCGACCCAATAAGCATTACAAAAATGTATACCAATGAAATTTCTGAAGTTACAGACCTACTGACAAAAATTTATCCTAAACTAATTGACCGAAAAATTAAAAGTACATGCACCCGAATAAGAAATAAAATTTTACGACAGATTGATCCGGACTTCCATACCGAACCAGAAAGCGACACCTCTACGGACACATATTAAAATATCAATATCATTCACTAGTTTAATTCAACGGAATCTGAATGGGTATTACACCCACTTAGAAATGTTGCAAATACTAATCTCAAAATACAGACCAATGATTCTATGTTTACAAGAAACTAATTTTAAAAACAACACTGCACATAAACTAAAAAACTTTAATTGTTTCTTTAAAAATCGACAACATGCTAAAATCGCCAGTGGAGGAGTAGCCATATACATAAAGGACGACATTAATAGCACAGCAATACCACTAGAAACAAACATTGAGGCAATTGCAGTCAGAATCAAAGACGTAACTAGTTTTTCCGTATGTAACATATACATCCCCCCCAATCAAGAACTTAACCATAACGAAATATCGGATCTTTTAGAACAAATACCTACTCCACGATTAATTGTCGGTGGCTTCAACGCACATAATCCTTTATGGGGTTCAAAAAAATTAACACATCTTGGTAGAAAAATAGAAGTACTTCTGGAAAAACTCAACCTAAATGTACTTAATGATGGACAAGATACCCGTTTCGACATAAGAACGGGCGAGGGTTCTGCTATCGACCTATCTATATGTGAACCATCAATAACGCATACACTTTCATGGGATGTATTACCAGAGCCATACGACAGCGACCATTATCCTATTTTAATCCATAACGAAGATGCATCTACAGCTACACCAGAAGCAAAATGGAACTTAAAAAATGCTGATTGGACGAAATTTCAAAATCATATCGAACGCAACTTGCATGCCATAAATGAAAATAGTAATGTGAACGAAGAGGTAGATTTCATTACAAAACTAATAATAGATTCAGCAGATAAAAATATTGGAAAAATTAACTTCAATAGTAAATTCCTTCCAGTTCCTTGGTGGAATCATGAATGTCGACAAGTAATACAACAATCCAAAAAAGCGTTTAATAAATTCAAACGACAGAAAAATGAACAAAACTCTTTAGAATTTAAACGATTAAGAGCTATAGCCAGATTTACTATCAAAAAAGCTAAGCGCGAATCTTGGAAAACATACGTTTCAACAATTGACAGTTCTACTCCAATGACAACTGTATGGAAAAAAGTAAAAAGAATATCTGGTGCAAAATCACACAAGTCAATAAATCTGTTAGAGCAAAATAATATAATATATAAATCCCAAAAGGAAATATCAAATATACTGGCATTAGTTTATGAAAAAAATTCAAGCGACGCAAACTATTCACCAAATTTCTTAAGGAACAAAAGAAATGAGGAAAGATATACCATAGATTATGAAGATCAAAATAATAGTGAAATAAACTTTCCAATATCGATGGATGAATTAGAAGCGGTAATAAAAAACTGTAAGAACTCGTGCCCTGGACCAGATAATATACCCACTATTTTTCTAAAAAACCTCACCTACCCATCTAAAGAACACTTACTCAGCATTTTCAACTTAATCTTCTCGAAAAGTTTATTTCCAAAATCGTGGAGAAATTCAATAATAATTTCAATGGGAAAGTCCCCGTAGCTGGCTGTATACCATAGTTAAAAAACCATACTGAAGTAAAAACTTCTTTTGTATATTGGTATAAAAAGTTTTATTAAAAAACATAAAAGTCCTCCAAAAGGATTTGCAAAACGTTTTCAATCTGAATCAGATCATCCTCAGTGCGTTCTGCTTCACAAAAGAAACTAGCAACTTATTTAGAAAGGTTACATCGATATAAATGGTTTACATAACAATTAAGTGATATTTGCAGCGACTCCAAGTCGATGTTACAAGAGTTGGTCTGTGTCCATTGAACTGGCAAGAACCACGAGTTCTTAACGAGCAGGGAACCATGTTGCCCTTTGAGCACTCCTAGCACATTTCATCTTGTAACATCGACTTGGAGTCGCTACAAATATCACTTAATTGTTATGTAAACCATTTATATCGATGTAACCTTTCTAAATAAGTTGCTAGTTTCTTTTGTGAAGCAGAACGCACTGAGGATGATCTGATTCAGATTGAAAACGTTTTGCAAATCCTTTTGGAGGACTTTTATGTTTTTTAATAAAACTTTTTATACCAATATACAAAAGAAGTTTTTACTTCAGTATGGTTCAATAATAATTCCTATTCCTAAGCAAAGTAAATCAAAATCACATCCCGAAACATATAGGCCAATATCTCTTACTTGTAGTATGGGCAAAATGCTAGAGAAAATAATAAATAACAGACTAATGTGGTATTTGGAATCAAAAAAATTAATTATACCAGAACAGAGTGGCTTCAGAAAACATCGTTCTACTGTAGACAATCTTATTGACGTAGAATCGGAAATACATGAGGCTTTTGCAATTAAACAACATTGTATCGGAATATTTTTCGACATTCGTAAAGCCTACGATACAGTGTGGAAATTATCAATATTAAAAACTCTTAGCGAATGGAAAATTAGAGGTAATATACTCAAATATTTATCAAACTTATTAGAAAATAGACAGTTTCAAGTCAGAGTAGATGGCGTATATTCCTCAACAAGAAATCAAGAAAATGGTATACCACAGGGCTCGAACCTTAGCACAACTCTGTTTCTTATAGCTATGAACTCTATTACCGCAAAAATTAAACATCCTGTAAAAGCTAGGCTATATGCAGATGATTTAGTTATACTTTGTAGAGGAAAGAACCCAACAACCATCCATAACCATGTCCAAAAAGCCATAAATCATATTGAAGAATGGTCATCCACAAGTGGACTTCAGTTTAATACCCTTAAAACCAAAGCAGTGTGTCTTACGAAAAGTCACCAAATACAACTGAAGAACTTATACTTAAATGGAGCACAGGTTAAATATGTAGACGAAGTTAGATTTCTCGGTATGATATTTGATCAGAAACTAACTTGGAAAATACATTTAGCACATTTAAAAAAGATATGTCAGCCTGGAATAAATTTGTTACGATCACTTGCAAACAAAAAATGGGGCGCCGACTCGTCTACATTACTACATATCTACAAGGCCCTAGTACGGTCCAAACTTGTCTACGGCTCAATCGTTTACAACTCCTCAAAAAAGACGTACTTAAAAACAATAGATGTGATTCAAAATACAGGTCTTCGAATTTCTTTAGGAGCACACCACACAAGTCCAATACAAACTCTATACTGGGAGACTGGAGAGATCCCACTCACGTTTAGAAGACAATATCTAAGTCTTTCTTATGCCGCTGCAGTATCCTCTAATCAAGATAACCCAGTTATACACAACGTATTTGCTGACCGCTTTAAAAGTTGTTTCCAAAACTCAAATAGAACTGATCACCCTTTTTATTACCGCATACAAACTTACTTATCAAAAATAGGTATTCATTTTCCAGACACCTACGATATTTCCGCAATCCAAACCCCTCCTCCTTGGACAATTCGCCTTCCCTCTACTGATACCAGCTTATTGCGACTAAACAAATCAGAAACGCCTGCAAGTCAAATCAATCAAGAATTTCTTAAAATATTAAGCAAATATGGCAGCTGCTTCAAAGTTTACACCGATGCCTCCAGAAACGAAGACGGAACTGGCGCAGCAATCTACTCGTCAGATTACACAGCAGCTTATAAGCTACCTTCATATACAACAACGTTCTCCGTTGAACTGTTTGCTATTCTAAAAGCATTGGCTCTGATAGTTAACAAAAATAATAAGAGAAACATCATTATCACAGATTCTCTCAGCTCAATATTGGCATTAAAACAACTCTATTCTGATCATCCACTACTACTTTTCATTAAAAAGGAACTGAAATATGCAGAAAATATGAATATTAAACTTAATTTTATTTGGGTACCATCTCATACTGGAATCGAAGGTAACGAGGTTGTGGACAAAATAGCAAAGAATGCACCTAATAAACCAAACGCAGAAGAGAACATGAAAACCCTACACACCGACCTGAAAGCATATTTCAAAGTAAATACTTTTAAAATATGGCAGGATACATGGAGGGACTCATCAACCAAGCTATACGAAGTTGACATTAACCACAATCAAATTCCACAATTCAAAAACAGAAGAGAGCAAGTAATCTTCACTCGTCTCCGGATTGGCCATACTCGATTAACCCATGACTACATACTCCAACGTGCCGATCAACCTGTGTGTGATCTGTGTAGAAGTGTCCTTACCGTAAAGCATTCTTTATTGCAGTGTCCGAAGTATAAAGTGCAACGAAAAAAGTGCAACATACCACCAACATTAAAAAGTGCACTCGGAAAAGACAGTGATACAAAAAGCATCTTCACATTCCTCAAAGACTGCAACCTCTTACCAAAAATATAGTATTTTACTTTAATTTGTATAGATTTAGAGCTTTTTATAATTTCCTATTATGTTTAAAATCTATTTTTAAGTTATAATTTTGTAACACAATCCATACACGCTAATAACCCTGCGTGGTTGATGCGTAATGTAAGAAAAAGAAGAAAAAAAAAAAAAAAAAGACGTATGGCGTAGCTATATTAATATTATGTGACACATGACAGAAGCCCGAAACAAATGACAATCGATGAAAAGCCCTATTAAATAATAATAAAAACTCAATCACATCGAGCATTTTTTGTTTATTAATTACGAATTCCTTTTGTTTATTTTAAGTTTATTGAATACAAAAGTTTGTTTTTATCTATTGAGGTAGTACGAAGTCTGTCGGGTAAGCTAGTTGTAAATAAATATTTTTTTCTGTAGAAGAGATTTCTTGCATTTTCTGTGCATTTCTTGTGCACATGCTTCAGGCATTTCAGATTGCAATCAGTAGATGGCACACTGTAATAGAGATATGCGCAGGTAGACCTCATTCTCGGGGTACACCAAACTCTAAAGTGGCAATCAATAAAATGCTATTCTTTAACTGACTTGACTTTAACTATTACGACCAGTACCGGCGCTAGGGTATAAGGCGCCCGCCTGCAAAAGAAGCATAGGCGCCCTTCGGTGTCTTTTAAATTAGTATTTTGTATAGCACCGACAGAAAAAAGTTCATTTTGGCGCCCCCCAAACAGGGGCGCCCGCGTGCAGTGCATCCCTTGCAGGCCCGTTATCGCCGGCCCTGATTACGACACAGTTAGAGCAATCCTTCAAAATATATTGCCCTTGAAAATATATTAAATGTTTAAACAAAGTATGTAATCATAAATTTCACTAATTTACACATTAATTAAAACAAATAAAAATGTTTACACCAATGGTAAATATTATAATTATGTATTTTTTATGGGAAATAAGCCACAATTTTACTAAAAAATGAATTTATTAACGTTTCGAAGCCCAAATCGGGTTTCGTTGTCAAAATACAAAATACTATTAAAATAAAACAAACATGTTGTTGCTAAGTAAAAAAATTCTTCTAATAATTTATTTAATCTGACTCATTTATATTGGTAATCAGTGGCGTAGCTAGGGTGGGGCGGGGGGGGCGGTCCGCCCCGGGTGTCACCCCTTCAGGGGTGACACCCGAGAGACCCGATCACAAAAGAATAAATCATTAATTTGTGACTTTACTCACGTATCAATCTAAAGTTCGATATTATTTTGTGAACACACGAAACCACAGTATAAATAGGGACACTAGAACTGCTCTGAGAAAAATTGGAAGTAAAATCGTAAAAAGAAGTAAAGAAGTAAGAAGTAAAAAAGGCGCATGGCGACCGCGCAAGGTTCCCAGTCGCTAGACCGCTAGAGTACCACTCTCGCATTGCTACGTACCGGTTAACTTCCGGTAGTACTTCTTGAGATCAAAGTGCCTACATTGGCAGAAATTGGAAGAAATTTTACTGTTCCTCTTTATACTGTTCCTCTTTATACTGTGACGAAACCGAGAGAAGTCGAGGTGTAAGAAGCATTTCTTGGATTTTTTTCCGTTAAATGGAAAAAAGCAGTTAATCTAAGTAACGAAATTCTCAAGAAGCTTGAAATTGATGGTGTAGAAATATTATGAAATACCCGAGTACATAATTGAAAACTATCCTAGAGATAAACACTTATTATGCAAGAGCTTCCTTGAATGTAAGTATACTAGAATAAATTTGCTACTTACTTTTCTAATCAAGAATCTTCCAGAAAAACGTAAAAATATATCAATTTGTCAGCTTGATTCAAATTAAAGTCCCAACTAGATATATATGTATGTATGTATGTAGCTATGGTAGGACTATTATGCATTTGGCTGTATTACATAGATAATAATTTTCGGTCCACAAAACATTTTTGAGCTATGCACTGACACTTTTCTTTTTAGCTTCCGACAAAATGAACTTCAATGCAATAGACAAGTTAAGTTCTGAACATGTCACAAATATGCTTAAAGAAGTTCCCAACGCCGAAGCTACAAGGCAATATTTAATACTGACTCGCAACATATTGGATGCATTCTTGTTAAAAGAAATTAGTGTTGAAAGACGAGTATACCTAATTTGGTATTCAACTTTTTTCATGCGTATTTGGAAAGCCTGGCTAAAAAAAAATGGTGAAAATATCCAAAAGAATTTTATCACCACAAATGCCTATACATGCATAGAAATAAACGCTCATGGAATTATTTTAGTCATTGAAAAACTTCGGCAAAATGGAATTTCAGAAGCTTTTCTTCCATGGCTGTATAGCAGTCAGCCATGTGAAAAAGTATTTAGAGAAACTCGGTCCATGAGTAGCACATTTTCAACTATGATAAATTATACACTGCTGGATGTTTTAAGAAGATTAAAACGTATACAAGCTATGCATGAGATAAGCACAGACTTAGGTAAATAACATATTGGCTGCTAAAGTTATTTTAATTCTCGATTTGATCAATCCTTTATTTTCCAGGTCCCAATTTTAGATTCCCCAGGCAAGAAAACAAACGACTTGGAAATAATTCAAGTGTCTTTAAAGTAACTGAGTTTCCATCAACTGATGAAATGATTAACATAATTAAAAAGGCCCAAGAAGACGCACTATCTGACGCTAAAAAAATTGGGATGGAAATGAACAGGGATTGTTGTATAGAAATTAATTTACCGACTTGTGACAATCCGGAAGAGCAAGAAGAGGTGCAGGGAAGTATAATTATCACTGATACCATTTCAAAGGAACATGAGCCAGACCTCGAGCCAGACTTTTCTAATGAAGACCGGGAGTTTCTTGAATATACCTCTACATTTAATAATTATGACTCTTTACATTTGAGAGACTATACGGGTCAAAAGAAAGCACAAAAATCGTGTCTGTCAGTGACACTTAAAGACAAAAAAACACGAATTATAAAAAAATCTACTCTAATTTGGTTTTTTCAGGAAAAACAGGGTCGTTTATCAACCGACAGACTGCTCCGGGTAAAGGGAATGACAGTTAAAAATACGCATAAGGGGTTATCAAAAAAAAACAGTTCAGGAAAAAGCCAGGCCAAGGACTTCAACCAGCAGGCAATATCAAAAAAAGAAAAATGTTTCGTCAACCTCATGAACGAGCTCATAAAGATAGTACATCTGAATCTCGATCTGAATCAGATGAGATTAGCTTAGAAAGTGAAACTTTGAGTGAAGATTTCTCTGACTTAGAAGATTGCCATAACGAAAGTACAAAAATGCCAGTAATTCAGCTAGAATCTTATTATGCTGTGTTTTATGATACACAATGGTATCTAGGGCGTGTCATCAACAGCTACAGCTCAGAAAAGTTTAAAGTGAAATTTTTACAACAAGACCTGGATACTTTTAAGTGGCCCAAAAAAGATGATATCCAAGATGTTCACAAAGAGTTTATATTTTATGGACCAGTTAGTCTAAGTGGAACTGAACCATTTTCTTTAAAAAGAAATGATTTGATTGCTATTAAACAGAAATACAAAACAATCAAATCCATCAAATCATTAAAAAATTAAACATATTTTTTTATGTTATTTATTATGTTAATAAAGCTACTTTGCTTAATTATTGGTTTTTAATTATTTTTATTATCGGTTTTAAATTTAAATCCTATAAAATAATAAAAACTGAAATGGGAATCATATGGAAATCCTTTGAAACCACATGGAAATCATATGGAAATCCTTGCAAATCATATGGAAATCCTTGGAAATCATATGGAAATACCTAGGAATCATATTGCAAAACCTAGAAATCCTTAGGAATCATCAGAAATAGTTGGGAATCATTAAGCAATGATTGCCAAATTTGGAAATCATTGTACAATTTTGAGGCTAGTGGTTTACCCCTCGGAAATACCGTTCACAGGGATACGATAATGCATCTGTTATGAGCGGCGTACATGGAGGAATACAAGCTATTATTAAAGCAAAAATCAAAAAGGCCATTTTCCTCGGATCTATTGATCATTTAATTAATTTATGTGGCCAGCACTCTTTTGCACAAAACACATCTTGTATAACATTTTCCAGAACTGAAGAAGCAATTTTTAAGTTTTTTATGTGTTTCCATTAGCTGCTAGGAAGTGCTTATTAAACACAGCAAAACATCTGTTAAGCGACTTTCCACAACGCGTTGGAGTTCTCAGTCACTGCGCACTATGCTGGCTGCAGTTAAAGTATTGGCAGAACATTTTTATAGTGTTGTTCCTTCAATTTACAAAGTCTCTCATCAACAAGAAAATTTATACACCAGAGGTGCCACACATAACCTTATGCCCGCTTTGTATAATTAAAGGCATTGATCAATCAGCGACCAAAATAGGGGTACTTCGTCTTTATATTGAAGAAAAACATAATCATATTATAAAATAAAGTAATACATATATTTTGCAACGACAAAATATGAAGACGACGACATTTCTACCTAAAAACTCTACACTTCGAGCCGAACTTCAAAAAGATAATATTATGTTGAAATGTTTTGACATTCAATGTTGAACTCGAAACCAGATCAGTCCATCCATATGGCTTTTTTGTTCGAGGCTGTGCAGACACACACTTTACTTTTCCACGAACAGTAAACAGTTGAAATTAGCTGTTTCAACATTTTGTGACTTTTACCATGAAGAGGTATCAGAAGAAGACCTCCTGCTAGAAATACCAAGGCTTAGAAGACTTTTACAAGCGGCCAATATTACAGTATCTAAATGGTTAGCTGTAGACTTTTTAAAATTCATGGTGGAATGCGATTTTATGGAATCTCTCCCAAACTTGGTCGCCTTAAACTTGTTTATGACCATTTTTGCATCGGTTGCTTCATGTGAGAGAAGTTTTGGGAAGCTAAAATCAATCAAGAATTACTTGCGAGAAACAATGACGTCAACAAGGCTTAATAACCTCGGTTTATTAACTATCGAACGGAGCAATTAATGTTAGGAGAATGGAGCGGTCAATGTTAGGAATAACAATGCGAGACAAAATCAAAAACGAAGAAATTAGCAGAAGAACAAAGGTGACTAACGTCATCGAAAGGATAGCCAGGTTGAAGTGGAGATGGGCAGGACACATAGCCAGAACGACAGATGGGCGATGGACGAAGAGGTTACTGGAATGGAGGTCAGGAGAAGACAAGAGAAGCGTCGGTCGACCGCCTACAAGATGGACTGACGACTTAAGAAAGCTAAAAAAACTGGATCAGAGCGGCGCAGGATAGATGGAGATGGAAACGAGGGGAGGAGGCCTATGTTCAGCAGTGGACTATTGAGGCTGGATGATGATGATTAACTATCGAACATGAAGCAACACAAAACATAAATATAGATAATGTGATTTCAGAACTTTTCGCTAGTAAAGCTAAAAAATATTTTAATTCATTCACATAGTGTAAAACAAAAAAGTAAATAAACTATTATATAGAACTGCCGGGAACTAGAGAGTGGTAGCTCGAGATAGGGAGACATGCAGAAACTTAAGAGGCCTATGTTCAGCAGTGGACGATAGCGGTTAGACGACGACGATGATATACTATTTACTGCAGTTTCGTTAACTATAATTCTTAATTTTTTCATTATTCAAAACATACGGTTATCGGATTTTTAGGATTTGGGGTGACACCATCGATTACCGCCCCGGGTGTCACCCACCCTAGCTACGCCACTGTTGGTAATTCAGACGTATATTATACATTTTAAAGTAGAAGACTTTAAAATGATATCGCCAATATTTATGAGTTGCGTTCCTGGTGAAATTTTAAAAACAATTTTATTTAGGTGAAACATCAAGACCATTAAACGTTAGAATAAGTGAACATCAGTCTTATATTAAAAACAGAGAATTTGATAGATCTCAGATATGTCAACACGCATGGGATAATGAACATAGAGTTCAGTGGAGAGATTCAAGTATAGTCCTGAAAGAATCAGATAGTAAAAAGAGAAAAATCAAAGAAGCGGCTCTAATTATGCTAAATGAAACCAATTGTGTCGCAAATTCCTCGGTAGAATGCAGTAGGATGTGGTTACCCATACTGAAAGAGGAAGTCAATAGAAAGAAAATACCACGATTAGTAAGTCAATAACATATCGAGTTAGTACAAATTTTATATTTTAGTATTACCTATTGTATACCTATGTATTATTAATATTATTTATAATTTAAACATATTAAAGTCAGCATTTGGTATTAGTTTCTTGAGAGTAAATTAAATGTAAGACCAAATACTTACGATGTCGGGATAAGTATCGCGAGGTTTTTTTTCCTGGTTTTCCCTCGTGATTTACTATGGAATCTCTAACGACAGAATTTTACTGTCATCGTTGCATTTGGTTGTCTTTTTAAAGACAGATCACATGCTATACTTTTTTTGTAACGGATATTCATGAGTTGGGATTGATTTCATGTAATCGAATCAATTAGCTTTTAGTAAAGTTATCCCAGGAACGCAACTCATAAATATTGGCGATATCATTTTAAAGTCTTCTACTTTAAAATGTATAATATACGTCTGAATTGCCAATATAAATGAGTCAGATTAAATAAATTATTAGAAGAATTTTTTTACTTAGCAACAACATGTTTGTTTTATTTTAATAGTATTTTGTATTTTGACAAGGAAACCCGATTTGGGCTTCGAAACGTTAATAAATTCATTTTTTAGTAAAATTGTGGCTTATTTCCCATAAAAAATACGTAATTATAAAAATGCCACAAGGAAATAGCTTCAGAACAACATTAATGGTAAATATTGATAAAATTATTAATACTCTTTTGATTATGTTCTTTTTATATTCTAAGCGCCCGTCCGCCGGAGTATTAAAAACTCGTTATATTTTTGAACCTCTGTGTTCCTCTGTAATGAATTTTTTATATGCAACGCCTTATACAATAACCCGTATAAAGAGTTGCCTATACACAAACTTTAAAATCAATATTTGAATTCTTGAAAAAAAATTGGAATGTTTTTGAAAACTACAGTTTAAAGAAAACACATGTCAACTTCTTCTAGACATCTAATATTTACATATTACATTGTACTCACCTGTAGCAGATCCTGCAGATGCTAATTCAGCTCCAACACTAGCTACACTCGCTGCTAATTTGCCAACTTGTTGCAAAACGGGAGAAACGAATGTCGGAGCCTTTAGCACTTTCTCGTTCAATAAAGTGCTTATGGCACTTTTCTTAGGTTTATTAGGGCTTCTGGAAGGATCCATCGTCAACAAAAAATAAAAACTGATAACTTTAAAACGAAACGAATTTAGAGGTTAGCCAAAATCGATTTCAGCTCAGAAAAATAAATACTGTAACTGCTGCTGAAATATTACGAAAACTGGGATAACACAACACTATACACATAATAAATTTTAAGCGGTTTATTCACAAAACACTTCTGAGAGGGCGAGAATCTAATTTTAAACAGCTGTAACTTAACATCAAGATCAAGGAATTAGTTTCCACACGGTGTTTGGTTGTTATTGAATGTCTCGCTTATGACATAAATTGGGAAGAACAATGTGTTGATAAGATAATTTTTGCACACACAGTTATGGTTTAAGTATAATTACATTTAAGGTAAAACTAGCTTTTAAGAAATAAGAAAATACACTGCTCGCACTTGGTCGAATTTAGAGTGACTACGGCACCAACCTACGGAGAATTTTGAAGAAACCATGAACTTAAAAGAATTTGTATTTTATACATGCTTTTTAAAAGATCCACCCAAAAAGCACAGGTATATAAAACAATAGTGCAAAATGTGACGATATATACATATACGTATGTACACTGGTGTCCAGGGTTCTTTACCCGTGCGTATATTAATATTATACACAGATTATACAACATATGACAGAAGCTCGAAACAAATGACAATCGATGAAAAGCCCTATACCTGGCGAGATAAAACACATACTTTTTATCTAACATCATTCTCTTCCACGCATGAAACTAAAGACACACCAGCTACCGCCTGTTATTAAGTAAAAACACATGCTATTTTTATGAACGCTCTAGTCTCAGTATATTGAAAAGAGATAGGTACAAAAAAAGACGCTTAGGAATGTTTTCAGATTTTAAGTACATAGGGCTTTTCATTGATTGTCATTTGTTTCGAGCTTCTGTCATATGTTGGATACTCTGTGTATAATATTAATATACACGGATTATATGACATATGACAGAAGCTCGAAACAAGTGACTGTGAATGAAAAGCCCTATTGTGACGTTTCTGGTTTGTTTACTTTTGTGGCTGTCAGTCTGTTGAATTTCTTGCTGTTTTTTGTCGAATTTTTGCATTTTGAAGTTTTTTATTACACAAACAGTTTTTAAACACAAACAACTAATTTTATATTGGAGTTTGAAATTTTATGGTAAGTATTTTATTTTGTTAAGGAAGTTTTGTTAAGTGACAGTTAAGGAATAAGAATATAAGGTTGTGTTAAGTTTCCGCCAAAGTGTATGAAATGACAAAAAGAAAATATGTTAAATTTTTTTATTAATTGTTTATTTATTTATTAATCACTAATGATATTGAAATAATTTATTAAGCTACTTCAAATGTAGCTGTAATTCTGCACCAAAATTTTAAAGCAAAACTTACATTTGACATTTTATTTATTTGATAACATCAAATTTTAACCCGTGATGGAGGAGTAGTTACTTGCTGTCACTTGTTGTTGCGTTTAGTAAATTTCCGACTTATTTCGTATGCTTTAAATGATGACGCACGAGTAAAGAACCCTAGACTCAAGTGTATATCCTAGGCTCAACAAACTGTGGTGGGTTTTGGACCCTTCCATAATTTGTTTCATTACTCTTATTTTCGGTGTATATCTCCAGAATGCCAACCAGATGAAAGAAGAAGAGGAAGACCTGATAATAGCTGAAGAAGAACTAGAGCAATATATCATGAAATAATTGGTCTGAGATGCGAGAACTGGAGAGGAATGGAAAATACTTTTAGAAGACACTTCGAAAGAATAAAATAGGAGAGGATGCGCTGATCCAGCCAATCAGCCATTTTTAACTTGGACTAACCAACATAGGAGCGTCCAATATTCCATAAGGAAAAAGGCAGTAGAGAGAGTTAAATTTGTAAATGAAGAAATCAAAAGTATGAAATAAATAAATAATACTAATTGCTACATTTGATGAAATTTGAAATCTCGGTGTAATGTGGGAAATAACAGTAAAAAGTTTTGAGGTTAATTCACCCCAAGATTTTGTTTAATAAACGTAATATTACATAATACAAAACTTCTACTGTTTTTAACCGTTCCAAAATAAATTTTGTAACCTGTTTAAATAATAATGAATATAATAACATACAATATCTCAATAATAGCTTGTACGAGTACTTGGTAATATTCGACCAAAATACATACTACATATTTGTATCCAATTAATTCCTTACTTAGTGTAGTAGCTGTCGAAAGGTTGCCGCATTTATAGTAATATGTATCGATCGTCATGTAATCGAATTAAAAAGGGATAATCATATATATTATGATCAAAGTAAGGTACCATTTCTAGGAAACATTATATCAAATTCAAGTTATTTCAGAGTTCATCGAACATCGAACAGCCAATATGAAACGTATAGAATGTAGAATATCACGGGAGGAGGTTTAACATATTTTCAAAACATATGAAAAATAGAGCTCTGGGCTCATAAACATGTTCTAATCTATTTCTGCCTATTGAAAATATAAATGGAAAAGGAGATAAATTAGGTCTTAAAAGCTATGGAACTTGAAAACTTATGCCATGAAAAAAATGACCATATGCTTAAAACTCGAGTCGAGAAGTCCCGCAAAAAAAGACAATAGACCGTTAGTTCTTATTTTTGTCTACTTCCACGAAGCATTTGACACTGTAGAAACTGTCGCCATCTTAAAAGCACTATCAGAATGCAGAATAGACTACAAACATGCAAATATTATTCGAAATATGTACGAAAACTCAACAAAAATTCTAAACCTTCATTTGTCGACAAAATTATTTGTAACAGTAATGGATTAACGTCGATTGAAAGAAACTGAATCACCTCTGCTATGCCGATGACATTGTTGTCATAGCAGACGACTCAGGAGAAGCTAGGGTTATGCTAGAACAATAAGCAAGCAAGTAATACATAGAGTCAGCTTAAAGATAAACTACGGAAAAACAAAAATGATGACGAAGCTCTTCCCCAATAAACTAATAGAAATTGAGAAATCGCCCATAGAAGCGGAAGAAATATATATGTGTATTTGGGCAACGAAAAAAAAAATAACGCAAGACGACCAAATAGGCGACCTACTCAGAAGAGTAAGCTTATGTTAGTCTGGAAAAATATTAGACTTGTTAGATAGATAGATAGATATTTATTTATTTATCATAATAGATAATACACAAAACAGAAACATTGCACTCCACACCTGTACAAATTACATAAGAATTGTCAAGGCAAGGAGCGCTGTATAATTATCATAAAGTATTACAAAAAATTTTACAAAAATTAAAAACATGAGACTAAACAAATAAAGAAATAAGCATTGTCAAATTAAATTAATCAGAAACATTCAATATATAAATAAAAAAAGAAAAAATAAAATAAAAATAAAAACACTGGAAGTACAACAAACATTGCCAATTGGTTTCTAGGTCTTAGTTTTAATATAATGGACTAATAATCTCTTAAAGATAGTTGCATTATGGCTATTTTTAATGTGATAAGGTATATTATTGAACTGTACAATTCCTTTATGAAACAAGCTTTTCATTGAACTGGACTTGTTGGTTGTTCTAACATAAAAATTTATTGAATTTGCAGCTCTAGTGCTATGCTCATGAACATTTGCTATCGGGACCAACTGACTGTTCAAATACTCAGGCAATAAATGGTTTACCATCTTAAATAAGAATGTCATAGATTGGACATACATAAAATGTTCAACTTTTAACCAATTTAAAGTTTTCAGCATATCTTGAATTCGAGTATATCGATTGCATCTCAATATTACTCGCATAGCCTTATTTTGGAGAATTTGAAGCCTGTCATAATTAGAACATCCTGTATAAATCAATGAACAACAATATAAAAAGTGAGGTAATATTAACAAATTATAAATTGTTAATTTAGTTTGAAATGTCAAAAATGGTGATACTCTTCGAAAAAAACCTATTTTTTTCCCTATCTTTCTGCAAATGTAATCAACATGTTTACTAAAAGTTAGTTCCCTATCCAATATGAATCCCAAATACTTTATTTCCTGAACCATTTCAATTTTTTCATTATTTAATTTAATGTGAACATCCAAACTTAAGAATATCCTGAAAAGAGTATTATTACCAATAAACATGTATTTGGATTTTAACTCATTGACTTTCAATTTGTTTAACTTAAATCTTTCAGTTAATAAATGCAATTCACGATTCATCGTGTCCACTACATCAACAAAATCTTCCCCATAAAAATATATTAATGTGTCATCAGCAAAAGATGAATTTTACATTTGCTTAATACGTTTCCCAAATCATTAATGTATAATTATGAAAAGTAGAGGTCCAAGTACACTGCCTTGCGGCACACCAATATCATTTAACTGTGGATTTGACATTTCACTATTTAATTTAGTCCTTTGGTACCTATTTGACAGATAATTTTCCAGCCAATTAAAAACTGTCCCGTTAAAACCATATTTCTTTAATTTCAAAAGAAGTATATGACGATCTATTGTTTCAAATGCTCTTTTGAGATCTATAAAAACTGCGCATATACCGACCCCTGTCGTATCTAAAATACTTTTCATATCTGAGACAACTAACTGTAATGCGGTCTCACATGAATGAGAATTTCTAAATCCAGACTGGTAATTATACAGGATATTATTTGAAGTAATAAATTTAATCAGCTGATTGTACACCACAATTTCTAAAACTTTTTCACAAAATGGGAGCATATTTATTGGAGGTGTGATATAATGAATATGAGTTTAATTATTTTTAATTTAATATATTTTGATGGATAAATACTTATTATTTACATACTGTCACTGTCACTGCCAAATCTTAAAATTTGTCAGGTAACTTCAACCTCAAAAAATGGCTGTTTGTTTGTTTATTTTATTATTTGTCTGTCATAATAAATATAATATAATGTCAGACCAATCATACACTGCTCAAAATAATCAAATCTTACTAAGAGTCGTATCAGTTTTCTTAGGAACCAGCTGTACATATAAATATTATATTTTTATATTGATTTTTATTTAACTCCCGTAGTGTTGACCGAGCAGCTACTACAGATCAAAAATCAACAAAAACATAACCTAAAAATGAAGTGTGTATAAAAGTATAAACGTCACTGTCAAACTTGACAATTCGCAGAGATGGAGGATGGAGGGGCAACTGGATCTGAAATTACTTCTATCTATTTTTACGGACCACCAAGTAAGTTTGATAGCAACTGGATAATAGAAAAGCGCAGTGTTTCTAACATGTTGAACGTATTGTGTTGATTATTTTCAGTGAAGTGCGTGAATTCAACCGAAGGTTTTCCTACAGAATAGTGAATTAGCAGGGCGGTTTTCAGTGCTGTTTTTTTTTGTATTAGACTCTAAATTCTAAGTGTTTAATAAATTAAATAAAATGGGAAAAGCCAAAAGCGTTAAGGCCTACGTACGGCCTGTCATAAAAGTGCTAGGAGGAATTTTGGAAATGTTTTTACATTGGTTGTTTAGTTTGGTGTATGGAGGAAAAAGGAAGAGTATGCCTCCTATCACAGATCTTCTGTTGTTGGAGTCTGCGACGTCTTTAGCCTACAAAATACGAACAAAGAAGGTAATTATTATCTTTTACTATATTCGGAAGGAACTCAAATATTACAGAATGTTATTTTGAGTTAACTAATGTATTTAGTTACTATTAATAACAGTAATAAAATATTTTATGGAATATTGAATTACAACAATGATTTTTCTTATAATATTAGATATGCCTTTTACTCTTTGATGTCTTCCGGTGGGCTTTTTTCATCTCCATCTAAACAATTACATCATATGTTAAAAAGGTTTAACACAATATTGTTTTGGGCTCATTGCCAATTTTATGAGATCTTAAGATATATTGATTCACTCTCACTCATTGTATTCATGTACATAAACCACTTTTGAAATTTGAACCCTTGGAGATTGATTAGTGCGAATTTACAAAAACTGCATAGGAATATTTTATATTCATGTTTTCTTAAGTGTCTCTACCCTTCTTAGCTCCACTGTCTGGCCTTTGGAAAATTAACTAAAGTACGGATAACTTTTTCTTTGTTATCTATATTATTAGGTACCTATATGGAAAGCTACTTCACTGATAGTACTTGAGTTGTTCTAGTACTTAAGTTGTAAAAATCAATCAATTTTTGTCATCTACTATCAATGTACCTAACCTCTGGCATTCCACAGGGTGGACATTTATCTCATTTTATTTTTAATTGTTGTGTAAATGATATAAAGAATTGTTTTAATGATAGTAATCAGGGCCAGTGATAACAGGCATGCAAGGGATGCACTGCAGGCGTGCACCTCTGTGTGGGGGTGTCAAACCGAAGGGCACCTATTCTCGATTTGCATGCGGACTGATACCCTAGCGCTGGGACTGATGGTCTTCTCTAAGCTGATGATCTAAAAATTTATAGACTCATATACCAATACATAAACTAACTACATCTGAGAAAACCACAGAATATGCCTGTATTAAATTCTTTAATAAACTGCCTTACAGCATCAAAATAGAAACTGACATAAATAAGTATAGAAAGTCTATTCAACAGTTGCTCATACACGTAGAACCATACAAAGTGGAAGAATACCTTCAAGCTGACCAGCAGAGAGACTGAGGGCTCTTATCTGAATCTAAATGTCACTGTTATTATTATTATTATATTTTAATATTACTTTTATGTTAAGTGTAGGTTGTTTCAGCAACCCTTATAAATTGTAATTGACACCTTTCTCTCTATTGACAATTTATATTTTTAACTTGTTAATCCTGAGAATAAAGCTTTTTTCTATTCTATTCTATTCTGTTCATAAAATGTAGTAAGCAGACATATTTTGTGTCCATATTTTCGTATGTGTATTTCTCTATCATTTTTAGCCCCACTGTGTGGCTTTAAAAAATGAACTCAAACAACAATAATGTTTTCTTTGTTATCTATATTGTTACCTATATGGAAAGTTACCTCAGTGATAGTACTCAAGTTGTAAAAATCAATCAATTTTTGTCATTTAAATACTATCAATGTAATCTCTGGAGTTCCACAGAGTGAACATTTATCTCCTCTGCTTTTTAATTGTTTTATAATGATATAAAATTTTTTTTGATCATAGAAATATTCATTCGTCTCTGTCTCTATGCTGAGGATCTAAAAATTTATAGACTCATAAAATGTAGTAAGTAGAAATATTTTCTGTCCCATATTTTCTTAGATGTCTACCCTTCTTAGCCCCTTTGTCTAGCCCTTAGAAAACTAACTCAAACACCAATAATTTTTTCTTTGTTACCCATATTGTTACATGGATGGAAAGCTACCTCACAATTTTTATTATCCCCTATCAATGTTGAGTCTGGCATTCCACAGGGTGGGCATTTATCTCATCTGCTTTTTAATTGTGTAAATAATATAAAAAATTGTTTTGGGCTTAGTAGCATTCTTCTCGATACTGATAATCTACAATCTTATAGACTCATAAAAAATGCCAATGATTGTAGTTTATTACAAAATGATTTTATTAGATTAGTGTAACGCAAATGCCTTGAATTTGAATATAAATAAATGTAAGCTAATGAGATTTTTTAGGAGCAAACATCCAAGTTCCGGGTGTCCCAATAAGAATGGCTCTCTGCCATATCTCAGGAACCGTTTATAGTACAACTTTGAGAAAAAAATATTTATAACAAAAGTTGCCTCGGGAAAAGCCTGGAAATTATTTTCATAATTGTAGGTTCGCCGCTAGAGGGCTTAATTGAATATCAAAAATTAAAAAATCAAAATTTTACAAAATTTGCCTAACGAAAGGGCACTGGAAATCCAATCATCGTATTCTTCATAAAATTCTGCGCATATTTGATTTCACAAGTTTAAGTCTACCTTTGCAAATAAGAGGTGAAGGTGAGTGGGAACCTTGTTATGAAAAAATGGCTGTAAGTCCGGTTCTGCTAAATTGAATTTTGCAAATTTGGTCTTGTTGAAAACAGCTCTTTTTCGTCAATGTAAGAGTTATAATTTCGAAACAGCTGATTAAGTAATATGCCAGCTAGGAGGCGTTATTTAATTATTTTCAGAAATCTAGTTTTCTTTGGAAAATATTAAATACAAGTATGCATTTTTAATCGTATATTACAAAATTAGATCAAATTAGCAACAGAATAGCGAAAACCGCATGTCGATAACTTTTTTTTCTATATCGAGATATCTTAACAAACATGTAAATTTTAAACATAACTGTTACTGTCACAGGTAAACGAAGTTAAGGAAAGGTAGTGTGCTGTGGAAAAAACAAAGAAACATTTCTTAGATGTCAACGTGTATTAATTAAAACAACAATAGGACAAACAACACTATAAAATATAACAAAGAAATAAAAACAACTACTTAGTGAGGACTTAAATGTTCAGATTATGGCCCATAATTTTCGATGCAGGTATTTACTCTTTAATAGTACTTATATTGAACAGCAGTCTTAATTTGTTCTCTCGCATTGCTTTGCATGGCGTTTCCTACCCTCTGATCCTACCATCATGTTTTCTTGAGTAGTGGGCCTAGCGGCAAAAACAAGGTCTTTAATCCGCCCCATAAATAAAAGTCTAAAACAGTTCAATCTGGTGATCTGGCTAGCCAAAAAATAAGCTTCCACATCCTATTCATCTATCAGTGAATGACTCATCTAAAAAAATCTCTTACTGCTCTGAAAAAATGCGAGGGACAACCATCGTGCTGAAACAACATGGACCTCCAAACTGCTAGCGGTACATCTTCCAGAAGAAGAGGCAATTCATTCCTTAAAAAAATTATGGAAGAATGGAAGCTGATTCTGTAACAGGCCAAGACCCACCATAGGTTGTAGAGCCAATGGTGACACTTGGTTTATTATACAGTTTCTCTAGCTCCCTGGTTGTTTGTCGTATCCAACCTTCCACTGTGTTGTCACCATATACAGGGTGAGTCACCACTAACGTGACGGAAGATTACAGCGAAATGGTAAAAGATTTGAAAAAAATTTAAATTGAATAATTTTTAAGTTGATAAAATCTACATTTTAAAATTATTTTGAAGTATAGGTACTGGGTGTCCCAATAAATGGCGGCGTATCAAAGTTATATTTTTTCTTATGGAACACCCTATAGTTTATTGAATTTTTTAATTGTCCGCAAGAAATGAGGTATAGTTTCATAAGGCTTCCCTATACCTATGTACAGAGTGTTCTGCGTTATGTTGACTTTTCTTAAAATGTAAAGTTTTAAAAGAAGGCTTATTCTCAAGTTATTTACGAAATTATAAAAACATTACTTTTACATCTAAATAGTTGGATATTGGTTGAATGTATTCCATGATTAATTATTACACATTTGTCTACAGGGTGTTCAAAATTTACAGTTTCATTAGTGGAGTATTCAATGTGTCATATGATGCTTATTTTTAATGGAACACCATGTATATTAATAAATAATTATACTAAACCAATTTACCTCTTTCGAATGGTGTATGGATGCCTAGGTGTCATAGTTTTTGCGTAATTTACAATTATTTAAATTCTTAATCTGTAAATCGATTTTAAAACAAAAGATGAAGTTAATTAATGTCATTGTATGACATTGTCAGTTTATGACAGTACGGTCTGGTAATTATCAAAACTATAAACATTGGTGTATGATATTCAAATTTTTTTTTTACTTAAAAACGGCTTTGGCAGAGCCAATTACATCCAATTAATTGTTCCTAAAAATGAAAAATCACAATATCTATGAAAGAGTAGACATGCTACTTTTCATTGGGGAATATTTTAAAAATTGTTTCTTAGCTTCTAAAGTTTACGCTTAAAGGTATCCTGATAGAAGACATCCAAAAAAGGACGTTTTTGAGAGATTTCTCGATAGATTCCGTGCTACTGGTAAGGTTGCATAGGTACGAAAACTTAAATAAAAATTAACCATTTATTTTTAATGACGTCAACGAACTTGATGTCCTGCTTTCTGTTATGGAAAACCCAAATACTAGTACGTGAAAAAATTCGAGTCAATTGGAAATCAGTCAAACGAGTGTATGTAGAATACATAAGAAAAACCACTATCATCCGTATAAAACTCAACTACACCAGGATTAGACAGAACAGGAACGTTTAACTTTTCGTTTGTAGACTTAAGAATTTGGAGAAGATCCTGATTTTTTTTAAGAATGTGTTTAGGATGCCCACGTGCAACCTTGTGTTCCCAATGAATAAAACTGCTGACTAAGTGGACTGTATATATTTTTATTACTAAGACATGTGTGAACTCTTTGAAGACAACAAACAGACTAACTAAAAAATGAATATGTCGCTAATAAGCCATATATGCACGCAGGCAGGGCCGTCTCAGGACATTCCATTAAATATTGCAGCGAACATGCCGCCCCTCCTTGAAAGCACAGTCTTTCAAGATAACTAAAACTAAAGCTCCTATTATACCAACAAAACAATGCAACAATATAACCTAAAACCAAAAATAATGTCCTAAAACAAACGAAAGTTTCTCTTTCCCCTATGTCTAATTATCCATCGGTAACACGCAAATTTTTGCCACCGCACGTTTAATACAGTGTCCATTACTCGTTTTGAGCGTCACTACCCGCACAATACCGTCTTTTCCAGGATGCACCTCCATTACCCTTGCCAAAGGCCATTTCATGGGTGGTACCCCACTCTCCTCCAAAATTACTATTTGTCCGGGTTTAATCTGGTCAGCTGAAGAACGCCATTTATTTCTTTCTTGCAAATTTGCCAGATAACCCTTGGACCATTTACTCCAAAAATTTTGCATCATCTGCGTTACCAATTGGAACCTTTGAATACGACCCGGATTCAGATGTAGAATGTTTTCTTGCGGTAACGACACCAATGGACAGCCAATTAAAAAATGCCCAGGAGTGAGAACATTAAAATCAGTAGGATCCTCAGAAAGAGGGGTCAAAGGACGGGAATTTAAGCAGGCTTCAGTCTGCGCAATTACCGTATTCAACTCATCATAGGTGAGACTAGTGTCCCCAACAACCCTTTTTAAATGATATTTTGCCGATTTTACAGCTGCCTCCCATAAACCACCGAAATGTGGAGAATAGCTTGGTATAAAATGCCAGTTAATAGACAATTCAGATAAGTATCTAGCAAAAGTACACTGATTTACCCTATCCCGTAAAAAATTAAATAAATCCTGAAGGTGGTTGTTAGCCCCTACAAAGTTACTTCCATTATCCGAATATATATCCCGTGGTAAACCCCTTCTGGATATAAATCTTTTAAAACAATTCAAAAATCCCTGCGTAGTTAAGTCATTGACCAACTCCAAATGACAAGCCTTGGTCACCAAGCAAACAAAAATACACAAATACCCCTTAATAATTTTTTGCCCTCTAAGCTTATGAGCCCTTATATGAAACGGACCTGCATAGTCAACGCCACACCGTTCAAAAGGTTTACTAGGAGTTATGCGACTAGCCGGTAAATTTCCCATTTTTTGTTTAAGATGCAATGGCTTTGCCCGAAAACACGTTATGCACTTACGTAATATATCCCTAACCACGCTCCTACCCGATATAGGCCAATAGGTTAATCTCACAATATTTAATAACGTTTGCGCACCCGCATGCAAATTTCGATAGTGTTCGTTTTGTATTATGAGTCTTGTTAACTTATGTGATTTCGAAAGTATAATCGGATGCTTTTGGTCGTACCCTACCTCAGCATTCTGTATTCTTCCTCCTACCCTTATTATACCCGAATCATCTAAGAATGGATATAAACATATTATTTTATTTGAATTCAAAACCCCTTTTGATTTTTTCAGAGCTTGCCAGACTTCATAAAAACTCTGTTTCTGCGATAATATTATTAGTCGTCTCAAAGCTGTTTCTTGTTCGTCATTTGAGAGAACTTTACTTAAAACCCTTTGTTTCCTTTTTAATTTAGAATTTTTGTAGAATCTAAATATCCAACCTCTTACATTTTTTAACCGTTTAAGACTAGAATATTTACCGAATATGTCCTGTACCACAATTGGAGAAAATACCAATTTTGGCTTTCTAATTTCTGGCAGCTCCTCTACCTTAACACCTGATTCTGTTTTAGACCACATTTCTTCGTGCAGTCTTAAAAAATTAGAACCATTCCACCGCCATCTAAAATACTTGAATTGCTCTGGTTCTATTCCTCTTAATAAAACATCCGCTGGATTTATCTCTGACCTAACATGTCCCCAAGAATTTTTATCCGTTAACCGTTGAATATCCCCTACTCTATTCGCTATAAAAGTTTTCCATTGGCACGGTTCTCCCCGTATCCATGCCAATGCTATCGTGGAATCTGTCCAAAGTCTTACCTTGGTAAACCTAATATTTAAAGATTTAATCACCTCTTTAGTCAATTTTGCTCCTAAAAGAGCAGCACATAGCTCCAGTCTTGGCAAGGATAAGGACTTCCAAGGAGCCACCCTAGATTTTGAACAAACTAAATTTACATTATGTATACCGTAAAGATCCGTTGATTTTTCACAATCAATTTTTCGATTTATTTTTAATTCTTCCCGAGCCGTTATTTTATCCCTGAACCTGCTCCAGGACGAGTGAAGTTCCCGAGGTAATAATTCATCCCATCCCAATTTCATCTGCCATAATGCTTGTACTATTAATTTTTCCCTTATCATCACTGGACTAACTAGGCCCAGTGGATAGAATACTTGAGCTACGACCGATAGAATGCCTCTTTTGCTCACCTTATCTTTTATTGTACCAATCTTGATTCTAAAATGCAAAACATTTTCCTTTAAATTCCATAATAATCCAAGTGTTTTATTAATCCCATCTTCCGCTAGATAATGTTCTATATCCCTTGCTGAATTAAACTCATCCATAAGAACCTCTGGATGATTTGACTTCCATTTTCTTAATGGAAGATATCCTGAATCCAAAATACTACTTATTTCCCCTTTCAAACTTCTAGCTTCTTCGACCGTGTTTGTACCCGTTATTAAATCATCCATATAGAAATCACGAAGTATAATTTCACTTGCCCTTTGATATTTATCCTTATTTTCCCCAGCTAACTCTAATAAGCATCGAACCGCTAAATAACTAGATGAAGCTAACCCGTAGGTGACCGTGTTCAACCTATAAACTCCTACTTCGGTTTTCGTTGAAAATCTCCATAGAATTCCCTGAAATTCCCCGTTTGGATCATAAATCAAAATTTGCCGGTACATCTTAGCTATATCAGCAACAATGACTATAGCATGTTCCCTAAACCGTAACAAAATATTAAATAAATTATCCTGTAATTTATTACCCGTCATTAAAGTATCAATTAGCGAGATTCCCGAATCGCTAACCGCAGAACCGTCAAAAACAACCCTACATTTCGTAGTGATAGAAAAATCCTTGAACGCCCCGTGGTGACAAAGATAATGAGCCGCTTGTGAGACTTGATTCTCATCCTCAATCTTGAACATGTACCCTAACTGGATATATTCCTTCATAAAATCATTATATTGCTGCTTCATGACGGCGTTCCTTTCTAATTTCCCTTCCAAATGACTAAATCTTTTTAACGCCGTGTCATAAGATTGGCCCAACTTATCCACATTATCCTTAAATAGATATTTCACAATAAACCTGCCTTCCCAGTTTCTTTCCCTAGAATTTTCAAATAATTCCTCACATCTTCGTTCTTCCGCTGTATGAGGTGTAGCTTCCTCACATTCATCCAAGCTCCGAAACCGTTCTAATTGTGCTTCAATATTTTTATTTTCCGTAAAATTGCAACTTCGTTTTTTGTGCTGGGCACTAACCCCTGTTATTAGCCCCGATACAATCAAACCCAATTTGGTTTTTTGAATAAAAGGTCCCTCTTTATTCAACTTGAACCGCCCTGTACAAAGTAAGTCCCAAAATACAGTTGCTCCAAGCAGCAAATTTATTTTATTTGATTTCCAAAACTCAGTACCCGCTAGAGTAATATTTTCCGAAATTTTAAAAGTATTTACTAAATCCATGCTATGTGACGGTAGACCGTCAGAAATTTTATCAATGGCTAAGAAACAACCGTCCATTTGAAAACTATTACATTTAGACCGTGCCGTTAAGTTAACCGAATCTCTTATGTTTGTGCAATTCTGTCCTATCCCTTGTACCGGTATATTTACTTTAAAGGACTTTAGTCCTGTCTTTTCCCATAATTCTTTAGTCATAAAGTTTGATTTTGAAGCACCGTCTAATAATGCTTTACAGTCACTTAATTTTCCCGATTTTTCCATTATTTGTAAATGTTCCGTAGATAATAAAATCTCCCTTGAATCCGTATTTTCCGATATCCTCACCGATTTGTAACTGTGAACAAGATCCTGTTCACAAGTCCGCGTACCTTCTGTATTCCCTTGAGCCTTCGAATTTTCATTATAATTATTTCCCGAATTATCCGCTGTGTTAACAGTGCTTTCCCTATTATTGTTATTACCCGAATTAATCCGATTTGCCGTATTATTTGCCGTGTTGTTATTATTAACCTGATTTCCCGTATTATGTGCCGTTTTAGCAGTGTCTTCCCTATCATTATTATTACCCGAGTTAATCCGATTTACCGTATTATTTGCCGTATTATTATTATTAACCCGGGTTCCCGTAACCGCATTTCCCGCAGTCGTATGTTCCGTAACCTCATTTTCCGTAACCGTATTTTCCGTAACCGTATTTTCCGTAACCGTATTTTCCGTAACCGTATTTCCCGTAAACCGTATTTCGTAACCTGTTCCCGAAAAAACAGGTACCGTATTATTATCCGTTTGTGGTGTCCCGCGACTAGCCACATTTGTATTTACCGAATCCGAAATATTTCTACCGAAATTCCCTGAAATATGTGGCAGAATATTATGATTTCTACCACAAGCACTGCAACCTGGCATAGTACAGCCTTCTACCCTATGATTCCGCCTTTCCGTTTGAGCCCGATTGTCCCTATTTTTTACCAATGCTCCTCTTTCCGTTGGAGCCCGATTATTCGTATGTTTTAATAATGCTCCTCTTTCCGATGGAGCCCGATTTTCCGTGTTTTTGCTAATACCCGCATTTTTAGAACCATCGTATGAATTTTGTAATTTACCCTCAGCTAACGCAATAATCCTAATATAATTATCTTCGAAACTAACCCTTTCATCTAATTGTTTCCCTGAACTGTCTAATATTTCAATTTTTGACTGAATGTCTGCAAATTTATCCCAATTTTCTTCACATTTCGATTTCCGAAGACGTAATTCTATGAATTGCAATTCATTATCCCTTATATTATTTATAAATGTTTCAAACCGGCTTAATTGACCTTTAATTACACCCCTTCTAGCAACTAAATCTGTTAGATCACCCATTATAAACCAAAAATAATTTATTAAAACCAATAATTATTAAATCAACCAAATGTATTATCAAATTAAATTCTCAAATTTTAAACTCCGGAAATACAAGTAATTAAAATCAAAATTTACTACCTATGACAAATGAATAACATGCAATAAACACAGACCAAATTATGCTGTTTTTTATCGAATGAAATTAAGGAAAATATAAATAGGATATTGGCTCACCCACTGTTAGTTTTATTATCGTCGTATACCATGCCGCTATTAGCTGAAACCTGATCCGCTTATTCCAAGTGCCGTCTTTATGATCCTTGTTTTCCGTCCGTTGAACTTGTAAAGCAAAACACTTAACCGTCTTGAGTCCCACTTGTTGACTTCACCCAATTTTGAACGAAAACTATTCACTTATTACGTCACCGTCACCACGTTGACGATGTATGTCTTAGTGTAATCTAATTAAAACTTAACTGCTCCCTTGACCAATTTACATCGGCACTATAGTGAAATTTGATCTGTCTCGAATGGACCAATGTTTAGGGTGCCCACGTGCAACCTTGTGTTCCCAATGAATAAAACTGCTGACTAAGTGGACTGTATATATTTTTATTACTAAGACATGTGTGAACTCTTTGAAGACAACAAACAGACTAACTAAAAAATGAATATGTCGCTAATAAGCCATATATGCACGCAGGCAGGGCCGTCTCAGGACATTCCATTAAATATTGCAGCGAACAGAATGTATTGTGTACAGACGAATCTACCTACTTTCATAATAATCGTCTAGTTCAGCAGTTTTCAACCTTTTTGAGTGATGTACCACCTACAGTTAATTTTATTATTTTTGGTACCACCTATATTTTTAAATTGTATTATCAATACTTACTAAGTACTACTATTTTAATTTTTTCTGTGTTTTGCGTACCACCGCCAATAATGATATGTACCACCAGTGGTACATGTACCACAGATTGAGAACCTCTGGTCTAGTTAATAGACATAGCTTTCATTTTCTTATGATACAGTAACTGAGTAAACAAACATTTTACTGTTGATCACCAACACCGATGAAGTGTTAATGTTTGGGGCAGTATTCTGAGCGAGTACGTTATCGATCCATATTTTTTTGACGAAAATCTGAATAGAGCAGCTTTTTTAAATTTCTTTAAACAAGTTTTTTGGATCCTTCTTAAAACCTTCCACTTAGCGTGCGAACAAACATGTGGCTCCAATTGGACGGAGCTCCTGCTTATTTTTGATGTGATGTTAAGAACAACCTCAACATAAAATTTAGAAATAAATGGATAGATAGATTCGGTCCATATATTTGGCCACCTAGGTCACCAGAATTGACAAAGATTAATCTTTTTAAATGGGGTTATATTAAAGACATTGTAAATGCTACACTTCCTACCCTACTACTTCAGATGATATTTTTATGAAATTAAGAATTTCGAACGCTTTTGTGTCTATAACACCAGCTATGTTAAATAATGTAAACAAATCATTTAAAATCGCTTGTTGTATAAACATTTTGAACATGTATTACATAACTGATAATTTTTTACTTATACATAAGTAGTAAGTTGTGGTTCATTTTGTATTTAGTTATTTTCTTAATATTATTACTTAATAACGAAAAAAATTATTTTATAAATCAGCAAATAAAAATATATCTACATATTTATTTATTTACAACTACACTCTATAACAACTATGCCAAGGTGATGGGTTTAAAAATCGAGAGTGACTATAAATATTTTTAATATCGATGTATTTACCGTTTAAGAAAATTGTAAATTACGCAAAAACTATGACTTCTAGTTATAGAACATAATACCATATACCATTCGAAAGAGGAACAACCTGTGTTTAGTATAATCCTTAATATACATGGTGTTCTAATAAAATAACCATCATATTATGCTACATTGAATAATCCAATAATGAAACTGTAAATTTTGAACACTCTGTAAGTAAATGTGTAATAATCAAGCATGAAATGCATTAATTATAAGATACTTACCAGACCGTATTGTCATAAAATGACAATGACATTAATTAACTTCATCTTTTGTTTTAAAATCGATTTACAGATTAAGAATTTAAATAATTGTAAATTACGCAAAAACTATGACACCTAGGTATAGGACATCCATATACCATTCGAAAGAGGTAAATTGGTTTAGTATAATTATTTATTAATATACATGGCGTTTCATTTAAAATAAGCATCATATGACACATTGAATACTCCACTAATGAAACTGTAAATTTTGAACACCCTGTAGACAAATGTGTAATAATTAATCATGGAATACATTCAACCAATATCCAACTATTTAGATGTAAAAGTAATGTTTTTATAATTTCGTAAATAACTTGAGAATAAGCCTTCTTTTACAACTTTACAATTTAAGAAAAGTCAACATAACTCAGAACACTCTGTACATAGGTATAGGGAAGCCTTATGAAACTATACCTTATTTTTTGCGGACAATTAAAAAATTCAATAAAATATAGGGTGTTCCTTAAGAAAAAATATAACTTTGATACGCCGCCATTTATTGGGACATCCTGTATATTTCAAAATAATTTTAAAATGTAGCTTTTAAAAACTTACAAACTATTCAATTTAAATTTTTTTCAAATATTTTACCATTTCGCTGTAATCTTCCGTCGCGTTAGTGGTGACTCACCCTGTATAGCTCTGAGCATAATCTTTTCCCATCTTTTAAATTTTTCCGTATTTGCTTTTTTCATTGTCCATACTTTGCTAGCATGTCACTGTGGGCCTTATTACCGTTTTATATATCCTTAACTTTGTTTTTCTCCATACTTACATATTAGGATTTCAACAGTGGTGTTCGGCTTCCCATATTTTTATTTCCCTTTGCCAATCTGGCATTCAGTTCCTATTCTCCCTGACCTTTCTCTTCTATAATAATCCCCAGATACGTAAAATGGACCGCTGTGTCGAAATTATATTCCCTTGATTGATTAGACATGAAAGTAAACTGTCCCTCTTTTTGAAGTTATACTTCTTTACCGGCGATAGAGGGTAAATTTTTATATGGGAAAACCTAGCGACCGGGCGCATGCGCATTATAACTTTGTTCTGATTGGATGTTCAAATGACATGTCAAAAATTATTCAATATGGCGGCTGTGGCACAGCTGTAGTTAGATTATTTATGGTTGTTGCGTTTTAAAATTTGTGTGAAAAGAAACAACAAACAAAAGTTAGTTAATACTTAGTTATACTGCCTTTTTAAATAGTTTTCATATACCTATATTTTTGGACTTTTGGACTATTTTGGACAAGGAAAACTCATTCTAATTTGGTAAGTAGTTTTTATTATAATCATATTGTAATTATACATTTGGATTAGGTTGAAATACATACATTTATTTTCTCAAGAATGCGGATTTTAGAGAGAAATCCCAAATTAGCTTCGATTTTTATTTTTAAATTATGATTTTTTGGCGTAGATTTATTTATCTAGTAGGTATGTAATGCTTTGATTTACATACTTAATTTGATTACCAATAAAAGTTCTACCAATCTTCATCTAATATATTGTTTTATCACTGTTTTGTTATATTTTTATATTTTCTTCCACAAAATTTCAACAAAATAATTTAATTTTCAAAACAACTGTCAAACAGTAAAACGTTCAGTTACCGTATTTTTCCACATGATAAATAATGTGGGATTGGACGAGTGAGTCTACGCTTCGATTACGAGTCAAAGCGGCACGAAATTCAAGGGTTCAATTCCCGATGCAAGTTTTATTTTTTTATGCATGTTATGATTGTAAGTATATTTGTTATATAATTTTTTTTTCAGAAAATGCGTATTTAAAATTTTTGCCAACAATTATTATCGTTCAGAAATCATTTTTTCTTTGTGGCATTTTTCACTGTGTTTGTGTGCGTTTTATTCTTTTATTTTTTTAAATTTTTGGTATTGCTTTAAAAATCACATAATATGTAGTAGAAGTATAACTTCTTACGTGCGTACAAAGTACACACACATTCTTGTTTTTGCTCTTTGCTTGTGGTTTATAGGTAATAAATTAAGTTACTCTGAAGAGGTAAAGTTATTTTTACACAAATATTTCTAATAAAAAGTTTTTTTTATTTATTAAGAATCTGTATTCTTTCATTTTTTTTAATATATCAACAATCCCAATGCTATACATTTTTAAGACATAATAATAATTATATAACTTGCTTACCTTGGCAACTGTTTATGTGTTAAGTCTATAATATACTTGCTCATGTGTTAAACATGAGGTAAATATGGTTTGTTTATTTACTTTTATTAAATGTTAAATACATAATGGATAAGTTGATTATTTTATCATTCCTTGCCTGAAAACATTTTTTTAATTAGGAATCCTTTTTTGGTGTATTTATATATTTTATTTCTGCATAATTTGTACTATTATTTTTTCAATTAATTATACATATAGAATAGTTTTTTAATGACATTCTTCTTCGTTTGGTGTCTTATGAGGAAGGTAAAATTTATAATCAAGTATATTCAAATGGGAAATAAGCCACAATTTTACCTAAAAATGATTTTATTAACGTTTCGACGCCCAAGTCGGGTGTCGTTGTCAAAATACAAAATAATACTAAATAAACAAAAATGTTGTTGCTTAGTAAAAAATTCTTCTAATAATTTATTTAATCTGACTCATTTATATCGGCAATTCAGACACGTATTATACATTTTAAAGTAGATGACTTTAAAATGATATTGCCAATATTCCCATTTGAATATACTTGATTATAAAAATGCCACAAGAAAATAGCTTCAGAACAACAGGTAAAATTTAAGAAACAACAGACCTATACATATTGTCTCAAATAACTAAAATTGCCAGAAAATAAAAAAAAACTCAAAAATATTGTGTATACTTACATACTTACTTTTTTCTGATAAACAATATTTTTTATCGAATTGTTTCCTGGCCACCAAAGGTCTAAGGCACGGATGCTGTATATCGCCAGTATTATTCAATATTATATATTGATGAAGCCCTTAGACAATTCAAGAAGAAGTGCAATGGAATGGGATTACCTATAGGAGATGCGATACTCTACACGCTGCACTATGCAGATGACCAAATTGTAATTGCACAGGAAAAGAAAGATCTTAAATATATGGCAAGGAAACTAATAGAGGAATATAGAAAATGGGGCCTGGAGGTGAATGCCAAAAAAAAAACACAATATCTATGAGTAGGACGGGAAGAAACGGAGAACCTGAACCTGGAACAGGAGACAATTACAAGCTGCAGTGAATACATATATCTGGGAATAAAACTAACTAGTACAGGATGAATTAAAGAAAATATTAAGGAAAGGATAGTAAAGGGAAAACAGGTGATAGGCGCCCTGAATTCGGTACTGTGGCAAAAAATATAAGAACAGAAAATAAAAACCGTATTTACAACACAATATTAAAACCAGTGTTAACCTATAGAGCTGAAGTCTGGCAATTAACCAACAAGTACAAAAATAAATTACCAGCCACTGAGATGGATTTTTGGAGAAGGTCAGCAAGAAGATCTAGACTAGAACACATAAGAAACGACGACATTAGACAACAAATGGAAATCGAAAGAACAATCATAGATGACATCGAAAGACAACAGAGAATCCATGAGAATCCCCAAAAAAGTGTTAGAATGGACCCCCAAAGGCCAGCAACTACATGGATAAAGGGCACCTCCAAGGCAATGTCTGAAAGAAATCTAAGAGAGGAAGATTGCCACAATAGAAAGGAGTGGCAGTTACGCTACGGCTCCACGGGCGAGAAATTGACGCTAGCAGTAGCAGTAAAATGAACTTAAGGTTCCGCGGAACGGAATGGGAGTAGCCGAACTGTACCGACTACAGGACTTGTGCGTAGTCGGTTCAGTTCGGCTATTCCCATTCCGTTCCGCGGAACCTTAAGTTCATTTTACTGCTACTGCTAGCGTCAATTTCTCGCCCGTGGAGCCGTAGCCTTAGGAACGGAAAGGCGTAGAACCAAGGGCGGATCCAGGGAGGGGGCCATGGCCCCCTCCGAGAATGTAAAAAGATATAAATTTAAATATTTGCAGTTCAAATGTTTTTAATTTCAAACACATGTATATGTACAAAACAGTGGATAAGTACATGTTATGTCTTCTGGACTAAAATTGAACAAAAGCAGTAATGGAAACCTCATGAAAGACATATTATGTTTTGTAAATCAACATGTTAGAACGACCTTGAATAGCCATCAAAATCGCATCAATTTCCATATTATGTACACACAAAGAATAAAAAAGAAATGTAGCGTTACTTGGGTAGCGAGCACTTAGAAAAACAAAGGAGTTGGTTGGTACTTTCGCACATTCAAAAGGGATTGTCCTGCAAGTGCTGCGTTTTATTTTTCTAATGAAAAATATGGTCACAATAAAGGGATGATCGCCCAAAGCCTTGTCACGAAATCTTTAACATCTTTCGTCAAACTCATGGGCAAAGACTGAGCCATACAAACTCATGAAAAAACATCATATCACAAGAAATAGCATTCTACGTTCAGGTTAGGCTGGATTTTCTACAAAGTTGTCGCAAGCCGCAAAAGTCATTCATTGACCAGGTAGACCCTCAGAGGTCTAAACAGATACAAGAAAATAGAGAATGACTAAGACCAATAGTAGAGTCTATAAGATAGTGTTCTTTAGGTCGACAAATCATTCCTCTAAGAGGCCATAGTAATGATGGTCTTCTGCTTTTGGACGAAGATGCTGGACCTAGTAATGAGGGGAATTGTTAAGGTTTAGAGTAGCATCAGAAGATAAGACTCTTAAGCAACACCTATCCACAGCATCTTCCCAAGCAACATAAATTAGTAGCACCAGTCAAAATGAATTGATAACATGTTGTGGTGAAGAAATAATTAAACAAATAATGAATCAGGTTCAAAGTGCAAATTATTACTCTATCATATTTAAAAAAAAACAACCGACGTATTCCATGTGGAACAGTTTTCTTTAAATTTGAGATATACAGAGAGCACGTAAAGGTTGGAATAAATTTATTTTCTCGAGAATGGACAATT
This sequence comes from Diabrotica virgifera virgifera, assembly GCF_917563875.1. NCBI lineage: Eukaryota > Metazoa > Arthropoda > Insecta > Coleoptera > Chrysomelidae > Diabrotica > Diabrotica virgifera. Next base: position 308,292,678 of record NC_065443.1, read on the forward strand.
TTGGAAAAAAATCCCGAAACAGGTCGATTTCTATTTTTAAATTGCGACTTTTTGTCATATATATCATACTAGTGACGTCACCCATTTGGGCGTGATGATGTCATCGATAATTTTTTTAAATAAGAATAGGGGTCGTGTTATAGCTCATTTGAAAGGTAATTCAATTCTCTATTCAGTAATATAAACATTAACAATTATTTATACAGGGTGTCCAAAACATTTTTTTTTAATTAAATTTATTGGCATAAAAAGAAGAATCTATGTAATTTATTTATTTCAAAATACATTTTACTGCTACCATAAAACAGGAAAAAATGTTTATTTGAAAATAACTATTGTTTTTTGCAAATTCAATATTAAAGCAGCCACCCAACTGCCACTTGACAATTTGAGCATTTAATTTAAGCGAAAAGCAATGGTTTTTTTTCAAATAAACATTTTTTTCTATTTTCTGAGAGCAGTAAAATGTATTTTGAATTAAATAAATTACACATATTCTTCTTTTTATGTCAATAAATATAATTCAAAAAATAATTTTTTCGGCACCCTGTATAAATAATTATGTTAATGTTTATATTACTGAATAGATAATTGAATTACCTTTCAAATGAGCTATCACACGACCCCTATTCTGATTTAAAAAAATCATCGATGACGTCATCACGCCCAAATGGGTGACGTCACTAGTATGATATGTATGCCAAAAAGTCGTAATTTAAAATTAAAAATTGACCTGTTTCGGGATTTTTTCCAAAATCGTCCATTTTCGAGAAAATGAATTTATTCCAACCTTTACGTGCTCACTGTATACACAATAACATTTGTGAAGACGTTGTCAAGTTGACTGACGCTTATTAGAACATAAAAATAATTAGTAGAGCTCAATAAAGAGGGGAAGAACAAGACCTGACAGGAGAAGCATTGGGAAAAATAAGTATCTAACTTGTTAAAAGAACTGCACTTGGATCCGAAGAAATGTGTAGGAATTTTGAATGTCTTTATGGCACTCAAAATTTGCGAAAAGTGCCTTAAAACTCACCTTTGTATCCATAATTTTTAAAGATTACTCCCAGATCCCCCGGTACCCCACCCCAAAAAAGTTCATGGCCCCTCCCGAAAATCTGTCCTGGATCCGCCCTTGCGTAGAACGCTATAAAACCAATAAAATATATATACAATATTTTTTGTGGTGTATGTGTATTTAAATAATGATTATTGAGGTTGGTCGTACCATTTCAAAAACCTTCCCTCGTTCATGTACTACAACTTTGCTTAAGATCATAACATGATAAAATGCATAGTTTACGATTCTATAAAGGACATTCATTTTTATATACAGAGATTTTGAGACATATTGAAAATAAAAGTTTTCGGTGTTTTAGTGTCAGATTACAATTAATTTTCATCAAGTAATGGTTGAATCTATCAACTATACAAATTACTTAAAAAAAACTTAGCAAATGCAATAAAACAGACCAAGTGATTATTGGAGATTACATAAATGCTAGCATCGAAAACATATCTACCTATTCTATAAATACTCAGAACAAACAGACAAGCTTCACTTAAAAACTACTTCCATATCTCCGAATACCATTTACTCAAACAAATTTTATGCATCACATAGTAAAAATACAATTAAAATAAACTGTGGCTTAAGGGCCGGTTGTTCGAACGCTAATCAACAATGATCATTATCAAATAATTAATTACTGTCAATGTCAACTTTAAAAACATAATTAATTACAATTCTGAGACTATAATCAATTAATATAACAATAAATATTAACATAATTAATAATAAATCTCATAATTGTAATTAATTATGTTTTCAGCAACCCAAACAAAGTTGACATTGACAGTTTTGGTAACAGTAATTAAATATTTGATAATGATCATTGTTGATTAGCGTTCGAACAACCGGCCCTATTAATTGCTAATAATTTCTAATAATTGTAGTCTACGTAGGACTAATAATAATTGGTTCCTTAGAAAAAAATGAGCAGCTACTACTTTTAAACCATATACATGAAACATGGGTTACATATTATTTTACCAAGAAAGAGAACACAATGGTGACTGGATATTGCCATTTAAAAAAATATATATACATACGAACTAAATAGGTAAGTAAGTTGGATGAACCATGGTGTAGAAATTGCGAAATGGAAGCAGAAACTGCCGTACCCATACTATGCCATTGTAATGTGCTAAGAGCTAAGTGATCCTAAAACTTATTAGAGTTTAATGAAAAAAGACAAAAGATGGTACAAAGGTCTTATAACTAAGTGCTAGAGGTTAACGAGTCTCACTTGAACTAAGAAGAAGAACTCTTAGGTTAATTTAAAAAAAAAGTTTTTACAAGTTTTAAAAGGATGGTACCTATTTATAAAAGTATAGTACCTTTCAAAATATTTTAGAAAACCGTATCTTAATCCTAGTACAAAGTCATTTGTATTTGAGTAGTATAGTTCAATTTCGAGAGATGAACATACTAAATAGCAGGTATAATAATAGTATAGTAAAAGTTCTTCTTCTTCAGGTGCCACCTCCGCTACGGAGGTTGGCAATCATCATAGCTATTTTAATTTTTGAGGCAGTAGCTCTAAATAGTTGTTTTGAGCTGCATCCAAACCATTCTCTCGGTTCTTCAGCCATGAAATTCGTCTTCTGCCGATGCTTCTTCTGCCATCTATCTTTCCCTGCATTATGAGTCGCAGGATGCCATACTTCTCGCCCCGCATCACATGTCCGAGGTACTGTAGTTTTCTTTCTTTAATTGTAAGTTCAACTTCCTTCTCTTTACCTATTCTTCTCAGTACTTCATTGTTCGTAACTCTATCTACCCAGGAAACCCTCATAATTCTTCTATACGTCCACATTTCAAAGGCGTTAAGTCGTCTCATTGTCTCTACATTTAACGTCCATGATTCCAGTCCATAGTATAGTACACTATATACGTAACATTTTGTTAGGCGTACTTTAAGAGCTAATGTTAAATCTTTGCTACATAGGACCTTTTTCATTTTCATAAAATTAGAACGTGCTTTCTCGATTCTGACTTTGATTTCTGCAGTGTAGTCATTATTTTCGGTTATAAGTGTCCCTAGGTAAGTGTACTTTTTTACTCTTTCGATCTGCTGGCCCTCTACTATCAAGATTTCGTTAGTATTATGGTTGTTTTTACTAATTTTCATAAACTTTGTCTTTTTGATATTGAGAGAGAGTCCGTACTCCCTACTACACCTTACTATTTTACTCTTGAGTATTTGCAGGTCTTGTAAATTATCGGCTATTATTACTGTATCATCTGCATATCTGATGTTGTTAACTAAGACTCCATTTACTCTTATGCCGACTGTTTCATCTTCCAGAGTTTCTCGCATTACCTCTTCAGAATAAGCGTTAAATAATAGAGGTGATAGTATGCAGCCTTGCCTGACTCCTCTTTTTATTTCCATTTCTTAAGTAAAAGTACAATAGATTAAAACTTATCAATGTCACAGTATATAGAGGTTCCACAGTAAAACCACTCCTCGGTCGGCGCTTTGATCTTCGGAAGTAAACCGGCAACGTACGAAATTGGTAATTCACCATTGGTGGATGCGGGCGGAGGCCGCACGCTCCTTTGGTTAACCTTACAGAGCCGTACTAAATCTTTCTGGGCCTACTACTATTATTTATTAAAATAAAAAATGCGGCTTCCCATATTTAACTGTCCAGATGTTCTTACTAAATGTTAATATTACAAAACTAAAGGGTTTAATAAATGAAAAACAATATTACAATTCAATGTTTATATTTCAACGGTATTTAAAATATCAACGGTATTGCTCAAGTTTTAAATCTCAATGGTTTTTAATATATTGTACACGTCATATAAACGTCAAATAAAAAGGAGGTTAATCTTGAAGCTCTCACGGCATTACTATACTCTGTTTTAAACCAGGAGGAGTAATTTAAATTTACCGCGTCGTAACGCTTGTTTGTAATTCGTCCAACGGCAGGCAAGTTTACTCCACTGTTATGAAATTTTGACACAATTGACATTTATGAAATTTTGTCACTATTGGCATTTCATAGGTTAATTTGGTTATATCGGCGATTTTTTGTGTTTTCTGCATTATTTGTTTAGTTTCAGTTGTAGTCTGCAAAAATTAAATTTTGCAATAGTCCTACTTTTCATCAAATCAATCGCGTAATGTGCAAGATTATATCAATTAAAATTCAAACTGCTAAAAAGTTAACCATTTATTCTATATATTATGTAAAAGTTTTACATGGTTTTACAGTAAAACCAAATCTTAAAATCACAGTAAATGAACGGAAAAAGTTTTTTAATAGTCTCGAGAAGCCTTTTATAATTTATGGTAATTTTTAGCCACAAATTTAAATAAAAAAAAATTCTCTTCGTATTTCTTATTTTTAACAATTTCAACATTTTTTAAATAAATTAAACGAATATTAACTATTCTAATTGGGAAATAAGCCACAATTTAACCTGAAAAAATAATTTTATTAACGTTTCGACTTCCAATTCCGACGCCGTTGTCAAAATATAAAAATAAATTAATATTTTGTATTTTGACAACGACGTCCGAATTGGAAGTCGAAACGTTAATAAAATTATTTTTTGAAGTTAAATTGTGGCCCTGTAAATTACTTGAGGAGTCAGATCAACAAAGCATCTGCATTGTCAGGATGTCTGCGGGACATAGTCTATTAGTCAAATCCATTTTTAAACCACAAGTAAATCCAGTGACCAAAGGAGAATGGGTTGATGCGTTTTTAAGTAAATTATGCCCAGTGTTATCCACTACACAATATTATCCACTTTCAGTGTCATTTAGTTTGTATGAATTAGAAATACGTCTTAAGAATAAGAAAAATACTTCGCCAGGAATAGGAATATACCTTATATTATGTTGGCAAAATATCAAAATAGAAAAAAAAAACACTATTAATTTTTTTTATTTAAATATGGCTATCAGAAGATATTTCAGATAGTTGGAGAGAGTACCGGGTGATTCCTATTCTCCCCCTAAAAAAATTAGGAACTTGAACAATATATAGCAAAATAGCTCTTGAATTAAGTATAGAGCTGCAGAAAAATTTATTATATAATATTATAGAAGAAGTAATTATCAAAAAAATACATTATAAAACTAAATTATGAATTACTTAACTAACTAAATTATCAAAAAAATATAAAAAGGATTATTTATTAGAGATTAATGTTAGTATTAGTTTACGGATAAAATTGTATACGAAACATGACTAATAAGTAAAAAAAATTAAAATTTGCGAATGGATTTAGTGTCCGCAGTCATATAAACCCAAACAAACAACAAGTTTTAAAGCTAATTATGTTTCCAAATTATTAATTTCCTATGTCCTTTTGTCTGAGATACTTTAAAATTTAAAATGGTTAAATAAGCAAATTCAAAATTATATACGTACCCATCAGCTTCCTTGGGAAATCGGAAAAAACTGTAGTTACAATTTTTGGAATTGTTCGTGCACATTTTCGCTGAACACCGACTAATACCAGTTCGAATTTTACTCTGTTCAACTTCACAATACTAACAATTATTCACAAAACTAACTCAATTTAAGCAAAATACGGCACTGTTAACCCGTACGTTCCTACTCGACTAGCAATGGAAGAATGCTTCTCGGGCGGCCAAGAAATATGCGCAGTCGCCCTGCGCGTTGAAAGATTTTACTTCCAATTTTTCGGAGAGTGGTTCTACTGTGAAACCTCTATATACTGTGTCAATGTCTACCTGGGCCGAAAATGTAACCACACCATTCAAATACAAATGACTTTGTAATAAGCTTAAGATTAAGGTTTTCTAAAAAAAAATTGAAAGGTACAATAAACAAAGCTATTGAAATCTTTTTAGAAGTGTACTGAAATGTCAAACAAATAGGATTTGATTTATTATTTTACCTTTTCACGCATCTAACGATTTATTATAAAACGAAAATTAACGACATGCAACATGCAGCATAGGACATAAAATTTTTCGAGAAAAACACTGAACGAGTACACCACAATATGTTTAGATAACAAATATGAATCAATAACAGTTATTCATATTGTAATATTTATGTTAGGTACTATGTTTTCAACAAAGTAAAGCAAAATTATAAAATTATGTTATTTCATTATTCAACTTAAGATAGAATTAATATTAGGTATATCAAAATAAATGTTGATTCATTGAAGTTGTTATTTAAATCACGCAGGCATCTTTAGAAAATTACGCAATGAAGTCCTATGAAAATTATCCGTGCTATATGAATTCTCATTATGCAAATTGCGTTTCTGAGATTTTTTCGAAATAGCGCGCAAATAAATCTCATATCGAATGTAAGTATGTATACTAATGAAGGGTCGTTACTCTTCTATATTAAATGATAAAAAGCTTTTGAATTGATAGCTTGTGATATCTTCCAGGGTTGGTTCCATAAAAAGTTCATTCCTGAATTAGTCTTATTTGAAACAGAATAAGGTGCCTCTTCTTTTGGATAATCCTGGTTCTTATTCTGAGGCAGTACAGTAAAACCTTGATATAACGGACTAACTGGGGGGACGGGGTGTCAGTTGAAGCCGAAAGTCCGTTATATAAAAATAGGTTTAAAATAAATAAAAAAAAAGAATGTGTGTGTACTTTGTACGCACGTAAGAAGTTATACTTCTATTATATGATTTAAACGAAATTAATATACTTTTTATTTATATTTTGTTTAAATATTAAACTAATTTATACTTACTACTTCTCAAACATTTTTATTAGAACAGTGCCAAAAATTAAAATAATAAAAGAATAAAACACACACAAACACATTAACCCTTAAACGCCCAAGGGTGGGTAAAAAATGTCCACCGAATGCGTATTCCCTTGTAACATATTTATTACGTGTTTAAAAATTTTCCAAAAATTATTTATTGTTAAAAAGACAGCCTTTTATCGAAAATTAAATTGGTTCTACCGATATTTTTGAAAATAAAAGTAATATCTCGAGTTAAATATGGGTGGGCATAAAAAGTGCACCCTTGGTAAAACTTGTTACTAAAGGTTTCTATATAATTTCTCGTTGGTAGGAACATAATCCATATAATTATCGACGTATAATTACATAATAGACATAATTATCCACCAATGAGGAGGCTGAAAGGAAGAATGTGGGGAAAATCGACAAATCTGAATTACTGGATTTTACTGGTATGTCAATTTTGATGTACATTGTAATTTTGTTGTAAGGTTTGTAAATTGTTTATATTAACATTTTAGAAGATGCTGTGTTTATTAAGCGTAAGATTCTTGAGTTTAATTCATTTCCAACAACTCTCAATAAATATATTAGCTATTTTCGAGGTGGACATTTTTTACCCACCCTTGGGCGTACATGGAACCTAAAAAAGGTTGGGCGTTTAAGGGTTAAACAAGCCACAAATGATGTCTGAACATTAATTGTCGAAAAATTTTTTAACTAAATACGTATTTTCTGAAAATAAAATTATATAATAAATATACTTACAATCATAAATGTATTAAAAAAAAACAAAAAAGAAAGTTTCTATTGGGACTCGAACCAGCGCTGATAAGCGCGGTTGGTATTGGAATTCATTGGCCTTCATTCACTAGGTGTCATTATTTACGAAGATCGACTAACTAAACGGATTAAACTTGTGATATTTTGATATTTTGAAAATTGATCAAATTATTTTAATTTTGAATTGAAATGATTTAGAATTGAAAAAATACAACAAAACATAGAGTAAGAAAACAATATATTAGGTGAATATTGATAGAAATTTTGATGGTAATCAAATTATATAAATAAAAGTATTACATACTATGTATTTTGGCAGATCAAATAGGTAGGTTTATACTCATGATACATTAACAATTATTACGTACCTGTTGCTTTTAAAAACTATTTTAAAAGTCACTACAATATTATAAACTTTTTTGTTTCTGTCCTCACAACAATAAAACTAATATATTATACATTTGTTTACCTTTACCTTTACCTCCAAACCACAGCTGTCCTACAGCTGCCATATCGGATAATTTTTGACATGTCATTTGAACATCCAATCAGAACAAAGTTATAATGCGCATGCGCTGGGCTGATAGGTTTTAACATATAAAAAATCACCCTCTATCGCCGGTAAAGAAGTATAACTTCAAAAACTTCTTTTTTGAAAATATGTACACTGTATTTAAATATAAATAAAAAACAAACAAAATTCTATTTAATTATCTTCAGATATTCGTCGTGAAGTGACGTTGTTTGATATCGACACGCTTGCTTTCGGTAATCCTGCTTTGAAAAAGGAATCATGTTTTGTTTGCACTTTTGAAGTTTGCTGTTTTTTTATAATCAACTCTCTAAAATTACGAAATTGTGTATAATACAGTTGAACTTCGTTGTCTGAATAATCAATAAATATTATTAGATCGTTCAGATGCGATCTTACCTCTGAGAACTTCATTTTTTGCAGTGTTGTTTTGCCTTCTTTGCTATCTTCACTTCCATCCTCATGTTTTAGGTTCATAACTTCATCTGCTATTTTACTTTCAGTCGTGATATTATACCCAGGGCACCTTCATCTACTTCTAGCCATTGTAAAATAAAACATCTCAGCTACCTACTTCTTCTCCGGCATTATTAGATATGCATTGTCTTACAGAAATCAGGAATTTCCAACCCTTCTAATCTTACGTCTGCATCTTGGCCAACAGACAATTTTTTTTAATAGATATTCGTTTGGTTTCCAAAATTATTCCTTGATCCATGGGTTGAATATGCGATGTTGTATTTTTGTCAAAAACATACAACTAAAGTTTCTAGGTAGGTGTAGCCTTTGGGGTCCACGGGGACCCCGTTGGTATTCAATGTATCTTGGTATGTGACAGGTTAAGCATGTATCATTTGACCGGATTTTCCGTCCGTTATATCCGAAGTCCGTTATATCGAGGTTTTACTGTACTAAGATTGAACGATTTCATTGTTATTTTTTTTTAACTAATGTTACACCAATTATTCAACCGCTTGATCAGAATGTTACTGAGGCAATAAAATGCCTCTTGCGAAGAGAATTTATAATATGCTACATATTATAATAAAATAATGAATACATAATGTACCTACAGCTGGTTCCTAAAAAAACTGATACGACTCTTAAAGCGTATTTTGTAGAAAATTGAGCAGTGTATTTTGAAGGATAAATACTTATTATTTACCTACTGTCACTGTCACTACCAAATCTTAAAATTTGTCAGATAACTTATTCTGTTCAACCTCAAAAAATAATAACAACCCTATTTTATGTAAAAACCATCGTTTATAGGTAGGTATGCTCTTTATAAAATGCAGGAATTCAAAAGAATATCAAAATTAGACCTTAATAATTATTATAATTTATGAATTGACATAATAATATGTAATCAATTGTTTGTTGTTTGTTTGCTTATTTTATTATTTGTCTGTCATAATAAATATCAGACCAATCCAATACACTGCTCAAAATGATCAAATCTTACTAATAGTCGTATCAGTTTTTTTAGGAACCAGCTGTACCGGGTGTCCCAATAAGAATGGCTCTCGGCCATATCTCAGGAACCGTTTATAGTAGAGCTTTGAAATAAAAAATTTTATAACAAAAGTTGCCTCAGGAAAAGCCTGGAAATTATTTTCATAATTGTGGGACCACCGCTAGAGGGCGTAATTGAATATCAAAAATTAAAAAATCTAAATTTTACGAAATTTTCCTAATGAAGGGGCACTGGAAATCCGATCGTCGTATTCTTCATAAAATTCTACGCATATTTGATTTGACAAGTTTAGGTCTACCTTTGGAAATAAGAGGTGGGGGTGAGTGGGAACCTTGGTATGAAAAACTGGCTGTGAGTCCGGTTCTGCTTAATCAAATTTTGCAAACTTGGTCTTGTTGAAGACAAATCTTTTTCGTCAATGTAAAAGTTATGATTTCGAACCAACTTACTGAGTAATATGCCAGCTAGAAGGCGTTATTTAATTTTTTTCAGAAATCTAGTGTTCCTTGGAAAATATTAAATACAAACATGCATTTTTAATACCATATTACAAAATTAGACAAAATTAGCAACAGAATAGCGAAAACCGCATGTTAATACCTTTTTTCTATCTCGAGATATCTTACAAAACGTGTAAATTTAAAAACATAACTGTTACTGTCACCGGTAAACGAAATAATTCATTAAAAGTAGTGTGCTATGGAAACAACAAAGAAACATTTTCCAGCTCTCAACGTATATTAGGTCTTTTCAACGCTTCTCATTTGTTTCGAGCCTCGTTCATATCTCGTATATTAATATTATACACGGATTATACGGCATATGACAGAGGCTCGAAACAAATGAGAAGCGTTGAAAAGCCCTATTACAAAGAAATAAAAACAACTATTTAGTGAGGACATAAACATTCAAATTTTTGCCCATCATTTTCGTTGCAAACATTTACTCTTTCAAGAGTAGATTGAACAGCAGTCTCAATTTCTGCTCTCGATATGCTTTGAATGGCGTTTAGTATTCTCTGGATAATGTATTCTAGAGTAGTGTATGATGGGCAACAATTTGAATATTTAGGTCGTCACTAAGTAGTTCTTTTTGTTCTGTGTTATATTTAATTTTAATAGTATTGCTTCTCTTTATATTGTTGTTTTAATTAATTATATTTTTATACGTTGACATCTGGAAAATGTTATTTTGTTTTTTTCCACAGCACACTACTTTTCATTAACTTTGTTTACCGGTGAGAGTAACAGTTATGTATAAAATTTACACGTTTCTCGAGATATCTTGAGATAGACAAAAGGTATCGACATGCGGTTTTCGCTATTCTATTGCTAATTTAATCGAATTTTATAAAGTATGATTAAAAATGCATACTTGTATTTAATATTTTCCAAAGAAAGCTACATTTCTGAAAAAAATTAAATAACGCCTCCCAGCTGGCTTATTACTTATTAGGATGGTTCAATATTATCACGCTTACATTGAAGAAAAAGATCTGTCTTCAACAAGACCCAGTTTTCAAAATTTGATTTAGCAGAACCGGACTTACAGCCATTTTTTCATAACAAGGTTCCCACTCACCCCCACCTCTTATTTGCAAAGATAGAGTTAAACTTGTTAAATCAAATATGCGCAGAATTTGATGAAGAATACAATAATCGGATTTGCAGTGCCCCTTCATTAGGAAAATTTTGTAAAATTTAGATTTTTTTATTTTTGATATTCAATTACGCCCTCTAGCGGTGGACCCACAATTATGAAAATAATTTCCAGGCTTTTTCTGAGGCAACTTTTGTTATAAAATTTTTTATTTCAAAGCTCTACTATAAACCGTTCCTGAGATATGGCCGAGAGCCATTCTTATTGGGACACCCGGTACATAAGTAGGTATAGGTATATCAAGTACATGTTCGGATTATCCGTGCTTTTTCAATTATCCGTGCCACGTTCGATCCCGTATCCCGTGGAGCACGGTTCTACTATTAGTCCTGGATCCTGTGTACCAAAAAAAGTTGATTAATAGCTAGCTCAAAATTTGTTTATAGCTTAACGGTGTCTATTCGGACAAACTTTGATGTACGGGAACACCGGAATAGGGGAAGTTTCAATTGTGGAAGAGTTTAAAAATATGGAACGTCAGATTACGAAAACGCCCCATGTATTTTGTCGGACAGAACTTCCAATTGATTTGTTACTGTTTCATTAAACTCTCATGCAAAAGTCAGACTGCTAATTATCACCAACATAATACCAGTCATTTGACATGTTCCTCGTGTTGGACTTATTAAAATGCCCAGTTGGTGATAAATACCAGTCTGATTTTTTCATGAGAGTTTTCATGAGAAAGTAACAACTCAATTGGAAGTTCTGTCTGACAAAATACATGTGGAACGTTTTCGTAATCTGACGTTTCAAATTTTTAAATTGTTCCACAATTAATACTTCCCCTGTTCCAGTGTTCCCATACATGAAAGTTTGTCCGACTAGACACCGTTAAGCTATTAACAAATTTTCAGCTTGCTATTAATCAACTTTTTTTTGGTACGCGGGATCCTATAGGTATAGGAGATTGCAAGTGCTTTAAAACAATATCTGATTTGACCTCCATTGCAATTAAAAAATATTGCAGTGATTGTTACCCTTACTTAGACTTAGGGGTCAAAGTAAAATACCGGAAAAATGTGTTCCCCTTTAATCAAAAATCGACGTAACGCTGGATTTTCAAAAATGTTCTCGCATTTTCCGTAAGGCCTGTTTCTTGTTGCGTTTATTTTATAAAATTACGGTGTGTTTATATCACGTGTCGATACTACAGGGTGTAACAAAAATACAGGTCATAAATTAAATCACATATTCTGGGACCAAAAATAGTTCCAATGAACCTAACTTACCTTAGTACAAATATGCACATAAAAAAAGTTATAGCCATTTGAAGTTACAAAATGAAAATCGATTTTTTCGAATATATCGAAAACTATTAGATATTTTTTATTGAAAATGGATATGTGGCATTCGTATGGGAGGAGCATCTTAAAGAAAAATTATAGTGAAATTTGTGCTCCCCCTTTAAAAATTTTATGGGGGTTTTGCTCCCTTAAACCCCCCCAAACTTTTCTGTACGTTCCAATTAAATTATTATTGTGGTACCATTAGTTAAATTCAATATTTCTAAAACTTTTTTGGCTCTTAGTATTTTTCGGATAAGGCAGTTTTTATCGAGTTGCGGCTTCTTTTTTAATATGTTTACATAAAAATTTTATGGGGGTTTTGTTCCTTTAAACCGCCCAAATGTTTGTGTACGCTCCAATTAAACTATTACTGCGATACCATTAGTTAAACAAAATGTTTTTAAAACTTTTTTGTCCCTTTGTATTTTTTCGAGAAGGTGACTTTTATCGAGATATGGCTTCTTTTTAATACGGTGCAAAATATACCTAAAAATGTAAATCATACATAAATTTTCATATTATTACCAAGTCTCCATACTTAATCGTACTTAACCATATACAAATATGTGGGGGATTTGACAAATATTCAAAATATCTCGATAAAAACTGACTTTTCGAAAAAGTACTAAGAGCCAAAAAAGTTTTAAAAATATTGTGTTTAAGTAATGGTACTACAATAATAATTTAATTGGAACGCACACAAAAGTTTGGGGGGGTTTAAAGGAACTAAACCCCCATAAAATTTTTATACGGTGTCCAAATTTCACTATAATTTTTTCTTAAGATGCTACTGTCATAAGAATGCAATATGTCCATTTTCAATAAAAAATCTTTAATAGTTTTCGATATATTGGAAAAAATCGATTTTCATTTTGTAAATTCAAAAGGTTGTAACTTTTTTTATATGCACATTTTTGTACTAAGGTAAGTTAGGTTCAGTCAAACTATTTTTGGTCCCAGAACATGTGATTAAATTTATGACCTGTATTTTCGTTACACCCTGTATAATACGATGTTCAAAGTTGCATAAATGAAAATATTCCGATTTTTTATACAGTAATATATTTTATATTCTCATATTCATTTCATTATATTGTAATATTAATTCATTATATGATAATAATCGTAATAGACAAGTTGTGTTACCCGCACAAAAGCACAACTTGAGTTTTTGAAAACTTGACAGTTTTCATTATGAAGTTTCAACAATGAACTTCGCGTTAAGTAAGAATAAAATAACAAGTTAATAATATCAACGTTTTTCATTAAAATACTTGGCACAGCTACTGAAAGGAAGTTCAAGGATAAATATCTTGGCAATATTTGCTTTGTTTGTTAATTATCGGCACATTCAACTTCGAAGCCACAATAGACCAATCAAATAAATTTGTTTTCCGACGAAATTTTTCGACCGTGAATCAATATGATATCATCCTAACCACAAGCAGATGAATTTGGTGAATATAAAAGACAAGAATCCGAGCTATAAATAAAAAAAAACAGGTAATTTGACCACAAAAATCACTTTGAACAACAGAATATAAAGTGGCTTACTAAAATTGTCCCGAACAACAAAAAAAATATAGTTCTGAACCTATTTAATTTATTTATTTTTATTTACATAGGTATTTTGAGAACGGTTTCCCAAGTGGAAATCAAAACGGCAAAATAAACTTATTTCAAAGTAAAAGTGTGGTTTATTATCGTACTGTGAACGTTGAAGGATAAAAGTAAAATCACAAAATTTAATTAATTAATATTAATTAAACTTAAAATTTAATTAATATTAATATATCAAAATAAACGTTTATTCATTGGAGTTATCATTTAAGTCACAGAGTCATTATAAGGCATCTTATCTTTAGACGATTTACGCCAACGAATCCCTCCGAAAAATGCTTCGGAATGCGATAGAACGCGAATGCTTCAAACAAAACTTTTATCATTGTTTTGGACACCAGAGGTCATCAGAACTGTCAAATAAGTGTTACCAATATATGCCAAAAGTCACCTTCGTTCGATCGTAGTTAAAGGGGCGACTACGAACTCCCCCACGCTACCTAGGTTTTAATGGGTTGAGTTTTATAGTAGGATTAAAAGCGACTACGAACTGCCCCACGCTACCTAGGTACTTAGATAATATTTTTGTGAACATATCTAGTTTTTATTTTACTTTATTGTATTCAAAAAGGAACCAAATTCCCAAAGCATGAGCGAAAATTTTAAATGATTAAATAATGAAACTATAACAATATAATCGAATATAGTTATTTTCCTAACAAGTACAGAAAGTCATTCTTTTCCGCACGCGACTGCAGTTTGCCGAACGACGCGAAGCGGGAGTTCGGCAAGCAGTCGAGTGCGGAAAAGAGACTTTCTGCAAGAGTTAGGAACAATATTTTTTCTAAGAGTCTTTAAAAAATTACCAAATCTTAATCAATTAATTTAATTAATATGAAAATACATACCCAAATTAATTCTTTGACAAGGTTGTCAAAACCAAACTTTCAATATAATTAGTTAGCATGACGACGATCTTGGTTTCCATGACGATGATTCAAAACGACTGTTATTGTCTACCGATTTGACTTTCGAATATTATGTCAAAATAATTTTATTTCATCGAATTTAAATTTCATTAAAACAGGAACACAATAAGATATATTTGAAATACATTAGTAATTAATATCTAAATATTAGTTTATTGCATGTATTATAATTACTTTAAGGCCATATTAATATATCTAAATTAACACGCGTGCGGAAAAGTAAAAAATGCGTGCGGAAAAGTAACACGCGTGCGGAAAAGTGAAACTTTCTAAACTAAAATGCGTGCTCGAATGTAGACATTTTTGCACGTTCGTAGAAAAATTCGTACATTAACTTATATACAATAACAAAAACTACAGTTAAACAATAACAATACCTAATTCTAATGTCTGATTAGTGATTAAAATAAGTAAGAGTGAACACTATGGGCCGGTTGTTCGAACGCTAATCAACATTGATCACTATCAAATACTTAATTACTGTCACAACTGTCAATGTCAACTTTGGTTGGGTTGCCGGAAACATAATTATTGATGACAATTATGAAATTAGTTAATCAATTATGTCAATAATTGTTATGTTAATTGACTAACTAATCTCATAATTATAATTAACTATGTTTTCAGCAACCCAACCAAAGTTGACATTGACAGTTGTGACAGTAATTAAATATTATGATTAATGTTGATTAGCGTTCGAACAACCGGCCCTAAATTTTAGATTTTAAAAGTTAGCTGCATAATAATTGCAAACTGACTTAATGAAGTCTAATTTAGTAATGTTTTGATTAACGTAATATTCATTTAGCGTATTTTCAATAAAATCAACTTTTCTTTTTGCCGTTTTATCAAGTTTTTTTCGAATCTATGTGCAGTTCTAATTTTCACATATACTTCTGCTTGAAAATTTAACAAAATGTCTGTAAATTTAAATATGTCAGGATGTGATTTATAAAAACATTCGTTAAATTTCGAGTGAAATGATTCACATGCGTTTGTAGTAAATATAAGAAATGATCAATTTGAAGCCCACATTTAAGGTGGAAATGTTGAATCCTCCGTTAAATAATTATCAACTAGGTAATCACAAAATTGCAAAACTCTGTCAACTTCTGGCATAATATTAAAAAGTTCATCAGAAAAAAAGTCACCAACATCATTTGGATGTAAATAAGGAATGCCGAAAAACAATTTTAAATATTTTCCAATAACAGTTTGATTTTTATATTCCGATGACAAACCTAAATGAAATTTGCAACAAAAACTAATAATGTCGGGCCACACTAACTTGGCTGCATTTTGAATTGCTATTTCAAAATCAGAAATTATTCGCTTCGGTTTGAAATTTAAATTCAAATCTGTACATATTGTTATTAATGCATCAAAAGTACTTTTGTACGATTGCTGTGATTTATTTGGTAACAGACAAAATACTAGAGGAACATAAAAACCATTTTTGTAGCCATGTATAGTAAACATCTGACAAAAATATTTAAAACAGTATTGAAAAGGTCCATCTCCATATACAAACTACATTACACAAAAAGTTAAGATTTGTGAAACAACTAAAAATTGCGGAATTATTTTTCGTAGATAATAAAAAGTTTTCACCTGTATTTGTTTTTAAATTTAAGTTCACTAACACTTGTAGAACTTCTTCATGTGACTTGGGCAATGATGGTGTCGATTTTCGTCTTGCAGCATAGATATTTCTTCTAACGCAAGAAATATCTTTCGTCGTCAGCGGTAAATTGCTGAAATTTTCCTTCCTCAATTCCTTGTGGACAATCTTTAAAGGTCTGTCACATATATCTTCTATAGCTTTCCTCTTTGTAGAATTACTAAAAATTTGCCGGTCAACGTGGATATCTGGAGCATCATTATGCTCCACCGATGCTTTTTCAAGAATAACGTAATTTTCATCACCTTCCCTTGTGTACACTTTTTGTTGACACCCTTTTTTGATGCATCGCCATCTAACTGTTCCATCTTTGGAGACATGGGCGTTTGAATATTTATATTCATTAATTATTAATAAAAGTTCTCCCCTTTGACTAAACATAGTCGTTGGATTCGCCATTTAAAAGTTAAACACTAACGGACAAAACCGGACACTATACCGTAATACTTGCAACTGAAGTGAATAACTGAAAATGTTTATATTCTTACTTTCAACTATAATCAAATTTGGAATTTCCGGTCATTAAGACTTAATCCCCCAACTTTCTCGGTGATGGGGCAGCAGGTACTTGGGATTAATGGGCCCAGGTAGTTCGTGGGGTAGTTAGATAACGCCGAGTTAAAGTTGACGGAAAGACTGCGGTTACAAGGTAGCGGTTTAAATTTAATAAAAGCTTGTCTTGCTTGTTCGGTACGGCATTTTATTTCTTGTCCAATAATGATGACCAATGAACTGGGTAGAAAAAATTTCTTACCCAGCCGAGATTCGAACTCACGACCCCTGAATCCAGAGCATTCTTACCACTGAGCCACAGATGGGACGATTATTATTTAAAAATCCACAAGGAAAAAGTTTTCCTGTAGTTGGCTGTATACCATGTAATACAAAAAACAGTAAAATCCTTTATAAAAGGTATATATTTAAAATCCCTAAAAAGGGCTACATCACAATCACATAACTAGTTTTCGATTGGTTTAACAATCATCATCAGTGTTTACGTGAAATTTACATGCTAACCACCAAGGTATAATTTTATAAAAATATGTGGGTCAAAGCCCTGTACAAGTAATCCGTCCAGGAAACATCGGTTGCAAATGCTAACTTAATCATGAATGTTTGAAGTATTTTACTAATATGCCCCAGGTAACATCTGAGCTGTGGTTCGACTTGTTCACATGGTGAAAGTATGGCAGCAAGTGACAATGAAATAGATAGAGACTTCCGAACGATGACATGACAGAAATGACAGTTCCACAGGAAGTTGAAAAATTACCCTGTCATATTTAAAGACTAAGGTGTACAGCTACACTCACTCCATTGTGAAAAATAATCATTTAAAATTCAGTAAACTAGATGTTGTAGTTAAAAATGTATTCACGTATATTGTCAGTGGAGGTGGTTAGGCAAACCACATTATACAGATGTTTGTATTCGAGAACTAAAGTCAGTAATCAAATCTTGTTTTCAAGGGACCTAAGATTTAAAAAAGCAATTTTGTGTTGATTTAAAGTTATCGAATTTATTTAACTTATTGGTAGCTGTTGGAATTTGTGTAAGTTTAAAAAAGAGATCACAATGGGGGTGACTGAGGTGTAAAAATGTCTTAAATAATCTAGAGGGATGTATCATTAAGAAAGCACAAGCTCACACTTAGGCGACTAATTCCTAAAGACCTCGCAGGCTGCCCGGATCCCCAAGGGTCCAACAACCAAAACCGTCATAAGATGACAGTAGGGGCTGGGGGGTATGAAATGTCTGAGGAAATTAATGAGAAAGGAACATGAACGGGACCCAGAAAGAAAATTAGAATTTTGATTTGGTTTTACTTTATTATTATTTAATCATACTGTAATAGTAAAACATTGGAATCTAAATAGATTCCAATTATTTTAAATTCACTGTAATTACCAAAAGTAAATAGATATTTATGACCACCTAACAATACATTACCGTCCAATGTCTACAATTTGGATATTAATATCAGCCTCTACTACACCATTACCAAAATTACTCATTAATATTCAAACGAGTACAAACAACAATATTGCCATTATCGTTCCACTCTGAAAAACCGCACAAGCGGAACTGATTTAAATGATACAAAATTTTAGTTACGCTTATTTTGACAACAAAATTACTATACTGGATAAATATTGTTTATGGAAAAACAATAATTGTAAATAGAAGTATAATGTTGCAATCCATATTGCGAATTATACAAGATGAATTATGTTGACTTCGGATTAGACCAGGGAGGATCTGTTTGGAGGTTGATGTGAGAGGTGGCATTCAGATTTTTGCAGATAAAGTTAGGTGACAACTTTAACAATAATAATTGACTTATAACTTATATTGACTTATAACTAAAAGGGTAAACCCTGTAGTTGGCTGTATACCTTCGTTAAAACAACGTAGAATGAAGTAAAGACTTCTGTTGTATGTAGGTATATTAATTTATTAAAATTCTTAAAATTTATCCATAATAATTGTACCAGTTCTCAAATTTATGTCATTGCATCGCAAATTCCATTTGAAGAAATTTGCGATACATTTTTGGATAATTTTATGGTTTTAAGTTATTTTTCGGGTGTAACTACAATGATATTATGCTAAAAATGATGGTGTATCGCAGATTTAAAGGGAGTTTAGGGAGATGAAAGAAGTATACCTTTTTTAAGTAAAACTAATAGGAGAATAAAAATTTTAATGTCAAAAGTATACAGAGTGAGGGATAAAAAAAATTTAACGTAATAAATGAGTGCTGAAAGGCGTATGTGGCACCCTCTGGGCAATACATAATTTTTGGTAGGGAATTTAGTTTTCTCGACCCAAAAAACCCCCACATACCAAATTTCATGTTGTTATCTCATACCTGTCAGGTAATATTCAATAATAAATAAAAAAAGTTTAACTTTACCACCCTGTACCTTTCTTAATATCAACATTTTATTAAAGTAAGTTGGGTTAAATCGCAATATGTTAGAGCGTAGAATCTACTGTTTCTTCTTGTACAATTACTTAAGGACCACCCTGTATAAATAAAAATAAGCAAAACAGCAATGGTTTATTAACGCCATATGTTTTTACGTATTGTCAAAATTTTCAAGAATGATTGATATTGCTAATTTTCTTTATATCAAGTACAGGGTGAGTCAAAACGCAAGTACATTATTTTTTCAGTAATTTTAAATGAAACACCCTGTATTTTATATCACTGTTGAAAAGTACCATTACCTTACTTTAATTTTTAGATAACATTCCCTATGTCTAAATTTATTAGTTTTCGAGATATTTTCATTTTTCAATCGACCAGTAGCGTGGCCACCCAAATCACCAGAATTTAATAAACTATTGACTGATTTTTTTGGGGTTACGTTAATAATGAAGTTTATAAAATACCTCCAACAACAAGGGATGAGATGAAAAATAGAATACAAAGTGTATTTCGATGTGTTAATTTACAAATGCTTCGTAGAGTAAGTAGCTCATTCAATGATCTAGGTCTGGATCCCGCGTATGAAAAGAAAGTTGATTAATAGCAAGCTGAAAATTTGTTAATAGCTTAAGGGTGTCTAGTCGGACAAACTTTGATATATGGGAACACTGGAACAGGGGAAGTTTTAATTGTGGAACAGGTTAAAAATTTGGAACGTCAGACCACGAAAACGGCACACGTATTTTGTCCGACAGAACAGACTTAAACTCTCCGAACAGAGATTAAACTCTCATGCAAAAATCAGACTACTATTTATCACCAAATGGGCGTTTTAATGAGTGGAAAATGTAGAATATGTCAAATGACAGGAATTATGACAGGTGATAAATAGCAGTCTGATTTTTGCATGAGAGTTTAATCTAATCTCTGTTCGGAGAGTTTAAGTCTATTATGTCGGACAAAATAAATGTGCCGTTTTCGTGTTCTGACCGTTCCAAATTTTTAACCTGTCCACAATTAAAACTTTCCCTGTTCCAGTGTTCTCATATATCAAAGTTTATCCGACTAGACACCTTTAAGCTATTAACAAATTTTCAGCTTGCTATTAATCAACTTTTTTTCATACGTGGGATCCAGACCTAATCCTTTTTAGGCTTACATAAATGTGTTAGGAGGTATTTAATTTTGAACACCTTATGTAATAAATATTAAAAATATTTTTCCACCTACCTCTACCGAAAGTATACTTTTCCGGACCTGATTGTAGGGAGCAAAGTTGTACTTTTCCTCCCTAGGGAGGAAAATATTTTTTCTCCCTAGGGAGGAAAAGTAAAAGTGACGTCATGATATTTCATTCATGAAATATAACTTATTGACGCCCTGTACAATATATATTTTCTATTACGTAAGTATCTATACATTTTAACGTTTATTTAAAAACACTCTCTATTTTGCAGAATGGTAAAAAAAGGAAAATGGTTATTCTGATTTAACAATGTTTACATTAATAATTTGACTTATATTTGACAGTTGACAGTTATATTGTACCTACTTGTTAGTTTTAGTTCTAATAAATTTTGTTGGTTAGTTACATAAATAAATTAAGTAAAAATGAAAAAATTACGTGTTATTTGAGGAAGGTGGAAAAACCATATGTATAACATGGGAGTAAAGTGCCTTTTCCTCCCTTAAAGGATTACTGCCCTCCGCTACGCGTCGGGCAGTAAACTTCATTCTCGGGAGGAAAAGTAGCACTTTCCTCCCTTGTTATACAAATAGCTATTATTAAAAGTAGCTACTAATTTCTTCAAACATGTTTTTTTTTGCAAAGTGTATTACTGATAAATTATTTTTCGTTCTTTATTTGTTACATTTACATACAAAAGTAGTGTTTAATTGTCTTCACAAAATGTTGTATTTTGTGTTTGTGTGTTTTTTTTTTGTAAAATTTGTTACTAATTTTCTTTCTTTATTTGTTACATTTACATAAAAAAGTAGTTTTTAGTTGTTTCAAAAATGTTGCATGTTTTGGTTGTGTTTTTTTTGTAAAATGTATTACTAATAAATTATTTTTATTTCTTTATTTGCTACATTGTTATATTGATTACCGGATTGATAATCAGTAATCATCAATTCAGTCGTGGCTTGCTTAAAATTTAGATAAATTTAGACACCTAAAATAATTTGCTCTGAAAAATGAAAATATCTCGAAAACTAATAAATTTGGACATAGGGAATGTTATATAAAAATTAAAGTACGGTAATGTTACTTTTCAATAATGATATAAAATATAGGCTGTTCTATTTAACATTACTGAGAAAATGATGTACTTGCGTTTTGACTCACTCTGTATTTGATATAAAGAAAATTAGCAATGTCAATAATTCTTGAAAATTTTGACAATAAATAAAAAAATATGGCATTAATAAACCATTGCTGTTGTGCTTATTTTTATTTATACAGGGAGTTGAACTTGTTACGATTTTCATACAGAATTGGTTATAACTTTGTAAATACCCTGTATGACACAACAAACCTTTATATTTTTGTGATGGAGAAGTTAACATGATTTCGAATATAAAATAAAATATAGGGTGTTCCTTTTAAAAAAACATAAGTTTGGTCTGCCACTGTGTTATCGGACACCCTGTAACATTCTAACTAATTTTGTAATGTGAAGCTCAAAGTTGGCTACAATTTTTGTTATTAACTTTTATTGCTATCCATTACTATAGCGGATGTTTTGAGATTTACCCCACTAATCAATCACCCTGTATTGAACAAAAATTGAAAGCTGCTCTGAATGTGATATACTGAATTTGCTCTACCGAGATTCACTTTGACACATTCGGAATAGGAAACATACAACACAAAACGTCCTACCTCACACTATTAACTGCTAAAATCAACTTAATCTTTCATTAAAAAAAGAAGAATTATTAAAAATAGTGGGAGTGTCTACTAATCTCATAAAATTTTGTGGAGTTTCTACAAAAAATTTCTACAAAATATTTTTATTTTGTACAATAAATAATTTTCTCATTTGTTATCAATACATTATAATGTAGTAAATAAATAATTATTGATTGGCGTAAGGTTTATGTTATTTTTATGTCTGTTTACTATTAATAATATTGGCTATGAGCAAGTGCGTTGGTTGTGTAGTAATTTCCAGTACCTTCTGACAACTGAACTTTCCAAAAAAGAAATTACTAACGTCAGTGTCAAAGTGAATCTCCATAGAGCGAATTCAGTATATCTAATTATTCTAAACAAAATTCTTCAAGACCAAATCCAACCAAACCGCAGATCTACGCAGCAGAAACAAGGTGTCTGACTAATAGAGACGAAGAGAAACTAAGAATAATAAAATGGAAGATACTCAGATGAATTCATGGGCTAAAAAAATCCAATACGTAGAATATAGACGTTTAACAAGATAAATAACCGGATAAATGGAGAAGATATGGTCAAACATATAAGAGTTCAAAGGTTGAAATGAAAGTGGAAACGTACATATACAACAGCTAGAGTGAGACCAACGTGCAGATGGCAAGATCAGGTCAGAAAAGATATCAGAAGATACCTAACTGGAAAACAAAAATGTAAAATGAAAGGGAATGAAGCTTAAACAACATGTGGGAAGAAGCCATGAAGACGGCAAAGAACAAGAAAATAAAGAAAAGATGGTATGACAATTTACCAAATTGCTTTGGGCCTTTGGGCCCTTGTAGGATCCTGGATCTACATCTTAATACCCTTGAAACATAAACCACCATTAGACATAATGGTTATTTATGTTTCAGGGATATTGAGATACCCTTGAAAGTTTAATACCCTTAAGGAAATAAAGTAATTTCATAGTACATAGATCTAAAAAATCTCTAAAAGTTAATTGGTACTTGATTGTATTTCCACTGTTTCATTTGTTGTAATTTCTGTAAGTATACGTTACAGTATAAACCAATGAAGTATTCATGGTAATTTCCCTAATAATATAGTGAACGTTTCTATCAATATTTAACATTATAGATACATCAGATTATTTTTATCACTGTGTCTAAGTGGAGTAATTCATAAAATAAATCGTTTTGATAAATTGTAATCGGCTCTGTGAAATATATGGAAAATATGTACATTATTTTGAAAGTGTAATGAGCAGGATTAGGCTATTGATTATGTTCAAAATAAGAGAGCTAAAAGGAACTACAACGTTAACGGAATTTTATTGTCTCATATGGTCAATGGAACTATAAATTTGAAAAAACCGCGGAGTGCTACCATTTAAATGGGTGCGTTTCTGAGAAAGGGGTGAATTAGTCCCTAGGCACAGGGTGAATTAGGGTGAGTTCTATTCACTTTTGGTACAAACACTTCTACAGGAAAATTGTTCCAGGTTAAATTTACTATCGAAATATCATATTTTAAAGTCAAAAGTATTTTTTGTTACAAAAATATATTCAAAAGAAAAGCAAGAAAAAAACACTAAAGAAAGCAATTTTGTTTTTTGCCTCATAACTTTTTTCCACAGGGATATAGGTATAGGTATTGCTTCAGAGAAAAATAATTTCCATCCTTCCTGTTTAAAATGACGTTTAGTAGAAGTCTCTATAATTTATAGTTTCCGAAACAGGATTTTTCAAAGTTTGCCGCTCACATAATTTTTGAGCCATTTTCCCCATTATTTCGCAAACATTGTTCTGTAACTTTTTTCTACGCATTTCTAGGTATATGGAATGGTATATTTAGTAGAAAGAGAACTCAATTACCTTTAACATGGTCTGTTGTGTAAGGTTGTACGACTATTTTTAAACAAGTTATGCTTTTTCAAGGTTTTATACTTTTAATGACTTTTGATATTTTTTATTATTTTTTAAATTTCTCATTGACTTTTTTTCTTGTACATTTAGGTATATACATTGTGGAATAATACATCCTCTTTACTTTAAAATGGTGTATCGCAAACACCTCTAGGACTATTTTTAAACAAGATATCCGTAGGATATCCGAGGATATCCGTAATTTGAGAAAAATTTAAAATATTTTTATTTTTTTCAATTAGAAGAATATAATTGCATATTGTAACATAATTTTTAATTCAAAATAACTTTTCTTAATAACACTTTTCGACATTGTGAAATATAAAGGTACTTTACTCTTGAGCGAAATTCATATTTTTTAACATACCTCGTACATTATTGATAAAATTTCATATCTGATGATTACATCTTAGGTTTTAGACTAGGCAGAGCATTTTATAAATAATACTTTTTTTCATAAAGTTAATAATAAAAAGTTTTCCATGTGGTTCCAACTTAGTGGGATCTATTGCATGTGTATATGTCAAACTTTGAAAAAGCATATCTTGTTTAAAATTAGACCTAGAATTTTTTGCAATACACCATTTTAAATTAAAGAAAATAAGCTTTCTTTTTTATTGGATAATGTATATACCTAAATATACAATAAAAAAAGTTATAATGAGAAATTAAAAAAAAAAAAAACGTAAATATATCAAAAATCATTAAAAGTATAAAATTTTGAAAAACCATATCTTGCTTAAAAATAGTCACACAGCCTTCTGCGATAGACCATTTTAAAGGTAATTGACTTTTCTTCCTACTAAATGTAACATTGCATATACCTAATGCTGCGTAAAAAAGTTACACAACAATGTTTGCGAAGTAACAAGGAAAATGGCCCAAAATCGCTGTGAGTGGCGAAATTTGAAAAATCATGTTTTGGAAACTATAAATCATAGAGACTTATACCAAACGCCATTTTAAAGAAGAAGGATGGAAGTTTTTTTTCTGTGTAGCAATGCCTATACCTTTATCATCGTGGAAAAAAGTTATGGGGCAAGAAACAATAATGCTACCTTTCGTGTTTTTTTCTTGCTTTTCTTTTGAATATAATTTTGTAAAAAAAATATTTTTGACTTTAAAATATGATATTTTGATAGTAAATTTAACCTAGAAAATTTTACCTGTAGACGTCTTTGTACCAAACGTGCATAGAACTCGGCCTAATTCGCCCTGTGCCTAGGGACTAATTCACCCCTTTTTCAAAAACGCACCCCTTTAAATGGTAGCACTCCGCGGTTTTTTCATATTTAGAGGTCCATTGACTATATGAAACAATAAAACCCCGTTAACGTTGTAGTTCCTTTCTAAAATACGTAATCAATAGCCTAGATAGCGATATGTAACGGCGAATTCCAGGCAAAGCCCCGGGAGTTAACGAAATACCCGCAGAGCTGTATAAGATAGGTGGCGACCACCTAGCAAGTCATATCCACGCGCTCATCAAAGACATATGGCAAGAAGAGAAAATACCCGACGAGTGGAAGAAAAGTATAGTATGCCCGATCATTAAAAAAGAGACAAACTCCAGTAAAAAATCTACCGTAGAATTTCTCTACTATGTACAGCATATAAGTCCTCACGTATATTGTAAATCAGCGGCTCCAACCAATAGCAGAAAATATTATTGGAGAGTATCAGACGGGCTTCCGACGGGGAAGATCGACACTGGATCAAATATTTACAATCAAGCATATCTTGAGCAAATCATGGGAACATGACATTGATGTTCACAACGTGTTTGTAGACTTCAAACAGGCATACGACTCAGTCAAAAGGAACAAACTGTACTATACAGGGTGTCCAGAAACTCTACCGACAAACGAAGACAGGAGATTCCTCAGATAATTTTAAGACAATTTAACCCAATTCACCTAGTCCGAAAATGCTTCCTAAGGGAGCTAGAACTCTTTGAAGATGGCGCCATGTAATTAGTTTTTCTTAAATACCTCCAGAACGCTTCTATTTAGAAAAACGAAAATTTGTATACATATTTACTTTCCAGAAATGAGTCGATTCCATCCATTGCGAATTTCTAGTACCGGTCATAGGTGTCCGTTTTGGGTAGGGCAACGGTTATTTTATCGCATAACTTTTTTGTCTTTTACTTTTAAGCATTTTTGATACTGGATTATTAAATTGTGAGGTATTCTAGTACTAAAAGGTACTCTTACTTTAAGTCGGTAAGACACACTGTTTTCTAGAAAAATCGATTTGAAAGTTTTTGGTTTTGGGAATTTGAAAAAAAAAAGATGAAAAAGGTTAAAAAAAAAACGATGTATTTTACCAACTTAAAGCAAGAGTAACTTTTAGTACTCGAATATCTCATAATTGAATAATCTAGTGTCAAAAATACTTAAAAATTAAAGATAATAAAGTTATGCTATAATATGACTGTTGACCTACCCAAAACGGACGCCTATGACCGGTACTAGAAATTCGCCATTAATGAAATCGATTAATCTATGGAATATAAATAAATGTACCAGTTTTCATCTTTCTAAATAATTTTTTTTGAATCTTCTTTTTTGAAATTCAAAGAAGGAAAAATTTTCAAATCGATTTTTCTAGAAAACGGTGTATCCTATCGACTTAAAGTAAGAGTACCTTTTAGTACTAAAATACCTCACAATTTAATAATTCAGAGTCAAAAATGCTTAAAAATTAAAGACAAAAAAGTTAGGCGATAAAATAACCGTTGCCCTACCCAAAACGGACGCCTATGACCGGTACTTGAAATTCGCAATGGATGGAATCGATTCATTTCTGGAAAGTAAATATGTACACCAATTTTCATTTTTCTAAATAGAAACGTTCTGGAGGTATTTTAGAAAAACTAATTACATGACGCCATCTTCAAAGAGCTCTAGCTTCCTTAGGAAGCATTTTCGGACTAGGTGAATTGGGTTAAATTATCTTAAAATTATCTGAGGAATCTCTTGTCTTCGTTTGTAGGTAGAGTTTCTGGACACCCTGTATTTTGGCTGAATTGGCAATATCACACAAGCTAATTAGACTCATTAAAGCCACAATGGATGAAACCCAGGCATGTGTACGAATACAAATCCACCGGACAGACTTTTTCAAAATTCCGCAGGGACTGAAGCAGGGAGACGGGCTGGTCCCAACATTGGTTAACCTGGCACCGGAGTATGCGGTTAGGCAAATGCAAACTGGACGAGAAAATCTACTGACACACTGAACGGTTGAACTGTCATCGTCGGTTGAACATCAACATAAACACAGTAAACATACGCAGAATTAAAAACGCAAACAAAAAGGCTAGGTCTGGAAATTAACACAGAAAAAACGATACAGACGAGAAGAAATAATATAGTCCCACAAAACATTATACATGAATATGACATTGAAACGGTTGGAAAGTTAACATACCTGGAAGTAGAAATATATTATGGCGACGGATCAGAAGATAGAGAAATACTTAAGAGAATAGCGCAGGCAAACAGAGCTTATTTTGCCCTCTCCCATATACTTATTTCGGTCTAAAAGTGTCCACCGAAATACAAAGATGAGAATCTATAAAAACCTTAATTCGACCAATAGCATGCTATGGCAGTGAAACATGGGTCCTGAAAGAGACATCCAAAAACAAACTCGACACATTCGAGAGAAAGTACTAAGGAGAATACTAGGAACTGTGAGGGAAAACGGAATCTTCAGAATTCGATACAACAAGCAAACACCCCTGTCAAACTTTATTAGAATACAAAGATTGCAATGGGTCGGACATGTGATAAAAATGGGAGAGGATAGGCTACCAAAAAGAGCACTGAACCCTAGAATGCAGGGAAAGAGACCAGTTGGAAAGCCAAGAAAGCGCTGGGAAGACACAGTAAACAGCGACGCACAAGCCCTTCAGGAGTCCGTGTATGGAGAAGAGCAGCCACAGACAAACAAGGGTGGAGGCAAAAAATAAAGGCTTGGCACCCCTTGGCTCAATTTGGGCTGTAGTGCCGTAGAAGAAGAAGAATTTCTATAAGTATACGTTATACAAACCAATAAACTATTCATGGTAATTATCCTAATAACATAGTAAACGTTTCTATCAATATTTAACATTATAGATACATCAGATTATTTTTATCGTTCTGTCTAAGTGGAGTAATTCTAAAATAAATCGGTTTGATAAATTGTAATCAACTCTGTGAAATATATGGAAATATATGTACATTATTTTGAAAGTATAATGAGTAGGATAGCGATATGTAACGGGCAATTCTGAACAAAAGGTCCAACGAACAAAAGGGAGAATGTTTCTCCGGTATAAAGTTTTCGACAAAAATTAACCATTTCAATCACTTTATGGGAAAAGCGTTATACTGACAAAAAAGCAGTTTGTTGTTTACTATTTTTTGAGGCTGTTTCTCAAAAATTGCAAAAATGTCATCCAATCTTATCAATACTAAAAGGTATTAAAAAAAAGACTAAGTTTTCAATCAAATAGCACCTAAAGCTCCATCCAAAAATGTTACTTTACATCCTACCAGATTGAAAACAATGGGAACCTTCTCTGGTAAAATCTCCGAGGCTTCTACAATTTGCAAGCCATAACGGATGCTGAGACTAAGGAAGATGAGGGAATTCTACAATTTATAATTCACGTCAATTGAAAATGCTTATTCATTTTTGATAAAAGGTATTACTTACCGTAATCTAAAACTTTAAAATCTGGAATTTTGTACAGAACGTTGCTTTGGCATGTATTTCTCTACCATTTCCATTGACAGTCGTGATAACGTCTTTCACATCTCAACAACGTGAAAACAAAACAAATCCTTTGGTTGCCTAGTTATACCTTTAAGATCAAGAAAAATTTTTTAAACAAGATATTTTAATGGTAATTCTGCTACCCAGGGATGAGACTAATCCAAAGGGATCAACCCAGGGATGAGGCGAAAAACCAAACATCATTAAAATCGGTACAGTTGTTCTTGGGTTAAAAAGGGTCTAACTGACACTTGTTTTCAATATATAGATGTAGAGTTGTAAATATTTTATCTTAATTTTTAAGACTCCTGTATATATTTTTTGTTTAATTATTATTACAAAACATGAAACCAGTGTCCGTCGACGCTCTTAGGGACATAATATGTGTGGGCGTATCTAATCTGCGGGTAGTTTAGTGAGAAGATTGTGTTTATTTTCAATCGTCCTTAAGACATAAAGATCAACAAGTAGCCGGCTTGACTAATTTTTATAGTTTTCGTTTATTGGAAAAGGTCGGTACATACTTTGAACCAATTTTAATGGGTTGGTTCTCAGGAGAAAACGGAAAAGGGAGATTAGCAGTAAGAGAATTTTATTTAGCGTGGGGGTTGTATAGGCAGTCGATTTTAACATCAGGACGTGGACGGACGTGTGTGTTATTTGGGATAATCGAAAAAGACGCTTAAGAGACGTTTTAAGACGGGTATTAAGACAAGCCGGTTATAATATTCATTAGACGCAATTATTTCAAAACACATTTCTTTTTGTAAGAACACGTAAAATTTTGGTCGCAATTACACAAACACTTTTACATTTCGTCAATTTAATAGTATCTATAATTCAGTTATCTATTTTATTAATTAAAACTGTTAAACATCACACGGACTTTTATTACGATTGTCTTTAACGAATCTTACATAGATATAACAAATTAAGTACAATTAAATAATATAGTACATATAACAATTACTTTTTTGAATAACCTAATTTTTTCATTCGGTTGTTGAGGTACAGAGGTGTAACCAGGATGATCCTAAGGGGGGGTTACAACTACTTGATGGTCTGTGGAGGGTATGAAATAGTAATGGTGTTAAACGTATAGAGCTCAAAGTACATCCAAATTGGGGTGGGTTATAGCCCCCAAAACCCCCCTGGTTACGCCTATGCATTTGTAGTCAACTATTCTAAATGGGGTTTTAGAATTTTTACAATTTAAGTAACTAAAAAATAATGATTTTATTAACGTTTCGACGTCCACATCTTTTTAGTTAAATTGTGGCTTATTTCCCATTTAGAATAGTTGATTACAAAAATGTCACAAGGAAATAGCTTCAGAACAACATTTCATTTGTAGATTATTGAGTAAATATCCTATATAAAACAATTATTCTACTCTAAGGAATTAAATAATGATTTTGGTGTGTCATTGAATAACATCAATAAATTGAAATAGGTAATAAACTTTTAATGTTACATGTAAATTCTATTGTAAAGACGTTTTAATGGATATGAATAAAACATTGGAATTTTTATGTGTACAGTCATTTTCATGAAAATAAAATAATAAACGAAAAGTATTTAGAAAATATGTCGGCGCCGGCGTGGTAAAACAATATTGAAAAGCATTTTTTTTTAATTAGATTAGAAATTTATTTCGTACGTTTGTGGAATGATAAATACAGGGACGATTAAAAACGCACTTTACAAAAGAAAGCTATATAATAATAATTGACATAGTCAATAATTAAAAATATAATGCTGGAAAAAATACCCTTCCAACTTTTAAATGTAATGACAAAAACAAAACAAATTAATTCATTTAATAAATTAACATTTATCATTTAATATTATCTGTTACACGTATAATAAAAAATTAGACGAAAACACTGACAGGGCTCTGGACTCCAGAAGATTAGATTGCCTAGATTTGTACATACTCCAAAAGAACATTTTTTGGACTACATTCATTTTGAATTCTTTCCGTTTTTTTTAAGTTATACTTCTTTACGCGCATATGAGGGTGAATTTTAATAGGATTAAAACCTTTGATCCCGGCGCAGTCGCATTACAACTTTGTTCTGATTGGATGTTCAAATGACATGATAAAAATTATCCAATATGGCAGCTTTATCACAGCTGTGGGACTGTGGTTTGGTTATGTATGGTGTATGGTTGTTGCGTTTTAAAATTTGTAGGAAGAGAAACAACAAACAAAAAGTTAGTTAATAGTTATACTGCCTTTTTAAATAGTTTTCATATTATATTTTTGGACTTGATTAACATAGAAGAGATGATTGTTGCATGTCAATGTGAAAGCCCATCAAACTGTGACTAGTATGAGTGCCGCAAAATTACTGATAAAAAACCTATTAGCTCGAAGGCGTAGAGAACTGTGGATAACAACAATCAACCGGGACGATCTACGATCTCGCTTATTCAAAGCTAAAGAATCTTACACTGGTAAGTGTTTTAAAAATAGTAGATCAAATTTTTTTATGATATTGTCAAATTGTGAAACGTCAAAATATTTATATTTCATTTATTAACATTAATATTAATAATACAACTTGCGCAATTTGAAAAATGTGGTTTAAAAGGTTTTTTATTATAATTTTGTGTCTTTGGATTTGTCTTCCTTGGGCGTAAAATAATAAAACATCTATTTTTATATTTCATTTGTCACCGTGTTGTGTAAATATGTATATCTGACACGTTAATAGTATGTGCCTTAATGGTCTTGTTGGTAGAGCATTGGACCAGAGATTGAGAATTCGCGAGGTTGCGGGTTCAATTCCCGGACGATTCATACTTTTTTCGTTTTTTTTTTTTTTAATATTTGGCATTGTTAAGTTTTGGTAATTATTGTTAATTTTTTGTATTGTAACTGTTAAGTAGGTATATTTATTTCGTTGAAATTATATTATAGAAGTATAACTT
This sequence comes from Diabrotica virgifera virgifera, assembly GCF_917563875.1. NCBI lineage: Eukaryota > Metazoa > Arthropoda > Insecta > Coleoptera > Chrysomelidae > Diabrotica > Diabrotica virgifera. The sequence continues at coordinate 308,324,891 of NC_065443.1, forward strand.
CTTACGTGCGTACAAAGTACACACACATTCTTTTTTTTTTCATTACTAGATGGGGACTGTATTTGCCGGTGGTAAACATTTCTGGTAATTCTGGGTTCCTATACGAACCTCCGTGCCCTCCGTAACACCGACGTGGTTGTGACCAGCTAAATTCCAAACCTCTTATACTGGGGCATCAGGATGGAACCGTCTGGTAGGTCAACTCCACGATGTCGTTCTTTTGTCCGATTTTAAGTCGCTCGCCATCACACATTAGGTTATGTCTCTCGCAGTACCCTGCGGGTAGCAAGCATTGCGAGAGAGGTGTCACTTTCGCTCTGTTTAACCAGGTTAACTTAGTTGGATACTTAAGAACCGCAAAATACTCCAATACTTGAGGAGCAAAGTATTCAACCAGTGCATCCTTCCTATCACGACATATGAGTGACAAACCTGGACCCTGACCAAGGCAAATATGAATAAACTAGCCACAACAGAAAGAGCAATGTCAGATATACGACTGTCAGATAAAAAGAGGAACGACTGGGTAAGATCAAAAACAAAAGTCGATGTCACAACAACAAAAGTTGCCAAACTTAAAAGGAGCTTCGCAGGACACATTGCTAGACAAAAGGACCAACGTTGGAATGCAGCAATACAACACTGGCAGCCTTACAAAAGTAAACGACCGAGAGGAAGACCACAGATTAGGTGGGTTGATGATATTAAAAAATATCCGAAACAAATTGGAAATATGTTGCTCAGGATAGAGACCGATGGAAGGAGTTGGGAGAGGCCTATGTCCAAGCGTGGACGATAGAAGGCTAAGAAGAACCAGGTTTTCTCTTTTGCTTTGTTTCCTACAGATGTAGGAACCTTCCTACGGCAACTGTATAATGATTAATGGGATGTTAAAATATCTTATCTTTAAGCGGCTTCTGCAATTTCTTAAACATATCGAATTTCATATACCAAACATTGATATCGGCACTTTGTTGCGCAATGTGACCGATTGCCATTTCTACTATACTATACCTTGACCCGAGCTATAAATTTCGGGGACAAAGTGTCAATGAAACCAGATGGGGACTATTTACTGCAAATTCTAAAGCGGAAGTTGAAAAAAAAGAAAAGAGAAAAGATTTGAAGTTGATAGAGCACTAAATTTATGTCTAACGTTAAACGACAAGTGGGGTTCCAAAGAGACCTCGGCGCATATTTTATTGAAAAAAATAAATATTCATCTAATATTTTTGAAAATATAATTGATATTTAAAAAGGTTAAAAAGACACATATTAGAAAAGACATCATCAAAAACAAATTGTATAAAAAGTTATTTAGAAAAAACTCGCTGGGGCCTCTTTGGGACCCCGCTTGGTGCTCTAAGGGTTGAAATAGAAAACATACTTCATCTGTAGTCTATTTGGTTTAGTTCCCAAACCAAAATGCAAGATTTAAAAGGAAACTTTCTTTCGTATTGTAGATTCTTCTGCTTCTTCTTTTATATAGGCAGTACTGCCTGTTTCTCTTCAACGGTGCCTTTCATTCTGCCCCTAAGTTGTCAATCCATCTTTTCCTAGGGCGTCCTATACTTCTTCTGCCTAACGGTGACTTTTTTTTTATTTGTGACTTTAGCACTAACGGTGACTTGTCCCTGGCTATTCTTACTATCCTTGATTGAGACATCCTGCTTATGTGTTCATTCCACTCTTCTTTTCTGTTCTTTACCCAGGTATTTATATTGTCTACCCCACATATGCGTCTGATTTTCTCACTTCTTACCCTACCCTTTAGTCCTTTTCCAGCAATTCGTCTTCTTGTTCTTCTTCTTCTTCTTCTTCTTCTCGTTGTCCTAATGCCCTATTAGAGCGTCGGACTTTTGTATCACCTATCCATCTTTTACCCATTTCTTCCACGCCTTCCGGTCTCCTGCCATTTCCTTCATCTGTTTTCCCTCTATTTGTTCCGATTTCCTCGATTTGTTCCATCCACCCCTTTCTAGGTCTGCCCCTTCTTCTTTTCTTCTGTCTTTTGGCTTCTATCACCTTCTTGTTGATGTTTTCGTTCCTTTCCCTATCCAGCTTCGCCTTTCCAGCTATTTTTCTCAACTGCTTCATTTCTGCTGCATTTATGGCACTTTCATGTCTTTTATTTGTGACCCATATCTCGCTTGCATATAGAAGAGTTGGTACTGTAATTGTATTATATACTTGTATTTTTGTTTCCTGGCTGATTTCCCTTTTTCCCAGTATAGTATTATTAATCGCATAGTATATTTTCGTAGCTTTCTTTGTCCTATTTGCAATTTGTAGGTCTAGCTTTCCGTCATTCGATATTATCGTGCCCAGGTACTCGTAGGCCGTCACCATCTCCAATTCTTGTCCTTTACAGAGCACTCGTGTTTCAACCTTCAATTTCCTGCTCCTGTTGACCTATTTTCATCGTCTTGCATTTGCTGATTTAATTCTAATTTCATTTTCTCTATTTCCTCAGTCCATACATCAAGCAATCCTTCTTAAGATCTTTATTTCGTTGGTCTCCAGATGTCTTCGTGTTTTGCTTGTATCTGGTCTTGTTTCGGCCGTGTAAGTCATAACTGGCTTATATATTCGTGCCTTTTTTTCCAATCTTAGATGTTTGTTTTTTCAAATTGTGTCGTTTAGGCATCCGGCCGTTTTACTGGCTTTAATTATTTGGTTTTTTACCGCTTCTTCGATATTGTTGTCGGCTGATAGATTAATTCCCAGGTATTTGAAAGTCATTACTTGTTGTATAATTTTATTGTCTAACTCCAATCTGTATCTTTGTTATGTTAAACAGTAGAGGGCTTAGTGAATCTCCTTGCATGATTCCTGTGTTTGTTTCTATGGGTTCTGTTATTATTCCATTGACTTTCATTTCTATTTTATTTCTTACACATATGTTTTCTATCAGCTTTATGATATCCAGTGGTAAATTTTTGTCATATAGTAGATGTATCACTCTTTTAATTATATTCTATCAAACGCTTTCTTTAGGTCTATGAAACAGAAAAAGGCTGGTTTGTTAAATTCTAATGATTTCTCCGCTATTTGCCTTATCGCAAAAACTGCATCGTTACATGATATTCCACTTCTAATTCCTTGTTGTTCATCCGATATATTTATGCAGGCCATTATTTTAGATTGCAGACATAAATTAATTAGTAATTTATCTTATAAACAAATTAATGTATACCAATGTATAACATTATTCTCACATTCATTTTTCTACCAACGCTCACGACAACATTTTATTCCGGTCGGAAATACATTTTGTTGTTAAGTACCTTTAAATACATGTCAAGGCTAGCTCTGGTCACGAAAATATTGATAGGAAAATATAATCAGAATAATATAATATTATTTCCCGTAAATTTAGTATTATACGTGACATTTAGTATCATTATGAAACTTTTCATCCCGTTTATCGCAACAGCACGTAAATAAAGCAGCTACTGCAGACGACCAATATGGTAGCTAATCGAGGTGAGTGTGTTTAAAAAAACTACACAGAAAGTAAAAAAATGTGATCAAATATTGAAGAACCCGCATGTTGAGATAATAATACTATCACATGACAATACGTTCTTACGTTCTTAGAGAACGTCTTAAAAAAGAGAGAGATAGGTACTGTATATATTGCTATAGGATGCTGGTTCTAAATAAAATCTATTATAAATTCTATTTACCTGTAATAAAAGTGTAAAAAAACTACTTTTGTATGTAAATGTAGCAATGTAACAAATAAAGAATGGAAAATATTTTATCAGTAAAAAATTTTACAAAAAAATATGAACACAAAATACAACATTTTTGAAAATATTAAAAGATAGGTACTTTTAATAAAATATTTTAAATATTTAATTACATAAGTTGTTCAAAATGACCTCCTAACACATTTATGCATGCCTAAAAACGGTCATTGAATGAGTTACACTACGAAGCATTTGTAAATTAACACTTCAAAATACACTTTGTATTCTATTTTTCATCTCATCTCTTGTTGTTGGAGGCATTTTATACCCTTCATTCTTAAAGTAACCCCAAAAAATCGGTCCAGTTTATTAAATTCAGGTAATATGGGTAGCCACGTTACTGGTCCATTGAAAAATGAAAATATCTCGAAAACTAATAAACTTAGACATAGGGAATGTTTTATACAAATTAAAGTACGGTAATGGTACTTTTCAATAGTGATATAAAATACAGGGTGTTCCATTTAACATTATTGAGAAAATAATGAACTTGCATTTTAACTCACCCTGTATTGGATATAAAGAAAATTAGCAATATCAATAATTTTTAAAAATTTTGACAATAAATAAAAAAATATGGCATCAATAAACCATTGCCGTTGTGCTTATTTTTATTTATACGGCGAGTTACACTTAATACGATTTTCACATAAAATTGGTTAGAATTTTGTAAATACCCTGTATAACATACCAAACCTTTATATTTTTGTGATGAAGAAGTTAACAAGATCTCGAATATAAAATAAAATAGAGGGTGTTCCATTAAAAAAAACATAAGTTTGGTCTGCCACTATGTTATCGAACACCCTGTAACATTCTTACTAATTGTGTAATGTGAAGCTCAAAGTTGGCTACAATTTTTGTTATTAACTTTTATCACTATCTATTACTATAACGGATCTACGGAGCTTTACCCCACTAATCAATCACCCTGTATACGAAACACCCAGGAGAAGATTCAACTAACAAAATGGGTTTCTGAATAAAAATTCCACTTTAAATATATGAAGAGGATATATTGAAAAAATCTTATACAAAACTGAGACAAGAAGATATTTATATTTTTTCTAATTTTAACTGTTCTGTCTATTTAAAAAGTAATAATGTTGTAATCAAGTCAGCTACATATCAACAATTTGAACAATCGGAATTGTTTTTCTCACGTAAGTCAACCTCTTGACTCTCTATTGAGCCACATTTCAATACAACACATCAATTTGTTCACAATGGATCACTTTCACCTTTGAATGCGCACGTTTCTAGACCCTATTAATGCTAATCTAGCTACTATATATTATAATTATATTTCCTTTAGCCTTCTTTGTGTAGCGAGTCGCTGAACTTGAGCTGTTTGTCAATTTATTAAACCAGGACATTATGTTACTGTATGCGCCTTTGAAAGGTACAATGTACAATGTCACGTCTATTTCTTGAATTAAATATTCTATAACGTTAAGGTACGTATCCATTAAGTTGGTGCTCCGTGTAGCAGCTCCACATAGTGGATACGTTGTAGTGATGTTGAAAAAGTAACTATTCGTTACAAAGTACCCGTTACTTACGAATACCGAAAGTAACGATAACTATACAGAGAGGCAAATCGTTACTTTGATTACTCTGATTCTGCCCTGTGATGTAACAAACCCGTTATAAATAACGTGTACACGTTATGTTAACATAACGTTTGATTATAACAGCCTGTATAACGTGTTGCCAAAAATTAGATGTGATTTATCATGATTTTAACGTGTATGTTATGCAGAATGTTATTTTCAAAACGTTAAAGTATCGTCTTGCGCGACAAGAATAACAGTATACAGAAATTGAATAAGTTAGAGGAAGACAGATATAAATATGTAGAGTGCAGCGAAGTAGGCAACTTGTTCATCGCCCAGCTGGCACCAAAACCAAGATGTTATTTGAAATTCCCGGTCGGTCCTCGGTCCGTGGTGAGGTGTTCTCTGTTTGCATTGTGCATTTTATTTGCTTGACGTGTTGTTATGTTATAAAATGGCTCAACAAGGATTGAAATAAATTACAAAACTAACATTCAAATGGATTTATCCAAAGTGGTCTCTATAGTCTGTATGTTTTCTTCATTTATATGAATAAAATGTTTTTGTTTACAAATAACATAACCTCAAAAAATAATACACTATTTATAAGAAATAACTAGCAAACCTTCTAATAGCATCATCTAATTATTTTAATAACCCGACGTATACAATCTGACAAAATTCTGGACTAAATTGTCCTTTTTTCATATTTATTTATTCTTTACACCACACGTTATTTTATAACATGAGGTTAAATAGGTCCCGTTAAAATGAACCTGTTATGTTACCAGATAACGTTTTTGAGAAACGTTATTTGTCATACATCACATCAATTAGTAGATTTTAACGTAAATGCAGGATAGCATGCATGTTATTTATAACGTGTTCGATATATCACAGGGCTGATTACTTCGTTACTTTTTACCAATCGTATCAGAGCGAGTAACGACTATTGTATCTACTTTGATTACTCTGATTACTTCGTACCAATCGTATCAGAGCGAGTAACGACTATTGTATCTACAACCAGTACACTTGATTACTTTCTAGACTGACCGGAAAAATGTGGAAATGATAATGTTTCTACAGTATGATGAACAACTTTAATTTTGTATGTATTGCATTGGTTTTAATAGAATTAAACCAGGGCATTTAGGGGGGAGATACAAAATACCTACCTACTGAGAAATACGATTTTCGATATGATTACCGGTACTCAAATACAAAAGTAACAAAAGTAATCATAGTAATCAAAGTATAGAATACATACTGTAAATGATTACTTGTTATATCGGAATATGTACTGTTGTATAATTTTTATGGGAAAAATTTAGAAAATAAATTTATATCAGAGACCACGAGATCATAGATTTTCATCGCCCTGTATATGACCAAAAATTGTAAATATTATAATTTAGTTAGTAAGCAGTGTTTTCGCGGAAAGTGAAATCCTTAAGTGATTTGTTAATGTTTCTCTGAACGGAAATACAGTGGAACGTGGAACCCCGAAAATCCGAACTAATTGGGGGACAGCCTGTTCGGATTCCAAAAAGTTCGGATTATCCGAAAGTTAGCCTAACTAGTAATTCAAAGCTTTCATTGTCGTTGATTTTGAGTCACAAAACGTTCTCGTAAAAGTGTGGACAATAATTTTGAACTCAAGTTGACTACGAGAGAACCAAAGTAAGTTTATGTTTAATCTGCATAAGCACTACATATTAAAGTACGTATTTATTTTTAAGAAATTTTAAATGTCAAAGTCCTATTAATCCTACATTGTTCAATTTTCTGGTTTTACTCTGTATAATAAACATGTTTTTAAGTTTTTGTCTTAAATTTTTTAATTTTTTTCACTTTCCGTTGGTTCGGATTAGCTGGGTTCGGATTAGCTGGGTTCGGATTTGCGGGGTTATACTATACAATGATGCGGTAAAAATTAGAAAGTACATTTATTTCGCTGTAGAATGAACAATGACGTTTTATAAATGTTTCTTAGAAGTATAGGCCGTAAACAAATTTATTGAGTTTAGAATATAAGGCTTTTTGTTTAGCATTTTGAAACAACGAAAGTAATTTGGTGTCTCCTAGAATTTAACAAAATGTAAAAGTTGTATACAAAATAAATTGGTTCTTAAGAAATGAAAATATGGATGTAGTGGGTAGACAGGATGTTTGTGATTGGCGGAGAAAGATAGATGGTGGGGATGAGAGTGTTGAGTCTGATTTTGAGGAGAGAAAAAATGGTCACCGTGTAATGAATATCTGGAGAGTACAGTCCAGTTTTTAAAAAGTGAGAAGTCGGTGTAAAGTGGTGAAATTGGCCTTTGCGAGCAGATCGTGGTGAAACGAAATCGTTGACCGAGTTGAGAAGTTAATTTTCCTTGTGTCCGAGGAGATTCCTGTTTTCTGTCTAGAACGAGTAGCCGGTGGGTATCAATTTGCACAAGATATCGAGCAGAGAGAAAACTGAATAGAGATTTCGAGCGAGTCCCGTTGTTTGTTTGTTGGTGAAGCTGCTTGGACGAGAAGGACCTTTCGCTACATCCCAGGAGCACGTGTGGGAGAATCGAGGACTACGCAATCCAGGAAGAAGTAAAGAAGAAACAAAAAGGTTAGTCAGAATTTTTGTGAAACGGAGAGAGTTTGTTTTATATCCACACCATATTTGTTTATTTTTGTATTGAGCAGTTCTATAGCATAATTTAGTCATTCCAAAATTTAAAGAAGAAATAAGTAATCAATTCAAAAGGAGAAAAATAAATTTTAGTAATTTTTGTAAGAATAGTATAACGAATTATTTAAATAAAATGTTTGTTAAAACAAAGGAGATATCAGAATTAAAGCTTAATTTATTAGATGAGAAAGAGTTGCAACAGAATTGAATTTTAGCATAATTTTTAAATCTTATATTTATGGTATATTGGATAAATAAAAAGTATTTATAACATTTATATGACATCAAGTGTATTTTTAATTTCCCTGTTTTGTCCCTGGATGAATTAAGCAACTAGAGATATTAGAAGCCACAAACCTAAGTTAATGCATTAAAATTAAAATAGCCCTGGGAATAAAATTTGTTAGAAAATTTAATTTAATTTTGGTTTTATTTTACATAAGTAATAATTAAAATAATTAAGTTATTAAGGGGGGGTATGGTTTGAAATCAACAGATCAAGCACATTTTTGTGAATTTTTTTCGAAGCTATGGTACAATTATTTTATTTTTAAATTAAATAAACATATTAAATACAATTCAAAGAATATTTGGAAAAAAAATTCAATCCAAAATATTGAAAAGTAGGTAAGCCATTGGTGACAAATTTTGACAGACAGCTCACAAAAAATGGATTTTGGAGTGGACATCAGAACTCGCGTCTAGATCATACGAAACAAAAAATTCAAAAAGATTTAATTAGCTGATGAGTTTCACGAGGTCACAGCGTCGAGTTTTTTTATTTTTAATGATTTTTGAATTTTTGGTATTACTCAGAAATCAAAAAAATGAATTTTTTGGTAAAAATTTTGTGAAAATCAACAGATTTATTATTGTTGAACAAAAAATAAGCAAAAAAAGAAAAAATCTCGACGTTGTTACCTCATGAAATGTCTCAAGAAAATCTGTGCAAAATATCAGGTAGATCGGCCGAGTAGTTTTTCAGTTACAATGTCCACCGCATTTGAAAAAGCAGTTTTGAGAAAACTGCGTTTAAAGTTTTGACAACTGCATCTTCATCTTCTTATTTGTCTGCCAAATCGTAAAGTCATGCACATTGGAATATGTTTTTTGAATCGAGGAGTAATCTACAAAAGAGAAGGCGAACAGTTGTTTAACGTTTCTCACTACGCTCAAGCGTGCTGGCGCGAAGCCGCGGCAAAGCGAGTCGAAGGTAGAGATATTCAACACGCTGTATCTCTGGTAATTTTACTCCGATTATTTTGAAAGAGAAACTCTCTTTTCAGAGAGTATTCTTGAAAGTATGCACGTTTATTTGAAATAATAAAAAAAATTAAATATTCCAAACCATACCCCCCCTTAAGCTATCTTTATAAAAATCTACGGAAATTAATAAATTGAAAAATACAGATATAATTCTGAATGACCAACTTGAGATAAACAGCTCCCCACTTAGTGCAGTCACTGAAGGTGAATATGAGCTATTACCTCCGATTTCGTTGAACCTCCATCGATTTGCACGAAAATTGGTGAGTGGTTAGAGGATATCTCAAGGAACGAAGGTGACATGGTGCCAACTTGCGCTTTTACTCTGGGGGTGGATGCCACCCCTCCTCGGGGGTGAAAATTATTTTATAAAAAATAACCCCACAATTCGATAGAGCGACTAATTATAAGCAAAATTTGTTATATAAAGTTATTAAAATAAATCAAAACTTTTTGAGTTATTAAAGATCAAAGATTTTAATTTTTCGTGAGAAAAATGCATGTTTTTAACCGATTTTTCATAAATAACTCAAAAACTATAAGTTTTAACAAAAAAATTATTATTGTCAAAATTGAGGCTAATAAAAAATCAAATAAATTCCTTACTAGAAAAACCTTTCAATGTTAACTGAAAGTGAGTTATAGGTTATAGGTAATTGAATGTATATTTCTTTCGTCGAGTACCCAAATCTAAGTATTCAAGCTTAAATACCGGGAAAATGATGCATTTTATAACATAAACTTATTAAACATTTGTCAAAGCTCATTGAAATATCTATCAAATAAGTGCTCGAACAAGTTGATAGCATTAAAGTTTATGCACCAAAAATGCTTCAAAATGTATCTTTTAAAAAATTTTCTAAAAAATGTTATTGTTTTTTTGTAAATAACTCCGTTAAATTTTAAAGTAACAAGTTCATCTAATAACTGGTTAAAATTTTATTCCAAAATAGTCATTTATACCTCTTACTTTTTTAAAAATAAAAGGTTAAATTAATGGCCCCGGTTACATGGTTCTCGCAGCAAAATTGAAATTTAAACGTTTCTATCTCGGATATTTTTTACTCTACGAAAATAGTAAAATGGGTAAAGTATTTGTTACAAAAAAAACTAAAATTTAGTTATTTATCATTTTTTACGTATATTGAGTATTTTTGGAGTTATTATCAAAAGAAAATAAAAAGTACGATAATTCTAAAAATTCTGATTTTTTTAAATTATACCTTTTTTTCAAAAATATGCATTCTAAACCGGTCAAATTTGTTGAAATAATTAACTAGGATAACATAAAGAAATTCTTGTGAGGATTACTACAAATTTTAATTTTTGCGGAAATGGCGTATGTTTAGTTTTTAACTTTTTCCTAAAAAAATCGAAAGGGTTCTCTTATTTCCATCATAACTTGCTTAATTTTGATGCTATTAACTTCTACTGAAGCTCATTTGATAGGTATTCCGAAGTACTTTGACAAGTGCTTAACAAGTATATTCTATAAAATGCATCGTTTTCCCGTTATGTAAGTATGAATACTTAGATTTGAGTACTCGTCGAAAAAAATATACATTCAATTACCCATAACTCACTTTAAAATAACATTAGTTTAATTCTTTAAGTGGGGAGTGTATTAAATTTTTTATTATCTTTAATTTTGGTAATATAGCTTTTTTACAAAAGCTTATAGTTTTTGAGTAATACGTGAAAAACAGCTTTAAAACATGCATTTTTTTAAGAAAAAATAAAATCTTTGATAACTCAAAAAGTATTGATTTATGTTAATAACTTTATATAACAAATTTTGCTTAGAAGTTGCCCCTCTATCGATTTCTGGTATTATTTTTAATAAAAAAATTTCACCCCCGAGAAGGGGCGGCAACCACCCCAGGGTAAAAGCGCAAGTTAACATCATGTCACCTTTGTTCCTTGAAGTATCTTCTAACTACTTACCAATTTTCATGAAAATCGATGAAGGTTCAACAAAATCGGAGATGAAAACCTTCAGTGACTCCACTAACTCCTCAACCTGTTCAGTTAAAAACTTTAAAATGCAAACACATAGTAAAATAAATCACTTGAGAAAGGCACTCTGCCGAAACAGCTGTAGTCACATAGTTTTATAATAAGTTTTGTGGAAGTATCGAAAACAAAAACTTCCGTCAAGTAACGGTCGTATCCATCAATTACAGAAAAAAATGTTTATTTTGACAAATAAGTATTATTTTTCGCCAAATTCAATGTTAAAGCTGTCACCCACCTGCCTCTTAACAGTTTGGACATTTAATTTAAGCAAAAAGCAGTGTTTATTTGTTAGATACACATTTTTTTGCTTTTGACGGCAAAAAAATGTATTTTGAATTAAATAAATTACATACGTTCTGCTTTTTGTCTCAAATAATTAATTCAAAAAAATTGTTTTTGGACACCCTGTATAGGTAAAGAATTATGTTAATGTTTATATTACTGAGTAGAGAATTAAATAAACTTTTAAATGAGCTATCACACGATCCCTACTCTCATTTAGAAAATTCATAATTTAAAATTAAAAATCGACATGTTTCGGGATTTATGTTCATTCTCGAGAAAATGTATTTATTCCAACCTAAACGTCCTCACTGTATATTGATTTGTAGAATCGTTATGAATCTTTTTTACACGGACATTTATAAAATGGTCACTTTACATTACAAGGATGAATAGAAAAACTTCGGATGTTTTTTACTTATGAGTTCATGTTCCAACGCACGCTTAAACGCTTAAAATGTTATTAGTATTCCATTAACTATGATATTATAGCTATATACATGCATACAATGTAATTGGCATTCAAATTCAAATCAAATGTTAGTTGAAATTGCTTCCGCTGAGAAATGCAGTTACGTCAAATTAAATTATACATTGATAAAGCGACATCAAATAAGTACACGCTCTACACCGACTTGTTGATCATCTAGATCTAGAATCAAATTATATTCAGATTATAATAAATAGATAAATAGATAAATATAATGTTTTATCTTCTCGTCTTCTTCGTGTACCTGTAGCGACACGCTTTATTAATAACTTTTCTCAAAACGAAATAATATGTGTCATATAAAATTCACATTTAATATACTAACCAGATGCTAAGAAGTGCCGTTAAGTTTTACGAAACGAAATTTATCCCTAACCATACGTTTTTGGTGTGTTCAGTTTAACAAACTGAATTCCCCATAAATTAATTACCTTATCGGACCTCATGTCAATAACTCACTTGGAAATGCATCCGAAGATGTTTCTTAAAACTGCAGAAATGTTTCAACTTTTAAACGCCAGATCTAAATAATTTATCGCCTTTCTGGCCAGATGGTAGAAACGCAAACATATTAGCGTTTGTGGTTTTTTTCAGCCACGATACACAACCTCCCGTCGGTAGTCACACCCCAGCGGGCGTCGGGATAGGTCAACAACACACCCTTACGAGATATAAGCAAAACACGTATTTTTACCGATTAAAATAAATATATTATTGAAAGTTTGTGTTTACATTTATTTTAATTTTAGTTAATCGTTCCCGAACCATTCGGAACATTGGTGACCCCGACGTGATAATGGCAATCATTCTCCCGAAAAGTAGATCTTATCCAAAAAACTAAAAGAGTAAAACACATATCAATCATCAAGAAGATAAACCACAGTGTGCCAGTCTGCCAATCTTCTAAGAAATAATCGTCAGAAAGAGTAGCAGATGACAAGAATAAATTAAATGGAATTAAGATTGATACTACTAGTTAAAATTTGATTTACACGTGCATACAGGGTGAGTCATGAGGAACTGTACATACTCCTACCTCGTATAGAGGCCCCTATGGGGAATAACAAATGACCATTAAAAAGTGTCTGCTCCCATTGTTTAATAATATACAGGGCGAGTTTCGCATTTTGACAGAAATTTGTATTCGTCATAATTTTTGAACGGTCAGATCGATGTGTCTCTTATTTTGGCCAATCGTTACACTATTACCACCTAATCAACTAATTTATTCAAACTAGGAAAAAATCAGGTCCGGCTTTAAAAAAATTAGTTCGTTTGGGTCTTAGAAAAAATTTCACCCTGTATACGCTTTTTGAAAACTCTAATATGGATTTTACAAATTAGACAAATAGGCAATTAAAATGGCATATTTATTCTTTTCCGCACACGATTACTTAATTTTTTATAAAAAAATCAAATTTCACTATGAATTAAAAGTTTGGTAAAATGAACCATAGATTTAAAAAAAATAACTTTTATAATAAAAATTAATTTTTTTTGCACAAATAAGTAATATATGTTACCATCCAATCAACTGATTTATTCAAACTAGAGAAAAATCAGGTCCGGATTTAAAAAATTAGTTCGTTTTGGTCTTAGAAAAAATTTCACCCTTTATACGCTTTTTGAAAACTCTAATATGAATTTTACAAATAAGACAAATAGGCAATTAAAATGGCATATTTATTTTTTCCCCACACGGTTACTTAATTTTTTATTAAAAAATCAAATTTGTCAAAATCGGAATTTTAACCTAAAAATGAAAAAAAAATGAACTCACGGTTTAACTCGCTACAACTCTGTTCCATTTTAATATTTTTTTTCTAAAATTTTTACAGCACCTACCTCTTACCATTGTGAAGACTATGAAAATTGTTGTAGACTTTCAGTCTTCTTCTTGTAAAAGTTGCAAACCTGTAAATCGCAAAAATTAGGTGGAAAAATTTAAAATTTATCAATTTGATCATGATCACGTCTATGTTAAACTATAGAGTCCAAAAGAAGTGTTATGGGAAGTTTTAGATCTAGACGTGTTATAGAAAAAAAAAAAAGGTAAAACTTTTAATTTTAAGAAAAACGTTGTTTTTGTAAATTAATTTTTGTAAAAAAAGTTAATTTTTTTTAAATCTATGCCAAAACTTTGCCAAACTTTTTATGCATAGTCAAATTTGATTTTTTTAATAAAAAAAATAAGTAATCGTGTGGGGAAAAAATAAATACGCCATTTTAATTGCCTATTTGTCTTATTTGTAAAATTCATATTAGAGTTTTCAAAAAACGTATACAAGGTGAAATTTTTTCTAAGACCCAAACAAACTAATTTTTTAAATCCGGGCCTGATTTTTTTCTAGTTTGAATAAATCAGTTGAGTGGGTGATAACATAAATTAAATATTTGTTCAAAAAAAATTCATTTTTGTAATAAAAGTTATTTTTTTTAAATCTATGGTTCACCAAACTTTTAATTATTCATAGTCAAATTTGATTTTTTTTTTATAAAAAATTAAGTAATCGTGTGGGGAAAAAAATAAATATGCCATTTTAATTGCCTATTTGTCTAATTTGTAAAAATCATATTAGAGTTTTCAAAAAGCGTATACAGGGTGAAATTTTTTCCAAGACCAAAACGAACTTATTTTTTAAATCCGGGCCTGATTTTTTTCTTGTTTGAATAAATCAGTTGATTGGTGGTAACATAAATTAAATATTTGTTTAAAAAAAATTAATTTTGGTAATAAAAGTTAATTGTGTTAAATATATAGTTCACTTTACCAAACTTTTAATTCAATATCAAATTTGATTTTTTTTATAAAAAATTAAGCAATCGTGTGCGGAAAAAAATTAATATGTTATGTTAATTGCCTATTTGTCTAATTTGTAAAATTCATATTAGAGTTTTCAAAAAGCTTATACAGGGTGAAATTTTTTCTAAGACCCAAACGAACTAATTTTTTTAAAGCCGGACCTGATTTTTTTCTAGTTTGAATAAATCAGTTGATTAGGTGGCAATAGTGTAACGATTGACCAAAATAAGAGACACATCGATCTGACCGTTCAAAAATTAGGACAAATACAAATTTCTGTCAAAATGCGAAACTCGCCCTGTATATTATTAAACAATGGGAGCAGACATTTTTTAATGGTCATTTGTTATTCCCCATGGGAGCCTCTATACGAGGTAGGAGTATGTACAGTTCCTCATGACTCACCCTGTATATGAAAATTAGAAATATATATTTAAAACTAAAATATCAGAAACCATGCTCTTAGATGGGAGGTTAGGTTAGATATAAAAATATTAGAAAGACTGTTATACGGAACTAGGTATGCATGGAATATAATGAGGAATATAATGACTGTAAGAAATTATTATAAAAAAGCTGTATGAAAAACTCACCCCAAGAGAATATTAATTGTTGATGGAAAATGTTTTAATATTCGAATTACATGCCTATTTAAGGAATAATTCTTCCCTTCCTTTTTGTATCTTCTGGTAGGGATGAAGTGACACTGTCATTGAAAACGACATTTGAAATGACGACCAAGTACTATGAAGTTGCAGGCATGTTCCGTATTGAGAGACAGCTATTTACAGAGGAAGAATATACGGGGTACGTTCAGTATGATGATTTAGATTTTAGATGAAAAGAGATATATTAAATAAAACTTTAAAAAGGGAGTAAACCACCCCTGAGTTAAAAGCGCCATAAGATATAGGGTAGACTTTGTTTCTTGAGCTATTCCCTACTTACAGTGAAAATATCAAGTAAGTTGATGCAGTAGGGTGGAATTCGGAGCCAAATACCCTCACTGACTGCACTAATAGATACCTACATCATTCATACATTACCATAGTCTACCGGACATCATAGGGAAACCTGGCGAATTTGAACGTCCCCGTAAGATTTGGGCAGCCCTTAATCGAATTCGAACAAACTGTGGAAGATGCGCCGACTCCCTCCACAGATGGGGTAAACTCCCCTCGCCTTCTTGTGACTGCGGCGCTGCAAGACAGACGATCAGTCACATTGTTCAGGACTGCCCACGCAGAGCATACACAGGCGACCCTATAGACTTTGTAATGGCAACCGAAGGGTCAATCGAATATATAAAAAAATTGGACATCTGTTTGTGATGCATTGTATAATGCATAAATCTAAATATATTCTGTGATATACTTAAGCCATACGCTAAATAAAATAAATTCATACATGAATGCATTCACTTAAAGGGTCATTTGGATACCACAATAAAATCACCAATAATTGACATATCTAAATATTTAAAGAAGAGTGGATTGAAAGATATTTTCCCTAATTTTGATATTGCTTTACGCATTTATTTGTGCCTCCCAGTTGCCAACCAACGTGTCCGCCGAAAGGTCATTTTCGAAAATGTCAAGAATTGAAAATAGTCATGAAAATAATTTCCGATCAAGTATGACGCAAGAACTTCTTAACAATTTGTCGATTTTGTCCATAGAAAGTGACGTAACAAAGGCGATAAATTATGACGACATTATAGATAATTTTTTCACAGAAAAATCAAGAAAGAATCTGATGTGATCGAACTGGAATGACAATTTTTATGTATTCTTATTTAAATAAAAAAATCTGCTTGCAATTTTTTTTCGCAAAAATGGTACATGCTTGAAGGGAGGCTACTAGAGAATTGCCTAGGGCGTCAATTGACCTAAACGCGGCCCTGCAGACATCAGAAATTTTTCAATTTCTAAATTATTCGATGACATGAATACCAAGTAAACGGGATATATCGTAAATTAATTGAACTTAGATTGCAAGTCTTCCTCTACCTACATGATAAACAATCTTGTTTCTTTTAATTATCGCTGTGACGAAACAAATCAGCCTTGTGCAGATAGCGAAAGAGTACGCGCACAAGAAGATATATTATTATACAATAAAGTAATCATAACATTACATAATGTATTATGTACGTAATCAAAACAGGAAACTTTCGTTGAGAGATAAGCCATAGCAAATATATGCCAAGCTTTATTCAAGTGAATCAAAATCCAAATTATACAGTATTTATTAGTAAACATGAATTCGATAAGTAATATTTTATTTCGTAAATCAATATACGATTATACTTTGTATAGTATTATAACAGAACTATTATTAGTGATATATTCCCCTAAGTATAAATAAGTTAAACAGGAAGAAGCTTTATGCCCGCACTTCACTCTCGCCGAAGTCGATCGAGGTTCAACAAGTACGAGAGTGTAGACGGCCACCTTGTGTAACTTTGCCTTACTTCGTTCTACTTCCATTCTCTGTCGGTCTGGCGCGTCCGAATCAAAGGGATCTTTGTCGGTATCGCACCGCTCTTTGTCGCTCTTTGTCCTCGCGAAGTAGAACGAGTGTGTAGAGAGGGTACTCCGGTCAACTTTGGCGAAGTAACTTCGCCGAGAGTGTGGAGCCCGCTTCAAACAAAGAGATATCGGAATACAGAGCTACTTTTATCAACGGTGAGAGCAAAAACAGACGAACCGCTCTGCAGCGCTACTGAGTAGATCCACAAAGTGGCTTACAAGCGATTTTGTAGCCCCAATGATTTAATGGATGCCACAGTGGCGAAGATCGGCAACAGTGGCTGGCCACTGTTGCCGATCTTAAATCTCTACATAATACAACTAAATTTAAAAGTTACCCAAACTGGAACATGAAGTAAAAACCACTTCTATGTAAAAGGTATATTTACTAAAAATTTTTAGAATCCCAATGGATTCAATAAAATGAGTTACTCTCGGGTAGAGTTTCACCATGTTCCCAGAGGTTTAATCCCTGAACATCGGCGTTTAGCCATTTTAAATTTATTTTAACATAATGTAGATATATTTATAATCACAACCATTGTTTGGTTCTGGGGCTATTTTGCAAGTATTCAAATTCACTGATGATGGACCGATAGGTTTGAAAACGTTCTGATGAACTCATTTTATTGAATCCATTGGGATTCTAAAAATTTTTAGTAAATATACCTTTTACATAGAAGTGGTTCATGTTCCAGTTTGTTTAACTATAAGGTATACAGCCAACCCAGAGAACTACCCCTTTTTAGTTTAAAAGTTACCGTTCTTAAATCTCTTAGATTCAACAAAATGCAATCCACATGTCTTTTAAATATCCAGCTCGAGGGACCAATGTTAATTGCCATATTAAAAAGTGTTCTGTAGCGATTCCAGGATGATGAAAAAACGGACAATAATTTAACAACATTGAATTTGTTGAAAAGGGAACCTACAATAATTTTTAGCGATGTCGATATGAAAAGGGCGGTATCATTGAACTTCGCCAATATATTATTATGTCTACTCGCTTGTGTTGTCTTTTTGCAGAGCTGCCAAAAGTGTGCCGTATAATTTTGTGTATTCTTGTTACCATCAGTTCTTTCATTCTCTTATTTAAACAGAGCAAAAATGTATTTGCAGAGTTCTCAAGGACAAGAGAATTTGTCAGCTTCGAAGCACAATACCTTAGAGCTCGAAACAAATGACAGTCGATGAAAAGCCCTATAGAGTTAAATTTTGTAAACTAGACTAGCTGGTAAATCTTTCCTAGACATAAAGCATTTCCCAAAGAGTTGTGTAACTGAACTTATGTAACTGAAATAGTATATTAAGTATGGAGAACGGTAAGGGTTTTATACCGATCGAAGACAATTGTTTGGAGGAGGAGCGGAGCGACGACTCCAATTATTGTCTGAGATCGGTTATCCTTAACGTTCGACATGCTTATAACGTTTTTTGCACGATTGATACCATTATAAATTATAAAATTAAACATTTTCGTCATATTGACTAGTTTCATTCATTTTATCAAGATAGATACTTTGGTTGTTAGGTAGTAACTAGGGTGCATAAAAACAATGGAGAATTGAGTTTTTATTTAGTTGTCAATAATTTTAAGTACAATTTTGATTATTATAAATTAAAATATGAGCGAAAGTGAATTTGAAGAAATTGAACGGGCTTGGGAAGAAGGGTTCCGCAATTATTCCCGAAAAAATCCAAAATCCGTTATCAAAATACCTACCAAAGTTTTAAAAAATGGTGCGAAGGCAAGAATTTAAGAATCGAAGAAAAGACTCTATTGGCATATTTCGTTCAAAGACATACGCAGTTGAAAGCTCCTGGAAGCCTCTGGGCAGAATATTCAATGATTAAATCCACCGTTTTTCTTTATGATAGCATTGATATTTCCAAGTTTTCAACTTTGATCGCGTATTTGAAGAGAAAAAATGTTGGATACTACTAATGTATGCGATTCTGCAGGAGTTTCTGTTAGAAGTGAAACCACAGCCCAAACAAGTGGGATTTCATTAAATAATTTAACAAATTGTACCATAAGTTTCAATATTAATAAATAATTCATTAGTTTTCTTTATTATTTCAAAAAATAAATTAAAATTAAGAGATTGTTTAACTCGACGGTAAGTGAATTACTTACCGTCGAGTTGGAGTACTTACCGTCGAGTTGGATTACTTACCGTCGAGTTGCTAGTAAATGTCACCTACTGACGTAAAATCTGTCACGGTAAACAGTCAAAAATGATCAATCGTGCAAAAAATGTATTTTTTTACAAAACTTCTCTTCTAACTAAAAGTTGTGTTTTACAATTTTTTTTTTTATTTCAGATAACCAGCACAGAGGTGTTACAATCGTTCATAGACAGAATTAGCGAAGTGAATTCTGTCCTAAATTGCGTCGTGGCTGACAGATTCGAAGAAGCCAAAAAGGAAGCTCAAAAAGTTGACGAACTGATAGCCTCGGGAGCTATTCCCGAAGAAAAGCTTGCTCAGGAGAAACCGTTTTTGGGTGTCCCCTTTTCGACCAAGGACTGTATTCCGGTCAAAGGTGAGTGCCAATAGAATTTTATATAGAATTGTTACGTTAGTCACTTGTCAACGACCCCTAGATTATACTCTCGTGTAAACAACCGTCAAGTACCTGTTTTCAGGTTGTTAGGGTCTACTGATTCCTTAAATAGGATTCGATAGGATTAAAAAGACTGGAAGCGTTATCAGACCAACTGTCGGGTCAAACGAAAATTCCAGAACCAACATCAAAGAATATAAATAAGAGAATTTATGTGAAACGGGGTCAGTCGTTAAAATTACTGTCCGTGTTATAAATGTCTGATATAAATTGTAAGTAAATAATTGTAGATATTTATAAGTTGTATGTTTTAATGTGTATAATTAAATTAAAAATAAAGATAAAAATGTACATATACCATTTTTATTCAGTTGAAATGCGACGCCAAAACCGTCTTAATTTGTACTTAGATTAGAGAGCGCAACCAGCACTCTTATCGACGATTTCACCTCTTGTTAGAGGCTCTTCAGAGAATGCATAGGCTGGTTTCTCTAGTCCAGGTAAATTTTTTTCGACATATTAGTACCCCATTGCAACTGACGTGAAGGTAGTAGGTGCGTAGCGGCATCTGCTAAATTAAAGACTAAGTTTTTCAACCTAATAAAAATATTTGTAAAATAAAATATTTTTAAAAGATTTTTAATTGAAAAACTTATTGGCCCATGTCACCTCCAAGGCTTCTACAATATGCAATCCATCTGGCTTGCATATTGTAGAAGCCTTGGAGGTGTCACCAGGAAAATGGCCCAATAAGTTTTTCAATTAAAAATCTTTTAAAAATATTTTATTTTACAAATATGTTTATTAGGTTGAAAAACTTTCATTTAGCAGATGCCGCTACGCACCTACTACCTTCACGTCAGTTGCAATGGGGGACTAATATGTCGAAAAAATTTTACCTAGACTAGAGAAAGCAGCCTATGCATTCTCTGAAGAGCCTCTAACAAGAGGTGAAATCGTCGATAAGAGTGCTGGCTGCACTCTCTAGTCTAAGTAAAAATTAAGACGGTTTTGGCTTCGCATTGCAACTGAATAAAAATGGTATACATTTTTATTTTATTTTATATTAGTATTACTCTTATAGAGTAATTATGTCCATTTTCCGTTGGAACTTTACCAAGCTGCAGACGGGGGGTTGTGAATTGCATAGTGTAGAATTCCTTCCCTTTTGTCTTCACTGCAGCATCCATCTGGCTTGCATATTGTAGAAGCCTTGGAGGTGTCACCAGGAAAATGGGCCAATAAGTTTTTCAATTAAAAATCTTTTAAAAATATTTTATTTTACAAATATTTTTATTAGATTGAAAAACTTAGTCTTTAAAAATAAAGACTAATAAATTAATTGTTTTCAACTAAAATGAGTATTAAAAATAAAATGAAGTGAAGAACATATTACAGAATAATATACAACTTTTTTAAAATGGGGTGTTTATCTTCTTCTGTGTGTGCCGTGCTTGTTTTTAAGCGTTGGTCGTATTAACAAGCTGATAAATGTGTCTTGGTCTTTTCAAGCGTTGGTCGTATTAACAAGCTGATAAACATACGCATTGCGCCATTGAGTTTTAGACCAATTTTCAGCTTGCCACGGGGATTGCTTAAATAAGAATCGAAAAGGATGGCGCAATGTAAGTAAGAATTAAGGCGGCTCTATCTATATGCTGAGCTGGGCTAAGCTGGAGCTTAAGATTTGTTGCTGCAACCAGGCATAAGAATCTCACAGTATAAACAGGCTTAACAGGCATTGGCTCAACATCCTTCAGGGGAAGATCCTCTGACTAGATTTAAAAAAGAGCTAAAAACAACCAGAATAAAAAAAATATGAAAAAAAAATTTTTCAGAAACGCTTTTCTTTAGTTACGAGTGACTAAAATTAAAAATATTATAAAAAAATCAACTAAAAAGCAAAAAATTAAAAAAAAATTGAAAAAATCTAACACATCCGTCAAAGAAAAGCGCGGCGCGTGTTCATCGAATAAACGGTTTTCGCCCCATGCTTTTCTTTAACAAATGTGTTAGATTTTTTCAATTTTTTTTTTATTTTTTGCTTTTTAGTTGATTTTTTTATAATATTTTTAATTTTAGTCACTCGTAACTAAAGAAAAGCGTTTCTTAAAAAAATTTTTTCATATTTTTTTTATTTTTTACTTTTTAGTCTTACACTTTTCAAACATTAAAATATATCGTCATGTTTATTAAAATATGTATAAAACATAATATGATGTACTAACATGAAAAGTAGTCGGATTCGGCAAAAAATTTGAAACTTTATTGTTTATTAATGAAGCATAACGTAAACAATTAACGTAAAAAGTGAAATTATGTATTGTTCATATCATTAGCTATTGGGACCGTGCAAGTTCGGCAAAGCGACCTCTATTTCTACGCTCTGTACTTTTATTCGCACTTTTAATTATATTGGCCAATTATAATAGTCCTGGTTGCTGGATAATTGTCAAGGCCATAGTCCAAAAAAATAATAAGAAAAAATAAGATGCAGGTTATGTTTAGCAAACGTAAACAATTGTATGTAGTAAATAAAATTAGTTATTAAAATGCAGTACTGCAAGCAAAATAAAATTAATTAAATTTACCTTTATATAATAATTGCATATCATATCAATATTGTGGAGCAATATATAATTTTTCTGCTTCAATGACATAGGGTATGAAATATACGTCAATTTGACAATTTCAATTGACAATATGAATTATTTAAGATAGTTGCAATATTTCTCCGCGACTCGCGCACGGTCGTTTCTCGTTTCCCTTCCAAGTACTTGCACACCGCGAATACAATCCGTAAAAGTTTGAAATTTTTACATTGTAAAAAACAAGAGAATTTAAGCGTTTTCCATTAAAATAGTTTTTTTTTTATTTAAACAATTAATAAACATGAAAAGAATTTTTTATTGACTATTCGTGTATTGTTCCCGCGAATGCATATGTCTGCAAATTTTCATTCATTTGCATTGAAGAAAAGGCAGTCAAATTAACGTCTAAAGATTTGACGCAAACTATTGAACTAAATAAAAGCGTTTAAAAATATAGAAAGCAGCTAAGTTGACTAACCAGGTATTTTAACATCATGTCAAACATATTATGTTTAATTCAATTAAAATTATGTATAGACGAGGAAAAACTGTGTGTCTTTCCACATGTTTGATGTGTTTATAAACTCGTATATCCACTTAATACCTTAAGTGTATTGGAAAAATAGTATAAATAGGCAAATAATCACTTATCTTTTATCAGAATAACTGCCTTTTACCACTTTCCGTATCGATTGAATGCTCATTCTCATAAAAGGTAGACACAAAATCGAAAAATGCCCCTAGCCTATAATCAGCAGCATGATAAATTCCGATAATGATGAGTTTACTGGAAAATTTGAAAACATATTAGAGACGACACGATCGATAGGCGACGCCGTTTTAATTCCAATAACGCCATGTAATGGAGAGTACAGGGCGGAGAAAACAAAACAAAGTCAGATATCTGGTCTGGAAACATACTGTACACGGTGGAAGAAATACTAAACATGCAAATATCCGATCTATAATAAAAGCCACAGTTAGAATGCAGTGCAGATAGCTTAGCTTATAGTACAGGGGTGGCCAAACTGTGGCTCGCGAGCCTCATGTGGCTATTTGAAGGATAATCTGTGGCTCTCAACAAATGTACCTGAATTTATTTTAATTTTTGTGTTTCAAAATGTCTTAAATTACTGCCATCAAATATAAAAGACTAAGTGTAACATCAGGACTTAGACAAAGAGACCCCTCATCACTGTTGCTATTCAATTTGATATTAGAATTTGTAATAAGTAAAATATCATCTGAGCTGACAGGAGTAGTGCGAATCGAGGATCAAAACTATTGCTGATGATCTACGTGCAGTCGCTCATTCTATAAGAGATGTGAGAGGTGTTACCCCAGGCTGTGGGTGAAAAAACGTGATATAATTCAGGAATTTTTTAAACCTATCAGGTGTTGTAAAGGACGATGCCAGGAATAACTTCTACTAAAATGTAACCAAAAATATTGTGCGCTTTTTTTTATTGCGATTTTTTATTTGTTTTTGCAATTTTTAAAGATTTTTAATTTTGCAGCTTAGGATATTGATTTTAGAGAAAAACTTTTTAATAGAAAGTTGTAGTAAATTAAAAAACCTACAATTTGAGCTGTGGTAAGTTTAATTTCGTTAATTGGTTATTGCAAAACAGCCTGCGAAAGGTCCAAAATGGCCGTTTTTTACAATTGCATTATTTATTGTACAAATAATTTTTTTTATTTTTTAAAGCTTTAAAATGAAGATCTTTCAATTCCAAACATAAAAAAAATTGTAAAGCCAGATTAACGAATTTGTTGCTTAGATATTATAAATTGTTTATCACAAGAGGTCAAATGTCGAAGGCTATAACTTTTTGAAAAAAAATCGTAGAGAGTTGGTGAAACATCTAATCTCCTTCTAAAGAGTTATATTTTCATATTCTGATGTAAATAAATGCATAAAACATTTTTAAACCTATAATTTTTGGGTTTGAAAATAAGGGGGCAAATTTCATTATAAACATTTAGAGCTGAAACGGCCCTGTACATCCTATGAGTTTTAACTTACAGATTATTGTTGCTAAAGATGAAACGAAGATTTATAAAAAAATAAAAAATTTCTACGACCAACTGAAGCCGAGATAATTTTTGGGTTTGAAAATAAGGGGGCAAATTTCGTTATAAACATTTAGAGCTGAAGCGGCCCTGTATATCCTATGCGTTTCTAACTTACAGATTATTGTTGCTGAAGACGAAACGAAGATTTATAAAAAAAATTGAAATTTTCTTTTTTTTCTTAAATCCTAGTGCCTTTATTTATAACAATTAAGAAATTATTTTACAGTCATTGACTAAAGAAAGACCTATATTATCTTAAAATAAAAATTATTATAAAATATAATTACATTTAATTCTTAAAAATTATTTTTTAAATCGGTGCTTTTGCAAGCGGCCGAATTTTGCAAATCGCCCGGCTCGCTTCAAATCCGCGCGCGCGGAAAATTTTTACGTAACTTGTATTAAATTTTGACAGAAAACAATTTAATAATATTACCATTATAATATACAGTCTATTTACCACTGTATTTGTTTTTCTTGATAAACTTTTATATGTGAAATCCAAAAAGAATAGTCACTACAAAAAGAAAAAGTTTTATATTGTATATTATAGTAAGAAGTAACATTATTATTATTATATTTATATGTATAACAATGAAAAAATTAAAAATATAGTTATATATTTCAAGTTAAGTCAATATTCTACCTCTTACTCAAGGGCTTGAGCCATAAATCTTACAAACATGCGTGTCGTCGGCTAGTGGGTGGATTTGGCATAGGGAAAAATAACATCTCATTTGCCGCTAATTCGTCCAACGGTGATCAACTACAAATTAGGGTGGTTCGAAAAAAACTTTTTTTTTATTTCAGATCGCTATAGTGCGCAAAAGTTGCCATTGGTATAGACTTGAAAAAAGCACTAATTATTATTTTTTTATTAATTTGTCTTCCGGTCGCGCAATGCCATCGAAGTTAGCAAAAATTGTGAATTACCTTAATTTTTCATATATTTTTTTAACAGGCCAGATGGTTTTAATTGCGTTCCTATACCATTAATTAACTACTAAAAGTATGTAAAATCAATATAAATGCACTTATTATACATTTGTTTCATATCTTCCGGTCGCGCAACATAATACAAAATGAGTAAAATTAGTAGTTTTTGCAAAATTTCAAAGTTTGACTGTTTGGTACAATTTAATCATACGACTTATAGAGATGCTATAGTTTAATATAATTACAATAATATATTTAAAATCCAAGCATATAAGATAAATTTTGATATTCAACAGCAGACTACCGAGAGTCGAGGCGAAAGTGACCAGTGCCAGCGAAGCGCGCGCTGCCACAAATAAAGATGCATGTGGGAATACCTCTACAATGGAGTATTTGTCTTCTCCATTACAACGAACTGCGATTCCACCACCTTTTCCAACACTTAGATGAAAATACAACAGGCCCAATAGGATATTCCGGACCAATTGGAAAGGCCCTACCTGATTGTGAAAGACTACCATTTATTGATTTTAATCCTATTGATTGTGAGATTCCAAAAGTTGGCAAGCGTATTCTTAGCAAGCACCAATAATTGTACTTTCTTGAGATATCAGAAGTCATCAAGTCAGGACATTGTTCAGAAGACTTTGTAGTGGGTACGTGATCCTAGCCCAACGTCACATTCAAGATGGCTTACTACTGCAAACCGAGTTTTGCGTTTCTACATCAGTGTGTCCAACCATCTGAAAATCTGAGAGAGATTGTCACTTTCATTCTCAAATGTTATAATATGCCTATGTGGTTTGCCACAAAAATAAACCACAAATTCACAAATGGGCCTAGACATGATTACAAAATCATTGAATATTCAAGGTACTTACCAGAAGAGCTTCTTCAAGTTGTTGATCCCTTTTTACAACGGAATGCTTACTTTGCCCATCCCGAAAATTTACTTTTGGCTATGGTAACTGATGACAGAAACCATATCCGAGAGCTGGGCTTTAGGCGTATCATGAAGGAAAAGCAAGCAATATCTGAAAGTGACTCTATCAGAATCTTTAAACCACCAAACTTAAACTTTGAAGCTAAATAGTATTACGAAATTATCAAATGGAACACTAGTACACTGAATCCCCTCTACTGCTAAGAACATTGACTAATGAAGAGATAAAACAGTATGTGAGCAATGACTTCAAGCCTGTTATGAGTATAGATACTTTGCCATGCCATACACAGGCAGTTGAAAGATGCGTTAAACTAGTGACCGTAGCTTCAAGTAAAGTGTGTGCACACAGTTCCAGAGACGGCTATATTAGAACCACATTATTTCACCGCTCAGCGATGCTAACGATTAAAATCAGCAACAACTGGTAGTCTTTCACAATCAGGTAGGGCCTTTCCAATCGGTCCGGATATCCTATAGTGCCTGTTGTATTTCCATCTAAGTGTTGGAAAAGGTGGCGGAATGGCAGTTCGTTGTAATGGAGAAGACAAATATTCCATTGTAGAGGTCTTCCCACATGTATCTCTATTTGTGGTTGCGCGAGCTTCGCTGGCATTCGCCTCTCGGTAGTCTGCTGTTTTTGACGAAGCTGCGCGACCTAATTCCACTTGAATATCAAAATGTATTTTAGATGCTTGGATTTTAAATGTATTATTGTAATTGAATTTAACTATAGCATCTCTAAAAGTTGTATGATTAAATTGTACTAAACAGCCAAACTTTGAAATTTTGCAAAAACTACTAATTTTACTCATTTTGTATTACGTTGCGCGACCGGAATATATGAAACAAATGTATAAGTGCATTTATATTGATTTTACATACTTTTAGTAGTTAATTCATGGTATAGGAACGCAATTGAAAGCATCTGGCCTGTTAAAAATTTTTTTGAAAAATTAAGGTTTT
The DNA here is from genome assembly GCF_917563875.1 of Diabrotica virgifera virgifera. NCBI lineage: Eukaryota > Metazoa > Arthropoda > Insecta > Coleoptera > Chrysomelidae > Diabrotica > Diabrotica virgifera. Next base: position 308,352,342 of record NC_065443.1, read on the forward strand.
TCACAATTTTTGCTAACTTCGATGGCATTGCGCGACCGGAAGACAAATTAATAAAAAAATAATAATTAGTGCTTTTTTCAAGTCTATACCAATGGCAACTTTTGCGCACTATAGCGATCTGAAATAAGAAAAAAAGTTTTTTTCGAACCACCCTACTACAAATGAAGGCTTCAGTGAGATTCAAATCACCGAATTAAATAACTACCCAATGAACATTAATACATGGTGTATTTTTCCGTAGTGTATCGTTATGTTGTTGTTATAGAATGAGTAGTATCTGTAGAATTTTTGTTTTAACATCTTAAACATACTACAAATTGCTTTGTAAGTATTATATCACTTTTGTTAAGGTTATTTATACTTATAGACTTCATCCTTTATTTGTTGTGAACTGATGAAGCTTTCAAATTGTAAAGCGAAACGTTTTCGATATATCAATGAAGTAGTTGACTTCTTTATTTAATTGCCAACTAAATGGACCGATTCAACCTCTGAATTCACTAGCTGAATACCTTTAAATTTAAATTAACGGTCGCATACCTTGCAACGTTATATATTTCATATTGCGACGTATTTCCGGAGTGAGCGTTTCAAGGGACAGCTTCAAGACAGGGGAATAGGGACAAATTTCGTCAGTATCCGACATCCTCAAAGTAATCCTTCAGAGCGTTTTATACAGGAGACTACGAAATTCCTTCGCATTGCTGCAAATGGACAACATAGACGATGGGACAGGAAAGTGGCGGAAATAGAAAACTACTTAAACACCATTCCAAGTACGGTGACAAAAGAGACTCCGGAATATATCATGAAGGGTGTTATGCCATTCCGGCCATGGGAAGAACCTGAGCAGAGGGAATACCAACGAGTCTTGGAAATTGTGCAGAGGAGGCTGCAGCGCAGTAATGAAAAATATCTCCAAAGGCAAAATCATAATAGGAGACGACGCCCAGTGATTTTTCAGAAGGGAGAAAAGGTGCTTGTAAGGGCATTACGAGTATCAAATCTCACTGGGGACGTTTGCGCAAAACTAATGCCTATTTTCGAGGGTCCATACATCGTGCACAATGAAAATGGAATAAACAGTTATGTTCTGAGGCATGTGGATTCAGAAAAGTTACGAGGAGTTTACAATATCCATGATGTGTACAAATACCACGAATAAAGACAAATGCATAAAATTTAAGGTAGGATAAGAGAATTAGGTTAGGATAATATGATAATAAGAGAAAAGTATTGTTGTCGAGAGAAAATCTTTTTTTTGTTGCACTTATTAATACTGATTTTATCTCAAAACAAGGCGGGGATGTTATTGTGTTTTCAATTTATCAATCAAAAGGCAAAATGAAAATTAAATTAAATTTTTTTTTAAATAACGCAGGCACATAAATTTGATACACCCTGTATATTAAGCTGTAAATATTTATTAGAATTTAGTTTGGATGTAAGTGGATTTCTCTTTTAATGAGCTTTCCGATGAACCATTAAAGACTTTTGTGAATAATTAAAGTGAAAAGGACGATGTATTTAGATTTAAAATGGAAATAGATTGTTTATTACGAGAACTATAGAATCCACAGGTAGAGGTAATTATCAATTTCTAGAAAAGGTGATTTAAAAGAAAGTTTGGAATGTTAATATCTTTGTTTCAACCCAAGTAAATTTTGTAGGGTTCCACGAAAGTAATTAGGATGGTCGGAATAATTTTGAAAATGACTGTTTGTTTGTCAAATGGAAAAGTCGATGTTTCTGATTCTTGGCAAGTTGGAAGGGGAAAGGTAGATTGGATGATTGAGAGAGTTTGAAAAAGAAGTCATTATGTTTTTGGTATCGCTGAGGAGCAGTTCGACGTTTTCGTGAATAGATAGTTAGCAAGTACCAGTGGTTGTGTGATAGTGGAGAATAGTGTTGAAAAGTGGAACGAGAGACAGATCAAATTGAGACGAAATACCTCTTTGATTCTGTATTATTGTGAGAAGGAGAGCAGAGAATTTTTGGAGTTTTGTTTGAATCGAGTACGTGTCAAAAGAGGCCCGGCTTGTTGGAGAATTGGTGCTGGTATGCTGATAGTTTTGAAGCTGGAGAGCGGAGAGGGCTTTGATGAGTAGCCTTTAACATAGTCAACGAGGGAGAGCTGTTTTGGGTCACGAGAAGACATCAGAGTGAGTGAAGCAAAAAGGTCAGTCAACTTATGTGAAAGATATTTTTATGTTCGGAAACTAAAATTTTGAGTAAAAGGCATATGAATTAAAATTCCAATATTTCTAAAAGTAAATAGGAAGTATAGCTAATCTTGCGAATACATAAATTTGTTTTGTTTAGTTTGTTTTACCAAAGTCATCGGGAACAAACCGATAAATTGTTTTTTTTTAACTATAATAAATTTAAGTGGTAAAGAGTTCATTCGGACATCTGTGTCCATAGGTTTTAGATTTGATAGATTTTAGAGTATTGATTTTGACAAATAAAAGACAATTCTGTATGTTTATTTTAATGTTTTGCTTTATTTCTTTTCCCTATTTTATCCCGATTAGGATCAACTAAGAGATACTGAACCCACGAGAGAAGATAAGTATAACGTGAGATAATTTAGATTTTTTTTAATAGTATAAAAAGGCACCCTGAGATTTTTTATTCATTTTTATGTATGATTTGCGACAATTAAATAATTAATCAGATAAATAATAATTAATATAAAATTAATAAAAAGCAGATCATAACAATATGTATCATTTTTGTAATATTATTTATTTAGAAATGAAATTTCACATATAAAAGTTTATTAAGAAAAACAAATACAGTGGTAAATAGACTGTATATTATAATGGTAATATTATTAAATTGTTTTCTGTCAAAATTTAATACAAGTTACGTAAAGATTTTCCGACCGCGCTGATTTGAAGCGAGCGGGGCGATTTGCAAAATTCGGCCGCTCGCAAAAGGACCGATTTTAAAAATAATTTTTAATAATTAAATGTAATTATATTTTATAATAATTTTTATTTTAAGATAATATAAGTCTTTCTTTAGTCAATGACTGTAAAATAATTTCTTAATTGTTATAAATAATGGCACTACGACTTAAGAAAAAAAAAACAATTATCTCGGCTTCAGTTGGTTGTAGAAATTTTTTATTTTTTTTTATAAATCTTCGTTTTGTCTTCAGCAACAATAATCTGTAAGTTAAAACTCATAGGATGTACAGGGCCGTTTCAGCTCTAAATGTTTATAACGAAATTTGCCCCCTTATTTTCAAACCCAAAAATTAGAGGTTTTAAAATGTTTTATGCATTTATTTACATCAGAATATGAAAATATAACTCTTTAGAAGGAGATTAGATGTTTCACCAACTCTCTACGATTTTTTTTTCAAAAAGTTATAGCCTTCGACATTTGACCTCTTGTGATAAACAATTTATAATATCTAAGCAACAAATTCCTTAATCTGGCTTTACAATTTTTTTATGTTTGGAATTGAAAGATCTTCATTTTAAAGCTTTAAAAAATAAAAAAAAAATATTTGTACAATAAATATTGCAATTGTAAAAAACGGCCATTTTGGACCTTTCGCAGGCTGTTTTGCAATAACCAATTAACCAAATTAAACTTTACCTCAAATTGTAGGTTTTTTAATTTATTACAACTTTTTATAAAAAAGTTTTTCTCTAAAATCAATATCCTAAGCTGTAAAATTAAAAATCATTAAAAATTGCAAATTTAACAAATGAAAATCGCAATAAAAAAAAAGCGCACAATATTTTTGGTTACATTTTAGTAGAAGTTATTCCTGGCATCGTCCTTTATAACACCTGATAGGTTTCAAAAATTCCTGAATTATATCCTGAAATCGACCTATTTTTCACCCACAGCCTGGAGTATGTGTTTTCACAACTCGAGGAAGAAACAGATAGCTTGAGCTTTCGAATAAATAAAGAGAAGACGAAATAATGCTAGTAGCCAAAAATCCAAGACCAAGATTTAGGCATAACATAACTATTAATTACCATAACTTCGAAGTAATGCAAGAGTTTAAATATCATCAAAGATGACAACCACAAATAAAAGGAGGTATCAGCAAGGATAGCCGAGTGTAATAGAGCATTATACTACTCCCTTCCATCATTATTAAGATCTGCTATTAAGATCAAAAAGCTGCTAAAAAGAAAATATAAATTAAGACTGTACATGCCAATTATTCGCCCAATTGTTACATATGGAAGTAGAACATCAGAAGGATATAAATAAATTGCTGATATTTGAAAGGAAAGTCCTCAGAATGATATTTGGTCCTCAAAGAGATGAATTGGTAAGAGAGTGGAGAAGGCGCCGCAATGCTGAATTGCTGACGGTGTATGTACTGAAATAATCGTCAGACAGAAAAAAGCTAAGATAAGATGGGCAGGTCATGTGGTAAGATCAGAAAAAGACATAATCTTAAGACAGTGTTTTTTGAGAGACGGTAGATCAGTAGGCCGTCCCATAAAAAGCTGGAACGATGATGAAGAATCGAAGAATCCTGAATTAGTAAAGGCTGCTTGTAGAATTATTTTCATATTTGAAACGACGCGACGATGTGAACTATTTTGTTTCACTGTAAAATTCGTGAATTCCAAACACTGAGAGAAAAATTGAATACCTTTTTTACACTTTTTAAATAATTGTTTAATTGCGGCTCGCGAAAAATTTCAAATTTTGGAAAGTGGCTCGGACTATCAACGATCTTGGCCACCCCTGTTATAGTACGTTCTTTATTTAAAGGTAAAATATTGCAAAACCTCTAAATTTTAAAGAACCGCTTGGATTGACATGAAATTTGGCATACACATAGCTAACAAGTCAAGGAAAAAAGTGATATTGTGCGGATGTGTGCTTTTGCCCTAGGGGTGAGTTTCACTTCACCCTCTTTTGGGGGTGAAAAATATATGTTCGAAATAAGTCCGGAAATTAATAAAATGACAACTAATAAAATAATAACAATAATTCTAAGCAACTCTTGTTCTATAAAGTTTTTTCACCAAGTTAATACTTTTCGAGTTATTTGCGAGTGAATATGTTAATTTTTCTACAGAATAACCACGTTTTCAGACGGTTTTTCGCAAATAACTCAAAAAGTAAGTGTTTGGTCGAAAAAAAATTCGTATCATAAATATAGCACGTAAAAAAGTGAAAAACATGGTGTATATATTAGGTCACTACACCTAGTAGAAGCAGAGTTATAGCGAATGAAAAATAGGTTCATATTCGCCAAATTCCAAATCGAATATTTTAACGTGCCATAGTCAAAAAACGAAGCACTTTTTTGGGGAAAACTTATTTTAAGTTTTTTTAAATGTGTAAAAAAAGCTTATTTTTGTTTAAAAAAAAAATTTAGCATCAAAAGTAAACAAGTTGCTCTCAAAATAAAGGTGGTCCCTTTTTTTGGTAAGAAATTGGGAAAATCACCCCCTAATTAGCATTTCAAATAAACTTAATTGTTACCATTTCATAAGTTTTTTACTCGCGTATGTATTGGTCATATGATCTGTAAGTTTCATCGGTTCAAAGTCCTTATTTTGAAAGAGCTGTAGTTAAAAGGGCTTGAACGAGTCACTTATCACGAGGGTATGCAAATTTAGAAACACCGAATCTTAACCAATTTTTGTCTTACAGAAAAACAAAAAAATACAAAATATTCAGAAAAGTAAAGCCGACTTTTTTATTGTTGGAGATTTTTGGTACCTCTAACAATTTTTAAGTTATTTTAAAAAAAAAGCATTTTTTCAAAATTAAAATTTTTAAAAATTTTACTTTAAAACAAAATTTTTTCAAAAATAAGCAATTTGAATCGATGAAACTTATAGATCATATTATAAACACAACATAAGTAAAGTAACTTGTGAAGGGGGGCTGTGTTGCTAATTGTGGGGTGATCTTCCTGATTTTTTTTGCCAAAACAAAAGGGACCAATTTTATTTTGAGCGTACCTTGCTTATATTTGATGCTAGAATTTTTTTTATAAAAACAGAAATAAACCTTTTTTAAATACTTTAAAAAGTTGTAATGTGTTTTCCCCAAGAATGCTTCATTATTTGGATATTTCACATTGAATTATTCTATTTGGAATTTTTCGAATGTGAACATATTTTTCATTAGCTATAACTCTACTTTTGCTAGGTATAGAGACCTAATATATACACCGTTTTTTTAAATTTTTTAAAGGTTATAGTTTTGCTAAGAATATTTTTTCGACAAAATGCTTACGTTTTGAGTTATTTGCGAAAACCCGTCTAAAAACGTGGTTATTTTGTTGAAAAATGAACATATTCACTTGCGAATAACTCGAAAAGCATTGATTTGGTGAAAAAACTCTATAGAACAAAAGTTGCTTAAAATTAGTCAGTTATCCATTTCGGGACTTATCTCGGACATATATTTTTTCATCCCCGAGGTGGGGTGAAACTCAGCCCCAAGGCAAAAGCACACATCGGCACCATATTATCACTTTTTTCTTTGACATTTTAGCTATGCGTGTGCCAAATTTCATGTCAATCCAAGCGGTTCTTTAAAATTTACAGCAAAAACCGTGAAAGAATTTACTATAGTGAATATTGCATGATATTTACGAGTATTATAAATGGAACTCTTTTTTCTGGTCTGACACTTATCTACATTATGTATATTATGTGTATATTTTCCGCTAGATACGAGTTATAGATTTTTATGCACTTTCTGGAATTGTATGCGTTTCTATTCTATTTGATCGATCTATTATTCAAAATACCGCATAGGCATTGAAATCTATAAATACTTTTGATGACTCATAAATATAGTGCATCTGTTACATAATTTTATAAAATTGCAGAATCCTATTTGTGTAATTTATCGGAAAGAGACTAAAAATATATATTTCAAATATAACTTAATAGCTAGGTATTTGATGAGATTTCTTGAAATAACATACACTTTTGCTTTAGAAAGATTTTAGAATTTAGATTCGACATAGTACCCTTTTAGCTCAATACAACGATTCCAGCGATTTCCCAGCGAACTTCTTTATCACGTCCAAATAATACAATTGTAGACAAATAGGTGTTTCTTTCGTCAATTATATCTTCGTTCGAGCTGATTTTTTATTTACGAGCAGTCTCTTATGATGTGGGAACACGTAATAATCGGAGGGGGCCAAATCAGGAAAATATGCCGGATGAGAAATCAATTCGAAACTCATGAGTTTTTGCCATTGTCATAACGCTGTTGTGAATTGGTGTATATCTACTCTGATATGTGGATGTGAAAGCGACGAAATATCGTTAATAGATTTACAGTCCAAAATAGAGAAATCAACTTTGTTAGAAGGCTGAAACGCAACACAAGAGACAAATGAAGACGTAAGACTTGAAGTTAATATATACTTTATTAATGAGAAAATAAAAGAATACAAAACAGAATCAATGAAAATCAACCAATACCTAAACCTCGTAGTAAAGAAGAGGTCATAAAACTAAAAGTGTTTTAAACATATTTTTATCTCTTTTAGTTTATGAGCCAGAGCCTTATAAACAATTAAATTGTTTATAACAATTTTTTGACCACTCGGATCGAAATCCACCCTCGAAACTCGTAATCAGCAGCCAAAAATCCATAAGAAACCGTTGAGTTTGTCCATCAGAATTGAAAAGGACACGGTGACCCCTTTGGCGCCTAGACTATTGAGTTATGTCACAGTTACTACATTAGTTATACTCTGACGTTAGCGGTTTATTTTAGTATCACTATCTCCCTTATTTGTTCTTATCTCAATTGGCAAATCAATAACCGACCGCAAATTTCTATATCCTGTATTAGATTATGTATATCTACATACATACGATTTGGATTATGTTACAGCTTCTACAAACATAACATTCGACGAACCTCAATCTGATAGCCATACTCAATTTCTTATTTATAAACATTGACTTGTATTTTATAAATCCTTTTCGAGCTGTTTCTATTCGGACCTTCATCTCCACATCTTCATCTAACTGTGAGTTTGCAAGCAAGCAAGCAATTTAACCCGGCCTGTGAGAAATGTCCACCCTATCTAAAAGCACATTCGGGTGTAACAATTCATTGGAGCGAGGTGTATTAACCCGAGTAAAAACAGGAGTCACTCCACCCAGCTCCAATGCTCCAGACCATCCCTTTCCCCCTATAGCACGCTGATGCGCTATAGGGGCACACCTATCAGCCAAATGCTCTTCACATGGGAATCCTGGGTAATGAGATTCCAATGTGGTGCCCTAATCGATTTCAAAACTAGGCCAGCGTGAAGCGCTCTATGCCTGTATCCTCTATTGACTTGTCCGCGAACTAAAAATTTGTTTCATTGTTCCCCTGGTCACTGTACCGAGCCAAACGAGGCTCGGTCCAGTGACCTGGTGCTCAAGTAATTTTTGGGCCCAACGTACCCGGGTTTTTTGTTTTTTATTATTTTTTTGGTGGCTCTAACTGTGAGTTTATAATTGCTCCGAGGTGTTTATACTTGTCGTCCCTCTCTAACGGTCTAACGGTTTATCCTCCAATGTCAGATGTGTGTGTCAACAGGGGTTTTCGATGTCACCGTGTATTTGGATTTATCTATATTCATTGATAGTCACATCTTTTTGCTTTCTCTGTTATTTAAATCGTCTATATTCTCTGACATGATTGCGGTAACGTCTACAAATCTTATGTTATTAACGATGCTTCCTTCAATCCTTACACCTTGAGTTCTTTCCCATAGTGCCTCCTGAAATATTCTTCTTCTTCTTTAGGTGCCGTGTCTGTATTCAGACGTTGGCCGTCATCATGTTTACAATTTCCTGAAATCTCTCTCTATCGGCTGCTGCGCGAAATAATTCTTCTACTGTGCAGCCACACCATTGTCTAATATTACGCAGCCATGAAAGTTTCTTTCGACCAATCCATCTCTTTCCCTCCACTTTTCCTTGTATTATAAGGCGAAGCAGATGGTATTTAGGTCCTCTAATTATATGGCCGAAGTCTTCTGTTTTTCTCCTCTTTATGATGCTTATGAGCAGACGTTCCGAATTCATCATTTGAAGAACATCTTCATTGGAAGTGTGCGAAACCCACGATATCTTTAGGATTCGTCGATAGCACCACAATTCGAATGCTTCTATTTTGTTTAGCATTGTGGTTTTTAACGTCCATGTCTCACAACCATACTATAGGATAGACCACACATAACATTTCAGCACCTTCTTTCGAATATTCATCGACAGGTTTCTATTACATAAAACTGGTTTCCAGGTCATAAAAGCCTTCCATGATATTTCGATCCTAGTTATTATCTCTTCATCAGAGTCACAATTTACATTTAACCAGCTGCCAAGGTACTTGAAATGATTTACCCGTTCTAACTCCTCTCCATCAAGAGAAAGCTGACCTTGATCTATATTAATCTTTCCAACTGCCATCCACTTTGTTTTTGAAATGTTGATTTTAAGGCCTCTCCGATAGCTTGCTTCACTGACTAGATTTAGTAGTGTCTGAAGATCTTGTAAATTTTCAGCAAGAATGGCTGTATCGTCAGCATATCTAATATTGTTGATTACTTCTCCGCCTAGCCTTACTCCCTCTTGTCTGTCATCCAAAGCCTCCCTAAAGATTTCTTCAGAGTACAGATTAAAAAGGGTGGGTGATAAAACACAACCTTGTCGTACTCCACGTTTTATCGGCAGTTTTTCAGTACGACTGTCTCCAATTTGGATAGAGGCTACTTGATTGTAATATAAGTATTTCAGCAGTCTTATATCGTAGTGGTCAAGTCCTGCTGCCTGCAGGCAATCGAAAAGTGTATCATGTTGTACTCGGTCGAATGCCTTCTCGAAGTCGATGAAACAAACATAAACGTTCTTTCGGAATTCACAACTTTTTTGTAATAGAACGCGCATACAAAATAGTGCTTCTCTAGTTCCTAGACCATTTCTAAATCCAAATTGCTTATTACCCATTCTAGTTTTGCACAGAAGGAATACTCGGTTTTACGTAAAAGTATCTTAAGTGTGTGACTCATCAAACTGATTAGTCTAAAATCGCTGCATTTGGTGGGCCTGCTTTTCTTTGGTAATGTTATAAACAGTGACTCCAACCAATCATCTGGTATTTTTCCTTCGTTGTAAATTTTGTTAAAGAAAGTAGTCAAGTAGGTAATGTTTTCCTCATCCAAAAGTTTAAGTAGCTCAACAGGGATTTGATCTGGTCCAGGTGCTGTAACGGTCCACCCGTTATATTATCATTTTTAGCGCTGTAATTATTTTTAAAAAAATAATTATTTTCTCTTGACCTCCCATTTAAATTCTTTAATTTATCGTAAAGGACTTCTCATGTGACGTCACACTGTACGGAACATAGTTGTTGAACCGTTCCTTGTCGTTTAATTCGTGTTCCGTGAGAGTTTGACGTTTTCCTCGCTGACTGTGGGAGGAATGAGAGGCACTTGGCCGGTGGCTGCGAGGTTGACATGTTGGTGTTGGTGGTTAGTACCGTAAATGGCGGTTAATTTCTTCGAAATTAATTTTTATTTCAACTAAGTTTGGAAGTATAGTAAAAAGTTACCACCACTTGTTTCCTGGAGTACGGGTTTCCTGGAGTAAGGATGGGAGTACCATCAGTGGAAGAGGAATAAAAAATTAACCGCCATTTGGAAGAAAACTAACCCTCATGTGATGTCGTACCCACCTTGACTACCTAGGGAAGCCACCTTGACCTTATTGCAGCTACCGCCAAGTCAAACTGGGAGTATGTTTTGGGAACAAGCTTTTTGGGGGACATTCCAGCTCCTTTTCGTCCTGCCACCTGGGCCTACGGGGGACCATGGAGGTCATTTTCTAGGATGCAACCGCAACCTCGTTTGGGAACATTTAGTGAGGAGTTTTAGTAACTATTGGTTTTTTTTATATTTCAGACTATCTGTTAAATACACTATGTTTTTTTTCCAGATTTAGGTTACCTCTGTTTTTTTTGACATATGTATTTGTATATTAGATTATTTGGTTCCCAAACTTTGTATCTACGGTAACTTCTTGTGCACAGGAATAAGCCTAGAGAAAATTAGGTTTTTAATACTTTATTATTGCTTTGATATTGGTTTATGTAATTCGGGTAAATTTATTTTGTAACATTACTTGCTTGTTTCCCAAATATTGTATTTATTCGCTTTATTTCGTTTGTTCGGTTACTTCGTCGTTACTTTATTTCATTGCATTTGCTCGGTTAATTTAGGTCATTTTGTCGGTATTTTTCTTAACTTCACTTCTATAACGTTTATTCATTTGTATATTTAATTTTGCTTTATTCAGTATTGTATTTTCTCTTAGTGAGGCTTGGGCCTATTTATTTGTATTATTTTCATCTTCGTCGGTTTCCTTTAGTTGTACGTAGCAGGCGTACTATAACCATTTGGTAGAAGACTTATGTAATTTTGTACCCTATATGTTAGTAAGAGGTACTTATATTTAAGTTTGTAACAGATAACATTATTGTTGTTATCTTTAAAATATATATATCTTCTTGTATAACTTATGTCATTTTAGAGTCACAGCATAATATGAACTTGCTTAACTCAGAGATTGTTAAAAATCTGGTAGTTATTTTTAATAAATATGTTTATTTATTTTGTATATCATTTATTTTTATTATTCCTTTATGTTCATTATTACAGGTTTGATATATTTAATATCTGACAGCAGTATAAGATACCTGGGAGAATGATCGAAGATCATTTTCATGGCGCCCATGATTTGTTAGATTTATTTATCTTGTTCGTCTTTAGAAATTATTCATCTTCATTCCTCTTCAGTACATTATTCTTATTTTATTATTTCATATTTTAGTCATTATTACTATCTACATAGAGCTACTGTTCTTCGACAGGCATGCAAACGAGCCGTATCCATCCTTGAGTGTCAAGTTGCTCTCTTGCATCTATAGCTAGCCAACTCTATTCAGTTTGCCTCTGTCTCTTCCCACGTCTACTTATTATCCCTTCTAATTCCCCTTTCTTCAGTACTACTGCAAAGTAGTATTTTTTATTTTTCCTACTTCGGCTCAACCGCTGAAGCCCCTTCATTTTTATTTTCATAAGAGGCCCCAACTAGTTACCTTAGTCTTTTCTTTTCTTCTTTTTTTTCCTTACTTCTGTTGGAGTATATCTTTCTTTTTACTTTCACTCCAACAGAAGTTTTCTTATTTTTGTTACACTGGCGCCCAACGTGGGGCTGTAACAAAAATAAGAAAACTTCTGTTGGAGTGAAAGTAAAAAGAAAGATATACTCCAACAGAAGTAAGGAAAAAAAAGAAGAAGGTAACTAGTTGGGGCCTCTTATGAAAATAAAAATGAAGGGGCTTCAGCGGTTGAGCCGAAGTAGGAAAAATAAAAAATACTACTTTGCAGTAGTACTGAAGAAAGGGGGAATTAGAAGGGATAGAAGTAAAGTGGGAAGAGACAGAGGCAAACTGAATAGAGTTGGCTAGCTATAGATGCAAGAGAGCAACTTGACACTCAAGGATGGATACGGCTCGTTTGCATGCCTGTCGAAGAACAGTAGCTCTATATAGATAGTAATGATGACTAGAAGATGAAATAATAAAATAAGAATAAGGTACTGAAAAGGAAGGAGATGAATAATGACTAAAAACGAACAAAATAAATAAAACTAACTAATCATGGGCGCCATGAAAATGATCTTCGATCATTTTCCCAGGTATCTTATACTGCTGTCAGATATTAAATATATCAAACCTGTAATAATGAACATAAAGGAATAATAAAAATAAATGATATACAAAATAAATAAACATATTTATTAAAAATAACTACCAGATTTTTAACAATCTCTGAGTTAAGCAAGTTCATATTATGCTGTGACTCTAAAATGACATAAGTTATACAAGAAGATATATATATTTTAAAGATAACAACAATAATGTTATCTGTTACAAACTTAAATATAAGTACCTCTTACTAACATATAGGGGACAAAATTACCTAAGTCTTCTACCAAATGGTTATAGTACGCCTGCTACGTACAACTAAAGGAAACCGACGAAGATGAAAATAATACAAATAAATAGGCCCAAGCCTCACTAAGAGAAAATACAATACTGAATAAAGCAAAATTAAATATACAAATGAATAAACGTTATAGAAGTGAAGTTAAGGAAAATACCGACAAAATGACCTAAATTAACCGAGCAAATGCAATGAAATAAAGTAACGACGAAGTAACCGAACAAACGAAATAAAGCGAATAAATACAATATTTGGGAAACAAGCAAGTAATGTTACAAAATAAATTTACCCGAATTACATAAACCAATATCAAAGCAATAATAAAGTATTAAAAACCTAATTTTCTCTAGGCTTATTCCTGTGCACAAGAAGTTACCGTAGATACAAAGTTTGGGAACCAAATAATCTAATATACAAATACATATGTCAAAAAAAACAGAGGTAACCTAAATCTGGAAAAAAAAACATAGTGTATTTAACAGATAGTCTGAAATATAAAAAAAACCAATAGTTACTAAAACTCCTCACTAAATGTTCCCAAACGAGGTTGCGGTTGCATCCTAGAAAATGAGCATCACTATGATGCACCTCCATGCCCCCCCGTAGGCCCAGGTGGCAGGACGAAAAGGAGCTGGAATGTCCCCCAAAAAGCTTGTTCCCAAAACGAGGTTGCGGTTGCATCCTAGAAAATGAGCATCACTATGATGTGACATAAATCGTTTTTTCTACTAATGTTTTTTAGTTAACCTTGAATATATGAAATAGTTGGTTCATTGTTAAATGTTCTTAGCCAGTCCCTTAGGTGAAGGATGTAGATTATTTCGATCTTTATATTATCTTTATATCGATCTTTATATTAATGGGGTTTTTGGTTTTACATAACCAAACATTTTTGAAGTCCTCAAATTAATATTGGAAATAATTACCATTTCTCTGTACGTTTTAAACCGATTGAACATCCAATATATCTATAAATTTTCATGTCCAATATATCTATAAATTGTCATGTAACTATCTTTGTCTGGTTCAATACCATTTCATTAAGGTATATAAAATGTATGTAGATGGCTATTACTATCTTAATCTCATGTTATTTCAGATAAGTCATATTTTATATTCCTATTTCAAATGCAATGCCATTATTTGTTCATGTTTTCAAACTCAAAATAGTTCAAGGTTACCTGAGATTAGTTTTTGTTCCATTTTTAATGGTTGTTTTTTTTATGTTATTGCTTCTAAAAAGTTTTCCTCGATTATTTCTTCTTCTCTTTACTTTTGTTTACCGGTTTATATGAGAAATCAAACGAAGTATATGTTTTTAGCCGTTTGGAAGAAAACTGCATCATAGTGATGCTCATTTTCTAGGATGCAACCGCAACCTCGTTTGGGAACATTTAGTGAGGAGTTTTAGTAACTATTGGTTTTTTTTATATTTCAGACTATCTGTTAAATACACTATGTTTTTTTTTCCAGATTTAGGTTACCTCTGTTTTTTTTGACATATGTATTTGTATATTAGATTATTTGGTTCCCAAACTTTGTATCTACGGTAACTTCTTGTGCACAGGAATAAGCCTAGAGAAAATTAGGTTTTTAATACTTTATTATTGCTTTGATATTGGTTTATGTAATTCGGGTAAATTTATTTTGTAACATTACTTGCTTGTTTCCCAAATATTGTATTTATTCGCTTTATTTCGTTTGTTCGGTTACTTCGTCGTTACTTTATTTCATTGCATTTGCTCGGTTAATTTAGGTCATTTTGTCGGTATTTTCCTTAACTTCACTTCTATAACGTTTATTCATTTGTATATTTAATTTTGCTTTATTCAGTATTGTATTTTCTCTTAGTGAGGCTTGGGCCTATTTATTTGTATTATTTTCATCTTCGTCGGTTTCCTTTAGTTGTACGTAGCAGGCGTACTATAACCATTTGGTAGAAGACTTAGGTAATTTTGTCCCCTATATGTTAGTAAGAGGTACTTATATTTAAGTTTGTAACAGATAACATTATTGTTGTTATCTTTAAAATATATATATCTTCTTGTATAACTTATGTCATTTTAGAGTCACAGCATAATATGAACTTGCTTAACTCAGAGATTGTTAAAAATCTGGTAGTTATTTTTAATAAATATGTTTATTTATTTTGTATATCATTTATTTTTATTATTCCTTTATGTTCATTATTACAGGTTTGATATATTTAATATCTGAAAGCAGTATAAGATACCTGGGAAAATGATCGAAGATCATTTTCATGGCGCCCATGATTAGTTAGTTTTATTTATTTTGTTCGTTTTTAGTCATTATTCATCTCCTTCCTTTTCAGTACCTTATTCTTATTTTATTATTTCATCTTCTAGTCATCATTACTATCTATATAGAGCTACTGTTCTTCGACAGGCATGCAAACGAGCCGTATCCATCCTTGAGTGTCAAGTTGCTCTCTTGCATCTATAGCTAGCCAACTCTATTCAGTTTGCCTCTGTCTCTTCCCACTTTACTTCTATCCCTTCTAATTCCCCCTTTCTTCAGTACTACTGCAAAGTAGTATTTTTTATTTTTCCTACTTCGGCTCAACCGCTGAAGCCCCTTCATTTTTATTTTCATAAGAGGCCCCAACTAGTTACCTTCTTCTTTTTTTTCCTTACTTCTGTTGGAGTATATCTTTCTTTTTACTTTCACTCCAACAGAAGTTTTCTTATTTTTGTTACACTGGCGCCCAACGTGGGGCACCCCGTTTATGGTTCTAAGACAGTAGTTCTTTTAGTTCAATTTTCTTTTATTGGAATTTTCTGTTTTATTAACTTTTTGATATCTTTGTATACATGTTACTTCTGATTTATTTTTGGTCTTTAAAACTTTACGAATACTAAACAGGTAGACTTATGCTGCTTTTGGTTTTGATTAGTTTATTTCGATACCTCATTTTTAGTTTTAGTGGTACAGCTCATATGTTAGTTTGGATTTTGTATTTTTATTGGAAACTTATTTATGTATTTAGATTGAGTATACATAACTGACATTATCTTCTATTAGTTAAATTTTTATTCCTTCTACCAATGGTAGTACGTTTGCGCGTACAATTAATCATTGAATATATGCATACATTTTTTTCTAGTATGGTTATATTTTATACATAACTAGAAATCATTTTCAGTATTTAGGTATTTTATTTACGCTATTGATTTGATTATTTATATATTTTGCTGGCATTTTGATTTGTTGGTGTGTCGCTAATATTTTCTCCATATGTATCTTTGTCTTACAAACTTTAGATTATATTTTATATTTGTTATTTTTGATATTTGGGTTGTTTGGTAAGACAGGCACACACCACAAAGCAATATCAGTCCAGACATTAGTTTCTATACATGATACGTTGAATTCGCATGGTTCGGATGGTTACAGATGGTCATCCAAACTATTTTTCTTTAATTGGTAGTGTTAAATATAACAATTATAATTATTGTATAGTAAAGTAGTTCCATTATCCATCTCAGTTTCTAGTTTTATTATTGTTGATAATAATATTATATCAATGTGGGTACCATAATATAATGCTCATAGAAATCAGATACTTTAGGTTGAGATTTAAATATAAATTCTTTATTAGTTAGGAAACATTGATACTATTTTCCTACTAAGTTATAGAAGAGTCTTCAGAAGAAGATTACCTTAACAGTGTTGTTCAAGCTAATCTCTTCTTCTGTTTGTCTTTAGCTTAGCTCAATCTTTAGGATGGTTAGAAATTTGAGTCTGATATTTTTTTTGTCATCTGATAATGCAGGTACCTACATACATTGCTTGATTTCATCTTTGGCTTTGTTGTTGATGACTTTTAATTTATTACTTATTAATTTAATTATTATGTAGTACTTTATGTATGAGTTTAACTTTTTTTTGGTATTAGGCATGGTGCATTGTAATTATTATTATGAGTCAATGTTATTAATTGCTAATCCTGTCAGTAGGATTATACAATTAATCAGAACTTCACTTGTATTTTTGTTTAGTTTTTGCACACCTAACCCCTTAAGTTAGAAGGGTTGTTGAATTATTATATATTTATATACTTATTTGGACAGGTAAGCTCATACAAGTACTCTTGTTTAATATGGATATTATTATGGAACTGTATGTTATGCACTACTTATCTCAGGTTATGTGTTATATTATTTGGAATATTTGATTACTTACTAATTTTTTTTTTTGATCATATTTATATCTTATTATTGAATTTGCCATATTGGAAAGATGTGGTTTTTAATTTGTTATTGGGTTACTCTATTAACATTATTTGTCTCCAATATCTTAAACACTTTATAATAATTTATATCCTTCTATCCTACACAGTATGATTCTGGAATTAGTTTGGAATTTTGATGTAAGTATGTATGAATTCTTGAGTCTTTCATATTTCTTCTTAGAAACTACTTAGTCTGTTGATGCTCAAAGTTGGTGAATACGTGGGTTCGAAATTCAGC
Organism: Diabrotica virgifera virgifera; assembly: GCF_917563875.1. NCBI lineage: Eukaryota > Metazoa > Arthropoda > Insecta > Coleoptera > Chrysomelidae > Diabrotica > Diabrotica virgifera. The sequence goes on from NC_065443.1 coordinate 308,369,868, forward strand.
AACTGATCACTGCTGTCCGGTTTCGTAATCTATGTCCTCATGGCAGAGTAGGCAGATGTCTTTTCATCATTACATTTCCTAAACATTTTTCTGTAATCAGTTTACTTATTTCAGTTTTTTTACAATTTAATAGGGAAGTATTTAGTTCATATTAGGCCTTTTGCTTCATAGTATGTTTGTACTTTGAGTTGATGAGTAAACATGGATAAATATCTTGCGCACTTGTTTATAAATCAATGCTTAGGCCATCCCTATACATAGTAGGTTCGTTAAGTCAGTATTTGGAGTGTTTAGACAGATGAGTTGTTCATTTGAGTATATTCCCACTTCTTTTCGTAGGCATTAGTTTTGTTATTCAGATTCTGGAATATTTCCTGAATAATTCTATGTACGTATGTGAGAACGCATGAATTTGCAGTTTTATTTAAAATTGTGCTCGTTCTCGTCAATTTTTTCCCTATCACTTATCATATTTTTTTTTCTTCCTATTATTTATCATAGTGCCATAGACCTTGTAAGTTCACCATTCATTCTGTTTTCTTCCTTACTTATTCTTATATTAGTACCTTATCTAAGTCTGGTTATTCTCATACATCTGTTGTAGCAACATGCTATAGTTCGCGAATACCAGCATGAATTAGTTTATGTATTTTCTAGAATACTTTAGTCAATACACTTTAAGTATTTACCTTACCTTTGATTTAGTTTGGTTACCTCTCTGTTACTTAGTCTGTTAGCAATATTTATTCTGACTTATTTTGATTACTTAGTTTGGATAGGTCCAGATTACCGGATGAGGGTGTATATAGACCTAATTTATTTATTTTGTTCAGTATTAGTTACCATTGGATCCAATAATTTAGTTTATTTAGTATTAGTAAGAATTGGTCCATAAATTTGCCTGATCGTTCTTCTTGGGATATACTCTTATATAAATCTGGTGTCCATTGATAGTCCGATTCTGGATAAGTGTCCGATTCTTCATTTATTTTGTGTATTTGGTTGGATAGGTTCGTATTACCGGATGTGGGTGTACGTAGACCTGATCTGTTTATGTGGTTTAGTATTGGTGTGAATTGGTCCATAAATTTGCCTGGTCTTTCTTCTTTGGATATGCCTTTTATGAATCTGGTGTCCACTGATAGTTCGACTTTGGATTAAGTGTCCGATTCCACATTTATTTTGGTTATTGAGTTTTGGATTCCTTTGGTATGTTTATTATTGGTATTATTTGACATTAGTGAGAATTGTTCCATAAATCTTCCTGATTGTTCTTCTCTGGATATACTATTATGAATCTGGTGTCCATTGTTAGTTCAGTTTTGGATAAAGTGTTCAATTCTTTACCTATTTTAGTTACTGATTTTTTTTATTCACTTTGGTACATTTACTTTTGATATGGTTCGAATTGGCTCACACCTTTTCCTGGTTGTTCCGTTCTTGGATATACCCTTTATAAATCTGATGTCCATGGATAGTTCAATTTTGGTTTTAGTGCCCAATTCGACACTCAGTTATTATTCTGAACTTAAGTACAATATTTAGTTTTGTTTTGACTTTTGAGCAATATATGTTAATATTTGGTAGCAGAGAGTAACATAGTAACATTTTAGTATGAGTTTGAGTCATGTATTGATTTATTTTTCCTTGACCATTAGTTTATATTTAGAAGTAATCTTGCGAATCAACGTGGATTGTTAGACTATTGTAAATTTAGTTGTTAATATTTTGAAGTTTAAAAAAAAAAAATTTTTTTGGTTAAAAAATTTTTTTTTCCCGAGTAGGAGGGGATTGTAACGGTCCACCCGTTATATTATCATTTTTAGCGCTGTAATTATTTTTAAAAAAATAATTATTTTCTCTTGACCTCCCATTTAAATTCTTTAATTTATCGTAAAGGACTTCTCATGTGACGTCACACTGTACGGAACATAGTTGTTGAACCGTTCCTTGTCGTTTAATTCGTGTTCCGTGAGAGTTTGACGTTTTCCTCGCTGACTGTGGGAGGAATGAGAGGCACTTGGCCGGTGGCTGCGAGGTTGACATGTTGGTGTTGGTGGTTAGTACCGTAAATGGCGGTTAATTTCTTCGAAATTAATTTTTATTTCAACTAAGTTTGGAAGTATAGTAAAAAGTTACCACCACTTGTTTCCTGGAGTACGGGTTTCCTGGAGTAAGGATGGGAGTACCATCAGTGGAAGAGGAATAAAAAATTAACCGCCATTTGGAAGAAAACTAACCCTCATGTGATGTCGTACCCACCTTGACTACCTAGGGAAGCCACCTTGACCTTATTGCAGCTACCGCCAAGTCAAACTGGGAGTATGTTTTGGGAACAAGCTTTTTGGGGGACATTCCAGCTCCTTTTCGTCCTGCCACCTGGGCCTACGGGGGACCATGGAGGTCATTTTCTAGGATGCAACCGCAACCTCGTTTGGGAACATTTAGTGAGGAGTTTTAGTAACTATTGGTTTTTTTTATATTTCAGACTATCTGTTAAATACACTATGTTTTTTTTCCAGATTTAGGTTACCTCTGTTTTTTTTGACATATGTATTTGTATATTAGATTATTTGGTTCCCAAACTTTGTATCTACGGTAACTTCTTGTGCACAGGAATAAGCCTAGAGAAAATTAGGTTTTTAATACTTTATTATTGCTTTGATATTGGTTTATGTAATTCGGGTAAATTTATTTTGTAACATTACTTGCTTGTTTCCCAAATATTGTATTTATTCGCTTTATTTCGTTTGTTCGGTTACTTCGTCGTTACTTTATTTCATTGCATTTGCTCGGTTAATTTAGGTCATTTTGTCGGTATTTTTCTTAACTTCACTTCTATAACGTTTATTCATTTGTATATTTAATTTTGCTTTATTCAGTATTGTATTTTCTCTTAGTGAGGCTTGGGCCTATTTATTTGTATTATTTTCATCTTCGTCGGTTTCCTTTAGTTGTACGTAGCAGGCGTACTATAACCATTTGGTAGAAGACTTATGTAATTTTGTACCCTATATGTTAGTAAGAGGTACTTATATTTAAGTTTGTAACAGATAACATTATTGTTGTTATCTTTAAAATATATATATCTTCTTGTATAACTTATGTCATTTTAGAGTCACAGCATAATATGAACTTGCTTAACTCAGAGATTGTTAAAAATCTGGTAGTTATTTTTAATAAATATGTTTATTTATTTTGTATATCATTTATTTTTATTATTCCTTTATGTTCATTATTACAGGTTTGATATATTTAATATCTGACAGCAGTATAAGATACCTGGGAGAATGATCGAAGATCATTTTCATGGCGCCCATGATTTGTTAGATTTATTTATCTTGTTCGTCTTTAGAAATTATTCATCTTCATTCCTCTTCAGTACATTATTCTTATTTTATTATTTCATATTTTAGTCATTATTACTATCTACATAGAGCTACTGTTCTTCGACAGGCATGCAAACGAGCCGTATCCATCCTTGAGTGTCAAGTTGCTCTCTTGCATCTATAGCTAGCCAACTCTATTCAGTTTGCCTCTGTCTCTTCCCACGTCTACTTATTATCCCTTCTAATTCCCCTTTCTTCAGTACTACTGCAAAGTAGTATTTTTTATTTTTCCTACTTCGGCTCAACCGCTGAAGCCCCTTCATTTTTATTTTCATAAGAGGCCCCAACTAGTTACCTTAGTCTTTTCTTTTCTTCTTTTTTTTCCTTACTTCTGTTGGAGTATATCTTTCTTTTTACTTTCACTCCAACAGAAGTTTTCTTATTTTTGTTACAGTGCTTTATTGTTTTTGGCTTGTTGTATTGCTTTTATGACTTCTGACTTCAGTATACTGGGACCTCTGTCTAATTGGTTGTCACAGGTAGTATTTGGAGCATTTTCTCGAGAAGCATCGTCAAAAAGGTCACTGATGTGTCTCTCCCATTCTTTGCACTGTTGTTCGTGATCACAAATTTTTCCGTCTGCGGTTTTAAGTACGTGAGTATTTTTCTGTTTTCTAATTCCGGAGGTATATTTAAGTTTCTTGTGGAGGTTGAAACTGTCATGCTTTTTTTGGAGGTCTTCTATTTCTTTACATAATTTCTCGAGCCAGGATTCTTTGGCCTGTTTAATTTTTCTTGTTATCAGTTTGTTAATTTCACGGTATTTGATAATATTTCTATTTTTGTATTTCATCAAGTCTAGAATTTCTTGGTGCATCCATTCATTTTTTGCCAACATTGTAGGTGTTTTTAAAGATTCCCTTACGAAAAATATTAGTTGGTAATATTAGTTGGTATTAGTTGGTAGTTACGAAAAATATTAGTATTAGTATTCCCTGAAATATTAGTTGGGAGTAAATTATTGTGGCGACAGCACGCATCCCTGTCTGACTGATCTTTGAATTTCTACTTGGTTTGTCTCACTATCTTCCACCCGTACGGCCGTTGTTTGATTGTAGTATATATTTTTGATTAAATGTATGTCCTTGGGATCTAGGTGTATGTATTTCAATGCATGTATGAGTTTACCATGTTGTTGAACTCTGTCAAACGCTTTCTCGAAATCTATATAACATGAATACAATTCTATCAATATAATATATTTTATCGCCAACCGTCACTAAAGTCATTCATTGTTGTACTCATTTGCCCTCATTTGCGGCAGTGAAATAACACTTTATTGTACTGAAAGAATTTTACTTTATCTGCCGCGATTAATCAAATTAACCGAGATTGAATGTAAGTGGTCGATGGCAGTAATCGAATGGCGAGTATTTGAGTGGACTTACAATTTATTTACTATAATTATTAAAAATATTGTACACAATTGGCGATATTATCAATTAAATTTATGTCAAAAATGAAAAGTCTGTAGTTTATTTTTATTTAGCGTATGGCTTAAGTACATCACAGAATATATTTAGATTTATGTATTATACAATGCATCACAAACAGATGGCCAGATTTTTTATATATTCGATTGACCCTTCGGTTGCTATTACAAAGTCTATAGGGTCGCCTGTGTATGCTCTGCGTAGGTAGTCCTGAACAATGTGACTGATCGTCTGTCTTGCAGCGCCGAAGTCACAAGAAGGCGAGGGGAATTTACCCCATCTGTAGAGGGAGTCGGCGCATCTTCCACAGTTTGTTCGAATTCGATTAAGGGCTGCCCAAATCTTACGGGGACGTTCAAATTCGCCAGGTTTTCCTAGGATGTCCGGTAGACTATGGTAATGCGGATCTGTCCTACTTTCCCAATCTTCTCTCCATCGGGTATTTAAGTCAAAGTTGGATTGCTGCAGCGCTTGAACAGATTGTAGAGGGGGTAACCTGGATCGGAGACGGTTTCCAAGAATATCGGGGATGTCGTTGTGGACTAGAAGCTGGCGACCGTCCATTATTTTGTTATATTCTTTAACCAATGCATGTTCGCGGCGTAGGTTGGGTGGTGCTATATTACTAAGGGTAGGTAGCCACATTGTAGTGGTGGACTTAATTGTGCCTGTTATCATACGCATAGCACGGTTTAGTTGGGTGTCGACCAGGTGGGTATGTCTGCAATTTAGCCACACTGGTGCACAGTATTCTGCCACCGGATATATCAGGCCAAGAGCAGAGGATCTTAGAGTTGATGCTGTGGACCCCCACGTAGTGCCGCAGAGTTTCTGTATTATATTGTTGCGTGTTTTCAATTTTGCTGCTGTTTTCGTCAGGTGTTCTCTGAATGTTAGTGTTCTGTGTAGAGTAACCCCAAGGTATTTCGGGTATTTATTGTGTTTTAACAGCTTGTTATTAAAATACACTCGCAATTCTCTGTTTGCCAGCTTCTTGTTGAGATGAAAAGCTGATACTTCAGTTTTTGTAGTACTTGGTTGTAGTCTCCATTTCTTAAGGTATTCGCTGATGATGGATAAGTCATTCGTGAGAGTGATTTCGTTAGTTTCTTAAGATTGATGGGTAGTTGCAAGGGTCCAGTCGTCAGCATATCCAAACTTCCGAGATTCGGTTTCAGGCATGTCAGCAATATAGAGGCTGAAACGTAAAGGGGCAAGGATAGAACCCTGTGGAAGACCATTGTTAAGTTTCATCTCTCTACTAGTCTCCTTTCCCATTATAACCTGGAAGGCTCTGTTTGTCAGCATGTTGTCAATGAGGTTAATTATCTTTCTGCAGGGGATAATACGGGCCAGTTTATATATTAATCCCTGTCTCCAAACAGTATCATATGCTGCTGTTAGATCTATAAATACTGTTGCTGTCTTTTGTTTCTTTTGAAAACTAGCTTCTATAAAAGTTGTTAATGACAGCACTTGGTCCGTACAGCTTCGATGAGGGCGGAAGCCAGCTTGTTCAATGGGGACATTTTCTAGTATCCTGTGATTAATTCTGTTGAGGAGAAGCTTTTCTAATAGTTTATATACCATGCTGGGTAGAGCTATGGGGCGGCAGTTTTCTGGCTTATCGTTTGATTTGCCCGGTTTCGGAATTACAATTATCTTTGTGCGCTTAAGTGGGAAAGGAATGTTACCTGACTGAAGTATATCATTAAAGAACATTGCAAGCCACTGTTTTGTGTATGCACCACTGTGTATCAAGAACTCTGGATGGATACCATCAAACCCGGGTGCTTTACCTGATTTCATTTCTTTCAGCGCATGTGTGATTTCGGAAATAAGTATTCTTGCTGAATATTCGGAGTTCGTTCTGTTCATTTGTTTTAATGCCCTTTAGTCCCTTGTCACGTTGGTAGTATGTGTTCGATATCGATCTCTGGATAGAGATACTATATGGGAGGCAACCTTGTTAGGAGACATTTTAGACTCTCTGGATTCCAGCTGGTTAGCTCCTCCAATTTTCCGCAACAGGGACCATGCCTGCCGGCTTGATTTTTTGAAGTCAAGGTTTTCGACAGTCTTTATCCATTTTTGGCGTCTAGCTGTATCGATGTTGTGTAAAAGCTCGTCGGCTATTTCTCGGTCACCACTTTCGAGAAACTTCGCGTATAAGTCTTCACATGTTTCAGTTCATCCGGGCACATATTCTTTGCGATATCCCCTAGGGATGGTTTCCTTGCAAATCGAAAGCGACCATCTTGCAAAAGTTATCTGTCATCACTGTCATGAAATTATTATGACGTCTAAAATTTAAAAAGTTTTTAAATTGTAAATTGTAAGTACGTGTTAAAACCAATATCAAATTGTTGGCGATAAAATTTTGTATGCACCACGTCAGTAAAGACTCTTTATCGAACTCGTCTGTTATTCGCCTTGCTCGCTAACGCTCGCTCTGCTCATAATATCAGACTCGTTCCATAAAGAGTAACTTTACTGACTTGGTACATAAATAACTATTTTTCCAATTTTTTATATGAATACGTTTTTATTATAGCTTTATCGGCATTAAAATCGCCAATATTTTAATGCCCCAGATATCCAATAATATAATAATCGAATAAAACTAGGAAATTGAATCTAGTCAAGCGATAATTTTTATTCCGAACAGCTTCATTCTTTTAACGATCTAGCTGGTAGATTTTTCTTAAAAGCAATAGTTGATTCACTAATGAACGTTTAATAAGACCAGTATTAATTAAAACCAACTCGAAAAGTTGATTGCAAAATGTTCGTGTAATTTTACTGACTCATTCGTTAATATTGATTGTTCGTGGGAAAAGACTATTACGACAATTGAAATTACTTGTCGGTTAATTATAATTTTTGTCAAAAGCAAAAGTTTTTAGTACCAATTTTTTTTATAACTTCTATTGTAATTAATATGACGATTATTATAATAATTGCAAATAGGGGAGAGTTGGATAAAACGGGATAGTCGGATAAAACGGGATACCTGGCCTAGAGACCCAACTAGTGCTGTTATTAAATGGACAACGTCGAAAACTTGTTCTCAGTCGTCATTTTAACATTCTCAGTTCGTTTTACCTCGATGCCACTATTTGATGAAAAGTTGTTGTGTTTAGAATTTTTTGACTCTATTTTTTTGCTACTTTGTACTTTTAAGTGCGTTGTTTTCTACATTATATTGCCTACATATATAAACATATAATTCCGGTGACTATTACATTTAATTAAGCACTCATTAACGAATATTCTCATGTGTAATCTATCTAATTTTACTTTCACGTTTAGGCAAGAGCCATTTTTGTTTTGAAAAATGTCTGAGTTGGACAAAACGGGACACTTTAAGTTGGATAAAATGGGATACAGTTTTTATGTCCAGTTTTATCCACCTATTTATTTGTTGGCCTATAAGTTTTTTTTAATAGCGATAAAGCATGTTATCCTCATACTGCAGAATAGAGCAACATATTTTTATGTGACTTTTGTTCTGATATACGTACCTAGTCCTAAATAAAAGGTCTTATTTCCCATTTTGAAATAAAACAATAAAAAAGGCCTATTTTTAAGTTTCTGAATACTAAAGATATTGTTTTTCAAAGGTAAATTTTGCTTTGCAATCTTATATCTACTTTTTTTATGCAAAAAATTAAATATTGTGAACTTATCCAGTTTTATCCAACCGTGGTTGTGGTATGCTAAAACGGGATGTGCAGGACTTAAATAAATATTTTTTTTTACTATTTTCCAGTCGTTAAAAATAGCTAAAAATATGTTTTTTGTGTGCTTCAATAAATATTATACCTATAAAAAATAATAATATGATGATTTCTTTAACATTTTGTCCGTAATAAAAATAAACAAGAATGGTATCCCGTTTTGTCCAACTCTCCCCTACTTGTGAGACCATTGCCAATGCTGCATCAAAAAATCAATCAGAGTTTTTGCACGATTGATCATTTTTGACTGTTTACCGTGACAGATTTTACGTCAGTAGGTGACATTTACTAGCAACTCGACGGTAAGTAATCCAACTCGACGGTAAGTACTCCAACTCGACGGTAAGTAATTCACTTACCGTCGAGTTAAAAAATCTCTTAATTTTAATTTATTTTTTGAAAGAATAAAGAAAACTAACGAATTATTTATTAATATTGAAACTTATGGTACAATTTGTTAAATTATTTAATGAAATCCCACTTGTTTGGGCTGTGGTTTCACTTCTAACAGAAACTTCTGCAGAATCGCATACATTAGTAGTATTACTAGTATTGCACAACATTTTTTCTCTTCAAATACGCGATCAAAGTTGAAAACTTGGAAATATCAATGCCATCATAAAGAAAAACGGTGGATTTAATCATTGAATATTCTGCCCAGAGGCTTCCAGGAGCTTTCAACTGCATATGTCTTTGAACGAAATATGCCAATAGAGTCTTTTCTTCGATTCTTAAATTCTTGCCTTCGCACCATTTTTTAAAACTTTGGTAGGTATTTTGATAACGGATTTTGGATTTTTTCGGGAATAATTGCGGAACACCCTTCTTCCCAAGCCCGTTCAATTTCTTCAAATTCACTTTCGCTCATATTTTAATTTATAATAATCAAAATTGTACTTAAAATTATTGACAACTAAATAAAAACTCAATTCTCCATTGTTGTTATGCGCCCTAGTTACTACCTAACAACCAAAGTATCTATCTTGATAAAATGAATGAAACTATAGTTTATTTTTTAACCAGGAGGAGTAAACTAAAAAGACAGATTCACAGAAAGTCACTAGAATTATAACCAAATACATCTTCTTTTTTGGTTGATCTAGTCGGCCCTCAACGGTAATCCATAAATATTATATTAAATTAATACGTCGCTAAAGAGTTCCAAAAACAACTGCTTTTTATATAAAAGCAGACTAACAATCTAAAAATTAAAGGAATAACACAAAAAACACAAAAATCGCCGATATAACTTAATTAACATATGAAATGTCACTAGTGTCAAAATTTGATAAATGTCATTAGTGTCAAAATTTTATAACAGTGGCGTAAACTTGCCTGCGGTTGGACCAATTACAAACAAGCAATAAGGCGCGGTAAATTTGAATCACTCTTCTTGGTTAAAAAACAAATCATAGTCAATATGACGAAAATGTTTAATTTTATAATTTATAATGGTATCAATCGTGCAAAAAACGTTATAAGCATGTCGAACGTTAAGGGTAACCGATCTCAGACAATAATTGGAGTCGTCGCACCGCTCCTCCTCCAAACAATTGTCTTCGATCGGTATAAAACCCTTACCGTTCTCCATACTTAATATACTATTAGGGATGGTTTGACTGTTTTTAAAAATATCATTATAGTAGGGGAGCCGTGGATGCTAAATTTGCAGTTACTAAAGCGTCATGGGAACCTATTGGGTTGTGAATATTAGGTCTTAAGACCAAAAATTCTCCCTATGGGGAGATTTCTCCCTATGTGATTTTCTAACGGGCTCGAGTAAGTTTGAATGTCTCGTTCAAAAGAAACTTTTTGTTTATTCTAAGAGATTTTCTACCCTCGGTAATAATGTAGTCTTTCATTCTGCCTTTAAATTTTCCAAAAAGATTTATTAGATTTTCCAGCATTCGAAAAAAAATGAATGCATTTAAAACACGTTAGAGTGACATTTTGCGCCCATGCTCTTAAGTTTGGTTTGGCTATTCGATCTAGTACAACGTCAATGAATTTAAACACCATCCATATACAGAATGCACATTTTTGCAGGTTTACTACATTTACATATAAGCGTATTATTTACTAAATTTATATAAACGAATTATTTACAATGTTTGGATAAACTGTTAACAACATTAAATACAATATTTGGTATATAGCTTCTGAGGCACGTAAAAATAAGATATTTGAGGTCAAAAAATCTTCTTCTTCTTTTTTTCTCAAATTGTTATTTTATGCGATTTTACAGTGATTTGGTGTTTATTTAAACAAATTTGCATTTTCTGTCGTAAAGTATCGATGAAAAACATAATATTTTAATAGAAAGGGCTCAAAAATGTCATTATATGGCATTATAACAAGTTATTTTGAATCAAAACAAGTTTTTGATCAAATTTTATAGTGTAAAAAACGTTAAAATACCGTTTTTTTGCATTTTCCTCCATTCCCAAAATACATTATCATCGATTTGGCTGAAAATTTTCCCACAGATAGCCAAGAGATAGGACTTTAAGTGGTTAGAAGGATTTGAATTATATTACAATACCAAAAAGTTACATGCAGTAATATCAGACTCAAAAGTATATATTAGTCCAGTCGGGATAGCATTTGACCTTGAATGCCGAGCTGCCCAAAATTTTATTTTTCTGATCTTTAGGGGAGTCAATAGTAGCCTAAACTTAAAATCACGAATGAATTCCTCCGTTACGTTAGCAGCCATCTTGATTTTAAAGTAGAACCTGTTTTGCTCAATATCTCCGCCATTTTTAAATTTTCGACAAAAATGGTAGGAACTGAAATTGTTCCAAATAAATCGTATTTACAATTATTACAATTTCTTTTTAACAATTTTTGTCGTGAGGTCGATATTTTCGAGTTAATTGTACTTACAGTAGACGCCTATATTTTTGACTATAATATTGCATGTAACTTTTTTGGTATTGTAATATATAATTCAAATCCTTCTCACCACTTAAAGTCCTATGTTTTGTCTATCTGTGGGCAAATTTTCAGCCAAATCGATTATGATGTATTTTGGGAATGGAGAAAAATGTAAAAAACGGTATTTTAACGTTTTCTACACTATAAAATTTGATCAAAAGCTTGTTTTGAATCAAAGTAACTTGTTATAATGCCATATAATGACATTTTTGAGTCCCTTCTATTAAAATATTATGTTTTCCATTAATACTTTACGATAGAAAATGCAAATTTGTATAAATAAACACCAAATCACTGTAAAATCGCATAAAATAACATTTTGAGAAAAAAAGAAGAAGAAAATTTTTTGACCTTAAATATCTTATTTTTACGTCCCGTAGAAGCTATATACCAATTTTCAGACAAATCGGAGGTCCAAAATTTTTTTTGCTCCAAAATTGAGTGATTTGAAATGGAATGGCCCATTTACAAAGCCTCCTCAAACAGAGGTCACTAAATTTTAACGAGTTGGTTCTTTGTTTTTATGGATGTCATGGCGCGTGGTATCCTTCTAGTCGCTGATGACCTTTTTGAGATTAAAATCATCAGGAATTGTATTTTGTAAAGGCGTGATGATGATTAATAAAACTAGTTTAATATACGATGCATAAATTTTTCCAATTTCCTTGTCGACTGTGGTATAAATTAATACAAAATAGTTGTTAGTGCTAAGCAAATGGCCTTGCTATATATTATTATGTACTATAATAACCTTACACCATTATATTGTAAAAACATTTTTAATTATATGTGTGCACTGTAATTTGTTTTAATTATGTACTTCTTTTGGAGGGGTATCAACTTATGTCGTTATCGGCGCCATTTTATATTACAAAAAGACGTATAATAATGTGCCAATTAACAAACTTAAAAATAGACTGCTTAATAGCTCAACAATAGACACAATTCACTCTCTATGGGGTGACAATGTGAAAACTTCCACTCCTTAATATGTCCTTTGGCGTATATGAGAGCGGTTTACCACTAAAAAGACGCTTAGACACTTAATATACGAATTTTTTTGCATTTCTACCGCAGAGAACTTTTTTTATTTGATTCTTATAATTTTTCGAAGTTCAAATATATTTTTTAATTTTAAAAAACCAATTTCCTAAATCGCTTTAAATTAAATTTTCGTAGACGTAGATATCTCATTGAAGTAAATACTTTTTATCGCCAACCGTTACTAAAGTCATTCATTATTGTACTCATTTTCCCTCTATTGCTGCAGTAAAATAACACTTTATTGTACTGAAAGAAGAATTTCACTTTACCTGCCGCGATTAATCAAATTATTCGATATTGAATGTAAGTGGTCGATGGCAGTAATCGAATGGCGTGTATTTGAGTGGACTTCAATTTATTTACTTTAATTATTAAAAATATTGTACGCAATTTGCGATATTATCAATTAAATTTATGTCAAAAAGTGAAATTTTCTAGTATTTTATAATTATATTCATTTAAAATAAATTAAAACTTTACCGATTTAGTAATTATTCAATATTGATAACTATCGATTAAAAATCGAAAGCGGCCATCTTGCAAGTTATCTGTCATCACTGTCATGAAATTATTATGACGTCTAAAATTTAAAAAGTTCTTAAATTGTAAATTGCAAGTAAGTGTTAAAACCAATATCAAATTATGTTGGCAAATATTATTTTATATCAATAAAACATATCTTAACCGATTGTCAAATATACCAGCAAACGAGAAGTAAACCCAACCTTCCCAGGGACATATCTGAGCTTCTTAGAGGCAATACAAATATCAACAATATACAGTTTTTAACGGAAATAGGAATAAAAGACATTTAATTGTATCACAAATTTTTCAGGTATACTTTTTATTAGTACATATGGATTTACTTAATATTACAATCTCTTTTTATTTTTAATATGTATTTTCCATTGTTGTCGTTTATAACCCCAGTGGTTCGGACGACATTAAATTTAAAAAATATATAAATGTAAAGACTGAAATAGTTTTGTACACACTTATGACAACAGGTAAAAGGGGGAGAAGTGTACTTTTGAAGTGTGTAAAATTAATAATTCTTAGCTGAGCGCTTTCGGCTTATAAAGCCATCTTCGGAGCTATGCTACAATAAAAGATCTCTAATGAATAATTGATCTTAGAATTCAAAGTTTAACTTACGTCAAAAAGGTCAAAATACCACTATGAAGAGAGATGGGTTCCATTATATATGGGAAAATAATCTAATATACAAATACATATGTCAAAAAAAACAGAGGTAACCTAAATCTGGAAAAAAAAACATAGTGTATTTAACAGATAGTCTGAAATATAAAAAAAACCAATAGTTACTAAAACTCCTCACTAAATGTTCCCAAACGAGGTTGCGGTTGCATCCTAGAAAATGAGCATCACTATGATGCACCTCCATGCCCCCCCGTAGGCCCAGGTGGCAGGACGAAAAGGAGCTGGAATGTCCCCCAAAAAGCTTGTTCCCAAAACGAGGTTGCGGTTGCATCCTAGAAAATGAGCATCACTATGATGTGACATAAATCGTTTTTTCTACTAATGTTTTTTAGTTAACCTTGAATATATGAAATAGTTGGTTCATTGTTAAATGTTCTTAGCCAGTCCCTTAGGTGAAGGATGTAGATTATTTCGATCTTTATATTATCTTTATATCGATCTTTATATTAATGGGGTTTTTGGTTTTACATAACCAAACATTTTTGAAGTCCTCAAATTAATATTGGAAATAATTACCATTTCTCTGTACGTTTTAAACCGATTGAACATCCAATATATCTATAAATTTTCATGTCCAATATATCTATAAATTGTCATGTAACTATCTTTGTCTGGTTCAATACCATTTCATTAAGGTATATAAAATGTATGTAGATGGCTATTACTATCTTAATCTCATGTTATTTCAGATAAGTCATATTTTATATTCCTATTTCAAATGCAATGCCATTATTTGTTCATGTTTTCAAACTCAAAATAGTTCAAGGTTACCTGAGATTAGTTTTTGTTCCATTTTTAATGGTTGTTTTTTTTATGTTATTGCTTCTAAAAAGTTTTCCTCGATTATTTCTTCTTCTCTTTACTTTTGTTTACCGGTTTATATGAGAAATCAAACGAAGTATATGTTTTTAGCCGTTTGGAAGAAAACTGCATCATAGTGATGCTCATTTTCTAGGATGCAACCGCAACCTCGTTTGGGAACATTTAGTGAGGAGTTTTAGTAACTATTGGTTTTTTTTATATTTCAGACTATCTGTTAAATACACTATGTTTTTTTTTCCAGATTTAGGTTACCTCTGTTTTTTTTGACATATGTATTTGTATATTAGATTATTTGGTTCCCAAACTTTGTATCTACGGTAACTTCTTGTGCACAGGAATAAGCCTAGAGAAAATTAGGTTTTTAATACTTTATTATTGCTTTGATATTGGTTTATGTAATTCGGGTAAATTTATTTTGTAACATTACTTGCTTGTTTCCCAAATATTGTATTTATTCGCTTTATTTCGTTTGTTCGGTTACTTCGTCGTTACTTTATTTCATTGCATTTGCTCGGTTAATTTAGGTCATTTTGTCGGTATTTTCCTTAACTTCACTTCTATAACGTTTATTCATTTGTATATTTAATTTTGCTTTATTCAGTATTGTATTTTCTCTTAGTGAGGCTTGGGCCTATTTATTTGTATTATTTTCATCTTCGTCGGTTTCCTTTAGTTGTACGTAGCAGGCGTACTATAACCATTTGGTAGAAGACTTAGGTAATTTTGTCCCCTATATGTTAGTAAGAGGTACTTATATTTAAGTTTGTAACAGATAACATTATTGTTGTTATCTTTAAAATATATATATCTTCTTGTATAACTTATGTCATTTTAGAGTCACAGCATAATATGAACTTGCTTAACTCAGAGATTGTTAAAAATCTGGTAGTTATTTTTAATAAATATGTTTATTTATTTTGTATATCATTTATTTTTATTATTCCTTTATGTTCATTATTACAGGTTTGATATATTTAATATCTGAAAGCAGTATAAGATACCTGGGAAAATGATCGAAGATCATTTTCATGGCGCCCATGATTAGTTAGTTTTATTTATTTTGTTCGTTTTTAGTCATTATTCATCTCCTTCCTTTTCAGTACCTTATTCTTATTTTATTATTTCATCTTCTAGTCATCATTACTATCTATATAGAGCTACTGTTCTTCGACAGGCATGCAAACGAGCCGTATCCATCCTTGAGTGTCAAGTTGCTCTCTTGCATCTATAGCTAGCCAACTCTATTCAGTTTGCCTCTGTCTCTTCCCACTTTACTTCTATCCCTTCTAATTCCCCCTTTCTTCAGTACTACTGCAAAGTAGTATTTTTTATTTTTCCTACTTCGGCTCAACCGCTGAAGCCCCTTCATTTTTATTTTCATAAGAGGCCCCAACTAGTTACCTTCTTCTTTTTTTTCCTTACTTCTGTTGGAGTATATCTTTCTTTTTACTTTCACTCCAACAGAAGTTTTCTTATTTTTGTTACACTGGCGCCCAACGTGGGGCACCCCGTTTATGGTTCTAAGACAGTAGTTCTTTTAGTTCAATTTTCTTTTATTGGAATTTTCTGTTTTATTAACTTTTTGATATCTTTGTATACATGTTACTTCTGATTTATTTTTGGTCTTTAAAACTTTACGAATACTAAACAGGTAGACTTATGCTGCTTTTGGTTTTGATTAGTTTATTTCGATACCTCATTTTTAGTTTTAGTGGTACAGCTCATATGTTAGTTTGGATTTTGTATTTTTATTGGAAACTTATTTATGTATTTAGAATTGGTCCATAAATTTGCCTGGTCTTTCTTCTTTGGATATGCCTTTTATGAATCTGGTGTCCACTGATAGTTCGACTTTGGATTAAGTGTCCGATTCCACATTTATTTTGGTTATTGAGTTTTGGATTCCTTTGGTATGTTTATTATTGGTATTATTTGACATTAGTGAGAATTGTTCCATAAATCTTCCTGATTGTTCTTCTCTGGATATACTATTATGAATCTGGTGTCCATTGTTAGTTCAGTTTTGGATAAAGTGTTCAATTCTTTACCTATTTTAGTTACTGATTTTTTTTATTCACTTTGGTACATTTACTTTTGATATGGTTCGAATTGGCTCACACCTTTTCCTGGTTGTTCCGTTCTTGGATATACCCTTTATAAATCTGATGTCCATGGATAGTTCAATTTTGGTTTTAGTGCCCAATTCGACACTCAGTTATTATTCTGAACTTAAGTACAATATTTAGTTTTGTTTTGACTTTTGAGCAATATATGTTAATATTTGGTAGCAGAGAGTAACATAGTAACATTTTAGTATGAGTTTGAGTCATGTATTGATTTATTTTTCCTTGACCATTAGTTTATATTTAGAAGTAATCTTGCGAATCAACGTGGATTGTTAGACTATTGTAAATTTAGTTGTTAATATTTTGAAGTTTAAAAAAAAAAAATTTTTTTGGTTAAAAAATTTTTTTTTCCCGAGTAGGAGGGGATTGTAACGGTCCACCCGTTATATTATCATTTTTAGCGCTGTAATTATTTTTAAAAAAATAATTATTTTCTCTTGACCTCCCATTTAAATTCTTTAATTTATCGTAAAGGACTTCTCATGTGACGTCACACTGTACGGAACATAGTTGTTGAACCGTTCCTTGTCGTTTAATTCGTGTTCCGTGAGAGTTTGACGTTTTCCTCGCTGACTGTGGGAGGAATGAGAGGCACTTGGCCGGTGGCTGCGAGGTTGACATGTTGGTGTTGGTGGTTAGTACCGTAAATGGCGGTTAATTTCTTCGAAATTAATTTTTATTTCAACTAAGTTTGGAAGTATAGTAAAAAGTTACCACCACTTGTTTCCTGGAGTACGGGTTTCCTGGAGTAAGGATGGGAGTACCATCAGTGGAAGAGGAATAAAAAATTAACCGCCATTTGGAAGAAAACTAACCCTCATGTGATGTCGTACCCACCTTGACTACCTAGGGAAGCCACCTTGACCTTATTGCAGCTACCGCCAAGTCAAACTGGGAGTATGTTTTGGGAACAAGCTTTTTGGGGGACATTCCAGCTCCTTTTCGTCCTGCCACCTGGGCCTACGGGGGACCATGGAGGTCATTTTCTAGGATGCAACCGCAACCTCGTTTGGGAACATTTAGTGAGGAGTTTTAGTAACTATTGGTTTTTTTTATATTTCAGACTATCTGTTAAATACACTATGTTTTTTTTTCCAGATTTAGGTTACCTCTGTTTTTTTTGACATATGTATTTGTATATTAGATTATTTGGTTCCCAAACTTTGTATCTACGGTAACTTCTTGTGCACAGGAATAAGCCTAGAGAAAATTAGGTTTTTAATACTTTATTATTGCTTTGATATTGGTTTATGTAATTCGGGTAAATTTATTTTGTAACATTACTTGCTTGTTTCCCAAATATTGTATTTATTCGCTTTATTTCGTTTGTTCGGTTACTTCGTCGTTACTTTATTTCATTGCATTTGCTCGGTTAATTTAGGTCATTTTGTCGGTATTTTTCTTAACTTCACTTCTATAACGTTTATTCATTTGTATATTTAATTTTGCTTTATTCAGTATTGTATTTTCTCTTAGTGAGGCTTGGGCCTATTTATTTGTATTATTTTCATCTTCGTCGGTTTCCTTTAGTTGTACGTAGCAGGCGTACTATAACCATTTGGTAGAAGACTTATGTAATTTTGTACCCTATATGTTAGTAAGAGGTACTTATATTTAAGTTTGTAACAGATAACATTATTGTTGTTATCTTTAAAATATATATATCTTCTTGTATAACTTATGTCATTTTAGAGTCACAGCATAATATGAACTTGCTTAACTCAGAGATTGTTAAAAATCTGGTAGTTATTTTTAATAAATATGTTTATTTATTTTGTATATCATTTATTTTTATTATTCCTTTATGTTCATTATTACAGGTTTGATATATTTAATATCTGACAGCAGTATAAGATACCTGGGAGAATGATCGAAGATCATTTTCATGGCGCCCATGATTTGTTAGATTTATTTATCTTGTTCGTCTTTAGAAATTATTCATCTTCATTCCTCTTCAGTACATTATTCTTATTTTATTATTTCATATTTTAGTCATTATTACTATCTACATAGAGCTACTGTTCTTCGACAGGCATGCAAACGAGCCGTATCCATCCTTGAGTGTCAAGTTGCTCTCTTGCATCTATAGCTAGCCAACTCTATTCAGTTTGCCTCTGTCTCTTCCCACGTCTACTTATTATCCCTTCTAATTCCCCTTTCTTCAGTACTACTGCAAAGTAGTATTTTTTATTTTTCCTACTTCGGCTCAACCGCTGAAGCCCCTTCATTTTTATTTTCATAAGAGGCCCCAACTAGTTACCTTAGTCTTTTCTTTTCTTCTTTTTTTTCCTTACTTCTGTTGGAGTATATCTTTCTTTTTACTTTCACTCCAACAGAAGTTTTCTTATTTTTGTTACAGTGCTTTATTGTTTTTGGCTTGTTGTATTGCTTTTATGACTTCTGACTTCAGTATACTGGGACCTCTGTCTAATTGGTTGTCACAGGTAGTATTTGGAGCATTTTCTCGAGAAGCATCGTCAAAAAGGTCACTGATGTGTCTCTCCCATTCTTTGCACTGTTGTTCGTGATCACAAATTTTTCCGTCTGCGGTTTTAAGTACGTGAGTATTTTTCTGTTTTCTAATTCCGGAGGTATATTTAAGTTTCTTGTGGAGGTTGAAACTGTCATGCTTTTTTTGGAGGTCTTCTATTTCTTTACATAATTTCTCGAGCCAGGATTCTTTGGCCTGTTTAATTTTTCTTGTTATCAGTTTGTTAATTTCACGGTATTTGATAATATTTCTATTTTTGTATTTCATCAAGTCTAGAATTTCTTGGTGCATCCATTCATTTTTTGCCAACATTGTAGGTGTTTTTAAAGATTCCCTTACGAAAAATATTAGTTGGTAATATTAGTTGGTATTAGTTGGTAGTTACGAAAAATATTAGTATTAGTATTCCCTGAAATATTAGTTGGGAGTAAATTATTGTGGCGACAGCACGCATCCCTGTCTGACTGATCTTTGAATTTCTACTTGGTTTGTCTCACTATCTTCCACCCGTACGGCCGTTGTTTGATTGTAGTATATATTTTTGATTAAATGTATGTCCTTGGGATCTAGGTGTATGTATTTCAATGCATGTATGAGTTTACCATGTTGTTGAACTCTGTCAAACGCTTTCTCGAAATCTATATAACATGAATACAATTCTATCAATATAATATATTTTATCGCCAACCGTCACTAAAGTCATTCATTGTTGTACTCATTTGCCCTCATTTGCGGCAGTGAAATAACACTTTATTGTACTGAAAGAATTTTACTTTATCTGCCGCGATTAATCAAATTAACCGAGATTGAATGTAAGTGGTCGATGGCAGTAATCGAATGGCGAGTATTTGAGTGGACTTACAATTTATTTACTATAATTATTAAAAATATTGTACACAATTGGCGATATTATCAATTAAATTTATGTCAAAAATGAAAAGTCTGTAGTTTATTTTTATTTAGCGTATGGCTTAAGTACATCACAGAATATATTTAGATTTATGTATTATACAATGCATCACAAACAGATGGCCAGATTTTTTATATATTCGATTGACCCTTCGGTTGCTATTACAAAGTCTATAGGGTCGCCTGTGTATGCTCTGCGTAGGTAGTCCTGAACAATGTGACTGATCGTCTGTCTTGCAGCGCCGAAGTCACAAGAAGGCGAGGGGAATTTACCCCATCTGTAGAGGGAGTCGGCGCATCTTCCACAGTTTGTTCGAATTCGATTAAGGGCTGCCCAAATCTTACGGGGACGTTCAAATTCGCCAGGTTTTCCTAGGATGTCCGGTAGACTATGGTAATGCGGATCTGTCCTACTTTCCCAATCTTCTCTCCATCGGGTATTTAAGTCAAAGTTGGATTGCTGCAGCGCTTGAACAGATTGTAGAGGGGGTAACCTGGATCGGAGACGGTTTCCAAGAATATCGGGGATGTCGTTGTGGACTAGAAGCTGGCGACCGTCCATTATTTTGTTATATTCTTTAACCAATGCATGTTCGCGGCGTAGGTTGGGTGGTGCTATATTACTAAGGGTAGGTAGCCACATTGTAGTGGTGGACTTAATTGTGCCTGTTATCATACGCATAGCACGGTTTAGTTGGGTGTCGACCAGGTGGGTATGTCTGCAATTTAGCCACACTGGTGCACAGTATTCTGCCACCGGATATATCAGGCCAAGAGCAGAGGATCTTAGAGTTGATGCTGTGGACCCCCACGTAGTGCCGCAGAGTTTCTGTATTATATTGTTGCGTGTTTTCAATTTTGCTGCTGTTTTCGTCAGGTGTTCTCTGAATGTTAGTGTTCTGTGTAGAGTAACCCCAAGGTATTTCGGGTATTTATTGTGTTTTAACAGCTTGTTATTAAAATACACTCGCAATTCTCTGTTTGCCAGCTTCTTGTTGAGATGAAAAGCTGATACTTCAGTTTTTGTAGTACTTGGTTGTAGTCTCCATTTCTTAAGGTATTCGCTGATGATGGATAAGTCATTCGTGAGAGTGATTTCGTTAGTTTCTTAAGATTGATGGGTAGTTGCAAGGGTCCAGTCGTCAGCATATCCAAACTTCCGAGATTCGGTTTCAGGCATGTCAGCAATATAGAGGCTGAAACGTAAAGGGGCAAGGATAGAACCCTGTGGAAGACCATTGTTAAGTTTCATCTCTCTACTAGTCTCCTTTCCCATTATAACCTGGAAGGCTCTGTTTGTCAGCATGTTGTCAATGAGGTTAATTATCTTTCTGCAGGGGATAATACGGGCCAGTTTATATATTAATCCCTGTCTCCAAACAGTATCATATGCTGCTGTTAGATCTATAAATACTGTTGCTGTCTTTTGTTTCTTTTGAAAACTAGCTTCTATAAAAGTTGTTAATGACAGCACTTGGTCCGTACAGCTTCGATGAGGGCGGAAGCCAGCTTGTTCAATGGGGACATTTTCTAGTATCCTGTGATTAATTCTGTTGAGGAGAAGCTTTTCTAATAGTTTATATACCATGCTGGGTAGAGCTATGGGGCGGCAGTTTTCTGGCTTATCGTTTGATTTGCCCGGTTTCGGAATTACAATTATCTTTGTGCGCTTAAGTGGGAAAGGAATGTTACCTGACTGAAGTATATCATTAAAGAACATTGCAAGCCACTGTTTTGTGTATGCACCACTGTGTATCAAGAACTCTGGATGGATACCATCAAACCCGGGTGCTTTACCTGATTTCATTTCTTTCAGCGCATGTGTGATTTCGGAAATAAGTATTCTTGCTGAATATTCGGAGTTCGTTCTGTTCATTTGTTTTAATGCCCTTTAGTCCCTTGTCACGTTGGTAGTATGTGTTCGATATCGATCTCTGGATAGAGATACTATATGGGAGGCAACCTTGTTAGGAGACATTTTAGACTCTCTGGATTCCAGCTGGTTAGCTCCTCCAATTTTCCGCAACAGGGACCATGCCTGCCGGCTTGATTTTTTGAAGTCAAGGTTTTCGACAGTCTTTATCCATTTTTGGCGTCTAGCTGTATCGATGTTGTGTAAAAGCTCGTCGGCTATTTCTCGGTCACCACTTTCGAGAAACTTCGCGTATAAGTCTTCACATGTTTCAGTTCATCCGGGCACATATTCTTTGCGATATCCCCTAGGGATGGTTTCCTTGCAAATCGAAAGCGACCATCTTGCAAAAGTTATCTGTCATCACTGTCATGAAATTATTATGACGTCTAAAATTTAAAAAGTTTTTAAATTGTAAATTGTAAGTACGTGTTAAAACCAATATCAAATTGTTGGCGATAAAATTTTGTATGCACCACGTCAGTAAAGACTCTTTATCGAACTCGTCTGTTATTCGCCTTGCTCGCTAACGCTCGCTCTGCTCATAATATCAGACTCGTTCCATAAAGAGTAACTTTACTGACTTGGTACATAAATAACTATTTTTCCAATTTTTTATATGAATACGTTTTTATTATAGCTTTATCGGCATTAAAATCGCCAATATTTTAATGCCCCAGATATCCAATAATATAATAATCGAATAAAACTAGGAAATTGAATCTAGTCAAGCGATAATTTTTATTCCGAACAGCTTCATTCTTTTAACGATCTAGCTGGTAGATTTTTCTTAAAAGCAATAGTTGATTCACTAATGAACGTTTAATAAGACCAGTATTAATTAAAACCAACTCGAAAAGTTGATTGCAAAATGTTCGTGTAATTTTACTGACTCATTCGTTAATATTGATTGTTCGTGGGAAAAGACTATTACGACAATTGAAATTACTTGTCGGTTAATTATAATTTTTGTCAAAAGCAAAAGTTTTTAGTACCAATTTTTTTTATAACTTCTATTGTAATTAATATGACGATTATTATAATAATTGCAAATAGGGGAGAGTTGGATAAAACGGGATAGTCGGATAAAACGGGATACCTGGCCTAGAGACCCAACTAGTGCTGTTATTAAATGGACAACGTCGAAAACTTGTTCTCAGTCGTCATTTTAACATTCTCAGTTCGTTTTACCTCGATGCCACTATTTGATGAAAAGTTGTTGTGTTTAGAATTTTTTGACTCTATTTTTTTGCTACTTTGTACTTTTAAGTGCGTTGTTTTCTACATTATATTGCCTACATATATAAACATATAATTCCGGTGACTATTACATTTAATTAAGCACTCATTAACGAATATTCTCATGTGTAATCTATCTAATTTTACTTTCACGTTTAGGCAAGAGCCATTTTTGTTTTGAAAAATGTCTGAGTTGGACAAAACGGGACACTTTAAGTTGGATAAAATGGGATACAGTTTTTATGTCCAGTTTTATCCACCTATTTATTTGTTGGCCTATAAGTTTTTTTTAATAGCGATAAAGCATGTTATCCTCATACTGCAGAATAGAGCAACATATTTTTATGTGACTTTTGTTCTGATATACGTACCTAGTCCTAAATAAAAGGTCTTATTTCCCATTTTGAAATAAAACAATAAAAAAGGCCTATTTTTAAGTTTCTGAATACTAAAGATATTGTTTTTCAAAGGTAAATTTTGCTTTGCAATCTTATATCTACTTTTTTTATGCAAAAAATTAAATATTGTGAACTTATCCAGTTTTATCCAACCGTGGTTGTGGTATGCTAAAACGGGATGTGCAGGACTTAAATAAATATTTTTTTTTACTATTTTCCAGTCGTTAAAAATAGCTAAAAATATGTTTTTTGTGTGCTTCAATAAATATTATACCTATAAAAAATAATAATATGATGATTTCTTTAACATTTTGTCCGTAATAAAAATAAACAAGAATGGTATCCCGTTTTGTCCAACTCTCCCCTACTTGTGAGACCATTGCCAATGCTGCATCAAAAAATCAATCAGAGTTTTTGCACGATTGATCATTTTTGACTGTTTACCGTGACAGATTTTACGTCAGTAGGTGACATTTACTAGCAACTCGACGGTAAGTAATCCAACTCGACGGTAAGTACTCCAACTCGACGGTAAGTAATTCACTTACCGTCGAGTTAAAAAATCTCTTAATTTTAATTTATTTTTTGAAAGAATAAAGAAAACTAACGAATTATTTATTAATATTGAAACTTATGGTACAATTTGTTAAATTATTTAATGAAATCCCACTTGTTTGGGCTGTGGTTTCACTTCTAACAGAAACTTCTGCAGAATCGCATACATTAGTAGTATTACTAGTATTGCACAACATTTTTTCTCTTCAAATACGCGATCAAAGTTGAAAACTTGGAAATATCAATGCCATCATAAAGAAAAACGGTGGATTTAATCATTGAATATTCTGCCCAGAGGCTTCCAGGAGCTTTCAACTGCATATGTCTTTGAACGAAATATGCCAATAGAGTCTTTTCTTCGATTCTTAAATTCTTGCCTTCGCACCATTTTTTAAAACTTTGGTAGGTATTTTGATAACGGATTTTGGATTTTTTCGGGAATAATTGCGGAACACCCTTCTTCCCAAGCCCGTTCAATTTCTTCAAATTCACTTTCGCTCATATTTTAATTTATAATAATCAAAATTGTACTTAAAATTATTGACAACTAAATAAAAACTCAATTCTCCATTGTTGTTATGCGCCCTAGTTACTACCTAACAACCAAAGTATCTATCTTGATAAAATGAATGAAACTATAGTTTATTTTTTAACCAGGAGGAGTAAACTAAAAAGACAGATTCACAGAAAGTCACTAGAATTATAACCAAATACATCTTCTTTTTTGGTTGATCTAGTCGGCCCTCAACGGTAATCCATAAATATTATATTAAATTAATACGTCGCTAAAGAGTTCCAAAAACAACTGCTTTTTATATAAAAGCAGACTAACAATCTAAAAATTAAAGGAATAACACAAAAAACACAAAAATCGCCGATATAACTTAATTAACATATGAAATGTCACTAGTGTCAAAATTTGATAAATGTCATTAGTGTCAAAATTTTATAACAGTGGCGTAAACTTGCCTGCGGTTGGACCAATTACAAACAAGCAATAAGGCGCGGTAAATTTGAATCACTCTTCTTGGTTAAAAAACAAATCATAGTCAATATGACGAAAATGTTTAATTTTATAATTTATAATGGTATCAATCGTGCAAAAAACGTTATAAGCATGTCGAACGTTAAGGGTAACCGATCTCAGACAATAATTGGAGTCGTCGCACCGCTCCTCCTCCAAACAATTGTCTTCGATCGGTATAAAACCCTTACCGTTCTCCATACTTAATATACTATTAGGGATGGTTTGACTGTTTTTAAAAATATCATTATAGTAGGGGAGCCGTGGATGCTAAATTTGCAGTTACTAAAGCGTCATGGGAACCTATTGGGTTGTGAATATTAGGTCTTAAGACCAAAAATTCTCCCTATGGGGAGATTTCTCCCTATGTGATTTTCTAACGGGCTCGAGTAAGTTTGAATGTCTCGTTCAAAAGAAACTTTTTGTTTATTCTAAGAGATTTTCTACCCTCGGTAATAATGTAGTCTTTCATTCTGCCTTTAAATTTTCCAAAAAGATTTATTAGATTTTCCAGCATTCGAAAAAAAATGAATGCATTTAAAACACGTTAGAGTGACATTTTGCGCCCATGCTCTTAAGTTTGGTTTGGCTATTCGATCTAGTACAACGTCAATGAATTTAAACACCATCCATATACAGAATGCACATTTTTGCAGGTTTACTACATTTACATATAAGCGTATTATTTACTAAATTTATATAAACGAATTATTTACAATGTTTGGATAAACTGTTAACAACATTAAATACAATATTTGGTATATAGCTTCTGAGGCACGTAAAAATAAGATATTTGAGGTCAAAAAATCTTCTTCTTCTTTTTTTCTCAAATTGTTATTTTATGCGATTTTACAGTGATTTGGTGTTTATTTAAACAAATTTGCATTTTCTGTCGTAAAGTATCGATGAAAAACATAATATTTTAATAGAAAGGGCTCAAAAATGTCATTATATGGCATTATAACAAGTTATTTTGAATCAAAACAAGTTTTTGATCAAATTTTATAGTGTAAAAAACGTTAAAATACCGTTTTTTGCATTTTCCTCCATTCCCAAAATACATTATCATCGATTTGGCTGAAAATTTTCCCACAGATAGCCAAGAGATAGGACTTTAAGTGGTTAGAAGGATTTGAATTATATTACAATACCAAAAAGTTACATGCAGTAATATCAGACTCAAAAGTATATATTAGTCCAGTCGGGATAGCATTTGACCTTGAATGCCGAGCTGCCCAAAATTTTATTTTTCTGATCTTTAGGGGAGTCAATAGTAGCCTAAACTTAAAATCACGAATGAATTCCTCCGTTACGTTAGCAGCCATCTTGATTTTAAAGTAGAACCTGTTTTGCTCAATATCTCCGCCATTTTTAAATTTTCGACAAAAATGGTAGGAACTGAAATTGTTCCAAATAAATCGTATTTACAATTATTACAATTTCTTTTTAACAATTTTTGTCGTGAGGTCGATATTTTCGAGTTAATTGTACTTACAGTAGACGCCTATATTTTTGACTATAATATTGCATGTAACTTTTTTGGTATTGTAATATATAATTCAAATCCTTCTCACCACTTAAAGTCCTATGTTTTGTCTATCTGTGGGCAAATTTTCAGCCAAATCGATTATGATGTATTTTGGGAATGGAGAAAAATGTAAAAAACGGTATTTTAACGTTTTCTACACTATAAAATTTGATCAAAAGCTTGTTTTGAATCAAAGTAACTTGTTATAATGCCATATAATGACATTTTTGAGTCCCTTCTATTAAAATATTATGTTTTCCATTAATACTTTACGATAGAAAATGCAAATTTGTATAAATAAACACCAAATCACTGTAAAATCGCATAAAATAACATTTTGAGAAAAAAAGAAGAAGAAAATTTTTTGACCTTAAATATCTTATTTTTACGTCCCGTAGAAGCTATATACCAATTTTCAGACAAATCGGAGGTCCAAAATTTTTTTTGCTCCAAAATTGAGTGATTTGAAATGGAATGGCCCATTTACAAAGCCTCCTCAAACAGAGGTCACTAAATTTTAACGAGTTGGTTCTTTGTTTTTATGGATGTCATGGCGCGTGGTATCCTTCTAGTCGCTGATGACCTTTTTGAGATTAAAATCATCAGGAATTGTATTTTGTAAAGGCGTGATGATGATTAATAAAACTAGTTTAATATACGATGCATAAATTTTTCCAATTTCCTTGTCGACTGTGGTATAAATTAATACAAAATAGTTGTTAGTGCTAAGCAAATGGCCTTGCTATATATTATTATGTACTATAATAACCTTACACCATTATATTGTAAAAACATTTTTAATTATATGTGTGCACTGTAATTTGTTTTAATTATGTACTTCTTTTGGAGGGGTATCAACTTATGTCGTTATCGGCGCCATTTTATATTACAAAAAGACGTATAATAATGTGCCAATTAACAAACTTAAAAATAGACTGCTTAATAGCTCAACAATAGACACAATTCACTCTCTATGGGGTGACAATGTGAAAACTTCCACTCCTTAATATGTCCTTTGGCGTATATGAGAGCGGTTTACCACTAAAAAGACGCTTAGACACTTAATATACGAATTTTTTTGCATTTCTACCGCAGAGAACTTTTTTTATTTGATTCTTATAATTTTTCGAAGTTCAAATATATTTTTTAATTTTAAAAAACCAATTTCCTAAATCGCTTTAAATTAAATTTTCGTAGACGTAGATATCTCATTGAAGTAAATACTTTTTATCGCCAACCGTTACTAAAGTCATTCATTATTGTACTCATTTTCCCTCTATTGCTGCAGTAAAATAACACTTTATTGTACTGAAAGAAGAATTTCACTTTACCTGCCGCGATTAATCAAATTATTCGATATTGAATGTAAGTGGTCGATGGCAGTAATCGAATGGCGTGTATTTGAGTGGACTTCAATTTATTTACTTTAATTATTAAAAATATTGTACGCAATTTGCGATATTATCAATTAAATTTATGTCAAAAAGTGAAATTTTCTAGTATTTTATAATTATATTCATTTAAAATAAATTAAAACTTTACCGATTTAGTAATTATTCAATATTGATAACTATCGATTAAAAATCGAAAGCGGCCATCTTGCAAGTTATCTGTCATCACTGTCATGAAATTATTATGACGTCTAAAATTTAAAAAGTTCTTAAATTGTAAATTGCAAGTAAGTGTTAAAACCAATATCAAATTATGTTGGCAAATATTATTTTATATCAATAAAACATATCTTAACCGATTGTCAAATATACCAGCAAACGAGAAGTAAACCCAACCTTCCCAGGGACATATCTGAGCTTCTTAGAGGCAATACAAATATCAACAATATACAGTTTTTAACGGAAATAGGAATAAAAGACATTTAATTGTATCACAAATTTTTCAGGTATACTTTTTATTAGTACATATGGATTTACTTAATATTACAATCTCTTTTTATTTTTAATATGTATTTTCCATTGTTGTCGTTTATAACCCCAGTGGTTCGGACGACATTAAATTTAAAAAATATATAAATGTAAAGACTGAAATAGTTTTGTACACACTTATGACAACAGGTAAAAGGGGGAGAAGTGTACTTTTGAAGTGTGTAAAATTAATAATTCTTAGCTGAGCGCTTTCGGCTTATAAAGCCATCTTCGGAGCTATGCTACAATAAAAGATCTCTAATGAATAATTGATCTTAGAATTCAAAGTTTAACTTACGTCAAAAAGGTCAAAATACCACTATGAAGAGAGATGGGTTCCATTTATGATATGAAATACTTCTGTTTCTTATGTAGTTTTTTATTGGTTGGAAAAAACCTTGTCTGTCTGTTTAAAAAATTGTTCAATTTGCTGTTGGTTATTTTTGTATCCAGAAAAGTTAAACATCAAGAACGAGCACAAAGGACTTTCACACGAAAATTACATTATATATAAAACGAATATTTGATCATGGTAAGGTCAAAAAGACCTTACCATTTGAATACTGCGGTGTCAGATAGCAGAATGGTCGCCTCGCATGGAGGATTTTTAATGACAGTCGATGTAGACAGGGTGTGCTCGTTAAGGTGTCTTCACATTTTCTCATATAAAGTGACAGTTGACATATGACATTTTTATCAATTGGATTGAACAACTTTTCAACAAAGTCTCTGTAGTTACATAAATCAGGTTTTTAAAAAAATAATGAAATACATATTGAAAAGAGACTTAAGGTCTAGGATAAACCAATTGACAAGTTATCCTCCACAAACCAAACTCGAATCGGTTTTGAAAATTAATACATGATGTAAAGAAACTTGATGGTGAAGTTTTTTAGGAAGATGGGAAATAAATTAACAATGAATTTCGTGAAATGTGATTTTTAAAGAATAAGCTGCCAAATGATTTATTACAAATATTGTTTTAAATGATGCTTTAGTAAAGAATTAAAAAAATTTAAAAATTATTTTTTGATTGCATGAGGTCAAACTTCTTCCTCCAGAGTCTCCCACAAGAATCTGAACAAAGGTTTATAGTTGTAATTAAGATTGATTTGTGTATTCAGGCAAAAATCAGGATTAAGTTTCATTTCTTTAGTTATCTCTAGATCTTCTAAAAGGTTCATTTGTCTATAGTTTTTGATTGGGATGTTATGTAAAATTGTACTGTTTTCGGAAGGAGAGAAGGAATGGTTGCTAAATTTAACATGATAACCAAAATTTGATTTTTCTGGATTGTTGAGATGTTCTTTGATCCTCTGAGATAGGGTCCTCATAGTCCTGCCCACATAAGTCATGTTACAATCCCCACAAGACAAGCAAGCAAGCAAGCAATTTGATTTAACCCGACCTGTGGGATTTGTTCACCCTCTCGAAGGAGTACATTCGGGTGTAACAAGTCATTGGGGCGAGGTGTTTTGACCCGAGTTATACAGGGATCACCCCACCTCGCTCCAATGCCCCAGGCCATCCCTTTCCCCCCCATAGCACGCTGATGCGCGATGGAGGCACAACTATCGTAGCCAAATGCTCTTCACAATGGAACCCTGGGTAATAAGATTCCACTGTGGTATCCTAATCGAATGCAAAAAACTAGGCCCAGCGTGATGCGCTCTATGCCTTTATCTTCTTAATAACTTATCCGCGGTACTAAAAATTGCTTGCTTGGGCCCCGAGTCATCGTGCCGAGCCCCACTGAGCCCTGTTGGGCCCTGCTGGGCCCCGCCCGATGACTCGACGCTCTAATTTTTTTGTGTTTTTGGTTTTTTTAATTTTTTTGGGGGCTTTCGCCATTTTTTTATTTTATATGAATTTTTTTGGGGGCTTAAGGCCCTTCTAATTTTCTAATATTTGCTTACCTTGGAGGTGGTCGTGGTACTTGGACTTCGTGGGTAACGCTATCTTCGGCACTTGTTTCGAGCTACGAACACACTACTATCACTTATCACTTTTAGTTTATCCTATAATTTGTTGTTTCGGGCGTCTGTGCTTCCATCGGTGGAACTCGTCGTATCTTAGCGTCTCTCGCAGTATGTAATTTGGGTGATGTTCTAATTCTGCGAATTTGACCCTTGCCTTGTCTGTCATGGTTTCTGTGACTCTCACCTGTTGGAGTTCTCTGAACAGGAATCTTTCAGCTACATATCTTGGGACTCTGACGGCCTCCCTCAAGCTGTTGTTATGGACTGCTTGGATCTTCTTCTTGTGTGTATTACATACGTGTCCCCATGCGAGAGACGCATAAGTTAATACCGGTAGGATTATACTATTTATCAATCTTAACCTTGTTTTGAGTGTTAGTTTACTTTTTCTGCCTGTGAGTCCTCTTAGATTCGCTCTTGCTATGTTGGCCTTCTGGACTGTGGCTTCTACGTGTTTTTGGAAGGTTAATCCTTTATCCATAATGACTCCTAGGTATTTGGCTTCGTTTTTCCACTCGATGGGCCTGTTCTGCACCCTCAATTGTTCCTCTGGCTGCTGTCTCCCTTTCTTGTATAGAACCGCTTGTGTTTTCTCTGAATTTATGGCTATCTTCCATTTGATACACCATGCTTCAATTTCTTCTAGTGCAGTTTGTAGGTTGGTCACTGCTATATCTGCGTTTCTATGCTTGGCCGCTATTGCTGTATCGTCGGCGTAGAGGCTCATGAGGGTACCTGGTGTTCTAGGTACATCTGCGGTGTATATCGTGTACAGCAGGGGTGACAAGACCGCTCCCTGTGGTACTCCAGCCTCCGGGATTCCGAGTTCGGACAGGACTTGTCCTATCCGAATCCTGAACCTCCGGCCGCCCAAGTACGACGAGATTAGCCTCGTCATCGCTCCGCTGTACCCGTAATCCCGCATTTTGAATAGGAGCCCCTTGTGCCAGACTCTGTCGAATGCCTTGCTTACATCCAGGAACGCTGCTCCAGTGTACTGCTTATCATTGAAACCGGCTGCTATGTACTCGGTTAGCCTGAGGACTTGTAGTTCGCTGGAGTGCTCTGCTCTAAATCCGAATTGAGCCTCTGGGATGATATTTAGTCGGGTTGTTTCCGCTTGCAGTCTGCTGAGGATGACTCTTTCCACTATCTTGCTGATCGCTGGAAGTAAGCTGATTGGCCTGTAGTTCTGTGGGAATGTGTGATTCTTGCCAGGTTTTGGAATCATGATGACACGGGCCTCTTTCCATCTGTTTGGGAATGTCTTG
The DNA here is from genome assembly GCF_917563875.1 of Diabrotica virgifera virgifera. Classification (NCBI taxonomy): domain Eukaryota; kingdom Metazoa; phylum Arthropoda; class Insecta; order Coleoptera; family Chrysomelidae; genus Diabrotica; species Diabrotica virgifera. The sequence continues at coordinate 308,401,805 of NC_065443.1, forward strand.
AATCTTAATATTGCGTTTATTATATTTGTGAAATACACTATAGCTTTTCTGGGCAAATATTTTAGGGCTCTGTTGGTTATTTCGTCGAGGCCAGGCGCTTTTCTCGGTGAACTATTTTTGATATGTTCATTGATTTCTTCCGGTGATGTTGGGGGGATGAAGTCCTCTGGGTCTTCTGGTCCTTCTTCTTGTTCTTCGACTTCTTCCAGGAAGTCGTCGTCTTCATCTTGGTGGAAGTTCAGTCTGCATTCATCTTCGAGTGTAGTCCTCATTGCCTCTGCTTTGTCTTCTATGGTGTATACCATGCCGTATCTTCCATGTAGTGGGGGGATGGGTTTCCTGTCGCTTCTCAACATTTTCTGGAGCTTCCAGACATTTCTCATGTTTGAGTCTTGTTCTTCCATCTCTTGTACAAAGTTGTCCCATTTTTCGCTACGGTGGAGTTTTAGGGCCGTTTGGACCTCCCTATTTAAAGTATTTGCCCAGGATTTATCTACTCTGTTTCTTGTTCTTTTTGCTGTTTTCTTTGCTCTATTTTTTTCCCTTATCAACTCTTGTGTTTCTTGTGGTATGTCTTTGAACCTTCCCATGAATATCTCGACATCTTCCTCTGTTGTGCTGTTTCTAATTGCCTCTTGGATGATATTTTCGAACTCTAGGACTTTTCCTTCTATTTCTTCTGGATTGTTTATTACTGGCACTATGTTTATTCCTTCACTTACTAACCTTTTGTAGTTAGTCCACTTTATTTTCTTTTTTGTTCTTTTTGGCGGGTTTGTCTCTTCCCATGTTCCGATTTCTAATAGGATGGGGTGGTGGTCAGTTGATCCTTCGTCCAGCGTGATTAATTCTGATTGCAGTCCTAGGTTTTTGGCTACAACTAAGTCGATGTGTGTCGGAAGTGCGTTTCCTGGGTAGTGGGTAGGTTCTTCTGGGCCCATTGCTATTGTGTCTTCGTTATTTTCTATGTATCTGTTTAGTAGTCGTCCATTCCTGTTCGTAGCTCTGTCGTTCCAGTTGGGGGATCTTGCATTCAGGTCTCCTATTATGATGGATGGTTCGGCGATGTTTAGGAACGCATCTAGGTCATCGTCCATTAAAGGGTCTTGTGGTCTTACGTAGGCTGATGTGATCCTTATTGCGCCTTGCCTCATGTTAACTTCTATTGTTGTGGCTTCCATGTTGACCAGTGGTGGAGTAGTGTAACTGGTGTGTCTAATACCCTTCTTTACTAGGATGGCCGTTCCTCCTGATCTTCTAGTGAGGTCGTTCCTATATACGTCGTATCCAGGAAACTTTAGGTTGAAGTTGTTGGTCAGTTTTGTTTCCTGAATTGCTACGATGTCCATCTCGTATCTGTTGGCGAGTTCATCTAGTATGTTCTGATTTGTGGTTATGCCGCCCGGGTTCCAGGAGCCTATCCTCAAGTATCCCCTCTCTGCCATTAGTTCTGTGCCTGCCTGGTGCTGAGTATCACCTCTTGGACTACCTTAGTCACGATGTTTGTGACCATCCTGACTAGGTACTCTTCGTCTGGGAGGGTTGGTCGGTTGGACGGTGTGTTGTTCTGCGCTGGTTGGTCTCCCTGCGTGGCTTGCGCGTAGGATACCCCGGTTGCCTGCTGTCTTCGGTTTGGTGGTGGTCGCTGTTGTGACCTCTGTGGTGGAGGCCTCCCCCAGGTTGGGCACCTAGGACATCCTCTGTAGTTGGCTGGGTGGCTCCCATTGCAGTTGGCACACGTTGCCTTGACTTCTCTGGCTCTCTGGCACTGCTTTGAGTGGTGTTCTTCGCCGCACTTCACACATCTCGGGTCCTTGTGACACGAGTTCTGGGCGTGATGGTACCCTTGGCAGTTGAAGCACTGCGTCGGTCCTGCTGCCTTGTGTAGGTCCTCTACCACAACTTTCATGTGGCACAGGTTCGTTACCCGCTTTGCTTTTTCCACGTCTTCCTGATCCAGTGTCATGACAAACATGGGTAGTGGCCTCCTTTTCCCTACTCTCGTAGACATGTTACGTGCTGTGTGGCAGGTTATTCCATATTGGTTTGCCATGTCTTCTTGGATTGCCTTCTCGGTGGTATTCGTGGGCAATCCTCGTAACACTAATTTTGGTTTCCTGTCTTCGTCGAGTGGAAAGGCTATCCATTGTAGCCTCTTTTTCTCTTTGGCGGCGTATGCTTCTGCATATTCCTCCACTATCCTTGTCATCTTTCTGTAGTCATCCGGGCTTTTAGCCTGGATGAGCGTCTCTCTGCCACTTCTGGAGATTTTGTTTGTGGTGATGATGCCTTTGCCCTGGGCTATGGTAAGAATAGCCCCTGTCTCGCTGACACTCTGTAACTTAATTACAGGCGGTTTTCTGTATGGTGTTACCTGGTTTTCAGGTAACACGGCTTCTTCGGCGTCTTCTTCGTTTTGGTTTGTTTCCATTGACACTGTATCAGTTTGACTGGAAGCGGCAAGCGCGTCCCTATCTGTGCTCGTGGATGGAACTGGTTCTTCGGGGAGGGGTAGCTGTACCTGGGGAGCTAGTTTCATGGCTTTTTCTTGGTTGGACGTCCATGTGGCGTCTTCCTCGTCGGTTAGTGTCACCAGGGGTGGAAACTCTTCCTTTCTCTTTTTCCTCTGTTGGGTGGACGCCTCCTTCGTCGAGGTGGTAGCCTTCTGGCTGGGTGGTCGAGTCTGCTCGGTGGTCATCTTTTTGGTGGCAGGCTGCTCTACTGGTGGTTTTTTGTCCGTCTTTTCGGGGTTTTTCTTCTCCGGTTTCTTTGCGAGTTGTTTCTGGAGAGCTATCAACTCGTCGAATCTGGCATCCATCTTTTCGCTCATTCGTCGAATCTCCGTATTCAGCTCTTTGATCTCTGCCTTCTGTTGTGCGATCACCTCTTCATATTTTTTGTTGTTTGCATCAACGTTTGCTGCAAATTCTTTCATCAGGGTTCTGAGTCGGTTGATTTCTTCGTTGGCCCTTGTCAGCTCGTCTTCGCTGGCGGCATCCTCTTCAACCCGCTGACGTTTGGTAGTGCCCCCGCCTTCGGCGCCTGGGACGTCTTCGTCCATGTCCTCGACTTCCTGGGTGGCCTCGATGTTCTGGGAATCCTCGACTTCCTGGGTGGCTTCGGTGACGTTCTCGGTGGTCTCGACGTTCTGCGTGGAGTCCTTGCCTTTTGACTTCTTTTTCTTTTTTCTTGTTCTACGATTTTGGATCGTAAAACCGTCTTTTCCATCTTCCTGGTCGCTCGAGTGGTCATCGCTGCTCTCTTCAGGGTGCTGTAACAGGAGGGACTCTTTAGAGTCTGCATATCTTGGCGGGGAAAGCGCCTTGGATCTGGGGGGTGACCGAGATCTGACTCGTGTCATCTTTGGTTGGGAGCGGTAACCTAACTTTTAGAAGAAGCCTTTTTTTCAGCCGATTGGCCCGACACCACATCGACTTCAGGGTTGGCTCCCTGCACAACAGCGCGGTAGTTCTCGTACCTAGACAGAACTAGGTACGGGATCCTCTTGATTTTCTCAACTCTCTGACCTTAGGGGCCGGGGCTGCAAGATGTATTCTAAATAACTACACCTTGCAGTGTCGAGGCACAGTGTTTTAAACTGTACCCATTCCTAACGGAGGCACAGAGAGTATCCCGTAGCGGGCTCACGTCGAGCCCGCTATTGCTTATTCTGCTTTCCAACCCTTGTTTGCAATGTCTCAGAAAATTCAATGAAATCAAACTTCCTGAGTTTCACCACATCCAAGAGGTTGGCTTTTGCCTCTGCTTCCACGTCTTCGCGTCTAGCGAGAGCGAGCGCTCTAGTGTTGCTGTGCTTACATTCACAGCCGTACTAAGAAGTACGTTACACCAAAGCACTTCCCTCTCCTCGACTTGTTGCGCTGCTGCTGCTGCTCGTCCGCACTCTGCACGTCTTGTCTCTTCGGCGGCTACCGAGAGACTACTCTGCGACTCTCATCCCCACAAGACAGTTTGTAAATACCACTTTTATTTAGTTTGTCGATTTTATCTTTGGTGTGGCTGAAGATGGATTTGATGTTATTTTTCGTTTTGAAAGATATGTTAAGGTTACTGACTTTATTACAAAGTAATCTTGATACTTTTTCTGAAATTGGCCCTAAGTAGGATAAGGATCTATAAATAGCTGTAGTGTTGGGTTCGTTCTCTGTGTTAAAAGCTTGGTTTAGTCTCTTTTTGAGTATTGATCTTCTAATGACCTTATCTACAGTAGAAGAGGGGAAACCATTGTTGTTTGCTATTTGTTTAATAATTGAAATTTGTTGTTGTAATTGTCTTGGGACATGGGGATGTTAAGAAGTCTGTGGACATAACATTGAATAGCTGCCATCTTATGTTGAAAAGGATGGTTAGATGATATGGGTATAATATGGTCTGTTTGAGTAGGTTTTCTAAATACTGAGTATTCTAAAGTAGTAGACGATGAAGAAGTGGAAGATGTATTCTTTTTGATGGTTAGGTCTAGAAAATTGATCATGTTGTTGGTTTCTAACTCTAATGTGAACTTAATTGCTGGATGTAGGTTATTAATTATTGAAAGAATGTTGTTAGGTTCTGAAGGAGGACCTTCTATAAATGCTAAAATATCATCAACATATCTGTACCATAGGATTATTTGTGGATGTGAATGGACAAAATTATTTTCAAGAGAATCTAGGAAAAGATCTGCAAGTAGTGGGGATAAAGGATTTCCTATTTCTAGACCTTCTGGTTGTCTGTAAATTTTGTTGTTGAAGATGAAGAAATCTTGAGAAAGGCAAAATTGAAGTAGTGAGGTGATTTGATAACATTTGTTGGGGTCTATGTTCTTGGAAATTAAAAGATTGTTGACAATTGGAATGGTTTCAAGTCTAGGAACATTAGTGAAAAGATTGGTTACGTCAAAAGAGACCATAGTAAAATTGTTTGGGAGGTTAGTTGAAGAAAGTTTGGATATTATATGTTGGCGATAAAATTTTGTATGCACCACGTCAGTAAAGACTCCTTATCGAACTCGTCCGTTACTCGCCTCGCTCGCTACGCTCGCTCTTCTCGTAATATCAGATTCGTTCGATAAAGAGTAACTTTACTGACTTGGTACATAAATTACTATTTCTCTGGTTACTTTCATGAAAAATGATTCATTTCCAAATTTTTTATTGAATAAATGCCTTAATTAGCGATTTTTTCCTAAAAAACTACCAAACGAATTGTAATTTTATAAAAAACTTCATAATTTTTATAAGTCAGTGGCAACAAGGCAACAATACAAGTCAATGTTTACAAAAATAAGAAATTGAGTATGGCCATCAGATGGAGGTTCATCGAATGTTATGTTTGGTTGCAACTACTACGTGGGGTAGAAGCACTGGCGAAGCGTCCATGTAACCACTGTTACCACTGGTAACAGTTAAAAATCTTGCAAATAAATATGTATTTTATGACGATGAATAATTCCATTTATTATTTTATTTTATTTGTACCAATAGAAATATATTATTATATTATGTGTTAATAGTACCTAATTCAGTAAATAGCCAGACACACGAAAATATTGGCGAGTTTGTGTGACTCAGTTGCACTTTATTATATTCTGTTACCAGTCTCATTTGTGGTGACAATGAATGGTTATCTCGCTGTCGCTCGGGCGGCTCGGGACCGGCTAGTGAAAATTTTGAAGGAGCGATGGGCGTAAGCGCGCTGTGTATATCAGTAGGGCTGTTACCAGATTTAAATTTGCTAACAGTACCTATAATAAAAAGTGTGCGTGCAGTTCACCATGGATGAGTGTCGCTGCGTAATCGATCAACTACTTGAAAAGTAATTCTGATTGAAAAATAAAATGAGATTATTGAAAATGAAAGACCTATTTTAAACAATTTAAAAAAAGAATTTAAAAAATTAGCTTGATATTTTAAATTTAGTTGGTACAGTGAAAATCCTTGGTTATGTGGTTGCAAGAAAAATAGACTGTATTGTTGGCCATGTCTTCTGGTTTTTACAGAAAAATTGGTGGATCAGGTTCACGATTTAAATAGTTTTAGAGTTTTAAAAAAGAGACATGAAATTTCTCCGTTACCTACATGTAAGATGTATACCCAATTTGATTCAGTTTGGCAAAACAAGAATCAAAAGTTCTCTTAACCAAGCATTTAAAGCAGATATTGCTACACATAATGAGTTTGTTAAAAAAATAGATAGGTACTCGTATATCCTTAGCTCACTTATAATAGATATGCACCGTATGTTTTTTGGCCGAACAAGAATTAGCGTTTCGTGGTCATTTTGAGGGCGACGGCTCTGACATTCGAGGCAATTACAGGGAATTGTTAACATTAATTGCCAAAAAAGATCAAAAATTTTGCCAACATCTAGAAAGATCAACTGTTTTTTCGAGAGTTTCAAGTGATATACAAAATGATATTATTGAAGCTATATGTATATACATTTAGCCATATCTTCATTTTTTTAAATAAGATTTTTTGCATCTGGTTTTGGTAACACTTTATAAAAAGTCACGCGTCGCCACTGGGTAGAAGCTTGGACCCTGAAGGCCGAATCCGTAATAAAAATTGGAGACACTCGAAACGTGGCTATATAGGCATATTCTGAAAATTCCTTGGCCTGCAAAAGTCTTAAACGAAGAAGTGTTGCAACGAATTGGACATGGCAGAAAGCTTATGAATACAATTAAAATAAGAAAAACATCGTGTCTGGGCCACATAGGTACTTCGAAACGATAAATACTCTCTGCTACACGTCATGATGCAAGGAAGAGTAGAGAGAAGAAGAAGCTTGGGAAGAAAGAAGAAATCTTGGCTATCTCAGTGTTGAACAGATATTTCACGTTGCAAAAGATAGAGAAACGTTTAGAGAAGTAAAAAATTAGTGAAAAATAATTTCGACCACGAATCAGGTAATCTGTTAACCGAGGTACACAGTACCAAGCGGCGCCGCTAGGAGAACATTCCAATAATGCGTCGCAGATTACTTATATGAAACGTGGTCATTTTGTACTCTAATACAGAGTATATAGAATGGAAAAGGAAGACCTGAACATCATCGGAGTATACGGCCCGGAAAATAACAAGCCTCCAACAACAAGGGAAATCTTTTATGACGAATTACAACAGGTAGTAGATCATGTTAGAGGGAAGATGATAATACTGGGGGATTTTAACGCTCGAATAGGTTACCAAGTAATACCCGGAATTAAGCAAAAACACAATGAAAATGTTCAAAACGAAAATGGAGAACTGATGATAAACTTCTGCACAAATAACGAACTTAGAATAAACAACACATTTTTTGACCACAAAGACTAACACAAATATACATTCAATAACACCCGTGGACAAAGATCTATGATAGATTATGTTGTAACCAACAGAGATATACATCCATCAAAAATAATCGACGTAAGATGCCTCAACTCAGCAGATGTAGGTAGCGACCATAACCTAGTATTATGTAAAATAGGAATCATTATGAAATATTCCACAACTCAGAGGGCAGCACCAACACAAACAAAAATCAAAGTCGAAGGACTACAAACGGAATCCACGGAATACTTATACAGGAAAAGAATATCAGATAAGATTGCTGAGAATGGAATATTAGAAAACGATAACATCGATGAAAGCTGGCAAAAACTCAAAGATAACATAATCGACGCTGCAACAGAATCACTTGGAGAGAGAAAAGTAACGAATACTCACATATTAAAGAAGAAAACCCCTCGGTTTAGAGAGGAAGTTAAGATAAAATGCGAAGAAAAGAAGAAAGACTTTTTACAATACAGAACAAAACAAACACAACAGGCATACAACCACTACAAACGAATCAGAAACGAAACGAATACTTTAGTGAGGCAGATAAAAAGGGAGCACTGGCAGAGTTTCTCAAAACAGATGGAACACGACTTCTACGGAACACAAAAGGAAGTATGGAGAATGATCAGAGGGCAAAGAAAGGAGATGAACGAATTAGTAAAAGCGAAACACATTCAAAAGGAAACATGGGATGGGCAGACTACTTCCGATCTCTATTTGCTAAAGGCGACGATAATGAACAACCAACACCTGAAATTACGACAAACGAAGAAATAAACATCGAGGAGGGAGAGGTAAAGGAAGCATTAAGAAAATAAAAAAAAAGAAAATCTCCAGGAGAGGACAGAATATCGAACGAACTCCTAAAGTACGGAGGATAAGATCTAACTAAACAACTATTAAAACTAATACAAAAAATAATAGAACAAAACAGAATACCACAAGAATGGAGATCAAGCATCCTAATACCTCTCTTCAAAAAAGGAGACAAATCAGACCCGGAGAATTACAGAGGGATTAACTTATTAAACGCAACATTAAAATTAACAACAAAAGTGATAACAAACCAATTGGATGAAATTATAACATTAGCAGAAGAACAACAAGGTTTTAGGTCGGGAAGGTCATGCACTGACGCTATATTTATAATGAGGCAAGTTCAAGAGAAATCGTTGGAATACAACAAACCGGCATATTTATGTTTCGTGGACCTTAAGAAAGCATTTGACAGAGTCACATTAAAGGACGTTATCCACTTATTATGCTCGAGAGAGGTACCTCTGGGAATAATTAAAACTATAGAAAACATCTACCAGAACAACACAATAAAAGTAAAAGTGGAAGATGAACTAACTGACCCAATTGAAGCCGGCAATGAGATAAGACAGGGGGATTCCTTGAGTCCTTTATTGTTCAACCTGATCATGGACGAAATAATAAAAAAAGTAAGAACTAAAAAAGGATACCAAATGGGAGAAAAACAACTTAAAATAATCTGCTATGCGGACGATGCAATACTAATCTCTCAAAGTGAAGATGATTTACAACGAATGCTGCACCAATTCAATATAATCGCCAGAAAATTGAACATGTTAATTTCCTCAAAAAAGACAAAATGCATGGTTATAACAGCAGATCCAATAAGATGTAAATTGGAGCTGGAAGGTCAGATAATAGAACAAGTGATGCCAGTGATGGAGTTTAAATACCTAGGCATCACACTATCTAGCTAAGGAAGGCTCGAAACAGAAGTGGAAGATCAAGTGAATAGAGCAAACAGAGCCGCAGGTTGCCTGAATGACACAATATGGAGAAATAAAAATATCGGAAAAGAAATGAAAGGCAGAATTTACAAAACAGTCATCAGACCAATAATGACATACGCGGCAAAAACACGACCCGACACAGAGAGGGCAAAAAGATTGCTCGAAACAGCGGAGATGAAAACCCTTCGAAAAATCGATGGTAAGACTCTATGGGACAGAGCTAGAAGTACAGATATACGACGGAGATGCAAGGTGGATAACATTAATAACTGGGTAAGAAACAGAAGAATAGATTGGAATGATCACATAAGTCGAATGACAACAAATAGGGTAGTCAGGACAGCGAGAGACGGTTCCCCAATAGGAAGACGATCAGTGGGAAGACCACGAAAACGATGGAACGACAACTTACTAGAGGCACATTGAAAAACAGACAGAGTCATGTCTATACAAGAAGAATAAGAAGAATACAGAGTATGGTATGACAAGAAAGAAAATAATCGTTTCGTTTTGATTCTTATTATTGATACTTTATATTTCGAATAATCTTCTTCGTTTCGTTAGGGTCCAATTCAGTCTTCTTGCAAAGCGTCTTTGACAAGAAATAGATTCCGAAACATCAGGTGTCAGAGGATGGCAAGAGACTCGAATTGAATCAAAACGAAACGACTATTTTCTTTCTTGTTTAAAGAAGTGATCGCTAACCTTCGTAGAAAAAGGCACAAGAAGAATAAATATATGTTGATGAAAAATATCCTAGGCAATAAAATAGACGGCATTAGAAACTGAGTAACAAACTGACTTACTTTACTGTATCGTGTCCAGATATGTCATTCATATTCCAACATGAAGCAACTGTTCACACTCCGGCAGTGCTCTTGACTGGTCGAAAGGTGAAGCTATTCCCGAAGCCTAAAGAATCGATTGACTGGTGAAGGTCCACGTTTGGCCAGGAATAAGCTGCAACTCTCCAGTTACCGGATGAAGGTTAGAGGTTCGGTCAAAAGTCCACTTCCGTTCCAGCTTCAAGGAAAGTGAAGGAAATATCTTATTCTCAAGTTGCAGCTGCTGGGAGGGTCCGTACCTGGTTACTAAGGTAAACGACTTTGTATATAGGGTACAACTGGCGCCACGAATTAAGCCGAAGGTCGTCACCTGGAGAGACTGTCCTTATGAAGGGAAGAATCTTCTGACTTGGTCCATTTATGTGTTGTTCGGGACGAACAGCCTAATAGCCCAGTCGGGATACCATTTGACCTTACATTAGGAGACGCCCCAAATTTTATTTTTCTAATCTTTAGGGGGGGTCAATAGTAGTATAAACTTAAAATCTCGACTGAATTTGACCGTTGCGTTAGCCGCCATCTTGATTTTAAACGAGAACCGTTTTTGCTTAATATTTCCGCCATTTTCAACTTTTTGACAAAGAATAATATAAACTGAAATTGTTCAAAATGCGATTTTCTATAATTTCGTTTATTATAATTTTTTTTGTGCGGTCCATATTTTCCGAGTTATGGGGAAAAACAGTGACAGTTAAAGCATAATTACTGATTTATTGAATTATCTCGTTTATTATTACTTTTACAACAAATTTTAACCTATAAAAAAATGAAGAGAATTAAATTTTGTACAATTTTGATCTTTTTCATTTTTTTGATAAAATCAATATTTAAGGTAGTACGTATGCGGTAAAGGCGCGAGCGTAAGACCCGATTGATTTTAAAGCAATTGTTTTTGTTCAATATCTTCCCCATTTTCAACTTTTCGACAAAAAGTGTAAGGACTGAAATTGTTGCAATTACGATTTACTACAATTTTTCGAGAGAACCAGTGGCGGGTCTAAGAGGGGGGGGGAATGGGAAAATTCCTCCCAACGGGGTCCAAAATTTAAAAAAAAATTTTGTTCAATATCTTCCCCATTTTCAACTTTTCGACAAAAAGTGTAAGGACTGAAATTGTTGCAATTACGATTTACTACAATTTTTCGAGAGAACCAGTGGCGGGTCTAAGAGGGGGGGAATGGGAAAATTCCTCCCAACGGGGTCCAAAATTTAAAAAAAATTGTTGAAATATTAAAATATGTTAGCAGACATCAAACTTAATTATCCACAGACAGATGCAACCAATAAAACCCGCTAGTTAATAAAATTAAGTGAACTTAATGCATATAAGTTATTATTTATGTCTTTTATGTACTTAGTTTGGTTGGCGTTTCATTGGAAGTTTCAAAAATTGTATAAAATATAATTCTCTTTATTTTTGTTTATGTACAATTATGTCGTAAAGTTAATAATAAATGAGACAATTCAATAATTATGCTTCCCTTCCACTTCCACTATTTTCCTCTTTAATTGGAAAATATTAATCGCATAAAAAAATTGTGGAAAAAAATTGTAGGAAATTGCGTTTCCAACAATTTTAGTTCCTACCGTTTTTGTCGAAAAGTTGAAAATGGCGGAGATATTAAGGAACAACGGTTCTCCTTTAAAATCAATATGGCGGCTAACGCAACCGCGGAATTCAGTCGAGATTTTAAATTTACACTACTGTTGATCTCCCCTAAAGGATATAATTATAAAATTTGGGGCAGCTCGGAAAAAAGATTCAATTCAGTAATTATGCTCCCCCCCACCACTTTTTACTATTTCCCCACTTAACTCGGAAAATATCAACCGCATGAAAAAAATTGTTAAAAAGAAATTGTAGGAAATCATATTTGGAACAATTTAAGTTGAAAATGGCGTAGATATTGAACAAAAACAATTGCTACAAAATCAATCAGGTCTTACGCTCGCATACATACTACCTTAAATATTAACTTTAGCAAAAAAATGAAAAAAACTAAAATTGTGTAGAATTCAATTCTCTCTATTATTGTATAGAAACATTTTTGTCGTAAAACTAACAATAAACGAGATAATTCAGTAATTATGCTCTATTTATGTATAACTGTCACTATTTTCCGCTTTAACTCGAAAAATATGGAGGGCACGAAAAAATTGTAAAAATAGAAATGATAGAAAATTACATTTTCAACAATTTTGGTTGTTATACTTTTTGTCGAAAAGTTGAAAATGGCGGAGATATTGAGCAAAAACGGTTCTCGTTTAAAATAAAGATGGCGGCTAACGCAAGGGCGGAATTCAGTCGAGATTTTAAATTTACACTACTATTGACCCTCCCTAAAGATTAAAAAAATTAAATTTGTTATCTGTTATTCGTCTAACCCGACTGGACTATAAAAGAAGGGGACGATGTTGGTTCACATACCCTGATTGAGGAGATTAATTACCTTGTTATACAAACAGGAGTTACAATAAAGTTAGTTAAATTAAGTTTGCTTCATTTAATCTCTGAATCTCTGAACCCACAGAAAATCATGACAATATTCTATCTTATGTATTGTTTTTGTTTCAGGAATGATTCACAGTTCTGGTCTAGTCAAACGGAAACACATCATTGCCGGAGACGATGCCAAAGTTGTTGCCAGATTGAAGAACGCAGGTGCCATTCCTATCGCTTTGACCAATGTTTCCGAACTTTGTATGTGGTGGGAAAGTGCCAACAATGTCCACGGACGATCTAACAATCCCTACGACGTAAATCGCATCGTCGGTGGATCATCTGGTGGAGAGGGGTGTGCTCAGGCGGCGGCCATAACTGCCTTTGGTAAGATCCTTATTATCTTATTCACTAGTAAATTTTAATAACACAAACATAACTGTGGTATGTAATTTAGAATTAGCTACAGTACCTACGCGTTTTTATTCTTCTTCTTCGCCTCATTCTTTAATGACGTTGACGATCATCACGGCCCATTTTACTTTGTTTGCAGCAGTTTTGAAGAGTTATATTTTTGTTTTTCACTCCATTGGTTTAAAGTTTTCAATCAGTATGTGCGTCGTCTCCCTGGTCCTCTTTTTTTCTTCCACTTTTAGACCAGTAAGGATCTGTTTTTAGGTGGATTTGAGAGAGGGCATTCAGATTTTTGCGGATAAAGTTAGGTGATAACTTTGTTAATAATAATTGATTTATACTCCTTCTCAAATATGTCTGGAACATTAATAAAAAAAATAAAATATTTAAAAAATTTTAAAATTTTTGGTTTTTTCTACTTTTTTTGCTTATAACTTAAAAACTATTCATTTTAGAACAAAGTCCTATAGGAATAAAACAAAGATAATTAAATTTTCTATCAGATGCGATTGGTTAAAAATGTCTTAATTTATCACCCTTGCTTCAAAATAGCAATAAATATAAAATAAGGGGGCAAAACAAGCCTGTCCTTATTCAATCATTTTCCATCACTTAGGTTACACTTGGAACTTTCCTAATTCGCTTAGAAAATTTTTGTAATGTGCTAAAACCGTACACCAAATATCATTAAAATTGACTTACTAGATTTTGCATAATAATTTTGCAATCTAAACTTTTTTTAAAAAATTAAAATTTTTTAAAATCTTGCACAACAAAAACTAGAACATACAAAGATTTGTCAATTTTTTTACGTATAAAGAAGTACTCCACCTATCTAATGCACTTTACAAAATTGAAATCGGATTATTTAAGCAGCTTCAGCAATGTTTTAAAGTTATAAACAATTTTTTGGCTTATAAACAAATTAGTGCTGTGGCCAGGAGGGGGTGCTACGGGCTCCTTTATTTAGATGGACTTACCCAAGTTTTTTTATGTATTTTGACCCGTAGAACACGAATTTTTTGGGTAACAGTTGATGCGGATGTCGATAAAATTGTTATAAACAAAGAACTTGAGAAATTACATAAAATCGATTTTTCGCAAAATAAAACATTTTTTTTTTGTATTTCTTGGGTAATTCTAAGCAAAAAATGTTCTTACAAGTTTTTTCGTAGGATGCATAGTTTTCGAGATAAACGCGGTGGAACTTTCAAAAAATCGAGAAATTGCAATTTTTGAACGCGAATAACGTTTAATTAAAAAATAAAATAGCAATTCTGATGACAGCATTTGAAAGTTTAAGTCAAATTATACCGGTTTTAATTATTTGTATTGCTAAAAATTAATTTTTTTATTATTAAACAAAGCTATTTCCAAAAAATTGTTTATAAATTTAAAACATGGCTGGGGCCCCTTAAATACTCCGATTTTAATTCTGTAAAGTGTATTAGATAGGTAGAGCACCTCTTTATATGTAAAAAAATTAGCCAACTTCTAAATGGTCTACTTTTTGTTCAGAAAGATTTTTAAAAATTTGAACTTTTTTAAAAACATTTAGATTGCAAATTTATTATGCAAAATTTATTAGGTCGATTTTAATGAAATTTGGTACACGATTTAAGTATGTTACAAAGAATTTCCTAAGCGAATTACTAAGGTTCTAAGTGCCAACAAAGTGGTTAAAAAATATTGAATAACAACAGACTTATTTTGCCCCCTTATTTTGTATTTATTTCTATATTGTAGAAAAGGTAATACCTTAAGACATTTTTTACCAGTCGTATATCATACAAAATTCAATTATCTTTATTTTATTTCTGTACGACTTTGTTCCAAAACGAATCATTTTAAAGTTATAAGCAAAGAAAGCAGAAAAAAATCGATGTTTTTCGAAATTTTTAAATATCTTAATTTTTTTTATTAATGTTTTGGCCATATTTGAGAAGGAGCATAAGTCAATTATTATTACTGAAGGTGTCACCTAACTTTATCTGCAAAAATCCGAATGCCACCTCTCATATCCAAAAATAGACGTTTTTTCGCAGATCCTTACTGGTCTATGTCCCTTTTATAAATAATTGTATCAACTCATATTTTTCATTTCTTGTATATAACCAAAGTAGCTCATTTTTCTTTCCTTCATAAAGTTGAGTATTTCGCAATAGATTGTTTGTTTAGCAATCTTTAATGGAATCAAACGTCATCTATCCGTACATGGGCAGGAGAATCCGATGATATCAAAATCAAGCGAGAGGTCCGACAGCTGACAGTGATGTATACTATCAACTTTACTGTACAATGTACAAGAATAAAAAACCGCTAAACTCTGTAAAAATGAGTGGCGCATACAATATTCCAGCTACAAAAGATCTGATACTTATGAGTATTACGTGGCGCGAAAATGTATTTTCATTTTGATGGAAAATAAAATTCTAGTTTTATTTTAAAATATGTTTCCATAATATTTGCTAAATTTGAAGTAAAACGCGCCACAAAAGAGTAACTTTGATAGAGTTTGTATTTTAAAGCTCAAATTGATAAATCAATTTCCAGTAGTTTATACAAGTTAAATCACAAGTTTTTATTTTTCATACATAAAAGAATACAAGAAAAGACTGAAATAATGCTTTGAGAGTAATCATACGTCAGTTACTGTTAATTTACTGTTGACATTTATCTTACGCATACTTTCCAATTATTTTCAGGAATTGGATCCGACATCGGCGGATCCATCCGTATGCCATCGTTCTTCAACGGCATCTTCGGACACAAACCGTCACCTGGCGTGGTTCCCAACCACGGCCAGTATCCAGAACCCGTAACGGAAGAACAGAACCGCTTCCTTGGCCTCGGTCCAATGTGTCGACGCGCCGAAGACCTACTACCTCTTCTCAAAGTGATCTCGGGACCAGAAAGCACCAAGTTGAGATTGGATGAACCGGTGGACGTGAAAAAACTCAAGTGGTTCTATCAGGATAATGATAGCGGGTCTTTCATGGTGTCCCCTGTATCTAGAGAGATACGAGAATTATTTGTTAAGATTAGTCAACATTTAGACAAGGCGTATAATATTAAAGCTACTAAGGTATGTATATTTATTAGATAAGTATAAGGAAAATTTTTGTAAAGAATGGTATTAGAAATTGTAGCGGTTACGCTACTAATTAAATTATTTAATTAAAATTGCATTAATAATATCCCTCAAGAAATTTCTTGTGATACGCCCGCGATTGATTTAAAAACGACATTCCTCTGCACACGCGCGGTAATCTCGTTGGCCTGAAGCGAAAATCGATTTCCGCTCGGAAAATCGGAAATCGATTTTCGTTTCACGCCAACGAGATTACCGCGCGTGTGCAGAGGAATGTCGTTTTTAAATCAATCGCCGGCGTATCACAAGAAATTTCTTGAGGGAGATTATTAATGCAATTTTAATTAATTAATTTGCCATTTGTTTTTAAGCTAAAATTGATTTTGGTTGTTTTGAGGAGAAGGTCTATAGTAGGCAAATACTACTCAGTGATTTGTCATTGCCTTTTTCCTAGAGACGACCTAAGAATATGTTTGGGTTTTCCGTTTATAGTGGCAATTGGCACAACATGCGGATAAGCTAAATAATTATGAGTTACTGAGGTCATACAGTCAGATATAATTCTATAAAAACTTTCTTTTTCCTATTTTATTGTCATAAAAGAGGTTTTTCCGATGTTTTGCTGATTAGAATATTATTTAAACACTCTTCTGTGTAATAATTTTTTGTAGACTGTTTCTATCCCAATTAATCCGTGAGTTAATGTTTAACTTAAAAGCCAGTGTTAGGATACAGGGAGAGAATTCTAGAATTTTTGAGGATGCTCTGGCGAAACAGGTCGGTCTAGTCATTAACGAAGACAAAACCAAGTGCATGTTAGTTACTAAGTATCCTATAGCAAATGAAGAATGTGAAACAGTTTTTGAAAGTCATATCTTTATGTGAACGTATTGACAGTGTATCTGTATGTGAAGCTGTAAAAGTGTTGACAGCTTCACATACTTTGGCTCTCTAGTGACTACCACCAACAAAACAAGTGAAGACATTAAAAGGCAAGTAAACTGTGCAAATAGGACATACCATGGACTCCATAAACAACTCCACTGAAGAAACGTGTAATGTATTAGTATGCTCTGTATTTTCTCTCTGTTATGAGATTGATCAGCATCTTATTAATTCAATTAATTAATTATTTTAATTGCTACTCATGGAAACAAAACCAAAATTTCATAAAACTTTCCAATAAAAGATATTCTCAGGGCTAATTGATTTTAATATATTACCTTTAGTTTGTGGCTTCTAGTATTTCTCGTTGCTTACGTTGTCTAGGACAAAACAGGGAAAATAAATATACCTAAATTCATATAAATTTTATAAAGATTTATTTAAATATTTAAATATTTATTTATATACTATACCATAAATATAAGATTCAAAATTAATGCTAAAACTTTATTCTGTTGTCAAATTTTCTTATCTAATAAAATTAATCTTTAATTCTACTATCTCCTTTTTCTTTTAACAAATTTTCATTTAAATGATTCGGTAGGTAGACTGTTCTTATTATTATAAAAAAAAATATTTAATTTACCTTTTAAATAGATTATTTATCTCTTCTATAAATTTACGAATGAATAAATTATGCTGTAAAAACTGTTAAATTGACAAAAAACAAATATGGTATGTAATATACAACAACTCTCTCCTTTTCACAAATAATCTGACTAACCGTTTTTATCTTCTTTACTTCTTCTCATGGATTATGTTGTCCTCGGTTCTCCCACACTTGCTCCTCGGATGCTGCTACGGTCTTTCTCTTCCAAACTGTTTCACAAACAATAAACAGCACTCGCTCGAAATCTCCCCGCTATATAGTCTTCGACTCGATACAAACAATATCAATCTTTATAATTCCAAGATTTTTTCTCTCAGCTCGATATCTTGTGCAAAATTGATACAAATCGGCTACTCGTTCCAGACAGAAACTGGAATCTTTTCGGACACGAGGAGATTGTACTTCTCGACTCGATCACGATTTCGTCTCAACAGGAATCTGCTTACACGGCTACCAAATTCACCACTTTACACAAAATTACTATTTTTCAAACTGGACTGCTCCTTTCCGATCTTAATCACACAGTAAATCTTTTTCCTTCATCAATCTGAGACTCCACCACTCTGTTCTCCCTCCATCAATCTCTTCGCCAATCACAAGCATTCTCTCTACACATTACATCCCTACTTTCATTTCTTAAGAACAAATAGTGTTGTATACCAATTTTCTGTCTTGTCAAATTTCCAGGAGACATTAAAATTAATTTTTTTCTTACATTTTAGAAAAACCCTATATTCTAAAACTAAACAAATTGTTTATCGTCGTTTCTTTCTAGGAAACCATTTAGAAACATGATATTGTCTACTCCAACCTCGAATACATTCACTTTCTAATCCGACCATATTTTAGTTCATTGTTTAATTAAGTCCGTTTGTAAAATCTTTACCCCTAAACATTTCCTGTTTCCACGAAACACTGCTTACGGCTAAATCATATTATTTACAAATTTTGGCTATATACAGGGCGATGAAAATTTACGATCTCGTGGTCTTTGACATAAAATTAATTCTCTAAATTTTCCCCATAAAAATTATTTAACAGTATGTATGGCGAATATATAACTTCGAATTATACCAACTCTTTAATGAACAAGACATCGTAACGTTCATTAAAACATAGCGACTTAGATGGTCTGGAGACATAGTACGAATGCCAGACAACACGATTGCTAAAAAGCTAACCGCATGAACACCTGTAGGAAGAAGAAGCAGAGACCGATTGCGAAGTTGGTTAGAATAGAAGAAGTTGAGACCCAGTTAGGGATATTGAAAATCAGAAGATGGCAACAGATTGCTACAAACCGAACAGAATGGCGACGAATCTTTGGGCAAACCAGGATCCACAAAAGATTGTAGAGCTAAAGATGATGATGATTATGATGATGAATGTGTTTATGTTTCTTGGTAGTGATGTTGAAAAAGTAACTATTCGTTACAAAGTACTGGTTACTTACGAATACCGAAAGTGACGTTGAATATACAGAGAGGCAAATCGTTACTTTGATTACTCTGATTACTTCGTACCAATCGTATCAGAGCTAGTAACGACTATTGTATCTACTTTGATTACTCTGATTACTTCGTTACTTCGTACCAATCGTATCAGAGCGAGTAACGGCTTACTTTGATTACTTCGCACCAATCGTACCAGAGCGAGTAACGACTATTGTATCTACTTTGGTTACTTTGATACTCTGATTACTTCGTACTTCGTGAAGGTCGTTATAATATCGGAATACCTATACAAAATACCTACCTACTGAGAAATACGATTCTCGATATGATTACCGGTACTCAAATGCAAAAGTAACAAAAGTAATCATAGTAATCAAATCATTTTTATCCCTTAAACAGGTCGGTGAATCGTTGTTATATCGGAATATCTATACAAAATAGCTACCTACTGAGAAGTACGATTCTAGATATGATTACCGGTACTCAAATACAAAAGTAACAAAAGTAATCATAGTAATAAAAGTAACGAATACTGTAAATTATTACTTTATACAAAATACCTACCTACTGAGAAATACGGTTCTCGATATGATTACCGATACTCAAATACAAAAGTAACAAAAGTAATAATAATAATCAAAGTAACGAATACTGTAAATGATTACTTTATACAAAATACCTACCTACTGAGAGATACGATTCTCGATATGATTACCGGTACTCAAATATAAAAGTAATCATAGTAATCAAAGTAACGAATACTGTAAATGATTACTTTATACAAAAGAAACGATTTGTAACGAATACTCGAAAGTAACTATAATCAACATCACTATTTCTTGGTTCTTATTTGTTATTGTTTTTTAAGTTTGATACTCAGCAACATGTTGTCTTGGGTTTTTCACAGCTAATCTGCTACATATATATATATAATCTGCTACATATATGCTACCTTCTATGCTAGACTAGTAATATGTTCCCTATTTTTAGGTAAACTATAAAAAATTCGCCAAGAGCGGACCCATGTGGTTCGCCAACATGAAGTCGCCCAACGGACCAACATTCGACCAACACCTCGCTGATATGGAAGGATCTATTAACCCATGGTGGGAACTCTTCAAGTGGGTATTCCAGATGTCCGAGCACACTTTTATCGGTATCGTTACGTGTCTGGCCGAAAAGGGGGGATGCCAGTATGGGGATGACAAATATCATTATTTGGTACAAGTAAGTTGAAGTTTGTTTAGTTGTTATTCAAGTCAAGTCAAATTTATTCATCACATGCGACATTGTACAAAGTACATGTATGAGACAAGTCATAGTTTATACAAAAAGTATACAGGGTGGTGAATTGGAAAACGGGCCATAAGAAACTTAATATAAAATTCTAAACTGTTGAATTCCTGCTTCCCTGATAATTCTACATCAAAAGACATGAGAAACTATTTGTAGAGGATTGAAATCTTGATTGAAAACAATTGTTAAAATTGTTCTACGAATTAAACACATTCCAAAATTTTGTAAAATATAATAAATTTTATCAAAGTATTTGCCAAATTTAGGCCACACACAGTCCAAGAATGTGTATAAGGTTGCCTTCGGTCACAATGAAATTATTATATTAACAATATTTTGAACTGTCAGTATTTTTATTTTATCGTTTTTATTGTTTAAAAAACAATACAGCCGAAAAGATGTCCTCAGTTGAGGAGAAAGTAGTAATAATAAAGATATTTTATTCAGTCAATAGTTTGCGTACTGTCAGAAATAGCAACGTGTCGCCTTACTTTTACGTACTTGCTTAGGTATGGCAAATGTATTCTATTTTTCAAAATTTTGGACTCTGTCTAAATCGTAGAACAATTTTAACTTTTGTTTTTAATACAGATTTTAATCCTGTACAAACAGTTTCTTATGACTTTTGATGTAAAATAATTAGGGAAGCAGGAATTCAACAATTTAGAATTTTACATTGAGTTTCCTATGGCCCGTTTTCCAATTCACCACCCGGTATAAATTGTAAATACAAAAAGTATATAAATTAATAAATATGACAACACATACTTAAAAGTTATTTTTAGAGTATGGCTCTAGCTCACAAATGTATTGATGTACACACCTCCGAAAGTTTGGCTGATGTAAATTCATGCGTATATCTATTGGCAATTTGTTAAAGAAACTTATGGCTGCATAATGTGTGCTACCTTCCAACAAAACAGAACGATGTTGTGGAAGCATAAAGTGATTGTCTCTGAATCTTGTTGAATAAACATGGTTAAATTGAAATTTATTGAATTCATTAATTTTGCAATGTAAATACATTTATACACGAAAATATATACAGACCAGGAATTGTAAGAATATTGTTTTGTCTAAAGATGTCTCTACAAGAATCTCTAAATTTCATTTTATACATTATCCTAAGAGCTCTTTTCTGAAGTACAAATATCTGCTCTAATTCAGAGGTACAACCCCAGACTTCAATGCCATATTTGGCTATTGAGTAAAAATGGGCAAAGTATACTGTTTTTAATATTGATGTATTAAAGAGACGTGAAAGAATTCTCAGTGCATAACATGCGCTACTTAATCTGGATTTCAAATTAGAAATATGGTTTGACCATTTAAAATTACTGTCTAACAGAACCCCCAGCAACTTCGTGCAGTCTGTTTTATCTATTGCTGCTTGTATAGTGGCTTGATGGTTTAATAAATTATTTGACGTGAAAATCATATACTTTGATTTCTCTTCATTCAAAACTAGTTTGTTGGATAAGAAATAACTGTTGATGGAGGATAGTATCTGTGTAGTTTTATTTTGCAAATTTTGATCGGATGTTGCTGTGACTAGAATGTTGGTATCATCCGCATAACTGATGATGTGAACTCCACTCAGTGAATTACTTACCAAAGCTATATTATTAATATATACTATAAAAAGTAGAGGACCCAATACACTACCCTGAGGGACACCATAATAGGTATCCAATGTGTTTGATTCGTTTACATGTCCATTAGATGTTATCTTTACTTTTTGTCTTCTATTTTCTAGGTACGAAGTAAACCATTTTAGAACTACACCACGAATACCAATCCCCTCAAGTTTTATTAGCAACAAATTATGATCCAAAGTATCAAAAGCCTTGGACAAATCGAGAAACAAACCACATGCCTTCTCTCGTCTGTCCAAAGCATCCAACACTAAGCTGACGAAATTTGCAAGAGCTGTAGTTGTAGACTTAGAAGATGTAAAACCATGTTAAAAATTATGCAAGATACTATGCTTTTTTAGGAATGCGTTTATTCTACTATAGACAAGAGTTTCAATTATCTTTGAAAACACAGATAAGAGACTTATGGGACGGTAGTTGTTAAGGTCATCTTTATCACCACTTTTGAATAAAGGGATTACAATAGATAGTTTAAACATACTAGGAAATATTCCTTGTTGAAAAGAGGCATTACAAATATCCGTCAGTGGATCTGCGAAAGCGTGAATGCATTGTTTTAATAACTTAGGGGAAATCTGATCAAAACCACAACTGTGTTTGGATCTAAAACTTCCGACTATATTAGTTATTTCCTGTGGGTTAGTTGGATATAAAAACATAGAACAACTATTACGGTTTTTTGATGCTGATGTAAACCCACCTATTTTAGTAGGATCCAAAGCGGCAAGTAACTTTGGAGCCATTTCAACAAAATTGTGGTTAAATTTGTCTGCTAAGTTATTATTATTATCACTAGGTACTTTTGAGTTGTTTTGTTTCCCAACTGTTAAGTTTACTAAATGCCAAATACATTTCGTTTTATCTGATGATTCGTTTAACTGTCTCATGAAGTGACTACTTTTTGCTGCTTTTAATTTAATTGAATATTCTGTCTTTGCCAAATGAAGGACTGGCCTAAGATTACTATTTTGCTGACAGATCGTTTCTAAAATTTTTAGCTGATCCCTTAAATTGTACAGTTCCTGCGTAAACCAATTGGAACGTGTACATTTTTTAGGTTTACATTTAAGTAGTGGAAAATGGGACCGAAAGTAATTTTGGATAATATTTAAAAAAAGCTAATGATTTATCCTCAGCAGAAATTGTATTAAATACCTCTGACCAATTTGTTGACTCAAGGGTTTGAACAAAACGATTTATGTTCCTTTCACTATATGAACGGATGAATATATAGGCATCATTGTCTGTGTTAATGCTACATTGGAACAATTGCGCACGATGATCAGAGATAAAACCTTCCACAACCATTGTTTTTTGTTGGTGATTTATGTTTGTAGCAATATAATCAATTTGAGTTTTACTAGTTGCAGTTACTCTTGTATAATCATTCACAGTTACGGTTAAGCCATAAGAATCTAAAACATTTACCAAGTTCTGCTTACTTAATTGATGGATTCTGCTTACTTAGTGAATTTGATTTGAAATCTATATTAAAATCACCTGTTAATATTATAGCCTTACCTTCGGAGACTAGTACGTCAAGTATTAGATCCAGTTTTGACATAAAAACATCAATAGAGCCACGTCCAGGCAGATAAATACACAAGAGCATATTATTATACAGTTATTAAGAGCATACAATAGCGCATCATCAATATAACTTCGGAATAGAGAATCATACCTTTCTTCGTAAGGTCTGCGAAACTTTGGCAACAGTGGTAATCTTTGACATTATCTAAGATCAAAATTTTGACAATTATAATCATAGGCGCGCTAAATGGAAGTAATAGAAAACAATTTTGTTATTAGTATATAAATATTCATAAAAATAAACCAAAATGGGTGAAAATTTTATGTTAACATAGGTATTTGCACGAAATAATAATAATAAATAATCATTTCGTTGTGAAGCGAAACAAGAGGCGTCATATTTTATTTAGTTCATAGAGCGCCAAAGGTACTCTAACTTTATATACTCGCATTAGAATTCGAAATATTTTTACGTAAAATATACTTACCTACCAACATATAACTAAAACTCACAATTAACAATAATCTATTTTTTCAAATAGGCCAACAACTTAGTTCTATTACACAAGACACTCGTGGTTCCACAATTTGCGGAAGTAGTTCGGGCTCACATCGGTTGAACTATTCATAGTGTTCCTACTAGACTTTCTTTGCTGTGCAGTTCTTTTAATCATGTTTGGATAATTAATTTTCATTAAACGGTAATACTTCTTTTCTGTTTTACAGGAACGTAACAGCCTCCGTCGAGAACTCCTAGACCTCCTCGGCGACGACGGAGTCTTCCTTTACCCCACGCACCCCACCGCGGCCCCCTACCACAACGAACCACTAGTGAAGCCTTTCAATTTTTCCTACACGGCTGTGGTAAACGTACTTGGTCTGCCAGCCACTCACTGCCCCATGGGTTTGGACAAGCAGGGCTTGCCCATTGGAGTCCAGGTCGTAGCCGCCGACGGAAACGACAGATTATGCCTGGCGGTGGCGAGAGAGATCGAGAAAGCTTTCGGAGGATGGGTTCCTCCTGCTATTAAGGCTTGAAGAACTTAGTCGAAGCTGAAGAAACGCCGCCAGGGTGGTGGTACTACAAAATTGTTCGGTGAAAGTTTCACTTATTCAGAAAAACATATTATACACACATCTTATAGAAAATATGTCACTCAAACGCAACAAAATTTACATGAATAGATTCAACTCGAAATTGCAATCATTTCATATCATTGCACCAACTCTGAATTGTGATTAATATCATTGTATATTATAATAAAGTTTATGAAAATCACATTTTTAAGCCCATAAAACTATCATTCATAGATACTATTAGTCTAGTGGTTATTGAAAACAGCTTAACCCAGCGTGAGTTAAGACGATTAGAGGAACTATACAGTCACCGTCACGCTACTAGACATACGGGTACATTGAGCTAATACAGTCCTGGACCCTTCACTTATTGCACTACTTTTATGTCTAGAACGTCAGAAAATGTATAGAAACCAATATAAACATAGAAAGTTGACAGTTTATAGGACAATTATTGTATTTGAGTATAGTTGTCATTGTGTTAAAGTTGTAAAATTATAAAATATTGTAATATTGTTTGTATCTTGGTACTGGGGGGTTGTTACCCCGATGCTGCGGTTGATTTGTTAAAAACACTATTTACCAGAATATATTTATTTAGAACACTAAATACGACAATAACTAGTGGGTGGACAACGTATCTGATCTAACCACGTCGATGTCTGAATAATGAATAATCTCTTATTTACTTTCTCCGTATCTATAAATAAATAGTAATTGTTTTGTTATGATTGACTACACCTGAATGTGACCGTGAAAATACTAATAGTAACATAATTGCTGACTCCGTTGTTTTCAAAACGAGTGGCCTACATTGCAGAAGCAATGTCGCCCATTTACGTAATGTAAACAGTACATAATGTAAATAATATTTGTTTGAGACATTAAAAATTAAATCGATATAGGATTACTCTTATTTTTTTGATGCTAATATAAATCCTGTACATTGGTGTTTGAATAAAGTTTTTTTAAATCAGAGTAACAGTACTATTAATTAATGTATTTTTTGTATGGAAAAACAATTATTTTGAATAATTTCATGACAGTCACATGAAATGAGACATGAAGTCACAGGTAAAAAGGGGTCCGATTATCCCAAGCCTAGCAGTTATGTAGGCATCCGTGTGTCTACTAGCGTGGCGCGTACTGTATACTTTAGTACGACTGACCAAATTATACCTACTTTATTATCTATAAGATAAGAGTAAGCCGCTGTCTTAATACCTGCAGAAATATTTATGAAGTGGCGACTAACACAATCTCTTTTACATAACCTTTTGATTTTAGATTTATTTATATCAATTTACGCCGTTATTAATAAAAATTCAAAGTAGGCCCAATGATATGAAATGATTGAAATTTCGAGACGAATCTATTCATGTAAATTTTATTACATTTGAGTGACATTGTATTTTTCATAAGATGTGTCCGGTCTCCTCTCGATGCATTTGGGTTACTACTATTGTTAAATTTCTCTTTTATTTTATTGTATTGACCAGTGTTAATTTAGTCAGCCATGCTAGATTTTCTAAGACGAATAATTCGAGTTTAAAAATAATTTTCTTTAAAGTATAAATATATAACATTTGGATAGAAATTTCTAAAAATAAAAAATATCGTTTTCCAGCAGACTTTCTAAAAAATCGCTTTTAAAAGGTATAAAAACGCCATTTTTAGCAGACATGATAATTTTATCTGTATATTTGCAAAAAATATAATAAAATCTTGTATACTAGCTTCCCAACCAACTAAAACAGGTCAAAATGCATATATGTCATATTTCGTCAGAATTACAAAATAATGCTAATTTTTTAGTTTTCCGTCTAGAGACGGAAAGTTTATAGACTAAGAGCCGCTATAGTTGAAATTTCTTAAGCATTTTAGGCACGATGGAACCCTATAACTTAAATAGTAGAACCTAAAAGAAAACGTTTGAACACTGTGCCGTCACTTTTCAGTGGCACATGCGTCGACAGTGGCGCATCAAACTTTCCACTTCTGGACGGGATAAATAAATTAAAAGTTACCCTCCCTTACTAACAGAATTATTTTTTTTTATTTTTTTTAAGTTCTATGTGATTAACACATAAAATTCAGCGTAATTTTAACCCACCACCCCCTTCCCCCTACCCCCACCATCAAAAACTTCATTTTTCGTTTTTATTTTTTTTTTTTTGGTGGGATGCAATTAATTTTAAAATTTCAAAAAATTCACAAGCATAGCTGAGGATTTTATAAAACATGCCTATTTTTTATAGACCCATAGGCAGAGTGTACATAACCTCAAAAAATTTAAAAAAAAATTTTTTTCAAAAAAGCGCATAACTTTTTTGAGGAATAGCTACAGGTCTAATTTTTTCTTAATTTTATGTGTTTTATCAAACACTATATTTTTAATTTTTTTCAGATTTTTCTGTAAGGCTTCACCTTCAAAAATCCGAAAAACTGTTTTTTGGGGGTTTTGGGGGATTTTCCCTATTTTATAGACTTCATAATATATCAAATCAATTTTGTTTTTTAGGTTATATGTAACTTGAAGTAAGTGAGTCCTTTAGAATATTTAAAAATCAGAAAAACACGTTCAAACCCCCCAAAACCCCCTTAAATTTGGATTTTTAAAGGTGACCAGCGTTACAGAAAAATCTGAAAAAAATTAGAAATATAGTGTTTGATAAAATACACAAGACTAAGAAAAAATTAGATCTGCAGCTATCCCCAAAAAAAAAGTTATATACTTTTTTCCAAAAAAAAAAAAATTTAAAAATTTTTTGAGGTTATGTACACTTAACCTACAGATCTATAAAAAATAGACGTGTTTTATAAAAGCCTTAACTATGCTTGTGAATTTTTTGAAATTTTAAAATTGACTGCATCCCACAAAAAAAAATCGAAAAATAAAGTTTTTGATGGTGGGGGCAGGGAGAAGGGGGTGGTGGGTTAAAATCACGATGAATCTTATGTCTTAATCACATAGAACTTAAAAAAATGAAAAAAATTAAATTCTGGTAATAAGGGAGGGTATTTTTTAATTTATGTATCACGTCCATAAGTGGAAAGTTTGATGCGCCACTGTCGACGCATGTGCCACTGAAAAGTGACGGCACAGTGCTCAAACGTTTTCTTTTAGGTTCTACTATTTAACTTATAGGGTCCCGTCGTGCCTAAAATGATTAAGAAATTTCACCTATAGCGGCTCCTAGTCTATTAGTTTTCCTGTTATTTTTAAATTACAGAAAAGAGCAATAAGATATCTGTTTGACCTCAGAAGAACAACACATTGCAGAAGCTACTTCAAAGATCACAGGATTCTAACACTACCTTCTTTATATATTTTAGAAACTGTTTGCTTAATTCGTAAACATCTACATGTCTTTCCAGCAAGACATGACTATTCCACCAGAAATTCTACCTTTGACATCTATTTACCGATCCCGTTCAGTGAGTTAGTAAAGAAATCTATATTATATTCTGCAAAAAAACTTTACAACCATCTCCCTTTACAACTTAAATCTGCAACATCTTTCCCCAAGTTCCGTAAAATGACTAAAGCCTATTTATCTGAAAGACCATATTATTCAACAGCAGAGTTTCTTAACCAATAACTAAGAAAGTACAGTATTCTTATTTATAAGTAGAATCTTAATCTATATTTGAGTGTCATATGCAGCAGCTTAACTTAACTTATTAAATTTTTTAAGGTAGATTATGCAATTTGCAAATTTTTTTTTTAAATTTTGCAAAGATTGTTACTGTGTTTTTTGTTTCTCTTCATAATTTTTATTTATATAGACGATTTATATCATTTTAGTAAATTGTATTTGTTATTGTTCTTATTTATGATTCTTGTAAGCTTTGTCTATAAAATTGTTAAATTTTTCATGACAATAAAGCATATTTCTATAGACTACCAAACGTTTGTTATATGAGGAGATTTTAATAGAAAACTGGCGGAAAACCGCATTTTTAATTTGGGAATTTCTTAACCACTTGGTATATTTATGTTATAAAAGAATTACTCAAATTTCCACGTACTAAAATGCACCAAATTCTAAATACGTAAACTCGTGAAAAAAAAATAGTATTCTAGTATTTTTACTCATTCTACTGGATAAAAATACTATTTTAGTATTTTTACTCATAATTTTCGAACTTTCTTGTCAATCACTGTATACATCACATTTTTTCGCAGAAAATTATCAATAAAAATGATTATTGATGTGACTTGCTGAGATCAGATTAGCAAAATAAATTGTCATTCAATCTGTTTCTTATCTTGACCTCGATAGTTCTTTTTGCCTCTGTATAAATTTAACTGTATGTTGGAAGATGGGAAGGGGTAGAGAAATACATAAAATTGTACTGCTTCACCGCACCAATAATGACATATGCATCAGAAACAAGACCCGATACAGCCACAACACAAAGACTACTGGAAACGGCAGAGATGAGAGTACTGAAAAGAATTACAGGAAATACACTAAGAGATCGAAGGAGGAGCGAAGATATTAGAAGACAATGTAACGTATATTGTATAAACTAATGGATACTAAATAGAAAATAAGAATGGAATAACCACATAAGCAGAATAGTGGATTCACGTGTGGTCAAAATAACAAGAGATAAATTACCAAAGATGGAGTGACAACCTTCCATAGCGGTATCAATCCGCCAATGAACAAGCAGAATTACTTATAAAGAAGATACTTGTTTTTAAAGTCCACAGCAAAGCCGATAGTGACAACAAATAAACTGTGAATCGTTTGGAATGGTACAATGGTCTTATGACCAGAAGTATCAGAGATAAACATGTCTTTCCTGAACTAAGAAGAAGAAAAATCGTTTGGAGAGCAGAAGAAACATTTTTTTGTACAAATTTATGATATCCGGCTCGGAGGACCATATTATGTAATCCAGTACATTCATTCTATCTTACCATTAACATTCCTTTAGAATGTACAGTACTTATAAGAGTGTAATAAGTTTGTTCGTAATTGTTCATTGAATGTTTTTCGCCAAATCGTGTTCCAGCATATAGATTAGTATACAAATACGCAATACTGTTCTTCTCCAATTTTTATTTAAAAAGAGTACCCCACTCTGGTGGCGCAGTTTCGACCTAGGCCTAATGCTATGTGATTTACAAAAAAAATCCAGTGATAGGCATGAGATTTTACTGAACTTTTTATATGTGTACATTTATTTTAAAAGTTTATATATAAACACGTTTATATTTATTATTTTTGCTAATAAACTGTGTATTTATTATACAAATAACTTTTTATAGACGTTAATAAAGATGTTGTTCTGTTTATGATTAAGGCTATTGTTAATGTTTCGAACATTTGGTTAATATTTGAGTGAGTCACCGACTTTTATAATATATGGAGGCGTAATATTTATGGGCTATTGTAAAACATTACAGACTGCATTCTAAGAAGGTGAATAACCAACACATATTTGTACTATTAATACTTTAATGTAAAAATTTATGACAGAATTATTGTCATCACTGGGGCTGGTAGATAGGGAAAACAATATATTTTTTACCTGTATATTTTTTCTTATAGCTAATTTCTGTTAGTAAATAATGATAATACTGCGCGTGTATTTTTTCCATAACTATTTCCAAAACGTATACAATGTGCTTTTTCTACTTCTGTGGCAACCATAAGTAAAAACTTCCCCTTTCATTACTTTCCATAACAGAAATTTTAGTATTGAGACCGAATCATCAATTTTTTGACATATTATATGTTTGGCTGCACTAATAATCGGACGAACAGACGGACGAACTTTCAAGGATCGTTTTTTTTTTAATTTTACTCCGATCCGATGACTATGTTCATCAAATTTTTTGTTAAAATGAACATTAGACGAAGACAAATACTTCAGATGTTAAAAGTGGAAAATAATAATCTCTTTCTTTACTTTCTACGTATCTATAAATAAATCGTTTGTTATGATTGACCATACTTGAATGTGGCCGTGAATTACTAATAGCAGTATAATTGCTGACTTCGGTGTTTTCAAAATGCCTGGCCTAGATTACAAAACCAGTGTCACCCATTTACGAAATCCAAACAATGCAAGTAAATAATATTTGCTTAAGACTTTTAAAAATTAAATCGATATAGATTAACTCTTACTTTTTGGATTTTAATATAAATCCTTTACAGCTGCACTAATAATCGGACGGACAGACTGACGAACTTTAAGGGATCGTTTTTTTTTTTTAATTTTTCTCCGATCCGATGACTATGTTCACCAAATTTTTTGTTAAAATGAACATTAGATGAAGACAAATAAGTCAGATGTTAAAAGTGACAAATAATAATATATAGGGTATTATGCAGGGTTGCCAAAGCAGAAGATTACGCGCAAATGAGTCAATATTTCTGTTATACAATGAAAGAAAATTCGGCTATTGATAGACTTGATTGGGGTGCTAAATTTCGTATTCTTATGCAAATAATTTGTAATAAAATTGACGTAATCTATTCTGAACAGTGCATTTTTTTACTTTGGTAAAATAAACTAGAATGAAGCCATGAGATTATTAGCTGACAGCTTGCATTAAACGTGTCAACTGTAGCCTTAAGATGCCTAGCATAATATAAGAAGAAACGAAAATTAGACAAATAACTTAACTTGAAGTAAAAATCTCCCTGGTGTAGTTGGTATAAAATTTAATTAAGAATTAAAATTCTAAAAAATCCAAAAGGATCACATTCATTATTTAGAACGATTTCATACTTATCAGTCCATCATCAGTGAACCTAAAAACAAGTAATCCCACTCAATAAAATTCAAAAAGGATGAAATTTTGACAGTTATAAATTGAAAAGTGTGGTTGAGTCTCGCGAGAGCGAATGTAGTATATAACCAGGGTGTCCCATTTAAAAAAAACGAAGTTATAAGCAACTTCTGGTATAACCGGAAGTAGCAAATAGATGAAAATATTTTCATTAAACAGATGACTCTTCAAAACCTCTTAATTCAAATTTTGATGATTCTGTTGCCTTTAGTTCTTGAGATATTTCTAATAGGCCCTTTATTTGCCTCACCCTGTATATAGCTGCAATAATATCATTTTGTATATCACTTGAAACTCTCGAAAAAACAGTTGATGTTTCTAGAAGTTGGCAAAATTTTTGATCTTTTTTGGCAATTAATGTTAACAATTCCCTGTAATTGCCTTGATTGTCAAAGTCGTCGCCCTCAAAATGACCACGAAACGCTAATATTCTTGTTTGGCCAAAAAACATACGGTATCTATTATAAGTGTGCTAAGGATATACCTATCTAATTTTTGAACAAACTCATTTTGTTTAGCAATATTTGCTTTAGAGGCTTGGTTAAGCGAACTTTCGATTCTTGTTTTGCCAAACTGAATCAAATTGTGTATACATCTTACATGTAGGTAACGGAGAAATTTCATGTCTCCTTTTTAAAACTCTAAAACTATTTAAATCGTAAACCTGCTCCACTCATTTTTCTGTAGAAACCAGAAGACATGGCCAACAATACAGTCTATGTTTCTTGCAACCACATAACCAAGGATTTTCACTGTACTAACTAAATTTAAAATATCGAACTACTTTTTTGATTCCTTTTTTAAATGGTTTAAAATAGGTCATTCATTTCAATAATCTCATTTTTTCTTCAAAATAACACAAGGAGAATTACTTTTCAAGTAGTTGATCGATTACGCAGCGACACTCATCCATGGTTAACTGCACGCACACTTTTTATAGGTACTGTAACCAAATTTAAATCTGGTAACAGGGATACTGATATACACAGCAGGCTCACGTCGTTGCTCCTTCAAAATTTTCAGACACTAGCCGGTCGGTCCCGAGCGATAGCGAGTGTATAACCATTGTAACCACAAATGAGACTGGTAACAGAAGTGCAACTGAGTCACATAAACTCGCCAATATTTTCGTGTGTCTACGAGTAGTTGGCTATTAACTGAATTAGGTACTATTAACACATAATATAATAATATGTTTCTATTGGTAAAAATATTGGTAAATGGCATTATTCATCGTCATATTTATTTGCAAGATTTTTAACGGCGAACATCGTTCGGGTTAACAAGTTACCCCAACGCTTTTCTTTTAATATGAATAAATATGAATAATAAATAGTGCTAAACTGACTGTAGCACTATCCTTTTACAAAATTTAGAAACCAATTTTATTATAAGTTACTTACGCATGTAAATGCTGCAATCTATTTGATTTTCAAGCATTAATCCAGCTTTGGATTACAAAACTTTCTTTGTCAGTCAAAGGCTATGACTACTACCCCTACATAAGATACAATAAACTGTTATAACACATTAATTATCAACTGTGGCCGATTTATGTTATTATAATAAACTAAATAGATTTCTTTTACCCCTTCTAAAAATACAACATCCAGTAGACATACAAAGAGAAAACATCCGTAATGAATGTGGAGTTACGATAAAATCTACTTTTTAAGTTTGATATATTTTACACTTTGGGTTTGGGCTACTGTATTTGACCAATTATATGGATTCATGTGATGTATTTAGGACTATAATACTGAATAAAGACTTTGGAGATAACATTGTGTGATTGCACTCTATGTAATAACTGTTGTATGTGATTGTAACCCCACTATTATTGTGTATATTACGTGCCTCCCTTGTAGATTTAGGAATACGAGGAAGAACTGATAAATTATTTACATAACTTTCGAGAACGTTAAAATCAATATGTCTATTATCTTTTTTGTTTAATGCTAACATTTTTAACTATAAGGAACAAATTATCCAACTATAACAAAAAAAACGGGACGATGTGAAGTTGGGGGTTGCTAGACGAAGACACTACCCCGAACAAACAAACTTAACTTTTTACAGAAACTTTATTCTAATATACTTAAATGTACAATTACATTACGTAGACCTTGAGATAGGTCGGGGATAACCCATTTCTCGGTAACTAGATCCCTTGACTACGCGCGACAGAGTGCAACGACAACAACGATGTCTCAGGTACTCGACCTTCCTATTTATATCTGTTATAGTTAAAAACAGTGCCAATATGTATGACCATATATGGTGAGGTACTATACGTATATTAAGAATGACGTGTGCTTTCTTTGCAGTCTTTCAAATGAGTTCAATACTTTGAACTTTGCTACTATCGTAATAAATTATACAAATTGCAATTATAATATTATCACCTTGTTTTTATAACAAATAAATTAGGAAAATTCCGTGAAAGTTGTCGTGTACCATCACAACGAACTATAAAAGGAAAACAAATAGTCAATTCGATAGAACATCGAAAAGGTTTGTAATTTACACTTCAATCTTGATAGATGCATGTGAAACCTGGACGATCTAGAAAAAATAAATCTAGGTATCGGCTGGTTGAGCGAGTTATTCGTTTTCGTGGAAGGGTATACAAAATGGCACACTTTTTAAAGAAATTTCTTGTTAAACCCATAGCTTCCTTACATTCAAGAGATTCAATTCAGAAACAACAAAAATATTGATCATGGCCCCAGAGTTGCCAAATCTAGTAATTTTCCCTGAAGCTTTGGATACCTATAAAATTTTACTTAGAAGACATGGAGAATACAAATGTGCGTTTATTTATGTGCTTTTATTACGAGGGTACTGTACTAGAGCGTCCAATAACGGTTCTAGAACGTCCTGATCAGGCGCAGCAAATATGTATACACTTCTTTAGTGATTTTAGCGTCTTAGAACAGATTGTTCTTTAACGTCAGAGGATACTGATTTGAAGCTTCCTTGTAAGGATATTTTAAAATTTTATCTGGCAACTTCACATGTCCCTATACCTGTTACCATTGGCTATAATCTATATCCCGTTCTGTCTAGAATTGTTTTTAAAAAAGTAAAGACCAACGATATTCCCGGCTCATAAAGCACACCGACAGAAAGTTGCAGAAATAACATTGTCAAAACTTTATTACTCTTATTCTCTACAAGTTTCTTACATATAATTCAACTACAATACCATTTTCTGTACTTTATTCTTTGATTGTCTCTAAATGGCGTGTCAAATATTTCACAAAACTATGCAGAACTACTCCCCACCCCTTATGATGTAGTATTAGCAACTCATTCTTTTACTAGAATTATGATATGATTTATAAAGAATATACGCAAAAATACCCATATCTGTGTTATTTACCATCATACTATACCTTTTTGGCCGGTCTCATACCTTTCAGGTACTTTCTAAGTATTAAATTAACTTGTATCTTAGCCAATTCCAAAATATGTATAAAATGATGACAAATGTACTAGATACGAATATTACATGTATACCAACATTTAGGTTCGTATATTTTTTATAAGACATAAAAAAGATTTTGTATGTTATCAGTTTGTCCTCTCAATATAATACTTACTATTAACCAGAAACTGAGATTTTGACATAAACTCTCTACGTTATATATTTTTGTACTATATTTCTTCCTAAAGATATATGTTTACACCGAAATTTTGTATATATTATTAAAATATTGAGGTATTTGTTTTCAAATATGTAATACTGTAATTTTTAAATATACTGTGTCTTTATTAATTTGTGTTTTAGTATGTCCATCCTGATTTCATTTTCCCTATTGTGCGTCGTAGTAATGTGAGCCTTCTTTACAGACATTTCGCCTAACAATCTCTATCGCTTTGTCTATCATATTAGTGATAATCTGATCGAAAGGTTAACGACCTCTTAAAAAACTCTCAACAGATTAGATGGATTTGTTCAGAAATAATCGAGAGAAGAGACTGCAATATATAATATAGCGGACATATTATTCTCGACACGAGTTTGGCAGTGGTTTTCTAGCAGTCAGTAAAAAGCAAAGCTTAGTCCGTAACTTTAAACTCATAAACAACAGAATATTTTATCAACATATTAAGGGAAAATTCTTTAGGAAGACGACGACGAAAAAAATTAAATTTTACGACATCTTATACAAAATACAAAGAATATGATTGATGTCCACATCATGACATGCATATAATTGGGGACCTTAGCCACAATTGGTAAAGAGCCACTTTTCCAGCCAATTATATGACGTGAGAGCTGACATGAAGAGTCGAACGATAGCGGATTGAGACAAATAAACTTTGCAAGTACCAAAAACATGATAGTAAGAGAAACGAGATTTCTCTATATAATGATACACGAAGGAATAGTATTCCTCTTACAACGAAGCTGTTAACCAGATAGATCACATCCTGATAGATTCAACGGAATCTTCCGATCTGATGGACGTCAGAACCTAGCGAGATTCACTCATAGATATAGTGACCAGTTTATGGTAATTGCAGAAAATCAGAGGAAGAATATTAAACCTAAAGAAGAATAAACATAGGAAACTAAACAGAATTAATGTCGATAATATGCGCATTGAAACCGTTGTAATTGAAAGTATAGGAGACAAATGGATTATGGATGAGGGAATGGAGAGCCTATAGGCGAGGAAAAATATGGAGGAAACATAATTGAGAAGTTGTTCTGAAGCTATTTTCTTGTAGCATTTTTATGATTAACTGTTCATATGGGAAATGAGCCACAATTAAATTGAAAACAATAATTTTAATAAAAAAAAAATAACTAGTGGCAAGATTCAAGTATAATTCTGAAAGAATCAGATAGTAAAAAGAGAAAAATCAAAGAAGCGGCTCTAATTATGCTAAATGAAACCAATTGTGTCGCAAATTCCTCGGTAGAATGCAGTAGGATGTGGTTACCCATACTTAAAGAGGAATTCAATAGAAAGAAAATACCACGATTAGTAAGTCAATAACATAGATCGAGTTAGTACATATTTTATATTTTAGTATTACTTATATATTATATCTATGTATTATTAATATTATTTACAATTTAAACATATTAAAGTCAGAATTTGGTATTAGTTTTTGAGAGTAAATTAAATGTAAGATCAAATACTTAAGATGTCGGATAGTATAACGAGGTTTTTTCCTGGTTTTCCCTCGTGATTTACAGTGGAATCTCTAACACGAGAATTTTACTGCCATCGTTGCAATTTATTGTCTTTTTAAAGACAGATATCACATGCTATGATTTTTTTTGTGACGGATATTCTTGAGTTGGGTTTGATTTCATGTAATCGAATGAACTGTCTTTCAGTAAGTCGTCCCAGGAACGCAACTCATACTTTAAAATGAATAATATATGTCTGAATTGCCAATATAAACGAGTCAGATTAAATAAATTATTAGAAGAATTTTTTACTTAGCAACAACAGTTTTGTTTAATTTAGTATCTAGTATTTTGTATATTGACAACGACACCCGATTTGGGCGTCGAAACGTTAATAAAATTATTTTTTTCAATTTAATTATTGTGGCTTATTCCCCATATAAATAGTTAATCATAATTGAGAAGGCAGCGTAAATATTGGAGAAAATCAAACCATTTAAAATAGTTCGACAAGGAGTGCAAAGAAGCAGCAGAGCAACAAAAATAGAGCATACTTAAAGCCACATTAAGCTGGATGCACAAGAATAACAAAGAAGAAAAATCGCACTCTAAGAAGAGAAGAAAATAGAGGCAATTTGAGGAAAAACAGAATGCATATAGAAGGGACCTATCAAAAATACGGCTTCAATCTTGAACAGATGCGTTGAATTTTTCTACGTAACGTTGAATAGCCATCATATTGAAGAAGCAGATTGAAATGATTGAAATCTATTCAACCCAAACGAAAGACCACCTACCATTGAGGAAGTTGAAGAAGCCATTAAAATGATTAATATTTAATCACCAGGAACTGATCAAATTTGCAAAGAGCTCTACAAGAATGGTGGCGACGCCCTGCTAGAGATACTGTATAAGCTTTTATTTCTTGTCTGGCAAAATGAGAGCATGTTCTGTAAATGGTCTCAAGACCGTGATATGCCCATTACATAAAAAGAATGTGGGTAGTGTGTACTTTGTACGCACGTAAGAAGTTATACGCTTCTATTATAATATAATCTAACTTCATATTATGATTTCAACGAAATCAATATACCTATCTACTTTAAACAGTTTTTTTGTATTGTATTTAAATATTAAACTAATTTTAGAAAGAACAAAAAGAATGCCAAAAATTAAAAAAAAAAATAGGATATGACTTTGTCCGGATTTGAACAGGGGGCCTCTCGATCCCTAGGCGAATGCTCTACCGATCAGCTACCACCGCTTATTTTGTATTCAGCGATCATTTTTCGGACATAATTACAATCACGGACAGATACATTAATTGAAAATAAACATTTTCAATAATACTTATTAGGAGGAAGCCAAATCCACAGACATAAAAATTATATGAAAAAACAAAAGATGTAGATCTTTGAAACACACTCAGTGATCAAAAGATCCACAGGTGCTGGTTTAACGACCACTCGTACGAAATCAAACAAATGAAATAGAGAATGTGGAAAAATCCTCTTACGAACAATTCACACATCCACCATTTCGGGCTGGGAAAAATTTTTTGAATAGAATCAAAGATCCAAACACCAGTTCTTAGAAATGTGTTTCGCCCTCCTCAACCTCTCTGGGCTCATCGGTAAAGATGAGAAGTTGAATATCTTTAGACACATTCCAATCAAAAAACAACATTCGAGTCCTAGACATAGCAGGAGCGTAAATCTACGCCCAACCTGAAAATGACAGTCTCAAGTTTTAATTCCCTAATTACTTTAGAGTAAGTAAGATAATGTTTATGAAAAAACAAAAGATGTAGATCTTTGAAACACACTCAGTGATCAAAAGATCCACAGGTACTGGTTTAACGACCACTTGGAATATGTCTAAAGATATTCAACCAGATCCAGTGTGATAACTACAGAGATGGGTTGTTAACCCAGTTCAGGGTAATATTGTTAGCTTGCTATCCTGTGTCAGATGAACTCCTTCCTGTAGGGATCTTTCGATCTTCCCACCAGAATCTTCATCTGCTCTGCCCCATCTTGTTAGAGATCTTCCTTAAGATCCTCAGTTTTCTACCTTTCATTCTACTATCACTAGTTTCCATTGTTTTATGTGGCTGAAGTAATTCAGGTAGGTATGCTCGGTTTACTTTGTGCAATAGCCTGGCTTCTATAATATGAAGCTCTTCCAGAATTGACAAGTTGGTTCAATGTGTGTCAAGGACAAGCATAGAATCCTTCTGTAGTCCCACATTTCGAGAACTTCCAATCTATTTTTTTTGTGAGTCCATGTTTCAGCTGTGTACCTATGTAGCAATGGGAAAATACGGGCATTGGCCAACCTGAGCTTACTAGATATTCCTCGTTATTGTTGGGTATTTCCATATTTTAATTAATTAATTTAGCTGTTGCAGTTCGCGCCATTGTTAGTCCACAGTTGATTTCTCAGAAGCAATCGCCACTTGGTGCCTGTGCGGTAGATTATTATTTGCTCTATCTATGATCATTATTCTTGTTTTTCCAGTGTTGATCTGAAGTCCAAAATATTTGCTTATTCAGTTTACTCGTTCAGCGATGGTAAACATTTTGACTTTATTCCCGGCTCGTAGAAGTGTGTCACCTGTGTATTTTAG
Source organism: Diabrotica virgifera virgifera (assembly GCF_917563875.1). Lineage (NCBI taxonomy): Eukaryota > Metazoa > Arthropoda > Insecta > Coleoptera > Chrysomelidae > Diabrotica > Diabrotica virgifera. The sequence goes on from NC_065443.1 coordinate 308,440,851, forward strand.
GTTACTGATTTTTCTACCACCTACAGTGATTCTTATATCCCATTCGGCTAGTATTTTCCTTATCATATATGTAGAATATAACGTAATATATGAATAATGGTGATATCAGTAAATTTTTAACAATCTCTTGGCCTCCTAACTACAAAAAAATTGTCATATAGTTGTTGACTCTTGTTCATCTAACCTGGGATGTATTCCTTTCATAAACTGAAGGTGATATGCTTTTTAGTTACAGAGAAGATAATTCAGGTCAGTTATGCTTATTTTTAGAAAGTTTACTATATATGTTGCTGAAGTCTTTTCATTGTCATTAGGGGACTTCAGTACAAAGTAAAACAACATCGTTCATTAGTTTTTTATTCTTTAAATGGTATTATAAATTAACAATATAAACAGACGGGATGAAAACTTTTACGTTTTTAAAAATAATATTACAAACTGTATAAAAATTATATCAAAAATTGCTAAACCTACATTAAAAGCTACAAACAACACATCAATTTACACGACCGTAATCCCTCAATCTATCAATAATATCTAAAATCTCCCACCGCATAGAATTGACTTTTTCATGGGTTAGTTTAGGACAACCCGTAAGTCTTCCATAGTGACCAGCATAGCTAGCAAGCTGCTCAGCATTGCACAGTAGATGAACTCCACAATCATATCCGTTGGTCTGCTGAAGACAAGGCACGTTATGAACTTTTTCCTGTATAGGAAGGGAAAAATATTTCAGGATTTTTTCTCCTAGATCTAAAGCTTGGCTGTAGTTGCAGCCTTGGGAAGAATCATAGTGGAATATCACTCTTTCAGGTCTTGAAAACACTGAAAAGTACACAAAAATATATGTTAAAACATAAAAATGAACAGGAACACAAGAAAATAATAAAATTTCCATGAAATGATTGTATTAATATTACAGTTCATCACCAGTGGCGTTACAGCTCTTGGCAGCTATTCTCCATGCTCTAATTCCAATAGATTTATTTATTTATTTATTTATTTATTTACGGCATCCATTTACAAGTTTTACACACAACAAGACTTTTACAAGTTACACCTCAACAATAATAAATTATTAAAATAATAAACACATCAGAATAATACAAACAAACATATTGTAAGAACAATACAGAACTACAACAAACTTATTGTAAGATACCCCTTAGTTGTTTTTTGAACAAACCAATTTTGGAGTCAAAAATATCCATTTGTCTTGGCAGGCTATTAGCACTCCGAACCAATTGTGTAGTCGGTTCATTTATACCAAAATTAGTGTGGTGAAATGGCACTGAAAAGATTTCTGATTGTCTGTTGCTTCTACTAGGAACTTTAAGACTAATAGTCCTGTCGCCAGGGGGGGTACAACGGCCTCCTGTATTCAGATGGACTTACCCAAGTTTTTTTTATGTATTTTAACCCGTAGAACACGAATTTTTTGGGTAACAGTTGATCCGGATGTCGATAAGATTGTTATAAACAAAGAAGTTGAGGAATTACATAACAGCGATTTCTCGCAAAACAAGACATGTTTTTGTATTTTTTGGGCCATTCTAACCAAAAAGTGTTCCTACAAATTTTTTCGTAGGATGCATAGTTTTCGAGATAAACGCGGTGGAACTTTCAAAAAATCGAAAAATTGCAATTTTTGTACCCGAATAACTTTTGATTAAAAAATAAAATAGCAATTCTGCTTAACGCATTTGAAAGTTCAAGTCAAAGTATATCGGTTTTAGTTATTTGCATTGCTAAAAATTTATTATTTTGTTAAACAAAAGTATAAACACCTAGTGCTGGAGTGATGTTTTCAATGATTTCTCATTTAAAATCGAACGAGTAGGTAGAGTAGGTACAAGTGCAAGCGAGGCTATTTCTACGTAGCATGCATGTAAACGCATGTATTAGGCACGGGAAACACTATGTGTTTATAGCTTTTTTTAGCAATAAACACATAAATTTTTAGCAATGTATATATTCGAAACCGATAGAATTTGACTTGAACTTTCAAATGCGGTAAGCAGAATTGCTATTTCATTTTTTAATCAAAAGTTATTCGAGTTCAAAAATTGCAATTTTTCGATTTTTTGAAAGTTCAACCGCGTTTATCTCGAAAACTATGCATCCTACGAAAAAACTTGTAGGAACATTTTTTGGTTAGAATGGCCCAAAAAATACAAAAGCATGTTTTGTTTTGCGAGAAATCGCTGTTATGTAATTCCTCAACTTCTTTGTTTATAACAATCTTATCGACATCCGGATCAACTGTTACCCAAACAATTCGTATTCTACGGGCCAAAATACATAATACAAACTTGCGTAAGTTCATCTGAATACAGGAGGCCGTTGTACCCCCCCCCCCTGGCGACAGGACTATAAAAAGTGATATCAATTGAGGACAATCTATGAAAGCATTAATAACTTTGTGTAGGAAGCATAAATCTAACAATGTCCTCCTTGACTCAAGTGTTGGTAAATTTAGACTATCTCTTACCCACTGATAGTCATATTCCTCTCTCCTGTATCCACTCTTATAAGCTGCTACCCTCAAAAATTTATTTTGGACTCTTTCAATATGTTCAATGCAACAGTTGTATGATAGGGACCATACAACTGGCCCCATATAGCAATGCTGGCTTTCTCTGCCTGGCCAGCTGATTTCGATCCGTCATTGTCCTCTGTCAATGAAGGAGAGGAGGTTGGCGTTGCCACGATAACCCGTCTTTCTGTAGACCTCTGATTCAGTTTCGAAGCATCACTCGAAAGTTTCACTTGATTTTGTTTCGAACTATCACTCAAAAGTTTCACCAAGTCCTTGTTTCTTTCAATCACCATTTTAGACGTCATTTTGAAGATCTGTGCTTTTCTTGAAGATTCTGTTCCATAATCTTCATAACCTCACTAAGTTCACATTTTACAATTTCTTTTATGGCATCTGATAATTGCGGAATGGTTAGTTCAGCATTTTCGAGGTCTCTAATCGGGCCATCAATTTTAGCGCTAGAGAACTGATTTATGCAATCTTTGCGCCATATTATAATGGTTCTGGTTTTAGCAATTGCACATCTTATTTCTTGAGAGGAAATCTTGCTACACTCTTTACATGATACTTTCTCGCAATTATCACAAGCACATCCAAACAACAGAGTTTTACTCTCTTTAAAATAACAGGTCTGATCACAAAATCCGCACTTTAAATCCTCCATCACTATAAAGAAACAACGGAACGAATCTAAAGCGATTTTAAATCATTTTCTAGGTTGTCTTGATACCTAAGTCTCTGTCTTCCTCTTACTCATTGTCCTATTGGCCCTCTTCAGTCAAAAACTTTTCTGACTATGGCATCTTCCTCTCATCTGATTACATGACCTATCCATCTAAGGTGTGCTACCTTAATGAGTTTTACGTCAGGTTCTCCAAAACGTCTATACAACTCAAAGTTGTAACGCCTGCTCCACAAACCTTGTTGTTTTATGCCTCCATATATTCGTCTTAGGATTTTTTGCTAAAAACATTTGAGCAGTTCTTGGTCATTCTGTGTAAGTGAGTAAGTTTCTGAACTATATGTTAGCACTGGTCTTATTAGTGTTTCGTAGACAGTCAATTTAATTTTTCTAGGTATATTTAAGATTACAGTTAAAGCTCCTTATATGTGCTTCCTTCAGTTGTGTTTTCACTATTCTTTCACAATCACGGATTAAAAAAATGTTATCCAGTTGCTTTGTGGTCTAAGATTTCTTTATTCGTAAATCAAATCGGTACATCAGTACATTCAATTCAATTAAGTTTATTGATGTCAATATACAAAGTATTTACATAAGTCAAAGTCTGTTAAAATGCACCATTGAAATACATTGCCAAGCTAACACTTAATAAGTAAAATCTATAAAATTTTATCACCTAGTCTAAATACTTAACACAAAGTTAGAATATTAGCATAAAAACACAAGAGCACACAGAACATTTAAGAGAGCTGTAGGACTATCACAACAGGGTAGCCCCGAGATATTCCTCCTGAAGCACCCACCAAAAGAAGTTCTTTGATTTTTATTTTGTATGTATCTAAGGGCAGTTCTCGAATTATTAGGGGTAATTTATTAAAGAAATGTATAGCCAGACATGATGGGCCATCTCTGCACCTCTCCAGCCTATGAAACTTTGGGGCAAGGTTCCCTCTAAAGCGTGTGTTAATATTATGAATCTGTTCATGAGTCTGGAATTTATGCATATTGCATTTTACATATCGATGGCTTAGTGTGAAAACCTTGTATCTGATTTTTTTTCGAAAATGACATTTTGGTGGTTTTAGTTTGAAAACCTTGTATCTCACGATTTACAACTGTTAGAAAAAATCCAAATACACTAGACTATTTTCTACAGCCAGAAAAAGAAACCACGTATATCAATTGCTCTCTTGATTTAGTGTGAATACCACGTATATTTATAACCAGGACTTTGGTACTTAATTTGGAGTATTTGTTTGAGAGATTCGACTTGGAGAAATGTTTTTTGTGAACAGTAAAAGGTAGTCCTGCATACAGAAACATTTTATGAACCTTAAATCAAAAGATTTGTACTGTATCAACCTAGTATTTGGAGGTGTGCAATAAGCTATGAAAAATGAAAACCTCGTAAATAATAATAAACACAACCTCATTTAAGATGAAAAACATGTATATCAAGATATACGAGGTTATCATAGTTACTTGGGCAGAGGCTCTATATACTGCAAGGATATTTACATGTTTTTCATAGTTAATATTTGTTTTTCCAATTTAATAGCAACATTTAACACTTTTAGCTCTAGGCCAATATCAGATATTTCTCTCAATGTGCTCGAATTAAAAATATGTAATGGTAATTTTTGTTTTTAGGTTATATTATGCAGAAAATCAGTTTTTTGCCTCTCCTGTAAAATTGTAATTTAATGAGATACGAGGTTTTCACACTAAGCCATCGATATATAAGATTATCATATATATACTGGCAAGGTAATGTTAATATTTTCCAATCTATAAAAGTCTGCAATCGGCTCTATATGGCAAGCCTGCGACAATGCGAATGGCCCTTCTCTGCAGTCTGAATACATCCTTCGCTCCTGCACTATGGCCCCATGCGAGAATAGCATAGGAGATATGTGAGTGACACAAAGAAAAATATGCCTGCTTTAGTATGGAAGCGGAAACACAGGATGAAAGTCCACGAAGCAAAAATGTATTTGATGATAGCTTTGCCACTAAAGAGGTGGTATGAGCATCCCATATCAGACCAGGGTCCAGCAGAACACCAAGAAATTTAGCACAGGATGCATTGTCCAGTTCATCAGGAATATTTCTAGTTGAAAAAAGTAAAGACTGTGTTTTGGTTGTATTGAGAAACAGCCTATTAGAATGGAACCATTGTTCTGCCTCCGACACTGAACCCCACGAACTCCCCACTGCTGTTACCAAATCCTTACTGCAGGATGAGATTGTTGTGTCATCTGCAAAGAGAGTGAAATGCGCAGTTTGACATGAAAGTGGTAAATCATTTATGTGTATCAAGAATAATAAGGGACCCAACACAGAGCCCTGAGGAACTCCTATGCGCAAGCATCCTCTCTCTGATTCAACACCTGCAAATCTCACCCTCTGGCAGCGGTCCGTCAAATAATTTTTTATCAATGATATACTGGAGATTGAGAAGTTATATTTACTCAATTTAGCAGTAAGAATTTCGTGGGACACACAATCGAAGGCTTTACTTAGGTCGCAAAAGTTGGAAGACACATAGTTACCTTGTTCAAAAGCATCTTGGATGTATGTTACAAGATTCAAAATACCCCGAACAGTCTTCAAACCCTCTCTGAAGCCAAATTGAGATTCAATGAAGAGCCCGTTAGACTCAAAGAAACTTGCTATTTTTCCAGCAAGACATTTTTCAAATATCTTCGAGAATATAGGTAACAGAGAGATAGGTCTGTAATTAAACATTTGATCTGTCTCTCCCTTTTTAAAAACCGGAATGACCACCGCAGTTTTTAAAACTTCAGGAAAAACCCCCTCAGCTATACATAAGTTTATGAGCTTGGTCAGAGGACATATTATTAGATTTTTTACATACATATACCTGCATTCGATACAAATAATAAGCATTCGATATACTTTATCAAAGCATCAGCAAGTGGACTAATAAAAAAGAAAATGCCAAATAATAATACATTCATTTTTAAATGCAAAAAGTCTGCCCTGAGATTTAAGACAGCAAAGGATAGAGTTACACTGCTGCTTTGTTCTAATGCATCTGAAGATTGTGTTATTAAACCGAGATGCTTTTATAGAGCTTTAAATCTTTGTGTGTTAAAAAATCAAAACAAGGAAGACCTGCCAGTGTTTTGCTGTGTCAATAAGAAAGCTTTTGTAACAAGTAACTTTTTGTGACTGATTTCGGAATTGTTTTGTTTCTGAAGTTGAAATCAAAAAATTTAGACTGTAAAGCAGTCCTAGTTTTGGACAAAGCACCAGGTCGTTCTAGAGATCTTGAAACTATGCATTAAAATATAAAAGTGACATTTTTACCTCCCAATACAACTTGAAAATGATACTGAATAATATGGAATGTCATCCTGGTTTGAATGTTATGGAATGCTGGAAGAAATTTGAGATACAAAATGCATTGTTAACAGAAAAAAATCATTGAAAGAACTGAAGCCATATACACATTGAAATTATGCTGAAAAAACTGTGGCTTGTTCTGACTGAGGGGAACTAGGAAGAATCTGTGCAAGTTCAAAACTGCAAACATTGCCGAAATTGCGAGTAGAATAGGATAAGACGGGTTCGAATAGAATAGAAAGAATCAAATGTTCAGGAGTTGCTTGAATCGCAAGATGAAGATTTGACTGAAACTGACTTGGAGGAAATGTTAAATTCACAACCCATTGAAGAAGACAAGAATCTACAGGTCGAGCAAGTCTCGTAAATTTCACGATTGCGAGCCACGCTTCACGCAACCGTGTTTGCGTACTTGTGTTTCGAGTTGCGTGGTCGTGCAGAGTTATATTTACCAATTCGCGCAATCGTACTTGAGACGCTGTGTCAGGTGAGGTGTTTGAAAATTTGTGTAACTTGATCACAGTATGTCATGTACTGTGTAACTTGATTGCTTGATTCTGTGGTGTGAAGGTGGTTAAACTTTTGTTTTATTTTTTTTTTGTTTTGTTTGTTTTTGTTGTTGCGAATATATCGCAGAAAGTTTTTAGATGAAGTAATTGTATGATGAAGATAACACAGAAAATACAAGAGGGCAGCATACTTTGCAAAACAACTGTTACAATTTGAAATCAACAATTTGTTAAGTTGTTGTCTTGCAGAGGAATATTTATAATCAATGCTTGCAGGTAAAAAAAGTGACTTTTTAAAAAATTATATCTTGGAAACTAAAAATTATTTTTATTTATAATTGAAACATGTAAAAGTATAGTACTCTCAAAAAAATTTCAGCCAAAAATATTCATTTTTGTAGAGTTGACTGCAATTTTTCGACAACAGCCCTTTTTTGCCGTGAGCAGCATAACAAGTCCAGTCTCATCTGAAATCAAAGTTTCTTGTAGTTTATACCTCTGGCTAGTGAATCAACAAAGGATTTTTTATTAGATGAGGTCATTTTTGTTTTATAAAAAAAACTACTTTAAAAATGAGAAAAATTGGGGTCAAAAATGTGTTTAAACTTATGTAAAATCTTCAAATTTCATTTTTTTTAAATTCCTTCGTTCATATTCTAGCCAGAGGTATAAACTACAATAAACTTTTTGATTTCAGATGAGACTGGACTTAGTTATGCTGCCAACGCAAAAAAACTTAAACTCTACAAAAATGAATATTTTTGGCTGAAACTTTTTTTGAGACTACCTTAAGTACTATACTTTTACATGTTCCAATTATAAATAAAAATAAATTTTAGTTTTCGAGATATAATTTTTTTAAAAAGTCACTTTTTTTACCCACAAGACCCCTTAAAAAAATGTTTGGAAGAATATGTTTGATGGCCAAGATGCATACATATATTTAGAAGGAAAGTTCCTGATTTCTGTAGTATAATACATAATACCGAAGAGGAAGTAGCCCTAAGCGCCGGACTCCACTTACGATTTGTAGTTGTGAAGATTGAACACATTCTTTCAAATAGAAGTCAATCCATGATTATTTAGTCACAAATGGATTGACTTGTATTTGAAACAATGTGTTCAATCTTCCTGATTACAAATCGCAAGTGGAGTGCGGCGGTAATAACACCAAAATATTCCATATAGGTCCATAGAAGGTACACAGACATTGAAAAATTCCTGGAATATCCCCGAAAACATGTTCCCTGAGAACATCCCAGGAAAATCCTGTGTCAGCATTTTAAACATTACCTGAATGTCTTATTGGAACATTCCATGAATGTCCACGAATGTTCTCTGGACATTCAAAATATATTTTGTAGACATTCCCTGGATATACCAGAAATACAGTGATGAGCGCTCTAATAACCGGCAAAATAGCACAAAAGATGTATTAAGTAGTGAGATAAAAAGACATGAAACTAGTCGAGCTGGGAAATTTAGCGATATTAACTTATACATTTAGATTGTATTGATTGTGTACCACCTTCAGACGTATCAGACGAGTTTGGAAACTACCACTGTCACAGTGACAGTTTTAGTTGACATACTCCTCCGATATGTGTAAAGGTGGGATCAATATAACGTAAATTTAAAGGTTAATTTCGCTAAATTTCCCAGCTCGACTAGTTTCATTTCTTTTTATCTCACAACTAAATATTTTGCCGGTTATTAGGGCACTCATCACTGTACATCCTTGCTGATGTGACAATACCTCCTATCTGTTTTTTCATGAGTTTTGTATGAGAGATGGAAAAACATGTTTTAAGGTCACCTCCTGTGTTCATATGTAAGTTTTGACTTGTTTTGTAGTTCATAGATAGTTTAATTTACTACAAAACAAGTCAAAAAATATCATATGAAAACAGGAGGTGACCCTAAGACAAGTTTTTAGTCTCTCTTACAAAACTCATGAAAAAACAGATAGGATGTATTATTACATCACTGACGATATGTGGCCATACCAAATAATACATCCTTGATAAATATAAACATTTTTATTGAACAAAATCTTTTCATACATTTTTTTAATGCAATTTACTGATATTCCTAAATATTTCAAAAAAATGTGTCACATTTGCTTTGTAAACCTTTCTTTTGCCTTTCGTAGCCACATATTCCGTTTCCTTCCTGGTTTTTTTGTAGACCACTTCTCTCAGCTGATTCTAAAAAAAAATAAAATAAATGGTAATTTTTCTATCCTTTACAATTAACAATCAGAAGAAATATTATTTACAGATAATGATATGTATAATAATAATAGGTTTGTTCTAGCATCAGTTTGAAACCATCAGCGAATAGTGGACCAGCGCGAGTAGAGGGGATCGCACTGGTGACTGTATTATGTTCTTTTACTGACCAACTGTTTGCTGATGGTTTTTGACTAGTTTGACCGTTTGCTAGAACAAACCTAATAATAATGAATATTTTGTATTTTGACAATGACATCTGATGTGGAAGTCAAAACATTAATAAAATTATTTTTTCAAGTTAACTTTCACATGCGCGTCTTAAAATTTAATACTTATATCATAAATAACTATTAAAACTATCTTAAGAGGAAACAGTATAGATCAACAGGTAGCGAAAATGTGTTCCAAGATTGCGGCTGTAATTTTGAATATTTTTCAAGATATTTGGCACACATATTCGTAATATAATAAAGAATGGCGGTACAGAGCCCAATTTGAAAAATATATTAATATGTGGAAATTACTCTGTAATTAAATACAATATAAAAAAAAACGAGCTTGTACCGCCATTAAGAAGAACAAAAAAATACACTTTTTTCAAATACAACTTTTTTATCCGATTTTGTGTTATTTTGGAACTACTAAAATTTTTTATTTTATTAGTAGTTCCAAAATTACACAAAATCTAGGCATCGGATAAAAAAGTTTATTTGAAGAAAGTGTATTTTTTTGTTCTTCTTAATGGCGGTACAGGCTCATTTTTTAAATATTGTATAATTACAGAGTAATTTCCACATATTAATATATTTTTCAAATTGGGCTCTGTACCGCCATTCTTTATTATTTTACGAATACGTGTGCCAAATGCCTCGAAAAAATATTCAAAATTACAGTGACAATCTTGGAACACGTTTTGGCTACCTGTTTATCGCTACTGTATTACCTTAAAACATTGCAATTTGCTAAACCAGTATATTTTACTCTACTACTACTCTACTAGCTACCTCATTTTCCACTGTTTCTAAAGACTTGTTTACATGGGTAGAGTTTTGAGGAGAGTAGAGTAGTGGTAGTACTCTACCAAAAATGGCTTGATACCATTCACGTGAGGAGAGTACAAGTATAGTACTGATGCTAGTATAGTGAAACCGATTTTTGTATTTTTAAACACTCTTGATTATAAGTGCACCTTAAATTCTTAATTTTTTGCTTAAGCTTGTTTACTCCTGTTATGTTCGTGTAAAACTCCCTTAACCATGAATGTAGGTTGGTACTACTGTCATCTGAACGACAGCGGTCAGATACTTAATACTGCGATAGAAAATGGAAACCATGTGCATAATTCTTTAAAATAAAGTATTTTACATCGAGTATTATTTCATTACAAATACTTACGTCCTTTAAGTACAAAGGACTTGACATTTGGCGACGAGGATAATGGATACAAATATTACAGACACTACATCAACTACAACGTTCCAACTACAGCCGGTACAAACACGAGTTCCTCGACTACAACTGCGATAGTTGCACCTGCTACAGCTCCAGTAATGTCTACACAAGTTTCTACATTCCAGTTTTCCGTTGAACCTTTTAACCAGACAGCTACAAAATGGTCCAGGTGGGTAAAACGGCTGGAAGGAGCATACAAAGTTTTTAAAATTCCAGAGGAAATGAAATTGCCCTATTTACTACATTACATGGGGTCGGAAGCATACGATACACTGTGCGATAAACTAGCTCCAGAGGTCCCTGAAGACAAGTCATATGAGGATACAGTTAAGTTAATGGATAATTTTTACAACCCTGCACCACTTGAAATTGCTGAAATATTTAGGTTTCAATCAAAAAGACAAGCAGAAGGCGAAAGTATACAAGAATACCTACATTCTCTACAGAAACTTGCCATAAACTGCAACTTTTCCACATATTTAAAAAGTGCTATACGAAATCAGTTTGTTTTTGGTTTACAGTCAAAGAGGATTCAAGCCAGACTATTAGAAACAAAGGGATTGGACTTGGACCGAGCCGTAGAAATTGCAGCAAGCATGGAAACTTCAGAAAAGGATAGTAATCAATTTTCTCACAACAATAATTACAATCAGGCTAGTATAAATGTTTTAAATGCGAAAGCAAAAAGTTCTCATAAAAATACAAACACTAGTAAATTTAATGATAATAATACAGTAAATAATCATAGTAGCTCTCCTAATAATACTTCTACAATGTCAAATAACCCTAATAGGGCTTGTTATAGATGCGGAGACACCTCGCATTTAGCCGATAAATGTAATAAAAAGCATTTAATCTGTAACTTTTGTAAAAACGTCGGACACATTCAAAAAGTTTGTTTAAAGGCACAACAAAATTCACACAGGCAAGTAAATTCAGTAAACTCTGCTCAAGAGGTCTTAGAAGTAAATGCTGGAAATTGCAAAGATAAATTTTTTATAAATTTAAAAGTGAATGGTAATATTTTAAATTTTGAAATTGATTCTGGCGCTGCTGTTACAATCATAAATAAAAATATATTTGAAAAATATTTTCCTGCATTACAATTACAAAAATCGGATGTTAAATTAACTACATACTGCAAAAATAATTTGAATGTTTTAGGTTTAGTTTCAGTGGAGGTTGAGCACCAGGAATTAAAGCACACTCTAAAGTTGTATGTGGTGGATGGTGATGGCTACTCACTGGTTGGTCGAGAGTGGATACATGCTCTGGAAATCAATTTACATCAGGTAAATACAATTCTACATGAAAATTTTGAAATTGCAACTTTGTTAGATAAATATAAACATTTATTTGAAAAGTCAGTTGGTGAAATAAAAGGGTTAGAGGCTGAAATTTATCTAAAACCTGGTACTAAAGCAAAATTTTGTAAGGCCCGTCCTGTAGCTTTTGCATTACGCCCTAAAGTTGAGGCAGAATTAGAGTCCTTAGTAAATCAGGGAGTCTTAAAGAAAGTAGCATTTTCGGACTGGGCAACTCCTATTGTTCCTGTAGTTAAACAAAATGGGGACATACGCATTTGTGGTGATTTTAAAATCACATTAAACCCTTGCATTGAAGTGGATGAATACCCTTTACCTACACCAGATGACCTACTTTCCCAATTAGCAGGTGGGGACAAATATACAAAAATAGATATTACGAAAGCTTACTTACACTTGCCAATAAAAGATGAAATGAAACATTTACTTACATTAAACACCCATAAAGGTTTATTTCAACCAAATCGATTAATGTTTGGAATTGCTAGTGCTCCTGCCAAATGGCAACGTTTAATGGAGCAAATGCTACAAGGAATAGATGGTATTTCAATATTTCAGGATGATATAAGAATTACAGCTCCAAATAATACCTTACATTTACAAAGACTTGAACAAGTTTTAAAGAAATTATCTGAACATAATTTACATATAAATTTGGATAAAAGCGAATTTTTCAAAGACGAGATTGACTACTGTGGATATAAGATGAGTAAAACGGGTGTGTCTACTAGTGCAGATAAGGTAACTGCAATTGCAAATGCTCCAATACCTACAAACAGAACTCAAGTTCGGAGTTTCTGTGGCCTAATTAATTATTACAGACGTTTTTTAAAAGATACTTCTACAATTTTACAACCATTAAATAATTTACTTAAAAAGAATGTCAATTTTAAATGGTCGAATACTTGTCAAACTGCGTTTGACAAAGCAAAAAAACTCATTTGTTCTAGAAATGTTTTATGTCACTATGACCCAAATTTACCATTAGTCCTAGCAACTGATGCATCACCCTATGGGGTAGGTGCAGTACTTTCACATATCTTTTCAGATGGTACAGAGAGACCCTTACAGTTTGCTTCTCAAACTCTTACTACTACACAGCAAAGGTACTCACAAATAGACAAAGAAGCTTACAGCATAATTTTTGGAGTAAAAAAATTTTACAATTATTTATGTGCTAGGAAATTTACTTTGCTCACTGATCATAAACCGTTAGTTCAAATTTTTGCACCTGATAAAAGCCTACCAGTTTTAAGTGCAACAAGAATGCAACATTATGCAATTTTCTTACAAGGTTTGAATTATGACATTCGTTACAAAAATACAGATTCTCATCTCAATGCTGACGCACTTTCACGTCTACCTATAAAATCAGAACAAAATTTCACACATGATGAGCCAGATATTTTTGAAATAAATCAAATTGAAACTTTGCCTACAAATATTAGAGATCTAGCTTTTCATACAAAAAATGATCATACCTTAAAAAAATTACTTGTTGGGTTAAAAACAGGAAAACCTGTTGATAAACGATTTAGCTTCAATATAAATCAAGCTGAATTTTCATTACAATCTGATGTTATTATGAGAGGACAAAGAGTAGTTATACCTACTAAATTGAGAAATAAAATTTTGACAGAATTACATACTGCACATTTTGGAATAGTTAGAATGAAATCTTTAGCTCGTAGTTATTGCTGGTGGCCTCACATAGACCAGGATATTGAGTCACTTTGTAAAAATTGTTTAGAGTGCAATAAGCACAAGAACAACCCAATTAAAGATAATTCTCATATATGGGAGCCACCAAAATTTTGTTTTGAACGAGTGCATGCTGATTACGCTGGACCTTTCAATGGAGGTTATTATTTTATATTGGTAGATTCCTTCAGTAAATGGCCTGAAATTCATTTTACAAAAAATACTACTACAAAAACTACTATTGAAATTTGCCGAAAAATTTTTACAACTTTTGGTATTCCTAAAGTTTTTGTTACAGACAATGGTAGACAATTTGACTCTCATGAGTTTAGAACTTTTATGAAAGATAATGGAATTACACAAAAATTTACTGCACCCTACCATCCTGCAACTAATGGACAGGGAGAGAGATATGTCCAAATACTAAAAAAATGTTTAAGGGCTATGCGAAGTGAGGGAAATGACAGGGAGTTTGAATTATGTAAGCTACTTATGCAATACCGCAGAAGCCCACATACAGTTACAGGTAAAAGTCCCTCAGAACTTATGTTAGGAAGACAAATAAGGAATAGATTAGATTTACTTAAACCTTCATGTAGTGATAGAGTTACCTATACTGATATGAGTCTAAGAAACTTTGATATAGGAACTAGGGTTTCCGTGAGGGATTATTTTCATTCTAAATGGCAATTTGGCATTATTGTACTCAGATTAGGGTTATTGCATTATTTAATTCAGTTAGATGATGGTAGAACATGGAAACGTCATGTAGACCAAATACGGCAAATTGGGGAATATACTCCATCTCAAAATAATCCAACATGTTACATTCCGGATACCATTACTCACAATTTGATTCCGAGGGAGGCATCAATTCCAGAGCACAGTGTCTCACCACCACCTACCGAAGTGATTACTGATGAATCCGAAATTTCAAACAATATGGAAAGTTCGAATAGTGTACCTGGGGCTCAAACTGAAACTGAGGAACCCATTTTAAGGCGTTCCACTAGAGTAAGGAAACCTGTTACCAGACTGAATTTGTAAGTACTTTTACTTCTAGTTAACTTTTGTAATTCATGGTCAAGGGAGGAGGTGTTATGTTCGTGTAAAACTCCCTTAACCATGAATGTAGGTTGGTACTACTGTCATCTGAACGACAGCGGTCAGATACTTAATACTGCGATAGAAAATGGAAACCATGTGCATAATTCTTTAAAATAAAGTATTTTACATCGAGTATTATTTCATTACAAATACTTACGTCCTTTAAGTACAAAGGACTTGACAACTCCAAAGCCCCCTTTGCCATTCTTTCGACGATTTCATCCTCCGCAGCTTGCTGCAAACTTTTATTTCTGTAGTATACACTACCTAAATTCCATAAACACTGGTATTCGCCGTATTATAGCTCTACAAGTTTTAAAGTTTCATCTTCGGTGAACTTCATTTTCACTATTTACACAAAACACAATTCCAGCCAGAATGACAGCGCCCCCATGTACTCTCCTACCTACTCTATTCTGCCATAATTGAGCGTGTTCCATGGGTAGAGTGTGCAGCCGAGTAGACATTTTGGCAGTAGTGGTGGTCATAGAGTAGTTACTTTGCCATAGGTTGCTAGTCACTCTACTTTAACTCCAACTATACACTCTACCAGCTATTCTACTGTGCTGAGCATTTTTACAGGTAGAGTTACTCTACTCTATCAAGTACTTGCATCATTACTCTACCCGTGTAAACAAGTCTTAAATCTACTGAATGAAAATCTACTTAATCTTAATCTACTCTTAATGAAAAATGTCTAAAATCATTTACCCACCTAGTATTATTGTAGAATTTAAGACAGTCCAGTGCCTTATAAATAATTTCAATATGAATATTTTTCCCTTTAATTCTCCTTTGATACCACTCCATTTTAGATTTTGGGGAACTTATTTCATTGTGTTTATAGACCATATTTATTGAAGGAACCCAATCTGGAGATTGTTATTATCTATTAAGTCGGCTGGTTTTCCTATAAGATTAAAATGTTAACATCTTCAAAAATCGTTACTGTTGTAATTGTAACTTACCAGATATAAAATGATTACAGCAGACAGGACAGGAAAATTTTCATTGTACATTGAAAAGTTTCATTTTCAAACCTGTACATTGTATTGCATTTAACCATTGTTGTCTCTCAGATACCTTATTTAGTTCAGTTTAAAAGTGAACTTTATCTTGACTTTATCACATTTCACACTTCAAAACACAACACCAATGAAGCATATTATCTTTCTAAATTAATACTTCCAGAGAAAATGTTAAATTAATCTTTGTACAACACAAAATTACAAAGAAATACAACTAAAATTATCTAAAACTCATTAAGAACAGATAGAATAAGATTTATCTTTTACACCCAGTAGCCATATTGACATATTGATTTAATTTTGAAAACGATTATATTTAAATTTGGTAAATATAACTCCGTACGACCACGCAACTTGAAACACAAGTACGCAAACACGGTTGCGTGAAGCGTGGCTCGCAATCGTGAAATTTACGAGACTTGCTCGACCTGTAGATTCTTGTTTGAAGAAGAGGCTTCATACACCCCTTTGGCCTGCTCCGTTGTGATTTTTTTATGAAAATTGATCCATCTATGAAACAAAGTCTTATTTTGAAGAGAAAAACTGCTAATGCCACCGATGAACATCAGTCTGAATTGAAGGAGTTTTTAAAAACAGGAGAAAATTACTAAGTTTTTTAAACCATTGCCTAAACCTGAATATATTATGTAATTAATCAATATTTATGGTCAAAAACTTCAATGAAACTGATTTCTTTATGTATTTGCTGTTTATTTCTTCGCCTAGGAATGTATCCCCTATAACCCAATATAAATTACCATTCCATATTCACAGTTTGTGTATTCCCGGGATATTTACTGAATAGATACCCTGCAAATAAAGAGCTTCTACTGTATTTCAAATATTCCCTGGTATTGTTAATATTTTATTATTATTTTATATAACATACCCAAAAGACTCCAGTGAGATCCTCCAGAAGAGTCAGTCATTTCATTGTCATTTAATGCAAAGAAAATAAAGTCCCTTTGGATAGAGTCTATTAGTGGTTCTAGGAATACCTTGATTTCGCTTTGGGGGGATACCTTTATGCATTGCGTTACTTCGGGGGAAACGAACAACAGATGGGAACAGCCTTTGAATAAATCTGATTCTAAGTATTCAAAATAGAAGGATATGATCGTGTCATTTAACCAGAAAGGGCCTTTCAGAAGTTCCACGTCGGATGTTCTCAATAAGCTCTCTTTGTAGCTTAAAACGATATTATCAGTCATTTCACCAAATATGGAAATCTCATTTTACTGGAACTTTTAATATTATTATTGAATTAAAAAAAGAGAGGTTATGTACACTGGTCTTCTTCTTTTTGCTGGTTTAGGCATATCCTCTCTTTCCTTGTCTAAGGCATATCTCATCTCAGAAGTCAGGCTCTCAGTCAGGGGCATTCTTGCTCACCAGGGGATAATTTATTAAAATTATATCCCGTGTGGGATAATTAAAAAATATGACTTATCTATTGTTTAAATGGAACATATCTATTTTCTAAACGAATCTATTTTTTTAATGGAAATCTAAGTAGTTAAACAAACCAACTAAGTTTGATAACGATTAACGCCTGTTATACAGGCAATTCTATTAACGCTTTTTTGATGGTTCAGGGACTTACCAAGATAATTTTATAAATTAGAAGAAATAGGAGAGGAAGCCCAAAGAAGACTTAAGGGAGACGCTTAGACAGGACACGTAGGTAAAGGGAATTAATACTGATACGACCCAAGATAGAAATTTATGGAGAAATACAATTAGGGAAGCCGAGGGATAACGGCAAAGAGATGATGATGAGTAGAAAATATGAAGGGAGTTTAAATTTATTTTACATGTACGCATTCTTGTAGCTATATAAAATATGTTTTACGATGATGAGTTTGTAAATGCATATCTTCTGTTATAACTTAAGTAATGAACCAGATAGTTTATCAGTATCTATAATATATAAATAACATTATTAATTTGACTTCACCCATTTTGCTTTGCCAATAACTTTCAGGGGGATTGATTATAATAGTTGCTGTTCAGTAAAAAGAACACACAATTTTATTGTTTGAAATATTATTCACTATAGTCTCCCTAAACATCCAAACACTTATTCAATTTACGAATTTCATCCCTGCCCTGAAGTTAGAATCTGAAGGGCTGCAAAATACGCTTTCATATCTGTTATGACCTCATTATTTGACGAAAAACATTTCCCACGCATGAATTTTTTTAGGTATCTACAGCTAAAGCAGATGGAAATCGTTAGGTGTCAAATTTGGTGAATATATGGTAGATACTTCAACAATTCAAACTTTATTTCATGAATTTTAGCCATTGTCAAAATGCTCATACGACGTGGTTCATTGTCCTGATAAAAAAGTTTTTTTTTCTGCAAACCGGGTCTCTTTGCTTACTCTTTTATCTTCAGCTGGTCTAAAAGGTTACAATAATATTCAGAATTTGTTGTCTTACCAGTTTGCAAGTCATCCACAAACAAAATTTTCTTGGGATCCCAAAAAACTGATGCTAACATCTTCTTGGTCGATTTCTGAACTCATTTCGGAGCCGAAGAACCAGACTTGCACCACTCTTTAGGCAGTTTTGATTCAGGATAATGCTGATAGATCGAAGTGTCGGCCAAAGTGATTAAATTGACGCATAAAATCAACTTTATCATTTCCAAAACGCTCTAAATGTTGCTGAGAAAATCACATTCGAATGGGTTTTACCACTTTCATAAGTTTACTTATACCGTTGATTATTGAAATATTAATACGGGAAATAATATCCGTATTAATATTTCAATCAACGCTTATACTACCAAATTAGATGACTAGGGCTTCTACTAAATTTCTTTCAGTCCCTCGAGATCTTTCAATATGATATCCTAGTTTTTTCTGGTGTTGTTGCCGTTTTTGGACATCTTTAAAGTGGATCGTCTTTTAATGCTTGTACGACCACGTTTAAACTCAGCAACCCATCTTTCTACTGTAATAATTGAAGGCGAAGAGTCCTATATTTTCAACATATCAATATGTGTCATCTATATACAGCCATACAGATTACATGAGAGAAATACATATGGATGTAGTAGTTTCTCTTGGCATTCTACATATTTATGCTGTTGACTAATCTATAGTTCTTCCGCTGTAATGACTATAACTTCTTCATTCTAGAACGCAAGTGTGCCCTTGTTTGTTGAGTGTTACACTTAATACCATTGGCCAGTAAGTATAAATTGTTTATATATGCGATGGAAAGAGTAGATCGAGGAACTATTTCATGACCAGAAAGAAGCTAGTACATCCGTAGATAGCCAAACGGGAGATGTATGCCCAGAGATAACCAAATCAGAGGTTATTCAGGCAATAAACTCTACGAAAACCAATAAATCTGCTGGTCCAGATGAATTACCTAGCGACCTGATAAAGTTGGCCAACGAGAAAAACCTGGACATAATAGTAGAACTGTTCAACGCTATCTATACTACGGGAATCATCCCTAGAGAAATGTTGACATCGGTATTTGTGTGTTGGCCAAAGAATGCAGTGACTACCGAATCATAAGCTTAATGTCACATACCTTGAAAATTCTGCTGAAAATTCAACACCTGTAATTTTGAACCAATCAAAATACGTTATTTTGACAGATCACCATGGCAACGGAGGTATTTTATCGGAAATTTTTGAAGTTATACTTCTTTACCGGCGATAGAGGGTAAATTTTTATATGGGAAAACCTAGCGACCGGGAGCATGCGCATTATAACTTTGTTCTGATTGGATGTTCAAATGACATGTCAAAAATTATTCAATATGGTGGCTGTGGCACAGCTGTAGTTAGATTATTTATGGTTGTTGCGTTTTAAAATTTGTGTGAAAAGAAACAACAAACAAAAGTTAGTTAATAGTTATACTGCCTTTTTAAATAGTTTTCATATACCTATATTTTTGGACTTTTGGACTATTTTGGACAAGGAAAACTCATTCTAATTTGGTAAGTACCTAGTTTTTATTATAATCATATTGTAATTATACATTTGGATTAGGTTGAAATACATACATTTATTTTCTCAAGAATGCGGATTTTAGAGAGAAATCCCAAATTAGGTTCGATTTTTATTTTTAAATTATGATTTTTTGGCGAAGATTTATTTATCTAGTAGGTATGTAATGCTTTGATTTACATACTTAATTTCATTACCAACAAAAGTTCTACCAATCTTCATCTAATATATTGTTTTCTTACTGTTTTGTTATATTTTTATATTTTCTTCCACAAAATTTAAACTACATAATTTTCAAAACAATTGTCAAACAGTAAAACGTTCAGTTACCGTATTTTTCCACATGATAAATAATGTGCGATTGGACGAGTGAGTCTACGCTTCGATTACGAGTCAAAGCGGCACGAAATTCAAGGGTTCAATTCCCGATGCAAGTTTTATTTTTTTATGCATATTATGATTGTAAGTATATTTGTTATATAATTTTTTTTTCAGCAAATGCGTATTTAAAATTTTTGCCAACAATTATTATCGTCCAGAAATCATTTTTTCTTTGTGGCATTTTTCAATGTGTTTGTGTGCGTTTTATTCTTTTATTTTTTTAAATTTTTGGTATAGTCTTAAAAATCACATAATATGTAGTAGAAGTATAACTTCTTACGTGCGTACAAAGTACACACACATTCTTTTTTTGCTCGTGGGGTACCCAACAGCGAATTATAGTGGAAATTTTTTGACGTTTACAATAACAGAACATTTTTGACAGACTGGTTTTTATTTGTTTACATAATTTAGTTTTGATTCATTTTCTATCACTTGTAGTTACTCAAAACTTATGTAAAATTGAAGAATATACTATTTTCTATCTTGAAATGGTATTCCCATGCAACTACAATGAGTAGAAATTACGAATTTGAAAGCCTAAATAATTGCTGACAAAGCTATGGCGCGCTATTAATCTGTTCATGCAGCTTTGGATTTTCAAATGCAAATTTGGTGTGGAATTTTCTTACCAAATACCACGCGAAGTCAAATTAATATCCGGAATTTTTTTTTTGATCATGAATATTTTTAGAAAATTTCCCTCGTCTGCGACTCGGGAAATTTTCAAAATATTCATGATCTCAAAAAAATTTCCGGAAATAATTTGACCTCTAGTGGTATTACTAGTGAAAATTTTTAACGCCAGAATACACTCTAAACTGGAGCTGGATATTAGTGAAACTCAATATGGGTTCCGCAATGGTATGGGTACCAGAGAGGCATTATTCTCCTTCAACGTGCTGACACATAGATGTTTGGATGTTAACCGACCTCTTTACGTCTATTTTATAGACTACAATAAAGCGTTTGATAAAGTAAAACATGATCGACTCATAGAAATTCTAAAAACTAAAAACCTAGATTAAAGAGATTTAAGACTAATAACACACCTCTGTTACAATCAACCAGCAATAGTAAGAATTGATAAAGAAACATCTGAAGAGATGGAAAAAAAGAGAGGAGTCAGGCAAGGCTGGATACTATCATCTCTATTATTTAACGCTTATTCTTAAGAGGTAATGCGAGAAACTCTGGAAGATGAAACAGTCTGCATAAGAGTAAATGGAGTCTTAGTTAACATCATCAGATATGCAGATGATACAGTATTTCTCATGATCATCTTTCAGTGCGTCACAGTTTTTCGATTTCTTTCTAACGCATTAAATTGTATGTGACTGAAAAAAAGGCACGTCGGTGATTACATTTCGTCGGTGACATTTTTATAACATTTATTCTAGTTATTCTAGTTGTCGATAGATGGCGCCATAATAAAAAATATTTTTTTTTAATTAGATAATAATATTACAAATATAATCCGTACAATTTATAAGACTATACAAATCAAAGAAAATACCATTTTATAAATGCAAGAAACACATTTGATTTGTTTTTATTCCAAATTGAAAATAAAATGTGACAACTGTCAGATTTAACTAAAATATCATGTTAGAATAAATGTCATAAATGTGTATTATCACGGACTTACCCTTTTTCCTATCATTTGTTACGCACTGAAAAATGATCATGAAGAGGACAATACAGTAATAATTTCCGATAGTTTACAAGACCTGCAAAGACTCATGAGTAAAATAGTAAGGTGCAGTAGAGAAGTACGGACTCTCTCTCAATATCAAAAGACGAAGTTTTTGAAAATTAGTAAAGACAACATTCTTCTTCACGTGCCATCTCCGCGACGGAGGTTGGCAATCATCATGGCTATTCTGATCTTAGATGCTGCTGCTCTGAATAGTTCGGTTGATGTGCATCCGTACCATTCCCTCAAGTTACGCAACCACGAGATTCGTCTCCTTCCTACACTTCTCTTGCCCTGGATTTTCCCCTGTATAATTAACTGAAGTATGTTGTATCTCTCATTACGCATAACATGCCCCAGGTACTGCAGCTTTCGTGTCTTGATGGTTTCCAATATTTCCGATTTCCAGTCTTTTGTTGACTCTTCTCATGACTTCGTTGTTTGTTATATGGTAGGTCCATGATATCTTCAGGATTCTTCAATACACCCACAGTTCAAATGCTTCCAACTTTTTAGTAGTCGATGCGTTAAGTGCGAGACAACCAGACAACCATAATACTAACGGGGTCCTGATAGTAGAGGGTCAGCAGATCGAAAAAGTAAAAAAGTACACTTACCTAGGAACACTTATAACAGAAAATAATGACTACACCGCAGAAATCAAAGTCAGAATCGAAAAAGCACGTTCTGATTTTGTAAAAATGAAAAAGGTCCTATGTAGCAAAGATTTAATATTAGCTCTTAAAGTACGCCTAACAAAATGTTACGTATACAGTGTATTGTACTCTGGAGTGGAATCATGGACGTTAAATGTAGAGACAATGAGACGACTTAACGCCTTTGAAATGTGGACCTATAGAAGAAATATATGAGGGTTTCCTGGGTAGATAGAGTTACGAACAATGAAGTACTGAGAAGAATGGGTAAAGAGAAGGAAGTTGAACTTACAATTAAATAAAGAAAGCTACAGTATCTCGGACATGTGATGCGGGGAGAGAAGTATGGCATTCTACGACTGATTATATGCAAGGAAAAATGGATGGCGAAGAAGCATCGGAAGAAGACGAATTTCATGGCTGAAGAACCTGAGAGAATGGTTTGGATGCAGCTCAAAACATCTATTTAGAGCTACTGCCTCAAAAATTAAAATAGCTATGAGGATTACCAACCTCCGTAGCGGAGATGGCACCCGAAGAAGAAGATATAGGCAATCGCTCGGTTTTTCCTAATTTAGGAGTCATTAACTGTATTATGTCTGCTTTCAGTACCAAATACTGAGCCGTTTCGTATACACCTTAGGTTGTTACCGAACACAATTATTGTCTAGGTCCATAACTTTTTTATATTAACAAGACCACGTCCTGTAGCATGCGATTCTTTACAACGAATTACGGTCTTTTCTAGTCAAACTAAAGCTTCTAGTCAAAACGTTTGGTGGTCACATAATATGTTAATAAAAAAACACCAAATCTTTATAAACATTTTATTTTGAGATAAAAACCTAAAAAGAAAAGGCTCTCTGGTATAAGTTACTAATAAATTATAACAATAAGTAATTATCACAATATATCTTAAAACTACCTAATAATAAGTACATACAACAAAACAAACACTATCGTTCTGGTAACACCCACAATAACATCGGATATACTAGTGTGGGTTCTACTAGAAATGTAGTTCAAAATATGAACGATTTGTTTTCACCAATATACACAAGTAATACTTTTCCTTTTTGATTATTCCAGAATAGCAAATTTATTTGGAAATAATTTACCCACAGCATTTTTTTTATAACGTCCGTCACAAAAAAATAAGCGGCTGCCGGCGAAAATCTATCTGAAATGAATCGGCAGTTAACGTGTTAATTGAAATTGAATATATTTTTCTGATATGGCCCTAAAACTATTGTCTGGTAGAATATTTATGTTATCTACTATTAGTGCTGTCGCCAGGGGGAGTACAACGGCCCCCTTTATTTAGATGGACTTACCCAAGTTTTTAATACGTATTTTGACCCGTAAAATACGAATTTTTTGGGTAACAGTTGGTCCGGATGTCGATAAGATTGTTATAAACAAAAAACAACGTGAAATGAAGTAAACACTTTTGTTGTATATAGGTATATGAATTTATTAAAATTCTTAAAATTTATCCACGAGGGAGTGGAAATACAAAACGTTTTCGGTCAAACTGACTTGCAATTCTCGAGCAAGGATGAAGTACATCCACATGTGAACTTTAAAAGACATCGACTTAATGTCGACTACTTTTTAATATAATGTAACAATAATGTAATTTAGAGGTTTTTACACCTATTGAAGTGGCAAGTTACAATTACTTGTACTGGACATTTATACTGATGATGGTCAGTTTGACCGAAAACGTTTTGTACTTCCACTCCCTCGTGGATAAATTTTAAGAATTTTAATAAATTCATATACCTATATATAACAGAAGTGTTTACTTCATTCCAGGTTGTTTTATCAAAGGTATACAGCCAACTACAAGGTTTACCCTTTTTAAAGTTATAAACAAAAAACTTGCAAAATTAGAAAAAAGCGATTTTGCGCAAAACGAAACATTTTCAGGTATTTTTTGAGTCATTCTAAGCAAAAAAGTCCTTACAAGTTTTTTCGTAGGATGCATAGTTTTCGAGACAAACGCGGTTGAACTTTCAAAAAATCGAAAAATTGCAATTTTTGAACCCGAATAACTTTTGATTAAAAAATAAAATAGTAATTCGGCTTACAGCATTTGAAAGTTCAAGTCAAATTATACCGGTTTTGATTATTTGCATTGCAAAAAATTAATTTTGTTTATTGTTAGACAAAGCTATAAACACATAGTGCTTGAGTGATGTTTTAAATGCATCTCTCATTTAAAATCAAACGAGTAGGTACAAGTACAAGCACCTGCAAATAGGCAATTTCTACGTAGCATGCAATAAACCGCATGCATTGGACACGCGTCAAAACGCTCAAACACTATTTGTATATAGCTTTGTTTAATCAAAAAAATAATTTTTAGCAATGCAAATAATCAAAACCGATATAATGTGACTTCTTGAACTTTCAAATACAGTAAGCAGAGTTGCCTTTTTTAATCAAAAGATATTCGGGTACAAGAATTGCAATTTTTCGATTTTTTGAAAGTTCAACCGCGTTTATCTCGAAAACTATGCATCCTACGAAAAAACTTTATTTAAGTTTTTTGTTTATAACAATCTTATCGACATCCGGACCAATAATTGAATGGTGGGCTGCAACAATGTTGTAAGCGACAGAATTGAGATTATGCAGATGAAAAAAACATATTGACAAGCTATTTATGAACATACGGATACCAACATTGCGGTACGAAAAACTCGGGGAAGGCAAAATTTTTTTAGCCAGTTTTAAAGATGCTCGCATTGGTCTTTGGATATACAATAATATTGCATTAAAACCTCACTTTGACCCAATATGTCGCTTACAACATTGTTGCAGCCCACCATTCAATTGTTACCCAAAAAATTCGTATTCTAGAGGTCAAAATACATAAAAAAAACTTGGATGAGTCCATCTAATAGGAGGCCGTTGTACACCCCCCCCGGCCAGACAGTACTATATTTTTAAAGGGAAATAATCTTAATTTCAATTGTAAATACGTTTATTATATCCAATAATTCACAACCAAAAACCAAACAGAGTTTCTCGGGATTTCCCAGATAAACCTCCTGCATCGAAGACATTTAAAGTGAACTGTTTCAATTGGAACGGGATGTATATTGGTGAAAACAGGTCTAAAATTACCAGGACTCGACAGAAAAAATATGAATAATTAATTGACTAGATTAATAACATGCGCATTGTATATTGTTGTCTGTTGTTCAGCTACAAAAGAGTTCTTGGCACTTTTTTCTACGATATGTTCTAGAAACCTAAAAAAAGCAACCTAAAATACAGTGTATGATACATTTTCTATAATAAAGTGAATCGACTTTGAAAATACTCTTAAAAATGTGTTATATAAATTAAATTAGGCGATTAACCAATCAATAGAAGGAATGAGGTTTCTCATTTTCCCATCAATCCCTTGTATTTTTTCATGTGTGATTTCCGTGCCGTCTTTTCTTTTATCCACGTTTTCTATAACTCTATGTTGCTTGTCCCATGCAACTCTATTTCTTTTCTTCCTACGTGTTTTCATGTTTTAGTCTTCCCATTGTTGTGAGTTTCCGTTGGATACCTGCGCCAAATGGGACATTTTTGATGTGTCGTATTTCCTAAACATGTTGTCCGATTTTAGTGATTTTTTTAGTATATTATAGTTTTGTTCTTCAAAAATATCGATGTAATAATATTATTGCTAAAGAGGTAAGTGTCATTGTATACCAGGTGCAACAATGATAGTCTGTTTTTTCCTCAAAGTTTTTAACACCCTGTGGAAAATTCTTGCGTTTATAAAATATTGAAATTAAAACTCAACTGTAGCCTTAGGCTTTCTTAAAATTTTGCTTTTTGACTCATTCGCTCATGTTGGATAATAAAAAAGTTAGGTACTTTAACAACTAGCAATATTATTCATCAATACAGAGTGTTTCTAAATAAGTGCGACAAACTTTAAGGAGTAATTCTGCATGAAAAAATAATGACCATTTGCTTTATAAACATATGTCCGCAAATGCTTTGTTTCCGAGATACGGGATGTTGAATTTTTTCTTACAAACTGACGATTTATTTATTGCTCTAAAACTGGTTGAGATCTGAATATGGAATCTGGTAGGTTTTAAGAGATAGTTATTGCGCATTTTTTGACATACAATTAAGAATTTGATGTTCACCATTGGCGTGTATACGGGTATAAACATTTTAGATACATCCCGTATGCACGCCAATGGTGAATATGCGCCAAAAAATGCGCAATAACTGCCTCTTAAAAACTACCAAATTTCATTTGCATATCTCAACCGGTTTTAGAGCAATAAATAAATCGTCAGTTTGTAAGAAAAAATTCAACATCCCGTATTTCGGAAACAAAGCATTTGCGGACATATGTTTATAAAGCAAACAGTCATTATTTTTTCATGCAAAATTACCCCTTAAAGTTTGTCGCACTTATTTAGAAACACCTCGTATTGATAAATAACATTGCTAGCTGTTAAAGTACCTAACTTTCTTATTATCCCACATAAACGAATGAATCAAAAAGCAAAATGTTAAGAAAGCCTAAGGCTACATAAGTTTTTTAACCCTGTAGATTTAAGTAATTATTGAATATTATAATTGAAAAAAGAAAAGAACAAAAAAAGAGAAAAAGAAAAGCAAAAAAAACAACAAATAAAAAAAGCAAAAAAAAAGAAAAAAAAACTAAGAAGATGTAAACCTCCGCGAGGTTGAATCGGGTTTACGTCTTAGCGTAGTAAAAAACAATTTATAAAAAATAATAAAAAAAACAAATTAACAATATAAAAAAAAATGCAACAAAAAATACAAAAAAAAATAAAAATTTACAAAAAAAAAATGAACAACCAAAACAGAGTATTATTTAGATAATAATGTTAGTTTGTTATGTATTTAGAGTTAAAAATACAGAAAAAATTCCTCTGATTGAAAAATCAAATTTGTTTGTTTTTAAAATAACAAAATGTCTGGCTAATTGGCTCGGCCAAGGCCATCAAATTCACTCAAAAAAAAAGTTTTAATTTCAATATTTTATATACGCTAGATTATTCCACAGGATATTCTTGAAGAACAAAGCTATATCTAAAAAAATCACTCAAATCGGACAACAAGTTTAGGAAATATGATTCATCAAAAATGTCCCATTTTTAAGGTGGTGCGTTAATTTTGATGCTTAGTGTATAAGATTTCATGGACTTCACGTAAATGCCGCCATCTGTTAGAAGATATGGCGATTAGCTTTGAGTGGATAAATGTTTTGAGTCACAACATACAAGACAATATTGCTTTGTTAGTTGCTGATTGGAGAAAAATGGTCTCTTGGTTGAGATCTATTTCTGTTATCTGTCCTTCGCGAGTATTTGTGGGGAGATTCCATGTATAATACAATGTTGTTGACTTGTATCAGGTATTTGCATGGACTAACACACCTCTCTTATATCGTCGACTCGTTTATTATGCTCACATTGTTCTAAGACAATTGAACAACCACAAAGTCGTTTATACAAAATACACCATACACAACTACAATTTTTTGAACTGAAAAGCAATTGAATATTGTAAAAACTAAAAAATTGCGATATTTACTGATTCCTCCTAAGTACGGTACTGTTCCCTAAGTAATATATCTTTGAATTATATACAATATGTGCTTACCATCATTTTTAAAGTGCAATTCATCTAAATCGTCTTCTTTCTATATCATTGCGTCTGATATTCTTAACTACTTAATCTATATCGGGGGTTTAAATGGTTTGTAGATTTGCGCTTACATTTCATAAGATATAAATATATTCACTAAAAAGGATAGTTCCCTAGGTTGGCTGTATACCATATAGTTAAAAAACTCGTAACATGAAGTAAAACCACTTCTATGTAATAGGTAGATTTATTAAAAATTTTAAAAATCACAATGGATTGAAAAAATGTATCCAATTCAGAACGTTTTCGGACCTATCAGTCCATCATCAGTGAATCTAAAATATAATAATTAATCCCACTATTAAAATTGAAAGATGTTTGAAATTTTGAAAGTTAAAAAAATGTGGTTATGATTACTTACTCAAATACTTGCTAAATAGCCCCAGAACCAAACAATGGTTGAAATTATAATTGAATCTACATTATTTTGTAGTAATATTGAACAAGCTAAACGCCGATGTTAAAAAATATAACCTCCGGGAACATGGTGAAACTCTACCAAGAAACTCAATCAACCATCTTAGGCGAACGTTGACTACCAAGTGTCAAAAGTTTGTAAGGAACTGTTTGAAGTGACATTGACAGTAGAGAAGAAGGTAGTCGATTTTCAAAGGTTTTAACAATCAAAGGCTTTATCATATTATCATTGTTTTGGATCATGACCTTTTGTTAAAACCTTTGAAAATCGACTACCTTCTTCTCTACTGTCAATGTCACTCCAGACAGTTCCTTATAAACTTTTGACACTTGGTAGTCAACGTTGGCCTAAGATGGTTGATTGAGTTTCTTGGTAGAGTTTCACCATGTTCCCGGAGGTTATATCTTTTAACATCGGCGTTTAGCCTGTTCAATATTACTACAATATAATGTAGATAGAATTATAATTTCAATCATTGTTTGGTTCTGGGGCTATTTAGCAAGTATTTGAGTAAGTAATCATAACCACATTTTTTTTAACTTTCAAAATTTCAACCATCTTTCAATTTTAATAGTGGGATTACTTATTCTATTTTAGATTCACTGATGATGGACTGATAGGCCCGAAAACGTTCTGAATTGGACACATGTTTTCAATCCATTGGGATGTTTAAAATTTTTAATAAATATACCAATTACATAGAAGTGGTTTTTACTTCATGCTAGAGTTTTTTATATACATATATTCAACAAAATACTATTTTATAGACGTATTTCACATCTAGAAACCATGCATATTTGAGCACAGGTGCAGTGTTTTTGCCTTAGTAGTAATACAATGAAGAACAACAACAAACTAATTTACAAAATAATTCACTTATATTTTCACTGGAAACAGTTACAAAGAGATAGTTGAGACAAGCGACTGATAATGGCAACTGTCCTCTGGAATTGAAAAGGTGTGATCTACATCAACTACGCAGAGAAGGGAAAAATGGTTACAGAGCTGTAGTATTCCGAATTATTGGGCCCATTAATCGCCAAATTGCAGAAAAAACAATCTCATTTGGCAAATGAAAAATGATTTTTGTGAGCCCACCGGCTCACATCTCTGCCATTTTCACGGCCAAATTGGTCGAATTGGGCTACGAACTGCTGCCCTATCAACCGTATTCTCCAGATTTGGCCCCGTGCAACTTCTTTTTGTTTCCAACCTTGAAGAAGTCACTGGTCGAGCAAAAATTTGAATCGAATGAGGTCATTACCTCCACGGAAGCTTACTTTGTAGACTCTCAGAAAACGTTTTTTTCAGACGGGCTAAGGAAGTTGGAGCATCGCTGGATCAAGTGTATCGAAATATATTGAGAAATACGTTGCCATTTTTCCAAAATTTTCGTTTTTCTTTTATAGGCTAAGCACTTATCAAAGCGCGCTCATATTCACAGTCAACACCATCTAATCATCTTTCTGGAGGTATATTCATTGGTCGAAGAGTCGTATTTGACTTGATAAAAATACAGTTAGATATGCATAAGATCAGACTGAAGTTGAAGTGACTCAAGCTAACTAGAAAAACAGACTACGAAGACAAAAAATTAGAAAAATAGGAAGGGCAGATATTCCCCGAAAAAAAAAAGTGTACTGATTTCTAAAATTTAGAAACTTTTTAATAATAGTGGCAACACTTCAGCGAATACTGTTTGCAGCTGCTATTTATCGTCAACCAAAATGCTGCATAACTTTCTATCAAACAAATCTCTACAAAAAAACATTTTGTTGATCTATTATCTATTAAAATATATCTTATGAAGTGTAAAAAATCTTTTTGGTGTCATACTGTATTGGTGCTATAATCTATTATATATCTTTATGCATGAGAGAGTAATAAACACGAATAATGAAATAAAAAATGGTATTATTTTTCTCATAGGCATCTTTCAGTGCGTCACAGTTTTTCGATTTCTTTCTAACGCATTAAATTGTATGTGACAGAAAAAAAGGCACGTCCGTGATTACAGACATTTATAACATTTATTCTAGTTGTCGATAGATGGCGCTATAATCGAAAAAAAAAACTAAATAAAAATAAAAATATTTACGAACTATATAATATATCTACGAATATAAACTGTACAATTTATACGACTATACAAATCAAAGAACATACCATTTTATAAATACAATAAACACAATTGATTTGTTTTTATGCCAAACTGCAAATAAAATGTGAAAACTATCAGATTTAACCAAAATGTCATGTTAGAATAAATGTTATAAATGTGTATTATCACGGACTTACCTTTTTTTTCTATCATTTGTGACGCACTGAAAAATGCCCATGAAAAAGATTTTAACAGTTTTCTGTAGCAAAAAGGTGCTAAGTATTTATGAAATTCTTTTTTAAAATGAACCAAAGTCAATGGCCTAAACGTGGAAATTAGAACCTTCTGCCCAAAATAGAAAAGAAATAATTTTGATAAGGATATTTTTTGGTGTGCATAATCAATATTAATAATTTGAGATACGCGGATGACACGGTGTTAATTGCAAGCAATTACGAAGAACTTCAACATTTGATTAATAGGATTACCACAACGTGTGATGAACATGGACTGAAGCCAAACACCGCAAAGACCAAGGTGATGGTTGTCAGCAAAACGCCCATACAACCGGAAGTGGTAACAGCTTATGGTGAACAACTGGAGAGAAATAACAGTATCACCTACCTTAGTTGTAATATAAATGAGAACTAGGACATGAGCAAAAAAATTATAATACCTATAGCCACAGCTGCCTTCTTTAAGATGAAGAAACTGTGGGAACAATAGTACCTTGAGTCTGAAAATTAGATTAGTGAGATATTATGTGTTCTATACCCTTTCACTCTTCTATATAAGAAATGTATAATCACCGAATATTCGAATAATTTTGTATTGTTGCTTACTCTCTCATTCATAACGACGAAGTGGAATTGGCAGTTCTATGCTCAACAGAATTTCTTTTGAAAATGTTGTTAAGTATTAGTCTATTTACAGAATTTCTACAAGAGTAATAGTCCAAGAGGCAGCGCTGAAAAATCTCTTTGAATTTACTAAAGATAGATTTTTCACAGTTGATTACTGTGATTGTGTAGAGAAACATACTGCGGTCGGTCAAGCGAAACGTAGAACAGGGGTTACTGAGAGGGTATCAAAGTTGCTTTCCTACGAAGGTAATTAAATCCATTTACTAAGGCTGAAAATCAGTACACACATTCTAAATTGAATATAAATAAAAGTTATTATAGTCGGTCAGCTGTATGACGGGACAGAGCCGGTCGGTCGGGCCCAATGAATGTACAGGGTTATTCACTATATTTTGACACCCCTCGAAACTGCTTTATTTACAGAATTAGAAAAAAATGTAAAATACAAAAGTTATTCGATTTTTTAATTATGATTTTTTGACATATATATCGTACTAGTGACGTCATCCATCTGGGCGTGATGACGAAATCGACCATTTTTTAAAAATGGGAATAGAGGTCGAGTGCTACCTCATTTGAAAGGTTATTCAATAGGGAACTTGCACATAAAAATATTTTTGCATAAAATTGTTAATTTATGTTTAAAAATATTATGTTTAAAATATTACGTCTTAATAATTAATAGTATACATACAATAGCTGATAATATTTGCGCGCCCACGCGCCTGGTCTGACGTCATCAACCATGATGTTTGCCAGTGTTCTCGTTTGGCTAGTGCCAGACGTGCACTCTGAAGACAATATTTAAAATTTTAAAGATCATTTATTTATAATATTGTTTTTAGTTTACGGAAATGCCAAATTACATTATAAAGTTATGTAAGTACACACATACTACTAAAAAATTACGTATAACAAGAAAGGATGTTTTAATAAAATATATGAATAGGCATACATTTAGTTTAAAATTTGAATTTCATTCTCACATAAAGAAATAAAAATATTTTATGGATAAAACTTTATTTTATCAAAGTTTTATTCCATTTATTTTTAATAATTAGCAGAACTAAAGAGATGGGGGAAAATATTTACACTCCAAAAGTCTTGTGCTATACTAATCAAACTGTCAATAAGACATGCGTCATATTCTATCCAAATATTTATAAGTAAATTTTAAATTACTTTCAAAGTATGTATCTGCTACGCAAAAAAACACTTATTTTTTAAATAGAAACATTTGCAACTACTGTACTTTTCCATTGGTTATTTGGTTGATAGATTAGATTTTGGCTCTCTGTCTCGATTTTCTACCAACACAACTTTTTCAATCCAAAACGTTTGTCCCTTATTATAATTAAATTTCCGAATACATTTATTTCAGTCGTAATATTTTGTAATAAACAAAACTAAAACCCATCATTTATAAATATTTTAGATTCATAACAAAGAAGAAACAAAAAACTTAAAAATAAACAATACAATATCTATTATACTTTTTGTAATAAAAGTAAGAGCAACTAAAACCTATTGTTATAAACAATATAAAAATGCTTATTAATAATGCTTACTTATTTGTTTTAACACCTGATCAATTTCAGTTTGAAATTAATAAACTGATTATGAACTATACCTACAAGAACACAAATAATACCTTGGAATTTCCAATTAAATACGATTAAATGGAGTTAATACAATCCCCAAAACAACCTTTATTTCTTTTGAACTTTTATTTATACAATCGACTTCTACATAAGAGTTTTAAGTGAATGTGAATGAATTTGTAAATAATATTTTCGAAATATCCTAGCGGTTTTGTTGTCGATGGCAGGTAGACAGTGGGTCGTGACGTCAGACCCGTTTACGCGTCTCTGAAGAAATTTGAATTTTATAGCATTTTCAAAGCTGCGTAATAAGCGTATGAGTTAAAAATATTTGATTTTTTTGCATGCATGCGTTTTAAGATCATGTTACCTTATATTGTTTAATATTATTTTAATATTTAAAAATATATGCAAGTTCCCTATTCCCTATTCAGTAATTACATTAACATGATTAATTATACAGGGTGTCCAAAAAATTTTTTTTAATTAAATTAATTGTTTAATTAATAATTCAAAATTTTTTTTGGACAACCTGTATCAATAATGATCTTAATGTTTATAGTACTGTATAGATAATTGAATAACCTTTCAAATAAGCTAGCACACGACCCCTATGCTCATTTAAAAAATAGTCAATTACGTCATCACGCCCAGATGGATGACGTCACTAGTACGACATACATACAGTCCGTCTAATTTACTTACCATTGCACGTCATTATTTACGTTAGAGATCTAAGTTGACATTGTTGTCCAATTACAAAAAATTCTTGAATTCATTTTAAATCAAATACATCACACAATTTTTGCGGAAGTGGAATATACAGCAAAAAAAATTAATATTCAATGTTAATAAATAAAAACTTTAGAAATAGAAAACAAGAATTAAGTTATGATCTTATGTTAAAGTACATAATAAAAACAGTAAATATAATGAAACAAATACTTACAGTAAAGAATATAAACAAATATGAAGTGTCATCACCGCAACTGTCAAATAAATGTTACCAATTTATGCCAAAATATCAACTTCGTTCGATTGTAGTTACAGTCTATTCCGAACAAATGTGCTTCATAAAAACGCTTTATAATCCATTTATACAAATTAAATGAAACATATTATTGTGTATTTCTTTAAGTTAACATTAATAGAAATCTGTAAATATTATTTCTACGCGTATATAATAAAATATGCCTAGTGGCTGTAACGCCAGTGTACTCGGCAAAGTGATTCTAAAAAAGAACACACCTGCCGCCTAAATATTTCGTGTTGGTATCATGTGACGTCTCGGGCTATGACGCGGATGACGTGCAACGGTAAGTAAATTAGATGGAGTGTATATGTCAAAGAATCATTATTAAAAAATCGAATAACTTTTGTATTTTACATTTTTTTCTAATTCTGTAAATAAAGCAGTTGACAAGGGGGTCAAAATATAGTGAATAACCCTGTACATTCACTGGGGCTGACCGACCGGCTCTGTCCCGTCATACGGCTGACCGACTATAATAACTTTTATTTATATTCAAATTAGAATGTGTGTACTGATTTTCAGTCTTAGTAAACGGATTTAATTACCTTCGTAGGAAAGCAACTTTGATACCTTCTCAGTAACCCCTGTTCTAAGTTTTGCTTGACCGACCGCAGTATGTTTCTCTACACAATCACAGTAATCAACTGTGAAAAATTTAGCTTTAGTAAATTCAAAGAGATTTTTCAGCGCTGCCTCTCCGTCTATAACAAACGATAACTTCTTGTATAAAAATTTCGGTTTCCGGAAACCAAATGTGTAAAAAATGCTACATATTATACAAAAACAAAATATATAAAAGCTCATGTACCAACGTTTCGGGGTTTTCATTCTTAATTTTGCTTTGTGAATTTTTTACTTCCAGTAAAACATCAAGATACATACAGAAAAGTCATGTTTCATCTTTAGATATCA
The DNA here is from genome assembly GCF_917563875.1 of Diabrotica virgifera virgifera. Classification (NCBI taxonomy): domain Eukaryota; kingdom Metazoa; phylum Arthropoda; class Insecta; order Coleoptera; family Chrysomelidae; genus Diabrotica; species Diabrotica virgifera. The sequence continues at coordinate 308,476,142 of NC_065443.1, forward strand.
ACATTCTTAAAGTTACACTAAAGACCAGCTTATTATCGACTTTAAGACGAAAAAAATTGCAAAAATGCTATGAAAAATATGTTTAAACCAATATGTATTATTATAAGCTTTATTTTGTAGTATGTGATAGTGCCAAAAATTGGTGTACAGCAGTTTAAGCATTTCAGACAAAATTATGGAAAACATGATTAAATGGAGCACCGTTCTTATTCTAGTGAGTCATAGTTATAGGCAGATTTGCTCTACTTTAAGAAGAATTAAAATCAACATGAATATAATAGCCTAAACCTTTTGTTATCATATTTAAGTTCATGAGCTCCTATATTTTCACAATTTAACAATAAGAATCCAAATTACCCATCACATGCTATACGAATACTTAAAAATAACTAAAATAATACTATAAATGTGAAATTAATGGTGGCCCAGCAAAAAATCCTACAATCTATGCGTTTACGTGAAAAGTTCTTGATATCAGCGATAGATGGCATTAAAATTAAAAGTAAAAGTTTTCAACCTAATAGAAATATTAAAAATATTCCTAATAGATATTTAATTGAAAACTTATTGGACCATTTTCCTGGTAACACCTCCATGGCCTTTAAAAATTACAAGCCAGATGGATGCTGAAGCGAAGAAGACAAGAGGGAATTAAAAAACTTACAATTCACGACCCCATCTGTTCAGCTGGTGAATTCCAAAGGAAAATGGACCTAGTTACTCAAAGGAGTAAAACTAATATAAAATAAAAATGAGTATCATTTTTATTCAGTTGCAATGCGAAGGCAAAACTGTCTTATTTTTCACTCAGAACAGAGAGCGCAAACCAGCACTCTAAATCGACGATTTTCGACTCTATTTGGAGTCATCATCAGAGAGGCGTTGGTTTGCTGCTCTCTGCCCCAAGTGACGAAACTCCGAGAGCTTATCCCCGCATTGCAACTGACGTTTATGGAGTAGGTGTCTAGCGACATCTGGCAACTGAAAGTTAAAGTTTTCAACCTAATAGAAATATTAAAAATATTGAAAATTAATTAATTAATTAAAATTAATTTACCGGTTTTTTAGATTGGTATATGGTATATGTATTGCAGGAGTAACTAACTCTATTTGTCTATCGTGTCTTATTTTATACATTTTGGATAAAAGTCTGCACCGATCTCTATCTTTTTTTATTTCGTTGACGAAATATGAGGCCATTTCTACATGCAGAAGAAGGAAGAACCCAAAGAAGTGGGTAAAAAACTGGGAAGGAACATTGACGAACGCCAAGTATACCCATAGATCGGATAGATAATGACAACTGATTTTACTTTTTTTAAAAGCAGTTTGATTACTTCCAAAAGAGTACAGCGGTACAGCAATAATTGGCGTTTACTATACAGTTCTACTGATCCCAATTCTAATAATTTTCTGTTAAAAAAATAAAAAAAGTAATGCAGTAGACGGTACTCTAGACTAGCGTCTATAGTTTCAAAAAATCCACGAGGAAAATAAAATTCCTGTAGCTCGCTGTATACCATAAATCACAAAAAATACAGGATCCTTTGTAAAAGGTATATTTAAAAGACCCCAATAAGGGTTAAATCACAAAACAAAACGTTTTCGGATTAACAAGTAATCCATCATCAGTGTTAAGCCCTAAAATGATAAGTATAACCTAATTAATAAAAGACAATATTGTAAAAGTTGACTAAGGTTAAGAATTGACTGAGGTCATACTTACAATAACATGCATGCGTGAGCCACCAAAAAGTTATGGGTAAAAACCCTTTAAAAGTTATAAGATCTTATATGATACTACACATTATGTTAAAAAATAGTTGGATGTTGCAAATATTCCTAGATATTACCCAGGGCAACACAGGACTCTACCACGTGGATGTGATATGAGAGGGATGAATATTTCTAACACCAATATAGGGATATTTGATAATTTTTTATTTTTAACATCAACATAAACTTTAAATTCGTTGGCTGAAGTAACAAAACAGTTCATAACGTCACATTGACAATCTGTCTCTGTCATACTTCTGAAGTTCCTTCACCTTTCAGTTCAGTTGACACTCAATTTTCAATATGTGAGGTTCATCCCTCTCGTATCACATCCACGTGGGTTAGAGTCCTGTGTTGCCCTGGGTAATATCCAGGAATATTTGCAACATCCAACTATTTTAAACATAATATGTAGTATCATATAAGATCTTATAACTTTTAAAGGGTTTTTACCCATAACTTTTTGGTGGCTCAAGCATGCATGCTATTGTAAATATGACCTCAGTCAATTCTTAACCTTAGTCAACTTTTACAAGGTTAATTAGGTTATACTTATCATTTTAGGGCTTAACACTGATGATGGATTACTTGTTAATCCGAGAACGTTTTGTTTTGTGATGTAAAATTGAATAAAGTAAATTTACTTTATAAAACCAAACCAGTCATAACTGCGCGAGGAGCAAAAATCATACTTGCATTTGTCGATGATGTAGATGCAGTGGCACAATCAACATTAGAAGTTAAGGATATTTTCTCGAGCTTTGAAGAAGCTGCATTAAACATCGGTCTAAAACTAAATAAAGACAAAACAAAACACATGGTCGTCTAAAAACAAGAACGACTGCGAATAAGGCGAAACATCACTTTAAACGATCATAACGTCGAAGTGGTTAAAGAATTTAAATATCTAGGAGCAACAATCACAAATGACAACAAAATAGAGCGAGAAGTTGAAACGCAAATAATGGCAGGAAACAGATCTTTCTTTGCAATGCATCTAATGAAGTCAAAACTTCTTTCAAGAGGTGCAAAAATCCAGATATACAAGACCATAATACGACCAGCAGTCGCGTATGAAAGCGAAACATGGACCCTAACGAAAAGAGAAGTAAATAAATTGCTGGTGTGGGAATGTAAAATCCTTCGGATGATATATGGCCCTTGCAGAAACAGCGTGACAAACGAATGGAGGCGCAGATACAAAAATCTAGTCAGATATATAGACCGATAGACTCAGATGGACAGGGTATGTGATACGCAGTAACGACAATCGTCTTATAAACAATGTGTTCTGGGAAAGGCCAGATGGAAGGTCTGTAGGACGGCGTAGAAAAAGTTGAAAGATGTAGTCAAAGAAGATCTGGAGAAAATGGGAGTGAGACAATGGAAATTAGTGGCACGGGAACGACAAACCTGGAAGGCAACAGTAAGTGCAGTAAAGACTCACGAAGAGTTGTAAAGCCATTGATGATGATGATGCCTTTTCAGAACAAAGTTTTCCTACAAATGTTTACAGTTTGTTTGTGACGTTTGAAAAAACCCAACATTAATTTTATATCGTATCCTAAATATGTTAAAACCGCCCCTGTTAGAAATGTTTCAAAATGTTTCGCAACATTAAGAAACTAAGGAAAATTCCTGTTTATCTGAGTAGGCATTTATTAAATGCCTAAATAATTCGTTAAAATCCTTGAAATAGTCTACGCATACTTTCTTTTCCTTTGAGCGCGAAGAATCCCATGCCGCTATTGGAGTAGATTTTGAAAGATCTCTTGGTTGTCTCAGCCGATTGGTCAATGTCTTCAGCCGAGGAAGGCGATCGGCTTGGCGCGCGAGAGCAGTTCCACAGTACCCTTTGATCTGGTAACACGTCAGCCAGCGGAGGAATTCCGGAGACTTCACCTACCGGCTTGAAATTGTCTTTTGTCGCTATGTTAGATAAAGTGACTGGTTTATCCTTTGTTCTATGACCGTTGAAGAACACCCCTGAAAAGTTTCACTCCATAATGTTGGATTTGAAAGGTGAAAATCGCAGTGCAAATGGTGTGACGCAGTTTTGTGGCCGGTATGGTAGTGTGTGGTTTCTGTTCCTTTTTTGAAGCCCTTGTGGTTAAATATGGTCCAGTTTTAAAGTTTCCCGATGAGATGTTTGGTCTCGTTACAGTTTTATGTTCCTGTTTCAAAGTTCCCAGAGCCCGTTTCGTCATAAGAAGCCACGCCTACCTGTTGGATGGAAAGTTTGGTTAAGTGGTTCGAGTGTGACAATGAGATGTTTTTTTAGAAAAAGAAGTTTGCTTTAATAAGTTTTAGAGTAGAAGAAAAGGAAAATGGCATAGAAACCAAAGAAATATGTTAAAGATAGCCCAGTTTGACCCAAAAGAGGAATCTCAGATGAATGTGCCCCATTTGGTATCCATAAGTAAGAAATATGTCCAGTAAGTACCCAGTAGAGAATCTGAGGATTTTTCAAACGGCGTCCAAATTTCTTTAAATAGTAGGAAAGTCCTCAAGTCTGTGTAAGTATCCTTAGCTTATTTGGTAATGGTAGTTAGTCTTCTTTAAACCCTCCCATCCCTTAAAACGATTCCACGACCCGCCACCGAACAAAACTTAAGCTGCCGTTCGCAAAGAAGGTTTGAGTTCCTGCTCCTACTTTAGCCCCCTTTCGACCACCCAGTATCTATGTATTAGTTTTATTCCTGTCCCCATCTGAGCAGACATGTAAAACGCTTCATGTTCTCCTGTTTTCTAACATTTCAATGGATTCCGGTAGTGATTAATGGTATAAGTGGCGCCTAGCCGTAAGTTCCCATTTCTTATTGTAGGTACCACATCATCTCACATCTAACGGATCGAGCCGATTATTCTAATTTAAGTGACTTAACTTTTTGTTTTTTTGGGATACGTCGAACCTTAAACAATGGAATCTCTAGACCACACATCAAAGGTACTGTAATGGCCCAATTTACTAATAAAATTCTCCTACATGGTCTAAAGCTGAATAAGCTATTGTCACATTACACAAAGATTTTATAGATTTTTTGTTGGAACACCCGTTTAATAAAAATCTTAATAGATAATTAAAAGTATAGATAAAAAATTGCCACTTGCAGTTTGTAGATAATTATGTAGATAATTTTTCGTTATATTATTTGGAAATAAAATACAATTTCAAATGTCGGATAAATCAGGCGGTAGAGAAAGAAACAAAGTTGAAGAAAAACTAATCTTAAAACTTGCAAAAGATTTAAATAGAAAAATAATTTATTTTGTACTGGTTTGAATTCCTTTAAGTTTACTTTTCCTATCTTTATTAATTTAATTCACGCAAACAGCAGTAAACATCTTCAAACTGATGACATGAGAAGTTATATGAAAATATTTGTCGTGTTTTTCAAAATGTATATAAGCATTTAGAAAATAGTGGATTATATGGATATTTGTGGCGTTTTTTCCAAAAAATATAACTAATAATATCTACTTTTGTTCATGATTTGTATAAAAAACTAAAAATATTAGATAAGTATTAATTTTTCAGTCCTAACAATTTCAATCTCAATGTAAAATAATATAAGGTTTGATTAAACATTTTTTGTAAAATATAAAAATTAATTTAAATATTAGGTATAAAGAATAAATAACAAAAACGCATTAAATACATACATTGTTAAACAGTTTAAAAAGAAAAATACAATAATTGGTAAAAATATCTAAAATTTGAAACATATAAAAGGAACTAGAAAAGTGACAAGGAATATAAAGACACCAAAAAGTCTAGGGATATTTTACAAAAATTTTTTTAATACTGTTTTAATTTTCTTATGCGTTTGGTCAAATTTAACAAAAGGGTTTTTCATTATAATTTTTATTTTAACTGTGGAAATGTAGAAATCTTTTTAACTGTTATCAATCTTTTATTTGAGTTACTATTTCGTATAGATCACTAGTAAATACTGCAAAAAACAATATCCAAACTTTAAAAATTTTCTATAAGACAATATATTTCGACATTTAAATTTTTTTAATTATCCCTAGACTGTGTTGATGTATGTTTCAATTATTATCCTATTGTTTAATTTTGTTTCGTCATAAACAATTGTCATTAATCATCTGAAATAGTCGTTGAAGAGTTTGAACATCAAGTCCCGAATATTTTAACAACGGCAAATAAATTTTACGATTTCGGTAGACATCGGTAAACAATCAAACGTGAACAAATCATCAGGAATACGAACTTGTCTCGATGCACGACTCACTTTCTACCATATCTAACGCTATTTTGAAATCCTTATATAAATATATCATTTTCAAAATCAAGCGTAGACTAGCAATGAACCGAACCGCAACAGCTTCTATTGTTATTTCTATTTTGCTCCTGTGTCCTCCAATCTTCTTAATGTCATCAGCCTATCTCATTTGTGGCCTTCCTCTGCTTCTCCTCCCTAACCATCGTCTCTATTGTTGTACATATTTCGTGATTCGATCTTTTACCCTTCAGTGGGGCATTTTAGCGGACGACACTGTAATAGTTGCAAGAACAGTAGAAGAATTACAACGATTACTTACAAACATAAATATTGCCTGCAACAATTATGGCATAAACATCAATATCAAAAAAACCAAGTATACGGTCTTCAGTAAAAACATGACACAAGCAGCACATATTAGTATAAACGGCATGCAAATTGAAAAAATATCAAGTTATCAATACTTGGGAACTTAAATAAACGAAACTGGAGACCAAAACAATGAAATAAAAAGACGTATCGAAATTGCCAGGACCACCTTCATAAACATGAGAAAATTCTTCTGCAACAGAGATATAAGCATCCCTCAACGATTAAAAATGCTAAGAGGCTACGTATTTAACACGCTATTATACGGTGTAGAGGCCTGGACTATCAAACAGAACCACATAAAAAATATTGAAAGTTTCGAGATGTGGTGCTACCGTCGAATGCTGAAGATAAGTTGGGTTGAAAGAATCACAAATCTTGAAGTAATACGAAGGATAGGAAGAGACCCAGAAATTTTGTTAACGATAAAACGAAGAAAACTCGAATATCTGGGTCACCTGATGAGAGGACATAAATACGCATTACTTCAAAATATAATGCAAGGAAAAATAGAAGGAAACCGCAATCCAGGCCGTAGAAGAATGTCATGGTTGCGGAATTTGAGAGAGTGGTTAGGCTGCACCACTAATGAACTTTTTAGGTCAGCTATAAACAAGGTCAGGATAGCCTTGATGATTTTCAATCTCCGATAATAGTGGCACAAGAAGAAGAAGGGCCATTTTAATTTGGAAGCATGTTCTCCTGCGTCGTTTCCTTTGGTTTTCCTTCTAATCCATTTGTTTGTTTTTTTGTCTATAAGTCTCACCCCGAGCATTGATCTTTCCATCGCTCTTTGTGCCTTTACTAGTTTATTTATATTTGCCTTGGTGAGTGTCCACGTGAGTATTGGGAGGATACACTGATCGTAAACTCTGGTTTTCAAAAATTATTATATTTTAGTGTTTTTCAAGCTCCTGCTCAGTTTTCCAAATCCTGCCCACGCTAACCTTATTCTTCAGGTAATTTCAGCAGTTTGATTTTCTTTGTTACCTTTCATTATCTGTCCCAGGTAGATGTATTCGCTTATTGTTTCTACTATACATAAAGAAGCACATTTTCAAAAGTACCTATTCATCACTTGCTCAATTATTTTGTCTCTAATTGCCAGTTTGCAACGAATTCCGTATTCTTGGTCTTGCAACCCTGTAAAATCGACAGAAATGAAAATTTTGAGCCGAATCCATGCGATAATACTGTTTGAGCCAATTTAAATATCATATTAATTGTTGCTTGTTTTGTGTGCACCCTGTATGCAAAACCGTTAGTTATTGAGAATTGTTAAAAGCGCTGGGTAGTGAAAATTTTTGTAATATGGGCACAGCAACCTGCTTCTACTTATCCGTTTGTTTTGATAATAATTACGTCAGAGACATATTAGCTCATATCGTTTTGTTGAGTCGGCAAAACCTGGGAATGTTTCGCTGAAAAGAGAATTTCGGCCAGATAGCGAAATACATTTTTGTATTCAGATTCAGAATGAGAACTTTTCAAGATACCGAATGAAGAGCATCGGAAATGTTTCCGCTTCGGCCGGTAAAATGTAAGTTACAAAGATACTGTAATACACGTTTGACATTTCCGGATTACAGTATAAACACTTTAATGATACGCGATGTGTTATAATTATCCATTTTAGAGATATACGATATACTGTTTATTTTTCGGCATTTAATATTTTGCAAACTGTTAATTTTTTGATTTAAAGCTGATTATAGAAAATAGAAGTACAAAGTCTTTTATTTAATTTCGAATCTCGGGGGTTTGCTAAGATCGGGTAGTTTTTTAAAGGCCCCCACAAATACTTCAATCTGAGTAGAAAATGCAAATAGTAAAGTAGTTTTACTATTAACGATATAAATGAATTGATATTGTATGGGAAAATAGTACAATGAACATAAAAATGTACAGGCGGAAACTAGGATTGTTAAAAGTTTTTTACAATGTACTGTTGCCAAAGTTTATGTTATTTTCAAAGAACTTTTAAATCATACATCAATTTTTTGCATTTTTTTTGTCTCTATCAGTCAACAAGATTTTGTCCGCAGATTCTTCAAAGACCATTTTCCAAATAACATACATATTCACAAGTAAAACTGACTTTTGTCTGCAAGATTATAAATTTCTAGTACGGTCAACACAAACAGAGAATATTTTAGACAAATAATAATTACTTTCCGTACATCAGTATCACCAGATTACTTCATTTTTATACAAACAAAAAGTTATCAATGGATATTGACTTCGATTGGTTTATACCTGAATACATAACAGTCCTTCGATCTAAATGATCTTTTCCTGGGTGTGTTGAAGACTGGAGCAGTAATGTAGCATCAATACTGATAGTCCGTGAACTTTAGCATCTGCCTTTCCCATCAGAAAAGCCAGTTTGGCCTTCTCGACCTCTGAATCTTCGGAACCGATTTGTTTCGACAGCTCCATATGTTCGACGGTGACTGAATCCAGGCTTTTCTTCAGTTCGCCCATCTAAAACATTATTGTATTTAAAATTAATACTATATTGACTTTTGTCAATTTTGTTAACATTAGAATTCCACAAATCAGAACAGGAAACAAAAAAATAAAACACTAAGAATAAAACGGGAAAAACAACAATAGACCAGGGCGGATCTGTGAAAAAACGTCTATTTTTGGATGTGCGAGGTGGCATTCGGATTTTTGCAGATAAAGTTAGGTGACAACTTCAACAATAATAATTGGCTTATGCTCCTTCTCGAATATGGCCGGAACAATAATAAAAAAATTAAAATATTTAAAAATTTCGAAAAACATCGATTTCTTTCTAATTTCTTTGCTTATAACTTTAAAACGATTCATTTTGGAACAAAGTCGTAGGGAAATAAAATAAAGATAATTGGATCTTGTTTGATAAACGACTGGTTAAAAATGTCTTAAATTATTGCCCTTTCTGCAAAATAGCAATAAATACAAAATAAGGGGGCAAAATAAGCCTTTTTTGAAGTTATACTTCTTTATGCGCGATATGAGGGTGAATTTTAATATGATTAAAACCTTCAATCTGGGCGCACTCGCATTATAACTTTGTTCTGATTGGATGTTCAAATGACATGTCAAAAATTATTCAATATGGCGGCTGTGGCACAGCTGTGGTTTGATTATTTATGTTTGTTGCGTTTTGAAATTTGTGGGAAAAGAAACAACAAACAAAAGTTAGTTAATAGTTATACTGCCTTTTTAAATAGTTTTCATATATATTTTTGGACTTTTGGACTATTTTGGACAAGGGAAACTCATTCTAATTTGGTAAGTAGTTTTTATTATAATCATATTGTAATGATACATTTGGATTAGGTTGGAATAAATTTATTTTCTCTAGAATGGGGATTTTAGAGAGAAATCCGAAATTAGGTCCGATTTTTATTTTTCAATTATGATTTTTTGGCGTAGATTTATTTATCTAGTAGGTATGTAATGCTTTGATTTACATGCTTAATTTGATTACCAACAAAAGTTCTACCAATCTTCATCTAATATAATGTTTTCTTACTGTTTTGTTATATTTTAATATTTTCTTCCACAAAAATCAAACTACATAATTTGATTAAATTCAGAACAACTGTCAAACAGTAAAACGTTCAGTTGCCCTATTTTTCCACATGACAAATAATGTGTAATTGGATGAGTGAGTCTAGGCTTCGATTACGAATCAAAGCGCCCCCAAATTCGCGGGTTCGAATCCCGATGCAAGTTTTTATTTTTATATTTTTTTATGATTGTAAGTATATTTGTTATATAATTTTTTTTTCAGAAAATGCGTATTTAAAATTTTTGCCAACAATTATTATCGTTCAGAAATCATTTTTTCTTTGAGGCATTTTTCAATGTGTTTGTGTGCGTTTTATTCTTTTATTTTTTTTTTAATTTTTGGTATTGTCTTAATAAAATTTTTCGGAAAGTAGTAAGTCTTAAAATTAGTCTAATATTTAAATAAAATATAAATAAACTGTTTAAAGTACATTATATCAATTTCGTTAAAATTACATAATATGTAATAGAAGTATAACTTCTTACGTGCGTACAAAGTACACACACATTCTTTTTTATTCAATGTTTTTCAACCATTTTGGTTGCACTTAGAACTTTGGTAATTCGCTTAGAGAATTCTTACAACATACTTAAATCGTTCACCAAATTTCACTAAAATCAACCTGATAGATTTTGCAGAATAATTTTGCAATCTAATTTTTTTTTCAAAGTTCAAATTTTTATATAAAGAGGTTCTCTACCTATCACACACTTTACAGAATTAAAATCAGATTACTTAAGCGGCCTCAGCACTGTTTTAAAGTTATAAACAATTTTTTGGCTTATAAACATATACAGTGAGAACGTTTGAGTTGGCATAAATTCATTTTCTCGAGAAAAGGCGTCTTTGGAGATAAATCCCGAAAGAGGTCGATTTTTATTTTTAAATTCTAATTTTTTGGTATTTATATCATACTAGTGACGTCATCCCTCTGGGCATGATGACGTAATCGATGATTTTTTTAAATGAGAATAGGTGTCGTGTGATAGCTCAATCGAAAGGCTATTCACTTTTGTATTCACTAATGTAAACATTAACATAATTACTTATACAGGGTTTAAATAAAAAAAAATTTGAATTAAATTAATTCCAAAATTTTTATATTACGTCATCACACCCAGATGGACGACGTCACTAGTATAATATTTATGCCAAAAAATTATAATTTAAAAATAAAAATCGATCTGTTTCAGGATTTATCTCCAGAGTTGCCCATTCTCAAGAAAATGAATTTGTTCCAACTCAAACGTCCTCACTGTATTTGTTTATAAGCCAAAACATTGTTTATGACTTTAAAACAGTGCTGAGGCTGCTTAAATAATCCGATTTTAATTCTGTAAAGTGTATTAGATAGGTAGAGAACCTCTTTATATGTAAAAAAATTAGCAAACTTCTAAATGGTCTACTTTTTGTTCAGTTGTTTAATTTAATTTGAACTTAAAAAAAATTAGATTGCAAAATTATTATGTAAAATCTATTAGGTCGATTTTAATGAAATTTGTTAGACTGTTTAAGTACGTATATCGTAAGAATTTTCTAAGAGAATTATGAAGGTTCTAAGTGGTTGAAAAACACTGAACAAAAACAGGCTTATTTTGCCCCCTTATTTTGTATATATTGCTATTTTGCAGAAAGGGTAATAATTTAAGACATTTTTAACTAGTCGTATATTATACAAAATTCAATTATCCTTATTTTCCTTCCCTACGACTTTGTTCCAAAATAAATCGTTTTAAGTTATAAGCAATGAAAGTACAAAAAAAATCGAAATTTTTCGAAATTTTTAAACATTTCAGTTTTTTTATTAATGTTCCGGGCATATTTGAGAAGGAGCATAGGCCAATTATAATTATTGAAGTTGTCACCTAACCTTATCTGCAAAAATCCGAATGCCACTCCTCACATCCACCTTAAAACAGATCCGCCCTGGTCTACAAGGAAAACAACCACTATTCAAAATGCACTTTTTTGCAAAGTTTTATTTTGAGAAACTTGAGATTTTCTCACAGTATAGGGCTTTTCATCGATTGTCATTTGTTTCGAGCTTCTGTCATGTGTCACATAATATTAATGTATCTACGTCATACGTCTTTGGTTTGTATCATTGGTACAGTAGGAAAAATGAAAGAATACCCATGAACGAACATATAAAACACGCTCTATTTTCCTGTCACCGTGTCACACAAAAAATTGGCCAGCGCAAGTACATGTAATAATTATTGTTACATGTACTTGCACTGGACAATTTTCTTTGTGACACGGTGACAGGAGAATACAGCGTGTTTTATATGTTCGTTCATGGGTATTCTTTCATTTTTCCGACTGTATATACCAATAACGTACGACGTAGATATGTTAATATTATGTGACACATGGCAGAAGCTCGAAACAAATGACTGTGAATGAAAAGCCCTATATGATATATGACATTAGTGCGCAGAAAAGTGACGTTTCTGTGCCGGAAAGTTCTTTTCTGCACAGTACTATTACATTCCACAAAAAATATGATTATACCATGTTTTGATGAAATTGTTTTATTTGAGATATTAGATTTGATAATACTTTTCAAAAAAGAACCGATTTAACTACATCTCATGTCCGAGAAATCTGGAAAATTCGCTAATTTAACCAATTATTTTTGAACTTTATTAAATTAGTATTCTACAAATGACTACCTCATTATAATCTTCTGTTTACATCTGTGTTTACATCAACCAATAAGGATTTAGCAACCTCAGCAAGATATGTCGAATGAAGTAGGTTTGGTGGAAATCAATGTCTGCATAAATATAACGTCAAATGTGACATTATTTTATAATAATTATTTAAAATAGTTTAAATTCAAACAAATCAAGGCAGCGCATTAATTTTTTAACTGATTTCTGTGTAATTAGTTTAGGTACAAGGAATTTAAATTGATTAGTATTAATTAAATACAGTTTAAAATTTATAATTTATTATTATAATAAATCTTCGTTTCGAAATTGTGATTTTTATTTTTATCAAAAACTGTGGTTGTAGCAAAAGTATAGTGTGTAACACGTACAGAAACTAACTTTTCAAACTCGTGAGAAATTAGTACCTTTCTGCACTTGTTGCACAATATACTATTTTAGTGTATTATATGGTTCGGCCTGTCTGCTGTCTATTTCTTTCCAGTGAAATACCTCTTACACATTCCACAACATTGTCATAGCACAATGTTCTTCCTTTTTCTTCGGGTGCTCTCCTCAGGTTTTCTATTGGTCAGCTGCTCAAGACTATTTTTGGTATTCTACTCGTATCTCTATCTATCATTTGCTCATGCTCTAATCATTGCAGTACCTGTGATCATCGTCACTGGCTTGACAATCCTTTATGAGTCTTGGCCTCTTCCAGGATTTTTCTTCATTCTGGCCTATTTCGTGCTTTTTTCCTCAATTTTTTATTTTTAAGGTTGTTTTATAATTTTCTATTTGTTCGATGTATCTCACCTTCGGCCTTCCTCTTGTTCTGTTTCCTACTGGCACTTGTTTTCTATTTTGTTTGGTATTACATATTCTTCCATTCTTTCCACATGTCCCATCCAACGCAGCTGTCCTATTTTAATGAATGTTACGGGAACCGGATCCTGGTAAATTTTGTACAGTTCAAAGTTATATCTTCGTCATATTTCTCGCAGTATTTGTGATGTGGCGAAATTTTTAATGTTGGGCCCTCATACAATAATCATATTCGTTATTTATCCTTTGTTTCCACTCATTCTCAGCTTTTTTCCTCCACAGATTCCGCTCAATATGTTTCTTCACCTCACTATTATGATTTCTTCTTATTTTCTTAACATCCATGTTACATGAGATTTTATAAATCACCCACTTAAAAACTGAAATTCCCTCAAATTGAAGCTCAAATCCCCCAAATTTAAATTTTTGCTGCATTTTAATAAATTAGTAGTCAAATGAAGAGAACAGTAAACCAAAATATACTACTTATCAACGAGGGCCCTGGAAATAATTCATAGTTCCTATCGTCTTCGATTATATGGGAGTATAATATACAGTTCTATTTACATTCGCAAATTTAATTTACCATGACCCCTTAAAATCCATCATAATTTTCCGCCCCCAAAAAATTCCACTACAATTTCTGCTTAGAAAAATTTCCCTAATAGACGTTTTCAAATTACCCAAAAATAGGAAAATACACCAATCTGGCAACCTTGTTCCTATCTACTTTATGATACACCACTGAATCCGAACAGCACTGTTTGGTCATCGGCGGTGGCCGACGACGGGTATTTACTTTAGGTTATCTATCGATCCTGTACCATGTTCCGAACAATATCTAGCACTCACTCCAACTTGTACTATTTCTACATAAGGTGCTCTTTATTACTTCAAACTTTGTTACTCAAATGTTATTTCTCTTACCGTATAAGAACTAACTATCTCATAGCGGTGACGGATACATCACACCGAATTTAAGTAAATAGTTATGGGCATCGTTATCCCTGAGAGTTATCTTAACTTTAACTGAAACTTTAAAGATAACTTCGGTCATCCATCACAGGGCTGAATGTTTGAACATTATCGCCAATGTTTGTTGGGGTTCCGGAGCATGCGCGCATCGTCAGGCATCTGTCTGATCACGCAGGAAAGCCCTGTTTATTTTCGAGTGAAATCTTTCCGGATCGACGGGTTGGACGAAGTTCTCCAAACTATCCTGAACCAATTCATTGGCCTCCAAGAAGTCCAGATTTGACAACGCTGGACATTGCACTGTGAGGTTTCATTAAAGAGGACGTTAGAAAACGCAGATCTGCTTCGAATGACGACTTGCGAAACGGAGTTCGCCAAGCGTTTACGTCAGTGACTGCGGACATGCTGAGACGGATGAACATACAAACATGGCTTCGTATCAAGTGGTGTGGCGATAATGGAGGAAAGCATACCGATGTTTTAGATAAATGAATAATTAATAAATAACTCACAAACAAAATTATGTTATTATTTTTCCCTCTGTAGTATAACAAAAAACAATTCATTACTGTAAAGGAACTTTCCGGTCACCCTAGTACTGTTTCACTCTAAATTCTAGTACCTCCCGTCCCCAACAAACTAGAAGCAACCACTTACCATCAGATTGATCTTCTCCACTCTCTCCTCGTGCGCCAGATGCGAGTACATCTGCCTTCCTGTCTCCTTGGCCGCGTCCATCAGCGACTCATCATTGGGGCACTGCATAACTTGGTCCAGCAGTCTGTTGATGCAGTCCGACGCTTCGGCGGGGTTCTTCTGGACTTCCTCTAGGACCTCGGGGCACATTAGGAACGGATTGATCGCCACCAGAGATTGCTTCCTGCTCGGTGTTCGCTGCGGTGACGGTGGCAGGCTTCTCGACGTACAACCTATGAAGGGAGAGCCTAAAAAATCGGTGTCGTGTTGTAGTGTTAGCAGGTTAGTAGTGGAGATTCAAAAATACGTAAAATGTTTTTCATGCTTAAGTACCTGGCAAGTCTTTTTAGCCAGGTATAGATTAAGTCTAGACTATTTTTATTATTATTTTTTTTTAATACACAGATACCAAGATTTTAAACAAACGGATAACAAAATAGAAACGAGCCTTAGAGAATCACAAACAAAAATAGACTCATAAAGAGTGAAAAAAGGACTACAAAGTAATAGTTAGTGAGACTTCAGAATATAAATTATTGAGTGACTTTGAGTAGATATGAGAAATGACAGACAAAAATCTGAAAGGAACAAAAAAAACGAAGTGGTCATGAGTCATGAGGCACAATGTGCATAAATATAAGAGAAAATAAGTTGGTATAGAAAGAACAGTCCAAATAAATTTCTTAGAAACGAAGATACATATAGGTTTGATGGAGTAACCACTTATATTGGTAAGATTGTATGGGATGATGATAGAGTTCATTTGATGGTACAACTGCATCAGGACTCAGTGCTAAGTTCTTTAGTACCGGACCAGATAAGAGGAATATTCTACAGAGATATTTCTTGATGATGATGAGATAGGATATACAATTAGGGCAAAGACAGTAACAATTGAGACAGATGTATGAAGAAGAAGGCCTAAAAATCACAAGGACAAAAGCAGAATACATCTAGAACGTCATTTTGAATTTTTCAAATCTATAAAAGCATTGTAAGACCAGCTAAGAAAAAGTTTCAAAGTTAAGACGAAACTTATTAGCTACAAAGGATTTAATTCTACCTGGAAAAAGATCTAAGTAGACCCAGAAGATAATATGGAGAAAACAGATAGAAGAGATATAAAAATAAACCCAGTAGGTGCTCACACGCTACATAAAACGGGATTGATACAAAGCCTCTTCTTCTTCTGTTTGTGTAGATATGACTCTGTCTGTTTTTTGTGTGCTTCGAGTAAGTTTGCATTCCTACGTTTTCGTGGTCTTCGTTTCTGAATGTTTAGTTTTTACAAGGTTTCCAGTAGCTTCTCGTGCTTAACATAGTCAGAGGCCTTAGTATAGTCGATAAATCAGACATATATAAAATATCTTAGTTGACATCTATACATCTCTGTGCCAGTACATTAAAGGCAAACAAGGCTTCTCCAATTCCCAAATCAAGACTTTTAATATACAATATACAGTATGTCCCTGTAAGTTGTATCCATATGGAAAACTTTTTTATTATTAATTTTATAAAAAAAAGTTATTCTTCATAAAAAACTCTGCATGGTCCAAAACCTAAGAATTAACCATCAAATATCAAATTTTTTGAATATTATACGAGGTATGTCAAAAAGTTTGAATTTCACTCAAGAGTAAAGCAGCTTTATTTTTCATATTGAAAATTGCTATTATGGAAAGTTGTTTGGAATTAAAAACTATATTCTAATATGCAATTACATCCTTCTAATTGAAAAAAAATTGAAAAATTATGGATAACTAACATTATTTTCAGTTATTTCAATTCAGATTCAACTTTTTTATTGTTAATTTTACGAAAAAAGTGATTCTTAATAAAAAGTTCTGCATTGTCTGAAACCTAAAATACAACCATCTTATGTCAAATTTTATCAATTTTATACGAGGTATGTCAAAAAATATGAATTTCGCTCAAGAGTAAAATACGTTTATTTTTCACAATATCGAAAATTGTTATTATGAAAAGTTATTTAGAATTAAAAACTATGTTCAAGTATGTAATTACATCCTTCTAATTGAAATATTCTGAACTATAAAGGTACTTCACTTTTGATTTAAATTTAAATTTGATATAAGATGGTTGTATTTTAGGTTTTAGTTAGACCATCCAGAACTTTTTATTAAGAATTACTTTTTTTCGTAAAATTAATAATAAAAGAGTTATCAGAATTGAAATAACTGAATTAGAAGAATGTAATTGCATATTAGAATATAGTTTTTAACCAAACAACTTTTCATAATAGCAATTTTCAATATTGTGAAAAATAAAGCTACTTTACTCTTGAGTGAAATTCAAACTTTTTGACATACCTCGTATAACATTCAAAAAATTGGATATCTGATGGTTGAATCTTAGGTTTTGGACCGTGCAGAACTTTTTATAAAGAATAACTTTTTTTCGTAAAATTAATAATAAAAAAGTTTTCCATATGGATACAACTTACAGGGACATACTGTATGGCTCATTAAGCTAGGACTCATTGGAATGGTGCGATGGGTGAAAAGCTATTATTTTGGAAGTATTCCAGTTCTATATTTACAATTGAACAGGTCCACCAAAACAGGTACCTATAGATTTGTCGTCCAGTGTTATTAAGAGTTCACAATAAATCTCATCTGGCCGTACTAGTGATAAAGCACTTTTTGCTATTTCCATTGCTTGTTTTACCTCTTCAGGTGTTATTGGAGGTGTATCTTCCCAAAATGTTAAGATGCAATTCCTTGATGTACACTCCTGGCCAAAATAATCGGGACACCTTAAAAATTGGTCATTTTTGATGTCTCGAATATCTTAAACCTGTTGTCCGATTTTAGTGATTTTTTAATATATTATAGCCTTATTCTCTAAGAATATCGATGTAGTAATAGTGTTGCTGAACAGGTAAATGTCATTGTATATCGGGTGTAACAATAATACTGTGTTTTTCCTGAAAGTTCGTAACACCCAGTGAAATATTCTAGCATTTAAAAAATATTGAAACTAAAACTCAATTGTAGCCATAACCTTTCTTAACATTCTGCTTTTTGACTCATTCACTTATGTTGAATAATGAAAAATTAGGTACTTTGACAACTAGCCATGTTCTTCATCAATACAGGGCGTTTCTAAATAAGTGCGACAAACTTTAAGGGGTAATTCTACATAAAAAAATAATGACCGTTTGATTTATAAACATATGTCTGCAAATGCTTCGTTTTCGAGATACAGGATGTTGAATTTTTTCTTACACACTGACGATTTATTTATTGCTCTAAAACCGGTTGAGATATGCAAATGAAATTTGGTGGGTTTTAAGGGGTAGTTATTGCGCATTTTTTGACATACAATTATGTAGTTTACATTCACCATTGGCGTGCATACGGGTCTAGACCTGGATCCCGCGTAAGAAAAAAAAGTTGATTAATAGCAAGCTGAAAATTTGTTAATAGCTTAACGGTGTCTAGTCGGACAAACTTTGATGCACGGGAACACTGAAACAGGGGAAGTTTTAACGGTGGAGCATGATAAACGTGTCGTCCTGACAAGGTTATGATGGTGAAAAATAGCAAGTTGTTTTTAAGTTTATTCAATAGCCAACGTTATATAATATATGAAAAAATGTTTGTCCGACAAAAAGGTTGAGCATTTTAACGAGTCCGACACGTAGAACATGTCACATCACAGGAACTATGTTGTTGATGAATAGCAGTCTGATTTTTGCATGAGAGTTTAATGAAAGGGTAAAAAAGCAATTGGAAGTTCTGTCGGACAAAATGAATGGGAAATTTTCCTAGTCGGACATTCTAAACATGTAAGATATAGACAAAAATGTTGGTGATAAATAGCAAGCTAATTTTGATTTGTTTATGTACAAATTATATTTTGTAACGCAAAAAGTTATATGTCGGACAAAAAGTTTGGGCAAATCGAAGGAAATAAATAAAAAAACATTTTTTCAGAATGACTTAGACACATATTGATAAAGCTATTTTAGTTGTGTATTATTATTTATATTCACATATTTGCATGTGCATATATATACATGCACACTCCAAAAACAGTGAGGTAAGTATCAATGCATGTATATATTGCAAAACAATTATTTTTTTGGGTTGAGTTTGTTCTAGATATTCTCAAAATGACAATAAAAAATGTCAAAGAACATATGAAAGCAATCTCTTAGGGTTTTCTAATTAGGCGCATCAGAAAGTACGGAAAATTTCCTACAAAAAACGTTGTATACATTTTTTTCCATACTCAAATCTTAACGCTGTAAACGACATTGAAAAATGTGAAGAGTCTAAAACTTCGGTGCTTTTAAGAATAGACGTAAATATGACACATTATGCTTAGAAGTATGTATTAGAAGGCTGCATTTGTCAGTGTGACACTTTGTGCTATACAAAGTAGTATTTGAAAGTACATGGTCTCTGAGTTTCTGTTTGTCACGTGTGTTGGAAATTAAAATTTATATTAACTATGGAGTGTTTTTGTGTCTATTTTTGAGTGTCGCACAGAACAGTAAACAGAACAGTTTAAATTTTAAGTCGCCAAATCAAAAGTGAAACCATTCAACGGAAAATTTTTGAGTAATTTTCGAACATTTTACAAAGTTAGTAAAATACTTGGTCATCAATTCAATGAGGTTCAGTTGCCAGATAATTGTGAAAGTTCTATTGAATATCATTCTTCGTGCTATAATGCTTTGCTTGATTGAAAAAGGGTACCTAAATAAATTATTACTAAAATTGTATAACGTAATTTTTCTCAACTTTCTACAAATGAAACAATAATGTAATTAATATGTCACATGGCAAGAAATAATTTGCTGCCAAAATAAATCGATTAGTTTAAATTTGAAGTTACGATTGCAATTTATTATGAATTATTGTCAAAAGTGACAGTTTTTCTTAAATGGAAATGTATTCATAGACATAAGGGTAGACAGGGAATACAGTGCAAAAAGTCAATAGGTGGTCTATCTATCTCTTTTAACCAAGCGATCCCGCGCATGTGGCAGACAAAGATAGCTAGACCACTCAATCCATAATATAATTTGCCTGATCTACTATAAATGTATTACAGTGAGGTATCTAAATGATGTTGACATAAATCGAAAGATATCGATTGTAACTGATTGCAGGTACTTTTGACATAGAATAATCACCCCTTATTGAAATTTCAAAAATTATTTTTTTAAATTGTCCGACTACAAAATCCACCCCTTATTTTTTTCCGACAACAGTCATTCTTGGTAAGGAATAATTTATTTAATTAAATTTCGTCTTTGTCGGAAAGCTATTTATCACCAGCATTTTTGTCTATATCTTACCTGTTTAGAATGTTCGACTACGAAAACTTCCCATTAATTTTGTCGGATAGAACTTCCAATTGCTTTTTTAACCTTTCATTAAACTCTCATGCAAAAATCAGACTGCTATTCATCACCAACATAATTTCTGTGATGTGACATGTTCTACGTGTCGGAATCGTTAAAATGCCCAACATTTTTGTCGGACAAACATTTTCGCATATATTACATAACGTTGGCTATCGAATAAACTTAAAAACAACTTGCTATTTTTCACAATCATAAACTTGTCAGGAAGACACGTTTGTCATGCTCCACAATTAAAACTTCCCCTGGTCCAGTGTTCCCGTGCATCAAAGTTTGTCCGACTAGTCACCGTTAAGCTATTAACAAATTTTCAGCTTGCCATTAATCAACTTTTCTTTCTTACGCGGGATCCAGGTCTAGTCATTTTACCCGGTCATATTACCTGTATGCACACCAATAGTGAATATAAAATTTTTAGTTGTATGTCAAAAATGTGAAATAAATACCTCTTAAAACCTACCAAATTTCATATGCATGTCTCAACCTGTTTTAAAGCAATAAAATAAATCGCCAGTTTGTAAGAAAAAATTCAGCATCGCGTATCTCGGAAACGAAGCATTTGCGGACATATGTTTATAAAGAAGACTGTCATTATTTTTTCATGTAGACTAACCTAGAAGTTTGTCGCACTTATTTGGAAACACCCTTTATAAGAACATGGCTAGTTGTTAAAGTACATAACTTTTTTATTATCCAACATAAGTAAATGAGTCAAAAAACAGAATGTTAAGAAAGCCTAAGGCTATAATTGTGTTTTAATTTCAATATTTTTTAAATGCTAGAATGCCTGTAATTCCACAGGGTGTTCCGAACTTTGAGGAAAAAACACAGTATTATTGTTACACCCAGTATACAATGACGTTTACCTGTTCAGCAACAATATTACTACATCGAGATTCTTAAAGAACAAGGCTATAACATACTAAAAAAATCACTAAAATCGGACAACAGGTTTAGGAGATTCGAGACATCAAAAATGACCCATTTTTAAGGTGTCCCGATTTTTTTGGCCAGGAGTGTATTATCATTGAAGAGCTAAGATATGAATTATTTCAATGTATAATTTTTTGACCATTATTGTATCGTTTTCATTATTTCTTAATTTGTTTGTTTCTTATTTGAATCTAAGATCGACAAATACCGTAGAACACCAAAAATACGAAAGAAAGAAAGGTATTAATACCAACATATACTGTTGATGATACTGTTAGTGTGAATGAACCTGCAGATCTTTTTTTTTGTGGCTTTAAGGTAAAACCCACACAGCCAGATACAAATTTTGTAAAAGAGAGTACAAGGATTTAACACAAGGATTACACTCTTCTCGCCCGGGGGCCAATCAGGGCATTTTATAAACGATCAAAAGTAGGCCTCGGATAGATAAGGTCTTCCTTAATACATTAAGGAAAGACATAAGGTAGCAGCAACAGGTATTGTTAAAAAACCTGCAGATCTACAACAACCTTAAATTATATAGAACTTAGGAATGTGAGCCGGAATATAAAAATGTGTTGGAGTGATAATTATTGGAGGACTTATGTATTAGCTATGTTACAACTTATTGTTATTTACATTTATATTTTTTGTTATTTAGTTAATAAGAAATATATGAAGAGAAAAAAAACGTTTAAGAGTAATAAGATTTTTAAAACTATGTAGTAATCTTGTCTATTTTTAACAAAAACATGCCAATTGAGTTTAACATTTCAAATCTCAACTATAAAGAGTGAAAAGTGCTGCAGAATAGAGTGTATAGTTGAAAAAGTTTGTGCAGGAAGAAAAACTTACCTGGTATAGCTAGATTATTAACACTATTAACGCGTTTCAGGCCGTTTCCTAGGGATTTCGTTTCTGACAGGTCCTCACCGACTTCCGTCATCGTAATTTCCGGTCCTTCGGATGCAGAATGGTCGACTTTTAGGTTAGGGTTGCATCCGTTGCTCATTTGGCATTTTACTATGCACTTTTTGTGACAGCATAGTCCACATTGTTTGCATTGGACAGCGTCCTTTAACCAAATCTAAAAAAGTTGTCCAAATACTGTAATCAATCAATGATAATTTGGAAAATACAAATTTATATAATTTATTTTATAGAGGACGGACTACTATGCACCTGAAGATATTACATTATTGATCACAACGTTGTAGTAATGGGACGTGATTTCACTACCGGTGATTCAGTCACCGTGATTTATAAATCACCGATAACTACCGTTCCTGGCTATCTTCGATAATCGTGATCAGTGAATCTGGAAACACAAGGATGTACTAGTGTGTAACTTTTAAGCACCACACTTTCTTTTACATTGTTCACAAAGTATATAAAATCATCATATTCACAAGTTCCTATGCTGCCGGGAAATAAATCTGAAATTAAGAACAAGAATGTTAAGGTGCTATATTTTCTGAGTTCTGTTGTGCGGCATGGAAGCATGGACACTGAAAAAGATAAAACATCAAAAACATTGAGGCATTCAAGATGTGGTGCTACAGGAGAATGTGAAAAAAACCATGGATAGAGAAAGTAACACATCAAGATGTTTTGCTGAAGATGGGGAAGGAATGCGAAGTCATAAAAACTATCCAAACAAGAAAACTGGAATATCTAGGCCACATAATGAGAGGGGAAAAGTATTCCCCGCTACGGTTCATAATCCAAGGAAAAATCTCGGGGAAGAGAAATGTGGGACGTAGGAGGATTTCATGGTTCCGAAATTTAAGAGAGTGGTACGGGTGTAGTTCAATACAATTGTTCAGAGATGCAGCCAACAAAGTTAAGACTGCTGTGATGGTAGCCAACCTCCTATAGGAGACGGTACTGCAAGAAGAAGAAGCACAACAAATTGTACACAACAAATTGTAATGTATGGATCAGAAAACTGAAACAAATAAAGCTGAAGAAAAAAGATGGATTAACAAAATTTGAAAATCTAGTTGTAACAAAACATTTCAAAGTAAATAAGTAGTGAAAAAAGTATTTATTTACATTGAATATTAATTTGCTTTGTTGTATAATTCACATCTGCAATAAATATGTGTGTGTAAAATGAATTCAGGAATTTTTGTGTAATTTGACAACAATGTCAACTTAGATCACTGATGTAGATGATGACGTGCATCAGGATTTATAATGTACCAACTGTATGTATCGTTATTGACGTATATTATTAAGCACTTTAGAATATTACACGAACTCACCTTCTTAGAACAAAAATCACAGTGAGTGGTCCGATGGAACTGCGTCCTGACAAAATCGTGCTGCATTACACCGGTCGATTCCACGGATTTTACGTCGTCCGGGGAAATATTTTCCGACATTTTCCTTTTCAACTCGATATCGTCGTCGTGGGTCCATATGAACGCCAATAGAACATCTCCGTAGCAAAAAACGTGCTCGAATCCGGAGTGCAGAAGAAGGGGGTGAGTTTGATTGTTCGGTATAACGTTGTTCGGTGGCAGGAATGAGTAGCAGCGCATGTAATTACCTAAAAAACTGTTTAAAAGGTGTTTTAATAGATGAATAATGCAAACTATTATTGGTTATAATTGTATTTGATTGCAGGATTATCATAAAAGATGACGTTCCAATAATTTTTGAAACGTGTGGCAACATCGCAATGAAACGCAGTACGGTTGGCAACATTGTTTATCCTATCTCAGTTTATAGCTTAGCTATTTTCCGATGCTAATGGTTTTCTTTTTCGAGAATTTGCAGCTATTTTTGTAATGTGCGAATCAAGATCTCGAGAACTCATGTAAAGACATAGAACACCACAAAAAACACATTAATTTCAACCTCCAAAAGAAACTTAAATATACCTCCGGAATCTGAAAATTGAAAAATGCTCACAGAATTAAAAACGCAATAATTTCGAAATAATAGATGGAACAATTTTTGATCAAGAACAACAGTGAAAATAATGAAAGACATACATCAGTGACGTTTTTGACGATAATTCTCTAAAAAATGCTACGCACATACTACCTATGACAACCAATTAGACAGAGGTCCAAATATACTGAAATTTTTCGATTGTAAGGATGTTGTATACTGCGATTTTATTTCAAGAAGTGAAACAATAATCTTCCCTACCTTCAACAGCTGAGAAATTCTAACAATGAAACACTGAAAACGTTTGTTTTCTATACTTCCACAAAATTTATTATAACTATGTGACTCCAGCTGTTTCGGCAGAGTGCCTTTCTCAAGTGATTTAGTTTACTATGGGTTTGCCTTTTTAAAGTCTTTAACTGAAGAGGTTGAGGAGTTTGTCTCGAGTTAGTCATTTAGAATTGTACCTGTATTTTTTAATTTATTAATTTCCATAGATTCTAATAAAGATAACTTAAGGCCTTTATTTTGAATATGCACAATTTCAAACTCTTCATTAAATGAATGATTATGATCTAGAAGGTGAAGTGCGTATGTAGAAGTGTCTGTTTTTCTATTGTTGAAAGCCCTTTTGTGTTCTGCTATCCGTTTGTCAAAGGTTCTGCCATTTTGACCGATGTAAGTTTTCGGACAATCACCACAAGTTAGTTTGTAGACACCACTTAGTTGTTTTCTCTTTCGGCTCTTATTGTTCTTAATATATTTGCTGAAGTTGTTATTAGTTCTGAAAGCTGGTGTTATTCCTTTCTTTTTTATGTATCTGGCTTTTTTTGTTGTTATCTTGCCAGTATATGTGATAGAGCAGAAGGTACTGGGTTCTTTCTGTGGTGGTGGATAGACTAATTTCAGGGCTTTCTTATGAAGTTTTTGGTTTAAAATTTTATTAAATAACAGCAGCTTTCAGAACTAACAACAACTTAAGCAAATATATTAAGAACAATAAGAGCCGAAAGAGAAAACAACTACAGAGTGGTGTCTACAAACTAACTTGTGGTGACTGTCCGAAAACTTACATCGGTCAAACTGGCAGAACCTTTGACAAACGGGTAGCAGAAAACAAAAGGGCTTTCAACAATAGAAAAACAGACACTTCTACATACGCACTTCACCTTCTAGATCATAATCGTTCTTTTAATAAAAAGTTTCAAATTCTGCATATTCAAAATAAAGGCCTTAAGCTATCTTTATTAGAATCTATGGAAATAAATAAATTAAAAAATACAGATACAATTCTAAATGACCAACTCGAGACAAACAGCTCCCCACTCCTCAACCTCTTCAGTTAAAGACTTTAAAAAGGCAAACCCATAGTAAACTAAATCACTTGAGAAAGGCACTCTGCCGAAACAGCTGTAGTCACATAGTTATAATAAATTTTGTGGAAGTATAGAAAACAAACGTTTTCAGTGTTTTATTGTTAGATAAAATGAACTTCCATCAAGTAACGGTCGAATCCATCAATTAGCTGAGAAATTTGTGTGAGGATATGTGAGAAGTCCGGATCTATGGCATAGTACATAACGACAAAGCACCAGTTCACTCTGTATTGCTCTGCGGACTTTTTCTTGTTTGCCAAACTCAAGAGAAGAGTTCTTGTGGCAAAGGAATTATAATCTTCCTAATTGGCGACTCTATGATTGTTTGAGCAGTGAAAATGAAAGAATTTCGCAGAGGAACATCATGAAAAGGTGATATAAATATAGTAGTTATTGATTGTATGAATTTAAATAAAAAAGGGAACATTTGCCTAAGATCAAATGCGTCAACAGCTTTAATGACGTCAAAGTTAGAATAAATAAAATATGGAAAAAAGAATGGAAAAATATTACAAGCATGTCAAAAAATTTATATTTTTCTTTACATCAAAAACTTCCTCCGCCACCTGAATACATATTTAAATATAACCTGCCAAAGCAAGATATTTCTACTATCGTCAGATTAAAAACTCGACACGGGAAATATGAGGCACATCTGCACAAATTAGGAATAATTAATTCATCAGTCTGTTTTTGTGATAATGTTTCGATTAGAGATTTAAACCATATTTTCTTGGAATGCAAAATTAACGAGATATATAAATCAATTATATTACAATTTACGACAAACACAAGTTCATTTTCCAATTAGTATAGAATATCCACTAAGTTGTCATAAAATGAAAATATTTAAATTACTCATAAACTACTTGAAAGAAACAAATATAATCATTTAAGTGAAATACGTATAAATATAACAAAACTAATAAATTGAGGTAAAAATAAAATAAAAATCTGTGGCTAACGGACTCGCATCCAAGCCATTTTTTCACACACACACACACACACGCACACACAACAGCTTTATTTTATATTGATTTATTGATATTGGGCTATAAGCTATAAGTATACTTTACTAAACTGAAAATATTTTAGAATAAATAAAACTGAATCAAAATGCAAGCCAAATACAAATTGTAGGAATAAATGTGATAAAAGCTAAACGTTTTAACATTTTCCATATTATATCAAAATTTTCTGTGTTAATATGATTTTATGTGACTCTTTGCATCAGCCTTGAAACTACACGTATGTGATTTTTTCTATTACCTTACTCAAATTTTTTTCTATCGTTAATACTATATAACTCTCTTACCTATTACAACACTCCCCTAAGACATGGCTCAGCGGAATATTCGTATAACCAAGCAGTACATCCCTTTCGTCGGGTATTGTCCCCCACACATTGATATTCAAATGCTTTAACGAATCCTTTAAAGTAAATTGAAAATCTTCGTTGAACTGAACCACAGTGGTGGCTTGAAGTTCTTTGCTTTTGTGTACCTAAACAAATTATAACCGTGAAAAATGAATAGAGTTATCGGCAACCTTAAAAGCTATTAAAAACTACTGTTTCTTACGTAAACTCACGACTGTTAACCTCAATGTAAAAATATGATCTGCTTTTTCGAAAACTATATTGATACTCTCCTATTATTTGTTCTGTTATATTCCAATTTTGCTTGAAAACTC
Organism: Diabrotica virgifera virgifera; assembly: GCF_917563875.1. Classification (NCBI taxonomy): domain Eukaryota; kingdom Metazoa; phylum Arthropoda; class Insecta; order Coleoptera; family Chrysomelidae; genus Diabrotica; species Diabrotica virgifera. Next base: position 308,503,552 of record NC_065443.1, read on the forward strand.
TTCGCTAATATTTTGTATACCGTATCCAGCAAGCGCTAAGTTTCTATTAAGCGTGGTGTCAAACAGGGATGTATTATGTCACCGACATTATTCAATGCCTACACCGAACCAATTTTTGAGGAAGCTTTAAATAACCGTCGCGAAGGTGTTAAAATCGGTGGTGAAATCATTAATAAAAAAAATAAAAACCTTATTTTGTAAAAGGTATATGTATGTATTTAAAATCCCTAAAAAGGGCTGTATCACAAAACGTTTTCGGAATCAATATTCCATCATCAGTGTTATCACCTAAAATAAGTATAACTCTATAAGTAAAACAAACGTGAGGTTAAATTTTGAAAAAGGTAAAAAAAGTGAATAGATAGTTATACTTACAGGTTTACATGCTTCAAGCCACCAAAATGTACGGGTAAAAACCCTTAAATTGATTTTAAACAGTTGGGGTTACATTATGTTATCTGATTTTGAAGGATGTTAAAAATATTTCCGGATTAACCCCTGGCATCACATAACATCAACCATATTGGTTGGAAAATTGTAGGTAGAACCTTACATGGCAGAGTTTAGGTGACAACTGATCGGAATGACCCCCGGAAGGATGTCATTACCAGACTGACACCGCACCTTGACAGAATCTAATCTGTGTAGTTAATTCAGCCAAAAGAATATAAATTTTATGTTAATATTTAAATAATAACAGTAGTGAAAAATATTTGTTGGGATTAAAAATAATTTACCCTAAATAAGTATGATGGATGAAAATTAAAAATTATAGAATCAAATAGAAGTGAATTACTACTTTCTTTAGGGTAGGCAATTATCATTACATGAGATGGAAAATTATGTTATTAGGTAAGCTGATGTTATGAGCTTAATATTTGGTGTAATTTATTAATAGAAGGATCCAACAAAATAGATAAAAGATGATATTGTATATTTAGTTTGTCTGAAGAAATATGTATTACTAGATGTGAATATAAATAAGAAAAGTAGTAATGAGGAGACTGAGAAATCCAGAGACCCGACATCAAAGTATCTGGAGATGAAAAATTTTAGCAATGATGGGACAGGAAGGATATAAGGTTATTGGTGTGGAAGAAAGGAAAAAGAAGTAGTGATGAAAGAAAGGATGTAAGTTGATATTGGTGAGTTGGTCCGTTACAGAAAATTAGACTGTGAATGAGGTTTAAATGAGTGTGATAAGTCATAGGTATAACTTATCGAAAACGTGGTTTAGAGTCGAAGTGTAAATGAAGGTGGATATGTAAAGACAGGCGTAACCAGGATGATCCTAAGGGGGGGGGGTTACAACTACTGGAAGGTCTCTGAGGGATATGGTGTTAAGCGTATAGAGCTCAAAGTACATCCCAATGGGGGGGGGGGGGTTATAGCCCCCAAAACCCCCCCCCCAAACCCCCCCCCCCTGGTTACGCCTATGTGTAAAGACGAATAGATGAATAGTGGATATCTTGACTATGAGAAAAGTTGGCGATGTAATGGAATGAAGTCTCGATTAAACGATACATGACGGTTGACGCAATTAGGGCTATTTTGTTTCTCGTTGACTATTTCTAGGTCCTCATACAGGTCCAATTTTAGGTAGTCTTTCTGAGGAATGTTGTGTAACAAGGAGACGTCTTCTGGGATGTTGAGAGAGTGTTTTTGTTGTTTAAGATGTTGTGAGAAAGTGGAAGTGTTCTCTCTTTTGGTGTGTTCTAGGGAACGAGAAGCTAGTGATCTACAAGTTCTACCTATATATGTGGCATCACAATCAGAGCATTGTAATTTATAGACCCCACTACGATTCATATAATGAATAGGGTCCTTAGAATCAGTAAGACACTGTCCTAGATTATTAGGGACTTTAAAATAAATATGGGTGTTATCAACTGCTCTTTTTAACAGATATTTAATGTCTCCAGCAAGACGCTCATGGTGATAAGGTAAGGAAGCATAGATGGGTTTGATGGATAAGGTAAGGAAGCATAGATTATTTTTAATCCCAACAAATATTTTTCACTACTGTTATTATTTAAATATTAACATAAAATTTATATTCTTTTGGCTGAATTAACTACACATATTAGATCCTGTCAAGGAGTGGTGTCAGTCTGGTAATGACATCCTTCCGGGGGTCATTCCGATCAGTTGTCACCTAAACTCTGCCATGTAAGGTTCTACCTACAATTTTCCAACCAATATGGTTGATGTCATGTGATGCCGGGGGTCAATCCGGAAATATTTTTAACATCCTTCAAAATCAGATAACATAATGTAACCCCAACTGTTTAAAATCAATTTAAGGGTTTTTACCCGTACATTTTGGTGGCTTAAGTATAACTATCTCTTCACTTTTTTTACCTTTGTCAAAATTTAACCTCACGTTTGCTTTACTTATAGTTATACTTATTTTAGGTGATAACACTGATGTTGGAATATTGATTCCGAAAACGTTTTGTGATACAGCCCTTTTTAGGGATTTTAAATACATATACCTTTTACAAAATAAGGTTTTTATTTTTTGTGATTTATGGTATACAGCCAGTACAGGAATTTTTCCTTGTGATATTTTGAAATCATTAATAACATCGGATCTGCAGATGACACCGCCATAATGGCAGTGAGTCTGGAAGACCTTCAAACCCTGCTGAACGCTGTAAACAACGAATGTATTGCAAAGGGTTTAATAATCAACGCAAAGAAAACAAAATGGATGGTGGTCGGAAAAATTAATATCGAAGTGACCACTTGCTACCATATAGTCATGATGTGAACAAGCCAAACTCGAGCTCAATGGTACCTAGAGCATAAAACATTGGATATTTTAAACATCCATGTTTAATTTCACATCTTATTTCTATGTTACTATGACGGATCAATTGTAAAGGGTTTTTACCCACATATTTTTTATTTTGGTGGTTAGCATGTTAGATTCACGTAAACACTGATGATGATCGGTTATCCGATCGAAAACTAGTTCTGTTCTGTAATGTAGCCCTGTTTAGGGATTTTAACAAATATACCTTTTATAAAGGATTTTATCGTTTTTGTTTCCATGTTTCTCCACCTTTCATGCATACTCCTTTGGATTAGGGTTAGATGCTACGTTACATACCCTATATACCGGGTGTCCCAATAAGAATGGCTCTCGGTCATATCTCAGGAACCGTTTATATTACAGCTTTCGGGAAAAATTTTTTATAACAAAAGTTCCATCGGGAAAAGCCTGGAAATTATTTTTATAATTGTAGGTCCACCGCTAGAGGGCGTGACTGAACATAAATTTAAAAATTAAAATTTTACAAAAAAAGGCTTATGAAATGGCACTGGAAATTAGATAATCGTATTCTTCATACAATTCTGCGCATATTTGATTTCACAAGTTTAAGTCTACCTTTGCAAATAAGAGGTGGGGGTGAGTGGGAACCTTGTTATGAACAAATAGCTGTAAGTCAGGTTCTGTTAAATAGATTTTTGCAAACTTGGTCTCGTTGAAAACAGCTCATTTTCGTCAATGTAATAGTTATAATTTTGAAACAGCCTAATAAGTAATATACCAGCTAGGAGGCGCTATTTTATTTTTGTCAGAAGTTTAGTTTTCTTTGGAAAATATTAAATTCAAGTATGCATTTTTAATCCTGTATTACAAAATTAGACCAAATTAGCAACGGAATAGCGGAAACCGCATGTCGATACCTTTTTTCTATCTTGAGATATCTTAAGAAACGTGTAAATTTTAGACATAACTGATGCTGTCACAGGTAAACGAAGTTCAGGAAATCAAAGTGGAAGCAAGTAGTGTGCTGTGGAAAAAATAGAGCGTAGCACTTGCGGAGTGCCGACAGAAGTGAATAATTCTTATAGATTCGATTATATTCGGTTCGATTCAATTCGATTAGATTTAATTTTATTTAATATATATTATGCCTATAATTTAATATACATAATATATTGGGACCGTGCAAGTTCGGCAAAGCGACACCTATTTCTACGCTCTGCAACTTTATTCGCACTTTTAATTATATTGGCCAATTATATTAGTCCTGATTACTGGATAATTGTCAAGGCCATAGTCCAAAACAAATAAGAAGAAAAAATAAGATTCAGGTTATGTTATTAAAACGTAAACAATTGTATGTAGTAAATAAAATTAGTTATTAAAATGCAGTACTGCAAGCAAAATACAATTAATTAAATTTACCTTTATATAATAATTGCATATCAGAATAATATTGTAAAGCAACATATAATTTTTATTCTTCAATGACAGTAGATATGAAATGTATCAATTTGACAATTTCAATTGACAATATGAATTATTTAAGAAAGTTGCAATATTTCTCCGCTATTCGCGCACGATCGTTTCTCAATTCCCTTCCAAGTACTTGCACGCCGCGAATACCCAATTTAATACATAATATATACTAGTGATTTTACCCGTTAATTTTAGAATTATTAAATATAAAGTTACATAAAACTTTAAATTATTTTTCTTAAGGTGAAACAGTAGCGATCAACAGGTAGCGAAAACGCGTTCCAAGTTTGCGGCTGTAATTTTGAATATTTTTTCGAGATATTTGGCACACGTATTCGTAATATAATAAAGAATGGCGATACAGAACCCAATTTGAAAAATATATTAATATGTGGAAATTACTCTGTAATTAAATACAATATTAAAAAAACGAGGCTGTACCGCCATTAAGAAGAACCAGAAAATACACTTTCTTCAAATAAACTTTTTTATCCGATGCCTAGATTTTGTGTCATTTTGGAACTACTAATGAAATAAAAAATTTTAGTAGTTCCAAAATGACACAAAATCTAGGCATCGGATAAAAAAGTTTATTTGAAGAAAGTGTATTTTTTTGTTCTTCTTAATGGCGGTACAGGCTCGTTTTTTTAATATTGTATTTAATTACAGAGTAATTTCCACATATTAATATATTTTTCAAATTGGGCTCTGTACCGCCATTCTTTATTATACCGGGTGTCCACTTATATTTTCCCCCATTTTAACTGCCTATAACTTCTAAACGGTTCAAGATAGAAATATGCGGTTTTCGCTGAAATGTTTTATTTTAGTAAAAGTTTTGTCTGAATGGTTTGAATTTTTTATATCTCTTTCAAATACGAAATAAAAAATGGCGGATTTTTGAAAAAAACTTTGTTTTTTTTTTAATGGAACACCCAGTATATTTTTTTGTAAATTGAAAGAAAGGTCATTCACCTATCCAGCGATATAAAGTTTTTCAAAATCGGTTGTCAAATCACTGAGTAATTAATTTTTAAAATGCGGGGTGCAACGTGGATATCACATACCTAAATAACATAACTGAGCAAAATGATATTATGTTATGTGATTTCCACATTGCATCTCTCATTTTAAAAATTAATTGCTCAGTGATTTGACAACCGATTTTGAAAAACTTTATATCGCTGGATAGGTGAATGACCTTTCTTTCAATTTACAAAAAAATATACTGGGTGTTCCATTAAAAAAAAGTCAACAAAGTTTTTTTCAAAAATCCGCCATTTTTTATTTCGTATTTGAAAGAGATATAAAAAATTCAAACCATTCAGACAAAACTTTTACTAAAATAAAACATTTCAGCGAAAACCGCATATTTCTATCTTGAACCGTTTAGAAGTTATAGGCAGTTAAAATGGGGGAAAATATAAGTGGACACCCGGTATAATAAAGAATGGCGGTACAGAGCCCAATTTGAAAAATATATTAATATGTGGAAATTACTCTGTAATTAAATACAATATTAAAAAAACGAACCTGTACCGCCATTAAGAAGAACAAAAAAATACACTTTCTTCAAATAAACTTTTTTATCCGATGCCTAGATTTTGTGTCATTTTGGAACTACTAAAATTTTTTATTTCATTAGTAGTTCCAAAATGACACAAAATCTAGGCATCGGATAAAAAAGTTTATTTGAAGAAAGTGTATTTTCTAGAAAGTCATTTGGCAACCGATTCTAAAAAATTTTTAATCGCTGGATAGGTAAATGATAGTTTTTTCAAGACACAAAAAAATATACTGGGTGTTTTAATAAAAAAAGGCAACAACGTTTTTTTTTTTCAAAAATCCGCCATTTTTTATTTAAAAGCGATATAAAAAATGGTCACTTACCTAAAAACTTGAAAAAATGGTCATTTATCTATCCAGCGATATAAATTTTTTTAAAATCGGTTGTCAAATGATTGAGCAATTAATTTTTAAAATGAGAGATGCAATGTGGAAATCACATAACTTGCTTAGTTATGTTATTTAGGTATGTGATATCCACGTTGCACCTCTCATTTTAAAAATTAATTACTCAGTGATTTGACAACCGATTTTGAAAAACTTTATATCGCTAGATAGGTGAATGACCTTTCTTTCAATTTACAAAAGAATATACTGGGTGTTCCATTAAAAAAAAGTCAACAAAGTTCTTTTAAAAAATCCGCCATTTTTTATTTAGTATTTGAAAGCGATATAAAAAATTCCATCCATTCAGACAAAACTTTTACTAAAATAAAACATTTCAGTGAAAACCGCATATTTCTATCTTGAGCCGTTTAGAAGTTATAGGCAGTTAAAATGGGGGAAAATATAAGTGGACACCCGGTATTACGAATACGTGTGCCAAATATCTCGAAAAAATATTTAAAATTACAACCGCAATCTTGGAACGCGTTTTGGCTACCTTTTGATCGCTACTGTTTCCTCTTAATAAAGTAACCAATATTTTTTTAAATTTGGCGAATAATTTAATTACTGATGAAGTATAGTAAATACTTCGTGTAAATTTGAATCGTAAATAATGCATGGAGTTCATTTATTAATAGATAGGTACTCCCGGTAAAGGGGAGACCCTTATACAAAAGTGACCTTTTTAAAGTTGTTAATACATTATTCCTTTTAACCTTCTTCTTCTTCAGGTTGCTTCCCCTATCGGAGGTTGGAAATCATCATCGCTATTTTAATTTTATTGGCCGCACTTCTGAATAATTCTAATGAGCTGCAACTTTTAACCTACATATCATCAAATTCACAAGGAAAAAGTTTTCCTCTAGTTGGCTGTATACCATGTGATACAAAAAACAATAATCCTGTATAAAAGGTATATTTAAAAAACCCTCAAAAGGGCCACATCAAATTCACATAACTAGTTTTCGACTGGTTTACCAGTCATCATCAGTGCTTACGTGCAATGTACATGCTAACCACCAAGATGGTATTATACAAAAATATGTGGGTCAAAGCCCACTGAAAGTAGTCCGTCAAGGAAACATAGGTATACAATGCTACCTTAAGCCTGAATGTTTAAAATATTATCTAATTTGCCCTAGGTAACATCTGAGATCTGGATATGACTTGTTCACATGTTGGAAGTGAGACGGCAAGTGACTTGCCGTCACTTGTGACGTCGAAAAAGCTGTTTTCAACGAGACCAAGTTTGCAAAAATCGATTTAGCAGAACCGGACTTAAAACCATTTTTTCATAACAAGGTTCCCACTCCCCCCCACCTCTTATTTGCAAAGGCAGACTTAAACTTGTGAAATCAAATATGCGCAGAATTTTATGAAGAATACGATGCTCTAATTTCCAGTGCCCTTTCATAAGGCAAATTTTGTAAAATTTTGATTTTTAAATTTTTGGTATTTAGTTACGCCCTCTAGAGGTGGACTTACAATTATGAAAATAATTTCCAGGCTTTTCCCGAGGCAACTTTTGTTATAATTTTTTTCCCTAAAGCTGTAGTATAAACGGTTCCTGAGATATGGCCGAGAGCCATTCTTATTGGGACGCTCGGTACAAGTAATAAATAAATACGAAATAAATAAATAAATAAATAGTGCAAATAAATCGAAGAGAAAATACAGAAATATTCAAACAATTTGTACAATCAGTACATGAAGAGAGAAAAAACAAGCACAACAAGAAGAAAGAAAAAAATAATGCAAAAATATTAAATAGTATCTTACATCTATATGTAGCGGAACTTCCGTATAGTTTGTGTCAGTATCAGTCCTGGTAATTTCTGGTACCTCAGAAATTGAGGCTTTCTTAATGGAAAACGCAGTTTGCGCAGCTTGCTGCTGTTGTTTAAGGCTAGCATGTTGCGGGGTTGTGGGGTTACTTGACGTGGGGGTGTTCTTAGCACTTCCAGATTCTATACAAAAATATTAATAAATGGCAAAATCATTTATTCATTTATTTACGTTACTTATTTTAATTTTACAATTTATTAAAAATTTCAAAAGATTAACTTTTAAGATTATTTTCCAGATTTTGTGTTTCATCTTCCAGAATAAGGTCAACTAAAGATTTGTCTATCATCATTTTTCTCCTTTTTCATATTTTTTATTTTTATTTTGTATTTTTCATATTTTTGTATTTTTTATATTGTTATTATTTTTCGTATTTCTTGTTCACATTTTTTGTTTTAACAAAATGGTACTTTTAATTTTTATTTTTTCTTGTTTCTTATTTTTCATATTTTTTCTGTTTTTCCATATTTTATGAATATTCGATATTATTTTTATTTTTTATATTTTTATTGTTTCTCATGTTTTTGTTTTTCATTTTTCTTTTGTGATTTTTGTATTTTGTTTAATGTTTGTACTTTTCTTTTTAATTTTTTCCTCTTTGTTGTTTTTCATATTTTTTTATATTAATTCTGTATTTTTTATATTTTTGTACATTCCATATTATTTTTATATTTTCGTAATTTTTATATTTTTCACATGTTTACTATTTTTATATTTTATTTACTCATTTTAGTTACTTAATTATCTACTACCAACTAAACCAGTTGTTTAAAATATTTCAAGTTGTATTGAATATGAGTCATTATTATCGAAATATTTATAATATATCTAGAAATCTCATACAGAAGTAAATACTTCAAGTTCTATACTGGTATAAAATCGTTTATTAAAAACTTCATAAAATGTCATCCAAAAAAATTGCAAAACGTTTTCGTTCTAATTCAAAACATCTTCAGTGCATTCTGCTGAGTAATTCGAACTAGCACACTATTTAAAGTGGTAACCTCATAATATAGTCTGTTCGCTAAACTCAGACGCAACTTTCTAGATGTTTTGTCGGTAATTTTACCAATTTTAGTAAAATTGGCAAAAAATAATTACTAAATAGTTAATAATCACTAAATACTTAGTAATTTTGCCAATTTTTGCAAAATTGGCAAAAAACAAAAAAATTATCGACTAAAATATCTAGCCAGTTGCGTCTGAGTTTAGCGAACCGACTATATATGGTTTACATAGTATATTTTAAGAAAATATGGTTACTACAAGTCGATGTTAGTATATTAAATTGAATACATGCTCAAAGGGCAACATGTTTCCCTGCTCGAAAATACTAGGTTCTTGCCAGTTCAATGGGCACAGACCAACTAGATTTTCCCATTGATTTTATATCTAGAAATTTTTGTACCTTACCAGAAAACGAGGGTTTCCTCTTTCTCAAACTGAAGTTTCCTATAGTTTGAGCGAACTTGGCCATGTTCTCGTTCGATGGAATTATTTTAGGCACTCTCTTTCTTGTGTCTTTGGGGGTTTCCACCATGACAAAGCTATCTTGTTCGGTTTGCATCAGTTCAGTTTCTTCTGGCACTTCTGGTGTAGGACACGATACCTAGAGAATACATTTATAAAATTAATGAATATGATCAAAGAGAATGATATAACCTAAGCAATTGGACTAACCCATTAAAACCATGTTTTTCCATGTATGTTCAATATAAGGTAGATTCGACATCTTTGGAAAGACAATATTTTCCCCGTAACAGAAGGTGTACCTTTTTTAGTATATATTGCAAAATTTTTCGGTTACAATAGACATTCCAGATGAATCACGACAGATTTATCTCTCTCTTCACATGAAGTCTCAAATATAGAAGAACACAAAGAAAGTAAAACCAGCATTACCAATAATAGTGGATGCAATAATTTTTTTTAATAAAACGCATGAAAAGGTTGTAAAAACTAAAGCATCCTTCTAGATAAAAATAATAAACAATGAAAACATCAAAATTAATACAAATGATCAAAACAGTTATAGAGCTATAATTAATCTGATGACAGAATATTCATTTTATATCTACGAAAATAAGCAAGAGAGGCTCAAGAAAGTTGTACTCATGTGATACAAAAACGATTGTATATGACTTGTAGTGCAGGGGATACAGAATAATTGAGGTAGTGAAATCATAATTGATATAGGTATTATAGTAGGAGAATAGAAAAAATAATTTTCTAATCGACTTTTTAGAGGCATAATTATTTTTCTATCGGGTTTAAACTCATATAAATCAAAGAAAATATTTAAAATGGTATATATAATATTTTATATAATAATTAACTTAAAATATGAATTTTAATTATATTACCTTTTAATTATTTATTAAAAAAATTGAAAGAAGATACGTAATAACAGACGGGTTTCGAACTCAGGACCTCTCGATCTCCAGTCTACCACTCTGCCACTGAGCTACCACGTATCGATTCGTTAACATACTTTAAAATGGTATTTAAATGTCATTGCATTAGTCAAATTTTTAAAATAGTATAGAAATAGTGACAAAGACCAAGCCAAGTATATAAAAACGTTTTAATAACATTCAGGTCGATTTTGCAGATTCTGCAAAATACCTGGGGTTACATTTAGATAAGAGACTGCGTTGGAAAGTTCACATTAAAAAGAAGAGAGAAGAACACAAACACAACATAAAATTTGAAAAGATAAACTGGATATTTGGAAGGCATTCTAAACTATCCATTAATAAGAAACTACTGATTTACAAACAAAGACCAATATGTTAGTGATGTTGAAAAAGTAACTATTCGTTACAAAGTACTCGTTACTTACGAATACCGAAAGTAACGATTATTATACAGAGAGGAAAATCGTTACTTTTATTACTCTGATTACTTCGCTACTTTGTACCAATCGTATCAGAGCGAGTAACGACTATTGTATCTATCTTGATTACTTTGATTACTCTGATTACTTCGTACCAATCGTATCAGGGAAAGATAGATGGCAGATGGTAGATGGCAGATGGCAGAAGAAGCATCGGAAGAAGACGAATTTCATGGTTGAAGAACCTGAGAAAGTGGTTTGGATGCAGCTCGAAACAACTATTTAGAGCTACTGCCTCAAAAATTAAAATAGCTATGATGATTGCCAACCTCCGTAGCGGAGATGGCACCTGAAGAAGAAGAAATCGTATCAGAGCGAGTAACGACTATTCCATCTACTTTGATTACTTCGTACTTCGTGAAGGTTGTTATTATATCGGAATACCTATACCTATACAAAATACCTACCTACTGAGAAATACCATTCTCGATATGATTACCGGTACTCAAATGCAAAAGTAACAAAAGTAATCATAGTAATCAAATCATTTTTATCTCTTAAACAGATCGGTGAAGGTCGTTGTTCTATCGGAATACCTATACAAAATAGCTACCTACTGAGAAATACAATTCTAGATATGATTACCGGTATTCAAATACAAAAGTAACAAAAGTAATCATAGTAATCAAAGTAACGAATACTGTAAATGATTACTTCATACAAAATACCTACCTACTGAGAAATACGATTCTCGATATGATTACCGGTACTCAAATACAAAAGTAATAATAGTAATCAAAGTAACGAATACTGTAAATGATTACTTTATACAAAAGTAACGATTTGTAACGAATACTCGAAAGTAACTATATTCCACATCACTACAATATGGACATATGGACATACAGCTCTGAGGATGCGCCAGTAAGAACAGCATTGAAGCAATACAAATATTTTAGAATAGGGTACTAAGGATCAGCATCAATACTCCATGGTACTTAAAAAACAGCTGCATCCACTGAGATATGGAGATGAATACAGGAGATAGCTCAAGACTCTTTTGAGTTAGTGCAGTGAAGTACGTTAGTGTAAAAGCAGAACATTGTGCGAGCTTAATATTATACCAGTGTAAATATTCAAGTTTATAATGAGTTAGTATCTATAGAAACATTACTGAAACTATACTTCTTAAAATAACAACTGTGCAATGAACTGTCAACATGGATGGAATGGCCCCGTTCCATTCAAATAGTGAAGCGAGATTGCGGCCAACATACAAGTGAGAGGTCCTAGAGAGAGACAGAGCATGCCAGGGAAAATTTGCTACAACTACCACCAGAGTTGCCAGATGTGATTTTATAAATCCCCCACTTAAAAACTGAAATTCTCTCAAATTAAGCTCAAATCCCCCAAATTAAAATGTTTTCCGCATTTTAATAAATTAGTAGTCAAATGTAGAGAACAGTAAACCAAAATTATACTACTTGTCAACAGAGGGCCCTGGAAATAATTCATAGGTCCTATCTTTTTCGATTATATCAGAGTATAATATATACAGTTCTATGTGTACATTCGCAAATTTAATTTCCCATGACCCCTTATAATCTTCCATAACTCTCTCCCCAAAAAATCCCCCAACCATTTCTGCTTAGAAAAATTCCCATAGACGCTTTTAAATAACTCCAAGATTGTAGGAAAATACCCCAATCTGGCAACCCTGACTACTTTGTTTACGAAAGATGGTGATTATCTTCCTTCTTTCCCTGGCTATTGCTCTCTCATCCTGGCCGCATTCAATTCACTTCATGCCCATTCCATCCGTGTTGACAGTTCATTGCAACTGTGACGATTTGGGTTAGAATAGAACTGCTCATTGATATTCTTGATCAAAATGTAGTACAATGTACCCTCAACTTGGTGTAAAAAAATTAATTACCTTCATTTCAGTCTCTTCCGAATACTTGGATTTAATCACATAATTCTCCGCCAGTCTATCCACTCTTAACGTTATATTAGCTGCCGAAATCGACTTGATGAACTTGGCTACTTGCGTCACTGTCTGGACAGTGCGATTCTCCACGGCCACCACGATGTCGTTCGGCCTTAGGCCGGATCTGTAAGCAGTACTGTGCTGTGACACGCTGTCCACCAGCACTAGACCTTGTTCTTGTTTAAAAATTACGCCTAGTTGAGCTTGTCGTACCTTCGTCATGGTTATTTCGAGGGTCATGTACAGGTTGTCGTCTCTTTGGTAGAGAGAAATCCAGGGAATTATGTCTACAATTGAAGATATAGGTGAGTCGGCTAAAGTCCGCCAAGAGTGGTCCAAAATTTTATGGCGGGTTTAATCCAAAAAGGTTCCATGCCCCGAGCTCGAAGAGACAATAAATTCTCGAAAGTCGATTGCGCGAGGATGCGCCAATGTTGCCAAATCTACGGAATGAAATTAAATTTTGTTCTTTCTTGTATTAATAAATAAAATAGGGTTGGATATGACTTAAGGCTGTATGGCACTATGCATTTTCTTGTATCATTTCTAATATCGTTTCTGATATTAGAAAGTTATATACATTTTCTTGTATCGTTTCTTGTACGTACATGTGTGCCCTGTATGACACTATGCAAGTTCTTGTATCGAAAATTATATGAAATTCGGCACGTGATTGGTCGAAATTTTGTTTGTCACTCTGTGTCACGTTACATTGGTATGGTAGTACGGCGTCTAAGCTGATTTTAATTTTAAGGATTTTATAAAATTTATAAACTTATAAATTTACCATTTTAATGTTAACCAGAATTTTTACGTTGACTGTTTCGAGGTTGATTATTTGTGTTTTTATTTTGTTTTGATATTTGTGCTAAAATATTTGCATTATAATTATCTTCAGTTTGATCCAAATTAGGAACTATTGTATTTTCCTCTATTAAAAAATTATGCAACATGAAATGCAAAGTTATAGTTTGGACTTTACTATTTCTTTATTAGGAGCTAAATATATGGTTATTAGTAGAACAGTAGTCCATATATTAAGTATCAATATAAGATTTATAAATAATACCTACAAAAACACAAATAAATTCATCAAGACATAAATATGATCTCATTTTCAGCCGCCATTATGACATTTAGATGTTTTACCAGCAGGTTTCACGTTTTTGCTCTTTGCGCAGAAATTGGCGCAATTCTTGTACAAGAATCTGTGTCTGACACAAATTCTTGTATCGTTTCTGATATCTTTTCTTGTATCTGTGTATGACACTAAGCATTTTTTTGAAATATCAGAAACGATATCAGAAACAATACAAGAAAATGCATAGTGTCATACAGCCTTTACATATGACACGAAATTACAAACAAAATAGTTGTAGACTTCGGTCCTTGACAAATGACAAATAATGATAATTACCGACTGAGTATTTTTTAATAAACATTTAAGTATTATCGTAAATTTATTTTGGTCAATTCGCGGTGTGCAAGTACTTGGAAAGGGAAACGAGAAACGACCGTGCGCGAGTCGCGGAGAAATATTGCAACTATCTTAAATAATTCATATTGTCAATTGAAATTGTCAAATTGACGTATATTTCATACCTTCTGTCAATGACTTAGAAAAATTATATATTGCTCCACAATATTGATATGATATGCAATTATTATATAAAGGTAAATTTAATTAATTGTATTTTGCTTGCAATACTGCATTTTAATAACGGATTTTATTTACTACATACAATTGTTTACGTTTGCTAAACATAACCTGCATCTTATTTTTTTCTTCTTATTATTTTTTTGGACTATGGTCTTGACAATTATCCAGCAACCAGGACTAATATAATTGGCCAATATAATTAAAAGTGCGAATAAAAGTACAGAGCGTAGAAATAGAGGTCGCTTTGCCGAACTTGCACGGTCCCAATAATTACAAGATATGATTAATAGACGATTAAAAGTCATACTCACATCCTCACATCAAATTACAGTTCGTCAATAATAGCAATGTCTCTGAGTTTTGACAAAAATATAAATTTGGAGGGGAGGATCCGTCAGTAGCCCGAATATACTCAGTTCCGTATATCGTTTTGGTCTGATGAGAAAATTGTTGAAACTACATTTTAGTTGATAAAGAATTTTGCACTGTGACTTCCAGTTACATTTCATATATTATAAATCATATGCAACCGTATTTTATTTATTAATACAAGAAAGAAGAAAATTTAATTTCATTCCGTAGACTTGGCAACAGCGCATCCGCGCGCAATCGGCTTTTGAGTATTTATTGCTTCTTCGAGCTTGGGACAAAGAACCTTTTTGGATTAAAACCGCCATAAAATTTTCGACTGCTCTTGGCGCACTTTAGCCGGTGAGTCTTAAGGTGGATTTTCACAGATCCGATGTCCGACGGTACGATCATACGATAGAAATTTCAGAGAATTTCATTGGCTGAAAAGTGACAGTTGGGTTTTCGTACGAAATTAAAAAGTCATCGGAAGAAGTTAAAATTATTTTAACTTTTGCACGAAAATCGGATGAATTTTGACATTGACATTCTATCTTGAACGTCTTGAACTTTAACTTTACTTTTGTGAAGTGTTTATGTTTTTGATATATTGAAATGGAACAACAAAATCGTAATTATAAATGGATGTTGTTCTGAAACTATTTTTTTGTGGCATTTTTGTAATTAACTATTTTTAATGAGAAATAAGCCACAATTTTAATAAAAAAATGATTTTATTTTTTAGTAAAATTGTGGCTTATTTCCCATTAAAAACAGTTAATTATAAATGGATGTGATGGTACTTCTAACAATAACTCACATTTTTATCCTCTTCAAACAGATAATTTGACGAATCCATGATGATCCAAACAATAATAAGAATAAAATCGAAATAAAACTATCTATCTGTACCTGTTCAATATCCAACAGCAAACATTTGTATCAAATATCAATCCATGGAATAATCTGACATATTACCCAAATGTCAAAAAATTTCGGATACGACAATCAAATATAATCGTACGAAAAAATTTCGTATTTCGTGTCTTCGGATATCGGATCTGTGAAAATTAGCCTTTATCCATTTAGTATTACATATTTACAAACTGGTCTGGCAATAGGCTGTTCAATAAGTTTTGCGGTTCGATTAGCCTAAATTTTTTTATGTTGGTGCACTCTTCATATTAACGTATGTGAAGTTACATTTCAATCTGTATTCTTTGTTTTCAAGTTCAAGTCATTTAGCATCGACGTGTCGCAGTATTTTTTAAAATGGGAAAAATCAAGTGTTGTGCAGTGATTGAATTTTTATTTTGAAAGGTTTAAAAGCAAAGGAAATTGATGACAGAATGTTGAAAATATATAAGGTCTCTTCGCCATCAATTAGTACAGTAGAAAGATGAATTGACGAATTTAAACGTGGTCGTACAAGCCTTGAAGACGATTCATGTCAAGGACGTCCAAAAACAGCAATAACACCAGAAATCCTAGAAAAAATACAAACTGACTGACGGAAGAAGAGAGCCAGGTCGAAGAACGTCATGGCTTAAACACCTGAGAGAATGATTTAACAGATCCTTTGCATCCCTTTTCCGAGCTGCTGTCACCAAAATTACTATAGCCAATTTGATAGCAAACGCTCGATAATCGAGCACGGCTCATGAAGAAGGCTGACAGAGATTTAGTAGAAGCCCTAGGTATCTTACTGGGCAATGTAGGCAATATTTTGACGAAAGTATTGAGTTTCAGAAAGCTGTGTTCACAATGGGTGTCGCATTCGCTAACAATGGAACAAAAACACATTGAAATGTGACTTTCTCAACAACATTTAGTGTTTTCGAAAGGATAAAGCGGATTTTGTGCTTCGATTCATCACTACGAATGAGACTTAAGTCTATCTCCATGAACTGATTCAAAACAAGAGGATAAAGAGTGGTGTGAACCTGGTTCTTTGGTTCCTAAACGAGTTGGTGTTCAGAAATCGAAATGGATTGAATGGAAATCGAAATCATCATCATTCTCTTTGCCTTATCCCTATGCGGGGTCGGCTTCCCTAATTGCATTTCTCCACACAATTCTATCTTGGGCCATATCAATGTTAATCCCCTTTACCAACATGTCCTGCCTTATCGTCTCCCCCCAGGTCTTCTTTGGTCTTCCTCTCCTACTCCTTCCAGGAATCTGCACTTCAGCTATTCTTCGTATTGGGTGGTTAACGTCTCGACGTTGAACATGACCAAACCATCTTAACCTATGCTCTCTCATTTTGGCATCAATTGGTGCCACACCTAGACTTCCCCTAATATACTCATTTCTAATTTTATCCTTCTTTGTCACTCCACTCATCCATCTAAGCATTCTCATTTCCGCCACATGCATTCGCTGTTCCTCTTTCTTTTTCACTGCCCAACATTCAGTTCCGTACATCATAGCTGGTCTTATGGCTGTTTTATAGAATTTTCCCTTCAGCTTCATTGGAATTTTTCTGTCACACAACACACCACTCGCTTCTTTCCACTTCATCCATCCAGCCCTAATTCTACTGCATGCATCTCCATCTATTTCTCCATTACTCTGTAATACCGATCCTAGGTACTTAAAACTATTGCTTTTTACAATCATTTCACCATCCAAAGATACCATTTTATTTGTAGTAGCTCCATCTTTAAATGAACATTCCAAATACTCTGTTTTTGTCCTACTAAGTTTTAAACCTTTTTCCTCCAGAGCTTGTCTCCACTGTTCCAGTTTTTGTTCTAAGTCTCTTTCACTATTTCCTACTAACACGACATCATCAGCATACATTAAGCACCATGGAATGTTACCCTGTATTTTCGCTGTTATCTGGTCCAAAACTAATGAGAATAAATACGGACTAAGCACAGAACCTTGATGCAATCCTACTTTCACATGAAATTTATCAGTCTCTCCCACACCTGTCCTAACACTAGTCGTTACTCCCTCATACATATCCCTCACAATCTTTACATATTCACCAGGGACTCCTTTCTTATTGAGTGCCCACCACAGAATCTCTCGAGGAACTCTATCATATGCTTTCTCAAGATCAATGAATACCATATGAGCGTTTGTTTCTTTACTCCTGTATTTTTCCATCAACTGCCTTATAGTGAAAATTGCATCTGTTGTTGATCTACCCTGCATAAAGCCAAATTGGTTCTCGGATATTTCGGTCTCTTCACGTATCCGTCTATCAATTACTCTTTCCCATATTTTCATGGTGTGGCTAAGCAGTTTTATAGCCCTGTAGTTTGTACATTGTTGTATATCTCCCTTGTTTTTGTAAACAGGTACCAGTATACTGCTTCTCCATTCGTCTGGCATTTGTCCAACTTCCATAATTCTATTAAATAGACCTGCTAGCCACCTTGTTCCTGTCTCTCCCAATGCTCTCCATACTTCCCCAGGAATATCATCTGGTCCTACCGCTTTTCCTTTCTTTATTTTTTGAAGCGCTTGAGCCACTTCCTCATTGGTTATTTTGGTGACCATTGCTGCTACTGTCTCCGTTGACTCTACAGGCTGTCTGTCAAATTCTTCATTTAATAAGCTGTCAAAGTACTTTCTCCATCTCTTTTTGACATCCCTTTCGTGAACTAGTATTTTATTATTTTCATCTCGGATACATCTAATCTGATTAAAATCTTTTGCTTTCTTTGCTCTCTGTTTGGCTATTTTATATATCTTCGTTTCGCCTTCCCTGGTATCAAGTTGATCGTATAGGTTTGAATACGCTTCTGCTTTAGCTTTTGCTACTGCTACTTTCGCTTCCTTTTTGGCGACCATATAGTTTTGAAGATCTATGTCCGATCTGGTTTCTTGCCACTTTTTATATAATTTTCTCTTCTCTTTTATTTTTCCTTGTACTTCATTTGACCACCACCAAGTCTCTTTATCTTCAAACTTCTTTCCTGACGTTTTCCCAAGTATTTCAATAGCCGTCTCTCTAATAATATTGGCCATTTTTCTCCAAATTGTGTTAGGGCTTCCTTTCATGTTCCAACATATTTTTTCTACTATTCTTTCCCTGAATAGACCTTCCTTCTCATCTTTTAGCATCCACCACTTGATTTTTTGTGGTCCTCTCCGATATTTTTGTTTAGTTTCGCTTTTTACTTCGATGTCCAGAACAAGCAGCTTATGTTGTTGGCTTACTGTCTCACTAACTATTACCTTGCAGTCCTTGCATTCACGTATGTCTTCTTTCCTTATCATGAAGTAGTCTATTTGGGATTGATGTTGTCCACTTTTGTAGGTAATAAGTTGAGTTTCTCTCTTTTTAAAGAATGTGTTAACAATCGCCATATCCAATGCTGTTGCTAATTCTAGCATGTCATCTCCAGCTTCATTTCTAGTTCCAAAGCCTAATCCCCCATGTATTGTTTCATATCCTGTCTTGGCTTGGCCCACATGTGCATTGAAATCACCTCCTATTATAACTTTCTCCTCCGCTGGAATATCACTCAGTATGTCTCCCAATTGATCATAGAAAGCTCTTCTTTCATTCTCACCCAGACCTGTTTGAGGAGCATACACACACACAACATTCAATACCTCTTTATCAATTACAAATTTCACTGACATCATTCTATCACTCGTTCTTACAACTTCTACTACGTTATCTTTCATTTCACTATCAGCAATTATACCAACTCCATTTCTAGTGTTACTACTCCCTACATACCACAATTTATATCCATCACCTAGTTCTTTCGCCCTTTGTCCTTTCCACCTAGTTTCTTGAATACAAGCAATTTGAACTCTTCTTCGTTTGAGCGCATCCACTAACTCCAGACTCTTACCTGTAAGACTACCAAGATTCCAAGACCCTATCCTGATTTTTCTAACCTGTAATGGTGTTCCCCCTGAGATAGTCCTCACCCGGAGATCCGAATGGAGGCTCATTTTACTTCCGGAACATTTTACCTCAGGAGATGCCATCATTTCAGTATAAGTTTTTATTTCGTTTGGAGAAGGTCTTTTCATTATTATGGCCTGAAAAGATTTTTGGATATTTGATGCCTGAATGCCTTTTCTATCAGCACCATACCCTGCCCTGTCCTGCACGTTTAGCCAATACACCACCAATGCAACCAAAGTGCAGTATTACCCCACACCCGCCTGCATTTTTCTGTATAGGCCAGGATCCCTACTGTAAGGACTGCCCTATAAGCCAATGTATTGTTGCCCGTATCCCGCCACTAGGAGGCACGTACTTCATTCGGGATACCTAACGAAATGGATGGAAACGAATACCTAACGAATTAGGATACCTAACGAATGGAAATCGAAATGCGAAACGAATTTTGTCTGTGGAATACTTGCTAACTGGTAAAACAATAAATTCTGAATATTACTCTGTTTTAGATTGTCTGAAGGAAAAAATTAGTGAAAAAGACCTGGTTTGTAAAAGAAAAAATCCTTTTTCATCAGGACAATGCATCGGGGTGTCATATGAGCATTTTGACAATGGCTAAAATCCATGCGACATCCACCGTATTCACCAGATTTGACCCCTAGCGACTTCCATATGTTTCAATACCTAAAAAATTAATGCGTGGAAAGCGTTTTTCATCAAATGATGAGGGCAAAACAGCTGTGCAAGCTTCCAGCCATCCCATGAATTAGAATCTCGTTGGAACAAGTTTACTGATGTTCAGAGAGAAAATACCATAAAAAGAATATAATAGAATAGAGAATAGAACCATAAAATTGTGTTTTTCTTATCGAACCGCAAAACTCATTGAACAGCCTATTAACAATTTAAGAGAACATATAAAACAGACATTCAAAACTTACCTACTGACATGGTGCAATAAATATTTTGAACTATTGGCGGCAAAGATAATCTGGACACTTCAACACAGGTCACCTCTAGTTGACCTTGGGGAACTATCTCATTATCTTCTGCATCCAACTGAGATGGATCCGTTTTCACGAAGAACGGCTTATACCTAGAAGATAAGCGAGTGGTCTATGAAGTTTTTAATGAAATCTACATCCATATAGACATATCTTAAAGCATATTTATGCTACACAGGGAAGCATTCGATAACCTATGTATATGTTACGGGTAAAGTTACGTAAACGGGTAATTCTAGGATTACCCGGGTAAAGTGCGAAGTACTCGCGAGATATCGATAATATCCGATAGTAAGTCCAAAATATATTTTAAATAGTTCAAATTTCGGGCTTTACTCCGAGTAAAACACATTCTAGCTGCTGCCTCTTGGTTAAATGCTTAATTGGGTATACTAGTAATGACAAGGCCGTAACTGTTTGAAAGATATCTTAATTTAAGAAAAAAACGCATTTTACAAAAGTTAGGAAAGTAAAACTATAAATACTGCAGAAATAAAAATTATAATCTACTTGTTAAAACAAGACAAGCTGCTGTACTTGGCGAGTACTTCGGACTTTACCCAGATAATCCTAGAATTACCAGTTTACCTAACTTTACCAGTAACTTATATACTGTCTCAAAAAAATGACAATCCAAAAATGTACAGTATAGAACTTAAACAATTTGTTTTATTTAATTTCTGACTTACCTTAATTTGTAATTTGGCAGGGTATGTTTCCTTTTTATCGCTTTCTTAATCTGATTAACTATGAGATTTGTAATGTTGGACTGTAATTGTCTTCCTTGAAAATGAGATTCAACTTGTAGATCCAGAACAGGATCAGAATAAAAGCTGAAAGACCAATGGGTATACGGTTGTCTCGAAAACTGTAGTCTCGCTTTGCCGCTTATTTTTTTCACTAGAAGCAAAATAGAAATATACACTATTTTCACTAATAGAAATATTGTAGAAGGCCTTCGCTTCTATCCGTATTTGTCATTATTGCTACATAATAAAATAAGGTAGAATATAGGTAGAATATTTAAATATATTTACCACCGAGTCAGTGCGTTTTGGTTCAATTCAGTCTTCTTGCAAAGCCTCTTTGATAATGAGTAAACCTAGAAACAGGGGATGGCAAGAGACTCGAATCGAATCAAAAGGAAACCCCATTTTTATTTAAAATAAGGCATGTCTGTTGTTTGCCTCATGTTGTTTCACTATATGACAGCTACTTTTCATATTTTTTTCCTTGATTTGTATTTCCATCCATTGACATCCTTTTCGGCCCTTTTTAATGGCTGTATCAACTAAACTGTTTATCTTTCGATAAGTACCAATATGGATTGGGTTTGTAGTTCCACCTTTTCTTCGTTTTTTTTACTTAGTTTCTTAGTTTTTGTTACTCCTTTAAAATTTCCTGTAACTGGCTGTATACCATTAATTTAAAATAACTACATACTTATAAGAATAGCAACTTCAACCTAGACATTACCCTCATCATGTTTAATAGTTTAAGAAAAATCTACTTTTTTTCTCTACCCTAAATGCATTTGATCATATGGGCAAATTATTCTTTTTCAACTATTAAAACAAAAAATAAGATATTTATTTTATTTTAACATACACTTCATGTATGGTTGGTTGCCTATCTTTAGTAATACACTTAATACAACCCCACTGACAATTGGTTTTTTAAATAACGTTATTTTCACTCCGTATATTATCCTTGGTAGCTTAATAGTGAATACTTGTAATCCCAGCACATGGTGTTTGTTGTTATTATCGTATTTTACCACAAATAAAAATTTTTAAAACTATTGGCTAGTGTACCTAACTACATATCAGTTCACACACCCTCATGTTGGACCGTCTGTCTCGTGCTGTCATCAGTCAGAAACGCTTTCTTACCTGTCACCTGTAATCAGTTGGCTTTTACCTTTCGCTTTGTGAAGACAGAGAAATCAACTCAACCACCCACATACACGTGGTATAGTCATATCATGCTTTGAGGTATATCTTGTTTAAATTTCACCCATCGCCAGGGTATAATATATAGAGTGTCCCAAAAGTAGTGGAACAGTCGAATATTTCGCGAACTAAACATCGGATCGAAAAACTGAAAAATATGTGTTCAATCATTTTCAAAAATCTATCCAATGACACCAAACACCAATCCCCACTACACCCCCTGGAGGTGGGGTGGGGGTAACTTTAAAATCTTAAATAGAAACCCCCAGTTTTTCTTGCAAATTTGGATTCGTTACATAAAAGTAGGCAACTTTTATTCAAGACGTTTTTTCGAACTGTGGATAGATGGCGCTATAATTGGGAAAAACGATTTATCCTGATGCCATAGGTAAATTATAGAAACGGTCTAATATCTCACGAAATACACTTCCAAATGAGAAACCAAAAAAGAGATTTTTAATCTTTTTTGAAAACCTATCGAATAACACCAAACATGACCCTCCAACCCACCCCCTGGATGTGGGGTGGGGGTAACTTTAAAATCTTAAATAGCAACCCCCACTTTTTATTGCAGATTCGGATTCGTCATAAAAACTTAAGCAACATTTATTCGAAACATTTTTTAAAATTTCTGATAGATGGCGCTAATAAATCGAATTTTTCCAATTAAGGCGCCATCTATTAACAATTCTAAAAAATGTTTCGAATAAATGTTACTTAATTTTTCATGACGGATCCGAATCTGTAATCAAAAGTGGAGGTTGCTATTTAAGATTTTAAAGTTACCCCCCACCCCACATTCAGGGGGTGGGTTGGAGGGTCATGTTTGGTGTTATTCGATAGGTTTTCGAAAAAGATTAAAAATATGTTTTTTAGTTTCTCATTTGGAAGTGTATTTCGTGAGATATTAGACCGTTTCTATAATTTACCTATGGTATCAGGATAAATCGTTTTTCCCAATTATAGCGTCATCTATCCACAGTTCGAAAAAATGTCTTGAATAAAAGTTGCTTACTTTTATGTAACACATTAAAATCTGCAAGAAAAACTGGGGGTTTCCCTTTGAGATTTTAAAGGTACCCCCCACCCCACCTCCAGGGGGTGTAGTGGGGGTTGGTGTTTGGTGTCATTGGATAGATTTTTAAAAATGATTGAACACGTATTTTTCAGTTTTTCGATCCGATGTTTAGTTCGCGAAATATTCGACCGTTCCGCTACTTTTGGGACACCCTGTATAACACGCCAATGTAAGACTTTCGGTCGGCGTTTTAAGGGTTTTAACCCATGTATTTTTGGTGGCTTAGCATGTAGAGCTTGTAAGTATAACCTAATTTTTTATGTTGGTCAACCTTTAAATTTTTCACTCTTGTCTTCACTAATTATGGTTGTACTTATTTTAGGCTTAGGACACTGATGATGCTCTCTTTAGAGCGAAAACGTTCTGTCTTTTAATGTAGCCCTTTATTGGGGTTTTAAATAAATATACCTTTTACACAGAAGATTTTCTTCAATTTTTTCTATTATATTGTTCCCTGTATTAACTGTTCTTATAGAAATTATAGTATAAACTAAAAACACTCACCTTTAATGGAAAGATAAGCAGTTTTTCCAAACTTCATTTTTGCATCGATACTTAATAAAAAATTTCCTGTATAATCCAAGCTTAAACACAAACTAACAGTCTCTATGTATCCTTCTTTTTTGTCTAATTTGACATTATCTACAGTTATTTCCTTTATATCAGGAAATTCGGTTCCTAAATGCATATCTCTAATCTGAAATAGAAAAAACATCTATGGTTGTAGCCTTAACAATGGCATTTCATACATATTTATCATTACAGGTTAATTTTTTAGTCCTCTAAACCCCATGGGGAGATATTAGGAAATGCTGAAAGATGTTAATAATCTTGAGGAAGGAAAAATCCAAATCAATAGAAGACGGGCAACACAAAATTGGACAATTGATGTAGATAGGGGCCGAGTAATTGCTGGTCTAGGCCATATCAACAGCCTTGGTAGGATAAGTTGGTAAATAATAGGAAACTCTTTTATCCCAGGATTAAGAAATCTGCTCCGAAGGTGGATTAAACAAAGACGTAGTTAACCATATGGATATCTATATGTGGAGCAACACCAGAATGGTGTGATGAAGAATGTCACAACATAACAAAGAAAAAGAAACACGCGTATTGGCGAATGCAACAACGACACAGAACAAGGCAAACAGAAAAAGAAATCAAAAATGAATAACCATTTTCAATTTCGTTTCAAAACGAAAATACAGCCGCACCATATTCTAGTCCAATCAGAGAGTGCAGCAAGCACCTCTACCGGTTTCGAAACTTATTAGTCTCTCATCAGGAGGCACATATGCTGCTCTCTCTGATCCAACCAAAACAAACCCCGGCATGGAGTCCCGGATTGCAACGAACGAAATGGCATAGATGCCCTAGCGGCAACTGCTAGCAAAAGATTAAGTTTTCACTCTAAGATGAGAGACTAATAAGTTTCGAAACCGGTAGAGGTGCTTGCTGCACTCTCTGATTGGACTAGAATATGGTGCGGTTGTATTTTCATTTTGCAACGAAATTGAAAATGGTTATTCATTTTTGATTTACATGTTTACTCTGATTGGAGTACGAATGGAACCATTCTCGTTGGAACTTTACCGCGCTGAGCAGATGGGACGTGAATTATAAATTGTAAAATTCCCTCATCTTCCTTAGTCTCAGCATCCGTTATAGCTTGCAAATTGTAGAAGCCTCGGAGTTGTTACCAGAGAAGGTTCCCATTGTTTTCAGTCTGGTAGGATGTAGAGTAACATTATGTTGTTTTATATGCCATTAGAGTGAAAACTTAGTCCTTTTAGAAAAAGAAATGTAAGACTGAGTAAGGAAGAGAAGAAAATACACCGAAGGAAAAAAAGTGAACAAGACAGAAAGGGAACTTCGTGAACAAGAATTGATCAAAACGACTAAAACTAAATTCTTCCAAAAATTGAACAAGAGTAGAAAAGATTTTAAACCATGAACAGAAATACGTAGAAATAAATAGGGAAACATTCTTACAAAACTGGGGGAAATACTAAAACGATGGATGACACATTTCTTCAGGGAAAAATTCGAAGAGAATTGCAATGGATTTGATAAAGAATAAGCGACAGAGCAGAGTGTGTTCGACTGCAGTAAGTTGAATGACAAAAGAGCAGAGCTATAATACAATGGTACGCCCTTTGAAGCACACAATTTGAAGAGCCTAGTGGGAAGGGGGGAAAATGAGTTTAAAAAAGTGGTGGAGGCTGAACCAGTCTTCAACAGCAAAACTATAGTCCGTCTAGAAAGTATCCGGAAAAAAGAAAACAGAATTATAATTTTACGGTATTTATTTCTATCACTTGAAATATAAAATTTCAACAAATAATTCATCTCATTTACTTATACAACCTCCATTTAAATCTAAACACTTAACTAAACGTCCAGGTACACCCGAAACTAGGCCAAGGCCATAATTTTCGGTAATGGTGTTCCAGGCCTGTAAAACTGATCGAATCAAACCTTCTTTATCTCGTGGCGCTGCTCGTTCCACTTCAATCTTCATCAGTCCCCATATGTTTTCAATGGGGCTAAGATCTGGAGATGCTGCTGGCCACGGAATTGTTGCCAATTCGTGTTCTTGCATCCAAGCTTGAGTATAAGCAGAAGTATGGCATCTTGCATTATCTTGCTGATAAAACTCTTGCATTATCTTGCATTATCTGAAACTTCTTCTTTCAAGAAGAAAACCATTTAGGATGTCACAATATTACGCACTATCAACAGTACTATTAACTATACAGAGAGGCGTAGCACCACGCTGAGATATTGCTCCTCAAACCATTATTTTAGTGGGAAATTTGGAAATTTGAACGGTAACATTTTCTCTTGATAGGACTTTTAGATGATTTGCACCAAGCTGGAAACAACTTTTATCAGATATAAAGACATTATTAAAATTATCTTCTCGAAAACGTTGACAAAAATCTATTCTTCGTTGCCTTTGCAGAGGTGTCATTATAGGGATTTTTTTTGGATTCCTTGATATGTAGCCTTGCTATTTCAGTGACATGCGGACAGTTTCTGGGCACAATTTTATTCTTCGTTGATTTCCAAATCTGTTCGCTAATTTTCGAAACCCTAGGCGCGGATTTTGTCGTCCTAAAACCACTAAAGCATTTAAATTGTTTCCGCAAATCTTCCGCGGTCTACCCGAAACTGGTCTATGTCTCATATCTATGCCATTTTTTATCCTCTTTATTGTTTCATACACTGCACTTTTTCCGAGTTCAGTCAATTGCACTATTTTTTTAACGTTTCGGACACCCTTTCTATACAAATATTCCACCACTTTTCTTTTTTCTACTTGCGACATTATTTCACAAATCTCAAGTCTGTTTACAAACAACAATATTTGACAGATGGTGTTGTCATGCGATTTTGTCCATAACCTACTATCGGCACAACCTTGATGCACTACTTTTGTCTTAAAATGTTACAAAAAGGAAATCTATTATTAAAATTAGGAAAAATATAAAATTCCGGATACTTTCTAGACGGACTATATTAATGATACTACCATACAAAATATTTGTGGCAGAAAGGTAACATCGCACACACTTACCTAGTTAAGGAGCAATATTTTGTCTATAGAGAAAAACAAATTTACTTTTATACTTACAGTAATACTATCAAAAAACTTTCCTATGGTGGTTTTTGTCAGCAGTTCATCAAATTCTAGGCTTAACTTTTTATAGAGCCATCTCTTGATATACTCTGAATGTCTCAGTTCGTGAAATAAAAACTGTAATACTAAACTAATTGGTAAACTATCTCCCTTCCCTCTGTCGCTAAAATCTTCAGTTTCTAATTTTTTCTTTATATCCTGAAACAAAAGATATGGCTATATAAATAAGCTATCTTAGAACAGTAGAGGAAGAACATGAAGTACCACATAAAGTCAATGCAACTATATTAGAGCAGTATCTCCAACTACAAAGAATAAAGGATGAAAGAGTCACAACATGGAAGGTTCTAATAGTTACAACACACTTGGCAAATAAAAAATGAAGAAAGCTATCAGAGACACAAAAGAAAAATATCACATAGAGAACTGTGAAGAAAGATGAAAACGTGAAAAGTTTTATCTTGATATAAAAGTTAATGTGGCGGCAGATATTTGGCAGATAATCAAGAGAAGTGAACAAAAACTACAGAAGGTAGTACACCAGAACCAAGGTGATGTCAATCTGAAAAAAACAGAATGTACCTCAACCTCGCACAATAAACAGGGACATTTTAGAAGTCAATAAATTTAAAGTATCTGGGCTGTTGGATCAAAGCAGCATAAATCCTGATCTAGAGATGGATCAAGAATAGAACAGGGTAGAAAATCTTTCGAAAAAATCAAAAGATTGCTATGTGATTCTCGAATAAAACTCGAAATTTAACTATGTTTATCAAAATACTATGTCTGGTCCAGCCTTATCTGTGCAGTTGAAATGCGGACCCTTAAAACAGCAACTGTAAATAAACTGGAGGCCTTTGAAATGTGGATCTACCAGAGAATCCTCAAAATTTCATGGACATCACATACCTCAAAAGAATAGTAGGTACTGCAAAAATTAGACAAAGAATGAGAACTTTTCAACACAGTGAAAGTTACATACTTAGAAACATACCTAGGCCGCATACTGAGAAACAATAAGTACCAATATGCGCAACTAAGAGTCATTCATCATTCTCTTTGCCTTATCCCTATGCGGGGTCGCCTTCCCTAATTGCATTTCTCTACACAATTCTATCTTGGGTCATATCAATGTCAATCCCCTTTACCAACATGTCCTGCCTTATCGTCTCCCACCAGGAATCTGCACTTCAGCTATTCTTCATATTGGGTGATTAATGTCTCGACGTTAAATATGAACAACAAACCCTCTTACCCTATGCTCTCTCATTTTGGCATCAATTGGTGCCACACCTAGACTTCCCCTAATATACTCATTTCTAATTTTATCCTTCTTTGTCACTCCAGTCATCCATCTAAGCATTCTCATTTCCGCCATATGCATTCGTTCCGCCATATGCATCCTTTTTTGTTCTTCACTGCCCAACATTCAGTTCCGTACATCATAGCCGGTCTTATGGCTGTTTTATAGAATTTTCCCTTCAGCTTCATTGGAATTTTTCTGTCACACAACACACCACTCGCTTCTTTCCACTTCGTCCAGCTCTAATTCTACTGCATGCATCTCCATCTATTTCTCCATTACTCTGTAATACCGATCCCAGATACTTAAAACTATTGCTTTTTACAATCAGTTCACCATCCAAAGATACCATTTTATTTGTAGTAACTCCATCTTTAAATGAACATTCCAAATACTCTGTTTTTGTCCTACTAAGTTTTAAACCTTTTTCCTCCAGAGCTTGCCTCCACTGTTACCCTGTAGTTTCGCTGTTATCTGGTCCAAAACTAATGAGAATAAATAAGGACTAAGCACAGACCCTTGGTGCAATCCTACTTTCACATGAAATTTATCAGTCTCTCCCACATCTGTCCTAACACTGGTCGTTACTCCCTCATACATATCCCTCACAATCTTTACATATTCAACAGGGACTCCTTTCTTATTGATTGCCCACCACAGAATCTCTCGAGGAACTCTATCCTAGCCTTTCTCAAGTTCAATGAATACCATTTGAGCGTTTGTTTCATTACTCCTGTATTTTTCCATCAACTGCCTTATAATGAAAATTGCATCTGTTGTTGATCTGCCCTGCATAAAGCCAAATTGATTCTCAGATATTTCGGTCTCTTCACGTATCCGTCTATAAATTACTCTTTCCCATATTTTCATAGTGTGGCTAAGCAGTTTTATAGCCCTGTAGTTTGTACACTGTTGTATATCTCCCTTGTTTTTGTAAACAGGTACCAGTATACTGCTTCTCCATTCGTCTGGCATTTGTCCAACTTCCATAATTCTGATAAATAGACCTGCTAGCCACCTTTTTCCTGTCTCTCCCAATGCTCTCCATACTTCCCCAGGAATATCATCTGGTCCTACCATTTTTCCTTTCTCTATTTTTTTAAGCGCTTGAGCCACTTCCTCGTTTGTTATTTTGGTGACAATTGCTGTTACTGTCTCCGTTAACTCTACAGGCTGTCTGTCAAATTCTTCATTTAATAAGCTGTCAAAGTACTTTCTCTCTTTTTGACATCTCTTTCGTGAACTAGTATTTTATTATTTTCATCTCGGATACATCTAATCTGATTAAAATCTTTTGCTTTCTTTGCTCTCTGTTTGGCTATTTTATATATCTTCGCTTCGCCTTGCCTGGCCCTGGTATCAAGTTGATCATATAGGTTTGAATACTCTTCTGCTTTGGCTTTTGCTACTGCTACTTTCGCTTCCTTTTTCGCCACCATACTTTTTTCCATAAGTCCATTCCAACCATAGTTTCTTGCGACTTTTTATATAATTTTCTCTTCTCTTTTATTTTTCCTTGTACTTTGTTTGACCACCACCAAGTCTCTTCATCCTCAAACTTTTTTCCTGGCTTTTCCCAAGTATTTCAATAGCAGTCTCTCTAATACTACTGGCCATTTTTCTCCAAATTGTGTTAGGACTTCCTTTCATGTTCCAAGATATTTTTCTACTATTCTTCTCCTGAATAGACCTTCTTTCTTATCTTTTAGCAGCCACCACTTGATTTTTTGTGGTCCTCTCTGATATTTTTGTTTAGTTTTGCTTTTTACTTTGATGTCCAGAACAAGCAGCTTATGTTGTTGGCTTACTGTCTCACTAACTATTACCTTGCAGTCTTTGCATTCACGTATGTCTTCTTTCCTTATCATAAAATAGTCTATTTGGGATTGATGTTGTCCACTTTTGTAGGTAATAAGTTGAGTTTCTCTCTTTTTAAAGAATGTTTTAACAATCGCCATATCCAATGCTGTTGCTAATTCAAGCATGTCATCTGCAGCTTCATTTCTAGTTTTAATATATCAGTCTCCCGCTTTAAAAATCATATTTCTTCCCTAGCTTTTTAACTTTTTAATACTTTCGGCCAGAGCTTTTGTATTGTGATTAGTGTTACATGACCTGTATGTATTAGATAACTCAAAACCGTTATACCTTGCAACAATTCTGAATTGGTTTATGTGTTAGCTATTGTTTGTAATTGTACTGACCTATATGTTATCTTATTCTTTTTTTCTTTTTTGTAACTGTACAGTGCGACAAGTGAGTGGTGGCAGTTGACCTTCTCGTATTCTGCATTTGTCGCTGTGTATTTTCGCTCAAGGTCACGCGCCAGCACTGGCTTGTCGGCTTGTACTACTCATCGAATTATATTTTCTCAAACCACTTTGTTATGTTATAATAGGTTTGTTCTAGCATCAGTTTCAAACGGTTTGAAACCATCAGTGAATAGTCGACCAGCGCGAGTAGAGGGGATAGCACTGGTGACTGTATTATGTTCTATCACTGAACAACTGTTTGCTGACGGTTTCTGACTAGTTTGACTGTTTGCTAGAACAAACCTATTATGATAATTTATGTTATATTATAATAATTTAGAACACTGTAACATTTATATCTGAATATGACTTGCCCGTGAATAAATAAATAAATAAATAAAAATAAATGGTTCCAAAGCCTAATCCCCCCCATGTATTGCTTCGTATCCTGTCTTGGCTTGGCCCACATGTGCATTGAAATCACCTCCTATTATAACTCTCTCCTCTGACGGAATATCACTCAGATGCTCAACTAAGAGTGAAAAGAACAATCAGGGGATCAGGAAGTAAAAGACTATCTAAGAAACATCTGATAATGGAGAGTTCTAAATTTTGAACAGCTGAAAACAAAGAATTTGCAATTTTAGTAGCCAACCCCCATCAAGAAGAGGGCACTTTAACACATCATATATGAGATACAGAGATATTTTGCCAGGGGCCACCTGGCTCATTTTTAATATACACATATGACTTACTTTCTTGTCGTGGATATCAATGGCCCCTGAGACTATTATCCCGATTAAAGCGTGGTACACAATGTATTAAGAAAATTTTTAAATTAAAAAAAATTATTTGGGCGTTAATGGGTTAATGACATACTGTTTTCAGTGTCCAGAAATCAATTTATCCTTACAAGATATCAACTGTGAATATTGATACTTCTGACAAGTATTGTTTTTGTGAAACAAATGAAAAATCAAAATAGTTTCATAGACCTTTTGACCTTTTTAGATCATTACAAGCAACTATCAGCTAAAAATATAATGCAATAAAACTATATAGCTGTTTCCTAAATAGATAAAAGCTGTTTGTATACATACATTAATATAAACGATAACACTCTTTAAATTAAAGCTGTTAATTTTGCAACAATATGAAGACCAATGTTTAATAAATAAATAATACCTGTGGTAAACTGTAGTCGGTCGAGTTTTTCGTTACAGAGGGCTTTGCCACTGGGCTCTTTTTTAAATAAACATACAATACATAATACTGCACACTTAAAGTTAAAATTATGCCAAATAATACTGAAACGCAGCCCAGAAAAAGTGTAGCAAAAATATCCATTTTTCGTTAGACGTAATTTATCACAAAAGACTGTTAGACCGAAGGGAATGTATATATAATAGAATAATAGTTCTTATTATTTAGATCGATTAATTACATGATGAATCCACCTTTCTTTAAAAACAATATTTTTTGTTTTTGTCAAACTTCAACTCTAAAAAAGAAGAACTGTTGTGAGTTGTGAACAAATGTCAACATTTCTCAACAATAGGGCTTTTCATTCACAGTCATTTGTTTCGAGCTTCTGTCATATGTCGTATAATCCGTGTATTTTAATATCATACACAGATTATACAACATATGACAGAAGCTCGAAACAAATGACAATCGATGAAAAGCCCTATTCCACTATCACAGAACAGTAAGTTCAAATATACAGTATGTCGCAAAAGTATGGAATAAATTTATTTTGAAACAGTCGACAAAGTAATACGTCAATTTTAATTTTCGGTTATAAGAGAAGGTTTTTGTCTTAAAGATTTTAAAACACTATTAGTCCAGGGGCCTGATTCTAATTCATTTCGACAGTCGCAATTTCATTTCGACACCGCGCGATTCTTGGGGATATTAACCTTATTATGTTGAGACTGCTCAGAATTTGGGTTGGCGCTTCGGTTTCTTGGATTTTGTTGATAGTCTGGGAAAATTATCGAAAAAATACCATTTTTGGGAAAAATTATTTACCAGCTATTTTATTGCTAAAATCGAATCTTAAGATTGCATATATTAGTAATATGGGGTATGACAAGTCCGCAGAAAGTGTGTTATTTTATTTATAAACAAATTAGCACTCCTAAATCTTCTTTTTTTTTTTCAATTAGTGGTCTGTAACTCCTATATTTTTTCCTTTGAGCCAAAAACACTCAAATAAAAATTCACCGTAATTTAGTTCTGCACAAAGTTATTTTTTTTCCGATTTCCTTCAACAAAAATTTTACTCAGAAAATCCGAGTTTTCCCAAAAAATCTGCCATTTTCAATTAAAATTTTAGGGAAGTACCTAATTATTTATCAATAATTAAATAATTGAAGACATGAAAGATTTATTATAGTAGATTATACAGAGGGGCTAAATTATGGAATAAATTCATTTCTTTAAAACGGACGATTTTGGAGCAAAATCCCGAAAGAGGTCGATTTTTATTTTTAAATTACAATTTTTTGGCATATATTTCATACTAGTGACGTCATCCATCTGAGCGTGATGACGTAATCGATAATTTTGTTAATGGGAATAGGGGTCGTGTGGTAGGTCATTTGAAAGGGCGTTTAATTCTCTATTCAGTAATATAAACATTAATATCATTAGGTATTTATACATGGTTGCCAAAAAAAAATTTTGAATTAAATTAATTGGCGCAAAAAGAAGAATGTATGTAATTTATTTAACTCAAAATACATTGTACTGCTGTCAGAAAATAGAAAAAAAGGTTTATTTCACAAATAAACATTTCTTTTCGCTTAAATTAAATCACAAACAGACTCCCTCCTACCTATTGGCAGTTTGAACTTTTAATTTAAGCTAAAAGCAATGTTTATTTGCAAAATAAACATTTTTTTCTATTTTCTGACAGCAATACAATGTATTTTGAGTTAAATAAATTACATGCATTCTTCTTCTTGCGTCAATTAATTTAATTCAAAATTTTTCTTGGCCTCCCTGTATAAATAATGAAACTAATGTTTATAATACTGAATAGAGAATTGAACGCCTTTGTAAATGAGCTACAACACGAACCCATATTCCTATTTAAAAAAATAATTACGTCATCACGCTCGGATGGATGACGTCACTAGTTTGAAATATATGCCAAGAAATTTAATTTAAAAATAAAAATCGACCTGTTTCGGGATTTTTCTCTAAAATCGTCCATTTTAGAGAAAATGAATTTATTCCATAATTTAGCCCCTCTCTGTATATCAGGAGACCGGCGACAATCTAACCAATAGTTTAGCAATAATTAAAATGTTAATTAAAAAATTTCGGTCGAAATAATAACCAGAAAGATTATGATACACCAGAATAACTATGATTTTCATATAAAAAAGCACTATACCTATTCAACGTACCTTACAGGATTGAAATTGGACCATTTGAGCGGTCTCGGGAATGTTATAAAGAAACAATTTTTTGGCTTATAAACAAATAGAACCCCTCAGAAAATATTAGATTAAATTAAATTAAGTTAACGCTGTTGAAAAGAGCACGGCTTCTGTGTCCTTTTCGAAGAAAAACAAATTGAATTGCGAGGAGTGATTCCAGGTATAACCGGTCAAATTTGACCGGCATTTGCGACAGAGTTATAAACAACAGGATTTTAATCTTTGAACCATTAGATACCTTTTAATTCCGGTCTTCTTTGTACATACAAATTTTCATATCTTCAAGACACTCATAACAAAAAAGATTTATGTCACTGTCACCAAATTATTTAATTATTGATAAATAATTACTTCCCTCAAATTTTAGTTGAAAATTAAAGATTTTGTTTGGAAAACCCGAATTTTCCGAAGAAAATTTCCGTCGAAGGAAATTGGAATAAATTATTAATGTGCAGAATTAAATTACTGTCAATTTTTATGTGAGTGTTTTGGTTTAAAGTTAAAATTTTCGGAGTTTTAGAGCAATAATAAAAAAAAAAAGATTTCGGAGCGCTAATTTGTTTATAAACAAAATAGCACACTTTCTGTGGACTTTGCACAGCTATATTACTAATATAGGAAATCTTGAAGATTTTATTTCAGCATGTCCAGCAATAAAATAGCTGGTAATTAATTTTCCTTGTTTTTTACTAATTTTCCCAGATTATTACCTCACATCTTTCATTGAGTTGATGATTCATGTTGTGGACATTCTCAATTATTATATTTCTAATTTAATACTATTCTATCTAATTCCTCAAAACAAGCAAATTTCAATTAAACCCAGCTATATTATAATACCTTTTGATTTAGTTTTCCTTGCAAGAAATAAACAAAACACATCTAAACTAAACCTAACCTCGCTTTTGGCCATTCATTCATCTCCGTGTCAAATAATTTCGACAGTCGCCATCGCCATATTGAAAGCGACTTGTTTAGTGTCGAAATTTGATTTAGAATCAGGGCCCAGGGCGCATCTGTTTTGAGATGGACGTTGAGAGGTGACTCAAATTTTTTTTTCCAGAAATTGCTTGAAAATAAGTCAAATAATAATATTTGAGTTATCCCCCGTTAACTCCCGCTTCGCGTCGTTCGGCAAACTGCAGTCGCGTGCGGAAAAGAATGACTTTCTGCACTTGTTAGGAAAATAACTATTGCAATCCAGCTTTCGCAAAAAAATCATTTTTTTAATGTTGCAGGACTGAAAATAAAGCAGACAGCAAGCGTCAGGAAATTTTTTAATAAACATTAATTTTTGGCGCTACGCGCAGGACTGCGGTGTTCGATTCACACAAGTTGATTTACACCAAAATTTCTTCCAATCTTTATCTAATATATTATTTTCTTACTCTATATTTTGTTGTATTTTAAAATTTTAATTCCACAAAAATCAAAATTATTTTATTATTGTTTGTGAAATATTGTTTAAACAATTGCATATGTTTAAAAATAATAAACTTTTATTCCCTAAGTTAAAATATATGAACAAAGAAAGTTTTTGCTAAAAAAGTGTTATTTCAAAGGATAGAGTATGTGTTTTTATTTTGCAATAAACAAACTGATTTATTTATATCGAAATGTAATATAAACTAAAATGTAGCAATCATTAGCAAAGGTCATTGAAATGCCCAATCAGAGCAAACTATCCGCTGTCCTGCGCGTAGCATCAATAATTAATGTTTATTTAAAAAAATTCCTGACGCCGTGGTAGTTAATCGATTTTAGTTTTGCAAATTGCAAATGAAAGGTACAGTACATTTCTATAAGCAAAAAAAATTTCAACGTGCTGTCTGCTTTATTTTCAGTCCTGTAACATTTTGAAAAAATGAATTCTTTTTGCGAAAGCTGGATTGCAAAATTTATTTTGCAAAATCTATTGAACCGATCTTTATTAAACTTACAGTATTGTTTTACTGTATCATAAAGTTTTTGGGTGAAATATGAAGGTCCTAAGTGTAGCATAAATGTTAGTAGTGCAACTTTTATGTTAGTAAAACTTTTCTCGGAAATGAATTCTTTAAAGTTTTAATCAAAAACGAAGAAAAAAATCGAATTTTTCCTTCATTTTTTGACATTTTGATTATTTAAACAATGTTTTGGACCTTTTTGAGAAGGAGGATAACTCAAATATTATTATTTGAGTTATTTTCAAGCAATTTCTGCAAAAAAATTTGAGTCACCTCTCAACGTCCAAATGTACTAATATTTTTATAGATACGCCTGCCGTGCACTGTAGATATCTACATGTCGCTTTCTATCGATATTTGAATATCAAAATATTTGAATTTTTAGCTTTAATTGAATTATTTTCTAGTTTTGCTAGGTTACTCTAATTGATAGACTAGAGCAAAACTAGAAAATAATTCAATTAAAGCTAAAAATTCATATATTTTGATATTCAAATATCGATAGAAAGCGATATGTAGATATCTGTCTATATCAAAATGCGTATGTACACAAACAGGGCCCGGATCACGAAAGTCGACTCGACTAAATCGACTTAACTCGTTATCGAGTCTATTGAGTTGTTCACGAACCTCGATCGAGTAGAAAATCGAGTTTCTCGATTGTACCTAACTTCTGTTCAGTTTATGTAGGCAACCGAAGACACGTTCAAAACGTTTATTTTCGTTGTTTAGGGTCGTTATTGTTGTTACGGTTGATTTAAATTGAAATAACAATGTCAACTAGACCAACCCCAAAACAGTGGAAAATTTTATTAGATTCATTTGAGTCTAACCCTGAAATGGTTTCTGGAAGAGCTACGGGTCCCAATGCCAAACATATTATAAGAAATAAGTGGGAAACTTCCAAACACCTTTGATATGACCCTGTTGCGTAAAAACGTAAACTACACGGAACTATACTTTCTACAGTTATTCCTCTAGCTACTTTTCTCTCTGCTACATGATGGCTTACAAATTGGATGAGTATTGATGCTAACGCCCGGTTTCATAATCAGTTAAAGTGGACTTTAAGTTTTAAGTTGGTACCCTTGTCAATGCAATTCATATGGGTAAATGTCAACGTTAAAGTGAACTTTAGTTAATGTTCACTTTAAGTTGATTATGAAACCGGGCGTAAGTCCTTAGAGAGTCTGAATAACTCTATAAATCTTTTTTCAGGCAATTCAAATGGTTCCTGATTTCGTCTGAGTTGTTTACGTTTCGCTGTGTCTAGGTACACGCTAACGTGTACGCAAATAAAAAAGTTAGGTACACGCGAATTAAACTTCATCAAGCCAGTGACGTCATTATTTAGCGTGCGCAGTGACTGTATATTTTGGTACACGTTATTTTGATATATGTTTAGTATTTGTTTGATAGAAAAATATTTGTTATTATGGGAAGGGGAAGGGAAGCAGAACTATTCGGATGTTTCAAGTTTCAAACTTAATTGTAGTAAAGCAAATGTGTATACCTTGTATAAAAGTATATAT
This sequence comes from Diabrotica virgifera virgifera, assembly GCF_917563875.1. Classification (NCBI taxonomy): domain Eukaryota; kingdom Metazoa; phylum Arthropoda; class Insecta; order Coleoptera; family Chrysomelidae; genus Diabrotica; species Diabrotica virgifera. Next base: position 308,541,477 of record NC_065443.1, read on the forward strand.
TCAGGTTAGCAAAATAAATGTTTAGTTGACATGACATGTACAAAATACTGTTAAAATATTTTTTATAAGTAAGTTAATTATATAGGGCGAGGCAGATAACTGGCTTATTAGAAATATCTCGAGAACTAAAGACAACAGAATCATGAAAATTGGAATAAAGGGGTTTTGAAGGATGATCTATTAAATGAAAATATTTTCATCTCTTTACAACTTCCGGTTATACCGGAAGTTGCTTATAACTTCGTTTTTTTAAATGGGACACCCTGTATATTTTTACATTTTTGGATTCTCCTCAATATCGTCTTTCTTAAAATATGAGGTTTTGTAATATTATACAGGGTAGTTTAAGAGATATTTACGTTTTTTTATTAATTTTGTAGCAACATTCACACCCTGTAGAATTGTAATAGTTTGACATTAAAAACTCTGCTTACGTTCAAGTGATTTTTAATATAGTCTACTATTGTTAAGAATCATTAGTATAGCAAATTTTGAAATTTTAGTATACAGGGTTGGTCGAAACTCGGAATGAATATTTTCTGAGTTTTCTTAAATGGAACACCCTGTATTTTAGTATTGTAATGAAATGATATTTCATGGTACTTTTTATTTTATAAGTATTCCCTATACCTAACTGCTTTAATTTGTGAGTTATTGGTGATTATAGCTAAACATTAATTGCAACAAAAATACGTAAAATTTTATTAGGTTGGCCGTGAAAATATTCAATTACAAATAATTTTTCAGAAATAAATACATATTAATCCAGACTGATCCTTAAAATTACCAATAATGGTTTAGCTATCAAAATACCTACGTAGTTAAGATTGTTGGTGCGATTAACAATTAAGAACAAATTAAAGCAGTTAGGTATAGGGAATGCCTAAGAAATAAAAAAGTACTATAAAATATCATTTGATTACAATACTAAAATACAGGGTGTTACATTTAAGAAAACTCAGAAAATACTCATTCCGAGTTTCAACCAACCCTGTATACTAAAATTTAAAAAATTTAGCTATACTAATGATTCTTAACAATAGTAGACTATATTAAAAATCATTTGAACGTAAGTAGAGTTTTAGATGTCAAATTACTACAATTCTACAGGGTATGAATGTTGCTACGAAATTAATAAAAAAACGTAATTATCTTTTAAAATACCCTGTATAACATTACAAAATCTCATATTTTAAGAAAGAAGACATCGAAGAGAATCCAAAAATGTAAAAATATACAGGGTGTCCCATTAAAAAACGAAGTTATAAGCAACTTCCGGTATAACCGGAAGTAGCAAATAGATGAAAATATTTTCATTAAACAGATGACTCTTCAAAATCCCTTAATACGAATTTTCATGATTCTGTTGCCTTTAGTTCTTGAGATATTTCTAATAGGCCCTTTATTTGCCTCACCCTGTATAGTCGGTTCGCTAAACTCAGACACAACTGGCTAGTGATTTTAGTAAGTAATTATACTAAATAGTTAATAATTACTAAATATTCTGTAATTTTGCCAATTTTGGCAAAATTGGCAAAAAACAAAAAAAAAATAACAGACTAAAATCACTAGCCAGTTGTGTCTGAGTTTAGCGAACCGACTACACCAGTTTATAAACCACTGCTGTTGTGTTTATTTTTATTTATACAGGGAGTTGAACTTGTTACGATTTTCATAGAAAATTGGTTATAACTTTGTAATTACCCTGTATAATATAATAAACCTTTATATTTTTGTGATGGGGACGTTAAGAAGATTTCGAACATTAAATAAAATATAGGGTGTTCGATTTAAAAAAAAACGTAAGTTTGGTCTGCCACTATATTATCGAACGCCGTGTAACATTTTAACTAATTTTGTAATATGAAGCTTAAAGTTTGCTACAATTTTTGTTACTAACTTTACTACTGATCAATCAAATAATCAATCGCCCTGTATATTTTATCTTAACACTTCTGCTACTCACGAATTTTTGTCTCTTATCTTTTTCATACTGTTTTAAAATGTTGTTAAATTAATTAAAAGAACTAAATAATTGTCCACATTCCATAATTAATTTAAAAACAAACACTAAACAGATAAAAAATAAGAAATCTCTTTACTAATCAACATTAATTTACTAATCTCTTTATCACTCTGACACTCGCGGTATTCTCAAGTTAGCGTGTATGCAAAAACACCAGTAATAGTGCACGCTAAATAGTGACGTCACTGACTTGATGACGTTTCGCGTGTACCTAACTTTTTTATTTGTGTACACGTTAGCGTGTACCTAGACACAGCGTTTACGTTTACGAACCAATGCAAGATTTTCTTGCCTTCTTTGAATTTGCTGTAAATGTTCTCGAACAATTGGGAGCATACTTGTGATTTTTATTAAAAAATTAACAAATTTGGTCCAAAGCACTTGTGATTTTATATAAGATTAAGGGCCGGTACTTGATGTCTCGATTAACAGCCCGTTAGTTAACGGAGGTTTAATCGGGACCTCTTTAGGGTATCTTGCGTTGTAATAAAGGCAATTATAATTATTATTATACTTATTTATAATTATTATAATACTTGTAATATTGTAATTGCATTTATTACAACGCAAGAGACCCTAAAGAGGTCCCGATATAACCTCCGTTAACTAACGGGCTGTTAATCGAGACATAAAGTACCGGCCCTTAGTTTTTATAGAAAATAATTACAAATATTAGTTTTTATATAAAAAAAAAATTAATTTCGTCCAAAACACGCTAATAATACTAGCATAACCTTCAAAACTGGTTAACTCGATACCTTTAGGGTTGTCGAGAGATTTTGGTAGAGTCGAGTCGATTTATCGAATGTCGTGAAACAAAGTTCCCGATTATCGAGTTAACTCGATCGACTAAAGTCGATAATCGAGTTTCGTGATCCACCTGCAGGACCTCTATACACGTTGCCAATTTTTTTTATATTCTGTATGATCCATGATCACTGATCACAGCCATTCAGGCCAAAGGTCTGTCATTTGTCACACCTTATTGTCAACGTCAGTGTCGTCAGTGAAAGTCAACAGTCGTCCACAGATCACCTACCTCCTCTAGATGTTTCACGATAACGCTTTGGTTAAATATGAAAAACAGCGCTCCATGCCGCTTGTATCGGAACTAATGCAAGCGGGAATTTCAAAATGTAATTTTGGTGGGAAGAAAATGTTAGGTTAAAATATTTTGTATAGTTGAAAAAAAAAATAATTTGGTTTTAAAATATGCAAATTATTTTTAATTTCAAATATACAAAATACCATTTGGGAAAAAATAAGACATGACAACGTATTTTTATTTATTTATTTAATACCAGCAAAACCACTTTGTATATACTTTTTTACAAATCGTATCTTTACAAATGAAATTATTAATAGTTATCTTCCAAATACTTCTACAAAAGGGTATCTCAAATGATTGAAACATGTGTGCATCTCTACTTGTTGAAGGACTTTCAACTAAAACAAAAAATTAATATAATTGATTTGATAATAACCATATTCATTTCACGTAAAATAATTTGTATTAATTATATATTTTCTGTAGGGGTTACTTACTTGGTGTTACATTCGTTTGCTTCCCTACACCACTAACTGTGTTACTTGTTCTCTAATAACAAATACTTGTTGAACTCACCATGCAAATGTAAGCTAGGAATTTGATCTTCCTAGGGATCTTCAAATCACATTCGTTTTGTTTCAAAAACTGTATTTGAATCCATTTTATCTAAATCAGGATTCTTTATTATAGCTAACAAAACATTTTTACCGACATAAAGATAAAAGATAAAGGCATACTGACAATTATGACAGTTGACAAATTATAATGACACTCAGACTCTGTGATATAGAAGAAATCTTCACTCCAGGTGCATGGCGACATCTCAAAAAATGTATCATTACTAAAAATGACATTTAGTTTAATATGACCTTGAGATACCTGCGTGAAACATCTAAAGAGAGTTAAGTGATCTGTGCAGTCGTCAGCTTGGACTGCTTGGAGTATAAATTAATTGTCATCTGTCAAAAAGTTCTATTTTACTTTAATTACAGTTGGCTCGGTTTCGAACATATTTCAAAGTTTTAAGCAAAATAAAGTTAATATAAACATAAAGATGAGTCGACGAAGGGCTCATGATGATGATGATGGATACGGTAAGGTTTTTTCCAATTTGTAATTGTTACATCTAATATTGTGACATACTTTTTTTTAGAGAGAGCATACAGAAAGCGGCGTCGTGTCTCAGAAAACCAAGAGATTGAAGACAGATTGGAATCTCTTATTCTCAGAGTAGGCGAAAAGAGTACGTCGTCCCTAGAAAGTAATTTGGAAGGCTTAGCTAGTGTTTTGGAAGCAGATCTTTCAACTTTTAGGGCCAAGATTTTAAGGATCCTCACAGATTGCGCTATTCGAATGCCTGAGAAATGTACCATTTATACAACATTAGTAGGGTTATTGAACGCTAAGAATTACAATTTTGGTGGAGAATTTGTAGAGTATATGGTAAAGAGTTTCAAGGAATCTTTAAAACAATGCAAATGGGATGCTGCCAGATATGCACTCCGATTTTTAGCAGATTTGGTAAACTGTCACGTCATTTCAAATACTTCGCTTCTGCAGCTACTAAACAATATGATAGATACAGCAAATGAAGATAACGTACCACAGGTTCGTAGAGATTGGTACGTTTTTGCCATACTTAGTACACTCCCATGGGTTGGACGAGAATTGTATGAAAAGAAAGAGAAGTCATTATATGACCTGATGACTCAAATTGAAGTATTTCTAAACAAAAGATCAAAGAAGCACCACAAAGCCTTAAGAGTTTGGGCAATAGATAGCCCCCATCCACAAGAAGAGTATCTAGATTGCCTCTGGGCACAAGTACGGAAGTTGAAGCAGGATAATTGGGCTGAAAAACATATTCCTAGGCCATATTTAGCTTTTGATTCTATCTTGTGTGAAGCCTTACAGCATAATCTACCTTCTATAATACCTCCACCTCATCACGAAACTTATGAGTACCCTATGCCTTGGGTTGTATTTAGGTGAGTGAATTTTTTGAATATTTATCTTCTATAGTCAGCACTTTGTGACAGTTTGCTATAATACATTGCCTCTTAAGGTAACAAGTACAGTAAAGCCTCCGTTAACCGAAATAGTGGGAGGAGGTCGGTTTGGATAACAAGATTTTCTGTTAAAAATAACATTGGTTTTTGTATTCTTCTTGTATCAAATTACATAGTATTGGAGAGATATGACTGCAAAACATCGTTGTCAAAGGAAAAACACAAAAGTAAATAGAATATTTCTTAAAAAAAACAAGTGTAAACATGTTCATTTCCTTAATTTTATTGCTTCTTTAAATTTACTATTTATTAACAAAATCATTAAAACTATCAGCCATTTCAGTTAAACAATGTTTCGGTTAAAAAGGTTTTGGTTAACGGAGGTTTTACTGTATAGCAACTTTTAAAACCAATTCCTCTATCATGTAATGTATAACAGAAAGGCAGTATTCTGATAAGTAGCAGTACATTTATTTTAACTGTAAAACTTTTTGTTGACTATTTAGCAAATACCATTTAGCTCAAACAATTAACAAAATTGTTCTAAAAATGAATGAGAATTAAGAGGCAACAGTATACAAGATATTTGGCACAAATATTCGTGATATAATAAAGAATGGCGGTACAGAGCCCAATTTGAGAAATATGTTAGTATGTGGAAGTTACTCTATAACTAAATAAAATATTGCAAAAAGGAGCCTGTACCATCATTAAGAAGAATAAAAAAATAAACTTTCTTCAAATAAACTTTTTTGTCCTATGCCTAGATTTTGTGTCATATTGGACCTAGTAAATTTTTTTATCTCTAACAAGAAATCAGACATATTTATAAATAAATGATTAGTCAACATAGAGAAAGTGTCACTGTCATTTTGTCAAGCCTGTGTCAGATTTCTGTTCTGTTATCTACATAGGGATTACGAATACTCTATGGCGCTACAGTAAAACGGGGGATACAATTTGTATTGAGTGTTCGTAATCCCTATGCAGATAACAGAACAGAAATCTGACGCAGGTTTGTCAAAATTACAGTGACACTTTCTCTATGTTGACTAATCAGTTATTTAGTTACAATATGTTCGATTTCTTGTTAAAAATAAAAATTTTTACTAGGTCCAATATGACACAAAATCTAGGCATGGGATAAAAGAGTTTATTTGAAGAAAGTGTATTTTTTTGTTCTTCTTAATGGCGCGGCGGTACAGGCTCCTTTTTGAAATATTTTATTTAGTTAGAGAGTAATTTCTACATACTAACAGATTTCTCAAATTAGGCTCTGTACAGCCGCAATTTTGGACCGCATTTGTTGCTACCTGTTGATTGCTACTGTTGCCTCTTAATCACAACCTAAATATTAACGTTTTGGAAGATATACTACTCACAATACTTGTTTTCTCACTATTTAACTATTGCTGTCTCTCAGTGGTCTAATTGGACCTGAATGCATGTCTGGTTTAAGAAACCAATGCTCTGTTTTTAAAAGAACTTTTCAGTACATTGTTCCTGTACATATCTTTTTTATTTATTTATTTATACGGGCAAGCCCAATTCGGTAATACATTAATGAGATATTGATAATTACAGTGTTGAATATATAAGAATAAAATGAGAGAGTACAAAACATTTAAAAAGACATGACAAAGTAAAATAATTACAAAACATTAATTACTAACAAATAACAAGGTTATGACATTGCTAAATATTTAATTTGGTTAAATGGTTCTTAAAAACATCAACAGAGTTACCAAAAAGTAAAAGGTCACCTAGGGAGTTAGCAAGTCTTAGGGCCGGTTGTTCGAACGCTAATCAACAATGATCATTATCAAATAATTAATTACTGTCAATGTCAACTTTGTTTAGGTTGTTAAAAAGTCTATGGAGTCTATAATCAATTAATATAACAATAATTATTAACATAATTAATAATAAATCTCATAATTGTAATTAATTATGTTTTCAGCAACCCAAACAAAGTTGACATTGACAGTTTTGGTGACAGTAATGAAATATTTGATAATGATCATTGTTGATTAGCGTTCGAACAACCGGCCCTTAGTGTTCTAGGAACAAAAGTAAAATATGAGTAATTATATCTATGAAAAGAAATATGAAAGGTTTGAACTTGTCTTGTTGATCGTGGTGGAACAAACAACAATATTTTAGCAAGGAGTTCAGGGCAGTAATATATGCCATTGATAATATTAAACAATACTGTAAGATCTTTACGCTTTACGATATCTAGGTATTTACCTGAATTTAAAAGGATAAGCATTCCGATTCATGTATACACTTCCCTATGCAACACTATATCAATGTACTTATTTTACAATAATTTGTTTTAGGTTATTTGACTACACAGACTGTCCAGAAGTGCCCATTTTACCAGGAGCCCAAACTATTGAAAGATTTCTCATTGAAGAGCATCTTCATTCAATCATTGAACTGTACCACCTGGAAAGGAAAGATTGTGCTGCTCACCTGTTGAATTTCCCTTATAAGTTAAAAATTCCCTTGGAATACTGTATCGTAGAAGTCATTTTTGGAGAATTGTTTCACATGCCCAAGCCAAGGTAAGGATATAATGTTCATTATTATTATTGTACAAATTTTGAACAGTGTGATAGAACAATTTGTGTCATTAGGATTTATTTATTCCAAAAACAAACACGTTTTAAAAATAAAATATAATTATATGTAGAAAACGCTAGACTAAAGGCAGAAACGCATTACAGAGTCATGGATGTGACTCGACTCGTCGTGGACTAGTCTAGCTCAGTCTTTACGTTGTTTTTAATCTTCATGAACGCATTTGGAAGTCACGGAGGCGGCGAGAACTTAATTAAATCTTTAATGAGAATCTCAAATCTACTGTATTGTTCGTGACAAGTCACGTCCATGACTCTCTAATGCGTTTCTGCCTTTAATCTCTCCAGCACCACTGTTAAAAATATCTATAGTGTTTTCATCCATTTTGAAAAACTTTGAATTATCCGTGACTCTGAGACTTTGTAAACACAACTCCTCCATCATTATACCAGATAGAGTGACAAATGAGGTATCAAATGAAAGCTTATAAGCCAAGGATGGTATTTCTCCAGATCTCAAAGTTACAATTATTCAGAAAAAGAAAGTTTACAAAGAATATCTGTATCTAGGGGAATATCTGGGGGAACTAAATCCCCCACTCTCTTTAATGAGTTTTCTGCATTAAGGGCTCAATGTAAACGCTTAAAACAATGATGTTATCGTGATTACATTGCATTTACTGAATCATCTCTCAGGGATAATATTGGAAATTTTTGGAAATTTGTTAGTAATAAAAATAGCAAGCCTAATATACCATCAGTGGTACACTATAATAATATCACTGGTTCTAGTGGTACAGAAATTGTTAATTTGTTTGCTGAATATTTTTCAAATACTTATAGTGAAGCGTTCAACTGGACAAGACAACAACTGGATACTGAAGGAGGCAGAAAAATGAATCGGCCTCACACGTTGGGTGCCAGTTGAAGCGTTTTACCTGTCTGCTCTAATGGGATCAAGGAAAGACTATCTATAGAGATACTGGGGAGTCGAAATGGGGCTAGCAGAAGGAACAGACACGCAAACCTTCATGCGAACGGCAGCTCATTTTTTGTGCGGTGGCAGGTCGTAGATTCGTTGGGAGGGGTAGGAGGGTTTAAAGAAGACTAAACTACATAACCAAATAAGCAAAGGATACTTACACAGACTTGAGGACTTTCCTACTATTTAAACAAATTGGGACGCCGTTTGAAAAATCCTCAAATTCTCATATCGAGTACTTACTGGAAAGCAACTGGGGGACATTCATCGTAGATTCCTCATTGGGGTTATAGTGGGCTACAAATTATCATCATTTGGCTTCTATGCCATTATATTTTCTTCTGTTCTAAAACTTATTCACTTGTATTAGATATCTGTTAATAATTTTCTTAAATAAAGAGGTTACAGAAATAAAGATGTGTACATTTTATAATGTTTATTTAAACCTTAATACCTTTTTATTTTTATTGAGAATAGACACATTCTCAAACCAGAAATGAATAATAATAACAAAATACATGATTTTACAATTTTTAACCTTATTTTTAGCAGTGTACCAAAACAAAAATTTGACATGGCTGTCAAATGTCACTGCCATCTAATATTTACTTTACATAATATATTTTCCATGTTGAAAACAAACATTTTTAATTATGTAAAACCTTTACCAATAATATCCACTTGTGAATTATTTAAAATAAACATTATCATACCTTGTTAAAACAAAAATCCATGTCACAACACTTGGAACTTCAAAATTTTCCATTCAGACGGGGCTGGGAGGGGAAGATATTCAAATCATTACAAAACTGGATAAAATCGATACCAAATAATATCATCTGGGCATTTCTTACTGGAACATGAACAAATCAAAACATCATAAAAATAGCAACAGCTACATAAAGGACAGGAACCAGGAAACCACGCACTTCTTTTACCGGCAAATCAAACTGCATAACAATAGAACTGTTTCACAATAATATATCCATTAAAATGCCGTGAAACTATTGTCATTATATTCCTTGACATGTTAGAAATCCATTAGTTCTTTTACTATAAGAAGAAAACCATTTTGGCCGGCAAAGTGCGACTTTCTGCGAGTCTGTTAGTTGAGTTCTAACAAAAAGATGCTTACAGAGCTGATGTACTTTTAGAACTCAACTAACAGACTCGCAGAAAGTCGCACTTTGCCGGCCAAAATGGTTTTCTTCTTATAGTAAAAGAACTAATGGATTTCTAACATGTCAAGGAATATAATGACAATAGTTTCACGGCATTTTAATGGATATATTATTGTGAAACAGTTCTATTGTTATGCAGTTTGATTTGCCGGTAAAAGAAGTGCGTGGTTTCCTGGTTCCTGTCCTTTATGTAGCTGTTGCTATTTTTATGATGTTTTGATTTGTTCATGTTCCAGTAAGAAATGCCCAGATGATATTATTTGGTATCGATTTTATCCAGTTTTGTAATGATTTGAATATCTTCCCCTCCCAGCCCCGTCTGAATGGAAAATTTTGAAGTTCCAAGTGTTGTGACATGGATTTTTGTTTTAACAAGGTATGATAATGTTTATTTTAAATAATTCACAAGTGGATATTATTGGTAAAGGTTTTACATAATTAAAAATGTTTGTTTTCAACATGGAAAATATATTATGTAAAGTAAATATTAGATGGCAGTGACATTTGACAGCCATGTCAAATTTTTGTTTTGGTACACTGCTAAAAATAAGGTTAAAAATTGTAAAATCATGTATTTTGTTATTATTATTCATTTCTGGTTTGAGAATGTGTCTATTCTCAATAAAAATAAAAAGGTATTAAGGTTTAAATAAACATTATAAAATGTACACATCTTTATTTCTGTAACCTCTTTATTTAAGAAAATTATTAACAGATATCTAATACAAGTGAATAAGTTTTAGAACAGAAGAAAATATAATGGCATAGAAGCCAAATGATGATAATTTGTAGCCCACTATAACCCCAATGAGGAATCTACGATGAATGTCCCCCAGTTGCTTTCCAGTAAGTACTCGATATGAGAATTTGAGGATTTTTCAAACGGCGTCCCAATTTGTTTAAATAGTAGGAAAGTCCTCAAGTCTGTGTAAGTATCCTTTGCTTATTTGGTTATGTAGTTTAGTCTTCTTTAAACCCTCCTACCCCTCCCAACGAATCTACGACCTGCCACCGCACAAAAAATGAGCTGCCGTTCGCATGAAGGTTTGCGTGTCTGTTCCTTCTGCTAGCCCCATTTCGACTCCCCAGTATCTCTATAGATAGTCTTTCCTTGATCCCATTAGAGCAGACAGGTAAAACGCTTCAACTGGCACCCAACGTGTGAGGCCGATTCATTTTTCTGCCTCCTTCAGTATCCAGTTGTTGTCTTGTCCAGTTGAACGCTTCAAATGGCGCCCCACGTTGGGCGCCATTTGAAGCGTTTTACATGTCTGCTCATATGGGAACAAGGAAAGACTATCTATAGAGGTACTGGGGGGTAAGAATGGGGCTAAAGAAGAAGAAGCAGACACATAAAGCCTCGTTGCGGGACGGCAGCTCATTTGTTGTGCGGGAGCTAGGTCGTAGATTCGTTAGGGAGGGTGAAGGGGTGTTAAGATGACTACACTACCATAACTAAATACATAAGGGTACTTACTCTGACTAGAGGATCTTTCTACTATTTAACAAAAAGGGACGCCGTTTGAAATAAATCCTCTATTTCACCTATGGGTACTTACTGGATACTTTCTTACTTACGGGTACCAATCGGGGGAACAATCATCATTGATTCCTCTTTGGGGTTAGACTGGGCAACATCTTTTCTTATTATTGGCTTCTATGCCATATTCTTTCTTTTCTCCTGAACTAAAACTTTCATACAGTTGCATTAGTTTTCTGTTAAAATTTTTCCAAAGGCTACAGAAATGAGATGATAGATACACTTTCACAAACATTTATTTAAAACTTTACGGTGTTTTTTTTTTAAACAAACAAAAAAACTTTTAACAGGAAATGATTTTACAGGACAAAATATCTACAAATCTTTTACATTACAAAAAAAATCTTCAATTTAACATAACAAAAGAATGACAAAAGAACTTGTTGGACAGTGTATGTCAAAACAAAATTTTGACGCAGCTGTCAAAGGTCAAAGTCACTGTCATTTTAATTTACAAGTTGCATCATGAAAGCACAAACAACTATTATTTTTCAAAACTCTTTACCAACAAAAATATTTATCCATTTGGGATCCTTGCAAAATTTAAAAAAATATATCATACCATATTTAAATAAAATCCTTTATCACACGTCACAAACTACACGGAAAGGGGGTTCATCTACAAACAAACAGGGTCATCGACCTGAGGTGGGCTTCATGGCTTCCTTTTTATTTCGGGGCAATCAACTGCAGTGGTGTCATGGCAAAATTAGCAGTGCGGGAACGCAGTGCCGGAACGCACTGCTAATTTTTGTTTACAAATCCTAAATTTTCTATTATTTTTTTTCTTTTCTTAACCAGTGCGGGAACGGCGTTCCCACGCGTTCCCGCACCATGACACCACTGATCAACTGGATAAACATCACGGGACTGGAACTCAAAATGTCTACATCAGGACATCAATCGGGACTCGGAAGACTTCATTTAAACAGGAACTTGGACAAGATACAGGGACTTCATACCACGCCGGCGTATAGTACTGCGTCACAACTCAAACACAGTGTAAGAGCACCCAACTTCACTACGGGGTAAAAAAAACATCGTGCCCTCACACTAGATCTTCCAGAACGACATACTATACCCTTTACCGGCGGGTAACAAAAGGCACCACGCCCTTTTGGGGTGAGTCGGCAAGCGATCTTCACGCTTGAAGAAATCAAACCGGACTGATCTGCGCTTCGGTCTGAAGCCACAGATCGGGGAAAATACGACGGAAGTACCGAGCGATTTTGATCCTTAGGGATGCTTAGTTGACAAGAACTCAACTTTCAGTTCAAGATTTGTTCTAGAAAGTTCATCTACGCATTAGAACTGTACTTTTGTCAACACTTCTTACAAATTCTGTTTTTGCGTCTCAAATAAACAGGAATCTTGTAACACATTGAAATGTTGCTGCAATACTTCATGGCTGTATACAGGGTCGGCTTGGGATCTTATAATGATATTGAACTTCACAAAATAAATTAAAAAAATAGACATTCTTTTTGGGAATTGGGATATTAAATTAATGTTGGAGTTTTTTTCAAACGTTACAATAGTGATAGAGATTGTGTTTTAGTCCTGTCGCCCGGGGGGGGGGGCTTCTTAATTCAGATGGACTTATTTTTATGTATTTTGGCCCATAGAACACGAATTTTTTGGGTAACAGTTGATCCGGATGTCGATAAGATTGTTATAAACAAAGAAGTTGAGGAATTACATAACAGCGATTTCTCGCAAAACAAAACATTTTTTAGTATTTTTTGGGTCATTCTAACCAAAAAATGTTCCTACAAGTTTTTTCGTAGGATGCATAGTTTTCGAGATAGACGCGGTTGAACTTTCAAAAAATCGAAAAATTGCAATTTTTGAACCCGAATAACCTTTTGAATAAAAAATAAAATAGCAATTCTGCTTACCGCCTTTAAAAGTTTGAGTCAAATTATATCTGTTTTGAATATTTGCATTGCTAAAAATTTATTTTTTGATTGTTAAAAAAATCTATAAACACATAGTGTTTCCCGTGCCTAATACATGCGTTTTAATGCATGCTACGTAGAAATAGCCCCGCTTGCACTTTTACCTCTCTACCTACTCGTTCGATTTTAAATGAGAAATCATTGAAAACATCACTCAAGCACTAGGTGTTTATAGCTTTTTTTGACAAGGTGTGATAGCAACGGAATGGAACTTAATGTTAAAAAGTGTTAATGTTAATGGTTTTTGGTCAAAATAGAACTCCTACAAATCATATCTATACTATTAAGGATTGTCCTTTAGACTCTGTATCTCAGATAAAAGACCTAGGTGTTGTACTCGATTCCAGCTTATCCTACATCCCCCATATCTCATCTATTGTCTCAAAATCACTTCAACTTTTAGGGTTTATCAAACATTGTACTAAAGACTTTCTAAATATCCCATCCATAGAAATACTGTATTGTTCACTTGTGAGACCTCACCTAGATTACTGTTCATGTGTTTGGTCTCCACACTATATATAACACCCATATTCTAGCTATCGAGAGAGTTCAGCACAAGTTCTTAAGATTTGTTGCATTTAAACAAAACCAGAGGGTTGATGAAATTAACTATTTTAATATAGAAAAGTCTCTCAACATAACCTCTCTCCAAATCCGATGCATGTATAAGGATCTCACAATGTTTTATAATATACTACACTACACTATAATAATTTTGGTCCTCAACTATTGGAGAAAATTAGCCTCCATGTTCCCAGTTGACAAACGAGACTAAATCAACCTTTTTACATTATACAATTATACCCCATCACACTAACTACGGACACAACTCCTTCATGTCCAGAACACCTAGGTTTGCTAACCAATATTCGGAAGGTCTAGATTGTTATAGTTTTCCAAATGAATTTTCAGCTCAGCTTAAAAACTGTGTGTGATAACTTGATATCCTTGTTTTGTACATTTTTTGTTAATGTTTGTTATTCAATGTTCCTAGGTTGTATGATTAAAATTTTTAAATTTACTTTAAGTTGGGTTATAAATCTCCTGTGATTAATGTTTATACTGTATTTTAATTGGGTGATTGCCCGTTGATAAATAAAATAAAATAAAGGTGAGAAATTTGACCTAGGACTTACGGTTATAGAGTTGTAACCAGAAATACTGTTTTAAAGTTGCCAAAATAGTACAAGCGATATATTTTATTTGACGCATCTTAGCAAGAAGAAAACAAATATATCCTTTAAGTTTCATGTCTGTCTGTCCGCAAATATAATTCCTACCTTATTAGAACTACTAGAATAACAAATGAGGAGTTAAGTGAGAGCTTACAACTCAAGGTTGGTATTAAAGGTGTATTAGGTATTAATCCCAAAGATGCTATATGAGGTATAAGAAGATTTAATGAGAAATTTAACCTCAGACTTTTGGTTCCAGAGTTGCTCCTGGAAGTAGTGTTTTAAGGTTGTCAAAATAGTACAAGCGATATATTATTTGACGCGCCATAGCAAGACAAGAATAAATTACTTCCCGTTTTATATCACTTTGTTATTAATAAATAAATATTATTTATTTTTCGCCTAATCAAATGTTTCTTTACAAATACTTTATTGATTTCTTTATTTTCAGATACATTGAAATCGCCTATGGTGCTATTTTAATCGAATTGTGTAAACTACAACCCTCTACCATGCCTCAAGTACTTGCACAAGCTACTGAGATGCTATTCAACCGAATAGATACTATGAACGTTTCTTGCTTCGATAGATTCGTTAACTGGTTCTCTTATCACTTGAGCAACTTCCAGTTCAGATGGTCTTGGGAGGACTGGGATTCCTGTTTGACTTTGGATGATGAGCATCCCAAGCCTAAGTTTATTAGAGAAACTATGTTGAAATGTATGAGGTAAGATCAATCATAAAGAAACATCTGTACCCTTTTTACTACAAAAATATGCTTACATCAATCAAAATTTCTGAAGTCAGAGCACTGCCAAAACATTAGAATATTAGAATATGACTTTTTATTATGACCAAGTCTCTCTTAGTGAGAAGTTAGGCATCATTACTTGTCAGAGAAATTTTTCTTTGTTATTGTTTACTGTACAAATAATATAATCCTTTATCCTAATTAGTGATGTTAATCGGGCGTGTTTTTGTAGTAAAAAGGGTATAATTAAGTTTATGATTTAAACTTCCTGTTCTTTGTTTGCAGGCTATCTTATTACCAGCGAATTCGGGAAATTCTACCCGAGAGTTTTAGCAAATTTATCCCAGAAAAAACCGAACCCGATTATAAACACGCCAAAGAAGGAGCTTGTAAGTCTTTTTTATCAATCTATAATAACATTTTATTGCTTAATATCTTTTTAAGATGAGGTGGGGTAAAATAAATAGAACAAAAGTATAAAAAATATATTTTACTCAAGAAACAGTATATACATTTTTTAAATAACTATTCTAATAATTAAATAAAATGATACAGTGAAATTTAAATTGAGGATGGATTACTAACAGGATTACTATGACAACAGTGTAACAATTAAATTTCAAAAATATAAGATTAAGTCAAGTTACACTAGAACATGTATTATTTATAGACGGAGAGGCAGCGCTGAAAAATCTCTTTGAATTTACTAAAGCTAGATTTTTCACAGTTGATTACTGTGATTGTGTAGAGAAACATACTGCGGTCGGTCAAGCGAAACGTAGAACAGGGGTTACTGAGAAGGTATCAAAGTTGCTTTCCTACGAAGGTAATTAAATCCGTTTACTAAGACTGAAAATCAGTACACACATTCTAATTTGAATATAAATAAAAGTTATTATAGTCGGTCAGCTGTATGACGGGACAGGGCCGGTCGGTCGGCCCCAGTGAATGTACAGGGTTATTCACTATATTTTGACCCCCTTGTCAACTGCTTTATTTACAGAATTAGAAAAAAATGAAAATACAAAAGTTATTCGATTTTTAAATTATGATTTTTTGACATATACCTATATCGTACTAGTGACGTCATCCATTTGGGCGTGATGACGTAATCAACTATTTTTTTTATGGGAATAGGGGTCTAGTGCTAGCTCATTTGAACGGTTATTCAATTCTCTATACAGTACTATAAACATTAAGATCTTTCTTTATACAGGGTGTCAATTTTTTTCTGAATTATTAATTAAACAGTTAATTTAATTACAAAAAAATTTTTTGGACACCCTGTATAATTAATCATGTTAATGTTTATATTACTGAATAGGAAATTGAATAACCTTTCAAATGAGCTGGCACTAGACCCCTATTCCGATAAAAAATAGTCGATTACGTCATCACGCCCAAATGGATGACGTCACTAGTACGATATACAGTATGTCCCTGTAAGTTGTATCCATATGGAAAACTTTTTTATTATTAATTTTACGAAAAAAAGTTATTCTTTATAAAAAGCTCTGCATGGTCCAAAACCTAAGATTTAACCATCAAATATCAAAATTTTTGAATATTACACGAGGTATGTCAAAAAGTTTGAATTTCACTCAAGAGTAAAGTAGCTTTATTTTTCGCAATATTGAAAATTGCTATTATGAAAAGTTGTTTGGAATTAAAAACTGTATTTCTAGTATGCAATTACATCCTTCTAATTGAAAATTTTTTTTTTTTTAAATTATAACTAGGTACATTATTTTCAGTTATTTTAATTCAGATAACTCTTTTATTAATAATTTTACGAAAGAAAGTGATTCTGAATAAAAAGTTCTGCATGGTCTAAAATCTAAAATACAACCATATTTTGTCAAATTTTATCAATTTTATACGAGGTATGTCAAAAAATATGAATTTCGCTCAAGAGTAAAACACGTTTATTTTTCACAATATCGAAAATTGTTATTATGAAAAGTTATTTAGAATTAAAAACTATGTTTTACTACGTAATTACATCCTTTTAATTGAAATATTTTGAACTATAAAGGTACTTTACTTTTGATCTAAATTTATCTTTTTTGAAATACCTCGTATAAAATTGATAAAATTTGATATAAAATGGTTGTATTTTAAGTTTTAGACCATCCAGAACTTTTTATTAAGAATCACTTTTTTTCGTAAAATTAATAATAAAAGATTTATCAGAATTGAAATAACTGAAAAAATGATAGTTATCCATAATTTCTCAAAAAATTTTTTTTTCAATTAGAAGGATATAATTGCATATTAGAATATAGTTTTTAATTCCAAACAACTTTTCATAATAGCAATTTCCAATATTACGAAAAATAAAGCTACTTTACTCTTGAGTGAAATTTAAACTTTTTGACATACCTCGTATAATATTCAAAAAATTTGATATTTGATCGTTAAATCTTAGGTTTTGGACCATGCAGAGCTTTTTATAAAGAATAATTTTTTTTCGTAAAATTAATAATAAAAAAGTTTTCCATATGGATACAACTTACAGGGACATACTGTATATGTCAAAAAATCATAATTTAAAATGACGTAGTATTTTTGTAAAAATGGTATATCCGTAAAATAAATAAATAAAAAAATAAAAAAACAATCGAATAACTTTTGTATTTTACATTTTTTTCTAATTCTGTAAATAAAGCAGTTTATAGGGGGGTCAAAATATACTGAATAACCCTGTACATTCACTGGGGTCGACCGACCGAATCTGTCCCATCATACAGCTGACCGACTATAATAACTTTTATTTATATTTAATTTAGAATGTGTGTACTGATTTTCAGCCTTAGTAAATGGATTTAATTACCTTCGTAGGAAAGCAACTTTGATACCCTCTCAGTAACCCCTGTTCTACGTTTCGCTTGACCGACCGCAGTATGTTTCTCTACACAATCACAGTAATCACCTTTGAAAAATCTAGCTTTAGTAAATTCAAAGAGATTTTTCAGCGCTACCTCTTGGACTATTATTGGAATTATTGGACAATTTAAGATTTCCTGAAGTTCTTTAAAATTATGGATGAAAATATCATCTATAAAAAGTTTCTCTTGGTTAATTCGAAGTTAACCCTGTAATTTTCATTCCCTGCTTCAGAATGCAATATCTGTTTATGCACAATATCCTTAACATTGTTTCAACCATATACAGTGATGAGCATTCTAATAACCGGCAAAAAAGGCGAAAGATGGAAAACATAATAACTTGTGAAATAAAACGAGATGAAACTATAGGTCTGGATCCCGCGTATGAAAAAAAAGTTGATTAATAGCAAGCTGAAAATTTGTTAATAGCTTAAGGGTGTCTAGTCCAATAAACTTTGATATATGGGAACACTGAAACAGGGGTAGTTTTAATTGTGGAACAGGTTAAAAATTTGGAACGGTCACAGCACATAAACGGCACATTTATTTTGTCCGACAGAACAGACTTAAACTCTCCGAACAGAGATTAAACTCTCATGAAAAAATCAGACTGCTATTTTTCGCCTGTCATAATTCCTGTCATTTGACATATTCTACATGTTCCACTCATTAAAACGCCCATTTGGTGATAAATAGCAGTCTGATTTTTGCATGAGAGTTTAATCTCTGTTCGAAGAGTTTAAGTCTGTTCTGTCGGACAAAATAAATGTGCCGTTTTCGTGCTGTGACCGTTCCAAATTTTTAACCTGTTCCACAATTAAAACTGCCCCTGTTCCAGTGTTCACACATATCAAAGTTTATTCGACTAGACACCCTTAAGCTATTAACAAATTTTCAGCTTGCTATTAATCAACTTTTTTTTCATACGCGGGATCCAGACCTACTAGTACAGGTGGGACATTACTATTACCCACCTTTAGACGCATCGGACGAGTTTGGCAAGTACCACTGTGACAGTGACAGTTTTAATTGACATACTCCAATACGTCTAAAGGTATACATCAATATACTTAATGACAATTTATAGGTTTCTATCGCTAAATTTCTTACCTCTACTAGTTTCATCTCGTTTTATTTCACAACTTATTATGTTTTCCATCTTTTGCGTTATTGTGGCAGTTATTAGTGCGCTCATAACTGTACTTATTACATTGTTGGCAATACTACTTATTTACACTTGCGATCATAAAAAGCGGGTCACTCGATGAATTATTCAAGTTAGATATCTCGAATTTTCTAAACCTGTTGTCCGATTTTAGTGATTTTTTTAGTATGTTATACCCTTATTCTTTAGCAATATCGCTATAATAATATTGTTGCTAGACAGGTAAATTGTCATTGTATACCGGGTGTAACAATCATACTGTGTTTATTCCTCAAAGGTAGGAACACCGTGTGGAATGTTTTAGCATAGATAAAATATCGAAATTAAAACTCAATTGTAGCCTTAGGCTTTCTTAACATTTTCTTTTTTGATTTATTTGTTTATGTCAGATAATAAAAAAGTTAGGCACGTTAATAACTATCCATGTTCTTCATCAATACAGGGTGTTTCTAAATAAGTGCGACTTTTAAGGGGTAATTATTATTCTGCATGAAAAAATAATGACAGTTTGTTTTATAAACGTATGTCCGCAAATGCTTCGTTTCCGAGATACGGGATGTTGAAGTTTTTCTTACAAACTGACGATTTATTTATTGCTCTAAAACCCGAGATATGCAAATGAAATTTGGTAGGTTTTAAGGGACAGTTATTGTGCGTGCATTTTTTGTTATACAATTAATAATTCTATATTCAACATTGGCGTGCATACGGGTATAAACATTTTAGATACATCCCGTATGCACAAAAATAGTGAATATAAAATTCTTAATTGTATGTCAAAAAATGCGGCATAAATACCTCTTAACACCTACCAAATTTCATTTGCATATCTCAACCGGTTTTAGAGCAATAAATAAATCGTCAGTTTGTAACAAAAAATTCAACATCCCGTATCTCGAAACCGAAGAATTTGCGGCCATACGTTTATAAAGCAAATGGTCATTATTTTTTCATGCAGAATTACCCCTTAAAGTTTGTCGCACTTATTTAGAAACACCCTGTATTGATGAAGAACATGGTTAGTAATAACGTGCCTAACTTTTTTATTATCCAACAAAAACAAATAAATCAAAAAATAAAATGTTAAGAAAGCCTAATGCCACCATTGAGGTTTAATTCCAATATTTTATCTATGCTAAAACATTCCACAGGTTGTTCCGAACTTTGAGGAATAAACACAGTATGATTGTTACACCCGGTATACAATGACAATTTACCTGTCTATCAACAATATTATAGCGATATTGATAAAGAATAAGGCTGTAACATACTAAAAAATCACTCAAATCGGACAACAGGTTTAGAAAATTCGTGACATCTAACTTGAATAATTCATCGAGTGACCCGCTTTTTATGATCGCATTGTTTCTTTCTTTGATGTTTAACTAATTAACCAACTAATAATTCTTAGTATGGAGGGAGCTGGGAAACCAACTGGGATTTTGAAAAGGCTTTGGTACTAGAGAGGCAGTATTTACCATACATACAGTGCAATACTCACAGAGTAAACTAAAAAGGGGGTAGTTCCCTAGGTTGGCTGTATACCATATAGTTAAAAAACTCTAACATGAAGTAAAAACCACTTCTATGTAATAGGTAGATTTATTAAAAATTAAAAAAATCCCAATGGATTGAATAAAATATGTCCAATTCAGAACGTTTTCGGACCTATCAGTCCATCATCAGTGAATTCAAATACTTGCTAAATAGCCCCAGAACATGCTGAAACTCTATCAAGAAACTCAATCAACCATCTTAGGCCAACGTTGGTAACTTGGTTGGCCAACTTGGTAGTCAACGTTGGTCTAAGATGGTTGATTGAGTTTCTTGATAGAGTTTCACCATGTTCCCGGAGGTTATATCTTTTAACATCGGCGTTTAGCCTGATCAATATTACTTCAACATAATGTAGATTGAATTATAATTTCAACCATTGTTTGGTTCTGGAGCTATTTAGCAATTATTTGAATTCACTGATGATGGACTGATAGGTCCGAAAACGTTCCGAATTGGACATAATTTGTAGGGTCGGAAAACTAAAGCACATAAGTCAAAAACTATAGATTTTCAGAAATCGAATAAAACTGTATAAAAAAATAATTCAATATTTCTTAAAAACATTTATTGCATTTTATGAGAGTGTGTATAACGTTCTTACTTGTAGCTAAGTATGACTCTATAAAAAAGTATGGAAAATTGTTTTTCCTGACTTATGTTAAAAATAACACAAGTATATATGACTTATGTCTAACAGCACAACTAGGAATTTTAGTTTGTTACAACACAATATTTTCTTCCATCAATCCATATTAGCTACATTTTCCTTACTAGGGAAATCTATATAAAATTTATGGAAAACATTAATTTGGTATTATTGTTAGTAGAGAAACTAAGTCATCTTTTTGTCTTTTGATATAGTTAAAGGCAATAGTGATATAATTGGAATGTTATTAGGTATGAAGGATGGGTGCAGCCCAAAAGATTAACTGTCATTAACACGCTTAACTTCACGCGCAACTTTGATATGTATATCCAAAAAGCATAGGCCCCAAGTTGGATACGACCTATCATATTCACAACAACTCGGATACATAATATTAAGAAAAATAAATATTTAGAATATTATAGAAATTGAATCAATGATGTATCAAAGTTGCGCGTGAAGTTGCGCATCAACACGCCTAGTGTTGATGATAGTTGAGATTTTGGGGGGAGACCCATAAAGGATTCTCTCCGTCTTAAATGTATCTTGTGAAAATTTGATTCCATTTGTAAGGTGTCTTTGTAAGATACCATTCTAAATTCCTTATCATAGCGGAGCCACCTTTTGTCCAACCATTTAAACTGCTTTCCATCTACATCTTTATTTCTTAATACCAAAGTAAAATCCAAAAAGTCCGTATTTCGACAACTTGAAATTTGTTACTGCTGGCCTAATAAGTTGACTCCAGTCATGAGGAAGATATATTTGGATTTCTGTTTTCTTTTTTCTTTCTATTATTCCATGAATTGTTTAACTTCTAAATGGCTATGTTCGGGAACCATAAATTGATGGTTGATTCCCTCTACTGTAAATTATCTACAGCCCACGTAAACATAGAACCCACGTGAGAATTTCTATTCTGACCTCCACAGGTATCAGAGTAAAATATTACACTTCTTGTGTTTTTAGTTAGGTTTGTTTGAAGATGTTTAAAGAGACACGATGCAATCTGATTCGCTCCTCGAGCAGCAGTAGATTCATACCACACATATCATAAAGCTCTTCTAGTCTTGTTGCCATGTACAGTCAAATTGAACGTCCACAATTGACGTTTATAAAAAGCTACATAAGAAGTCAATGATGGAGTCGGTAAACACTGTTGTAAATCACATGTATTGTATGCACTTTTACGGTACTATCATTTTGATACATCTGTGTGTCGTTTTTTTAGATTCGTAAGCTTGATCTGGTTTGATCTGGTCTGAAGGAGGTTTGATAGACAAATAGTTGATATATTTTGGTGATTGTTAAGAGGGAAGGCAAATACTTCTTTGATGTACTCTTTTGGTGTAGTGACTTTCTTACGACGGAAGAGACAAGATATGGTTTTTTATTTCCTTCCTTTTGTCCTCGGATATTTTATTTTTAGGTACAGTTGTTCCACGCATATCATTAATTTTTGTACCACCTACTGAAGACCGTTTCTTCATTGCCACCCCCTACAAATAGCTTAACGCAGTACATCTATTACAACAAAATATTTATACGTCTTCATACGAAATTTTTGTTTTCTGGATCTATTTCGCGTTGTCTTTGAGAAGCTTTTTCTGCAATCTCTATTAATGATGACATGTAAGCAGACCTTTTTTGTACAGTCGAAAAATTGAAGGAATACCCACGAACGATCACATCAATTACTTATTTTGTATTTGCTGTCTTTTTCTATGACAAACGTTTGTTATTTATAGAAAAAGACAGCAAATACAAAATAAGTGATTGATGTGATCGTTCATGAGTATTCTTTCATTTTTCCGACTTTATATACCCATTACCCAATATTCATTGAATATCGCTTCTCTCTTAGCCATGTTTTAAGTAGGTACCTAAAGTTAAATATCTGTATATTCTTAAACAAGGAAGACGATAACGTCAAGTACTTGATGTACCTAACAACTTAAGTCATGCTTATAAATCAGCAAAACTGAATATATCAGTTGTACTTTTTCACATAAGTCAACTTATGTTCTTTATAACGTCTAAAGATTTATAGTAATTGAAAGGTTGAAAAAGTACGCTACTTAAAATCAATGTGAAATAAACGTGTATGACGTATGTGCTTGAGTCAGTCGGTGGAGAAAAAATATATGGACATGTGCATGTACAAAAAGAAAAATCGGTTTTTTTGACTTATGTGCTTTAGTCTGCCGGCCCTAGATTTATTCAATCCATTGGGATTTTTTAAAAATTTTAATAAATATACCTATTACATAGAAGTGGTTTTTACTTCATGGTAGAGTTTTTTAGTCACAGTACAATGTCGAGATGTCAACTGTGATGTATTCATTCTATGTTAAAGGAAAAGCTTTAAAGAAAGTACTCAGATACAATTCCTTGGGATGTGAGCTAAATGAACAATAGAACTGCAGCCTTGATATAAAACAATACATTGAGATGCCAGAAGCACTTTCAATAAGATAAAAACAGTATTATGCAATGAAAAACGGTATTTACTCTTTTATATGGAGTTGAAGCCAGGACAATTACGGACGAAACTGAGGAACCTATGTTTCAATACTCATAAGGCTTTTTCTTTAAGGGTTATCGCACAGACAGACAGACGACATGATTTCCAGAAGGACCTCTGTGTAGGGCTCTTAATAAAAGATAACTAGGCACTAGCCTGCAGTTAGATCATACAAAAGAGCTGTTTCAAGATCAACAGTTGAGAGGTAATGGCATGATCACAATGGATGAAAGATTTCTACTTAGACTACAATATTAATTTACTAAAATAATACTTGTTACCAATATGATAGAAAAAACTGCTTTGTCACTTCACAACAGAGATTGATTACACTTCGACAGCATGAGTACAACTAATTAACAGGCAGAATTAACGTAGTAGCCTAATGGTCTGTCTTCATTTTATTTATGGTCTGGAAGTATATGTGAACAAGTTTACTAATATGTATATATTTGGCAACATTGCAAATTTTTTCAAAAATATCTGATTTTCAAATAAAATGATCAAAAACTTAAGTGATAATCAGTTTTTTCTAAATTAGTTATATTCTTGCAGCTAATACAAGTGTTTCACACAGCTTATTAAGTCTTTTGTTCCTCTTCCGGTTCCTTTTTCTTCCTCACAGGTCTTTTGTTGGACCTAGACACGTAGGGTTTTCGCCTTCTATATTTGGCAACTTTGGCAGTTCTATTAGTTCTATTCAAATATTCTAAGCCTTTAGCATGGCTGACTAACCTTAGGGCTAGATCATCAAAAACATCTTTGGTATTTTCTGGAATACTCACTTGAGTTGCTTCGTCGGGATATTCAGCTTTGTATATAACAAAATCAGTTCTGTTGGTCGGCATTTGTTTAACTATGGCTCTAGTGGGGGTTTCTGGTGGTGGGATTAATATATTGGCCGGAGCACCTTTGGTGAAAACTTCCAGTTCTTTTTCTCTATTGGAGGTTTCTTCTACAGCCTGTGTAGTAGTGGCAACAGATTCTTCTACAGGAGGATCAGCAAACAAAGCAGTCCCTTCTGTTGTCACTTTTTGTACAGAAGTACTTTCCATCGTTGTAGTTTCAACAGCTGTTGTAGTAGATGTAGTCTTCAAAGCTCTACTTGGTTTCTTCCTGGTGTAGTCGAATTTTCTGTTCTTCAAACTCTTCCTAAACATTGGTTTTGTCGGTGTTCTCAAAGTACTTGTTGTCAAAACACCAACAGACTCAGTATTACTCCTCTTATTCACTTCATAACTAACCTCAGTTTCGTAACTTTGACTTGTCAGAATTTGACTCGCTTTTTTCTTTCGATCATTGTCTTCATTAGCAGTTGTAGAAGCTTCATAAAACCCAGAAAAGATAATCTTGGAGTTTTCGGGTAACTCGCCACCAAACAACTGTTGAGATATATCAGACTCTGTGTGTCTTGTAGTACTGGTGCTTGTAGGCTTTTCTGTCTGAGTCGTAGGACCGAAAATGTCGTCCAAAGAATAATCATTTTTTACAGATCCTACATAAATAGGACCGTTGTAGGGCTCAGCTTCGGTTAAAAAATCGCTTGGAGTTGTTGTTCTGCGACTTGTCGGTTTTGTCGTAGTTTTAGTTGTTGTTGAAGCTGTAGTTGTCATTGTTGAAAATGGCGTTTGCGTCGTTGTTTCAGTACTGGTAGATTCCAAACTTGTTGTGACCGTTTCCTCAGGTACTGTTGTCTTTTCTGTTGTTATCTCTGCTGTAGGTAATTTCGTTTCATATTCGGTTGAAGGTAATGTTGTACTTGTCGTTTCAAAATTGGTAGTTGTAATTTTTGTTGTACCAGTCTCTTCTGTAACGGTTGCTGGTTCAGTTGAAGTTTCTTCTACTTGTGGAGAAGTGGTCGACATCAATGTTGTCGGAGATGTTGTAGTTACGATAGTTGTCGGCATTTCTGTTGAAGGTATTGTTGTTTTTGTTGGAGCTTGATATTGTGTTGAAATGACTTCAGTCGATGCAGTTGGCTGTGGTGAAGTTTGATATTCTGTAGAAGTACCCTCAGCATGTTCAGTTGTCTTCGTTGGAGCTTGATATTGAGTGGAAATAACAGTAGGAGGCATTGGAGATGTTGTAGTGACCCTTGTTGTTGTGGTGACTGTAGTTATTGGTATGGTTGTTTTTCTGGAAGGTTTCGTAAATTTGGTAAAACCTGAAGGTCTTTTGGTACTAGTTTTTTGTGTCATTGGTCTAGATGTGGTAACAGGTATTGGTGTTGTACTAGTTTTGATTATCTTTGTAGTCGTTGGACTAGTTGGTGTACGTGATAACGGTTTAACATACATTTTCGTAGTAGACGGTATGATTGAAGTCGTGGTTGGTGTCTTCGTTGTAGAAATTGTTGTTTTTATCGGTTTCTTTGTACTGCTAGGTAATTGACTTGTTTTTGGTGTTGTGGTTGGTCTTTTTGTGGTTGAAAAGGTTGTTTTCGTGGGTTTCTTTGTGCTGTTAGGTATTTTAGTAGTCTTTGATTTTGTAGTATATTTTTTGGTCGGTCGAGATGAAGGTTTAGTAGTTGGTGAAAACTTTTGAGTTGTTGGTAGTTCGGTTTCAGGCATTAGTATTTCCTCACCAGTTGGCATATAATAAGTTATAGTGGTTTTCATAGTTGGCACTGTTTCGGGAACAGTACTAGCTGTAGCACTTATCGTCATTGGCGACGTAGGCATACTTGGCGTGGTAGGTATTTGTTCTTGACTACTTCCTGTCACTTTAGTGGTCTCTTCCATCGACGTAGTCGTTGAAACGTGTGAGGATTCTTGTTGAGTGGTACTGGTTTTTGACGCAAGAGCTTCAAGTAGTTTTTTGTACAATTGTGCTTCTTGTGTATCATCGCTGACACCCGGTGGAAGATATTGAGCAGGAAGCGATGTGAAGAAGCCTGGGTAGCTGTATAACACGTTTCTGTGTCCCTCGGAATCTACACCTAAAGGAACTTGCGGTTTGAAGTTATTTTGAGGAATTTTTCGATTATATACCTGCAACAAAATAATAATCATTACAGAAATGAACGAAAGGCACAATAAATGTTTTCTAAATTAGGCTTTTGCATTAGAGGAAAAAGGGCATTAAAAAAGATGGAGGGACTGTCTCCCCTATTTAACATTAATGTTACGTGGGAGTGATACAGGGAGACGTACTAACAGATATGCTGTTCAACCTAGTTCTTGAGGCAGTGATCAGAAAAACCAATGTAAGACCAATATGCAGACGATGTGGCTATTATTAGTCGGATCAAGCAACAACTAATGGAAGCATTCAAGGAAATTGTTCCTGAAGCATGAAAAGAGTGCTTAAAATAAGCGAAACTGAGAAAAGTATATGGCTCGTAGCAAGAGGAAGACGGCACATGGAGAATAAGGAGAAACGACGAGATTAATTAATTAAATGAAGGGCACGAAATTGTACGATTTGTTAGTCAAAGACTATAATGGCTGAAAAATGTCCAGAGAAAAGAAGAAATAAAATCATCAGAGAAAAAATTACAATGATAGCCGATAGGAAGGCGAAAAAAGGAAGATCCAGAACAAGATGGTTGGATGACTTGGAAGGCTACCTGAAAACTATGAATGTAAGACAATGGAGGAGAACGGCACAGGAGAGTTCTGAATGGTAGGACATGACCAGACAGGCCAACTCACATCCAAGGTTACTATGCCAAAAGAAGAAGAAATTAAGCTTTGTCTTTATTTAGAGAACTCATTCTGCATTTTAGTCGATCGGATAGCCAAGCGGGATGCAAGGTCGCCCACACATCACTTCGCTGTGATGTAAGTGAGTTCAAATCCTGGCCCGGTGAATGGAAAAACAAAAAGGCTAACGCAGCAGTTTAAAATTCGAATATATGAATATGAGGCTTAGACTGGAATACGCTGTCTGATTGGCCTGTGGGGGAGCAGTAGGCCAGGGATAAGGGCTTGCGGCTAAGTGATACTCCTTCATAGATCCTTACCGAAACGGTGTTGACGCCTAAATACCGGTGTGTATATATTATATTATCTATTTTATCTTTTATTTTAACAACTATACACAAGTTTCTTACCTCTGGATAGTTCTTTTCGCTTTTACCGCTTCGAACAGCGAAAACATGTCCCGGAATGGCGTAGTTGAATTTCCCTCTTCTCATGATGATTTGGTCGTTGTTTGCGTTGAGGGGAGACACGATATATTCCAGATCGAATCTAGTTCTGTCGACATCTCTGTGCCGTATCCTCTTGACAGTCCACAGGGCTACCAATATTTCTTGATTGTGTGGACTGTAAGGCTGAAAGGAGAAATAAATTGATTATATAAAAGCTTTGAAAAAACCGAGAGCATGTTGAAACCTTAACTTGTGAAGTGTTGAAATTCATTTTTGTAATATTGACTACAAAAATAACAAGTCGATTAGAGTTTTATACAGCTGTGTAAGTTATTCTGTTAGATAAAATTGATCACACAATTATAAAAATTGTTTTATCCCCTCTTTCACTAAAATAGGGACAGAACTGCCGTTCACAAAATAGCTTTGGAAATCAGAAAGTTCATCATGCATCAAATTTGACGCATGTATTGTTGTAATATATCCTCTACATTCACCAGAATTGACATTCTGTGGGTTTTTCTTTGTTATAGACTAAACAGTGAACAAATAAGTCATGGTTTACGTGATTTATTTAGTTGTCTTATTTATTAATATTTATATGTAAATTGTTAACATATAGTCGTATATTACAAGTGTTCAATTTTTCACATGCGAAAAATAATATACTTTTTACTGTACCGAATCCTAAATTTTCAACCTAAATATTAAAAAGAATTACTTAGGCCAACCCTGAATAATAATTCCTGGTACCTAGCTTTATCCCTAACCAGGTATGTAGATACATTTTCTTAGACCCGGCAAACGAAGACTCTCTCTGGTTTCGAACCTCGAATAGAACAGACACCCTGTTCTATTATCTATTAGTGGTATACACTAGTTACAGCGTGGTGAAAATGACCAAGAATCTCTTTCTTGTGTTTAGGGAGCGTTCAAGTATTACGTAACGCGATTTATGAAGATTTTTAACCCCTCCCCCCAACCTGCGTTACGTAATACTTGAACGGTCCCTTACCCCCACAGGCAACAGACGTGCTAATGAATCTCTCTGGGATACTGCTTCTAGTATAGTACCACATGCTGAAATAGCGCGACTCGCTATGGTTCCGTCTCTCGTAATGAACATACTTTCTTTCTCCTTGTGCAATAGTTTAAATTGCATACAATGACGTGTATACAGTTGAGTCCTTGAGTCTTTACCCGTGCGTCATCATTTAAAGCATACGAATTAAGTCGATGATAAGTCGGAAATTGAAATTTACTAAACGCAACAGCAAGTCACTTACTGTCACTTGTAGTTGCGTTTAGTAAATTTCAATTTCCGACTTATCATGAACAGCAAGTCACTTACTGTCACTTGTAGTTGCGTTTAGTAAATTTCAATTTCCGACTTGTCATCGACTTATTTCGTATGCTTTAAATGATGACGCACGGGTAAAGATTCGCGGACTCAACTGTACATGTACACCGCTTCAAGTGAAATATGCAGATTGTGACGATTATCGATATCGCGAAGGAAATAACAGTTATGTATATGGGTAAGCCTTTTTTATGAATTTGATTGTCTTTATAACATTTAATTACCTCTCTCAATTCCTTTGAACCACATCTATAATACAGTCCACAAAATCTGAAATAAGTTTAATAATTTTGCATATGTACCTGTCTTAAGGTACTAATACACTTTAGGAGACCAAAAATAATTATTTTTTTTCAAGAATTTTTTTCTCAGAACTTTTATTAAAAATGAACATAAAACTTTTTACATATTAATATCTAACTCTTAGAGAGTACAAAAGTCGAGGCATCGAAAAATGATGGCGGATAGTGAATCTCAGGATTGGGATATCTGAAACAAAAAAATCGTACTGCAATTGAAGAAGAAAGGTTTCTTACGTGACAATTTACCACAATTTGACCAAAAAATAAAAAATAAATATTTTTTAACCATGCAAAACTGAAGAAAAACGGGCGATTTTTTCACAGAATTTTTCAAATTTCTGTTTTTTTGTGAAATTTTTCACCAACGGTGGTAAATTGTCACGTAAAAACCTTCCTTTTTCAAATCCCGTACGATTTTTTTTGTTTTAGAGATCCCAATCCCGAGATTAACTGTCCGCCATCGGAACTACTTTTTTTCGAGGCCACGACTTTGGCGCCCTCTACAATATTAGTGTATGTGCATAAATTAAAAAAGATATATGGTTTGTATTCTCTAAGAGTTAGATATTAATATGTAAAAAGTTTTATGTTCATTTTTAATAAAGGTTCTGAGAAAAAAAATCTTGAAAAAATGCTTATTTTTGGTCTTCTAAAGTGTACTATATATACTTTATTTCAAGTTAAGAATAGAAACTTTATGCTTACGGAGATCAGTATTGCCAAACCTCTCGCGTACGGGTGGATACTGGATTGCCGATATACGATTCATTCTAGTCAGTACGGCATGGCATCGCCGCGCTGTTATCGCTCATAAGAAATCGCTATATCCGCAATGTTCTATTCTAAACGTGAAACGCTTCATAGTACCTTAAATCTCCATAAAGTAAACTAGTTATTATGGAAAGGCTTTTACCTACCTGACAATCGTGTCTCTCGCATCTTCTCGGATTGTAGCAATCATCGCAGTCATTCTGGTACGGATCCTGCAATAGCATGAAGTTCCCGGCATGGATGGCATACAGTTGGCCTCGAGCAAGCACGGCAACGTCGCCGAACGGTGTTGCATGATCTTGCCGGCCTATAAGTTGTGCGCCGGTCAGCCGTTCTCGAAGGTTGGGTTCCCAGTAGCCTTCTCTTAGTAAGGCTTGGTGAATAGCTTCTCTAAGACCCACCTAGGGGAATGTTTTTATGGAAAATAATAATTAGAGCAATTAATAAAATGGCATTAATAGGCCAGGAACCGAAGCTTTTCACCTCGCAATTTTTACAGAATGGATCGATTTGCTTGAAAATTTGAGAATAAGTAGTGGATAGTCCAAGGATTAAAATCTATATGATTCCGAAAGGCGCTTTTACCATGGGGGTGGTTGCCACCCCATCTCGTGGGTGAAAATTTTTTATTATATTTTGACAGCAAAAGTTGATAAAAACATTCATTCTAAGCAAAAAATGTTCTATACATTTTTTTTGATAAAATTAATAGTTTTCGATTTATTCGGTATCGAAAGTGTTTTTTTTTTTTTTTTTTTTCCCTGGAAGCCGTCTGTTGTGAACCGGTTGTACTGCAGCCACTTGGCTTATTGTACATCTTCCATTGTTTATGAAACCCATTCCAGAATTCTGGAACCCTGTACCAGCTTGTACAGGTCTAGTGGGTGGGTGCCATATAATTTTGGAGTCATTTCGATGTCTCCGAAAAGTGTTTGCCGCCTCCGATCCAATGCCTCACAGTCATGCAAAATATGGTTGACTGTTTCAGGTTCTCTGTTACAGAGTCTGCAGCTCAAGTCTCCATGAAACAGCCCCATTGTATGCAGGTGACCCTTAACTGGCGCATGTCCAGTGAGGAAACCTGTTATGACTCTGAGCTGATTCCTGCTTGTTTTCAGCAGTAACTCAGCTCTACTAGCACATGTCCGTCCGATATACATCTTGCCATGTGTTTGACCGGGTACACTCTCCCAGTGTGAGTTGTGTTGGCTTCGGATCCAGGCTTTTTTTCGTTCGCGGACGGTGCTTTTTGGCACTCCCACGGCCGGCTCTGGACCCAGGTATTTTGTAGCTGATGCTCTCTTGGCAAGTGCATCAGCTCTTTCATTGCCGTATATGCCCCGATGACCTGGAACCCATACCAGTATAACACTGTTATGTTGTGCCAGTCTATCAAGTTCTTGTCGACATTCCCACACCAGCCTAGAGTTCACCTTAGGGCTTATAAGAGCCCCAATGGCTGCTTGGCTATCTGTGCATATGTTAACCCGCTGCAGTTCGAATGCCCTCAGGTTGTTTTCTCTTGCACACTGCAAGATTGCAAAAATCTCTGTCTGAAATACGGAGGTACATTCTCCCAGTGGAATAGAAATGTTGAAATTTCCACCACTATAGAATATTCCTGCGCCCGAACCGTCTGCAGTTTTAGACCCGTCCGTATACCAGGTGCAACCCTGCAGTCTGGGTCGAGAGTTTCCTCTGTCCCATTCGTCTCGTGGGCAAATGTCCACTTGAAAAGGTACTTCAGGCATATATCTTGATGTCATATGGTCAGAAATCATCATCCATTCGGCATCATTAATTTCATTCGTTATTTTACTATGTCCTGACTTAACTGGTACGTTGCTCAGGTTTTCTCGCAGTCTATAATAGCCCATTCTCGCCTCACCTCTTATTGTTATATGTAAAGGAGGGAGATCCAGTAGTGCCTCCATAGCTGCCGTAGGTGTGCCCCTCATAGCCCCCGTGATCCCGAGACAAGCAAGTCTTTGCACCTTGCTTAATTTGATGATGGCACTTTTTTGCTGTACTTTTGGCCACCATACCACTGATGCATATGTAATTGTGGGTTTTACTACCATGTTATAAGTCCAATATACCATGTCTGGTCTCAAACCCCACATTTTTCCATGAGTACGTCTGGCTACCATTAACGTAGATACCGCTCTCTTCGTTATTCTTTCTATCTGCTGATTCCAAGTAAGTCTTGAGTCTAATATTATCCCGAGATACTTTACTTCACTCACCAGATTTAAATGTATACCATTTAGACTTAGAGGACCCAATTCCTCTGAATTCCTTCTTTTAGTAAATTTCATGATTTTGGACTTTAGAGGACTGATGTTAAGCCCTACATTTGAAGTCCATTCTGTAACTACTGTCAGAGCCTGTTGCATTCGATCTCTGACTGTACCATTAAATTTTCCGTGGGCTAAGATGACTAGGTCATCCGCATAGCCCAGGACGTGATGCCTATCGTTGTCGAGTCTAGCTATCAGGCCATCCATGACCAGATTCCACAATAGAGGAGATAAGACTCCCCCCTGTGGGCAGCCTCTGGCTACCTGAGCTGACACTGTATCCCCTAGCAACGTAGCATATATCACACGGCTTCTCAGCATGCAGTCTATCCATCTACAGCTTGTTCCGTCTATTCCTTTTAGACGGATCGCCCTTGTGATCGCTTCGTAAGAGGTGTTGTCAAATGCTCCCTCAATATCGAGAAATGCACCCAACATCACCTCTTGGTTTTCCAGAACGTACTCCACTCTCTGTACAAGATGGTGCAGTGCCGTTTCTGTGGAGACTCCCGCTCGATATGCATATTGTCCCCGATGTATCGGACTTTCAACCAATACACCGTCCCTGATATGCCTATCGAGCAGTTTTTCTAAGGTCTTCAGTACGAATGACATCAGACTTAATGGCCGCAGAGACTTGGCCCTTTCCTGTCCGATTTTGCCAGGTTTGGGCATAAAAGCCACCCTTATCAGCCTCCATGCTTTTGGTATGTACCCCAGCCCTAAACTAGCCTGCAGTATCTTACACAATTTTTTGAAAAGAAGGTCGTTTCCCTTCTGTAGAAGTATTGGATAAATCCCGTCCGGACCCGGTGATTTATATGGCTCGAATGAGTTTATTGCCCATTTGATTTTGTCCTGGTTTATAACTTCTTTTGCCACATGCCAGTTTTCCCTAGAACCATAATTCATGATATCCAGTCCGGTTTGCCATGTGTCTAGTGGTATCAGTTAGTCCAGTGTTAGTTTTGTATAGAGAAAATCAATGTTTCTTGATATTACGATTCACTCAATTTTTACCGTAGACAATTTTTTTTCAAACCAAGTTCTTGGGAATTAAATAACCTACAATTTTATATCAAAACATTTTTTCGTATCTCTGATGCTAATCTTTCTATTCTGAAGAAAATTCATTTTTTACCAAACTACAAAAATTCGTAATTCGCTTTTGACTCCAGTTTTTTTAAAACTAATCATTCTAAGCCAGTCAAACTTCTAGAATTTATTTATATTACATAAATAAAGAATAATGAATAAGGCCAATAACCAAATACACCGCTAACTTACATTATTATGCTTCCAATTGAATTTCTTCTTTTTTTTTTCAAAAAAATATATTGCTTTTTTAACCGTAACTTTTCTATTTTTTATCTTAGAAAGTTATATAAAACATATTTTGTAGGTTTTTACAATATCTATAAACCTAGTAATATTAAACCTTTTCAAAATCCTCAGTCGCAAAAAGAGGTGACTTTGAAAGGGTTGGTAAAGGTGGTTTTTGCATGTTATTATAAGTTTCAATTATCAATAGCTCACTGAATTTTTGCCGTAAAAAAATTTTGTAAACCATGTTCTTGGAAATTAAATAAGCTACAATTTCATATTTAAACATTTTTTCGTATCTCTGATGTTAATTTTGCTATTCTGAAGAAGAGGACATTTTTTTTCAAACTACAAAAAGTCGTTATTCGCTTTTAACTCCACTTTTTTTAAAACTTATCATTCTAAGCCGGTCAAACTACTAGAACCTATTAATAATACATAAGTAAAAAAGACCAAACAAGGTTAATGACTAATTTTAATTAGGTTAGTGATTAGGGGGTTGCTTGCGATCACTTTTTCGCTGAAAAAAATAGGGACTGACATTCTTTTCATTATGTCACTTAATTTTTGAGCTAGAGACTTTTTTTATTTCTGGTGATAGATATTTTTAAGTGCTTTAAATTAGTTTAAACAAGTTGCCCTCGAAAAATGCATAGTTTTCCCGTCTTTTGACTTTGAAACTAGAATATTTAGCATTTGACGAAGAGGAGCCAACATATAATAAAGTATAACTTGGTTACTATTGGTCCTAAAGAAAATTAAAAAAAAAACGTTTTTGTTTATTTTTTCAAAATGTACATTTTTGTTAAGTAAAGTTGTTTTGATAAAACGAAAACTTTTGGAGTTATTAGCAGAAAACTTATTAAAAACATTGATTTTTTCGATATAAAACTAACGCTTTCGATAGCGAATAAATCGAAAACTGTCAATTTTATCAAAAAAATGTATAGAACGTTTTTTGTTTAGAATGAACGTTTTTACCAACTTTTGCGACTAAAATTTAATAAAAAATTTTCACCACCGAGATGGGGTGGCAACCACCCCATGGTAAAAGCGCCTTTCGGCATGATATAGATTTTGATCCTTGGACTATCCACTACTTATTCTCAAATTTTTAAGCAAATCGATCCATTCTGTAAAAATTGCGAGATTTTGTCCTATTTAAGCTTCATTACTTGGACTATAATAAAAAACTTTGAGACCATGAAGTAACAATTCAATAAGTTTTTATTGAATACCGAACTGACGTAAATAAAAAGTAGATGAAATGAAAGGCATTATCGTGTTATCCAAAATATGCTGTATTTGCTAGATATATTGTGTTAATTTTGTGCACTTACTGCATTATTCTGGTTGATTTGTGAGCCCAAATATACACTCACCGGCACTAAATTCCGCCACCCAAAATGTTTTATTAAGTTTGACAATTTATAACTTTATTATTTGTACAGTAAGGTCTCGTTTTATGCGGTGGATACGTTCTAGAGAAAAGCGCATAAAAAAATCGCATAAAAGAGACTTTACTTGCATTGAAAAAGTAGGGATACGTTCCGTAGTTTTCTAAAATCACATAAAATGGTGGACGTTTGTCCACCAAAAATTGTATGTGTTTGATATTTTTTTCTCCATTAGGCCAAATAAAATCTTAAAGAAGGAATTTAAAACGCAAACTAACGATATTGAAATTGCAAAAACCTCTTCTAATAAAACATAAAACTTTATGACAGTTATAGATTGTTAATAGATTGCATTAATGATGCTGCAATTAGATCTATTCCTCAATACAAAATTTTTAAATCCAAAAATCGATCGCCTCCAACATGGTGGGACCCAGAATGCGATCTAATAATTAATGATAGAAAAGAAGCATTAGCATTGTATAAACGTTCACCAAGCCTTGATAATTATCTAAACTGTCAGAAAGTTACTGCTCATACTAAAAAGCAGTTGAAACAAAAAGCCAAAGCTAGTTGGATTAAATGGTGTTCTAATTTAAGCAAAAATACCTCCTCTAAGGATATTTGGTCACAGGCCAACAAAATGAATCGAAAAGCACCTATTAGTATAAAACCCTTCAATGATAATCTATTAGACGATTTTTTTAATAAAGTATGTCCTCCATTTGCTCAAAATTCACCTACACGACCTACATAAAGTCATCATTCAAATAATCACTTCTTGTTAAAACCATTTTCTGAAACTGAATTAGATTTTGCCCTTAAAAACCGCATAAATATTTCTCCTGGTATCGATCACATAAAATACCCCATGTTAACCAACCTACCAGATGTTGCTAAAAAACTTCTTTTAAATATCTTCAATGATATCATCCAAAAAAATATAATTATCGATTCTTTCAAAAACATCTTAGTTGTTCCTATCCTTAAACCCGGAAAAGACCCAAACATCGTAAGTTCATATAGTCCAATATCCTTACTGTCTTGTATATTTAAAACTTTAGAAAGGCTTATAAAATTTAGATTAGATTGGTGGTTACAAAAAGAAAATTTACTTCCAGTAAACCACTTTGGTTACAAAAGAGGTTTTGGAACTCTAGACGCTTTAACAACACTTGTTGTAGATGTACAGAATAACTCAACTAAAAATAACTACTTAGCAGCACTATTATTAAATGTTTCAATCCAGAATTCAAAATGTGCTATTTATTATACTGCAACTTGAAATCATCAACATTTACGCCCGGTTTCATAATCAACTTAAAGTGAACATTAACTAAAGTTCACTTTAATGTGAATTGCATTGATAAAGGTACCAACTTAAAATTTAAAGTCCACTTTAACTGATTATGAAAGCGAGCGTTAAACTCTTAAATACTTAAACATTTAAATTTAATTTCAAAAGAATTACAGGTTATACCTTTCAATGCGAAACTCAGATTGATGTAATAGCTACATGCTACATCATGGAACAAGGGAAATACTCGAATTGCAAACCCTCAGATTAATGACATCTGGATGGGAATAGTTAATATTAATTATACTTCTTTTTCTTTAGGTGCCGTGTCTGTATTCAGACGTTGGCCGTCATCATGTTTACAATTTTCTGAAATCTCTCTCTATCGGCTGCTGCGCGAAATAATTCTTCTACTGTGCAGCCACACCATTGTTTAATATTACGCAGCCATGAAAGTTTCTTTCGACCAATCTATCTCTTTCCCTCCACTTTTCCTTGTATTATAAGGCGAAGCAGATGGTATTTAGGTCCTCTAATTATATGGCCGAAGTATTCTGTTTTTCTCCTCTTTATGATGCTTATGAGCAGACGTTCCGAATTCATCATTTGAAGAACATCTTCATTCGAAGTGTGCGAAACCCACGATATCTTTAGGATTCGTCGATAGCACCACAATTCGAATGCTTCTATTTTGTTTAGCATTGTGGTTTTTAACGTCCATGTCTCACAACCATACAATAGGATAGACCACACATAACATTTCAGCACCTTCTTTCGAATATTCATCGACAGGTTTCTATTACATAAAACTGGTTTCCAGGTCATAAAAGCCTTCCGTGATATTTCGATCCTAGTTATTATGTCTTCATCAGAGTCACAATTTACATTTAACCAGCTGCCAAGGTACTTGAAATGATTTACCCGTTCTAACTCCTCTCCATCAAGAGAAAGCTGACCTTGATCTATATTAATCTTTCCAACTGCCATCCACTTTGTTTTTGAAATGTTGATTTTAAGGCCTCTCCGATAGCTTGCTTCACTGACTAGATTTAGTAGTGTCTGAAGATCTTGTAAATTTTCAGCAAGAATGGCTGTATCGTCAGCGTATCTAATATTGTTGATTACTTCTCCGCCTAGCCTTACTCCCTCTTGTCTGTCATCCAAAGCCTCCCTAAAGATTTCTTCAGAGTACAGATTAAAAAGGGTGGGTGGTAAAACACAACCTTATCGTACTCCCCGTTTTATCGACAGTTTTTCAGTACGACTGTCTTCAATTTGGATAGAGGCTACTTGATTGTAATATAAGTATTTCAGCAGTCTTATATCGTAGTGGTCAAGTCCTGCTGCCTGCAGGCAATCGAAAAATGTATCATGTTGTACTCGGTCGAATGCCTTCTCGAAGTCGATGAAACAAACATAAACGTTCTTTCGGAATTCACAACTTTTTTGTAATAGAACGCGCATACAAAATAGTGCTTCTCTAGTTCCTAGACCATTTCTAAATCCAAATTGCTTATTACCCATTCTAGTTTCGCACAGAAGGAATACTCGGTTTTGTATAATACGTAAAAGTATCTTAAGTGTGTGACTCATCAAACTGATTAGTCTAAAATCGCTGCATTTGGTGGGCCTGCTTTTCTTTGGTAATGTTATAACAGTGACTCCAACCAATCATCTGGTATTTTTCCTTCGCTGTAAATTTTGTTAAAGAAAGTAGTCAAGTAGGTAATGTTTTCCTCATCCAAAAGTTTAAGTAGCTCAACAGGGATTTGATCTGGTCCAGGTGCTTTATTGTTTTTGGCTTGTTGTATTGATTTTATGACTTCTGACTTCAGTATACTGGGACCTCTGTCTAATTGGTTGTCACATGTAGTATTTGGAGCATTTTCTCGAGAAGCATCGTCAAAAAGGTCACTGATGTGTCTCTCCCATTCTTTGCACTGTTGTTCGTGATCACAAATTTTTCCGTCTGCGGTTTTAAGTACGTGAGCATTTTTCTGTTTTCTAATTCCGGAGGTATATTTAAGTTTCTTGTGGAGGTTGAAACTGTCATGCTTTTTTTGGAGGTCTTCTATTTCTTTACCTGAATTCTCGAGCCAGGATTCTTTGGCCTGTTTAATTTTTCTTTTTATGAGTTTGTTCATTTCACGGTATTTGATAATATTTCTATTTTTGTATTTTCGTCGAACTTCCATTAAGTCTAGAATTTCTTGGTTCATCCATTTATTTTTTGCCAACATTGTAGGTGTTTTTAAAGATTCCCTTACGTCCTCTAAAATCGAGTTTTGAATATCGTATCAACATTCGTTAATAGTTCTGTTTTCGTTTGGTATATTTGATATTCTGTGCATTTTACTATTTATCTGCTGTGCTATGTGTTCGCGCGTTTGGGTGTTTTTAAGGGGGTCGAGATATATCTTACTAGGCTTAGTTGGCTTTGTTAGTTTCTTTAATTTAATTTGTATTTTGGAGCAGAGTAAATTATGATTTGAGTTTATGTCGGCGCCGGGGTAAGTTCTTACATCTTTAATATTGTTCCGAAATCGTTGGTTTATTAGGATGTAGTCTATTTGATTCCGTACTATTTTACCTTGATGTCCATCTTGAGGGGATTTCCACGTGTAGAGACGCCTTTCTGGAAGTTGAAACCAGGTATTTGTAATGACGAAGTCATTTTCTTGGCAGAATTCTATTAGACGCTCACCTCTTAGATTTCTCTCTCCCAAGCCGAACTTTCCGGTGATGTTTTGTGTCATCTTTTGTCCAACTTTAGCGTTAAAGTCTCCCATAATTATTGTTGTTTCGTGTTTCTTTGTTGTTTTTAGCACTTCTTCTATTTGATGGTAGCATTCTTCCATTTTCTGCTCATCTGCATCTGTAGTGGGAGCATAAACTTGGATGATATTTATATTTACAGGCTTAGCATTCAGCTGTATTAAAATTACTCTGTCTGACATTGGGATGAAGTTAGTCACATATTTACTAATATGCTGTTTCATAATTATTGCTACTCTGTTTCGATGCATATGGTCTTGATTTCCAGAAAAATAAACGTTATAGATACGTTATAGATAGATACGTTATAGATAGAAAAATAAACGATTATACTAGTTATTATTAATAGAAATTTTTGGATGAAATACAAACCGCATAACTTCAAAATCGCATAAAAAAATCCGCATAAAAAGAGACCTTACTGTACTCCGATTTTCAAGATTCTTGCACCAGTTTGTAGATACATGTATTGATATCGTTTGTTATTATTTCGGTAACAACAAATTTTTCTTGCATGGCATTATACGAAGGGTGAATGGAAGCGTTGTATTTTCCCCTAACTTTAAAAAACTCTGTAGAAAAGTGGAAGAGCTGATTTTGTTTCATAGTCCTGTCATATTATCCCGGAGGCATCACTAAAATTTTGGTTTTTTGAATTATGCGAATATCTCTTTTGTTGTAAGAGCTGTACCATTTTTTGTAAATAAAAACACTGATTGACTCATAAACATAAATATCTTAGATGTTGGATTGATAAGATTAGAATGGCCCGCATGCAGCCCAGATCTCAATCCTATTGAGTATTTATGGGATGAATTAAAAATAGGTATTCGCCGTCATCCTAGGCCTCCAGAAAATTTGGTACAGTTATGACCCTTGTATTGGAATATCGGGATATTCCCCAGGCAAGGATAAAACATCTTCATTCGATTCCAAACAGATTGTGATACCTCCAGGAAACAAAATCTTAGTGATACCTCTAGAATAATACAAAAGGAGTATGAAATAAAATCAGTGCTCCAATTTTTCCACAGAATTTTTTAAAGTTATGAGAAAATACAACGCTTCCATTCACCCCCGTATAATGCCATCTAAGCAAAAAAAATTTGTTACCGGAATAATAACGAAGGTCATCAATACAAGTACCTACAAACTGATGTAAAAATCTTGAAAATCGGACCACAAATAATAAAGTTATAAATTGTCAAACTTAATCAAAAATTTTGGGTGGCGGAATTTTGTGCCGGTGAGTGTATAAACCCTTTTACTCCTTCGAAAATATATGTGCCAATCGTTATATCTTCGGGTTGTACGACTAGCATATTGTTTGTTACTTTATCTTGTTACGTTCATCTTGGAATATTGACCATATCTTTATCAATATTTTTCTTGTTCCTATAGTACCAGAGCCTCATTGGATGTTTACGATCATTCTGGTCAACCCAAGTTTCTTTAATGCGGCTTTGAACAGGTCTAAATATGTTTTGACAGTTCAGTATGTAATATTTTTCAGTCACAACATTCAATGTTATTTTATTCTTTTTCTTCTCATAGGCTTTTGCCTTCTCAGGTGTTGGATTTGTTTTTAAATTCAAATAACCTAAAAATCATCGCATGGCCCAAAAAAAAATAATTTTCTTTACATTTAACTGTACAGAGCCTTTTTTAATCTTGATCTATTCTTCGACAAATATATGCATTGGTCGTACAGCACATCAATAAACTACGCATCATTATGCAATAACACTCCATTCCAAAGACAAATAGTCCTGCTAGGATTTTGTTAACGGTCTGGACACAGGACAGCATATTATTTAAATGTTTTTATTCAAAGACTAAAATCATTGCGTTTGTTTCTAAAATCAAAACAAACAAAGCCTTTTAAGGGAGTTAAACAACTGAAGGAAATTTTCAAAAACATAAACCTGGACGAACTAGATATAAAATTAATATCAAATCTCTATTACAATTGGCAAGCTTCAATGAAGATTGTTCTTGAAAAATCGAAGAATGGATGGGACTGATGAGGATGAACATTGTAACCTCTATTATTTAACGCTTTCTTATCATAAGCAAATCATAAGCAACAGAGATAAAAGAGCTTCTTCTTGTGGTGCCTATCCTTTCCGGATGTTGGGGAACATCATGTCAGTTTTGACTTCATATTGAAATAATTTCTTACGCAGTAATGTAAAACCAGGAAATACGTTATCTTCCCGGTTTTTTTCTATCAAACACTTTCCATTTCAAAAGGTAAAAAGAAAAAGGCTTATTACAATCGGTTTTATTGCAACTAAGACGACGGGTTTAGGGCAAATCCAGCATCATGAGGTCCACAATAACAAGTTACTTAACTACTAAAAAAGAAAGAACCAATGCTACAATTGTTATGGTAGTTATAGGTTATTTCACAACTTATAACAATTGTCTTTCTCTCTTTGTAGTGGTTAAGTAACATGTTATTTTGGACCTGATTATGGGTTGAATTTGTAGAGCCAGAAAGAGTTGCTTCAGTTACAAAATAGTTATTTTTCTACAACCACTATTCAAAGTGCACTTTTCTGCACGGTTTTATGTTAGCAAACTTGATATTTTCTCACAGTATAAGATATTTGAGATTAGTGTGCAGAAAAGTGAGTTTCTGTGCCGCAAAGTGACGTTTCTGTGCCGCAAAGTTCTTTTCTGCACAGTTGACTACCTCATTCTGAGTAACGTTATATTCTGTTTACATCCGTGGACTACCGCATTCTGAGTAACGTTATATTCTGTTTACATCCGTGGTTAAACTTTAGACAAATATATAACCTATAAGACAATTATTATATTTAACTATAGCATAGAAACTAAATTATGGATGTTACAACTGTTTTATTTTACAATTTTATTCTTATTAAACATTTTATAATTATCAAATAACCAATAAGGATTTATCAACCTGTGCAAGAGACGTCGAATGAAGTAGGTTTTGTGTAAATCCGTGACTGCATAAATATAATGTCAATAATGTGTAATAATTGTTTAAATTTAAACAAATTAAGGCAGTG
This sequence comes from Diabrotica virgifera virgifera, assembly GCF_917563875.1. Classification (NCBI taxonomy): domain Eukaryota; kingdom Metazoa; phylum Arthropoda; class Insecta; order Coleoptera; family Chrysomelidae; genus Diabrotica; species Diabrotica virgifera. The sequence continues at coordinate 308,584,177 of NC_065443.1, forward strand.
CATTAATTTTTTAACTGATTTCTGTGCAATTTATTTAGGTATAAGGAATTTAAATTGATTAGTAGGTATTAATTAAATACAGTTTAAAATTTATCACATAGGTACCTATTATAATTAATCGTCGTTTGGAAATTGTGATTTTTATTTTTAGGAAAAACTGTACTTGTAGAAAAAGTATAGTGTGAAACACGTGCAGAAGGATAATTTCTCACTCGTTTGAATTGCGGCACTCGCTTGCGCTCGTACCGCAATTTTTCAAACTCGTGAGAAATTAGTATCTTTCTGCACTTGTTGCACAATATACTATTTCCTAACAAGTGCAGAAAGTCATACTTACCCGCACGCGACTGCAGTTTGCGAACGACGCGAAGCGGGAGTTCGGCAAGCAGTCGAGTGCGGAAAAGAGACTTTCTGCAAGAGTTAGGAACAATATTTTTTCTACGAGTCTTTAAAAAATTACCAAATCTTAATTAATTAATGTAATTAATATGAAAATTCCACACCTGTAATTTTGAACCAATCAAAATACGTTATTTTGACAGATCACCATGGCAACGGAGGTATTTTATCGGAAATTTTTTGCTCGTGGGGTACCCAACAGCGAATTATAGTGGAAATTTTTTGACGTTTACAATAACAGAACATTTTTGACAGACTGGTTTTTATTTGTTTACATAATTTAGTTTTGATTCATTTTCTATCACTTGTAGTTACTCAAAACTTATGTAAAATTGAAGAATATACTATTTTCTATCTTGAAATGGTATTCCCATGCAACTACAATGAGTAGAAATTACGAATTTGAAAGCCTAAATAATTGCTGACAAAGCTATGGCGCGCTATTCATCTGTTCATGCAGCTTTGGATTTTCAAATGCAAATTTGGTGTGGAATTTTCTTACCGAATACCATGCGAAGTCAAATTAATATCCGGAAATTTTTTTTGATCATGAATATTTTTAGAAAATTTCCGGAAATAATTTGACCTCTAGTGGTATTACTAGTGAAAATACATACACAAATTAATTCTTTGACAAAGTTGTCAAAACCAAACTTTCAATATAATTAGTTAGTATGACGACGATATTGGTTTCCATGACGATGATTCAAAACGACTGTTATTGTCTACCGATTTGACTTTCGAATATTATGTCAAAATAATTTTATTTCATCGAATTGTCGCGTTAATTTCATTCAAACAGGAACACAATAAGATACATTTGAAATAAAATAGTAAATAATATCTAAATATTAGTTTATTGCATGTATTATAATTATTTTAAGGCCATATTAAAATATCTAAACGCGTGCGCGAAAGTAGATATTTTTGCACGCTCGTAGAAAAAATAAAATGTGGATGAGTCTTCCTATTTTTTGCAAACAATTCATAACTTTCCCTTCAATAACCAACTGAAGTAAAGCATGTTCTTCTTTTTATTCTTAGTCATTTGCTAGCGTATGAGGATAGGTCATCTGATGTAAGTATGTACATTATCATGTATCACAATGGTGACCAAATATATCCATATATATTTCATAAAAAAACAAACCCTATGGTTCAAATTATTTTTTTATTACTTCAGTACAAACATTTTTTTGTATAAAAATGAAAAGAGATTAAAACCACAACGCAAATTGAAATTAAAGAATCAGTAGGTACACGAAAAAAATAGAAAAAAAAACAAGCTGAAAATGCGAGCATTATCATAACGAAAACTTTGTTTATTTACGTATTTAAATTCATAATATGGAAAATTTCTATTATGAAAAGTTGTTTAGTATTAAATGCTATGTTTTAATATGCAATTATATCCTAATTTAAATATTGTGAACTATAAAGGTACTCTACTCTCGAGCGAAATTCATATTTTTTGACATAACTCGAATAAAATTGATAAAATTTGATATATGATGATTGCATCTTAGATTTTAGACCATGCAGATCTTTTTATGAACAATAACTTTTCTTCGTAAAATTAATAATAAAAGAGTTATGAATGAAAATGATATTGGTATCCGTAATTTGAGAAAAATTTTCAAATATTTTTTTTATCTTTAGAAGGATGTACAAGTAATTGCATATTAGAACATAGTTTTTAACTCCAAACAACTTTTTATAATAACACTTTTCAATATTGTGAAAAATAAAGATACTTTAATCTTGATCGAACTTCATATTTTTTGACATATCTCGTATAATATAGATTTGATATCGAATAAAAATAAATAAATACAAAATAAACAGTTTTCCTTGAAAATATTGAACTGTAATTTAACATTACATAAATAAATAAAATTTGTTTATCCGACATTTCAATTTTATGTTGACGTTTAGTTGCGTCAAACGAAAACAGAGTTGACGTTTCTATGTCGGAAGAAAATGACAATTTAAAGGAGGCTTGTGACGTCACAATGACGACTTTGAGGTCGGATATCTCGAAGATGGTTAGAGATAGGGAAATGCCGTTTTCATATTTGGATTCAGAAGACAAAACTACATAGGAATCCATCGCTAGGTGGCCTCTGGATATTTCAGGAGCGGCAACGCAATAACACACACACTTTTGCGAATTTATAAACGAAAAAAAAAGTTTTCGTTGAATATATAAGTGCCACAAAGAATACTTACCTCCCAGTCTGACAACTTCTCCTCTGTCGGTCTCGGAGGGATGTGTCGAAAATATCTCACACTATCCGATTGTTCAAGGTACCTCGTCGATGTTCTTTTGTTCGTGATGGCTGCAGATTCCCAAGGAGCAATTATCATCTGAAAGCGACAGACGAATTATTGTTATGAATAACGTAAATCATGTTTTACATAAAATGCAATCGAGGAAAACATTCATTGTATTTTTTTCCCAATAACTATCGCAAAAAAATTTCACCGTCTAATGGTAGGGTCCGAGACGAATGTTGTGGGAAAGCTTTTTGACTAATGTGGTGTTTAATGTGCGATCATTTATTGTTTTGGACCGGTCTTTTTTCTTTGCAATCTTTTATGCAAATTGGAGTGATGTAAGCAATATTATTGGGATACAAAATATAGTGATAAAATAAATAAAAATATAAGGGAAAATCGCAGAGGTTGGCTGTATACCATAGTTTAAACAAACAAACTTACAATGAAGTAAAAAACTTTATATTATGTATAATGGTATATTTTTATTAAATTTTTAAAAAGTATACGAATGGATTATAAATATCTTCAAAACGTTTTCGATCTAGTCGGACTATCATCAATGAAACCTTTAAGTATTTCCACGTTAAAATGAATACAAATGGATTTTTGAAGTTATACTTCTTTAGACGCGATTGGGAGTGAATTTTTATTTTACTGGGCGCATGCGCACACCGACAGTATGGTATTAGTCGTTATACGGGCTCTGATTGGGTGTTGAAATGATCTGTCAATAATTGTTCAATATGGAGGTTATCGGTAAACAAAAATATTGTATATATTAGTTTTTATTGTTGTGAAGACAGAAATAAAATCAAATTTATAATTATAGTGACTTTTTAAATAGTTTTGAAAAGCCACAGGTACGTAATTCTAAATATTTCAGTTGTATTGCAATAAAAAATTATCTTCATACCTATTTGGAAAATGTAAAAAAATAATGTACCTACTTACCTATTAGTAGGCAATGCTTTAATTTACATAATCTGATTACGAACGAACTTTCTACAAATCTTCATCTAATATATTGTTTTCTTACTCTATATTTTGTTTGTATTTTAATATTTTAATTCGACAAAAATCAAACTAATAATTTGATTAAATTCATATAAATAAACAAAATGTCAAAAAGTTTATGGTGTAAACGTTCAGTGGGTGTATATTCCCACATAACATTATACGCGAAGGTGGCGCAGTGGGAAATCGCTTTGACTTTCGATCGGCGGGATCGACGGGAAGCGGATTCGAGCCCCAATGCAAGTTATTATTTTTTTATTTTTTTTATACATTTTATGATTGTAAGTATATTATTATATAATTTTTTTCAGAAAATACGTATTTAATTAAAATTTTTGACAACAATTATTGTTCAGAAATCTTCTTGTGGCATTTTTCAATGTGTTTGTGTGTGTTTTATTCTTTTATTTTTTTAATTTTTGGTATTATTTTAATACAAATTTTTGGAAAGTAGTAAGTATTAAGATTAGTTTAATATTTAAATTAAATATAAATAAACTGTTTAAAGTATATTGATTTCGTTGAAATCATATAATAGAAGAATAACTTCTTACGTGCGTACAAAGTACAAACATTATTTTTTTTACCAAAAAAAAGGGGCCAACTTTATTTTGAGCGTTACTCGCTTAGTTTTGATTCTAGAAACTTTTTAAAAAATAAAAATAAAGCTTTTTAACACTTTTAACCTTTAACACACGCGCACACGCAAATATAAGAATTCGACTGCAAATATATTTAAAAATTTAATTTTTGACCTTGTTTATCTACCTAACCTATCACTGGAATGTACTTTACAATTGGTTTTAGTTTCGTTATAATCGGCGTTCTGGGAAGATCGTAATTTACATTTTAGTATTTGTTGTTTCCGGTGGTGCACAATATACGCCACGATTATTGTAATATAAGTAGTAATATAAGTACATCTTTCAATTGTTTTTAAGTCATTATGGCACAAAATATATTTTTTCTACGAGCGTGCAAAAATGTCTACTTTCGCGCACGCATTTTAGTTTAGAAAGTTTCACTTTTCCACACGCGTGTTAAAGTCAAATCGGTCGACAATAACAGTCGTTTTGAATCATCGTCATGGAAACCAAGATCGTCCTCATGCTAACTAATTATATTGAAAGTTTGGTTTTGACAACCTTGTCAAAGAATTAATTTGTGTATGTATTTTCATATTAATTAAATTAATTTTGGTAATTTTTTAAAGACTCTTAGAAAAAATATTGTTCCTAACTCTTGCAGAAAGTCTCTTTTCCACTCGACTGCTTGCCGAACTCCCGCTTCGCGTCGTTCGGCAAACTGCAGTCGCGTGCGGAAAAGAATGAATTTCTGCACTTGTTAGGAAAATAACTATTTTGTAAGGTTTATAACAAACAACTAAGTGTATTTTTTCAAAAAAAAAAATAAAGAAATCCGCTGTTTTTAAGTGTATTTTCTTGTGGCGTATAAAGTACGCCACGCGTGTAGTTATGTGATAACTTGATGCGCGGGTAGTTAAAGGTTAAAAGCTTTTCTAAACACAAAAATTTTTCCCGAAAATTGCTTTATTTTTTGGTTATTTCACGTTGAAATATTCGATTTCGAATTTGACGAATAAGAACGTATTTTTCATGAGCTACAACTTCGCTGTTATGGGGTTTATATACTTCATTAATAAACAGTTTTTTTCGTTTTTTTTATAAACTACATTTTTACTAAGAATATTTCTTTCGATAAATAGTTACTTTTTGAGTTATTTGCGAAAAACCGCCTGGAAACATGTTTTTTTTTGTTAAAAAATTACACATTTTCACTCACAAATAACTCGAAAAGTTTTATCTTAAGATAAAAAACTATATAGAACAAAAGTTACTTAAAATTAGTCAATTTATCCATTTTCGGACTTATTTTAAACGCGCGTTTTTTAACCCCCAAGTAAAAGCAACCAACGGTAATCGGTAGAACGGCAAGTTCAACTTTGAAGTGGAGGGAAACAAGAACCTAAATCCAAATTTTCATGCAATTTGGAGGTGACCCTGAAAATGTGAAAATTACACGGTATCGCCATATTCCCTGTTTATTTTCTGGGCTATTAATGAAATTAAACTGCCAAATTGGGGACCATCCATGATTTTTTGAGAATGCGCCTATAGCACCACATCTCGAATGCTTCAATGTTTTTTATGGTCGATTGTTTTAGTGTCCAAGCCTCAACTCCATATAACAGGGTGGAAAATACATAACACCGCAGCATTCGTATTCGTAAATTTATGTTGATATCACGATTGCAAAAGAGTTTGCGCATTCTATTAAAGACTGATCTAGCAATTTCTATTCTGCATTTATTCTCTTCTGTTTGATCAGTATCGTCTGTGATCCAAGCACCTAAATATTTATAACAGGACACACGCTCAATCGCTGTATTGTCTATTACAAGATTAGCTTGATGTTTTTGATTTCGCGATTACCATAAATTTAGTTTTTTTTCAAATTAATTTTAAAGCCGTAACTGCTACAGCATATATTGAGACTTTGAATGAGATGTTGTAGTTCTACTAGCGTTCCCGATAGGAGAACCGTATCGTCAGCATAGCTTATATTGTTGATCGTCTCACCATTTATTATCAGACCTTGTTCCGCGAGTGCTTGTTGACAGATGGTTTCACTATACAGATGAAATACAAGTGGCGATAAGATACAGCCCTGTCGGACTCCTCGACGGATTTGAATTTCTTCTGTTAGCCTACCCTCAACCTTCACATTTGCTGTTTGATTCCAATATAGGTTGCATATAACTCGAATATCTCGGCTGTCTATATTTTTGTTTATTAGAACTTGTCTTAGTGGTTCATGCTGAATTTTGTCAAAGGCCTTTTCGAAATCAATAAAACAGCTGTAATGATGAGATTTTCAAAGAGAATTGATGCCGTTTTAAATCGTAAGGGTGACTCCACCATAGTGGTAACGCCGACTAAATATTTAGTCCAACTAATTTGCGCCAGACATTACTTTTTCGTTTTGTTTGTTGTATAATTATTGTAGTTAATAAAAGTATTGTGGATTAATTGGAAACACTGTATAGTATCAAATAAGCTTAATCGTATCCGTTTAATTTGTACTAGTTAACTTCTAATTCAGAAAAATAAGATTGTGTTGCATATTGGTTTTGGTCCAATACATATATACGTCTCAACCGTATAAATAATGCAATAATCATAGCTATTAAATAAATATATAACAATAAAAATTAAAATACGTAATAAAGCTACCACATGTTTGAATGAAAATAAAGACCTCAAACAGGGGCCTCTTTATAAATTATTCAAAATTCATCATATAGTTATTCATTATTTAAAATATACAGGGTGATTTAAAAGTATTTTCAATAGAATACAACGAAGTTATTTAGAAAAGATACAATTTTTGAAATAGGACACCCTACATATTATTTTCTTATATTTTGATTCTTCTCATAATACCTGTTCTTACAATTATTAGGTTTGCCACTTCTATACAGGGTATTTAACGGGTTATGTCCATTTTTATTTCGAAATCGCTATTAAATAAACACACTGTATATGAAAGAGGAATAAATAAATAGGTGTTCATTTCATATACATTTCATTAATAATTGTCCATATAGTAACTGGAGAAACCTTAGCACAAAATACGAAGATTTAACCTAAAACACATAAATAAAATGTGGTTCCTTACTGAGTTACAGGGTGTTTTATCTAAAAATTTAAAAACTATTTTTGTTCAGCATTTTAAAACTATTTGACGTATCCTTTTCATACTTGACAGAAAGTATAGGTACTGTACAAACTACTAAATTATGTTCAACAAACGTTTCTGTCTATTACCAGGGGGAAAGTGAATGGTTGACCCTTTCCAAATTCTACGCCACTGGCGGAATTGCCATTTTAGTTCAATTTTTGGATTCTCCAATACTTTCTATGAAAATAGCATACTCTTCATTCGTAACGATAGTCATTAGTTTTCGAGATCTTTGAAGTTAAAAATGAAACGACACGGTTATTTTGATTAATGTATTGTGCTGCTTCATTTTTAATTTCAAATATCTCGAAAACTAATCATTTTATCGTTACGAATAAAGAGTATATTATTTACATAAAAAGTATTGAAGAATCAAAAAATTACACTAATATAGCAATTTCGTCAGTGGCGCAAAACTTGGGAAGGGTTAACCAGCCACTATCCCTGTCGTACGCCTCTGGTAGTAGCTGGAAACGTTTATTTATCTTAATTTAGTGGGGTGTACAATAACTACACTTTCTGCCAAGTATGATAAGGATACGCCAAATAGTTTTAAAATAATGGGTACAAATAATTTTTAAATTTTAATCATAATATGAATCATATCATAAATTAATCAAAATAACTGTGCCGTTTCATATTTAACTTCAAATATCTCGAAAACTAATGACTTTATGGTTACCAATGAGGAGTATATTATTTACGTAGAAAGTACTGGAGAATCTAAAAATGGCACTAAAATAGTAATTCCACCAGTGGTGTAGAATTTGAGAAGGGTCAACCATTCACCATCCCCTGTCGTACGCCTCTGGTAGTAGCTAGAAACGTTTGTTTATCATAATTTAGTAGGGCGTATAGTAGTCGCACTTTCTGCCAAGCATGAAAAGGATACGTCGAATAGTTTTAAAATGCTGAGCAAAAATAATTTTTAAATTTTTAGATAAAACACCCTGTAACTCAGTAAGCAACCACATTTTATTTAAGTGTTTTAGGTTAAATCTTCGTATTTTGTGCTAAGGTTTCTCCAGTTACTATATGGACAATTATTAATGAAACACCCTGTATAAAGTAAACAATTGAGGGTGCTCCAGTTCATCACACTGCTCTTATTCACAATCATCTAAATCTAAATAATATATTTCCTGTGGTGTGGATAGGTAGGTAGAGGAGGACCAACTCTTTGGCCACCGCGATCAACGGAATTGTCAAAAATTGATTTTTTTCATGAGAGTTTATATTATAAAAAACTATGTGTACAAGAAGCCTCCAACAACGCCAGATGATATGAAAAATATAATACGAGAAGCTTTTAATAATATTGATTTACAAAATGTTAAGAAATGTGAAAATCGTAATTTTGTTGAAGTTATACTTCTTTAGACGCGATAAGGAATGAATGTAAATGTGCGCAATTTCATCAAAAATGTTGGTGCTGGACGCAGATGCGTTATACGTTTGCTCTGATTGGGTGTTCAAATGACACGTCAAAAATTATCCAATATGGCGGCTATGGGTAAACAAATAATGTGTTTTAGTTTTGTCGCCGACCGTCACTAAAGTCATTCATCATTGTACTCATTTGCCCTTCTGCGGCAGGAAAGTAACACTTTTATTGTACTGAAAGAAGAATTTTGCTTTACCTGCCGCGATTATTAATCAAATTAACCGAGATTAAATAATTTAAGTGGTCCATGGCAGTAATTATTTATTTGAGTGAACTTAAAATTTATTTACTTTAATTATTAAAAATATTGTACAAAATTTACGTTATTATTAATTAAAATTATGTCAAAAAGTGAAATTCCGTATTATATTATGTAATTATATTCATATAAAATAAATCAAAACTTTACCGATTTAGTAATTATTCATAATTCATTCGATACATCAAGGGAAAAGCAACTGCGGAAGGATACAGTTCATAAACAATGAAGTAACTATTAACGTTATTTTTAAGTTTTGGAATTATTTTAAGTATTAAAGTTAGTTTAATATTTAAATAAAAATGCAATTAAACTGTTTAAAATATATTTATCTCGTTGAAATCATAATAATAGAAGTATAACTTCTTACGTGCGTACAAAGTACACACTCTTTTTTTTAATTCACCCTTTATACGAAGCGTTAAAGATTCTGTTAAATTTAAAAACTAGAACATTTTGTTTACCTTATGTAAAATCAATAATTATTTGTGTATGACTTCTTTATACCGGGTGGTGAATTGGAAAACGGGCCATAGGAAACTCAATGTAAAATTCTAAATTGTTGAACTCCTGCTTCCCTAATTATTTTACATGAAAAATCATGAGAAACCATTTGTAGAGGATTAAAATATGTATTAAAAACAAAAGTTAAAATTGTTCTACGATTTAAACACATTCCAAAATTTTGAAAAATACAGGGTGTCCCGAAAAGATTGGTCATAAATTATACCACAGATTCTGGGGTCAAAAATAGGTTGATTAAACCTCACTTACCTATATACAATAGCGCTCACAAAAAAAGTTACAGCCCTTTAAAGTTACAAAATGAAAATAGATTTTTTTTAATATATCGAAAACTCCTAGAGGTTTTTTATTGAAAATGGACATGAGGAATGTTTATCGTAGCAACCTCTTATAAAAAAATTATAGTGAAATTTGTGTACCCCATAAAAATTTTATGGGGGTTTTGTTCCTTTAAACCCCCCCAAACTTTTATGTACGTTCCAATTAAATTATTATTGTGGCACCATTAGTTAAACACAATGTTTTTAAAACTTTTTTGCCTCTTAGTACTTTTTTGATAAGCCAGTTTTTATTGAGATATTTTGAATATTTGTCGAATCCACCACCTATTTGTATATGGTTAAGTATGATTATAGACACCTGTTAATAATCTGAAAATTTATTTATAACTTAAATTTTTTGGTATATTTTGAAAAAGAAGCCACATCTCGATAACAGTTGACTTATCAAAAAAAGACTAAGAGACAAAAAAGTTTTAAAAACACTGTGTTTAACTAATTGTACCACAATAATAGTTTAATTGGAACGTACACAAACATTTGGGGGGTTTAAAGGAACAAAACCCCCATAAATTTTTTATGTAAATATAGTAAAAAAGTAGCCGCATCTCGATAAAAACTGGCTTATCGAAAAAATACTAAGAGGCAAAACAGTTTTAAAAACGTTGTTTTCAACTAATGGTACCACAATAATGAATTAATTGAAACGTACACAAAAGTTTGGGGGGGTTCAAGGGAACAAAATCCCCATAAATTTTTTATGGGGTGGACAAATTTCACTATAATTTGGTTTTAAGGTGGACCTGTCATAAGAATTATACGTGCCCGTTTTCAATAAAAAAATCTTTGAGAGTTTTCGATATATTGAAAAAAATCGATTTTCATTTTGTAACTTCAAAGGGCTGTAACTTTTTTTATGAGCACATTTGTACTAAGGTAAGTTAGGTTCAATCGAACTATTTTTGACCCCAGAATGTGTGGTATAATTTATGACCATTCTTTTCGGGACACCCTGTATAATACATTTGCCATAGTAAGTAAGTGCGTAAAAGTAAGGCCACACGTTACTATTTATGACAGTACGGACAATGTTGACTGAATAAAACATCTTTATTATTTATTACTACTTTCTCCTCAACTGTGTACATCTTTTCAACTTTATTGTTTTTTAAACAATAAATGATAAAATAATAATACTGACAGTTCAAAATATTGTTAATATAATAATTTCATGGTGACCGAACGCAACCTTATACACATTCTTGCACTGTGTGTGGCCTAAATTTGGCAAATACTTTAATAAAATTTATTATATTTTACAAAATTTTGGAATGTGTTTAATTCGTAGAACAATTTTAAAAATGGTTTTCAATAAAGATTTCAATCCTCTACAAATAGTTTCTCATGTTTTTTGATGTAGAATAATTAGGGAAGCAGGAATTCAACAGTTTAGAATTTTACATTGAGTTTCATATGACCCGTTTTTCAATTCACCACCCGGTATACATAGCGATATCGAAATAAAAATGGTTAAATATCCTGTATACTAGTGTCAAACCCCATATTGTAAGACATGGTATTACGAGAGGAATCTAAATATGAGAAAATATACAGGGTGTTCTATTTTAAAAAATGTATGTTGCGTTTACCACTTAGCTATTAATCACCCTTCTAATCCCTGAAAATACCATTGCCTACATTTTTGCTAAATAACTTTTTTTTTTTGGATATTCTGTATTATCAAGAATCAAGAAATATATTGTAAAATCAATAAAATAATAAAAAAGATATGTAATAAATACTTACGATATAAGTTAATAGAATCAACAACCACATTATGCCACTTTACAAACCACATCGTACAAATCACAAAAACAAATACATTATTTATCACTGATAACTAGATTTTCTGTACCACATGTGACAGCAATATATCTTCTATATTTTGGTTCTTTCTTTTTAATGAACTTAACTACGTCTTAAATCCTGTATAAAATTAAAACACGAACAATTAGCTAATGTGAGAACCTCGCTTCTGAACGATACTATTATCACTATTTTTTTAAAGTCGCGAGGGATTTCCAAGAAGTACTCCTTCTCTCTCGATGGTGGTACTTGCAGACGCGAGTCTGCTTGCTCCGTGTTCGCGTGTGTGAACATGGCTTTACGCTTCAATGATTCTTCCAGTTAACAAAGAAATAGGAACGGAATAATAGAATTGCAGTGAAAAATGGTTTTTTTATTCATACGGAAATGTAAAAATTGTGAAGACAATATAAATTGGTGTGTTTTAGAATTTGTAGCATGCAAAAATTGCACTTTCTCGTATATTATTATTATAAATCAAGTTTCTTTCATGCAGTCAATGGATATTTTGAGTTTTGTAGGACTTGCAATTATTATACCAATCAATAGGGAACTTGCACATTTTTTTATTACATAATAATGTTCAGTTTTGTTTAAAAATAAGATTTCCAAGATTATACAAATTTAAAATCTGCTGTGTTTTAAAATAGTTCAAACGACCCGTGACGTCACATAGTTGAACTTTATGGTTATATTTATATTTATAGTTATATTTAGGTATATTCTTCTTCTTATTCTTTAGTTTATTGGCCTTCACCTACTTGGGTATTTGGCCAGCTCATCGTCGCGGAATAAGGTAAAATATTTATATTCTAATAACATTTATCGTATGTCATTGTAATAATATATACCAGTTTGTTGAGATTAGAGTTTGATACAGTTTTTGAAGGAAAGGAAAGAAGGTTTACTATGGAAAATAAAAGAAAACACTATAAGTGTTGTTTAGTGCCATTTTGTAAAATTACAAGTTTTCTATGTATTTAGTTCAAACGATCAAACGTATTTTCTACTGACGTTTCTAATGGCTATAACGAACAAACAATTAACAAAATTTTAAACCAAAAACTCCATAAGAAAGCCCTGAAATTAGTCTATCCGCCACCACAGAAAGAACCCAGTACCTTTTGCTCTATCACATATACTGGCAAGATAACAACAAAAACAGCCAGATACATAAAAAAAGGAATAACACCAGCTTTCAGAACTAACAACAACTTAAGCAAATATATTAAGAACAATAAGAGCCGAAAGAGAGAACAACTACAGAGTGGTGTTTACAAACTAACTTGTGGTGACTGTCCGAAAACTTACATCGGTCAAACTGGCAGAACCTTTGACAAACGGATAGCAGAACACAAAAGGGCTTTCAACAATAGAAAACCAGACACTTTTACATACGCACTTCACCTTCTAAATCATAATCATTCTTTTAATGAACAGTTTCAAATTCTGCATATTTAAAATAAAGGCCTAAAGCTATCTTTATTAGAATCTATGGAAATTAATAAATTGAAAAATACAGATATAATTCTGAATGACCAACTCGAGACAAACAGCTCCCCACTCCTCAACCTCTTCAGTTAAAGACTTTAAAAAGGCAAACCCATAGTAATCTAAATCACTTGAGAAAGGCACTCTGCCGAAACAGCTGTAGTCACATAGTTGTAATAAATTTTGTGGAAGTATAGAAAACATACGTTTTCAGTGTTTTATTGTTAGATAAAATCAACTTCCATCAAGTAACGGTCGAATCCATCAACCTTTTAATATTATGCAGTAGTCTTGAGTGTGGTCGTCAGTGTCTTGGTTGCCATCGTTTCATCTAAATTCTAAATAGGTACCTACGTATGAAAAATGTCTGAATTATATTTAAGAACATATTTCAAACTGCACGATGAAGATGTATCATGAACAGTGTATGAAGATTGAAACATGTTCTGATAATGCTGATAATTTTACTGCATGTTGTAACGCAGGTTAAAGAATAAAAATTTTACCAAACCATAACTGCATTATTATTCCTTCCGAAATTCATTCTCTGTCTCTCAGCACTTAGGTAAATCGAATATTGTTTGGAAAATGTCCTAATCAACCGAAGTGTGTTTGGATCGGGTATATTTACAAAATGTGTTGATAGCGGGTAATACGAATAGTTACAATTCAACAAGGTATTGATGACGTATGCATAGAAGGCGGAGCTTGTGCTGACAGCGGGTATGTTTTGTAAAATTGCGACCCTATCATTCCACGGGATTTTAAGAATGGTTTAATGAATTCAAACGCGGTCGTCCCGACACCAATGATGCTGAGCATTCTGGAAGGCTAAATGCTGCAGGTATTCCCGAAAACATCGAAGAAATGCTGAACATTATTATGGAAAACCGCAAAATCAAATTGCAAACGATAGCTAACACTCTATAATTGTCAAAAGGCAGCGTTTTCACTATTATACACGAACATTTCGGTATGAGAAATCTTTTTACCAAATGGGTGCTGTGATTTCTCACACAAGAGCAAAAACAACAAGGAATTGATGAGTCTCGGGCTGTTTCAACGTATTTAATCGGAATAAGTCGAAGTTTTTTCATCGGCATGAAACAACGAAGGAAACAGGGATCAATCACTTAAGTGGATAGCATCTGGAGAAAGATGTCCAAAGCGACTAAAAACGCAACAAACCGCCTTCTGTATTTGGGGACCCACAAGGAATTAATTCATTGATTATTTGAAACATGGAGAAACAATCAACAGCGACTACTATATTCTAATAATAAAACACTGAAAACGTTTGTTTTCTATACTTCCACAGAATTTATTATAACTAAGTGACTACAGCTGTTTCGGCAGAGTTCCTTTCTCAAGTGATATAGTTTACAATGTGTTTGCCTTTTTAAGTCTTCAACTGAAGAGGTTGGGGGGAAGAGTGGGGAGCTGTTTGTCTCGAGTTGGTCATTCAGAATTATATCTGTATTTTTCAGTTTATTAATTTCCATAGATTCTAAAAAAGATAGCTTAAGGCCTTTATTTTGAATATGCAGAATTTGAAACTCTTCATTGAAAGAATGATTATGATCTAGAAGGTGAAGTGCGTATGTAGAAGTGTCCGTTTTTCTATTGTTGAATGCCCTTTTGTGTTCTGCTATCCATTTGTCAAAAGTTCTGCCAGTTTGACCGATGTACGTTTTCGGACAGTGACCACACGTTAGTTTGTACACACCACTCTGTAGTTGCTTTCTCTTTCGGCTTTTATTGTTCTTAATATATTTGCTTAAGTTGTTGTTAGTTCTGAAAGCTGGTGTTATTCCTTTCTTTTTTATGTATCTGGCTATTTTTGTTGTTATCTTGCCAGTATATGTGAGAGAGCAGAAGGTACTGGGTTCTTTCTGTGGTGGTGGATACACTAATTTCAGGGCTTTCTTATGGAGTTTTTGGTTTAAAATTTTGTTAACTGTTTGTTCGTTATAGCCGTTGTTTACTGCTATTTGTTTAATGTTTAATTCTATCTCGAAGTTATTTTCACTTCATAATAATATTGAGTTTACAATAGAAACAGAACAGCATAACTCCATAAACTTTCTAGATGTAACGATTTCCAGACTACACAACAAACATGAGTTCTCCGTATATCATAAACCTACCCATACTGACACAACTATACACAATTCATCATCCCATCCTACACAACACAAATTAGCAGCCTACCATAGCATGATACATAGACTGACAGAAATTCCCATGACAAAAAATAACTTCGAGATAGAATTAAACATCATTAAACAAATAGCAGTAAACAACGGCTATAACGAACAAACAGTTAACAAAATTTTAAACCAAAAACTCCATAAGAAAGCCCTGAAATTAGTGTATCCACCACCACAGAAAGAACCCAGTACCTTCTGCTCTCTCACATATACTGGCAAGATAACAACAAAAATATCCAGATACATAAAAAAAAAGAAATGAATAACACCAGCTTTCAGAACTAACAACAACTTAAGCAAATATATTATGAACAATAAAAGCCGAAAGAGAAAGCAACTACAGAGTGGTGTGTACAAACTAACGTGTGGTGACTGTCCGAAAACGTACATCGGTCATACTAGCAGAACTTTTGACAAACGGATAGCAGAACACAAAAGAGCATTCAACAATAGAAAAACAGACACTTCTACATACGCACTTCACCTTCTAGATCATAATCATTCTTTCAATGAAGAGTTTCAAATTCTGCATATTCAAAATAAAGGCCTTAAGCTATCTTTTTTAGAATCTATGGAAATTAATAAACTGAAAAATACAGATATAATTCTGAATGACCAACTCGAGACAAACAGCTCCCCACTCCTCAACCTCTTCAGTTGAAGACTTAAAAAGGCAAACACATTGTAAACTATATCACTTGAGAAAGGCACTCTGCCGAAACAGCTGTAGTCACATAATAAATTCTGTGGAAGTATAGAAAACAAACGTTTTCAGTGTTTTATTATTAGATAAAATGAACTTCCATCAAGTAACGGTCGAATCCATCAATTATTGACTACTATATTGGTTTATTGGAGCATTTCAAGGCCCAAAATCGTAAAGAATAGGCCTCATTTGGCCTCAAAAATGCACGAAGGTAATTTTGAATAGCTTCCAGAACCACCATATAGTCCAGACCTGGCCCCTAGCGACT
The DNA here is from genome assembly GCF_917563875.1 of Diabrotica virgifera virgifera. Classification (NCBI taxonomy): domain Eukaryota; kingdom Metazoa; phylum Arthropoda; class Insecta; order Coleoptera; family Chrysomelidae; genus Diabrotica; species Diabrotica virgifera. The sequence goes on from NC_065443.1 coordinate 308,600,679, forward strand.
ACCTCTTTCTTTCGGATCTAAAAAAATACTCTAGCTGGATATATCGCTCCGATGAGGAAGTAATCGCCGAAACTGAAGCCTATTGTGAAGGCAAAAATAAATCGTTTACAAGGATGACATCGAAAAATTAGAAAATCGTTGGTATGGTTGGATTATTTTGTTGAATAAAGAATAATTTTTGTCAAAAAAAGTTTTTACTAGTTAGGAACGAGACTTCATTAACCGATGTAATGGTAATCGAATTTCTATAATTTCCAGAAGGTATGAATGTCCGTCTTTTTTTTTTTCTAAAAGTATAAATGTCTGTTTTCCGTCTTCGTTCGTACTATTAACATGAAATTTCGTTTTTATTGCGTCTTCAATTTCTTTTATAACTTTTGCGTATAATCCATTTTGGTCATATCTTAACGTCCTCGTAATCGCATATTGTCCAATCTCTCTTTTTATGGATCCTATTTTCCATTCTTCTGGTGTTTTTGTTCCCCATTGAACACATGTTTCGTGACAGAAAAACCTAAAATTCACATTATTATGAATTTTTGTTATTTAATTTTTCATGTGTAACAAAGCTTCAGTTTTCAATGTTCTTTATTTTGGTGCATACTGTAACAATGTTTTGTATGTGGTTATAAATTCCTGGTATCCGTACATCTTTTTCGAAAATCATTGAATTATTAAGGGGATCGTAGCAAAATGTAAAATTTTGACGCATGTCAAAATTTTCAATGTGTTTTAATTGTATTCATTTTTTTTTCGAATCCTGAAAAAACTAATAAGTATTTTTGAAAAATTTAAACGCAGAATGAAAGACTACATTATTGCCGAGGGCCAAAAGTTCCTTAGAATAAATAAAAAGTTTCTTTTGATTGAAATATTTGCAATTAAAAATTCCACTAAATTTTGTCTTTTATTTTCACCCTTGTAACTTATTAAAATAAACATGGAAGTTTTCAGGGACTCTCGGCCCTCGGCGATAATGTAATCTTTCATTCTGCGTTTAAATTTTTTAATAATATTTATTAGTTTTCTCAGGATTCGAAAAAAAAATGAATACATTTAAAACACATTGAACATTTTGACATGGGTCAAAATTTTGCATTTTGCTCCGTTCCCATTAATTATAGGTTTTCAAGAAAGTTTTTTTTTTAGAAAATTTACGTATTTAAAGATGCACCTGGCGTTAGTGAGTTATTTTGTGCAAATTTCTTTTTTTATTACTGAAATGACCGAGCTTTTCTTAGTATTACTACTTCTTTTGGAAGAATCATATTATACACTAATGGATTTCCATTGATGTTTTGTAAACTAATCTTAGGTTTGAATCTCTTGGTTTTACGAAATGATTTGTGTTTTTGTAGTTCTCACAATAATTGTTGCAATGTTTCTTGCAGGCAGCAGTTAAATTTGTTAATAGTGTCATTAAAACTTGGGAAAACGACGGTTTTCTTTTGTCGATTATCAGATCGAATTACCATAAAAAATATCAGTTTATTTTAACCAGCATCCCGTGAAGCCATCCAGTTAGTGTTGCAAGTTTGAGTTTAAATACTTCTGAAAATCCTTTTCGAACCTTAGATTCTTCAAAGATCCTGTATTCGTTTTCACATTTTTTTAAATGTTGTAAAATGGGCGCAAACAATATACATATACATATCAGTTATTTAAAAAAAATAAGTTAGCAAGAAACATTAGGAATGTACAGACAGCTACCTAGATAAATAATATTTGTTAAAAAGTGGCGTTATTAACCTTTTTGTCTGCAGTTTCTTCTGTAGATTTTTTGTTAAAAATACAACAATACCTTATTTCCTTATAATATTCACGACACACGGTATTATCAAACTTCAAACAATAAAAATTACATAGCGTAAGGCGGTTTTTTCTCTAATTACAAGTTTTATTAACAGCAATGTTAGTGTATAATACTACGGATAATGCGGAAGCATACGTGAACGTGTATACTAATGTTCACCGATATTATTATGAATTATGATCGTGTTTTTGAATGATGTACTTTTTGAATCTACACTCGTACTTATTATAAGCAATGAATAAGTTGCCATTGAGCCTTAAGAGTTATATTCGGATTTTATACTTTTAAATTTTAATTTAAGGGGGGGGGGTATGGTTTGAAATCAACATATCAAGCACATTTTTGTGAATTTTTTTCAAAGCTATGGTAGAATTATTTTATTTTTAAATTAAATAAACATATTAAGTACAATTCAAAGAATATTCAAGAAAAAATTCAATCCAAGATATTGACAAATAAGCCATTGGTGACAAATTTTGGCAGGCAGCTAAAAAAAAATGGATTTTGCGGTGGACATCAGAACTCATCACTAGATCATACGAAACAAAAAATTCAAAAAGATTTAATTAGCTTATGAGTTTCACGAGGTAACAACGTCGAGTTTTTTTTATTTTTAATGATTTTTGAATTTTTGGTATCACTCAGAAATCAAAAATACGAAATTTTTGATAAAAATTTTGTGAAAACCAACATATTTAATATTGTTGAACAAAAAATAAGTACAAAACGAAAAATATCTCGACGTTGTTACCTCACGAAATGTCTAAAGAAAATCTATGCAAAATTTCAGGTAGATCCGTCAAGTAGTTTTTCAGTTACAATGTCCACCGCATTTGAAAAAGCAGTTTTGAGCAAAATGCGTTTAAAGCTGCGAGCAACTGCATCTTTATCGAACTTAAAGTCCGTCTAAATAGAATATTCCAAAAGTCCAAAACATCTTGATTTGAAAATCTGTGGGTTTTATTATTTTTAAATAATTCATAGATAGGTACTATGAAAGATATTTATACGATATTAAAGATATATCATTTGAATATTACAGTATTTCTCATGATCATCTTTCAGTGCGTCATAGTTTTTCGATTTCTTTCTAACGCATTAAATTGTATGTGACAGAAAAAAAGGCGCGTCGGTGATTACATTTCGTCGGTGACATTTTTATAACATTTCTTCTAGTTATTCTAGATGCCGATAGATGGCGCCATAATAAAAAAATATTTTTTTTAAATTAGATAATAATATTACAAATGTAATCTGTATAATTTATAAGACTATACAAATCAAAGAAAATACCATTTTATAAATGCAAGAAACACATTTGATTTGTTTTTATTCCAAATTGAAAATAAAATGTGACAACTGTCAGATTTAACTAAAATGTCATGTTAGAATAAATGTCATAAATGTGTATTATCACGGACTTACCCTTTTTCCTATCATTTGTTACGCACTGAAAAATGATCATGAAAAGGACAATAATTATAATTAGCCTGTGATTAATATTATATTTAATAGTTATTTATGATATAAGTGTTAAAAGTACAATTTTAAGGCACGCATGTGAAAGTTTGCAGAATGAGCGAAGCGAATTCTACAAATTCACATGAGTGCCTTAAAAATGTATTTTTCAACACGTGTACTTTGTACACACGTAAGAAGTTATACTTCTATTATATGATTTCAACGAAATAAATATACTTTCAACAGGTTATTTATATTTAAAGATTAAACTAATTTTTACTTACTACTTTCCAAAAATTTTTATTAAAACAATATTAAAAATAAAAAAAAATTTAAGTAACACACGGATTCGAACCAGGGACCTCTCGATCTCCGGTCGAACGCGCTACCACCGAGCTAAACTCCCTTTGCTTTGACAGCTTACAAGATTTCTCATACATACTGACAAATTTAATACACCAAGTGAGGTATAAAAATACTTTAAAATTTATTTAATATAAATATTAATATCTCTTGGCAACACTGTTCTTCATAAGAGTCTGTACTGAAAGGTGACCGTGGAACGCAGTGTAGGCTAGGTGGATCACGTGACCACCTAGGGGTTAAAAATTTCAGAAAATAAGTTTCTCTATAATATGTTCTAAACGGTGACCTATATAGAATTCGAATCGAGTTGGGGGCATTTTTCATCATCTACCCGGCTAGGCTCTTTGTCTTCACTACTTTCAAAGTTCATCATGCCCCTGTAAGAAACCTATCCGTTGATTTCTCTGCGGTCTTATTATACAGATTTCCTGAATTATCCATATTTTTCTCAAGCTTGCCATGGTTCAAACTTAAGAACGTTAAACCTTACTATACCTACACCTATCATCGACGATACTTTCAAGTGATTTGGTAATTTTAATTAATTTAAATACAAACGACCGCATAATGACGCGTTCTATTACGTGCACTCACTCACTCCGGCACTTTCTTTTGTTTTTTGTTTCCTTAACGTTCATTGCACTCCTTCCTCCGATATATATGTATATATTTTTTTTTTAAATAACAATGCATAATCTTGTTACATGCGGTTTTACTTAATTAGAGAGAAAGTATATTCATTTAAAACCAGTAGCGTTTATATGACGGTAGAAGACAAGAATACTCTTGAAGAACTTAACATTTGACCTTGTAACAAGTGAGGAATAACAATGTGAACCAACAAATTGTCTGCAAATTTTGTTTTAATACATGGTGTTCATGAGAAAATCTAAGTAAAATTTAAACTAGCACCCTATTTTTTGGCTTTATTCTTGCAATATCACTTGTAGATCAAAAATACGTCAAAATTAAAATCGGTTATCTGATAACAGCTTCTTTTGCACATGCGTAGAAAAGTGCTCCATAACTGATTTTAATTTTGACGTATTTTTCTTTTTTATATTTATCTTTTAGTCCATGTGGTGAGACCGCTCCCGTCTGAAAAAATTTCTGATTTGGCTTCTTTGCGGATTCCTATGCAGAAATGTCCCCTTTAAACAAATCTGAAGGGTGCCGGGCGGAATTTTTGGGCAGAAATTGTTTAAACAATTTTTTTAAACAAATACAAAAGATCACCTATTTTTGCTCTAGAACATATTTTTTTAGGTTTTTTGGGCCATTCTAAACAAGAAAGGTATCTTGTGATTTTTCTCAAAAATTGATAGTTTTCGAGTTATAGGCGATTTAAAATCTGAAGAATGCGAAAATACGCATTTTCAAGGCTTAAAAACTAATATTTAAATTAGTATTTTTGAGGTTGCCAAACACTTAAATTGTAGTTTAAACATTCATTTTCAAAGTTCTGAAGAGTGATCGGGTCTAACTTCAATTTGCACCGTTGTTATTTAATTGTTAATTATGCGTGTCCATCCGATTTTTTTGCCGGTGCGGCGCACTCTATTTCAACAATTTCCTATTTTCCTCAGAAAAATATTTTTTTAGATTTTTTGGGACATTCTAAATAAAAAAAGTTTCTTGTTATTTTTCTCAAAAGTTAATAGTGTTAAAGTTATAAGCGATTTAAAATTCGAAAATGCGTATTTTTGCATTTTTGGACTTTAAATCGCTTATATCTTTAAAACTATTAACTTTTGAGAAAAATTACAAGAAACCTTTTTTATTTAGAATGTCCTAAAAAATCTAAAAAAAAATATTTTTCGGAGGAAAATAGGAAATTGTTGAAATAGAGTACGCCGCACCGGCAAAAAAATCGGATAGACACGCATAATTAACAATTAAATAACAACGGTGAAAATTGAAGTTAGACCCGATCACTCTTCAGAATCTTGAAAATGAATGTTTAAACTACAATTCAAGTACTTGGCAACCTCAAAAATACTGATTTAATGAGTTTTAAGCCTTGAAAATACGTATTTTCGCATTTTTCAGATTTTAAATCGTCTATTACTCGAAAACTATCAATAGTTCAGAGAAATAAGGAAAAAAAATATCGTGTTGGTGACACATCCCCCTCCAGGCTGAAACCAAATTTTTCGAGTAATATTGCCATCTATAATAATAACCTATATGTTTCCTGCAGCCGATTTTGATGATATACATAGTTATAAACAAATGAAGATCAAAAAACGGTAAATTTTCGCTTTTTTCGTCTCTTACTAAAAAATTGGACATTTTAAACAAATTTGAGAGTAATAAACTCATAAACCGTATAAAAAACTTCAATATGGCGTTCGCTGAATATGTCTATCCTTATTGGTTGCTTAGAAAATTGCAAAATAAATAATAAATTTTGAGTTTTTATAAATATTCATAACTTATGTAAAAATTAACTTAGAACCTTCTTATTACATGGAATGCTGAGACTTATGGTGCTTAAATTATACCCTAAATTCCAAAGCAATTGGTCAAATAGTTTAAAAGTTATTAAATTTGTTTTTTCCAAAATTAATTTTTTTTGCAACACTGTAAGTCAGAAAATGATGAAGTTACAGTAATATTTTGGATAGTTTATGAAAGAAGAAAATTTACAGTTTTAATTTAATTTAAAAAAAATGACAAAAAATAATTATAGATATTGCAAAATAATTTTGCAAAAACATGTGAATTAAAAAAATGGGGGGGCTAACTTTGTCCCTAAATGTCCTAGAACAGTTGTTTTTCTTTCTAAATGTGTATAAAAATTCAGTCTTTCTAAATATGAAAAAATAATTTTTCTACGGGTAACGGTTAAAAAGTTATTCTAATTGTTTATAAATAAGCAAAAAATGGACATGTTTTTGCAAAATAATTTTACACTGTTTAAAATTATTTTTTGTCATTTATTTTTAATTAAGGTAATATTATAAATGTTCTTCTTTCATAAACTGTCCGAAGTATTATTGTAACCTCATAATTTTTTGGCTTATAGTGTTGCAAAAAAAAATGAATTTGGGAAAAATAAATTAAATAACTTTTTTAAACTGTTTGACCAATTGCTTTGAAATTTAAAATATAATTTAAGTACAAGAAGTCTCGGCATTCCGTGTAATAAGAAAATTCTAAGTTAATTTTTACCTAAGTTACGAATATTTATAAAAACTCAATATTTATGATTTATTTTGCAATTTTCTAAGCAACCAATAAGGTTGGACATATTTATCGAATGCCATATTGAAGTTTTTTATACGATTTATGAGTTTCTTACTCTCAAATTTGTTTAAAGTGCTTAACTTTTTGGTAATAGACGAAAAAAGCGATAATTTACCGTTTTTCGATCTTCATTTGTTTATAATTATGTATATCATCAAAATCGGCTGCAGGAAACATATAGGTTAATAATATAGATGTCCATACTACTCAAAAAATTTGGTTCCGGCCTGGAGGGGGATGTGTCACGAGAAAAACCTTATTTCTCTGGACTACAATTTTTGAGAAAAATCACAATATACCTTTATTGTTTAGAATGACCCAAAGAAGCTAAAAAAATATTTTTTTGGTCAAAAAATGGTGAGCTTTTGTATTTGTTTAAAAAAATTGTTTAAACAATTTCTGCCAAAAATTGCGCCCGGCACCCTTCAAATTTGCTAAAAGGGGACATTTTTGAATAGGAATCCACAAAGAAATCTAATCAGAAATTTTTTCAGACCTGAGCGGTCTCACCACATGGACTATTTATCTTTATCTGTATAATCGGATTTTCAGCTAATGTGAGTAAGACGATAGATTGATAATATAAAACTACCCTTTAATAGATGGCGTTACTTGATACCGAATTGCTCTCGGTTTTGACATTTGCCATTCATGACGTGACGTCTGTCAAAATTTTAAGCAAAAAACTATTATACTGAATTCGCTCTATCGAGATTCACTTTGACACTGACGTTAGTAATTTCTTTTTTGGGAAATTCAGTTGTCAGAAGTGACTGGAAATTACTACACAACCAACACACCTGCTCATAGCCAATATTATTAATAGTAAACAGACATAAAAATAACATAAACCTTACGCTAATCAATAATTATTTATTTACGCCATTACAATATACTGAAAACAAATGAGAAAATTATTTATTGTACAAAATAAAAATATTTTGTAGAAATAAACTTCACAAAATTTTATGAGATTAGTAGACACTCCCACTATTTCTAATAATTCTTCTTTTTTTAATGAAAGATTAAGTTGATTTTAGCAGTTAATAGTGTGAGGTAGGAATTTTTGTGTTGTATGTGTCCTATTCCGAATGTGTCAAATTGAATCTCGGTAGAGCGAATTCAGTATAGTTTGGTTTTTACAGCCGTCAGAAGCAAACAACTTTTGTGTTTTCGGAAAAATGGACAAAATCGAGTATCGTTCGGTGATTAAGTTCCTCCACAAAAAGGGGAAAACGCATGTGAAAATCAAAGCCGACCTGGACGAAGTATATGGTGAGGCTGCAACTTCGTTAGAAACAGTAAAATTTTGGATAGTAGAGGCCCTAAATATATCCTACGAACGCGTATTTAACATCATTCACCGTCAAAGAACAGTCGAAACAGTGACGCTAACGCGGCGAAGGCCCGCCGAAAAAGCCAAAAAGTGCACATTCGGCGGGCAAAGTGGTGGCGACTGTTTTCTGGGCTGCGAAGGGCATGATCCACATCCACTACTTGGAAAAAGAAAAGACAATCAATAGCGAGTACTACGACTACGCAGCATTATTGGATCGATTTGATGCTGAATTGCGTTGAAAACGCCCCGGTTTGGCACGCAAAAAGTGCTCTTTTACCAAGACAACGCACCGGCTCACCGATCGGCTTTCGGCATGGCAAAATTACACGAATTGGGCTATAAATTAGTTGAACACCCATCGTATTCCCCAGATTTTGCCACCAGCGACATTTTCCTGCTTCCAAACCTAAAAAAAAATGGCTCGGAGGACGCCGTGTCGCAACAAACGATGAAGTCGTCGCTGAAATTTTGGCCTATGTATTTTGAAGAGCTCGAGCAAAAGTACTATTCGCATGAGATAAAAAAATTGGAACATATTCTTACTAAGTGTATCGTGCTAAAAGGGGACTGTGTTGAAAATGAAATCGATTTAATCACAAAAAACGTGTTTTTTCTATCAAAGCCTAGTTTTATATCAATCCACCCTCATATATGTATGAAGTGTATGTCAAATACCTATGGCGTCCTCAGAAATACTTATTTCTCTGGACTACTAAAGCACAAACAGAAGAAGTACTTAGTAGCTATTTTTGGTATCCTTGTTAAAGTCTGTAAAAATTAAGAACTTATTATGCCATTGTTTGAAAAAGAGAATAAACCGTAAAATTATATAAACTCATTCGATTAACATATTACGCAAAAAACAATCAAACCAACATTCGAACACATTCACTTTCATTGTCATGTGCGCTTCTCATCCTTCTTCTACAAGGAAAATTTGGAAGTTAACTCGATAAACTTGCCAGATAAGCGGCGAAAAAAGCGAACAATACGCCTTCTTGCGAAACCATCTTTAATTTAAAAAATAAAGGATCATTGTCGTTAAACATTGGGCAATTTGGTAATTTGTACAAAAATACCGACATTAGAATCAGCAAGGTTGAGATGATTTTGTGATAAGTTCAGTATTGGGCAAGAAGAACGGGACGGTGGACAGATCTGGAATCTTTTCAATTGTTTTTTTGTCTGCTTCAACGAACACAGACTTAATTCGGTCGTTAAAATGTTAAACGTAACCTTTGAACATAAATATATATGTAGGATTCATATATTACTTTTTAATGAACTCAACCTCTCTTTTCGTGTCTGCTTTTGAAAATATGTCTCTTCTGATTTATATTTCAATGTTGTACGCTATATCGCTGTGTTAATCTCATTTCATCAGTCTTTATTTTAGAACATTTTATTTGGGCTGTTGTTAAAAACATTAAGGTCCTGTCTTAGTCATAAAGGCCTTCTTTAATATTCCGATTATGGTTCTTCTTCTTCTTCTACGGCACTACAGCCCAAATTGAGCCTTGGCCTCCTTTATTTTTTGCCTCCACCCTTGCTTGTCTGTGGCTGCTCTTCTCCATACACTTTTTCGAAGTCGATGAACCAGACATCTAGGTTTTTTCAGAATTCACAACTTTTTATAGAAGAGCGCACATACAAACAGTGCTCCTGTGGTTCCTAAGCCTTTTTTATGGCCTTTGGGAACTGCGCCCATTTAGCCAGCAACAGTTGCGCACCATTTATGTAGGGTAGTATAACTGATAGACATCACAAGCAATAGAAATACGTAGAGAATTACGACAGGAATGCATTATTTCACCACTGCTATTAAATGGATATAGTAAAACCATATGTCAGGAACCCCTTTTGCAAGCAAAGGAAGGAATCATAATCAATGGAGAGGTTGTAAATAATATTCGATACGCGGACTATACTGTACTAGTTGCAAGAACAGTAGAAGAATTATAACGATAAATATTGCTTTCAACAATTATGGCATAAATATCAATATCAAAAAAACCAAGTATATGGTCTTCAGTAAAAACATGACACAATCAGCACATATTAGTATAAACGGCATTTAAATATATACAGGATGTTTGGTAAAGAATGGGCCATAGCTTAACCTCAGGTTCCTGAGGTTAAAATAGACCGATTTAAGCTAACTTACCTTAGCACAAAGTTTATAATAACCGAGATACAGGGTGTCGAAGTTAAACTTTTTTTTTTATTTATTATTGAATATTTCCTGACAGGTATGAAATAACAACATGAAATTTGGTATGTGGGGGTTTCTGGGTCGAGAAAACTAAATTCCCTACCAAAAATTATGTATTGCCCAGAGGGCGCCACATATGCCTTTCAGCACTCATTTATTACGTTCATTTTTTTATCCCTCACGCTGTATAATTTTGACATTAAAATTTTTATTTTCCTATTAGTTTTACTTAAAATAGGTATATTTTTTATCTCCCTAAACTCAACCGTTTTCGAGATAAACGCATTTTAAATCTGCGATACACCATCATTTTTAGCATAATATCATTGTAGTTACACCCGAAAAATAACTTAAAACCATAATAATTGTGCCAGTTCTCAAATTTATGTCATTGCATCGCAAATTCCATTTGAAGAAATTTGCGATACATTTTTGAATAATTTTATGGTTTTAAGTTATTTTTCGGGTGTAACTACAATGATATTATGCTAAAAATGATGGTGTATCGCAGATTTAAAATGCGTTTATCTCGAAAACGGTTGAGTTTAGTGAGATGAAAGAAGTATACCATTTTTAAGTACATAAAACTAATAGGAGAATAAAAATTTTAATGTCAAAATTATACAGAGTGAGGGATAAAAAAAAAATTGAACGTAATAAATGAGTGCTGAAAGGCGTATGTGGCGCCCTCTGGGCAATGCATAATTTTTGGTAGAGAATTTGGTTTTCTCGACCCAAAAAACTCCAACATACCAAATTTCATATTGTTATCTCATACCTGTCAGGAAATATTCAATAATAAATAAAAAAAAGTTTAACTTTGACACCCTGTATCTCGGTTATTATAAACTTTGAAAACTAAGGTAAGTTAGCTTAAATCGGCCTATTTTAACCTCAGGAACCTGAGGTTAAGCTATGGCCCATTCTTTACCAAACACCCTGTATATAATAAACGGCATTTAAATTGAAAAAGTATCAAGTTACAAATATTTGCGAACTTTAATAAACGAAACTGAAGACCAAAACAATGAAATAAAAAGACGCATCGAAATTGTCAGGGCCACCTTCATACAGATTAGAAAATTCTTCTGCAACAGAGATATGTAAGCACTCCTCTACGATTAAGAATGTCAAGAGGCTACGTATTTAACACGCTATTATATGGTATAGAGACCTGGACTCTCAAACAGAACAACATAAAAATATTGAAAGTTTCAAGATGTGGTACTACCGTCGAATGCTGAAAAGATAAGTTGAGTTGAAAGATTCACATACTTTGAAGTAATACGAAAGATAAGAAAATACCCAGAAATTTTGTTAACGATAAAACGAAGAAAAGTCGAATGTTTGGGTCACTGATGAGAGGACATAAATACGCATTACTTCAAAATATATTGCAAGGAAAAAGATGGAAAATGGAATCGAGGCCGCAAAATAATGTTATGGTTGCGGAATTTGAGAGAGTGGTTTGGCTGCACCACTAATGAACTCTTTAGATCAGCTGTAAATAAAGTCAGGATATCCAATGATTAATGATTTCCAATCTCAAGAAGAAGAAGAAACTACTAGAGGACTCAAACGTATCTGTTCCTAAAAAAATCAATTATTAATTTGCCACACTTACAGGGAATTGCTCTCTGACAAAAAATATTGCCCTAGATTCTTTACACCTGAACGAGTGGTTAGTAACCAAATAGACTTTATCTATCTAATGGTAGGGGAGCCCAAGCGGGGATTTTTGCAGTTACTCGAGCGCGTCAGTTTATCATATGGGGAAAAACCTGATACTCTGCAGATGGACCTCAAATGAGTGAGTCAAGAAATTTCACAAAAAAAGCGAATATTTCGCGAAATGAACGACAGATCGAAAAACTAAAAAATACGTGTTCAATATTTTTCAAAAATCTATCGAATGATACCAAACATGATCCCTCACGGAGAGTGCTGGGGGGTAAATTTAAAATTTTAAATACAAATCCCGCGATAGTTCGCATAATAAACATCGCATCGAAAAACTACAAAATACACGTATTCGAAATCTATCGAATGTTATCAGACACGACCCCTCACGGTGGTGGGGTGGGGTGTTACTTTAAAATCTTAAATAGAAGCTCCAAAATTTATAGCAGATTTGGATTCTTTATGTAAAAATAAGCAACTTTTACTCGGAAACATTTTTTCGAATTATGGATAGATGGCACTATAATCGGAAAAAACTATTATTTGAAATGGAAAATTAAATTAAAAAATGGAAAGTCCCCACCACAATGGAAAATTTTACTTAACTTTTTTTGATTTTAGGACCGACTCTTCACAACCCAATAAGTCCCCATAACGCTCGAATGATTGCACATTTAGCATACTTTGCTCCCCTACAAGATAAGATACAAAAATTCAGTATTATCAGTCAGAATATACAGGGTGTTTCATTAATAATTGTCCATATAGTAACTAGAGAAACCTTATCACAAAATACGAAGATTTAACCTAAAACACTTAAATAAGATGTGGTTCCTTACTGAGTTACAGGGTGTTTTATCTAAAAATTTAAAAACTATTTTTGCTCAGCATTTTAAAACTATTTGACGTGTCCTTTTCACACTTGGCAGAAAGTGCGACTACTAAACACTCTACTAAATTATAATAAACAAACGTTTCTAGCTACTACCAGAGGCGTACGACAGGGGATGGTGAATGGTTGACCCTTCTCAAATTCTACGCCACTGAAGGAATTACTATCTTAGTGCCATTTTTAGATTCTACAATACTTTCTACGTAAATAATATACTCTTCATTGGTAACGATAAAGTCATTAGTTTTCGAGATATTTGAGGTTAAATATGAAACGGCACAGTTATTTTGATTAATTTATACAAAAAATATGATTCATATGAGTAAAATTTAAAAATTATTTGTACCCAGTACAGTAAAACCTCGATAGAACGGACCTCTATTTAACGGACTTCGGATATAACGGACAAAAAATCCTATCAAATGTAAAAAAGAATTGAATTCAAAAAAATGAAAAATCGAATTCTGTATGGAAAATCAGCAAGGATAGGATCTCGTCACTGCTTTGTGCTAACGCCGATGGATTGCATGGATTGACTGTTATAATTCTTGGCAAATCTCGTAAACCTAGAGGTGTCATTGTCAAAGATAAATTGCATTATCTGCCCGTTTCATACTGCTATAACTCTAATAAGCATGGTTCACCAAAGATATTTTCAAAAATTGGTTTTTTAAAGAATTTGTACCTGCATGTGCAGTGAGAAAATTTCAAGAGAAGAAACTGGAAATATCGCCGAAATAGGTGAAATGTTTATCGATTTTAGACAAAGCTCCTGCTAATCCCCCTGAAAATATTCGACATTCAGAAGATGGCAACTTTAATTGTATCTTTTTGCCAAAAAATTCATCGCTTATTCAACCCATGGATCATTGAATATTGGCAACCAAACGAGTATATTCCAGAAAGTTTTTAGATGATGTAGAAAAATAAAAAAGTGGCAAACAAAACTTGATCCTTTTTTTAACTTACATATGTGTACACTGTATCTAAATACAGTACATATTAAAAAAAATTGATTTATTTTAAACATATTTTTATATAACGGACTTTCGGCTTTAACGGACATCCCGTCCCCCCGATTAGTCCGTTATATCGAGGTTTTACTGTACTTTAAAACTAGTTGGCGTATCCTTATCATACTTGGCAGAAAGTGTAGGTACTGTACACCCTACTAAATTAAGATAAATAAACGTTTGTAGCTACTACCAGAGGCGTACGACGGGGGATAGTGGCTGGTTGAACCTTCCCAAATTCTACGCCACTGACGAAATTGCTATTTTAGTGTAATTTTTTGATTTTCCAGTACTTCTTATGTAAATAATATATTCTTTCTTCGTAACGATAAAATGATTAGTTTTCGAGATATTTGAAATTAAAAATGAAGCGACACAATACATTAATCAAAATAACCGTGTCGTTTCATTTTTAACTTAAAAGATCTCGAAAACTAATGACTTAATCGTAACGAATGTAGAGTGTATCACTTTCATAGAAAGTATTGGAGGATCCAATAATTGAACTAAAATAGCAATTCCGCCAGTGACGTAGAATTTGGAAAGGGTCAACCATTCACTTTCCCCCGTCGTACGCCTCTGGTAATAGCCAGAAACGTTTGTTTAACATAATTTAGTAGTTTGTACAGTACCTATACTTCCTGCCAAGTATGAAAAGGATACGTCGAATAGTTTTAAAATGCTGAGCAAAAATAGTTTTTAAATTTTTAGATAAAACACCCTGTAACTCAGTAAGGAACCACATTTTATTTAAGAGTTTTAGGTTAAATCTTCGTATTTTGTGCTAAGGTTTCTCCAGTTGCTATATGGACAAATATTAATGAAACACCCTGTATATATCCAAGTGTAGATGTACCATCATATCACATTATTTTGAGAGGAAAAATAAGACTGATGTTGAACGGTGATAATATATAGGGGAGTGCAATTAGAACGAAAAGATACAATGTTTCGGAAAAAATCAAACAAGGTTATATTTTTCTAAAACTTTTTTTGTCAGTTTATAAATATGTTAAAGTAAAAAGTTCTACTCACAAATTTCGCCGCTAATTGTTTATTAATTGTTTAAACAATAACAATTGTTTTGTACAAATATAATGTTTAAGAATATGGGTGAATTCAACATTTTATTTTGATAAAAAATGTTTTTACTTAAGTTTTGATTATGCTGAACCCGAATCTGACATTACAATTTGCAAACTCAGAATGGCGGATTCAAAATGGCGGATTTTTCCTAAAAATCCTTAAAAAGTAGTTGTAAAATCCGATTTTTTTTTATAAAACGTGTTTGTTTACATATATGTGGATATTTTTGATAGGTTGCTGAACCTGAATCAAATTTTGATAATTTAAATTATAAAATGGCCGATCCAAAATGGCGAATAACTTAAAACATAGTTGTAAAATCATAATTTCTTTACAAAATGTATTTATTTCTACATATATTTATTTTTGAGAGCTTTGATAAACCTAACTTAAATGTTAACATTATAAACTGTAAAATGGCGGATCCACAATGCGGATTTTCTAAAAAGAACATAAAAAAGAACATTTTTCTAAAACATTTATTGTCTTTATTTTTAAGAGGTTGTTGAATCTGAATTAAAGATTAAAAATTTAAATTTCAAAATGGCGGATCCAAAATGGCGGATATTTAAATGAAAAACAAGTAGAATCCAATCAAACAAATATGGAATTTCATTCTTAAAAAAAAAAGATAAACAAATAATTTTCACAATAATATTAAAATTTAAAATGCATTAGAAAGAATATTAAAAAAAAAACAAATTTTTGATTAGAAGGATATAATTACATAATGGAATATAGTTTTTAATTCCAAACAACTTTCCTTTATAAAAATTTTCCATATTGTGAAATATAAAGGTACTTTACTCTTGAGTGAAATTCATGTTTTTTGACATACCTCGAACAAAAGTAACGAAATTTGATATTTGATGGTTGCGTCTTATGTTATATATCATGTAGAATATTTTACAAAGAATAACTTTTTTTCGTAAAACTGATATTAAAAAAGTTATCAATAGGTTCCAAGTTACGCAGACATACTGTATAAGAGCTAAAAAAATTTTTTTGTTGAACATTTATTATTGTTGAAGCTTATTATTAAATGTATTTTAGGTAAGTTTTACAGAAAAAAGTTTTGATCACTCTGTATATACATTTTTTCAGCTGGTCATTTTCGGTTTTTGTATTACATTTTTGTTATCTTTCTTACTTTTCTCAAAAAGAAATTGTTTATTTCATGTTTGAACTAAAATAATTCAGTGTTTTTTAAAGATTACATCCCAAGCTTTAAAAAAATAGCAAAAAAATTGTATTAGATTTATTCAAACTTGAGTAATACCGTCTTAAAATGGTGGAAATTCTGTAAAACTACGAAGTTTTCAAAAATTACATTTTTTGAGACATCGTATTATTTGAATTAAATTTTTGAGATTTTTTTGAATAAAATATCGTTTAGTAAGATTATTGAGAGGTAAGTTGTGCAAATTTGAGAGTTTTATAAGTAAAATTGTATTAGTTACACATTTTTAAATCATTTTTAAACAAAATTCATGTAAGACTCACTTTCCGCCCACACCGTACTTATGTCCATACATTTTATTTCTTTTTATTGCAACCATAAGATAGCTTATTTCATCTTCTTTCATGTCCAATTTGTAAAATTTCTTTTGATCCATTAGTTAAAGAATTACATTAAAAAAACTCAACCGTGCACTTCTTCCAACGCTAGTTTACAGTGCGCCAATGTGTGTGAGAAGGGTGACTTTAGCGTTATAAATAAAAAATTACAGAATCTAGAGATTTAATTTTAGAAAAATCTTTATGTAAGGTTTTTTTTGTAAGATTTTCTGAATTTTTCAACGGGCGAGTCAGTTTTTTTCTAAAAATTATATTTTCGGAGTTATTTAAAAAAACATCTAACTTCGCTGTTCATTTGTTTAATAAAAAATGAAGCACCCACTTCTCGAGTAGAACTTTTTGATATGTTGTTTATTAAACATTTCTTAATGAAATTACAAAAAGTTTTATCTTGTTTGATTTTTTCCGAAGTGAAAATCTAAATGCACTCCCCTAATAAGGGGGAATAAGAAAACAGATACTATTGATAGAAAAAAGATGTCAAATGATACCGTAAAAAAAGAAATAACCAGTGTACTACAACAAAAAAAAGTTAATATCAATCAAGTTAATATCAAGCCGAGAGGAATGTACTGAGGAAAACTGGACGAGGATGAAAGGTGAATTAAAGATCATTCAAAGAACAAAATTGAGTGCAATAAAAACAAAAAGAAAACAAGGGTGGACGATAGAAGAAATATTGAGACGGATAAATATGGATCAAATAAGAGAAGTCAGAAATAAAGGTAAAAACGAATACAAGAGAACAAACGGAAGCAACTATCCCAAAATTTAGAAGACAAAAACGGATAGAATATTAGATAATATCAATGAACAGGTAAGGACAGGAAAAGAACGGCATGGCATAAAAAATTGAAACAATGTTAAACAAAATCTACATCGTCACTTAGATCTTCTGTCAATAATGTTATGATCGCGAATATGGTAGCTAACGTCATATCCAACGATCGATAACGATCATGGAACTAGAGGAAGAAGAAGAATCGTCCTTCTTTGATGCATGTTCATTTATAAATATTACGTTGCGAAACTTGCCATTTATTGAATAAATATACTAATAAATATCTTGATGAACAACAAACATTCATATCCACATTGCCGAAGATTAACGATCTTTATGGTTTTCCACATGTTTTCAGAGAAAATAACAACAAATCTTTTCCAGTCCGTCGGTTCTAAATGATAGATTAGGTTCTTCGCCGACATTCTGATTTTGAGATTAAAACAATTTACTTAACTCAAAGAAAAAAACCAGTAATTATAGCCACGCGACATTGAACTATTTGTGTAAGCCGCGAACGGAGTAATGTATGCAAAATTATGAAAACGTAGCGGATCCTGCATGTAACTGAAGTGTGCAAATAGTTTATTGTGAAATCTGGTCGATAAATTGCAATAAATGGGACCGTGGCCGACTCCGATTATCGAAAAAATATATTAGTGTATGGAGAAGAACACAGAAATAGCAAAAACAATAAAAATTCGAAAGTTACAATATTTGGGCCATGTAATGAGACATCCAGAGAGGTATAACCTTCTACACCTCATAATACAGGGCAAGCTCGCTAGAAGGATTTTCCTAGCACTTCCTCTCCAGTCTTCATATTTGCTGTCGGATTCCTACCAGTCATTTACTGTATCTTTTTTCTCAAACTCTTCCAGCACTCTACTCTTAAAGACTTTTGCCAAATCCTTATCCCTTTTTGTCTTCTAGATTCTAGAGTTTGGTTTAGTTGTTTTCGTTTGTTGCCAGCGATATCTCTTAATTTCTTGTGCAGCTGAAAGCTATCAGGTTTCTTCTCATAATTTTCGAATTCATTACATTCTTTTCTATAAAATTGTGTTTTCTCATACCATATATTCTGTCTGATTATTGCGTGTACTCTCTTGTATTTGTTTGAACTTTCTTTCTTACTTCTTTTCTTTGATTTATCCCTGTCATCCACACTAGTTTTTTTCTTGTTGTGACTGGACTCAATCTGGATTCCTCAACTTTCTTGATTCTCTTCCAGTTTTCCTTAATCCCTTTTTCTTTGATTGGGATCCATTTAATTTGTTCTTCTAGTATGCTGGTTATTTCTTGTTTTGCGGTCTCATCGGCCATCTTACAGCCATATTTTTTCTATCAATAGTAACTGTTTAATTTTTCTTCTTGTCGAGTTTTTAAATCTCAGTCCGAGTTTTCCTACAAAAATATTGTATCTGTTGGTATACACTTGAATGTGTTTTTACTACTATTAACGATTTTCTTAACCTTTGGTTTATACATATGTAGCCTATTTGGTTACACCGGTTCAGCTGCATCTCCTGGTGATCTCGGGACACGCAGCCCCGTTCTCGCCGGTAAAATTTCCCCAGTGGGCTATTTGGCTTCGCTTAGCGGCATTTGCCAATTGAAATAATACTCCAGGCTGTGGGTGAAAAATAGGTCGATTTCAGGATATAATTCAGGAATTTTTGAAACCTATCAGGTGTTGTAAAGGACGATGCCAGGAATAACTTCTAGTAAAATGTGACCAAAAATATTGTGAGCTTTTTTTGTTATTGCGATTTTCATTTGTTAAATTTGCAATTTTTAAAGATTTTTAATTTTGCAGCTTAGGATATTGATTCTAGGGAAAAACTTTTTAATAGAAAGTTGTAGTAAATTAAAAAACCTACAATTTGAGCTACGGTAAGTTTAATTTCGTTTATTGGTTATTGCAAAACAGCCTGCGAAAGGTCCAAAATGGCCGTTTTTTTACAATTGCGATATTTATTGTACAAATAATTTTTTTTTATTTTTTAAAGCTTTAAAATGAAGATCTTTTAATTCCAAACATAAAACAAAATTGTAAGGCCGGATTTAAGAATTTGTTGCTTAGATATTATACATTGTTTATTCCAAGGGGTCAAATGTCGAAGGCTATAACTTTTTGAAAAAAAAAATCGTAGAGACTTGGTGAAACATCCAATCTCCTTCTAAAGAGTTATGTTTTCATATTCTGATGTAAATAAATGGGTAAAACATTTTTAAACTTCTAATTTTTGGGTTTGAAAATAAGGGGGCAAATTTCGTTATAAACATTTACAGCTGAAGCGGCCCTGTACATCCTATGAGTTTTTAACTTACAGATTATTGTTGCTAAAGACGAAACGAAGATTTATAAAAAATAAAAAATTTCTACGACCAACTGAAGCCGAGCTAAATGTTGGAATTGAAAATAAGGGGGCAAATTTTGTTATAAACATTTAGAGCTGAAGCGGCCCTGTACATCCTATGAGTTTTCGGTCAAAATTTAATACAAGTTAAGTAAAAATTTTCCGAGCGCGCGGATTTGAAGCGAGCCGGGCTATTTGCAAAATTCGGCAGCTCGCAAAAGCACCGATTTTAAAAATAATTTTTAAGAATTAAATGTAATTTAAGTTATAATAATTTTTATTTTAAGATAATATAAGTCTTTCTTTAGTCAATGATTGTAAAATAATTTCTTAATTGTTATAAATAAAGGCACTACGATTTAAGAAAAAATAAACAATTATCTCGGCTTCAGTTGGTTGTAAATTTTTTTTATTTTTTTATAAATCTTCGCTTCGTATTCAGAAACAATAATCTGTAAGTTAGAAACTCATAGGATGTACAGGGCCGCTTCAGCTCTAAATGTTTATAACGAAATTTTCCCCCTTATTTTCAAACCCAACATTTAGCTCGGCTTCAGTTGGTCGTAGAAATTTTTTATTTTTTTATAAATCTTCGTTTCGTCTTCAGCAACAATAATCTGTAAGTTAAAAACTTATAGGATGTACTGGGCCGCTTCAGCTCTAAATGTTTATAACGAAATTTGCCCCCTTATTTTCAAACCCAAAAATTAGAGGTTTAAAAATGTTTTACGCATTTATTTACATCAGAATATGAAAATATAACTCTTTAGAAGGAGATTGGATGTTTCAGCAACTCTCTACGGTTTTTTTTTTCAAAAAGTTACAGCCTTCGACATTTGACCTCTTGGGATAAACAATTTATAATATCTAAGCAACAAATTCGTTAATCCGGCCTTACAATTTTGTTTTATGTTTGGAATTGAAAGATCGTCATTTTAAAGCTTTAAAAAATAAAAAAAAAATATTTGTACAATAAATAACACAATTGTAAAAAACGGACATTTTGGACCTTTCGCAGGCTGTTTTGCAATAACCAATAAACGAAATTAAACTTACCATAGCTCAAATTGTAGGTTGTTTAATTTACTACAACTTTCTATCAAAAAGTTTTTCTCTAAAATCAATATCCTAAGCTGCAAAATTAAAAATCTTTAAAAATTGCAAATTTAACAAATGAAAATCGCAATTAAAAAAAGCTCACAATATTTTTAGTCACATTTTAGTATAAGTTATTCCTGGCATCGTCTTTTACAACACCTGATAGGTTTCAAAAATTCCTGAATTATATCACGTTTTTCACCCACAGCCTGGGGTATAAACAATTGGAGCATGTTTATTCTCTGCGAAGATTCTTCGCATGATATTCAATTCTTATGCAAGCCGCGCACCAACAAACATGAAACGTAAAACACATTTCATGAAAATAAAACACGGCTAAACAAATCTTGAAGTCCGCCCATCAATGAAACGAGTGTGATTCATGCTCATAAAACATTTTTATTTTCGGAGAGTGTCATAAATGACCGGACGTTTATTTATTTAGCAGTGTTTTATTTCCATGAAACGTGATTTACGTTTCATGTTTCTTTGATGTGCGGCCTGCCTAAAAGTGCTTCTCTCTTCGATGATGTTAAGAAACAATTTGAAATGATTATTAAAAACATTTTAGGACATTTTTATAATAATACAGAATAGAAAAATACTGCAACCTCATAACTTTTCTCTGTAGAGGTAATTTTTCTTTGTACATTAAGTAATAAATTACTGAAATGAATATATAATAAAATATTTTTATTTTCTATTGTATTTGTCTGAATTATTTACCTGGGTTTATATGTCATATGCTTTTGCTTGAAATAAGTAATCAAATAAAAATTTTCTAAGTCCTTTTTTTTTCTTTTCAGCTAGTTTACCTGGTACCGAAGCTGCCCACAAGTTAGTAGTTACCATCCGACAAAAATGTAGCCCCGAAGAAGCCCTTGCCGTACTAAAAGACTTACCCAACCCGCGATCAGAAGAAGACGCCGATGGTAGATTCAACCCACTTAAAATCGACGTTTTCGTACAAACTTTATTGAACTTAGGCTCGAAGAGTTTCTCTCACAGCTTCGCAGCTATTTCAAAGTTTCATTATGTGTTCAAGATTTTGGCTGAGTCAGAAGAGGCTCAGATTTGTATACTGAGGAATATGTTCGAGTTGTGGCACAATCACCAGCAGATGATGATTGTTTTGGTGGACAAGATGCTGAAGACACAGATTGTTGAGTGCTCAGCGGTAAGTAACATCAGTATTTTTAAATATAGTATTTATCATCAAAGCGAGACATATAACTATAACAAATATTTTTTGTAGGTGGCTAACTGGATTTTTTCCAAAGAAATGAATTCGGAGTTCACGAAAATGTATTTGTGGGAAATCCTTCATCTTACCATTAAGAAAATGAACAAGCACGTTATCAAAATAGGAGGTGAGCTGGTGGAAGCTAGAGAAAAATTGGCGCGTGCAGAATCTAGTGACAGTGAGTCGGATGATGACGAGAAGAAAAAACAAGGTAAGTACAGATTGTCATCATCATTAATTAGCCAATTCCGTCCACTGCTGAACATAGGCCTTCGTTAGTTCTTTCCAGTATCTTCTACACTGGGCCGCTTGTAGCCAGTTTTCCGCTACTCTTCACTTCGTTATCCATCTAGTTGGTGGTCGTCCTCGACTTCTTTTATAGTTTCTGGGCTTCCATTCCATAATTCGTTTTGTCCACAGTCCATTGTGTCCTGTCCAGTTCTACTTAAGCGTCGTGATTCTTTCGATGACGTCTTGAATTCCTAATCTTTGTCTGATTTGTTGTAAAAATATATTGTATACAGGGTGTCCAGAAACTCTTCCGACAAACGAAGACTGGAGATTCTTGAGATAATTTTAAGACAATTTAACCCAATTTACCTAATCCAAAGATGCTTCGTGAGGGAGCTAGAGCCCTTTGAAGATGGCGTCTTGGAATTAGTTTTTCTTAAATATCTCCAGAACGCTTCTATTTAGAAAAACGAAAACTGGTACACTTATTTATCTTTCAGATATAAATCAATTACATCAATTACAAATTTCTAGTACTGGTCATAGGCGCCCGTTCTGGGTAGGGCAACGGTTATTTTATCGTATAACTTTTTTATCGTTAAATTCTAAGCATTTTTTATATGGATTATTAAATTGCAAGGTATTCTAGTACGAAAAGGTACTCTTGCTTTAAGCCGGTAGGATAAACCGTTTTCTAGAAAAATCGTTTTAAAAATTTTTCGTCTGTTGATTTTGAAAAAATTTTTTCAAAAAAAAACCATTTAGAAAACGAAAATTGGTACCTTTATTTATCTTCCAGAGATAAATCAATTTCCTTAGTTGTGAAATTCTAGTACCGGTCATATGCGTCCGTTTTGGGTATGTCAACGGTTATTTTATTGCATAACATTTTGTCTTCAATTTTTAAGCATTTTTGACGCTTGATGATTAAATTATGGGGTATTCTAGTACTAAAAGTTACTCTTGCTTTAAGTCTGTAAAATACACCGTCTTTTTTTGAAAAAAATTTTCAAATTTTTTCAAACTCAACAAACGAAAAATTTTCAAATCGATTTTTCTAGAAAACGGTGCATTCTACCGCCTTAAAGTAAGAGTACCTTTTATTACTAGAATACCTCACAGTTTAATAATCCAGTGTCAAAAATGCTTAGAAGTTAAAGACAAAAAAGTTATGCGATAAAATACCAGTTGCCCTACCCAAAACGGGCGCCTATGACCGGTACTAGAAATTCATAATTATTGGAATGAATTTATCTCTGGAAGATAAATAAGCGTACCAGTTTTCGTTTTTCTAAGTAGAAGCGTTCTGTAGGTATTTAAGAAAAACCAATTACCAGACGTTATCTTCAAATAGCTCTAGCTCCCTTAGGAAGCATTTTCGGACTGGGTGAATTGGGTTAATTTGTCTTAAAATTATCTGAGGAACCTCCTGTCTTCGTTTGTCGGGAGAGTTTCTGGACACCTTGTATAAATGTTTGTATAATTTATCTTATATAAATATACCGACATCCAGAAACTCTACCGACAAACGAAGACAGGAGATTCCTCAGATAATTTGAAGACAATTTAACCAAATTCACCTAGTCCGAAAATGCTTCCTAAGGGAGCTAGAGCTCTTTGAAGATGGCGTCTTGTAATTAGTTTTTCTTAAATACCTCCAGAACGCTTCTAGTTAGAAAAACTAAAATTGGTAAACGTATTCATCTTCCACAGATAAATCGATTTTATCTAGTGCCAATTTCTACTACCAGTCATAGGCGTCCGTTTTATGTGGGGCAACGGTTATTTTATCGCATAACTTTTTTGTCTTTAACTTTTAAGCATTTTTGAAACCGGATTATTAAATTGGGAGGTATTCTAGAACTAAAAGGTACTCTTGGTTTAAGTCGGTAGGACACACCGTTTTCTAAAAAAATCGATTTGAAAATTTTTCGTTCCCTGAAATTAAAAAAAAATTGAAAAAAATTTGAAAAAAAAACTATGTATTTTATTAACTTAAAACAAGGGTAACTTTTAGTACTAGAATACCTCATAATTTAATAATCTAGTGTAAAAAATTCTTAAAAATTAATGAGAAAAAGTTATGCGATAAAATATCCGTTGACCTACCCAAAACGAACGCATATGACCGGTAGTAGAAATTCGCAATTAATGAAATCGATCCATCTCTGGATTATAAATAAACGTACCAGTTTTCGTTTTTCTAAATAGTTTTTTTTTCAATTTTTTTGTTGATATTCAGAAAACGAAAAATTTTAAAATCGATTTATCTATAAAACGGTGTATTCTATCGACTTAAAGTAAGAGTACCTTTTAGTACTATAATACTTTACGTTTTAAAAATTTAGGCTCAAAAACGCTTAAAAATTAAAAACAAAAAAGTTATGCGATAATGTAACTGTTGTTCTACCCAAAACGGACGCCTATGACCGGTATTAGAAATATGCAATGAATGGAATCGATTTGCCTCTGAAAGATAAATATTTGTACCAATTTTCGTTTTTCTAAAAAGAAGTGTTCTGGAGATATTTAATAAAAACTAATTACGAGACGCCATTTTCAAAGGGCTCTAGCTCCCTTAGGAAGCATTTTCGGACTAGGTGAATTTGGTTAAATATTCTTAAAATATTATCTGAGGAATCTTCTGTCTTCGTTTGTCGGTAGAGTTTCTGGACACCCTGTATAAACACTTTTGTCTTGTTGAGATGCTGATCTCGATAAATCAAATCTTTAATAGTACAGTCACTTCTTATTAGTTATATAGTATTTACTGTAATTATTTGATTATAGATGACCTTGAGAAACCAACGGAGGAAATGATAGAAAAAATGGAGGAAAAACTGGAAGGGGCTCAAGGAGATCAGAAGAATTTGTTCTTGATCATCTTCCAACGGTTTATCATGATCCTGACTGAGCATTTGGTAAGATGCGACACAGACGGTAAAGATTACGGTACGCACTGGTACAAGTGGACGATTGGAAGATTGCAACAAATCTTTTTGGCGGTAAGTGGAAGATTTCTTCTTCATTTTTTTTTATTCATCTATTCCGGTAGTGGTGTTGACGGAATTAATTAAAAAATTAAGTGTACAACGGACAGTTATGTATTTATTTTGGGTAAACAAGCGGTGTGTTTGCTTATATCTCGAACGAGGGTTATTGTTAGCGACTAGGGGTGTGTCTACCTCGTGCGGATGCTGGGAATGAACTGTGTTCCGTAGCAGCCCTTATTATGTCAACTGGTTTTGCGGTTTTCAGATAATGACCAGACGGGTCCATAAATCCTGCTGGGATTTTAAGAAATTGACATAACGACTGTGGCACTCTTAGGGTTATCGTAATCCATTGCTTCCTTGAAAGAAACATTAATCTTACACAATCTGTTTAAGGGATATTTCGTTTCTCGAGATCAACGGCATATGGTTTATATTTACATGTGAATTTTGAATGACTAATGTTGTTGAACAATGGGATCACTCACAGGAAATAAAACGTAGAATAGAGAAGGCTAGGAGTGCATTCAATAACATGGCCAAACTCTTAAGCCACAACCTTAATCTGGAGATAAAAGTAAGGCTCCTACGATGTTATATCTTCTCGATATTGTATTACGGAGTTGAATCCTGGACACTAACTGAAGCAATGGAGAAAAAACTTGAAGCCTTCGAGATGTGGCTATACAGGCGAATCCTAAGGATATCATGGACTGACAAAATAACCAACGAGACCGTATTACGAAGAGTGGGCAAAGAAAGAGAGGTGATGTATACCATTAAAAGGAGAAAATTAGAATATCTCGGACACATAATGAGAAACGGCACCAAATACAGATTACTGAAGGTAATCCTTCAAGGTAAAGTATTCGGAAAGCGAGGAATTGGGAGAAGAAGAATATCATGGTTAAAGAACCTGAGGAAATGGTTCTCCACAACAACAACTAATCTATTTAAAGCATCAGTTAATAAAATAATTATAGCCAGAATGATCGCCAATATTCGAAACGAATAGGCACTAAAAGAAGAAGAATGTTGTTTCGTTTTTGAGAAAAATTATTAAAAATTAAGAAAATAAAATTAGCAGAAATAGTAATTATAGCATATCGCTATACATCCATTCAGATGGTTTTATAGGATATATTAAGAATTTACGTAACAGTAAGTAACCAAAAAGGTTGAGACAAATTGTATTTAAAGTATTCCTACATTACCAGAACTGCGGTTCTTTCAGGAATGCTCACGTGATACTAACGTGTTATTCCTTTTTCAGAATTCATATTGGTGTTGAAGATAATGTAGAAGCTGATATTATAGTCCAAGAGGCAGCGCTGAAAAATCTCTCTGAATTTACTAAAGCTAGTTTTTTCACATTTGATTACTGTGATTGTGTAGAGAAACATACTGTGGTCGGTCAAGCGAAACGTAGAACAGGGGTTACTGAGAGGGTATCAAACTTGCTTTCCTACGAAGGTCATTAAATCCATTTACTAAGGCTGAAAATTTAGTATACACATTCTAAATTAAATATAAATAAAAGTTATTATAGTCGGTCAGCTGTATGACGGGATAGAGCCGGTCGGTCGGCCCCAGTGAATGTACAGGGTTATTCACAATATTTGGACCCCCTTGTAAACTGCTTTATTTACAGAATTAGAAAAAAATGTAAAATACAAAAGTTATTCGATTTTTAAATTATGATCTTTTGACATATATATCGTACTAGTGACGGTATCCATTTGGGCGTGATGCGTGATGACGAAATCGACTATTTTTTTAAATGGGAATAGGGGTCGAGTGCTAGTTCATTTGAAAGGTTATTCAATTCCCTATTCAGTAATATAATTAATTAACATGATTAATTATACAGGGTGTCCAAAATTTTTTTTTTACATTAAATTAATTGACACAAAAAGAAGAATGTATGTAATTTATTTAATTCAAAATACATTCTACTGCTGTCAGAAAACAGAAATAAATGTTTATTAAACAAATAAACATTACTTTTTACTGAATGTTCCCATCCCATCTGCCTCTTGGAAGTTTGAACATTGAATTTAAGCAAAAATCTATGTTTTCTAACAGCAATAAAATGTATTTTAAATTAAATAAAGTACATACATTCTTCTTGTGCCAATTAATTTAATTAAAAAAATTTTTTGGACACCATGTATAAATAATTATCTTATTGTTGATATTACTGAATAGAAAATTGAATTACCTTTCAAATGAGCTAGCACACGACACAAAAAATAGTCGATTACGTCATCACACCCAGATGAATGACGTCACTAGTATGTTATATGTGTCAAAAAATCATATTTTAAAAATCTTTTATACAGTGCCGGCAAAAAAAATCTTTACATTGCCAAATAAATCACCAAATTTGAAGACAATTTGCATGCGTTCTGTCTGGGCTTGGAGGGGAGGGTAGGGGAGGGGGGATAGCGTACTTGCGACGGGAATTATCTGTAGTTTACGGACCGCTTAGCTTATTTAAGGTATTCTGCGCGTTTGCACTGTAAACAGTTGGCTTTGTGTGGGTAGTCAGTGCTAAACTTCTTCTCATTTACCGCGTAAAGTTTGAGATCGTCAAATTCTAAATTGAACTGAAAAATATGGGTCGAAAGAGACTCACAAAAGAGGAAAAGGTTCGCGCTTTAACATTACTGCAGAAACTAGACTCTGTAATTACCGTAGCACGTGATATTGGTGCTTCAAAAGGGGCTATTTATCAACTGAAACGCTGCAGCCGAACGTTTCAGTTGATAATAGCCCCTCTTGAAGCACCAATATCACGTGCTACGGTAATTACAGAGTCTAATTTCTCCAGTAATGTTAAAGCACGAACCTTCTCCTATTTTGTGAGTCTCTTTCGACCCATATTTGTCAGTTCAATTTAGAATTTGACGATCTCAAACTTTATGCGGTAAATGAGAAGAAGTTTAATACTGACTACCCACACAAAACCAACTGTTTACAGTGCAAACGCGCAGAATACCCTAAATAAGCCAACCAGTCCGTAAACTACAGATAATTACCATCGCAAGTACGCTATCCCCCCTCCCCTACCCTCCCCTCCAAGCGCAGACAGAACGCAAGCAAATTGTCTTCAAATTTGGTGATTTATTTGGCAATGTAAAGATTTTTTTTGCCGGCACTGTATTTTACATTTTTTGCTAATTCTGTAAATAAAACAGTTTACAGGGGGGTCAAAATATAGTGAATAATAATAATAAATATAGTACATTCACTGGGGCCGACCGATCGGCTCTGTCCCGCCATACAGCTGACCGACTATAATAACTTTTATTTATATTCAATTTAGAATGCCTTTACTGATTTTCAGCCTTAGTAAATTGATTGCATTACCTTCGTAGGAAAGCAACTTTGATAACCTATCAGTAACCCCTGTTCTACGTTTCGCTTGACCGGCCGCAGTATGTTTCTTTACACAATCACAATAATCAACTGCGAAATAATTAGCTTTAGTAAATTCAGAGAGATTTTTCGGCGCTGCCTCTCCGTCTATTATGAGCATGTACGTGTATTAATGTATCTTGAAAATGGTATTTTTGTAGTTTTACTTGACTTGTTTTATAAAAAATAATATGAAGTAATTTGTTTTTAGCACCACGAGCAAGTGCAGAAATACAGTTCGACGTTGGAGACGCTATTGTTCACCCAAGACCTGGACAACCACATCCTTGAAGTATTCCAACAGTTTGTGTCGTTGAGGGCCTAAATATATACATATATTATTTATTAAGTTTATCGGATAATGGAGTGTAAATTGATTCTATTTTGTAGGATTACAAGATTTTATTGATGATTTTCTTTTCACTTGTCTCGAAAAATTTATATTACAGAACGAATAGTTCAAGATAAGAGGTTCAGAAATCGATACGACGAGGTAGGCTAGGAGATATTTTTGTGTTTTTTATAAAAGCAATAATAAATATTGTATCTTTTTTGTCGTTTATTATTTTTTGATACAAGATTAACCTAGGAAGAGTTCATCAAACAACAGAGTTAAACAGGAGAATAGGCAAATGAATATAGAACTGGAAATTATGACTCTTTATAATAAAATTGCAAATTTAGGAAAAAACATCACTATATCATGGATAAAGGGACACGCAGGCATTAGGGGTAACGAAATAGTAGACAGGCTAGCCAAATCCGCCCTAGAAATAGGCGAAGAACTTCCCATGAACTTACAACCCATTTCGGATATTGACATTATTAGCAGACGACACCAAAAAGAAAATTGGTAAAGGTATTATCGAAACACGAGAACTGGTAGTAATTACAAACAAATGCAGCCTGAAGTTCCCATAAAAAGTTGGTTTCATTCTGTATCAAATCGCCATTTCATAAGAGTTATAAATAGATTAAGATGTAATCATGCTCTTACCCCCCTTCATATGTACAGTTTGGGTCCCACAGAGTCACCTAACTGTGAGTGTGGAATAGAAGGTGATCTACTACATATTCTCCTCGAATGTTCACATCAATCAGTAAATATAAACAAATTTTATGATAATCTTAATATATTAAAAATTCCACTTCCCGTTTACCTGAACAATTTGATATTTTCTGAAGATATTAATACATTTAAAACAAAAAGATAAAGTTAAATCAACCTATGCATTCTCTGAAGAACCTCTAACAAGGGGTGAAATCGTCGATAAGAGTGCTGGTTGCGCTCTCTAATCTAAGTAAAAATTAAGACATTTTTGGCTTCGCATTGCAACTGAATAAAAATGATACATTTTTACATTTAAAACAATTTATGAACATATCAAAAACTGTAAATATAGATTGTAGCAATAAAATTTACCCTGTATTTAAGTAATTTCGTTAAAACAAAGCAGGCATGTTTGTTAAAACCAAACAAACATGTTTGTTTTGTTATTTTTTTTTAAACCCTGTAGATTTAAGTAATTATTGTATATTATAATTGAAAAAAGAAAAGAACAAGAAAAAAAAAAAAAAAGAAAAAAAACCAAGATGTAAACCTCCGAGATGTTGAATCGGGTTTATGTCTTAGCGGAGTAAAAAAACAATTAATAAAAAATATTTACAACCAAAACAGTGTATTATTTAGATAATAATTGTAATATGTTTGTTATGTATTTAGAGTTAGAAATACAGAAAAAATTCCTCTGATTGAAAAAAGTTTGTTTTTAAAATAACAAAATGTCTGGCTAATTGGCTCGGCCAAGGCCATCAAATTCACACAAAAAAAAATAGGCAAACAGTTAACAATTTTTTCAAGATAGGCAACAGTATTCGCTTCGTGCTTGACCATGGTGGGATACACGAATCGATGCCAGCATCCGTAGAGGCGAAATATGACAATCTTGGCGAATTTTTGTAATGTCAGTGTAATTATGTTCGTTCGCGGACCCTGTCGGTGACTTTGAGTCAACGACAACGCATGCTCACTTTAATTCCATATTATATTTATTTAATATATTACACAGCCCAACAAAAAAAAAATTTTCCACCTACCTCTACCGAAAGTATACTTTTCCGGACCTGATTGTAGGGAGCAAAGTTGAACTTTTCCTAGGAAAAGTAAAAGTGACGTCATGGTATTTCATTCATGAAATATTGGCGAGGAACCGCAAAGTGGGCGACGCCTGGTGGCAAATTTGAAAAGCATCAACTCAAGGAAAACATTGACTTTGCCATTAATTTGTGTACATATTTGCGGTCAGTTTATGTTGTAATTAACAATAATTTCGACTTAAAAAAAACTATTGCAGTGTTCCTCAGTATTCATTCCTATTATACTCTACGTAATGACCTAAATTAACCAATGCCAAATCACACATTTTGTTAATTTAATGTTAGTATTAAACGTAGTATTTTTTAATGTTTAAGCGACTGCAAAATTAAATAAATAAATAAAATGTATATATTCTGTACAAAGGATGTACATTGATATGCAAAATATCCCGACCACCTCGTAATTTCCAGAACATAATTATCATAAAATAAATTCACCTACTTAGGTTCCAAGTTTCCAGTTTTTATTTAATTAAAAATTGTTATCTGTTGGTGTAAAATAAACTGTAGTGCAATTCTTAATTAAATTAAAAACAAAATTAGAAATCCTAAGATAGATTACTAATTTTTAGAACGCTGTATGATTATCGGGGGGCCAGATTTTTTTTATGAAAAAAAAGGTAAAAACAAATCAGTAGTTAGCATCAAATTTTAATGAATGCATACAGATTAAACATAATTTTGAGTCGTCTTTAACTTATAAGATGTCTTAGTTGCAAAACTTAGTGGTTACTTTGGCAAAACACTCCTGTAAATGATTTTAATTTAACGTTTTAGAACTGTGAATTCAAATGACAAAATGAATTGTTTTCCTAGAGTTGTCGTCCATCTTTGAAATTTTGAGCGCCCTCTGTTGGAATTTAATTTTGCGAATAACTTATTGACGCCCTGTAGGTACAATATCTATTTTCTATTACGTAAGTATCTATACATTTTAACGTTTATTTATAAAACACCCTATATTTTGCAGAATGGTAAAAAACAGTAAATTGATATTTTGATTTAACAATGTTTACATTAACAATTTGACTTATATTTGACAGTTGACAGTTATATTGTACCTACTTGTTAGTTTTAGTTTTAATAAATTTTGTTGGTTAGTTACATAAATAAATTAAGTAAAAATGAAAAAATTACTTGTTATTTGAGGAAGGTGGAAAAACCATATGTATAACATGGGAGTAAAGTGCCTTTTCCTCCCTTGAATGATTACTGCCCTCCGCTATGCGTCGGGCAGTAAACTTCATTCTCGGGAGGAAAAGAAGCACTTTTCTCCCTTGTTATATAAATAGCTATTGTCTTGCTGCCGAAAAAAAAATCAACTGATTTTGGTTAATTCATCTGTATTGATCCCAAAAATACAAACCTTTTCTTTGTATCAGCTCTAGTTTTCGAGATATAACATACTTATCAAATACTTAAATATTCTTACATTTCTGTATATTCCACCACTATAATTGCAATATGTTTAAAAACAAACAACAAATTCTAAGACAAATGGGCAAATTAACAAAAGGGCATATCAAGCTTATTTTGGTGTTCATTTAGGAGATCAAGATAAATTCTGAGCTCCACATGTAGTGTGCAAAACTTGTATTGAAAACTTGCGACCGTGGACGTAAGGACAACGAAAATGTTTAAATTTGGTTTTCCAATGGTATGGAGGGAACCAAAAAATCATTTTGAAGATTGCTATTTCTGTCTTGTGAATATAAAGGGCATTAATCGTAACAATCGACATACGTGAACATATCCTAACCTGGATTCAGCAATAAGACCAATTCCACATCAGCTTGAGCAGATACCCATTCCAATATCTACCTATGTTACCAGAGGATAATGCCGAAACGTTATTTGACGAACTACAGACTAATACATTTGAGAAAGACGACAGTGATTTTGAAGGGGATTCAACACGTCCTGAGCGCTTTACTCAGGAAGAGCTAAGCGATCTTATCAGAAATTTGAACCTTCCAAAGGATTCTTCCGAGTTGCTTACCTCCAGACTAAAAGAAAATAATGTTCTTCACCCAGACACCAAAATTACATACTACCGTAATAGAGATAAAAGATATTTTGCCTTTTTTTATCAGCAAGATGATATGGTTTCTTATAAAAATATTAAAGGACTCTTAGAAAAAATGGGTGTATCGGAGTATACACCAGATCACTGGCGTCTTTTTATCGACAGTTCCAAACGAAGTTTAAAGTGTGTACTTCTACATAATGGCAACAAATATGGAAGTATACTAATTGGGCATTACAGTGGAATAAATGCTCAACCATTTTAACAAACACGGTTGTCATATGAGTATTAAAATTAATTACCTCCACAGCCACTTAAACCGTTTCCCAGAAAATCTTCACCAAGATATCAAAACGATGGAAGAGGGGTATCAGGGAGATGGGCTATCTATCACATGATGGCGGATTACTGCTGGAGTCATCAAAGGGACCGTCATTTTAAAGCCTTTGCAAGAAAATCATATAAAAGGAAGTTTTTAGGTGACGCCGAATAACACATTTTTGTTGCCACGCTGCCGGTTAGGTTAGATGAAAAGTTAAGTTTTTTGGCAGATATGTGTGATGATTTTTGTAAGTACAATTTTGTACAATGAATATCTTACTCTTTTTGAATACTTAATTAATGCATTATTTCTAGGGAAAAAATCTTTCATATTTTGTGAACATCTTTTATTTTTACTATTTGTAAATTTGATACTGTTTTTTATCTTAAAACATTTAAATTAATCTTTAACGTTGTGGCTGAAGTAATATTACAACTAGGTTGCATTGACAGTTCTTGATGTCATTTCGGGTTGCTCTTGAATTCACTTGTCAGTTGGCCATTGAAATCCAATATGTGAGGTTTTCTCCAAAAAAAGTTCCAACCACGTGGGGAGAGTCCTGTGTTGCCCTGGGTAACATCCAGGTTTATCTATAACATCCGATGAATTTTATATAAATATGTAAAATATCTTTATTATTTACATTTAAAGGGTTTTTACCCTATACATTTTGGTGGCTCAGGCATGCAAATTTTGTAAGTATGACCTCTTGTTCTTGAAAACCTCTGTCAATTTTAACTTTTATCTCATTTAATTAGGTTATACTTAATTTTAGGGCTTTTAAACACTGATGATGGATTCCTTAATCCGAAAACGTTTTGTATTGTGACCCTTATTTAGGGTATTTTAATATATACCTTTTACAAGAAACTTGGTATTTTTATCTTACTCTTTATTCGTAATTGGTTTATTTCATGGGTAGCAGCACTACATATATGTAGGTAGTGCTGCGTTAAATTACCCTATATGTTAGAAATGTGATCTGTTGTCGTATTTTCTGAAAACGATCTGATGGAGCAAATCTGGTGGCATTTTTGGATTCAGCAGACCCAAATTACCTAGAAACAGTAAAAAAATTTCCGGCAGCAAACTGTGTGTTTACCAGTGTTATCATTTATTGATGAATATACCACTATATTAATAATTAATAGTAAATATCATCATCATCATGGCATCTACACTCCTAGCGGAGTGATTGCCGCCCTCTTTGGGCTCTTCCGATTCGTTTGTCGCGGTGAATCAATCCGCATTAACATTTTCGTTTTACAATTGGTTGTGTGACTTGACATCTTCTACAATTTTTTTCATTCGTTCCTGTTTTAGCTTATGGTTACCCATTCTCTGACTCTCATCTTCTTAAGGGGTCATATACGTTTCTCGAGCTTAAAAAATAGTTTAAATGTAATGATAAATTGTACGAAAACTATTGGGCTAATTGATTTCATTTTTTTTAATTTTAAAGGTGGACTCTTAAGGAGCATAAAACATATGTTAAAAGTTAAAAAAATAATTAAAAACATGGCGGCCGCGTCCAGTGGCGTAGAACGTGTTTTTTTTTCAGGTCAAACGGTGGGCATGATTCAGCTCGTAATATTTATTTGAAACAAAAATTGTTTATTTGTTATCATTTTTTAGAGTCATAGTTCTCGTGTGACGGTCGAAATTTAAAAAAAGGCCGTAATTTTCACCAAAAGAATTGTCTATTTTTTAATTGATATTCGAAAATGGTTAAATTTATTCAAAAAAGCTCTCGTCGCACGATAGTGAATCTAATTTAGAATATGTGTGCCAAAAATGAAGTTAATCGGACGAACGGTTAAGCAGCTATCATGCCCACCGTTATGAAAAATGATATTTCGATAAAAACGTGTTTAAAGTTTTGCAAGACCTGCGGAGCGACCCAACTAGTTCCGTTTAAAGCAGCTGTAACTTCGTCAATAATTCGAATATCGAACTCGTTCTGGTCTTAAAATGTTTTTAAGAGATGTACCTTTTAAAATAAGCAAAAAAAATAAAATCGATTTTTTGAAGCCGAGAAACGTATATGACCCCTTAAGGTCCTCGACTATCTGGTTATCCCATCTAGTTGTGGGTCTTCCTCGTGGTCTGCCTGATGCAGGTCTCCATTTGGAAATTTTCTGCGAAACGGCTTCTGGATTTCTCCTTTCTATATGTCAGGAGCGTCATTTGAAATTTTGTTAGGGGGGGGCAAGCATTGTATATACAATACATTTATATGCAAACATAATACAAAATTGATCTATTTTTTGTAAATTTCAGTAATTTTCAGGGCCAGGGGGGGGCAAATGCCCCCCCTGCCCCCTATCAAATGACGCCCCTGCTATATGTCCCATACATCCGAGTCTCTGTGCCTTGATAAATCTGACGATGGCTTCTCCTTTCAGAAGTCCTCTTACTTCGTGGTCCATGAGTTTTCTAAATTCATTACCTAAGTTTAGTGGGTCAGCTATCCTCCGAATTATTTTCCTCTCTAGGATCCTCAATCTTTCTTCCTCTTTCTGGGTCAGACACGTTACTTCAGCACCACCTGTGATTACTGGTCTAATTGCTGCTTTATAAATTTTCAGTTTTGTATTCTGAGTAAGTTTCTTATCTTTGAGGAAGCAATTGTATTTCCAGTAGGCTCTGTTTCCTGTCTGGATTCTTTCACTGATTACGATGCTTCTATCATTAGTTCCATTAACTGAGACTCCAAGATATTTAAAGTGTTCTACCTTTTCAAACTCATCTTCACCAATATTTAAACTTATCACATTAACTGGATTTTTTCTTGAGCATATTAGGTATTTTGTTTTGTTTTGATTTATTTCTAAACCCCTTTTGGATGCTTCCTTGCATAACTTTGTAAATTCTTCCTTTAAACTGTTCAGGTTTCTGCTAATTAATGATATGTCGTCAGCATACGCCACAAGTTGCGACGTCGATGTTATAATTGTACCTTTTATTTCTGTAGCTCTTATTGTTCCTTCTATTGCGACATTAAATAATGACGTTGATAAAGAGTACTCCACTGACCTTGTCGTACTCCACTTGCTATTTCTATATTTTTGGCGATACCGCGTTATCTATAATTATTGCTGCAGTCGATCCTTCCATTGTCATTTTGGTAAGTTTTATAAGTTTCATTGGTATATCTAGGTTTTTATGCCTTCTATTAGGTCGGGTCTTGTTAAGCTGTCAAAGGCTTGCTTGAAATGTATGAAAAGGATGTGTAAGTTGATATCATGTTCTAATTCTAATTCACTGTGTCATTAATTCTACGCACCATCGCAAATGCCCCGTGGTACATTTCCAACCAAACCCTTCATACAGACCTAAACATCCCGTTAGTCAGCACAGTAATTCAAGAAAGAGCCAACAGACACCACGAGAAATTGGAGGGCCATCCCAACCAATTAATATTACCATTACTGGAGCGGCCGTGGGTAACGGCATAAACGCTGGCCTCATACGCCAGTAGACGTGGGTTCGATCCCTGCCAAAGACAAACCATTTTCATTTCCAATAATGACACGAGCCGTCTCACCGTGCCTCGGAGAGTACGTTAAGCCGTCGGTCCCCCTGGGCTAGTGTACATCGACACTAGTTACTTGAAACA
Organism: Diabrotica virgifera virgifera; assembly: GCF_917563875.1. Classification (NCBI taxonomy): domain Eukaryota; kingdom Metazoa; phylum Arthropoda; class Insecta; order Coleoptera; family Chrysomelidae; genus Diabrotica; species Diabrotica virgifera. The sequence continues at coordinate 308,637,618 of NC_065443.1, forward strand.
GGGTTAAAGATGTAATTGGCGCTGGAACTATCCGAAAGGATCTCCCCAGCAAAAATGCCATACGATATTATTATTATTACTGCAGCCACGAAACAACAAAAGATTGCGAAGATTATGGCCCATAGATCTTCGCTGAAACTGAGGTGAAACCGATGGGTGATGTACCTCATAACGCCATTTTAGTGTACAATACTACATTGATATAAGTTATTGTACTTGTTATCAAATTAACTCATAGAATATGTAATTCTGATTGTTAATAAATGCTTACAAAAAAAATTTTCGTAACATTTTTCAATTGACTGATTATGTGAACTGCATCTATTGTTGACCTTACCTCTCTAAATCCGTGCTGGTAGCATTGTTTATATAGGGATAGTTGGTCAGCCCAATAGGAAAATTTGTTTGATTCAAATTGAGACAGTCACCAGATGTCCCCACAATTTCTGTCAGATTCGCAACGTCAAAATGCATAGACACCAAGTTGGATACGATCCTATTCATAACACCCCAACTCGCATACATATTAAGAAAAATAAATATATATGGAAGAATATATTTAGAAATTGAATTAATGATGTCATGCTATTATAAATATATAATGTATAGTAGCATGACATCATCAATTCAATTTCTAAATATACTCTTCTATTATATATATTTATTTTTCTTAATATGCATGCGAGTTGGGATGTTATGAAGAGGACCGTATCCAACTTGGTGTCTTAGCATTTTGACGTTGCGATCCTGACAGAAATTGTGGGGACATCTGGTGACTGTCTCAATTTGAATCAAACATATTTACCTATTGGGCTGACCAACTATCTCCCTATATAAAAAATGCTGGTAGTCTCCTATTTGGTTCCAATATATTTTGAGTAATTTCAAAATAGTAAATATACCTTGTATATTTATCTGTCAACGGTATTATTTATATTATTTTAAAGTGCGCATGCTCCGCTTGTCGTGGACTAGTACCTGACTGTCTCCGCTAACACACTTATTGTTTGTATAACAAATTTTATCAAAAATGGTAAGTAAATATTACACATTAACGTCAAATATGTCATATATGTATCATTATATGTTTAACGTCAAATTGAGGTCGGCAAAAAAATGCCCGGCGACTACGCTAGGTGTCGCATCAGTCATTCACGGGTAGTTCTCTACCATGGGCAATAGAAACAATAACGTCAAAAGACTTCATCACGTCTGACAGGTGACGATTAAAATTAACATATTTTTCAACATAGGCAACTGAAAGGTATAGCAGTAGATATTTAGTTTAAAATATTTTATTATCATATTTTAATTTATAAAGGTTCAAAATATACTTAATATCTTCGGCCCAAGTCTGCTTAAAGTCTTCGTTGGCTTTTATTATTTTATTGTCTAGGAAATCATCAATTCCTTGGTATGTTGATGTTATTTTTTCTTCCAGAACCCACAGGAAACTTTCAGGAGTTTCGTATGTCTTTAGGGAAGAAAACGAATCTAAATTAATCCTTTGGAAAACAGTTTCCAATTGTAGACTAGACGATTTGGTAAAGTACTTTTGTATATTTTCCATAGTACCTGAAACAAGTTTCCTAGTTACAGAATATCTTGCAAATCAATACATAAGGACAGTGTGGATTCGATCAGCAATATAAAAATCAAATACTATTGCTCAGGTCGCCGCTTCCCAGCACATGCCAAAGCAGGAATCTGCTTAGTACAATTTCTTTGGAGTCGGCGTTAAACTGTACAGCACGACCAAATTCACTTTGTATTCGAGATGTGGATGCGCACTGGTGTTGACGTATGGTTTTTTCAAACTTTTGAAGTTGGCATGAGGGTGAATTTTTACATTCCCTGGCGCATGCGCACACCAACAGTATGGTATTAGTCGCTACATCTTTATGTAGCGCAAATAAGGTGTGCGTGAAAAGAATATATTATTAGTGTTTTTAGTAAATATATTTATTATTGGAGGGATGCAGGTTCTCAACATTCCTCCATGGTGGGGTCTTGAAAGATATCAGTTTCCCTTTCAGTGGTTTGCACTTGCCAAAAGTTCAATGATCCGCTTCCCTTCGATTTGTTCAGTGGAGAAACTTTAATGGACCTCCATAAGTTGCTAATTCTGGCCTGTTGAAATGGTTAAGTAAATAAAACACTCGTTATTTAGATAGACTGTAATGAAATGTGAAAAGGGCAAGAATAGAACATTTAAATGAGTTAACAGCTAGGTACCGTAAAACCGCCACAACACATCTTTCCACACTGTACCGGCTTTTTGGAATTTTGCAGCGTGAAGAATTCTCTTCGAAGAAGCCGGCGTAGGAAAAAAGACCTTTGCGTATGTTCTTAACGAATATTGATAGCTGACTGCCGCTTGTCCCCCGCTAACGCATTCAGTCCAGTGGGTTGGAAAAAGCGGGAACTTAACAAGTTTTTGGAAGTAGTCTACAACATTGTGTAATCAAGTTTTGTATGTTTTTATAGAGGCGGCGCGGAAATTTATTGTTGATGAAATAGAATTTATTTGGTTAAATTGAATTATTTTGTTTGTTTAAATAGAATTTGCTTGGAGACTACAGTTCTCCAACAATTATAATTTTTGTGTCTTTGGATTTGTCTTCCTCTTGGTCTATTAAATCTGTCAGTATGTATGAGAAATCTTGTAACCTGTCAAAGCAAAGGGAGTATAGCTCAGTGGTAGAGCGTGTGACCGGAGATCGAGAGGTACCCGGTTCGAATCCGTATTTTATTTTTTTTATTTTTGGTATTGTTTTAATAAAAATTTTTGGAAAGTAGTAGTAGTTTTGGAAGTTTTATTTTGGATTTTATTTTGTAACGTCTCGCAAAGTAAAATACCTGCACGGTACCAAAATAAAATTCAGAAAATATGGAAAAACCGAACGCCAATAAAAGTGCGCATCCAAATCTCAAATTAATATAAAGTGAATTTGGTCTTGCTATAGGTGCCGTAAGTATATCTAGGAATACTTCTTCTTCTTCTTCTTAAAGTTCCATCTCCTATCGGAGGTTGGATATCATAATGGCTATGGTCACTTTGTTGGCTGCTGCTCCGAATAGTTCTAATGAACTACAGTTAAACCGTTCTCTAAGGTTCCTCAACCAGAAAATGTGTCTTTTTCCATGCTTCTTCTTTCTTGGATCCTTCCTTGCATAATAATTCTCAGCAACTCATATTTTTCTCCTCTGGTTATGTGACCCAAATATTCCAGTTTTCTTGTTTTTATACTGTTCATAATTTCTAACTCCTTATTTAAACATCGTAGCACTTCAACATTGGTAATTCTTTGAACCCATTGAACTTGGGGAACTGAAGGGGAATACTTAACGAGATACAAAACAGATCAGAAGAATTGCCTACATTCAAACTTAGGTATTGCTTATTAAGAAAGATAGTACCTACTAGGTGCTGTTAAAGACTGCTGTAAGAACAAGCTCTGTTACAGTAGATATTTTGTAATTACTGTTGGTTATTAGTTTATACCGTGTTTTGGACATATTTATTCATGAATCATGAATTCCCGTTGACAGTCACCAACCTCCGATGAGGAAAGGACACATGAAGAGGATTTTTGACGGCTGCTGCAGTCATTGCCAAACTCTGCATGAGTATGAGTACTCTGCATGAGTAGACGAAACATCAAAGTCACAATTTCACTTTTCGGTTTATATGTGAATCTGAATGTACTTTCAGCCCTATTTAGTTGTGTATGTATCGTATATGTATATTGAAAGAGACTCGCATCTACCAACTATCCCAGATCTGATAAATGTAGTATCTCTAATTGCTTACCTCTGCTTAGTGGCACTGGATGAGAGTCTTCTTCGGCAAATACTATAGGAGAAATCAACTCGGTTTTTGTTTCGAACTGTCTTGTCAAATTTGTAATTAGATCTTCTATCCTTGATTCTGTTGCTAAATCAGTAATCAATCGGTCTATTTGTTCTAATTCCACGATAAGTAAACTGTATATTTCGTTTAAATGCTCCTGTAAAATAAAAACATTCTTACAGAAACTCATGATACAACACATGAAACTAAGGAAGAACCACGAAAACCATGTGTAGAGTAACCAACTCTTCTTACTAACAGACTTACTACAAAAAACTTACTTTATGAGGTGGTGTAATTGTTCCAAATTTTGTTTTGTTGTCTTCGTGTAGGTATTTGTAATCTTGTTCTAAATTTTCTAGCATCTTGTAGTTTCTAGGATGTCCGAACATTACTTTCAATCTATTATGAATCTATAAAAAATAATATCATGTATCAAACGAGAATCTAAGACAGACAAAATGATCTAAGACAAACGAATGGAGACGCAGATACAATAACGAGTTAGAGAATCCAATGATATTGGTCGAGGAAATGAAGCATTTTGGCTCGCAATTTTTTCGTCCAGCATAGATTTACTTGAAATTTTCACAGAAGGTAGGGAATAGTCCAAGATTCATGTTCTATATCATGGCGCTGTACGCTAACACCTTGGTTGCCATGGTGTTAGCCATGGATGGGGTGGTTGCCATCCCATCTCGGGAGCGGGATTTTTTATTACATTTTAACCATGCAAATCGATGTAAAAAGTAATTCTAAGAAAAAAATGTTTTTACATTTTCTTCGTAAAACTAATATTTTTCGAGTTATTCGCGCTTGAAAGTAACAGTTTTTAGATGAAAAAAATCCACTTTTTTAGAGGATTTTTTGAGAATACCTTTAAAAATATACATTTATTCAAAAAAACTGTAGATATGAAAATTGCATCTTTTAGTAACACAAACTAAATTCTTTTTGGATGATATCTTTAAGACAATAGAAACCGAGATACGGCATGTTAAAAGTTAGCTTTTTTCGTCAAATGCATAATTTGAAATAGTGAAAGTAAAATAACGGAAAAACTTTGCATTTTTCAAGGAAAACTTAAATATTCTTTTTTCAAGTATACAGTTAGGCCTTTCAAAAAATAATAATAAAAAGTTTCTAGTCAGAAAAGTAAGCGACTTATGATTAAAAAAAGGTCGGTACCTGCTTTTCTCTATGAAAAAATCAGTGGAAACAACCCCCTAACTACCCTCCTAATTAAAAATTGGTCTTCACCTTTCTGTAATTCTTTTTATATTTGTATTATCAATACACCCAGGAAGTTTGACCTATTTAAAAGGTCTAGTTTTAGAATAATTGGAGTTTAAAGAAAACTTAATTTTTTGGAATTTCCTATTTTTCACCTTTTACTTCAAAATAGCCACGAAAATACTGGAGATACGAAAAAAATGATAAACTACTAAATTGTAGCTTCTTTAATAACTAAAATTACCTTGTGCACAGATTTTCATTATAGTGAACAGTTAGCGAGATATAGCTGTTTAAAATCTCTATTTACGAGCAAACACCCCCTTATTCGAGCACTTTAAATCCACCCTAATTAAAAACTAAGGGATCTTACGAAATTTAGTTTAGATAGCCTTATAACTCTTCAAAAATCCTACAAAGTCATTTTTGAAAAAACTTTTTATCTTCAAAAATGAAGGAGCTATGTTTTTAAAACGAATTTTTTTTTCGAAAAATTCGGATAGTCAGCTTATGGATAATTTTCAATGTATGTATTTATGTATAATACCACAGAACCGGTTCGTATACTGCAAGATGACTAAAAAACTATTTGTATTTGTATTTGTACATATTTGTAAATTCATATTTTTGTGTAAATAAATGTTTTTGTAATTCTTTAATTCTACTTTTTTTTCTGTATAGATCTATTAAAATATCTACTTATAAAAACTGTAATGTTAATTAAGGGTGGTTTTTAAGGGTTGAAATGTTATGATATTATATCCTAAAGTATAAAACAATCATTATTTACCCAATCAAAACCAAATTTTACCCATATTAAAGTTTACAATGTTTTTATATAATTTTTTACAATAAGGGGTAGTTTACACCCCTAAAAATAATCAACGCCCTTAAGCATGATATAGAATATGAAGTACAGGGTGAGATGATCCTAATCCCAAATTTTTATGCAAATTGATGCAAGCCGAAATTATTCTTTTAGGATAAGTAAATTTTTTATATATAGCTCCAACAAGGGTGGTTTGAAGGGTTGAAATATTATGATAGTATATCTTAAAGCATAAAACAATAATTATGTAACTAATAAGAACCAAATGTTGACAGTATTAAAGTTTAAAATGTTATTTTATAATTTTTTACAATTAGGGGTAGTTTTCACCCTTAAAAAACCAAAAGCGTACAACGGCTCAATATAGAAAATGAACTAGAGGGTAAAATGAGCCTAATCCCAAATGTTTGTACAAATCGATGCTGGACGAAAAAATTGCGAGGTTTTGCCATTTTTTCAGCTTCATTTCCTCGACTATATATGATAATAGGTTTGTTCTAGCAAACCGTCAAACTAGTCAGAAACCGTCAGCAACCGTCAGCAAATAGTTGGTCAGTGAGAGAACATAATACAGTCACCAGTGCTATCCCCTCTACTCGCGCTGGTCGACTATTCGCTGATGGTTTCAAACCGTTTGAAACTGATGCTAGAACAAACCTAATATCAGCAGAAAAAAACAAATGTATGACATCTAAATACCCACTATACGATGTAAAATCGAAATTGATGGGAAAATAATAAAACAGGATGGAAAGTTTAGATATCTGGGAATTGATGTAACCAGTTACGGAGATGTTGAAGAGGAAGTACGACAACAAAGCTTAAAAGCAAGTAAAGCGGCGGGATCTCTTAATGACACAATCTGGAAGAACAAACACTTAAGACAAGACACAAAAGCAAGAATCTATAAAGCAGCAATTAGACCTATATTAACATACACGGCGGAGATAAGACCCGACACATCTAAAACGAGACGACTACTAGAAACAACAGAGATGAAAATACTTTGACGAATATCAGCGAAAAATCTGTTGGATAGGGAGAGAAGCGAAAACATAAGAAGATCATGCAGTGTAGAAGATATAAATGGATGGGTGACAAAACGGAAACAGGAGTGGAACGAACACATTAGTAGAATGTGTAGTGCGCGAGATAAGTCACCAAATGGACGAAGAAGTATTGGCAGACCAAGAAAAAGATGGTGGGATAATTTAAACAATTTAGAAGGCTAATATTGAAGAAGAAACAGGCTTTAAAGCCTACGTACAAAAAGGAGGACGAAGAAGAAGATAATTGTTTAAATTCAATAACTCTTTCATCAAATTTACTGGTAATCTTCCGTTTTTATAAAAATTCGAAATCGTAATTGCCTCTATAAATACAGTATGTCCACGGTTGGGGTGCCCAAGAGGAGAAACTTTTTTATTTTCGATTTTAGCGAAAAATGTCATTCTTCATAAAAAGTTTTGCTTGCTCTAAAACCCCATAAAACGAAATAAAATTTAAGTTTTTCAAATCCTGCTTAATTTTGTAGCCAATTTTATGTAAATCCCTATAAATTTTTGCACTAAGCTCGAAATCGTAACAATAATCTAGTGTTTCCAAGCACAATGTAGCTTAGTAACTGTCAACTCTGATAAATAATTTGCGAATTGTCATTTTTTTCGACAATATTAAGCGTTCCATAAAGAGTTTATCTTGTGATAAATTTCATTATTAGAATTATTGGATTATTAATTATTTAATTATTAAATAATTGGATGGTTCGCGATATTAAATAATTGACACAGAAGCGAAAGGGTTGTTCTCATAAGTTATTATTGTTACAATTTCGAACTAAGTGCAAACATTTATAGGGATTTACATAAAATTGGATACAAAATTAGGCAGGATTTGAAAAACTTGTTTTAGAATAAGCAAAACTTTATATCAAGAATGACATTTTTCGCATTGAAAATAAAAAAGTTTTTCCTCTTGGGCACCCCATCCGTGGACACACTGTATATCCTACAAGTATTCAAAACACTGCTTTTAATATAATAAAATTATCATGACTCTTTTAGACACCACTTATCATGTATAAAACAATATGAGTCACGAGTTATGATATCGTTTGTATGTTATGATCTAAAACTAGAAAACATTTTAAGTTTTTATTTGTTGAAGTACAGTTACGTTACCTCCTTTAATTTTTTGTTAAATTGATCAGCTTGCTCGTTAAGTCGAATATAAACATCGTCAATGCCTAGTTGTAGTCTTTCTAGACATATTCTACAGAATGCATTCTCAAACGATGTAATAAACCTTTCTCTAAAGGTTTCTATATTCTTGAGAATGGCCAGGAAGGACGAAACGTTTTCTATCCAGCTTATCTCACATTGAAGTAAGCATGGTTTATATTTTTGTAGTACTTCCTGCATGCAATCGTCTAAAGTTGGTTGAAGTCTTGAAGGATCCAAGTATTTAATTGGATGTTTATGGTAAAATTCCTAAAATATAATGAATATAATAGAATTTACTATCTTTGATGAGAATTAATCACAATTTCAGTTTAAAATAAGTTTATTTTGAAGTTTCGATTTTCATTTCCAAAATCACTCTCAATATTATACAACAAAAAGCGATGGAACATATACATCACTAAAAAAATGAACGATTTGTTGGAATATAATGACCACCAGTGGAACATTTGTACCGACTTAAAGGTGATGGCTCCCTTACTAGTCCGTTCTTTAACGGTAAAATATTGCAAAATCTCTAAATTTTAAAGAACCGCTTGGATTGACATGAAATTTGGCATACACATAGCTAACAAGTCAAAGAAAAAAAGTGATATTGTGCCGATATGTGCTTTTGCCTTGGGGGTGAATAAATATTCGTCCAAAGAAAGTCAGGAAATGGATAAACTGGCTAATTTTAAGTAACTTTTGTTCCATAGAGTTTTTTCACTAAGTCAATACTTTTCGAGTTATTTGGTAGTGAATATGTTCATTTTTTCAACAAAATAACCACGCTTTTAGACGGGTTTTCGCAAATAACTCAAATAGTAAGTATTTTGTCGAAAAAACATTTTTAGTAAAAATATAGCCTGTAAAAATTTAAAAAAATGGTGTATGTATCACGTCTCTACACCTAGTAGAAGCAGAGTTATAGCTAATGAAAAATAGGTTCATATTCGTCAAATTCCAAATGGAATACTTTAACGTGAAATTACCAAAAATGAAGCACATTTCGGGGAAAACTCATTACAACTTATTTAAAGTGTTTAAAAAAGCTTCATTTTTGTTTTATAAAAAAAATTTCTAGCATCAAAATTAAACAAGTTACGCTCAAAATAAAGTTAGTCCCTTTTGGTTTTGGTAAAAAAATCGAGAAAATCACCCCCTAATTAGTATCTTAAATGAACTTAATCGTTACGACTTCACAAGTTTCTTGACTCGTGTATATATTGTTTATATGATCTGTAAGTTTCATCGGTTCAAAGTCCTTATTATTGAAAGGGCTGTAGTTAAAAGGGGTTGAACGAGTCACTGATCACGAATGTATGCAAAATTAGAAACACAAAATCTAAATCAATTTTTGTCTAACAGAAAAACAAAAAAATACATGATATTCAGAAAAGCAAATCTGACTTTTTTTGTTTTTCGAGATTTTTGGTATATCTAACAATTTTAAAGTTATTTTGAAAAAAAGCATATTTTTCAAAATTTAAATTTTTAAAAATTTTACTTTAAAACCAAATTTTTTCAAAAATAAGCACTTTGAATCGATGAAACTTAGAGATCATGTAGACACAACATAAGTCAAATAATTTGTGGAGCGGTAACGATTAATTTCATTTAAGTTGCTAATTAGAGGGTGGTTTTCCAGATTTTTTTTGCAAAAACAAAAGGGACCAACTTTATTTTGAGCGTAACTTGCTTAAGTTTAATGCTAGAAACTTTTTGTAAAAACAGAAATAAACCTTTTTTTGAACACTTTAAAAAAGTTATAATGGGTTTTCCCCAAAAAGTGCTTAATTTTTTGGATATTTCACGTCGAAATATTCTATTTGAAATTTGGTGAATATGAATCTATTTTTCATTGGCTGTAACTCATCTGGTTCTACGACATCCAGAGACCTAACGCGTACACCATTTTTTTTTACTTTTTTATAAGCTATATTTTTGCTAGGAACGTTTTTTTCGACAAAATACTTACTTTTTGAGTTATTTGCGAAAAACCGTCTAAAAATGTGGTTATTTTGTTGAAAAATGAACACATTCACTCGCAAATAACTCGAAAAGTGTTGACTTCGCGAAAAAGCTCTATAGAACAAAAGTTACTTAAAATTAGTCAGTTTACCCATTTCCGGACTTATTTTGGACATATATTTTTTCACCCCCAAGAGGGGGTGAAAGTCACCCCCAGGGCAAAAGCACACATCGGCACAATATCACTTTTTTTCTTTGACATGTAAGCTGTACGTATGCCAAATTTCATGTCAATCCAAGCGGTTCTTTAAAATTTAGAGCAAAAACCTGCTACCGTGTGTATGATATAGCTTAGGTTGGTTGGCAACACTAGGCGTGAAGGCAGGGATCTCATACAGATCAGCTGTCAACAAGTTGACTAGGTTAGGGTCAGAACATAGATAGGTTAGAGGATGAACACGTTGTAAAGAGATACTGAATAATACTTAATAAAATATAAAAGCTAATGGGTGCGTTCGGACGACCATAGCGGCTGGCTGTCAGCAGAAATCGGCTGAGTGGTTGTATCCAGCCGTGATAGGGAAAGCTTAGTAAATCTCTCAGCGGCTGGCTTCCAGCGGTGACGTCTGACAGCTACTGCTGGCTCAGCTGTCCAGCCGCTGTGGTCGTCCGAACGCACCCAATGTGTGTGTCGTTACATTATGTCAACAATAAACATAATAATACATGGTGTCAGGTTTATAAGAACCCCAAATAAGAATCCAGTTGTAAGAGACCTATAAAATGGAGTCTGCCAAGGCCCCAAAAAGCATTGTGTTTGACCAGCTACCAGTCAAAATTACGAGAAATTTATTAATAGTTTTTCTATTTATTTAACGGCAACTGGCTTGTGCAATAAAGATAATGAAACAAAAATTGCAATTTTCTTGAATTTAGCTGGTGAAGAAGCTCAAGACATTTTCAGGACATTAAAATTTGTTGGTGACGATGGAAAAAATTATAATAAAGTAATACAGGCGTTTGAGGAGTATTGCAAGCCACTTAGGAACGAAACATATGACAGATATAAGTTTTTTAACAGAAGTCAAGGTGAAGACGAAGAATTTGATAGGTTCCTGACAGATATTAAAATGTTAGCAAAGCTGTGTAATTTTGGAACACTAGAAGATTCACTAGTCCGAGATAAAATAGTTAGTGGCATTAGAGACCAGACAATGCAAGAGAGATTATTAAGAGATCCAAATTTGACGTTGACTCAAGCCGAGACTCACTGTAGAACAGCGGAAGCAAGTAAGTTTCAACTGAAGGACCTTAGAAAAGAAATGGAAGTTAACAGTTTAAGAAGTAGAGGAAATAATAGCTTTAAAGATGGTAATATAAGGAATGCAGGTGCAGATAATGGTAATATATCTAACAATCAAGAGTACAATTGTTTCAAATGTGGGAGACGACATGGTCCAAGAAGCTGCCCAGCTTATGGTAAAACATGCAAAAGATGTAATAGACCAAATCATTTCCAGGTAGGATGCAAGTTTTCTAATTTAACTAATGCAGGAGCAACCTACTCTAGGTCTGCTAGTACTAATCAAAAAGTCTACGATGTTACACATGATAGTTATGACACAACTGTAGGTGATAAACCATATATAGACAGTATTTTACTATTAGATAATATAAATTGTAAAAATAATCAAGTCAACTTGTGGACAACTAGAGTTGTTATCAATGATAAAACTATTAGTTTTAAATTAGACACTGGTGCAAATTGTAACTGCTTGCCTTTAAAAAAATTTGAGGGTTTAAATGTAAATGATATTGCAAAAATAACAAAAAATGAATCTCCCTTAATAACATATGGTAACAACAAATTAAATACCATAGGTCAAGTAATATTAAAATGCTTAATAAAAGGTAAATTCTATGATATCAAGTTTGTTTTGGTCGATGTCGACAGTATGCCAATTTTAGGCCTTAATGCATGTGTAAAGTTAGGTTTGATAAAAAAGGTAGATGAGATAAATAATGATAATCAAAGTGAATGCAGTAAGTTTATAACTCATAACAAAGATATTTTTGGAGGCACTGGTAAAGTACCCTTCAAATATAAGATTATTTTAAAAAATAACGCTAATCCGGTAGTAAGTCCTTGTAGAAGGGTACCAGAGACAATAAAACCAAAACTAAAATTAGCCCTTGATGACCTTGAAAATAGGGATATAATAGTTAAAATGGATGAACCGACAGAATGGGTTAATAATCTAGTAATTGTAGAAAAAAATGATGGTAAGTTAAGGTTGTGTTTAGATCCTTTACACCTAAATAAATATGTTTGTTCTGATCAATTCCCTATACCTACCGTAGAAGAGTTAGGGTCAAAGTTAAGGGGAAAGAAAGTCTTCACTGTTTTAGATTTAAAGGAAGGATTTTACCATATTCCGTTGGATCGAGAGAGTACAAAATATTGTACATTTATAACACCATTTGGGAAATATGCCTTTAAAAGACTTCCATTTGGGTTAAATGTCAGCCCAGAAGTCTTCCAAAGAGTGAATCAAAAGATATTTGGGGACTTGCCTGTAGGTATCTATTTTGATGATTTTATTATTCCAGGTGAAAATGAAGCAGAACATGATAAGATTCTTGCTGAAGTAATAGAAAGAGCTAGACAGAATGGCATAAAATTTAATGATAAAAAAGTTCAAAGTAAAAGAGGTTAGTTATGTAGGCCAAATATTTTCTGAAAGTGGAGTTAAACCAGACCCAGAATATGTTCAGGCCATAGTACAGCTTGAGGAACCTAAAAATAAAAATGAACTCTTAAAAATTTTAGGAATGATAAATTATTTAACTAAGTATCTGCCTAATCTTTCAGATATTCTTACACCGCTAAGAAATCTAATAAAAAATAATGTTCAATGGTTATGGACTGATGATCATACAGAGTGTTTGTCAAAAATAAAAAACTTAATAGCTAAAATACCTACTTTACAGATCTTTGATAAAAATTTACCCATAGAGGTTCAAACCGATGCTAGTCAAAATGGTCTTGGTGGATGTTTGTTGCAGAATGGAAAACCAGTAGCATTCTGTTCTCGTAGCTTAACAGAAACAGAGATAAAGTGGGCACAGATAGAGAAAGAATATCTTGCAATATACTTTTGTCTAAGCAAGTTTCATCATTTTATATATGGTAATAGAATTTGTGTAAAAAGTGACCATAAGCCACTTGTAAGCATAGACATAAAAGATATTTGTAAACTTACCAATAGATTACAAAGACTAAAATTAAAATTGCTTAAATATAACTACATAATAACCTACTTGCCTGGAAAATATATGTACATAGCAGATTTACTTTCCAGGTTTTTCGTTAAAAATAAAGTAAAAGACGATCCAGACATGTTAGACATTGTTCACTCCGTAGAAATTGAATTACCTATTTCCCAAGCGAGGATGAGTGAACTAAAAGATGCAACAGGTGAAGACGTAAATTTAAAGCAAGTAATAGCTTATTGTGAGAATGGATGGCCAGAAAAGGTGAAAATAAGTCCAGAACTTGGAGTGTATTACAAAATCAGGAATAACTTGCATGTACCTGGTAATCTTCTATATAATAATTTTAAACTGGTTGTACCATTTAAGTTAAGATCTCTAATGTTAACAAAATTACATGTAGGACATTTTGGTATAGAAAAGACCAAATCTAGAGCTAGAAAAATATTTTATTGGCCGCAGCTAGCTTCTGATGTAGAACAATTTGTTTCTAAATGCAAAACTTGCCTAAAATATAGTCGCAACATGCAAAAAGAACCATTATTGCAACATGAAAGACCAGACATACCGTTTGCAAAAGTAGCTGCAGATATATTTAACTATGCAGGCCATGATTATTTAACTGTTGTCGACTACTACAGCAATTGGCTTGAATTAATTCCATTGGAATGTAAAACAGCCAAGGAAGTAAGTGATAAACTCAGAAATCTGTTCTCAACTCATGGCATTCCTAGCAGTCTTGTTGCAGATAATATGCCATTTGGCAGCTGTGAGTTTAGAAAATTTTGTGAAAGTTGGAATATAAACCTAATCACCTCTAGTCCGTTATATCCAAGGTCCAATGGACTGGCCGAACGAGCTGTAGGAATCTGTAAGGGCATATTAAAAAAATGTAATGACTCTGGTAATGATGTGCAGCTGGCACTCTTAGAATATAGGACCTCGCCGTTATCAGGACTAAATATTTCTCCATCAGAATTGTTGAATAATAGACTGTTAAGAACAACATTACCAGTATGCAGTAAAATTTTAGAAGAGAAACCTACAGTGGAAAAAAATGAAATAAGAAAAAAGAGGGCAGAGAGGAAATATTATCATGATAGACAGGCAAAGGAAAGAGATGGGTTTTATAAGAGACAAAGTGTAATGCTTAAGAAAGACAAGGTCTGGGTGCCTGCAGAAATTGTAGACACACATGAGAGTCCCAGGTCCTATATTGTAAAGGATTTTGAAAATAACGTATATAGAAGAAACTCATCATTTATAAAATCTTCTCCACATCCTTTTAATACTCATACTGAATTTCATCCTAGTTTAGAATTACCTCCTAGAGAACCTTCTAATCAATCTTCTAAAAATATATCTAATACATCACCAGACAAACTTGATAACAATTTCCATAATAATATTAACAGTTCAAGTGATAGTAGTGAAAATGATATTCCACTTCAAACAAGATCAGGTAGGAGAATAATCAAGCCTTCTAGATTTAGGGAGTAAAAAGGGAGATGTATGATATAGCTTAGGTTGGTTGGCAACACTAGGCGTGAAGGCAGGGATCTCATACAGATCAGCTGTCAACAAGTTGACTAGGTTAGGGTTAGAACATAGATAGGTTAGAGGATGAACACGTTGTAAAGAGATACTGAATAATACTTAATAAAATATAAAAGCTAATGTGTGTGTCGTTACATGTCAACAATAAACATAATAATACACCGTGGCTCCCTGGCTGCTACAGCACTAATTGTTTGTTTTTTAACCAAGAGGAGTGATTCAAATTTACCGCGCTGTATTCCTTGTTTGTAATTGGTCCAACCGCAGGCAAGTTTACTCCACTGTTATAAAATTTTGACACTAATGACATTTATCAAATTTTGACACTAGTGACATTTCATAGGTTAATTAATTTATATCGGCGATTTTTGTGTTTTCTGTGTTATTCCTTTAATTCTTAGATTGTTGGTCTACATTTATATAAAAAGCAGTTGTTTTTGGTACTCTTTAGCGACGTATTAATATAATATATTATTTATGGATTACCGTCGAGGGCCGACTAGATCAACCAAAAAAGAAGATGTATTTGGTTATTATTCTAGTGACTTTCTTAGGTGTGAATCTGTCTTTTTAGTTTACTCCTCCTGGTTAAAAAATAAACATAGTGCAATGAAAGATTATTTTATAGGACCAGGACCTTACGAAAAACTAAGAGGACAAAAAATAATGACGAAAATAGGGTTTTCGCGGAAGTCACTAATCAAAGTCAAAGAGCAGATCACCAAATAGATGGGAAGATAGGGTTTAAGAAAATCTTCAAAAAGTTGGTGTACGAGACGAAAGGATACCCAGTTAATGTAAGCAAAAAATTTATCAGTCGATGCTGCTGTGGAAATGGATCAGGGAACGGAATAAACTGGGGGATCGGAACAAGGTTGATCTTGTGTAGGTACCAGAGTATCAGGGTAACAAAAAAGCAGATCAAATTGCTAAAAGGATCAAACGAATCAAGTCTACCAGCTTTGACTCATGGTGTGCCAAACGCTGCAGTATATAGAGCTGTAGAGGATTGGACCTAGAAAGTAGGTAATGTGATATTGTAGGAAAATCCCAAAACGAACACATGGGAAAATCTTCATTGGTGGACAATCTACAGAGGAACTGCTCTATATGGGCAGGAATAAACTGAGAACATATTAACCATGCATACAGCACTAAGACAATTCCTAAATAAAATTGGCATTTACAATGGAAACCTTCACTGCAGACCCTACGATAATGAACAGGAAATTGTAAAACAAATACTTTGCGATTGCGAGACGCTGGACCGCAAAAGACAAAAACTATATAGACAACCAAGAGGAAACCCTGGTACATTTAGGACACATCGAGCAAAAGACATGTACAAAAAATCTATACTGGGCGAAGGGAACAACAATGGGCAGCAAACATAATAAACTTCTGCTTCAGTGATGACAGAGATCTTTTGCACCAGGACACAAAGAAGAAAAAAACAAATAGAATGAAAGAGGACAAGGACAGGACAATGGAACAGAATAAAATATATAGGTAATCTACTTCAATGGCAATTCAGTTTAATTTGTACCTGCATTTGTAATGTAAACCCTAGGATTTTTAGTAGCGGTGGACAATTTTCTACTTTTTCTGTTATCTACTCATAATTTAACAACTGCTGTATGTAAGGCCATTTTCAGTGTCATCAAATATGCTGATGATATACTAGAATTTAAGCAAAATAAAAAAGAAGAAAAATAACGTCATAATTTAGTATGACAATTTTTGTCAATTATTTGTCACAATTTGTCCCTATCCAGTTTACAAAATGTCAGAATCGTAAAAAGCAAAAGACCTGTACAAAAAGTGTACACTGGGTGAAAGGAACAACAATGGGCAGCAAACACAATAAACTTCAGCTTCAGTGATGACAGAGATCTTTTGGACCAGGGCACAAAGAAGAAAAAAAGCAAATAGAATGAAAGAGGACAATGACAGGACAATTGAACAGAATAAAATATATAGGTAATCTACTTCAATGGCAATTCAGTTTAATTTGTACCTGCATTTGTAATGTAAACCCTAGGATTTTTAGTAGCGGTGGACAATTTTCTACTTTTTCTGTTATCTACTCATAATTCAACAACTGCTGTATGTAAGGCCATTTTCAGTGTCATCAAATATGCTGATCTCACCGGAGGGACCGCAGACGTTCGGAAACAATTAGCGTCTCTTTGCAAAGACAATGACGTCGACTTTGCAAAGTAAGAAGACACTTACTCAACACACACACTACACATTACTCCCCTGACTTAGTGATAAGTTATACAATTACGTGGCTAAAGGTTCTAGTTCTAAAACCAAAGCCAAAATCAGAGAAAAAAAAATATGCTGATGATATACTAGAATTCAAGCAAAATAAAAAAGAAGAAAAATAACGTCATAATTTAGTATGACAATTTTTGTCAATTATTTGTCACTATCCAGTTTACAAAATGTCAGAATCGTAGTTCCTCAAAAACTTCCATTTTAATTAAATTTAACCGTTTAAACATTTAAATTTTTTTAAATTTGCTGTTGAGTTTCATCAAAAATGGCGCCCCATCCAAGAGGGATAGATCCAAAACTCCAGAATGGCTGGATATATTCTATCCAGAGAGAAGATAAATTGAGACTGAGATGGTTTCGTAAACACGAGGAGAGATTGAACGAAATAGCCAACAAGAGTTGCTCAAGGATGGTTCGGGATGAGGACAAAGAGAAATTTGCTGAAGGAATGATAGATACCTTTCGAAACGCTCAAAGGTGTCCTAGGAAGAAAATCGACGAGTTGGAACCTAAAGAGCCAAGCGCATTGCATGGTAAATAATGTTGATGGATATTGTTTAGACTTCTTGAATATATTTATGACCTTCTTCTACTACTTCGGTTTTTGTCTATTAAAAATTACAAAAATATAAATATCTAGGTAAAAATATACCAAGAAGGCTTCTCTATCTATCTATCTATCTATGTAGGACAAACTATCCATTTTAGAACGTAGACCTCCCCTTCTTGTCTCCATTTATGTCTATCCGGAGCTAAGTTCATCCATCTGCGACCGGATTGCCTCTTCAAGTCATCAACCATGTCATCTGTGGTCTTCCTCTATTTCTTTTGTATTCGTATGATATTCAGTGTAGTATTTCTTGTTCCACCTATCGTCTCTGTGTCTGATGTTATGCCCCACAAATTTCCATTTAGGTTCAGCTACTTTTTCCCTTACATCCTTCAGCTTTGTAATAGTTCGAATCTACTCGTTTCATTTTTTTGTCCTTTAAGTATATTTGCAACATCTCTCTTTCCAATGCTCTCTGTGTTTTTATAAGTTTATCCATAACATTCTTGATTAGTATCCAAGTTTGCGCTCCATACGTAATTACTGGTAACACATAGTGGTTGATTACTTTAGACTTAAGATGTTGCGCAAATTTCTTATTCATCAGGATGTATCTCAATTTGCTAAATGCCGCCTATGCCAAACTTATATACGTTTTTTAATTTCTTCTGTTTGATTTTCTCTGCTCGCTTTTATTATTTGCCCCAAATATATAAATATTCTCGTACTTGTTCTATTTCTCGTCCTCGAATTGTGATAGCAGTATCTTGCTCTGTGTTTGTCATCGTTTTTGTTTTGCCTAGATTCATTCTTAAACCTACTGTTTTTGCCTGGTGTTCTAATTCTTCGAGCATATCTTTCAGTTCTTATTTGCTGTTGGCTATCAGGACGATATCATCGGCGTATCTAAGGTGACTAAAGTATTGCCCATTTATTTTAATTCCTTTATTTTCCTATCAACTGGGGATATGGAGGAAGCCACAATGGTACATATTTTTTCTCTATTATATTCTTGTCCAATTTCTATCATTTCTATTACTACTTAAGCACTTTTAATTTTTATTCTTGCAAACACTTTTTTCTTCCTTCATCCAAAGCCAAGTAATTTTAGCACTTGTTCTTTCTAGACTACATGAGACCTGTGGATCCAGATCTGAAGAAACTGCTATACGGCAAAGACAAAGATAGTCGTGAAAGATACCTCCGCGAAAGAGCTCACATAATACCCGAGAAACGATACTACCTTCCTGAATGTAGCAGTTGGATTTATGGGTGGAATATGTGGGATACAGTAAAAACCATGGCGAAGTATCCTTTCGCAAGAGAAGAAATCATAAAGAATTCGTTTTATAGAAGAAGAGGGGTTCAAAGAGATCCCGATTGGTATCGGGAACCTGCAGTGTATAGTCCAACGATCTGCATGGAAAACTAACCTCTAAAATTATCGTGTTAAATTCAGAAATGTGTAATTTTTATATAAGTAGTCATAGAAAATTAAAATTTAAAGTTTTGCAAATACGAATCAATTTAAACATTATCTTTTTATATCTCAGTATATTTCTTTACATTTTACATGATCCACGGATGTACCTATTTTGCCCAAATTTTGTCAAAAAGATGCATTTAACAACCCTTTCTATTGGATTTGTAACGTGGTCGTTGTGTTTGTTGCTCCAGGTAACAAAATCAGTCGAAAACAAAAGGTTCACTATTTAAGACATTTTTATTTGGAATCAAAACATACAAAAGATAAGATAATTAGCCTTAATTACTCGTTAATTTCGTTAATAAAATATATTTATAATCTACGCATCGAGCTTTCTGTTCGGGCCGATGCGATGTGACGATATTTTGTACATGAATGAATGATTTTGACGATCGCGCGAAATAGAAATTGCTTTTATTAATATGAAATGGACGCATAAGAAGAGGAAATCTCGCTCAGCTCGCCAGGGGAAAAAACATGTTGGGAAATACGATCACCGCTCGTATAAGGATAGGTAAAAGGAAAACCGTCGAAATTCGTTCAGCGCACCAAAGACGACGGGGATTGTAGGATTACGGAAAATGGTCGGGATATACTACTTAAACTCACCTCTTATACCTCGTTGTTGTTTAATATTCTTCGATCAACGCTCCAAGAATAATAATCAACTAGGCTTTTCGTTCCGACTTTTATATCGTCCGAGACGGTACAAAAACACGTTTTACTTAATTCATTGGCGTACTTTAGACGATAAAATTATATTATCGTCACAGATGATTTGCAATCTTTATTATCAAAGTAACGTATTAGGCTGTGTACCCATCCCAAATACCTTGACCTATAATGTGCTAAATACACCCAACTATCTTAGCACAGAAAATAAAATATCGCCGAAGATATAATTTTAAAAAAGCAGACTGGCCCATCTTTTACAAAGCTGCTAGACGAAAAAGTCCAACAGCAAGGCCTGTCTCACAGAAATACGAATTACTTCGTGAAAGCTGTTCTTGGTCAACTATCCTTCGAGGAGATAGAGTTACCTATGTACCAGAGCTACCCCTAGAAATGCTGTCTAACTTGAGGAATATTACAGTATCTTTAAAAACAACTACTTTGAGTTTAAGACTATCGCCAAAGAACAACAAATAACATAGACACCAAAAAAAGAACGATAGGTGACATTAATGGAGGACATCGAGAGAAATAGCTAAAATGTCTGGGCACTGTTGAAGTATTTGACCTAAGATTCTATAAAAACAACTAGACATACCAACGTTAAAGCTGACCAGATCGCTAACTGCCCAAATGTGGGAAAATCATGGACAAAGTAAATTTTTGGGAGGAAAAAATCCAACGACCCTCTAGAAAGGTAGAATGAGGACCTGTCAAAACCCTTTAACTTGGTGGAGATCAACAAACCTATCAACTGATCATATGTAAATCCCATTGAACCTATTTGGGATGATATTAGTAGTTGTTAATGGAGATAATATGTGCTGATGTCAGAAATTCTAGATAGCTTAAAGATATATTCACTACTGAGTGAATTCCCCATATTCACTACCTATCCACGGGAAAATATTCACTACTGAGATCATTGAAGCTTCTTTGGTTTCAAAGAAAAGCTTGTCATTTAAATTAAAATTGTTATTATTAACAAACTCTAAAACGAAAATGCGGAAATTGATAAATATTTTACATTTTATGTTTTGTTTCGATTTCTTTGAAAGAGGCTTCAGTTTTTAAGATATATAGGTATTTAAAAAGTGCAACAAATTACTCTATAATAATTAAGGCATCGAGCCTAGTAGACCCGTGGTTTGATATTGCAAATGACTTACTTTAGCAAATTCTTCTAGTTCTAAAAACGAATCATGTATAAGTTTTACACTTTTGGAAATAAAATCTTCTCCTGCTAAATCTTGATGCTTATTTAGTAGCATGCCCATGTAATCTTTACTTTGTCTTCCTTTGATAGCAGTCTCTATAACAGATAATATTACTATTATTTAATGACCATTATAAAGCATAAAGAATTGATTTTTTTTCTGATGAAGTTTTTATTTCTTTGTCTGTCTCTCTCTCTCTCTCTCTCTCTCTCTCTCTCTCTCTCTCTCTCTCTCTCTCTCTCTCTCTCTCTCTCTCTCTCTCTCTCTATCTCTATCTCTCTCCAATGGCACTGCAATCCAAATTGAGCATTGTCTTACTCCAAAATATACCTCCAATCTTGCTGGTTTCGCGCCGATCCTCTACAGGTTTAGCAAAATTCTTCAAAATATCTTGCAAATAGTCTACCTTGCAAATTTTGAGCGTCGGCTGCCACTTCATCCTCCCTTTTCCGTGATCTTCATTTTGGGTTTTACGCCCTGAATTTTGCTATCTTTTCTTTCAAAGACTTCAAGTTTTATTTTT
The DNA here is from genome assembly GCF_917563875.1 of Diabrotica virgifera virgifera. Classification (NCBI taxonomy): domain Eukaryota; kingdom Metazoa; phylum Arthropoda; class Insecta; order Coleoptera; family Chrysomelidae; genus Diabrotica; species Diabrotica virgifera. The sequence continues at coordinate 308,659,287 of NC_065443.1, forward strand.
GTGTTTTCTGCCATAGCTCATGTCGCGCATTCATAACATACTATTGGTCTAATAATAGATTTGTAGATTCTGATTTTAGATCTCCAGTGTGTGTTTCTGGAAAGAATCTACTCTGAAGCCTCTACTCTGTATAATATCGTAGTATCTGATGATAGAGATTTTGGTACCAAGTGGTAAATCGTGACTTCTGAAAAGAGACTTCACCTTTACGAACATTGATATTGTTTTCCATATTGCGTTCTTTTATTCCAGTAGAGTGGTCCCATTAACTGTTTCTGTTGGGACCAAGGTAGGTGTAATTGTTTACCTTATCAATGGACTGTTGGTTAACCAAAAGCCGTGTATTTTCGTACTTACTTTACATAATATGTAAGTATGTTCTTTATTTTTTTTTTTCGTATTAACAGCTAGTCCATATTCTCTACTTATATCTGATATTCGTTTTGATACCTAATACTGGAACAGGTAAAGGATGTCGCGTAAACAATACCACAGCAGATCTTTTTATTCGAAGTAAATTTAAAACCTTGATTAAAAAATACCCTGTTTAAAAAAAATTTAAATATAATGTTCAAAATGTTATTTACCCAATTCTACTGAGAATATTTGAACAGGCTCTGGGTGAGTTATATACTCGCCAATACCAAAAACCTCCGTTAAACATGTTTCCATTTTTGAGCCAAAGCTTTCTAAATATTCAATCTTCCCCAAATTTTGTTTAGCTTCTTCATAAACTTCTTTCAATCCCTTTTCAGTTACTTTGAATTTTTCTCGTAAATTTCGTATTAATCTTTTGAGTTCTTGTTGGACTTTCTGAATCTTGTGTTCTACACGTTCATTAAATTCATGTTCTCGTATGTATTCCTCAACACTGAAATAAGAAAACCATAATAAAAACTATTAATAGTATGTACACGAATAATTATTATACTGACTTAGCAATCATATTTGCTTCTGATAACTGTATTCGAGCTATATATTTTTCTCGAGAAGCTTCTGTTGTCGCAATAATCGCCTCAATATGTTTTCTAGTTCCCTCTTCTAGTTTGAGCAGTTGACTTTGAGTAAGTGCTACTTCTTGAAGGCTGAAATTACCACCTTCGGAAAATAACCTGAAATATATAATATTGTGTTTTCAATTTATCAATCAAAAGCAAAATGAAAATTATATTAATTTTTTTTAAATAACGCGGGCACATAAATTTGATACACCCTGTATATTGAGCTGTAAATATTTATTAGAATTTAGTTTGGATTTAAGTGATGATTAGAATGAGCTTTCCGATGAACCATTAAAGACTTTTGTGAATAATTAAAGTAAAAAGGACGATGTATTTAGATTTAAAATGGAAATAGATTGTTTATTACGAGAACTATAGAACCCACAGGTAGATGTAATTATCACTTTCTAGAAAAGGTGGTTTAAAAGAAAGTTTGGAATTTTAATATTTGTTTTAACCCGAGTGAATGTTGTAGAGTTTCCCCGAAAGTAATTAAGGATGGTCGGAATAATTTTGAAAATGACTGTTTGTTTGTCGAATGGAAAAGATTGTTTCTGATTCTTGGCAAGTTGGAAGGGGAAAAGTGGATTGGATGATTGAGAGAGTTTGAAAAAGAAGTCATTATGTTTTTTGGCATCGCTGAAGAGCAGTTCGACGTTTTCGTGGATAGATAGTTAGCAAGTACCAGTGGCTGTTTGATAGTGGAGAATAGAGTTGAAAAGTGGAACGAGAGACAGATCAAATAGAGACGAAATACCTCTTTGATTCTGTATTATTGTGAGAAGGAGAGCAGAGAATTTTTGGAGTTTTGTTTGAATCGAGTACGTGTCAAAAGAGGCCCGGCTTGTTGGAGAATTGGTGCTGGTATGCTGATAGTTTTGAAGCTGGAGAACGGAGAGGGCTTTGATGAGTAGCCTTTAACATAGTCAACGAGGGAGAGCTGTTTTGGGTCACGAGAAGACATCAGAGTGAGTGAAGCAAAAGGTCAGTCAATTTATGTGAAAGATATTTTTATGTTCGGAAATTAAAATTTTGAGTAAAAAAGCATATGAATTAAAATTCCAATATTTCTAAAAGTAAATAGGAAGTATAGCTAATCTTGCGAATACATAAATTTGTTTTGTTTAGTTTGTTTTACCAAAGTCATCGGGAACAAACCGATAAATTGTTTTTTTTTAACTATAATAAATTTAAGTGGTAAAAAATTTCATTCGGACATCTGTGTCCACAGGTTTTAGATTTGATAGATTTTAGAGTATTGATTTTGATAAATAAAAGACAATTCTGTATGTTTATTTTAATATTTTGCTTTATTTCTTTTCCCTATTTTATCCCGATTAGGATCAACTCAGAGATACTGAACCCACGAGAGAAGATAAGTATAACGTAAGATAATTTAGATTCTTTTTAATAGTATAAAAAGGCACCCTGAGATTTTTTATTCATTTTTTATGTATGATTTGCGACAATTAAATAATTAATCAAATAAATAATAATTAATATAAAATTAATAAGAAGCAGATCATAACAATAAATATATAAACAAATAATTTATATTCTTTTCGACAAAGATAGTTGGTGTAAAATTGGCCAGATAAGTAAAAAAAAACTAAAGAATAAATAAATTGACAACCTATTGAAAAGTCAGAGAAATTTCTCTGCACTCTAGATAGATGTCGCTAACGCGTCCATACGCATTTAATATTTTTTTAATATGTATTGGCCATGAGCCGATGGGTAGAGGGGATTTGACAGCTTTCGCCAGCGCTGTTAGTGGCAGTTTTGTGCATTTATCTGATAAATTTAAATGGCGCGCCATGGGTAGAGGAGAGGGGATTTGACTGTTTTCTCCAGCGCTGTTAGTGCAGCGTTGCCACACTTAGTAGATTTCTACTTTTTTGGTAGATTTTTGATATTTTTTAAAAAATTCTAGTAGGAAATATTTTTTAGTAGATTTTTGGTATATTTCAAAATTTTCTTATGACAAAAATAAAATTTGCTTTTTAATAGTATTTACCCCATTTCTAAATTAATTTTTAGACATTTTGTTACAATTTCCCAATGTCATTACCGAAAATAAGATTCAGGGGTGGGATTCTGTGTACAATCGCTAACACCGCCGACCGCTTTCTATCAATGTCAATATATTTGAATTTTTAGTTTTAATTCAAATATTTTCTTGTTTTACTAAGTGTCACTTCAGCATCAACTAGCAAAACTAGAAAATAATTCAATTAAAGCTGAAAATTCAAATATTTTCACGACAATTGACATCGATAGAAAGCGAAGTGTAGATATCTACAGTGCACGGAATCTAGCCCCAGGACGTAGATGATGAATATTAAACAGAAATGAAACTGGATTCTGGTGTAACAAACTTGCAGATTTGAAGTAGCAGTGCAACCAGTACCTATTTCAGGTGTTATTGAAGAGTTCTGGCATTCGGTGAGTCTGTTAGAAGCTAACGATGGAAAACTAAAATATCTAAGGCCCGGTCTTTTCACCTCCGAATAAAAGTTATTCGGAGGTTTATTTGGCAGATTTACATGTAATCTGCCGGATAAACTTCCTTATAAATATTTATTCGGAGGTGAAAAGACCGGGCCTAATTATAATATATGTAACTTTGCAAAACAACAAATGTAAAAGAAAAAGAAAATAATCGTTTTCGTTTTGATTCAATTCGAGTCTCTTGCCATCCTCTGACACAGTGTTTCTGGGTCTCTACCCTTTATCGAAGAGGCTATTGCAAGTATTGCAACAAATGTTGTGTTTGCGTGTTTCTAATGTAAAATGCGAAATAATTGTTTGAAGAATGTGATCCAGACATGCAGATGTTAAAATCAGTGGATGACAAAATATTATATAAAAATATTAAATATGAAACTCATAAAAATTAATTATAGTTGGTCATTTTGTTCTCCAGTTGAAATATAAAAAAGTTTGGTTTTTGTTTACAAACAGTCATATTAATTTCTAGTTAAACTCCTTCTGTGGCTCAGTGGTAAGAGCGCCTACCTTTGGATCGAAAGGACCGAATGGTCGTGAGTTCGAATCTCACCAGGGTAGAGAATTTTTCGTTTATTATAAATTAATAATGAAAATAGTTTCTATCCTTGTGGGATCGGTACCTACCGGAGGGACCGCAGACGTTCGGATACAATTAGCGTCTCTGCAAAGACAATGACATCGACTTTGCAAAGTAACAAGACACTTACTCAACACACACACACTACACATAACACTAGCTACCTAATTGGTAAAATCCACTGTACCATCACCATGCCAATGCCCATTAGTTGTCGAGGCATTAGCTAAATAAAAAAATTTCTAGTTAGTCAGCTGTTATTTTTATTATAAAAAGTCCTAAATTATATACAAATATATTAATACAGTTTTATAGTATATTTTAGTTTTTGATAAGTAGATTTTAGTAAGCTAAACTTACAGTAGATTTTCTAAATAAAATGTGGCAACGCTGTGTTAGTGGCAGTTGGCAGTTTTGTTTTGTGCATTTGATAAACTTTATAAACTGAAATGGCGGATAATATGGATTTTTCAAAAAAGAAAACAAGATATTGGAGCTGTTGTATTGATTCATGTAAAAATACTGAATATAACAGTACTGGATGCATTTATTATATTCGGAAACATTGCGTACATGTCCTGCATCAACTAAATCCTTTCCTTTTTTTGGTGTTGCTGATTGAAATTGGATATCAAGGGAAATAAGACTTGAATCCAGTATAATGTTTAATATCCATTTTGATAGAATTCAAACAAATTACAATTCATACAAATTACAAATTTTAATAAGCAAATCAGGGCCCGGATTACGAACACTCGATACGAATCGTATCCGCCATGTTTTCCCATAAGGCGCTATGGCAAAACATGGCGGATACGATGCGTATCGAGTGTACGTAATCCGGGCCCAGTAAGCACACAAAAATAAACAGAGGTAACATTTAAAATGTTAAATTTAAACTTATTCTTTTTCTCAATGATCTCTTGCGTAAGCAGTCATCCAGTCGCACGAACGTATATATTAAATATTAAAATTATAATGAATGAAATAAAAAACATAATTAATTTTACTATTAATTCTGTGTATTAATTTAGTAATCAGGTTACAATAATATTTCAGTTCATAATTTGTGTCTTTCTAGATAAGTATCTATTTTTCTCGTTTTGTATATTTCACATACATAAACTTTATCAGAAAAGTATAAGTTTCAAACCGCGAGATAGCGCTACCGTCGAAACTCACAGCCAATAGTTCGACAACTGGATTAAGTTCGCTTCTGGATACCTGAGCGTGTTATAAATTGTAATAAATTGTACAAAGTAATTATGTAATATTGAAAATAAAACTATATTATAACTAATCTTCAGCTTGCACCATTCGTTGCTTCTAAAATTTGCAAGTCAGCGATATACGATATTTGCAAGTTAACGAGAGAATCAAATATGTGCTCTCTGAGGAAACCCCAATAAGGGTAGAAACTAGTAAGAGTGCTTTTGGCGCTCTCTAAACTAAAAGTAAGACGGCTCTGGTTTCGGTTCACAACGAAATGATTATTTATTATAAATTTTTTTTTTTTTTGACATCCCATTTATTATTAATTTATATTAAAAATGTAAGATTCATTCCGATTTTATTGAGTTTAAAAGATTACGACGACTAATAAAATATCAGGTCAAGGTGGCATATGACAATTACTTGGAGGATATTCAAACAAATATTTCTCAAGACAAAACTAAGTTCTGGTCTTACATTCACTCTAGAAATAAATCATCACGAATTCCTGGAAACATGAGTTTTGAGGGAAGTGATTACAAAGATCCGCAAGCCATAGTGAATGCTTTTGCGGAATTTTTCAGTAGTGTTTATTTAGTTTCTGATGACGAAGGTGGTTGCAATTATCCAATAAACCCATATATGACATCAATTAATTTTCAATCGGTTACAGAGGATGAAATAAATGCTGCTATCAGAAAGTTAAAAGATAAGATGACATCAGGCCCTGACAAGATTCCCTCGTTTCTTATTAAAGAGTGCGCTGGTGCATTTGTCATACCTTTAACCAAGATTATAAACTTATCTATACAACAAATGAAGTATCCAGAATTATGGAAGGAAGCAAGGGTGTGTCCGATATTTAAGGCTGGGGTGAAGTCAGAAATAGAAAACTATAGAGCTGTCTCTATTTTATCTAATTTTTCAAAGGTTCTCGAAATCGTATTATATAATAGGATCTTATCTTCTGTTCAACTTTATATTTCATCTCATCAGCATGGTTTTGTTAATAAAAGATCAACTGTAACCAACTTGGTTTATTTTACCCAATATCTTTCTGAAGTTATTGACGATAATGGCCAAGTTGATGTTATATATACCGATTTTTCGAAGGCTTTTGACAGAATTGATCATGAAGTATTACTTAGCAAGCTTTCAACATTTGGTTTTACTGACAGTGCTCTTTTATTGTTAAAATCGTATCTTCATGGAAGGATGCAGTTTGTAGCATATAATGGTTATGTCTCAGAAAAATATCTTGCTGCGTCTGGTGTGCCTCAAGGTTCCAATCTCGGTCCATTGCTCTTTCTACTATTTATTAATGACCTTCTTGAAAATATTTCATGCGAAAGATTGGGCTCTGCTGACGATTTGAAAATATTTTCTACTATTAGGGAGCTGGATGATTGTAACCAACTTCAGCAGAATATAGAAATATTGGAAAATTGGTGCAACAGCAACAAATTACAACTTAACACAAAAAAAATGTAAAGTAGTCACTTTTTCTAGGAAATCAAGTTTATTTGTATTTAACTATAGTTGTCACGATAATAATAATAATAATAATGTGTACGAAAATTTTTGGGAGATACACCTGCATACCAAGTCACCTAGGGCTCGATAACACGGAAAGAGTCCCACCAGAGCTCAATCCTTTTGATACCGTAGGTATCTGGGATGAGTCAATTTTCCCCTTAGAGGGAGTGTGAGCCGTATGGCTAAATCTGGATAATACTTTATTCATCCTTACAGATTATTTACATAATATAGGACATGTCAAAGTAAAGAATATAGACATTTAAAAAATAGAAAAGTTAAAGACTACCTATACAATATAAACATACACACAAACATAGAAACAACATACTAAGACATAAATTCCGAGACACTATAAAAACATGACTCAATGAGATAAGTCTTCAATTTATTCTTAAATATTCTAACATCATCTGCCTCACTTTTTATTTTGGATGGGAGCTGATTAAAAAACCTTATGCCGCTATATTCAGGGCTTTTTTCAAACATGGAAGTGTAATGTTTAGGAGCCCTAAAGAAATCTTTTTGTCTAGTACGATAATTGTGTACATCTGAATTTGATGTCAATGAATTAATATTAGCTTTTGTGTACAGAATACATCTGTATATAAAAATTGAGGGAACAGTAAGTATTTGGTATTTTCTAAAATGGTCTCTACACGTATGTCCATATGGTAAATTAAAAATCAAGCGGATTATGCGTTTTTGGGCTATAAAAACTTTTGAGACATTTGTTGCACTGCCCCATAGAACAATATTGTATGACAAATGTGAATAGATGATAGCGTAATAAACATTAAGTATCTGTTCCGTTGTGAATAAGTATTTAAGTTGCAAAAGAGCATAGTATCCAGAATTAATTTTCCAACATACATGATTAATATGTGCCTCCCAGCTCATATTACTGTTAAGATGTAGTCCCAGAAACTTTGTAGTATCAGATAAAGTGATAAAATCGTTGTCGACTTTGATAGAGAAATTTTCCTTAATTGGAGTTTTTATATAAAATTGCATACATACTGTTTTACTCGAATTTACTATTAAGGAGTTTTTTTCGCACCAAGACGTAAACTCATGGGCTAAGGTATTGAGTTTTAACCTCAATTCCTCAGCATTTTCTGCAGATGTCGCTAAAGTCGTGTCATCAGCATATAAAAAAATATTTTCCGTACTCATATATTTGGGCATATCATTGATATAACAAAGAAATAACAAAGGACCCAGTATTGATCCTTGTGGAACGCCAAGATCAACGTCATACAAATCTGATTGATAATGTCCAATTTTGACATACATCTGTCGACATTCTAGATATGATTGTAACCACTTTAAAAAATTACCTCGAAATCCAAGGCCGTTTAGTTTACAAATTGCTACATTTAAATTTATAGAGTCAAAAGCTTTAGTTAAATCAAAAAAGAGGGCTCCAACAAACTTCTTCTGATCCAATGAATTATAAATGAATTTAAAAAATGTTGTTGATGCACTCTCAGTTGATTTACCCGGAAGAAAACCATTTTGATATGAACTTATTATGTTATATTTACTAAGAAATGACAACATCCTTTTATGAATGCATTTTTCAATAACCTTACACAAGACAGTTGGTACGGTAATTGGTCTATAATTTTCTAACATAGTTTTGTTTCCTTTTTTAAATATAGAATAGAATAGATAGAATATTAGAAAGGCAGAACACGGTTAAGGATTTGGGTGTAATTTTTGACACAAAACTCACTTTTGTGGAACATTGTGTGTTAAAGTTTCTGAAGCGTTGAAGGCTTATGGGTTTTTAATTCGCAATTGTAAGTCATTTAATAATATAAACTCATTAACATTGCTATATTATACTTATGTCCGCTCTAAACTTGAATATGCCAGTATTGTATGGAGTCCTTTCTATGATTGTCATAACATTGCAATTGAAAGCGTTCAGAGAAAATTTCTAAAATTTTTAATGTTTAAAGTAAATGGTCTTTATCCGGCTAGAGGTATAGATAATAATTACTTGTGTGATCGTTTTAGTATGTGTAGTTTAGAATTAAGAAGAAAAGTTGCATCTTTAATTTTTTTGTACAAACTTGTTAATAATGCAATTGATTGTATTTCAATATTACAAAACATTAATTTTAATATTCCAAGGTCAAATTTAAGAACAAATGTATTATTTAGGTGTACAAGAGCTCGTACAAATATTCTATGTAAGGCTCCTATTAATGTAATGTGTAGAAATTTTAATGTTATTGGTAAGCATTGTGACATTTTTTCATGTTCTCAAAGGAACTTTATAAAAGTAGCTATTGAGTGTCTGAAATAAGCACTAATTTTTTATTTTATTTTTTTTATTAATTTATTTTCTTTTTCGGTTTGAATTTATATTAATTTTAGTCTAACTTGTATTATTAATGTTATTTTTTTGGTACTACTGCTTAAATCTTACCTATAGGTGTTATAAATTATGTAATATTTTCTTCCACCTACCTCTACCGAAAGTAAACTTTTCCGGACCTGATTGTAGGGAGCAAAGTTGTACTTTTCCTCCCTAGGGAGGAAAATATTTTTCCTCCCTAGGGAGGAAAAGTAAAAGTGACGTCATGGTATTTCATTCATGAAATATAACTTATTGACGCCCTGTACAATATCTATTTCCTATTACGTAAGTATCTATACATTTTAACGTTTATTTAAAAACACTCTGTATTTTGCAGAATGGTAAAAAACAGTAAATTGTTATTCTGATTTAACAATGTTTACATTAATAATTTGACTTATATTTGACAGTTGACAGTTATATTGTACCTACTTGTTAATTTTAGTTCTAATAAATTTTGTTGGTTAGTTACATAAATAAATTAAGTAAAAATGAAAAAATGATTTGTTATTTGAGGAAGGTGGAAAAACCATATGTATAACATGGGAGTAAAGTGCCTTTTCCTCCCTTGAATGATTACTGCCCTCCGCTACGCGTCGGGCAGTAAACTTCATTCTCGGGAGGAAAAGTAGCACTTTCCTCCCTTGTTATACAAATAGCTATATCATTGTCCTGTAAATGGGAAACTGTTGGGCAATAAAGCTATTATTATTATTATTATTATTTATTGACAATCTGTAATAATGATTACAATAAGTAAATTGTTTAACAATTAAAAGAGACTTGCAGGAGACTGTCCAGTGACAATAACCTATAAAATCATAATTTTAGTATGTACTTAACAAAATTATTTGTGACTAATAAATAAAACTCTATAATAAATAAAATATTTTTGAAAATTTAAAATTTAAAATCTTGTTCGTAGATCGCTTGGAGTGTGGCGCTTTAGCCTTCTGTTTGCCTGGGGTCTCATTAGGTTCTTCGCTAGCCTGTTGGGGTGGTTTTGTAGTCGGATGTCGTATTTTTGGGCGTAACTGGCAATTTCTTCTTTGACAGTCTTCATTTGGAGATCACGATTGATGTGTTCATTGGGCATGTATCACGGTGCATTTGTGATAATGCGCAAGGTTTTCGATTGGAATCTCTCCAGGATGTCGATATTGGATCTCGACGCAGATCCCCACAGTTGGATACCATAGCTCCATATTGGCTTAATCACTGCCTTGTATACTAAAATTTTATTGTACAAACTCAGTTGGGACCTTTTTCCTATCAGCCAGTACATTTTATTGAGTTTCAGACCCAACTGTTTTCTTTTCGTGAATATGTGTTTCTTCCACGTTAATCTGCGGTCCAAGTGCATACCTAGGTATTTTACGTCATGCTTTTGTTGTAGTACTTGATTATTTATTGAGACGGTTGGGCACGTATCTTTTCGATTAGTGAACGTTATATGTACTGACTTGCTTTCGTTTACTTTAATTCGCCATGTTTGTAACCAGATATTTATACTGTCGAGATTTGTCTGGAGCAGTTGCGAGGCGATGTACGGGTTTGAGTGAGCTGCAATGATTGCTGTGTCATCTGCATATGTGGATGTGATGATGTTTTGGCTTGTAGGAAGATCTGCTGTGTAGAGTAGGTAGAGAACTGGTCCAAGGACACTACCCTGAGGTACTCCAGCGTTGATTGGATATAAGTTAGTGCACTGATCTTTAACTTTTACAAGGAAATGGCGGTCGGAGAGATAGGACTTGAGGATTAGAAGGTTTAGATTATAAAATAACGAATATAAATTAAGTATTTTTAATTAAAATAAAGTTGATAAGTAAGTAAAAATAATACACAACACTTACCTTATACTTTTCAAAAATTTATAATTCGACGTTTTTAAATCATTCAAAAAGCTCGTGCACATATCTTTGTATTCTTCGGAAAGATCATTTATTTTTTTCTCCATCGGTAACAGCCGGTTTTTTATCGTTTGGACAAAGCCACGAATCTCAACAGAGGAGTTCATATTTCCAAGTTCGTTTGCTATCTTATAGCATTCTGCTTCGTATTCTTCACAACAACGGTTGCAACCTTCGTCATATTTAGTTTTGTGGGCTCTTAGTTCTTTCCTACTCTTTTCAACCACCTAAAAAAAATACGAACCTGTAAATGCGAACCTGCTAATAGAAAATGAAGAAATAGTAAAGAATCGTAGAAATACCAGCACATGACTGCAACATCATTTTATACAGGGTGAGTCATGAGGAACTGTACATACTCCTACCTCGTGTAGAGGCTCCTATGGGAAGTAACAAATGACCATTAAAAAGTGTCTGCTCCCATTGTTTAATAATATACAGGGCAAGTTTCGCATATTGACAGAAATTTGTATTCGTCATAATTTTTTAACGGTCAGATCGATGTGTCTCTTATTTTGGTCAATCATTACACTATTACCACCTAATCAACTGATTTATTCAAACTAGAAAAAAATCAGGTCCGGCTTTAAAAAATTAGTTCGTTTGAGTCTTAGAAAAAATTTCACCCTGTATACGCTTTTTGAAAACTCTAATATGAATTTTACAAATTAGACAAATACGCAATTAAAATGGCATATTTATTTTTTTCCCCACACGATTACTTATTTTTTTATAAAAAAATCAAATTTGACTATGAATTAAAAGTTTGGTAAAGTGAACCATAAATTTAAAAAAATTAACTTTTATTACAAAAATTAATTTTTTTAAAACAAATATTTAATTTATGTTACCATCCAATCAACTGATTTATTCAAACTAGACAAAAATCAGGTCCGGCTTTAAAAAATTAGTTCGTTTGGGTCTTAGAAAAAATTTCACCTTGTATACGCTTTTTGAAAACTTTAATATGTATTTTACAAATTAGACAAATAGGCAATTAAAATGGCATATTTATTTTTCCCTTAGCATCCCCACACGATTACTTTATTTTTTATTAAAAGATCAAATTTGTCAAAATCGCAATTTTACCATAAAAATAAACAAAAATTAAACGTTTTTCTTAAAATTAAAAGTTTTAATATTTTTTTTTCTATAGCACGTCTAGATCTAAAACTCCCCCTACCACTTCACTTTGGACTCTATAGTTTAACACATAGACGTGATCAAATAGATAAATTTTAAATTTGTTCACCTAATTTTTGCGATTTAACTTTGCAATTATCGAATCTGCACCTTTTATTTTTAAAAATTCATACAACAGTCTACAACAATTTTCATAGTCTTCACAATGATCAGAGATTTGTGCTGTAAAAATTTCAGAAAAAAAATATTAAAATGAAACAGTGTTGTAGCGAGTTAAACCGTGATTTCATTTTTTTTCATTTTTAGGTTAAAATTCCGATTTTGACAAATTTAATTTTTTAATAAAAAATTAAGTAATCGTGTGGGGGAAAAATAAATATGTCATTTTAATTGCCTATTTGTCTAATTTGTAAAATTCTTATTAGAGTTTTCAAAAAGCGTATACAGGGTAAAATTTTTTCTAAAACCAAAACGAACTAATTTTTTAAATCCGGCAATCCGGGCCTGATTTTTTTCTAGTTTGAATAAATCAGTTGATTGGGTGGTAACATAAATTAAATATTTGTTCAAAAAAAAATTAATTTTTGTAATAAAAGTTATTTTTTTTAAATCTATGGTTCACTTTATACCAAACTCTTAATTATTCATAGTCAAATTTATTTTTTTTATAAAAAATTAAGCAATCGTGTGGGGAAAAAAATAAATATGCCATTTTAATTGCCTACTTGTCTAATTTGTAAAATTCATATTAGAGTTTTCAAAAAGCGCATACAGGGTGAAATTTTTTCTAAGACCCAAATGAACTAATTCTTTAACGCCGGACCTGATTTTTTTTCCAGTTTGAACAAATCAGTTGATTGGGTGGTAACATAAATTAAATATTTGTTTAAAAAAAAAATAATTTTTGTAATAAAAGTTAATTTTTTTAAATCTGTGGTTCACTTTACCAAACTTTTAATTCATAGTCAAATTTGATTTTTTTATAAAAAAATAAGTAATCGTGTGGGGAAAAAAATAAATATGCCATTTTAATTGCCTATTTTTCTAATTTGTAACATTCATATTAAAGTTTTCAACAAGCTTGTACAGGGTGAAATTTTTTCTAAGACCCAAACGAACTAATTTTTTAAAGCCGGACCTGATTTTTTTTCTAGTTTTAATAAATCAGTTGATTGGGTGGTAATAGTGTAACGATTGACCAAAATAAGAGACACATCGATCTGACCGTTAAAAAATTATGACGAATACAAATTTCTGTCAAAATGCGAAACTCGCCCTGTATATTATTAAACAATGGAAGCAGACACTTTTTAATGGTCATTTGTTATTCCTCATAGGAGCCTCTATACGAGGTAGGAGGATGTACAGTTCCTCATGACTCACCCTGTATAGTATACAGTGATGCGCGCGCTAATAACCAGACAACGTAATGAGAGGCAAATATAATACGAGTGATTATTAGAGTTTATAAAGTAAAATGAACATCAAAAAAGTGTGTTCCCGAGGCAAAAAATGTTATATTATAATATTTATGTAAGTTATGATTCTTCTTTGTTTTTTTTGGATTTTTTGTCAGTCTTTATATATTTTTCCTTTTTTTTAAGTTTTTCTAAAACCTAAGTTAACCATGGTTTTGAAACTATTTTCTCGTGCTATGTTTCTCTTCTTCTTCTTCAACCATTTTACATCCACTCCAATCTTACAATTATGATTACTTCCATCTTGTTCTATCTTCCGCCAATCTAATCCACGATTTGACTGTCATTGCTCTTATGTCTCTTTTTTTCTTTTTCTTCTTCTTCTTCTTCTTCTTCTTCTTCTTTTTGTATAGACATGGCTCTGTCTGTTTATTCAATGTGCCTCCAATAAGTTGCCGTTCCATCATTTTCGTGGTCTTCCCATCGTTCCCATGATCGTCTTGCTATTGGGGAACCGTTTTTTACTCCTCTCTTATCCTATTGCCAGCTTCAATTTTGTCAGTTAGTTCTTCTTCTACTTTTACTTTTATTGTGTTGTTCTGGTAGATATTTTTGATCGTTTGAGTTATTCCTATAGTCCAAGTAATGAAGCTTGAAATAGGACAAAACCTCGCAATTTTTACAGAATGGATCGATTTGCTTGAAAATTTGGGAATAAGTAGTGGATAGTCCAAGGATCAAAATCTATATGATGCCGAAAGGCGCTTTTACCATGGGGGTGGAAATTTTTTATTATATTTTGACCGCAAAAGTTGGTAAAAACGTTCATTCTAAGCAAAAAATATTCTATACATTTTTTTGATAAAATTAATAGTTTTCGATTTATTCGCTATCGAAAGTGTTAGTATTATATCGAAAAATCAATGTTTTAATCAGTTTTCTGCTAATAACTCCAAAAGTTTTCGTTTTATCAAAACAACCTTACTTAACAAAAATGTACTATTTGAAAAAATAAACAAAACCGTGTTTTTAATTTTCTTTAAGACCAACAGTAATCAAGATATACTTTATTATATATGTTAACTCTCCTTTGTCAAATGCTAAATATTGCAGTTTCAAAGTCAAAAGACGGGAAAAATATGCATTTTTCGAGAATAACTTGTTAAAACTAATTTAAATAATTTAAAAATATCTATCTCTAGAAATAAAAAAGAAGTCTCTAGCTCAAAAATTAAGTGACTTATAATGAAAAGAATGTCAGTCCATATTTTTTTCAGCGCAAAAGTGGTCGGAAGCAACCCCGTAATCACCAACCTAATTAAAATTAGTGATTGACCTTATTTGGTCTTATTTATTTATGTATTATTAATAGGTTCGAGAAGTTTGACCGACTTAGAATGATTCGTTTAAAAAAAAATGAAGTTAACAGCGATTAACGAATTTTTTATTAGTTTGGAAAAAATGGCTTTTTCTTCTGAATAGAAAGATTAGCATCAGAGATGTGAAAAAATGTTTAAATATTAAATTGTAGCTAATTTAATTCCCAAGAAAGTATGAAAAAAATTTTTCTATGACAAAAATTAAGTGAGCTATTGACAATTAAAACTTGTAATAGCATGCAAAAACCACCTTTACCAACCCTTTCAAAGTCACCTCTTTTTGTGACTAAGGATTTTAATAAAATTTAATATTAACATGCTTGTAGATCTTGTAAAAACCTACAAAATTCTTTTACACCAAACTTTCTAAGATACAAAATAAAAAAGTTACGGTTAAAAAATCAATATATTTTTTTGAGAAAAAAAAAAGGAGAAATCCAATTGTAAGCTTAATAATGTAAGTTAGCGGTGTTTTAGTCATTGGCCTTATTTATTCTTCTTTATTTGTGTATTACTAATAGATTCTAGAAGTTTGACTGGCTTAAAATGATTAGTTTTAAAAAAACTGAAGTTAAAAGCGAATAAAGGAAAAATAGGAAACACACGAACAAAAGAGAAAGGAAGAGAAATATTACTAAACCAAACATATACATCTAGTATTCTCTAATATACTTACATTTTTTTGGCACGTAAGGTGTTTTTCGTGAACTTGTAACCCTCTTAGTCGTTTTTCGTAGATGGAATACTTAATGTGCAAATATCTGGGGCGATGGAAAGCTATCTTTGTGTCGTATCTCTCCTTTATTTTTTGTTTTTGTATCTCTATCCACTCTTCAGTACGTTTTTCTATTTCCTGCCGTCCAGTAGTGAAGTATTGGTCGATAGCTTCCCACAAACTAAAATGTAAAGAGATACACAATGAAAAATAAGAAAATCTATACATTGTTGTTGAAGGAGATGTATATTAAAACCATACAAAAGTTCAACAAACTCAAGATAGAACACCTGATGCTGCCATAAAAGATAGAAACACACAGGGCAGGAAAGCCATATCCATAATGAACGGCATTATGTGGGACCAAACAATCAGTGGCGTAGCTAGCATGGGTGACACCCGGGGCGGTAATGGATGGTGTCACCCCAAATTAAAAATAAAGATTGTTAAAATCTACGAAAATCCGATAAACGTATGTTTTGAATAATGAAAAAATTAAGAATTATAGTTAATGAAATTGTAGTAAAGAGTCTTGGCAAATGTTTCTGTCTGGTATCCGAGGCTTGGTAATCGGTTCTATATGAGCATTGGCTATAACGATAACGAGGATAACCTACAACGAATGGCACAAACTTTCAATACAGTGGCGAAGAACTACAACATGAAAATATCGACAGCTAAGACAAACTCCCTGGTAGTGTCAAGGGAATCCATAAGATGCAAATTAGTAATTAACAACGAACTAATTGAACAAGTCTCGAGATTCCAATATCTGGGAGTCGAAATATGTAGTTATGGAGATGTTAAAGAGAGCGTCCGAAAGCAAGCAAATAAAGCCAATTACGTGTCAGGATGTTTAAGGGATGTCATCTGGAGAAACAAAGATATTAGGCTGGAAGGGAAAGTACGCATACCTACATATGCAAATCATGTGTAAGACCGACCATGACGTACGCGATAGAAACAAGATGTGACACAGCAGAAACCAAGAGGATACTGAGAACATCAGAAATGAGAACGTTGAGGTCAATAACTGGGAAAACACTGAGAGACATAATACCGAACGACAGAATAAGAGATCTCTGTAACATACAAGATATATTATGTAGTACGGTGGGGAAGACATTCAAATATTTTATTTTTCCAACGTTACTAGCGGCAAAATCTGAAATAACATTTTCTATAAATATTATTTATGTTTTGTGTTGCTTCATGTTCCATAGTAAGTTAATAAACCGAGGTTATTTAGCCTTGTTTGCGCCATTGTTGCTCGCTTCTTGATTAATTTTAGCTTACTAAAACTTCTCTAATATGAAGCAACCGATACACAAATGGTCATAAACAATTTTAATGCGACCACTAATTTTGAGAGGGATTCCATGAAATCCCATTCCACAATGAATTTTATAGTCTACAGCTAACCATTTAGAGACTATAATATTGGCCGCTTGTCTTCTGAGCCTTGGTATTTATAGCAGGAGGTCTGCATCTGATACTTCTTCATGGTAAAAGTTACAAAATGTTGAAATAGCTAAATTCAACTGTTCGTGAAAAGTAAAGCAAGACACAAGATCAAAGTCCATGAATGGACATTGAACATTGAATAGGTCAAAACATTTTAGCATATCCTTTTGAAGTTAGGCTTGAAATGTGAGTCATGTATCGGTAGTTAACTCACCATCCATTCCTTGTTTACGTCGAATTAGTTTTTCGTGGGAATGTCGTCGTCCTCATATGTTTTCGTGGCAAAATCTATTGCTTTATTAAGACGAAGTGCCCCTATTCTGGTCGCTGATTGATCAAAGGTTATGTCTTTACTTTGCAATTCAATCTGACAAAAATGTATTTCTCTTAGTACATTATTCCAAAAGAAATGATGACATAATTTCTCATTTGAAGCAACAACACAATCAAAATATTCTATCAGTACTTTAACTGCAGCATAGTGAGCACTCCAACGCGTTGTGGAAAGTTGTTTAACAGATTCGTTGCTGTGTTTAATTCCCAGGAGCTAGTGGAAAGCAGAAAAAAAAATTAAAAATTGCCTCTACGGT
Source organism: Diabrotica virgifera virgifera (assembly GCF_917563875.1). Classification (NCBI taxonomy): domain Eukaryota; kingdom Metazoa; phylum Arthropoda; class Insecta; order Coleoptera; family Chrysomelidae; genus Diabrotica; species Diabrotica virgifera. The sequence goes on from NC_065443.1 coordinate 308,677,117, forward strand.
TCCGAAAAATGTTACCCTAGATGAATTTTGTGCAAAAGAGTGTTGGCAACATAAATTAATTAAATGATCAATACATCCAACGAAAATGGCGTTTTTGTTTTTTGCTTTAATAATAGTTTGTAGTCCCCCATGTACCTACGCCGCTCATAACAGCTGCATTATCGTATCTCTGTGAATGGCACTTGATAATATCTAAACCATCAATTTCAAGCTTCTTGAGAATTTCGTTACTTAGATCAACTGCTTTTTCCTTTTAACGTAAAAAATCCAAGAAATACCTATTTGACCTCGACATCGTGTGTTCATAAAATAATATCCAATTGTGTTTTGATTGTAAAGTGAGTAAAGTTACAAATTAACGATTCGTTCTTTTGTGATCGGGTCTCTTGGGTGTCACCCCCGAAAGGGTGACACCCGGGGCGGACCGCCCCCTCCGCCCCACCCTAGCTACGCCACTGCAAACAATATCTAAAACAAACAAACAGCTCATATACAATACCAGAGGCGTGTGGTCCATGGAAGCGGGGGAAGCGCCGCTTCCCTATTTATACGTCGATATAAGAAAATATATTATTAATTAATATTAAATAATAAAAATTTTTCCCTAATCCTAGTAATCTACATATTACCTAGGCAATAGGCATTGAAAAATATTAAAAATGAATCGCGTACGAACGAACTCAATATGCACACAATTCAACTATTTGGTCCACTCCTGACAGAAGCGCATCTCAAAATCGCCGCTTGTCGTACAGTTGTCCCGTTTAAAAAGTGGTCAGAGTTCAATGACCGCACCCACTAGTCGCGCGAATTTTGGTACCATGGAAGCGCTTATCCTATCGCCTTCGCGAAAGTGAGATGCTCCGACTGTTACTGCTGCTAAGGGGTGCTTAGCTTAGGTATTAGATATTAGATATTAGTATTACATACATTCGCTTAAAGAATATTTAGATTTAAATTTTTTGCAGAGATTTTTCCTTTTACTGATCTTATATTTGACATTTTACAGAAATCAAATGGTATTGCATTTTGTATAAGACAAATTGATGACTTTATTAATACGATAATTAAAAAAAATGAGAGCAGTTTAAAAATATTTGGGATAAAACTAAACATGGGGTTTGAACATGAAAGAAAAATAATGAAGATTAATAATTTCGGAGATAGAGAGACATAGAAAACATAGGAAACAAAGAGACCTTTTAATAATATTCTACAACAAATGAATTCTAGCTTTCAAAATTTTAACGATTTAAAATTTGTAGAATTATATAAATATATAATCTTAATATTTCTAATTATAATTCATCAAAATTTCCCACAGAGGAATTTATTTCATTACGATTAAATAATGAAAATTTTTTGATATCCCAGCTTTGCATTCTCAGTTAAGTGTCATTTATGAAACAACTGACATTAATGATAAAGAAATACCCAGAAATCTGGGATTTCTTTATAACTACTGGTTTAAACAAGTCACTGTGTGAAGTGGTCAAGTTGTGTGAATTAATACTACCAACTATCCCAGCCACAAGTGTATCAGTTGAACGAAGTTTTGCAGTATTAAGGTGCATTAAGAGTTTCAAATTAAGAGTTTAAAAGAAATTCAACAAGCGAAGACAGACATTGAAAGTTAGCCTCGAGACCTCGAGTATAAATAAGTGTCATTTTAGTGAAAGTTGTGTGTTGTGGAAAATGCCTCGGAGTATAAAATTTTTTTTAAATAGGATTCTTCTTTAGAAAACCTAACCCGGCGCGAGGACTCAAGGCCCGAGCTAGCAATACAGATCAATGATAGGTCACTAGTCACTAGAAATAGCGGGAATAGAGTGCCTCACGCATTCACGCGTCACGGATTTAGTGTGTGAGTCCTTGTACGCAGGACGTCTCACATAATTAAGTACTTTGCTGATAGAGAGCCCCTGCGCATCAGAGTGTTATCAGGTGGGAAGTGGCTCGACCCTCGACCCTTAAGAAAATATTTTTATATCCTTATTGAATCGCTTCCCGTTTCAAAAAAGTCACCGCACGCCACTGTACAATACCATACTTAAAATTGTAATCACATATGGCAGTGAAGTTGAGCCACTAAAAAAAAGAACAGAGAAAATGTTACTAGGAACAGAAACGGTCTATCTGGAGAAGAGCAGCAGGCAAATCAAGATGAGATCGGATACCAAATGAGAGAATACGAGAAATAGTGGGAGTCACACATACAATAATTGATGACATAAAAACAAAACAACATAGAGAGAAGTGAAAAAGAACTAGAGGAAAGAGAAATCCGCCCAACAATGGTTATACAGAGAAGGATGGCGGTTAGGAGTCAGGACGCGTCGGACTACGCTGTAAACCGATAGCAGTAGTAATGAGTTCGACATGGAATGGAGCAGAAATCAGTTTAAGGGATGTAGCACCGTATGTGTAGTATAGGTAATGTAGATAATGATAAAGGAGAAGCTTTAGCTGCGCCAGTTACCCAAACATCCAGTTTTTAACAGCAGCAACTTGAAATACACAGTATAGAATCTGAATTGGCAGGATAGGTTCTTCGATTTCGTAAAAAGTTATTTGACTGGCCCGTCTCCTCTGTATTTTAGGGTCCATCTCAAAATCCGGAGGATGTACGTCAAGAAATCTTTTAACTTCAGCCATTAGAACTTCTATGCCTACATTCATCATATTTTTATATTTGTTAACGACTTCCATTTCGTTAATACTTTGGGTTTTGTAACTAAAAAGTTTTATTAAAAAGGTACATTTAAAACAAAAGTTGTATGAAAACACTCTGAATAGATTATAATCTAATTATTGATAAATAATGGTATGCTTACAGTGATTTAAGGCAAGGTACATCATATCGTAGAAGATTTGCTATAACTCTTGTAAATATTTTTTGGTTTCGATATATATCCAATATAAATCTTCTTCTTCTTTAGGTGCTGTGTCCGTATTCAGATGTTGGCTGAAATCATGTTTACGCGTTCTTGAAATCTTTCTCTACGGGCTGCTGCGCGAAATAATTCTTCTATCGTGGAACCACACCATTGTCTAATATTACGCAACCATGAAAGTTTCTTTCGACCAATCCATCTCTTTCCCTTCACTTTTCCTTGTATTATAAGGCGAATTAGATGGTGTTTAGGTCCTCTAATTATATGGCCGAAGTATTCTGTTTTTCTTTTCTTTGTGTTGTTTATGAGCAGACATTCTGAATTCATCATTTGAAGAACATTGCAAGTGTGCAAAATCCACGATATCTTTTGGATTCGTCGTTTTGATGTCGTATTCTAGCAAAAGCCTTTTGATAATCTATAAAGCAGACACAGAGATGCTGATTCATATCTAGTCGTCTTTGCGCGAGAACGTTAAAAGCGAACACAGGCTCTCTCGTTCCTTCTTCTTCTTCTTGTAGTACCGTCTCCTATTGGAGGTTGGCTACCATCACAGCAATCTTAACTTTGTTGGCTGCAGCTCTGAACAACTGTATTGAACTGCACCCATACCACTCCCTTAAATTTCGCAACCAGGAAATCCTCCTACGTCCCACATTTCTCTTTCCCGAGATTTTTCCTTGGATTATGAGTCTTAGCAGAGAGTACTTTTCTCCTCTCATTATGTGGCCTAGATATTCCAGTTTTTTCGTTTGTATGGTTTTTATGACTTCGCACTCCTACCCCCTCTTCAGCAAAACATCTTGATTTGTTACTCTTTCTGTCCATGGTACTTTCTACATTCTCCTGTAACACCACATCTCGAATGCCTCAATGTTTTTGATGTTTATGATGCTTAACGTTCTTGTTCTTAAGTTTATATTTATGTCCCGGCTGCATAGGAACTTTTTCATTTTAACAAACGACTGTCTCGCTATCTCTATTCGCCTCTTGATTTCTCTTGTCTGGTCATTAGTATCAGTGAAGCAAACCCCTAAATATTTGTAGGACGTAACTCTTTCAACTAGCTGATTATTTATGGTTAAATTTACATTGGTGTATAGCTCCTTCGTTACAATCATGAATTTAGTCCTTTTGATGTTCAGTTTTAGATCATACTTATTGGTATGAGTGTTTATGTTTTCCATCAAATACTGTAAATTTGCTAGGTTAACTAGCTAGGTTAATTTGCTAGTTAACTATTTGCTAGACTCGTTCCTAGTCCACGTCTAAATCCAAACTGAGTGACATCTATATCTTCTTCTATTTTTTTTATATAGTCTTCCATGCATTATTTTGAGGAATATTTTAAGTGTGTGGCTTATCAAAGAAATTGTTTTGAACTAGGAGCATTCTGTCGCATGTAGTGACTTTGTTAGTGCAAATGCGGACAGCAACCAATCCTGGGGTACTAGGTACTCATATTGTACAAACCGTGTTAAATAAATTTAAAAGTGTATGCAGTGTTTCTTCGTCAATGCTTTTAATTAGCTCAGTGGCTATCTGGTCCGGGCCCACTTCCTTTGCTGTTTTTGCATTTCTAATTGCCTGTTCTAATTCGCACGTTATTAGTTCCGGTCTTGTTTGATCCTGTGGTTCCTCTTGTATCACTATATCATTGTGGAAGAGCTTCATTATGTATTTCTGCTAAAATCTTAGTTTATCTTTGATGTCTGCAATGAGTTCACCATTACTATCTCTGAATTTCCCATAGTGTGCTCGCTTTTTGGTATTCGCTAGCTCTTTTATTTTTTATGAATATAAAAGCTGTCGTATTTTCTACCATACTCTTCTATTTCTATGCATGGATCTGTTAACCACTTTTCCTTGGCCTTTTTTATCTCTACTACTATCAATAAAAGACAAATAGATAAAATAGGCAAAATTCTATAATATAGATCTATAGGAAGTTAAGATGAATATAACATTACACATTAGGGGGCAAATTTGTGATTGAACAATTAGTTCATATAAGTTAATTATAATTTATACCTACGACAACTCCATTTTATCTATGTATGTTATAAATATTATTCAGATTTATACTTACGACAACTCCATTTTATCTAGTATGTTATAAATATTATTCAAAGCATTGGATAAATCTTTCTCGTTACTTCCCTCCATAAGTTTTTCAATTTCTATGTTCAAACTAGCTTCGTACGTCTAAAAACATGTCTTCGTATTAGATTGCTCATAACTAGAGAGCGGAATATATGCAACACAACCAGTGGCGTCTCGTGATTTTTACAATAGGGGAGGCTATACCTAACTGTAAAATATCTAGACAAATTTGCACTAGCAAAAAAATGCGCCAAAAAATGTAATTTAAGGCCCCATCTTTTGACCATTTTTTATTTACATTTCATAATATCATCCTAATTCATAATTTCAAGATATCATCATTTTAAGAATAGTTAGTCTAATAGTAAAAGTTTAATACCAAAGTTTGTGTCGTTTATTTGTTAACAATTCCATCTATTTGTAAATAGATACCTATGCATATCAAAATAAATACAGATTTGAAGTTTTGCAGTCCATACATAATAAGCTTCAAATTTTTTAAGATACTCAACTGAATTTTTTAATTCTAAACGCGGCCTACTGCGAATTCAAAAACACGATAAATTACCGATATTTTGCTTTGAGTTAGAGATATCGGAAAAAGTTATTTGAGCAAGTTGTTCCAAATATTATTATAACCCCACATACCAAATTTCATAACAAAATTCGCACTTTTAGATTTTTCATTATTTTTAGTCAGGACCCTAAAATTCGTTGTCCCGAGACGCACCCAACCACCCAACGGAGCTGAGAAGCTACTCTGCCTCCCTTGGTATATCTCCGGGCAGCGTGTGATGGCGCCGTAGATGCCACTGTTAGGAGACCGGGTCTCCTTAAACGCCTGCTGCGCTGCACGGAGCATTAGCAACGGAGAATGCTGGGCTTCTCGGCTCCGTTCGTGCATCTCGGGATAACCCAGGGTCCTGCCTACAATAATATGTAATAAAACTGAGACGCGATCATGCGTTCTAATGCTAATGCTCCGTACGTATGGATAATTAGTGATAATATGGAATTTACACGTTGTATAATAGTGAGAGTAATTGTTGTTTTCGCGATTCATGATAAACAAAACAGTATAGAGTGTGTAAAAAATTTATGGGGAGGCTGAGCCTCCCTTGCCTCCTCTGACGAGCCGCCACTGAACACAACATTACCAAAATATGCGCATATATATGCATTACTTTTACTACAAATATGCAGGTATTTTTTCTAAATTTGTCTAAATATGCAAATGCATATTAAAAATGCTCAAAAATAAAACAATATATTAAGTCGTAAGATCTTCAGAAAAGTTGCCTTCAAAAATACGTACAACTTTCCTCAAACAATCGAAGCCCTCATTTTTTTCTAAAACATTTTTTAATTTATTTCTAATTGTAATCCATGTATTTCCGGGAATTTTTTGACAATGAGCAGAAAAAGTGTTAACAAGATTAACCGAATCACTTAATTGTAAATTCCTTTGTTCTAATGACTTTATTAGATCTGGTAAAAAACTAAAATTAACTTTTATGAACATAAGTTCTTTAGCAATTTGTACGTTACTTAAAGAACAAAGTACGTTACTTAAGCTGAAGAACAAAAGCGGAATTGTCTACAATTTGATGGATTTTTGTATTTTGATGCTTCTCTCTATGTCCGTCTTTATAGAAGTAAAAGCGAATTTGTCGAATAAAAACACTCTTTCCAAAAAAATTTCTTTTGTGGGACATGATGCTTTTGTTTGTCAGTTCCTCATTTAAAAAATGAAATGTGAAAATGAATGTAACTTACGATTTTGGAACAGGCCTTGCAAAATACTTTGTCTCCACTTAGCTTTAACTCGGGAAAACACTTTATCCAAGCACTTTTTTGAATGGTAGACATATTTAAATTTAATATATACCAATCACTTCAAAAACACTAAATACGATACAACGTTTACTTTAAACAAATGTTGGCCGGAAACTGACAAAATAATTATTAGACCCTTAAAAGCAGGTAGATACCTACGACTTGCTACGCTAATAAAATAATATTTTTCTGGGAACACCCATAATTGTTAAATTCAGGTAGTAATGGGAAAGTCCAGATAAGCGATAGATAGATAAATAGCGAGCTCGTTCATATCGAAGTTATAAAATTCCAACTAAGAGAGGAAAATTTTAAACTTTTATATAATTTATTTTTAAAATATGCAAAATAAATCGTGTTTAGCTTAAATATGCAATGTTGTGTTTGTTGTCTGAAAATATGCAATATATGCATCTATATGCACTTTGCATATATTCCGCTCTCTACTCATAACGCACTACGACTTTAATAGTGCCATAACTCCAAAAAAATATAAATTTTGTTTTTTGACCCAGCACGTTCCTTTAGGCGTTGACTTCATAGCCCGATCAGGGAACGCAAAATTTTACGAAAACCTCCAAAAAAATAAAGGAGGGATGAAAATTTGGGAATAGGTAGTTGAAATTGTCTACACACACCGGCAAAATTAGCCGAACACTTCAAAAATGGGACATGTTTGATGCCTTGAATTTTCTAAACCACTGGTCCGATTTGAGTGATTCTTTTAGTATGTTATAGCCTTATTATTTAAGAATATCGTTGTAATAATATTGTTGCTAGACAGGTGAATATCATTTTATACCGGGTGTACCAATCATACTGTGTTTTTTTTCTTAAAGTTTGGAACACCTTTGGAGTATTCTAGCATATGTAAAACATTGAAATTAATACTCGATTGTAGACTTAGGCTTTCTTAACATTTTCCTTTTTGATTCATTTACTTATGTGAGATAATAAAAAAGTTATGTGCGTTAACAACTATCCATCTTTTTCATCAATAAATCCTCATAGTAGGGGAGGAAATTATACTAAATTTGCAGTTATTCGAGCGTTATGGGGACCTATTGGATTGCGAAGAGTATGTGCTAAAATCAGAAAAAGGTTAAGTTAAGTTTTCCATAAAGTGGGGGACTTTTCATTTTTTTTTAAATTTAATTTTCCATTTGAAACAATCATTTTTCTCCGATTATAGCGCTATCTATCCATAATTCGAAAAAATGTGTCGAATAAAAGTTGCTTATTTTAACGTAAATAATCCAAATCTGCAATAAAAATTGGAGGCTCCTATTTAAGATTTAAAATGAAATCCCCCACCCCACCTCCGTGGGGGCTCGTGACACCCCACGGAGAGGGGTGGGGGTAAATTAAAAATTTTAAATACGAACCCACGATATTTCGCGAAATGAACATCATATCGTAAAACTGCAAAATACACCTATTCATTATTTTTCAAAAATCTATCGAATGGCATCAAACACGACCCCCACGGAGGTGGGGTGGGGGGTTACTTTAAAATCTTAAATAGGAGCCCCCAATTTTTATTGTAGATTTGGATCCTTGTCGTAAAAATAAGCAACTTTTATTCGCAACATTTTTTCCAATTATGGATAGATGGCGCTATAATCGGAAAAAACGATTGGTGGAAATGGAAAACTAAATTAAAAAATGGAGAGTCCCACACTTTATGGAAAACTTACTTAACTTTTTTTGGTTTTAGCACCCACTCTTCACAATCCAATAGGTCCCCATAACGCTCGAGTAACTGCAAATTTAGCATACTTTCCTCCCCTACTATGAGGATTTATTGATAAAAAACATAGCTAGTTGTTAAAGCACATAACTTTTTTATTTTCCAACTTAAGCAAATGAATCCAAAAAGAAAATGTTAACAAAGCCTAAGTCTACAATCGAGTTTTAATTTTAATATTTTATATATGCTAGAATATTCCACAGGGTGTTCCGAACTTTAAGAAAAAAACACAGTATGATTGTAACACCCGGTATAAAATAACATTTACCTATCTAGTAACAATATTATTACACCGATATTCTTAACTAATAAGGCTATAACACACTAAAAGAATCACTCAAATTGGACAACAGGTTTAGGAAATTTGCGACATCAAACATGTCCCATTTTTAAGGTGTTCGGTCAATTTTGCCGGTGTGTGTATTATTATATAAGAAAAAGTTTACAATTCTACATCCCCTCCATTTTACAAAAATTGGAATACACGGGGTGAAAAATTTTTTCTCGGGTGTGAAAAAATATACGTTCAAAATAAGTCCGGAATTGGATAAAATGACTAATTCTAAGTAACTTTTGTTCTATAGAGTTTTTTTACTAAGTCAATACTTTTCGAGTTATTTGCGAGTGAATGTGTTCATTTTCAACCAACACAAAAATGTTTTTGGACGGTTTTCGGAGATAACTGAAAAAGTAAGTATTTTAGCGAGAAAAATATTCTTAGTAAAAATATAGCTTATAAAAAATTGAAAAAAATGGTGTGTGAGTGAGGTCTGCAGACCCAGTAGAAGCAGAGTTGTAGCTAATGAAATGTAGACTCTTCTTCGTCAAATTCCAAATCGAATATTTCAATGTGAAATAAAAAACGGAGCACTTTTCGGGGAAAATTCATTACAGCCTTTTAAAGTGTTAAAAAAAGGTTTATTTTTGTTTTTTAAAAAAACTTCTAACATTAAAAGTAAGTGAGTTACGCTCAAAATATTGTTGGTCGCTTTTATTTTTTGGTAAAAAATGGCGAAATTCACCCCTTAATTAGCTTGTAAAATAAAATTAATAGTTACCGCTTTACAAGTTACTTTACTTATGTATTGTTTATATTATCTATAAGTTTAATTGGTTCAAAGTGCTCAGTTTTGAAAAAAATTGGGTTTAAAATAAAATATTTTTTTAATTTTGAAAAAAATCAATTTTTTATGGAATTAACGTAAAAAAATTAGGAATACCAAAAATCTCAAAGAGTAATAAAATGTACGTTTTGCTTTCTGAATATTTTTGATTTTTTGTTTTCTTGTTAGACAAAAATTGGTTATGCTATGGCTGTTCAAAATTTGTCTAAACTCGTGATTAGTTACTCGTTCAAGCCATTTTACCTACAGCTTTTTCAAAACGAAGCACTTTGAACCGATAAAACTTACAGATCATATAAATTATACATAGACAAAGTAACTTGTGAAGTGGTAATGTTAAAATTTATATGTGATGCTAATTAGGGGGTAGTATCGCGATTTTTTTACCAAAAAATGAAAGGGGCCAACAATATTTTGAGCGTAATTCACTTAATTTTAATATTACAAGTTTTTGTAAGAAACAAAAATAAAACTTTTTTTAAACACTTTAAAAAAGTCAAAATGAATTTTCCCCTAAAAGTGCTCCGTTTTTGGGTTATTTCACATTGAAATATTCGATTTGTAATTTTACGAAGAAGAACCTACTTTTCATTAGCTGCAACTCTGCTTCTACTGGGTCTACAGACCTCATGTATACACCATTTTTTTCAATTTTTTATGGGCTATATTTTTGCTAAGAATATTTTTTTTGCTAAAATACTTACTTTTTGAGTTATCTCCGAAAAACCGTCCAAAAACATGTTTTATTTTGTTAAACATGAACATATTCACCCGCAAATAACTCGAAAAGTATTGACTTAGTGAAAAAACTGTATAGATGAAAAGTTGTTTAGAATTAGTCATTTTATCCAATTCCGGTCTTATTTTGAATGTATTTTTTTCATCTTCGAGAGGGGGGTATTCCCTGCAATTTTGTAAAATGGAGAGGATGTAGAATTGTAAACTTTTTCTTATATAATAATAGACAATTTCAACTACCTATTCCCAAATTTTCATCCTTCCTTTATTTTTTTTTGGGTCAGATTGTTCTTTGATCGGGCTATCATTGTGGCATAAGGTCATATAAATTAGTTATCTTAGAATCGAAATAGTGCGCCTCTGTTGTTATTACCATTTCTGGTTTTGGCTCTCTCAGCTAGTAAGCGCGTCATAAAACAGTTTGCGTTACTTTGTGGCCTAAAGTGGTTGTGTGATGAGTACCGTTCATTTTTAAATACTGCCCTAACCTGTGATAATGCATTTATTAGCTAAGAGAAATTACTCAAAATAAAACTTCTCTAGTGCCATAACCTGTGATATGGCAGGTTGATATTCCGTAATCCTTGAATTTTGAATATGGTTGCCTTAGCAATAGCGCTCTATCATATTTTAAGGGTGAATTTCAGGGTGAAGCAATGTCAATAACTAAAAATAAATACTATATAGCATTAGATAGCTACACACATAATCAATGCGCGCATTGTTTGAATTTGGCAGAATTTGATTAACTTAGATAAGGAAGTTCTTCTTCTTCTTAAAGTGCCTATCCATTTCGGACGTTGGCGATCATCATGACTATCTTGACTTTGTTTACCGCAGCGCGGAACAGTTCAGTGGTAGTCGTGTTATACAACTTTCGTAAATTTTGAAGCCAGGAAATGCGTCTTCTTCCCGTTCCTCTTTTACCATTTATCTTTCCTTGGAGAATCAGTTGGAGAAGGCCGTAACGTGCTTGATTTCTCATTACATGTCCTAGATATTCTAATTTTTTTGTTTTGATGGTTATGAGAATTTCACACTCTTTCCCCATTCTACGCAGGACTTCCACATTAGTAATTCGGTCAACCCAGGATATACGTAAGATGCGCCTATAACACCACATTTGAAAGCTTTGAGCCGATTCATAGATACAACAGATAGTGTCCACGCTTCTATTCCGTAGAGCAGAACTGTGAATATGTAGCATTTCAACAGATAAGGAAGCTGCAGAGAAAAAAATGAAGAGTTCACATAACATCTTATTTTTGCTCTCCTGAAAAGTTTGCGATTTCAGGGTTATGGCAGTAATGAAGTCGGGGTGCGATAAGTTACAACAGATTGATAATAGTCACATCTGTCAAGTGTCCATTTTTCCTTATAGTTTCTTCTATATCTTTGAGAACGACGTCTTGAAGTTCTTTGACTCGAATAAAATGCTGATCCCACAAACAGGCTGCGGCTGTTAGGAAAGCATAGGTTTCGTTTATGGTGTCAGTCATTTCATCTATGCTATGTCCCCAGACGTTCTAAAAACAAGTATTTTTTATCACATTTTACACAGTTTGGCAATAATTTTGTAAACTAGACATTTTAATTGTTGAGTTGCGTTCATGGGATGACTTTATTGGAAGATCTTTCATTCGATTATATAAAATCAAAGGAAAAGTAGGGGTCACTTTGGCAGAACAGAATGACAGACATAGCATCGATGTTGATAAGCATTACCCCTGTGCATGAACCTCAGCGAGGACTGGAACCAGTTGTCAGCTGGATGTCTGGCATCTAACGTGTAACAGGTCTGTAGGTAAAAACGTGGATATAATTATATAGGATGTAGTCAGAAAATTCTTTTCATTCGCGGCATAAAGTTAAATTCTGACGTCACTGGCGTCAGTATCATTCAGTATTGAATCATCAAGGTGAAGATCAATGTCGACGGAACAGATCTGAAAAGACTAACAAGAATATCGTACCTTGGGAGTAATCTTCACGAAACTTGGGACCACTCACTAGAGATTAGAACACGTCTCGAAAAGTTTTACAAATTGCAAAAAGTTCTATGCAACCGCTAACTGGATATCTCATTGAAAATTAGAATACTTAAGTGCTATGTTTTCTCCACCTTGCCACACTGGACACTGGACAATGACAGAAGCAACACAAAAAAGAATACGAGCATTCGAACTCTGGTGTAACCGTAAAATGCTCGGAATATCCTATATGAGCCATACGACAAATGCGGAAGTATTGTGGAGGATGAACACAGAAAGAGAGCTTATGGTTATAATAAAATAACGCAATACACAACATTTTTCGTCACATCGTCAGAAATCAAAAGTATGAACTGCTCCAACTTATAATCGAAGGCAAAATCAATAGCAAAACGGGACCAGGAAGAAGACGCAACTCTTGGCTTAAAAACCTATGACAGTAGACAAATATGACCTCCATAGAACTATTCAGGGCGTCTGCAACTAAGTTAAATGGTCAAATGTAATGACCAACGTCTTTAAGGATAAGGAACCGTAAGAAAAAGAACAATAATTGAAGGGGACCAGAAGGGGACAAGCCACAATTTCGCACATCATGGTGGCTTCAAATCGCACATTTGAAGACCATATTAATATCCAAAATAAAATTTTTTAGCTTTTTCTCATAGATGGCGCCGCTGTAGTAAGTCCCATTGTGTTACCATTACTTTATATCGCAACAGAAGGAGACAAGCCACAGTAGTAATCAACATGACGGCGAAATATTCTCGTACATGTAAACGGAAAATAGACTTTTCTGAGTTTGAGTCTGAACACAGTAACCAAGATCCGTTTTTAAATAAAAGCGAAGATGACAAAGACTATACAGTATCCGGAAGTAGCAGCGATTCGGAAAATATAAACTCAGGAACAGTAAGTTTATTAAATGTGTGCCTTGTCCTCTTATGTTATATTTTTCGAACCTAAAAATATTAGGATTGTTCTAAAGGTTTTTTGTGGCTTATACCTGTTTAGTAAAATACCTACTTTATTGTAGGAAAATGAATAGGTTTATACCCACAGACTTCTCTAGGTCTCTTGCCAACTCCAGAAAAGAAGGCGAATTCTAGATGGATACACATGGATACCCAACGACATAAAAAAATTAAGCGCAAGACTTAATTTTTGATGATTGGTTACACAAGAAACGATGGAAGGACATTGAACATTTTTTGGGCAACTCTTCAGATATTAAAAATATTGACAACTGAATTATTTTATTGTTGCATTTTATGTTCATTTTTTAGAATATAATTTTTTATACAAAAGGGGATAAGCCTCATGTCTTTTCAAAACATGTTCAAAAACTCAAAAACTGTTAAAATAAACATTTGTGTTACTTTTATTGTGTTCTTAATAACATATTTCCAAACGATTATGGGACTTACTTCCCAGAAAAATGTAAAAATTGGATTTCAGGATTTGAAAATAAGTTTAAAATGATGTTTTCTCCAAAATATTGTTTGATGGCATGTCCCCTTCTGGTCCCAAAGTCTTCAATTGTGGCTTATTTCAAATAAAAATATAAAATTCACTTACTTGTAATTCCTCCAATTGGTGAGTGTACTCAATATTCAGTTGTTCCACAGTCGGGGTATAAATCTCACACTTAAAGTCCTCGATTTCCTTTTTATGGCAGATTCCTGCGATACACATTGAATGTTTGATTTCGTCGAGTTCGTCCAGGAACCGGTGAAAAAGTATGGGAATCACTGATTTGTAGAGGGAGACAATGTTCCTAGCGGTTTGGTCTGTAACAGATCAGTTTTTTGTTATGTGTGCAGGACTGTATTTTGTTTTTTTTTCAACAAATAAATACAGTTGAAGTGATGGAATTATAGTCTTCAAAAATCTTCAAACAGCAGGTAAAGGTAAATGTCAAGGCCACAATCCATTGCGACCCCTGGATCCAAAGGTAGGCTCTCTCACCACTGAGCCACAGAGGAGGAATATGGCTATGGCTATTAAACACAGTCACTTATGACTTATGATTAACAGAGAGCCTAAGAAATGTAAATTAGCGGCAAACAACCAAAGTGTTGAATAAGCTAGGTTGTCGACTATTGATAATAACATTATAGTCAAAAGTGGCAAGTAGATTCAAATACATTTTATATTACCTAGAGATCCTAAAGTTCTTTGTACGCCTTTCAGCCACCTCTCCACTTCATCTCTTGCCACTGGCACGTTATCTTCACCAAAAAAGGCATAAACAAACTGGGATTTAAGTGAATCTAGCCTGTGAAGTTCACAAGGCGTTGCAAAGGACGTTGTCCTACTCATATCTCTTGAGATGACTTCTCCGGTGACGCTGATTCTATAACAATTTATGACATGAAATAGTACATGACAGTACTGAAATGCGTATGCGTCGAAACGTACTGAGTGGTTTCTAACGTATATAGGTAAATGTCGTGTTGGTGTTAGGGGCTTCAGGGTTCTCAATTTTGCAGAAAAAGTTTTTATCGTGGAGTACTATTTTTGGTTATCTGGAAAAGGTAGCGAAAACGGTCCAAGTTGCAAATTGCAGTAAAAATGAAAATTAGAAGTAAGGTAACTACAAAACAATGCAGAAGTGTGAATGGTGGTGACCTATTAATAACAAGGAAATATACATTAAATCGAAGGGTGAAATACTTTAACTGAGTACCTAATATATAAGAAGGAGAAAACCTGGAAGCCGAAAGAGATACGTTAAGTTAACCAGACGAGAGGGAAGGAGAAGTACAAACGATGTTAGTTTGTTAATTTAAGTTAAAGATGCAGTTAGAAACTATCCAACAACAAATCACCCGGAATGTGAACGACTGGAGAGATATTTTTGACCAGGCTAGGACTCACATAAGGTTGTAAATTCACAATGATAATGTTGATTATGGAAGTATGGATAGACTGGTAAAGATTTTTTCCGTCGACCGTCCATTGATGATCAATGTTAACACCCTCAAAATCATTGATTAATGACCCCTATTAATGAATGATTTTCTATTAATGAATGATTTCATTATACGCAACACAACATACATTGCTTGCATAAATTAATTAAACGCTCTGTGATTGGCAGTGACCTGTGGTGTAGGCAACCAAACATATACCTGCTATTAAAAGACTTTTCAGCTATTAAAAGACTAGGTGGCTAGAAATCGACTGCTGTAGCAGGAGGTTGTATAGATAATTATATGCAGAATAAACTTGAGACGACTGAAAAACTCTTGGGACAAAATACCACTAAACCTTGTCAAAGTACTTCCTTTAGCACCACCGCTTCTTCTGTCACAGAATTTACAGAGGTCCAAGAAGACTTAAATATAAATTTGTCAAAATGCTATACAGCAGATAATCATTTATCAGTACCTTCCTTTAATTTCAGTAATTGTACTAGTTCGAATATTAATGTTTATAATAATAAAACTACCAATAAGGAAAATTAAACTTTGAATAAAGTTAATGAAAGCTGAAAAAATTGTTGTTTATCGTTAAGTAAATAAAAATTTAAACTAAGATATCCTTATTTCTGAAAAGTACGGTCGACGGAAAAGTTTTGTAACGAACTCGTGAATTAAAATGGCGATTAACAATCTCGGACATTACGCGCTAGCTCCGCTCACGCGTTAAAATATCTCAATTGTTAATCGCCCTTATTAATACACTTGTTGGTTAAATAACTATTAATGGTGAATTGGTGCACCCATCCCTATTAAAATGGTCCAAAGATTTATCCCGCTTACACATGTTTAGGTATATTGACACTCGCCACTTATTAATTTTTAAATCAGATGTTAAGTATGTGTAAAAGAAAAGGCATTGAGGTATCAAATCAAGATTACATGGAAAGGCCCGAGCTTGGAATTACGAAGTAGTTTGAGGACCTGACATAACTATGGACGAAATCGAACAAGGAATAAGATTAGCAAAGACTAGAAAAGCGACGGGACCAGATGAAATACCGAGTGAAATAATAAAGCCCTTCGAAAGCTCAGGTAAAGATGTCTTCTTCATCTTTTTAATAAAATTTATGGGACTGGCTCTATAACAACGGATTGGCTGCTGTCGACTTTTGGGACGATACCTAAAAAGCTAAAATGCGAAAAGGTGTAGTGACTACCGAACCATCAGCTTGATGAGTCAAGTTTTAAAGATATTTCTACGAATTTTGCAATCTAGGATGTACCAAAAAATAGAAGAATAACTTGGTGATACTAAGTTTTGATTCCGCAATAACCTTGGCACCAGAGAAATGCTATTTTAGTGTTCAGGTTATGGTACAGAGATGCAGAGATGTCGGACACCCAGTTTATATGTGTTTCATTTACTTTGAGAAGGCCTTTTATCGAGTAAAACATACAGAAATGATTTTCAAATTTTTTTTTACAATTTTTTTTGTTTCTCATAGATTATCTAAGAATATAGCCGAACTTATATATGTACTCCCTAAAACGACCCTCAGTTCTAACTGCAAGACGCAAGAGTCTCGCAGACTTAGTCTTGTTTTTGCTCAAGTCTTGCACGGTAAGTCTTGGTCTTGGTCCTGCTAAAATTAAGCGGTCTTGGTCTTGGTCTTGGTCTTGCGAAAACGCAAGAACAAGACCAAGACTGCAAGACCAAGACCGATTTTGGGCAACACTAGGTTTAACAGATCCTCTGCATCCCTTTTCCGAGTTGCTGTCAACAAACTTACTATAGCCAATTTGATAGCCAACGCTCGATAATCGATCACGGAACACGAAGAAAAAGATTGAGGTATAATGTCTAGACATACTCACGGTAATGATTTTTTGACCATAATCCTAAAATGTTCTCTAAGTAGGTCCTTAATTATCATGATTTCACTTGTCCAATTTTTAAAATCATATATTATTTGAAGTTTTAAGTCTTGTTCAATCTCTGCATAATCTTTATAATTCTTTATAGTAGCTTCGTTTAGTGCCTAATGAAAAAATTCTTTATTATACAGGGTCTAGGTCAAAAAGATAGGTCATAAATTAAATCACATATTCTCGGACCAAAAATAGTTGGATTGAATATAACAATTACCTTAGTACAAATGTGCACATCAAATAAGTTACAGTCCTTTGAAGTTTACAAAATGAAAATCGATTTTTTCCAATATATCGAAAACTGTTAGAGATTTTATACTAAAAATGAACATGTGGCTTTCTGATGGCAGGAACACCTTAAAAAAATAACAGTAAAATTTGTGCACCCCATAAAAATTTATGGAGGTTTTGTTCCTTTGAATCCCCCCCCCCCCAAATGTTTGTTCCAATTAAATTATTATTGTGGTACCATTAGATAAACACAATGTTTTTAAAACTTTTTTGCCTGTTACAGTACTTTTTCGATAAGCCAGTTTTTGTCGAGATTCGGCTTATTTTTTAATATGTTTCAAAATTTTTGAGACTTTGAGTAACAAAATATAAATTATAAATAATTTTTCATATTATTACCACGTCTCTATAATCTTACTTAACCATTTACAAATATGTGGTGATTTTACAAATGTTCAAAATATCTCGATAAAAGTTGGCTTATCGAAAAAGTACTAAAAGGCAAAAAAGTTTTAAAAACGTGTTAACTAAGGGTTCCACAATAATAATTTAATTGGAACGTATACAGAGAGTTGGGCGGGTTTAAGGGAACAAAACCCCCATAAAATTTTTGTTGGTTGCACAAATTTTACTGTTCCAAAAGCCACATGTCCATTTTCAAAATAAAATCTCTAACAGTTTTCGATATATTGGAAAAAATCTTTAATTTAGTAACTTCAAAGGCCTGTAGCTTTTTTATGTGCATATTTGTACTAAGGTAAGTTAGGTTCAATCGAACTATTTTTGGCTCCAGAATATGTGATTTAATTTATGACCTACCAGTACTCTATAAAATTAGTGTTTTTTAAAAGTTGTAGTTGCAATATTTACCACACTTTCTAGTTCAAAGATTTCATCCAACACAAAAGGAACTTCATGTGCTATTGCAACACATTTAGTTTTTGCTTCTTTTAACACATCTTTAAACTGTTGCATTCTTATTTTTTCGGTGTCATGCATAAATTTGCAAAATTCATCCACGGCAATGTGTTGATCTGCGTGAAAGTTCTTTAAGGCTTTCAATGATGTAAACAAATAGTTATCTGGAAAGTCCTTTATCTAAAAAGATTGTTTAAGTTACAATACAAACTAGTACAAAAAAGTATTGTTCTTAAATTATACCACTTCAGTCTTACTATGCTCCTTCGTGTAAATTTTCCACATCCCTTCCTTATCCAGAAAGCTTTTAAACATTTAATATTCAAATACCCATCACCGAATGTGACAAAGGATATCATCATTATCATCAGTGAAGTTACACCCCTGTATGAGCCAAAGCCTTCTTCAGAACAATCCTCCATTCGCCCCTGTCTCTGGCAACTCTTCTCCATGCTCTAATTCCAATAGATTTTAAATCATTCTCTAAGTTGTCTTGGTAGCTAAGTCTCCGTTTTCCTCTTGCTCGTTTAGTATGGTATAGTTAAACCCAAACCCAGACATCCAAAGTGAAAGTTATCCTTCAACACCAAATTGTTCTATATGGTCCACATAATGTTCAGAAAAAAGTCACATCATTTTGAGCGTCGGGTTTGGGGGGAGAGGGGGAGAAATCTGAAAATGCGTAGTTTTTTATGTTTTTCGTCAATATTTCTAAAACTAAGCGGTTTATCATGAACAACCTTCTACACAAAATTGTTCTACATTAAATTTGAAATAAAAAAGGCCCTATGCATAACCCGTCTAAAATGAACGGTTCCAAAGTTACGGAGGTAGTATAGTATAATTGGTCCAAAAAAAGGCCTAACCCAGACATCCCAAGTAAAAGTTTTCCTTCAACACCAAATTGTTCTATATGGTCCACATATTGTTCAGTAAAAAGTTACACCATTTTGAGAGTCCGGTTTGGGGGGGAGACGGGGTAGAAGTCGGTAAATTAGTAGTTTTTTTTAAGTTTTTCGTCAATATTTCTAAAACTATGCTTTAGCGTAAGGAATGTTCTATAGAAAAATATTCTACATAAAATTTAAAACAAAAAAGGTTCTATACATAATTGTTATAAAATCAACGGTTCCAGAGTTACGGAGGGTGAATAGTGGAGGTTTTCGATACTTTTTATATTTACCGATTTCTCCCCCCTCTCCCCCCCCAAACCCGACGCTCAAAATGGTGTGACTTTTTTCTGAACATTATGTGGACCATATAGAACAATTTGATGTTGGAGGATAACTTTCACTTTGGATGTCTGGGTTTTTGGTATAGTTATATTATAAATATTGCCCAAAAAATATAAAAAGTATCGAAAACCTCTACTTTTCACCCTCCGTAACTCTGGAACCGTTGATTTTATAACAATTATGTATAGAACATTTTTTGTTTTAAATTCCATGTAGAACATTTTTGTATACAGGCTGTCTCGAAAAGAATGGTCATAAATTATATCACACATTCTGGGGTCAAAAGTAGTTCGGTTGAACCTAACTTACCTTAGTTAGTACAAATGTGCTCATAAAAAAAGTTACAGCTCTTTGAAGTTACAAAATGAAAATCGATTTTTTTCAATATATCGAAAACTCTCAGAGATTTTTTATTGAAAACGGACATGTATCATTCTTATGGCAGGACCACCTTAAAACAAAATTATAGTGAAATTTGTCCACCCCATAAATAATTTATGGGGATTTTGTTCCCTTAAACCCCCCCAAACTTTTGTGTACGTTCCAATTAATTCATTATTGTGGTACCATTAGTACAACAAAACGTTTTTAAAACTTTTTTACCTCTTAGTATTTTTTCGATAAGCCAGTTTTTATCGAGATGCGGCTTCTTTTTTACTATATTTACATAAAAAATTTATGGGGGTTTTGTTCCTTTAAACCCCCCAAATGTTTGTGTACGTTCCAATTAAACTATTTTTGTGGTACCATTAGTTAAACACATTGTTTTTAAAACTTTTTTGCCCTTAATCTTTTTTGATAAGTCAACTTTTATCGAGATGTGGCTTCTTTTCAAAATATACCAAAAAATTTAAGTTATAAATAAATTTTCAGATTATTAACAGGTGTCTATAATCATACTTAACCATATACAAATATGTGGTGGATTCGACAAATATTCAAAATATCTCGATAAACACTGGCTTATCAAAAAAGTACTAAGAGGCAAAAAAGTTTTAAAAATATTGTGTTTAACTAATGGTGCCACAATAATAATTTAATTGGAACGTACATAAAAGTTTGGGGGGTTTAAGGGAACAAAACCCCCATAAAATTTTTATGGGGTGCACAAATTTCACTATAATTTTTTTTTAAGATGTTGCTGCGATAAAAATTCATCATGTCCATTTTCAATAAAAAACCTCTAGGAGTTTTCGATATATGAAAAAAAATCGATTTTCATTTTGTAAATTCAAAGGGCTGTAACTTTTTTTGTGTGCACTATTGTATATAGGTAAGTGAGGTTAAATCAACCTATTTTTGACCCCAGAATCTGTGGTATAATTTATGACCAATTTTTTCGGGACACCCTGTATAACATTGTTTACGCTAAAGCATAGTTTTAGAAATATTAACGAAAAACGTAAAAAACTACTAATTTACCGGTTTCTCTCCCATCTCCCTCCCAAACCGGACGCTCAAAATGGTGTAACTTTTTACTGAACAATATGTGGACCATATAGAACATTTTGGTGTTGAAGGAAAACTTTTACTTTGGATGTTTGGGTTAGGTTTTTTTTTGGACCAGTTATACTATACTACCTCCGTAACTTTGGAACCATTCATTTTAGAAAGATTATGCATAGGGCCTTTTTTATTTCAAATTTAATGTAGAATAATTTTGTATAGAGGGTTGTTCATACTAAACCGCATAGTTTTAGAAATATTGGCGAAAAACTTAAAAAACTACGAATTTACCGATTTCTTCCCCCTCTCCCCCCCAAACCCGACGCTCAAAATGGTGTGACTTTTTTCTGGACATTGTGTGGACCATATAGAACAATTTGGTGCTGAAGGATAACTTTCACTTTGGATGTCTGGGTTATGCCATCTTTTGGATCAACTATACTATACTAGTTGTCCTAACGACCCTGTTCGGCCAAAAACTTTTCTGACTATGGCATCTTTTTCTCGCCTGATTACGTGCCCTATCCATCTAAGGCGTGCTACCTTAATGAATTTTACTACGTCAGGTTATCCAAAACGTATACTATACAGCCCAAAGTTGTAACACCTGCTCCACAAACCTTGTTCTTTTATCCCTCCATATATTCTTCTTATGATATTTCACCCAAAACGTTTGAGCAGTTCTTGGTCATTCTGTGTAAGTGACCAAGTTTCTGAACCATATGTTAGCACTGGTTTTATTAGTGTTTTGTAGACAGTTAGTTTAATTTTTCTAGGTATTTTTGAGGTCATCTCTCTTCTTAAGCCATAGTAACAGTTATTGGCGAGCACTACCCTTCTTTTAATTTATTCACTGACATTGTGATCTTCAGTTAGCAGCGAGCTTAAGTATATGAAGGTGTTGGCACCTTCTAATTCTAGGTCGTCAATTATTATTCTTGTAGGTGTCGGGTTGCTTTATCCAGTACAACACATACATTTGGTCTTTTGAACATTTTATATTTAGTCCCATTCTCTGTGCACATTCTCTTAACGACCGAAAGGCGTCAGTCAGAGATTCTGTGGACTTACCTATGATGTCTATGTCATATGCGTATTCGGCAATTTGTACTGATTTGTTAAAGATAGTATTGTCGAAGCGAAGATCGGTGGAATATGCGCATTTTATCAATGAAATTCGATATTTTTAAGATATTCCAGAAGCCGCTACAGATAAAATGTTTTAACGACCTATTCATCATTCAGAATTACTCAACGGATATTAGTACAGTTAAAATATTTAAGACGATAACCGGACAACATTGATTTAATGAGTAAAATTTAGTTTTTTTTACTTTAATGACAAAAAAAGCAAGCCCATTAGCAGAACCCAATTAAAAATTATTTTGCACATCATATTTGAAACATTATTTGGTTGAAAAATCTCATTTTTGTTGGCAAAAAAAATATATTAATTTGTTTGGACTAAATTATAGTTGTGCTTATCTTAAAAAGGATATGTTACTATCAACATTCGCACAGTGTTGCCAAACTGAATTTTGTTATTTTGGGTGTAAATTTTTTCCACGGATCTCCGAGGGTACCATACCATTCGTAAAAATCTGGGACTTTCGAATTATTTGTTTTAATGCCAGGTTAAAGAAGGGACACGTTAGTCCATCATCCTGTCTTAGTCCATTTTTACAATGGAAGACTCTTGAGAAATCGTTTTGGATTTTTAATATGCTCTCTGTTCCTGTGAGTGTAAGTTCAGTTTATTCGACAAGATGAAGCGGCATTTGAAATTCTACCACAGCAAGTAGAAGTTTACCTCAATTAACTGAGTTATGTGAGGTATTGAAATGCACGAATATGTGGTGTGTGTCGTCGACACCTAACTCTAGGGTTTTTTATAAAGATTATAAGGAAAAGAATTCCAATAAATTGTTGCATGTAATACTGGAGAGCTTACGGCAATTCACCAGGCCATGAAAAAATGTGGTTTTATCAATGAAAGTAATTATATCACCAAAAATTAATAACCATTTTCAATTTCGTTGCAAAACGAAAACACAGTCGAACCATATTCTAGTCCAATCAGAGAGTGCTGCAAGCACCCCTACCCACTCTCATCAGCACTCTCTGATTGGACTAGAATATGGTTCGGCTGTGTTTTCGTTTTGCAACGAAATTGAAAATGGTTATTCATTTTTGATTTACATTTACTCTGTGTGGAGTATGAAGGGAACCATTCTCGTTGGAACTTTACCGCGCTGAGCAGATGGGACGTGAACTGTAAATTGTAGAATTCCCTCATCTTCCTTAGTCTCAGCATCCGTATGGCTTGCAAATTGTAGAAGCCTCGGAGGTGTAACCAGAGAAGGTTCCCATTGTTTTCATTCTGGTGGGGTGTAGAATAGCATTATGTTGTTTTATATGCCATTAGAGTGAAAACTTAGTCTTAATTATATCACCGATTCAATGAGTGTATGACTTGGAATAAAACATCTAAAATACAACTCACACTTTACGTCTCAAGCTCAAAGAAGAATTATCTTATATAAAAAGATATTTCCTTCATCTGGGTATCTTCCCATATGGGAATAAGTGGCAATGCATGAAGTAATGCAATAACTGACCATAAATCAAATACTTTGAACTGATCACAAAGTAAACATCAAAGGCCTAGGGTTACCATAATTTATTAAGGAAAAATCCGGACAGGGGTAGTTCAAGGGGTTGTAGAAAATGTAAAATGTGAATTTGACTGTGTTGCTACCTCTACATTGTACATATTATATGCGACATGCATATGGCACAATTAAAAGTGCAACTGTTTCGCTACAATATGCAACTAACATCGAAAATCTCTGCCAGTTTAAATACACCTATGTTTTAACCTATTTTAGACCTAATAGAAAATAATATTAAATTACGATTATTGTGTGCTCGTACGCTGTTGACAAGCAGTGCAACCAACTTAACTAGGTGCTGCGCAGAATGAAATTTTCCACAGTTTGGCTAAGTGTTTTCCACTTTCAGGTCCTCATCAACCTACTTCGAATAGGTAATATTCTTCGTACACACAATCATATCTTTAATAATGAGCCCCCCCCTCACATACATATATCAAATGCAACAACACTCTGTTATCAATGAAACACATATTTATCGAGTACCCAGTATACCAGAACCAAACGATCGCGTGAGCCCTTAGTGATAATTTAGAAACTATGCTGACGTTCAACGTAACATCTTTTTTTTTAATTATCTGTCTGTGCATGTCCCCCTGTCAACAATCCATAGCGTTTTATGCGGGTATATTTTGTGTAAATAAAAAAAAGATTAAGGTTTTGATAGTAGTGAAGTATTTATTGAAAAACATGCAAAATTAAAAGGCATGAACTGCCATAGTCCTGTCGTCAGAGATTCTATCTCTAAAAATCATATGAACAAGCTGAAATTTGCTGAGAATTTCAATTAAAAAAGCTGCAAAAAATTTGCCACTCCTACACCCGGGCTTCCCCCTAATTCCCCCCTCATAGAGGGGAGAATTTAAAACATAAATTTACTAAGAAGCTGGGCGTCATGAAAAAAAATGTTTCAAATAAGAGATGTTTATTAGCACTTTTTGTGTAGAACCGTTCTCTCATAAATAACGCTTGAAGCGACCGGCGATTTTAAAAGTCAGTTATATCAACGGTTATACTCAAAGAAAGAAATAGTTGGCAGTGAATTGTTGCATGAAATGTTACTTATTGCTTACTAAAATAATAGTATAATTGAGGGGTATAGTTTCAAAGTGTACAATCTCCATGTTTCCTAAATTTTCAGTAATCAAGAAAAACTAATAACCTCTTTCATAGGAACAATTAAATGTCATTGGAGATTGTACGTTTGGAATTGAAGTCTAATTTTCTGCCTTCAAAATTCATTGGATAATGACTATTTTGAAAAGAGATTTTCTATTGTTTCGATTCAGGGCTAGAAACTCGACGTAATGCGACATCTATCTCAATTTTTGTGAAATATGGAGATTGTACACTTGAAACTATACCCCTCAATTATAAAATTATATAATTATACTCGAATTATACAATTATACTATAGTTTGACATGCCACTAAAATTACTCCTCTTCCTCCTCAAATTCCGTAATAATCCACGAACTTCGAAACGAATCACTGACAACTATTTCGTTCTCTGACTATTGGGACCGTGCAAGTTCGGCAAAGCGACCTCTATTTCTACGCTCCGTACTTTTATTCGCACTTTTAATTATATTGGCCAATTATACTCGTATTAGTCCTGGTTGCTGGATAATTGTCAAGGCCATAGTCCAAAAAAATAATAAGAAGAAAAAATAAGATGCAGGTTATGTTATGCAAACGTAAACAATTGTATGTAGTAAATAAAATTAGTTATTAAAATGCAGTACTGCAAGCAAAATACAATTAATTAAATTTACCTTTATATAATAATTGCATATCATATCAATATTGTGGAGCAATATATAATTTTTCTGCTTCAATGACAGAAGGTATGAAATATACGTCAATTTGACAATTTCAATTGACAATATGAATTATTTAAGATAGTTGCAATATTTCTCCACGACTCGCGCACGGTCGTTTCTCGTTTCCCTTTAAAGTACTTGCACACCGCGAATAGGTACGTGCGCGATATCAAATTTTTAAATATGATTTGTATGAACTCGACGGTAAAAATTCGATATCTCTTGATCAGAATGTCCATTTTTACTGTTCCATTTTAATAATTGGTAGATACTTTTACATATACCATAACACATATTTACCTCAGTCTTTGCCTTAACCGTAGCTATGAACTCATGAACATTCTCTTTTATTTTAGCTAGTGTCTTTTTCACTTCTTGAGCACTGTCTTTAATCTTCTGATCCATGACTAAGTTAATTTCTGCCATCTTGTTTCGCATCCATTCCATTGTCTTGTTATGCTCATATTTTTTCCTTTCTAAAAGTCTATTAATGGTTTCGGAAGGTTTCGAGGCAGACTCTAAAACGTATATTAAGTGTAAACTGATGGTCAATGGCATTTATACATATGCAATAATTGACGGCCACCATGGAAATATATTTTCGGTATAATAATTATTATAGGGAGAACCTTAAACATCGCTGCTCATTATTTACGATTAATAAATTGTCATTTAAATTAGACAACAATTCTGATAAGCCTAAAAAGAAATGGAGAATACATGAAATTGGAAAATAAGAATTGTCTAGTGTTCCATTTCCAGCGCGTATCGATGGTAGTGGCCGATTGTTGGTGTGACTGCGGTCACATAGACTTCTCTAGTCCTGTGTATTTAATTCGTTTTTATGTGGTTTGTTGTCAGTTCTACGGCCAGTCTCATCACGTATCTCGCTCAATTTTATTTAAGCCTAGCTGCTTACTTAGATAGTAATATCTCTGGGATATATTTATCCCAGAGAACGGCAGTTCTCCCAGTGGCGCACAAACCCCCTACACGCGACACTATATGCGAACACGCGAAAAACTGTGTTCTCTTAAAAAAATTTGATGTACTAGCAGTTAGTGAAACTTGGCTTACAAATTTCATTACCGACAAGGATATAGGTATAGATGGGTATAATGTGATAAGAAGGGATAGAAATGGAAATGGGGGAGGTGTGGCATTCTATGGCTTGGGCCAACTCCCATCTTAAAGTTCAGGAAAAGACTCACCCATCCATATGTCAACCATCCAATTTGGTCCAAGGGTGTGGATTTTACGGCACTTCCTATTTAGGGTCTGTTTTTCGTTCTCGTCCCCAAAACTCCCAAAAATTTCGAAAATTTAAATCCGACCTTTACGGCTTATGATACTACTGATCATTATCTTTCCAACGCATGTCTACTTTTCAAAATCGGTCATACCATTCAAAAGTTAGCGAGCTCAGAAATATGACTCAACTTCTATTTAAAAAAGGAAAAATGTTTGTGGATATTGTATGAAGTATGTTTGTATGTGTGTGGAAAAGTTAAACCAATCTGAATTTGTTTTCTGTGTTTGAAGAGGGGGACAGAGCCGATTCAGAACCGGTGTAGTTTGTGACTTTTGACCACCCTTAAGCCAGCTATAGGACTTTGTAGGTACAAAACGGCATATTTTTTGGGGGTATATATCTTCGGTCTAAGAAGAGAAGGAGAACCGCAAACACACCAAATCAATAGTTTTGAGTTAAGCTTTCAAATGGTGTGTAAGCCATCAAAAACTGAAAAACTAAACTTTGAAAATTTTGGTTTTTCGACAATTACTCAAAATATCAACCTACGAATTGCGCCAATAACTGAGCGTTTATAGAAGGGCTCTAGACAAATCTAACGGTGTATACCTCATATCCGGGAAAATTCGAATTTTTAAGTTATAGGCTTCATAAATATGATCAAATCTATTTCCTATGGGAAAAAACTCAATAATTCTTCAAGCTCAATAATTCCTGTAATACCTTCAGTTATCATACTTGACCTTAGATGCATCAGATACTACTTGTCAATACGTTTCCAACTCATGTTTAGTGATCAAAATCGGTTAAGCCGTTTAGAAGTTATTAAGCTACAAAAATATAATCCAATTAACCATTATTCCCGAAATGGTTTATGTAGTTGTAGTGGTTACGACGCTAAATTTGATCTGGCAACGGGAAATCCGAGTTCATTTACCGGCCATCCCAATATTTTTTTAATCTATTTCGAATAGAAAAAAAATGTAGTGTATACTAGATGGACACTAGATCATTTGGGAGATAATGCGACAAAGTCGACCATTTATAATCGAAAAAAATTGCATTCAACTTCATACATTTAATTTATAAATAACTTTGAAAAACTCCTGATACAAGAATAAAAAACAGCTAAACGCCGTAAAAGTGAGTGGCGTATACAATATTCCAGCTACAAAAGATCTGATATGAATATTACGTGGCGCGAAAATATATTTTCATTTTGATGCAAAATAAAATTCTAGTTTGATTTAAAAATATTTTACCATAATATTTGATAAATTTGAAGTAAACGCGCCACAAAAGATAGGTCTGGATCCCGCGTATGAAAAAAAAGTTGATTAATAGCAAGCTGAAAATTTGTTAATAGCTTAAGGGTGTCTAGTCGGACAAACTTTGATATACGGGAACACTGGAACAGGGGAAGTTTTAATTGTGGCACAGGTTAAAAATTTGGAACGGTCAGACCACGAGAACGTAACATGTATTTTGTCCGACAGAACTTCCAATTGATTTGTTACCCTTTCATTAAACTCTCATGCAAAAATCAGGCTGCTATTTATCACCAAATGGGAATTATAATGAGTGGAACACGTACATTATGTCAAATGGTAGGAATTATGACAGGTGATAAATTGGAGTCTGATTTTTGCATGAGAGTTTAATGAAAGGGTAACAAATCAATTGGAAGTTCTGTCGGACAAAATACATGTTACGTTCTCGTGGTCTGACCGTTCCAAATTTTTAACCTGTTCCACAATTAAAACTTCCCCTGTTCCAGTGTTCCCGTATATCAAAGTTTGTTCGACTAGACACCCTTAAGCTATTAACAAATTTTCAGCTTGATATTAATCAACTTTTTTTCATACGCGGGATCCAGACCTAAGAGCTTCAAAATTCAAACTGTATCAAACTGTATTACTTTTTTTTGTGGAGCGTTTTACTTCAAATTGAGCAAATATTATGGAAAAATCTTTTTGAATAAAACTAAAATTTTATTTTGCATCAAAATGAAAATACATTTTCGCGCCACGTTATATTCATATCAGATCTTTTGTAGCTGGAATACTGTATGCGCCACTCATTCTTACGGCGTTTAGCTGTTTTTTATTCTTGTTTAGATGATGCACCGCAATTCTTGGCGGTGCACCACAATGGTTTGTTCCTTGCAAAAACACCTTGTCTTAAAATTAGAATTTAAAACAAAGCTTTCTCGTCCGATGTAACGATGAAGTAAATGTAAAGGATAACGACGACATGATTACAAAAATAGAATAAATGTGCCGTGCACGGTGCGTCAATACGGCCATTAATGTACAAAGCAAAGGCTAGGCTAAGTGCGAAATATTGTGTTGTGCACAAACAATGTCCATCTCGGTATAATTTGGATGGGTGACCGCTTTGGAACACCGCATGTTGTTGCCTTGCCTTACTTTTTTTTAATTTTTGGTATTATTTTAAGAACATTTTTTGGAAAGCAGTAAGTACTAAACTTAGTTTAATATCTAAATAACATACAAATAACCTGTTTATTTATTTCGCTGAAATCATAATAATAGAAGTACAACTTCTTACGTGCGTACAAAGTACACACACATTCTTTTTATAGACAGAGACACATAATTTTTTACAGGGTTTGAAAATTTAAGTTTAAAGCGATTTTGTATTAACATTTATATTGTATAAAAAATTAGATATAAAACGTATCCAATATTATTTATTTATAAAAATATTAATGGTTTCAAGATTAATAATAATAGGGAACTTGCATAAATTTTTAAATATTAAAATGATATTAAAAAACATAAGGTAACATGATCTTAAAACGCTTGCATGCGAAAAAAACAAATACTTTTAACCCGTACGCAAATTACACTTTGACACTTTGAAAATGCTATAAAATTCAAATATCTTAGGAGGCTCTTTAACGTCCTTCTATTGGTTCGACGTCACGGGCCACGGGCCTATCAGTCGGAAACAACGCGATTAGGGTAGGTATCACGGGTATATTACATTTTAATCGTCTTTAATGGAAAATTCCTAGGTATTATTTATGTTCATCTTATATATTGTAATAATTAGTTCCCCAATCAGCTTAGTTTTAAACTGAAATTGATAAAGTTGAGTGCTACTTTGTAAAGAGTTTAAAACGCATAATATGACGGACGAGGGTTTTTCAAAAGGTCAATCCAACTAACTTACCTACCGTTGATGTCTTCATGGTGGCAACTTTTATAAAAAGTAGTGAAAGCTATTCTGTTGGAGAAATGCGAGGTGTCAAGACAAATAAGTAAGAGTTATTAATAAGCATGTTTAAACCGTTTATAACAATAGTTCGGTACCATTATATTATAGTATACGGTTTGCCCCGTGGGTTTGATCTACCTACCTCTAATCGAAGGATTTCGTATATCCTGGAAAAGATTACGGTATAATTTGCATTATAATAAAGATTATATTTTATTGTAATGTTTATTAGTACCTACTGGAGCCTTTCATTATTGTGTTCAAAGACTTCTGAGAAAAGATTATGGTGATTAGCAGACGTACCGATAGAACGTGTACATAGCCAACAAAATCCTTCTTTACAAAGTTAATAATCCGCATAAATAAGAAGAATCATTATTGTAATTTTACAAGTTAATATCTTTATCATCTCAGCTTATACTTACACCGCATCCCTCGGTAGACCGCAAGCTATAGTAGAAACCCGACTGTAGACCGCATACTATAGTAGCACCAATACTTTTTAGTTACTCTTACTTTTATTACTAAAAGTTTTGTTTATTTTTAAGTTACTTGTTTCTTTTTTGTTTTTCAACACAAGAAACGACAAAAGTAATTTCATAAAAAAGAACTTCTTGATACATGTCAACGGAGATAAAATGTTAATATTTTGCCTGTCACAGAAAAAATCATTTTTGCCACAGAGTAAAACAAGATATTTCAACTATATTATTATTTATCTATGTGCAAACTGCATCAAATTGCATTAAATGCAATATCCCACCGAACGGACAAACTATATGAGTGGCCTGTGACGTCAGAGCCCAGCTCTCGCTTTTGAAGTTGTTTGAAACGGAAATTTTAGGCGCGGAACTTTGATCATATGTTGTACGTACACTATTCATTGTTAAGACGTAATATTTTGAATATAACATTTTAAAACATAAATTAACAATTTTATGCAAAAAAAATTTTTAGTGCAAGTTCCCTATTTTTTGCTGTTGTTTCTCAACTTCATAGCTTCTTCCATATTCTTTAAATGCGGTGTAATATTCTTTAAATGTATACCTAAGAAGAGAATATTAGTACCTACGCGTTAAACTTCTTTTTGAAATACATCATATAACCCCTGTATACTTATACATCATTTATATCAAATAACGAAAACTTTTTAACATTTCATTTACTGTCAGTACTTTTATATACCAATCTATGCCTAAAATGTTGGTACGTACCTACAAAATGATTCATTAATAACGAAAAATAGATAAAGAATTGTTCATCTAATGAAATCATCGTCTTATACGAGTAGTGGTAGTTTATGTTTCACCATCGCATTGTCGGTTAAGGTGGAACAGAGAGATTTTATATAGGTACGGAATATTTTCGCGAGTTTTTGTTTTACTGGATTAAAGTGTAGTGATGTAAAATATGTATTAGGGCCATCTTTAGTGTGTGGTAATGTGCGATTTAATGTGCGGTTTACTGCGCGGTAGTGTGAAATAAATATTAACAAAATGCCGATAAACTGCAGAACATGCTAGTGCTAAAACTTTGTCCGTCTTCTACAGTTCGTGGTGAAGAGATTCTACAAGCGAATTGGTAACTTGCTTTAGTTTATTTGTAATTTTTTTCCACTGTTTATAATATATATTATGGTATTCTCTAAGCGTTTATTGATTGGTTGTATGTTGTATATTGTATAGTATACAGTAAGCGCCGCGCTACTAGATACATGGGTAGGTACCCAATTGCTATGTTTAATTGCTAATTCGGTTCGTTCTTAGATGTGACTTTCATCACTGTCATGTTACTGTCAAGAACCTATTCAAAATAATTGTTTTTCCATACAAAAAATACATTAATTAATAGTATTGATACTCTGCTTTAAAATAAATTTATTCAAACACCAAAAATATTACAATACTTTAAAATCATTTACAACTTTAACAAAATGACAACTTTAAACGTCAAATACAGCTGATTTATTATTTATCAACTTTCTATGTTAAATATTCAGTTTCTGTTCGCGATGTTAAGTCATAATGACGACCTCTCGTGGATTTCAGCTAAACTAGTTCCGAGGGTGTTTTCAATGTCAATCGCTGCGCACACATGCATTTGAAGCAAGTAGGTAATATTCATTATTTATTTTGATATGTTTTTTTTACAAATTTATATATAACATCGCCGCCAACTTTTATTGAAAGTTGAAGATTCCATGTTAATCATTTTATATTGCCCAATAGGGCAGTCAATGAGAGCAAGAACAGGTTATTACCTCTGAATTCTATCCTACTTCTGGATTTTAATGAAATTTTAAGAATAGCCTGAAAATATCTCCTTATTCAAAGTCTACCCTATGCCGATGTGTGCTTTTGTCTTGGGGGCGGTTCCCACCCCTTCTCGGGGGTGGAAAATTTTTTGGTTAAACAACTACGGAAGTTGCTAGAGAACCTAATTCTAAGCAAAAACTGTTCTATAATTTTTTTTTCAAATACAATAATTTTTGGGTTAGTCGTGGTTGAAAATTGGCCATTTTCATTGAAATACAACACCTTTTCAAACGGTTTTTTGCGAATACCTTAAAAACAGGAGCCACATACCCTCATTAATGAATGTAACCTACTTGTTTCAAATGCATGTGCGCGCAGCGTTTGACATTGAAAACACCCTCAAAGCTAGTTCAGCCGAAATCCACGAGAGGTGGTTGTTGTGACTTAACATCGCGAATACATTTTCTGACGTTCTAAACGTCACTAGACATAAAAATAAACATTGCAACAAGTGAAGGGTGCAGGACTGTAATAGCTCAATGTTCCCATGTATCTAGTAGGGTGGCGGTTACTGTATATGTATGAATGTATTTGTGTTCAATAATATATTTTTGATTTACTTATGCTCTTTTCGTTTTGATATCATGACGAGTTCTAAATTATTTATATATCTTCTAATTATATTTCTATATAATATAACATTACATATCACTTTATATACTTTTTTGTTTTTGTCTTTGCAGTGCAAATGGTACAATATCGCCGGTGAGTATGGGAATGAGTTAAGGGGTATTTAATTGTTACGTATTTTTTACTTTATTTATATTTTAACACTTTATTTTAAATCAAAACACTTAATTCATGTTTTATTTATTATTTACAAGAATTTATAACTCACACTAAACATAATATGCTATATGTATATTATACTTATACTAGAAAAACATATAATTTATTTATCTAATTACAAATTATTTTTAAACTAAATTAATTGACACAAAAAGAAGAATGTACGTAATTTATTTAATTCAAAATACATTTTACTGCTGTCAGAAAACATTAAAAAATATTTATTTGAAAAATAAACATTGCTTAAATTCAAGGTTCAGACTGCCACCCACCTGCCACTTGGCAGTTCGAACATTTAATTTAAGCGAAAAGCGATGTTTATTTGTGAAATAAACATTTTTTCTGCTTTCTGACTGCAGTGAAATGCATTTTGAATTAAATTAATTACATACATTCTTCTTTTTGTGACAATGAATTTAATTAAAAAAATCTTTTTTGGACAACCTGTATAAATAATTATGTTAATGTTTATGTTAAAGTCGCTGGCTTACGAAATAACGAATTTATTTCTTTCATTTGCACAATACTATCTTGTTCTACTGCCGTTCTTCTTTTTATCTTCTAATTTTGGCTTGCTCGGAGACAAGCCAAATAATAATCTTAAAACCGTTCTTTGAGATTATGAATCATAAGTATTTGAGTTTACCTCTGGTTCTTGGTCTGTTGTTAAGTAGTCGGTCTTTTGGTGGTTTATTTTCTGTGTATTCCTCTTCTAGTTTTGGAGCATATAGGATATACAGGGTGTCCAGAAACTCTCCCGACAAACGAAGACAGGAGATCCTTCAGATAATTTTAAGACAATTTAACCCAATTCACCTAGTCCGAAAATGCTTCCTAAGGGAGCTCTTTAAAGATGGCGTCTTGGAATTAGTTTTCCTTAAATATCTCCAGAACGCTTCTATTTAGAAAAACGAAAACTGGTAAGCTTATTTATTTTTTAGAGGTAGATTGTTTCCATCAATTACGAGTTTTTAATACCGGTCATAGGCGTCTGTTTTGGGTAGGGCAACGGTTATTTTATCGCATAACTTTTTGTCTTTAACTTCTAAGCATTTTTAACACATGATTATTAAATTATGATATAATCTAGTACTAAAAGGTACTCTTGCTTTAAGTCGGTAGGATGCACCGTTTTCTATAAAAATCGATTTGAAAATTTTTCGTTCTTTGAATATGAAAAGAATTTGAAAATAATTTTCAAAAAAAAAACGGTGTATTTTACCAACTTAAAGCAAGAGTAACTTTTAGTATTAGAATCCCTCATAATTTAGTCATCAAGTGTCAAAAATGCTTAAAAATTAAAGACAAAAAAGTGATGCGATAAAATAACCGTTGACCTGCCCAAAACGGACGCATATGACAGGTACTAGAATTTCGCAATTGAGGAAATCGATTTATCTTTGGAATATAAATAAACGTACTAGTTTTCGTTTTTCTATTTTTTTTTTAAATTCAACAAACGAAAAATTTGCAAATCGATTTTTCTAGAAAACGGTGTGTCCTACCGACTTAAAACATGAGTACCTTTTAATACTAGAATTCCTCAAAATTTAATAATCCAGAGCCAAAAATGCTTAAAAGTTAAAGACAAAAAAATTGTGCGATAAAATAACAGTTGCCCTACCCAAAACGGACGCCTATGACCGGTACTAGAAATTCACAGTGAATTAAATCGATTTATCTCTGGAAGATCAATATGTGTACCATTTTTCGTTTTTCTAACTAGAACCGTTCTGAAGGTATTAAGAAAAACTAATTTCAAGACGCCATCTTGAAAGAGCTCCAGCTCCTTTAGGAAGCATTTTCGGACTAGGTGAATTTGGTTAAATTGTCATAAAATTATGTGAGGAATCCCCTGTCTTTGTTTGTCGGTAGAGTTTCTGGACACCCTGTATTTGATCTTTGTCCTCAACAGTACTTCTTCTTTCTTCTTCTTTTGCCCTTTAATTCGTCCAATTCTAAACATAGGCTTCCCCCAGTTTCCTCCATTCGCTTCTGTCTTGTGCTTTCTGCTTGAAGTGTGTTCGTCCTATCTTTCTAATATCATCTGGGGTTGTCCTCTTGCTCTCTTTCCTGTCCCTCCTGTGAAACTCCATTTTAACCTGGCTGTATGTTTTCCTGCGTCTTTGACTTTTGTTTTATTTCTTATCCAGTTGTTTTGCTTTTTGTCTTTTAATTTTACTCCTAACTCTCTCCATGGCTCTTTGTGTCTTCATTATCTTATCTATGTTTGCTTTGGTCAACGTCCATGTTTGGCATGCGATTGTGAGAATTGGGAGTATGCACTGGTCAAACACTCTTGTTTTTAAGTGTTGTTTTATTTTTTATTTTTTAAAACCCATTTTAATTTCCTAACTCCTGCACAGGCTAATCTGACCCTCCTTTTTACATCCGCTGTTCTTTTTACCTTTCTACCATAACAATACCTAAAAATCCCAATGCGAAAAAATGTGAAAACCAATGAATAATAAACCTTATGGGCAATCTTCTGACAAATTTTTTGAAGAATTCATAAAAGAATATCTAAAAAGTGTGAAGTGAAGAACACAATGTGACGAATGAAGACGAATAGGGATGCATTGGATACTCGAGATGCAATTTTTGCCATACAAGAAGTTCTCTTTCAACGATATAGGGTTCAAAGACATGAAATTGTGATAGGAGCGTATTCTGTTAAATATTAGAAAGCGTCCGATAGAGTAAAACCTGATTAACTAATGGAAATATTACTTTTGTCTAGTTAACTAAATAGATAATAAAAACTGAACTTACTGAAGTCATATGGCAAACTTTTGATATCAAAATCGTCAGACATTATGTTTATATTTATAATAACATATTTTTTATATTCAATACAGTTATATAATAATAAATGTGACAAATAGATGTTTTTTGTAACTGACAAATCAAAATCCTTGTCAAAATATCCAAGTTATGTCGAAATTTGTGTAATTTTTAGTAAATGAAGACAATTTTGTAACGTTGTATTAATGATTTTGAGGTTAGTTTGCTCTACATTTTACGTTATCCATGTTACCAAGTATTGTAGGTATTCGCATTCTAAAGTACAGTATTTTCAATAATCAATTGGATTTATATCTGCTGATATCTGCAGTCATAATCATGTATTTAGTTTTCTTCAAATTCAGCTTCAATTTGTATTCAGGGCAGCATTCGTCAAGACGTTGCATTATGTTCTGTAAATCATTGTTGTTAGCTGTCTGCAAAACGTAAGTTATTCAAATTTTCTCCATTGATTAATATACCCTCTATTTAATCTCAAAGCAATTTTTCTTTCATTCTTTAAACACCGCTTCACTGTAGACATTGAAAAAAGAGGGGAGAGCACGCAACCCTGGCGGACTCTTCTCTGTATTTTGGATAAAGAGATATATTCCAGCTTTCCAGCTCACATGCAGTGCTGTAGTCCTATTCTATAATTATTTATGTGGAAATTAGAAGAAACTACGAAAAAACTAAGTGTGTATTATTTTATTAACAAATAACAGTATTTCATTCAATAAACAGAATGGCAAGATAAAAATAAATAATAAATAAATAAAATTCACTAAACTCCCCTATTCCGCTCGTTTCTTTGGTTGAATTCTATGCCCAAACTCCTCTGAGGCTATATTCTCTTCGTGAGAATACTCATCGTAGTCTCTTGATTCTTCTTTGCTCTCGTCTTTTCTACTACCTTTAATAGTTTCTTCCTCGCCCTCGTATTCGTCAGAAATGACAATCGTTAAAGGCTCGTTGGTGTCTTTTTTAGTAGGAGAGAGCTTCATGAGATTGCTGTTGACCTTCCCAGCTGTTTGAAGCTGAGCGAGTCGTTCAGCAGCCTCTTTGCTTGGTAAAGAAGAGTAGAAAGTCGTCTCTATCAACTTTTCGTCCACAATATCCTTTTTGGTATTCGATTTGGCATCTGCTTCGATGTTATTATCAGCTACGTCGCTCCTGCTGTCAAAATAACTTTGAACAATCTCAGCTTGTGCCAATGGATCTACTGAATTCCTTGAGGAAATTTTATCTCCTCCCAGATTGTACGTAGCTGATACCAGCGAGGACATGTCCTTTTTAGCTAAACTCTTTTGGTGTGCTTGTTCATCGTAGTTGAAAGAGTGGTATTCTGGTTGAAAACTGATCTTATCGCTTGCTATTTGGATTGATTCTTGAGGGAATTGTTCCAAGAAACCTGGGTCTGGCGAGAATAGTTGTACATTCTGAAAAGAAAAAATATTGTAGTTTCCATAAATCGAAATCAGTCACAAATTAGATTTT
The DNA here is from genome assembly GCF_917563875.1 of Diabrotica virgifera virgifera. NCBI lineage: Eukaryota > Metazoa > Arthropoda > Insecta > Coleoptera > Chrysomelidae > Diabrotica > Diabrotica virgifera. Next base: position 308,714,613 of record NC_065443.1, read on the forward strand.
TCTTCTGAGAGAAAAATATTGGCATAAAGCATTGATTAAGACAATTACGCTTGCAGATTGCAGATGCAGACGAAACTTCAGAAATTACTAATTCTATACTTCGTCATATGAACTCAGACAACAACATAATATAGTATAGTACATGTAATATAGTATACAGTGCGTCCATAAAGTAACGCATAAATTCGTTATTTCATAAACCGGCGACTTTAAGGAAAGATCCCGAAACAGGTCGATTTTTATTTTTAAATTACGATTTTTTTGGCATATATATCATACAAGTGCCGTCATCCATCTGGGCGTGATGACGTAATCGATGATTTTTTTTAAATGGGACTAGGGGTCATGTGACAGCTCATTTGAAAGGGTATTCAATTCTCTATCCAATAATATAAACATTAACATAATTATTTATAAAGAGTATTCAAAAAACATTTTTTAATTAAAATAAGTGAGACAAAAAAATAATATATGTAATTTATTTTAATTCAAAATGCATTTTACTACTGTCAGTAAAGAGAAAAAAGAATGTGTGTGTACTTTGTACGCACGTAAGAAGTTATACTTCTATTATATGATTTCAACGAAATAAATATACTTTCAACAGGTTATTTGTATTTCAAGATTACACTAATTTTTACTTACTACTTTCCAAAAATTTTTACTAAAACAACACTAAAAAAAAAGTTAGATAACACACGGAATTGAACGAGGGACCTCTCGATCTCCGGTCTAACGCGCTACCACCTTACCAAACTCCCTTTGCTTTGACAGCTTACAAGATTTCTCATACATACTGACAAATTCAATAAGACCAAGTGAGGTATAAAAATACTTTAAAATTTAAAGTAAATATACTTACTATTATTATAAAATATTTTATTCCCGAGAAAGACAAATTCAAAGACACAAAAATTATAATAAATAATACATTTACTAAAATCACTAATATATTCTTTTAATGACTTATTTGCGCTGATACGTACATAATTTAAAAGATTAGCAAAGAACTACATACTGTCTGTCTGCGCATGCGCCAGACAAGTATAAAATTTCACCCTCGATCGTAAAGAAGTATAACTTAGAAAATTTTATTTGACAAATAAACATTGATTTTCGTTTAAACGAAATGTTCAAACTGCCAAGAGACTGGTGGGTGGCAGCTTTAACATTGAATTTAAGTGAAAAACAATATTTATTTGTCAAATAAACATTTTTTTCCTGTTTTCTGATTACAGTAAAACGTATTTTGAATTAAATAAATTACATACATTCTTCTTTTTGTCTCAATTATTTTAATTAAAAAAATGTTTTTTTGAACACCTTGTATAAATAAATATCTTAATGTTTATATTAGTGAATAGAGAATTGAATACCCTTTCAAATGAGCTATAACATGACCCCTATTCTCATTTAAAAAACATCGATTACGTCATCATGCCCAGATGGTTGACGTCACTAGTATGATATATATGACAGAAAATCGGAATTTAAAAATAAAAATGGACCAGTTTCGGGATTTTTCCTTAATATCGCCGGTTTACGAAATAATGAATTTATGCGTTACTTTATGGACGTACTAATTAGTACGTTCTTTAACGGTAAAATATTGCAAAACCTCTAAATTTTAAAGAACCGCTTGGATTGACATGAAATTTGGCATACACAGAGCTAGTCAAATAAAAAAAAGTGATATTGTGCCGATGTGTGCTTTTGACCTAGGGGTGACTTTCACCCCTTCTCGGGGGTGAAAAAGTATATGTCCAAAATAAGTTCGGAATTCGATAAACTGACTAATTCTAAGCAACTTTTGTTCTATAGGGTTTTTTCACCAAGTCAATACTTTTCGAGTTATTTGCGAGTGAATTTGTTCATCTTTCAACAAAATAACCACGTTTTTAGACGGTTTTTCGCAAATAACTCAAAAAGTAACTATTTTGTCGAAAAAAATATTCTTAATAAAAATATAGTTTATAAAAAAATTTAAAAAAATGGTTCATACAAGTCTGTAGACCCAGTACAAGCAAAGTTGTAGCTAACGAAATGTAGGTTCTTATTCGTCAAATTCCAAATCGAATATTTCATCGAGAAATAACCAAAAAACGGAAAACTTTTCGAGGAACACTCATGTTAACTTTTTTAAAGTGTTTTAAAAAAAGGTTTATTTTTGTTTTAAAAAAAAACTTCTAACCTTAAAAGTAAGTGAGTTATGCTCAAAATATTGTTGGTACCTTTTATTTTTTGGTAAAAAGAATCGCGAAGAGCACTTTCTAATTAGCATATCAAATAAAATTAATCGTTACCGCTTCATAAGTTATTTTACTTATTTATTATTTATACAATCTGTAAGTCTCAGCGGTTCAAAGTGTTTATTCTTGAAAAGGCTGTAGTGAAAATGACTTGAAGAGTCACTAATCCTGAGTGTATGCAAACTTTGAACAGCCATAGCATAACCGATTTTTGTTTAACAGGAAAACAAAAAGTCCAAAATATTCAGAAAATTTTTATTTTAAAACCATTTTTTTTTTCAAAAATAAGCACATTGACTCGATGAAACTTACATATCGTATAGACACAACATAAATAAAGCAACGTGTGATTATGGGGTGATTTTCCCGATTTTTTTATGCCAAATCAAAACGGACCAACTGTATTTTGAGCGTAACTTGCTAACATTTGATGCCAGAATATTTTTTTATAAAAATGGACATAAATATTTTTAAACTCTTTAAAAAAGTTATAATGAGTTTTTTCCAAAAAGTGCTTCATTTTTTGGTTATTTCACGTTGAAATATATTTATTGGAAGTTTGGCGAATATGAACCTATTTTTCTTTAGCTATACCTCTGCTTCTACTAGGTCTAGAGACTTTATGTATACACCATTTTTTTCACTTTTTTACAAGTTATACTTTTGCTAAAAACGGTTTTTTTCCATAAAATACTTACTTTTTGAATTATTTGCGAAAAATTGTCTAAAAACGTGTTTGTTTTGTTGAAAAATAAATATATTCACTCGCAAATAACTCGAAAAGTATTAACTTGGTGAAAAAACTGTATAGAATAAAAGTTGCTAAGAATTAGGCATTTTATCGAATTTCGGACTTATTTTGAACGTATGTTTTTCACCCCCGAGAAGGGGTGAAACACCCCCAGGGCAAAAGCACACATCGGCACAATATCACTTTTTTCTTTGACATATTGGCTATGCGTATGTCAAATTTTATGTCAATCCAAACGGTTCTTTAACATTCACAGCAAAAACCGTCAAATAATGTACTAAATATAAATATACTGTTTATCATGTTGAAACACTTACTGCATTTGAAGTGGCTTTTGGTATTTGCAACTGCGGGTAATTGGCACTCACAAGCTGGTACAAATCCTTTGGACTCAAATTATTGCTGAGAATAATATCTCCTTGTGGGTTTGGCTCCAACGTTTGATGCACCGAACTCTGATCAGTAGCTAACAAAAATTGCTGCTGATTGTGTAGCTCCTGTTGTTGATGATTGTGCAGTTCCTGCTGTTGTTGATGGTGCAGCTCTTGTTGATGTTCGTGTAGCTCCTGCTGTTGTTGGTTTAGCAGCTCTTGTTGAACAGTCTGCTGATGCATCTGTTGGATTTGTTTCTGGATCTGCCGCTGGATTTGCTTTTGGTGTTCTTGTTGGGCTCTGAATAATTTCTGGTTATGCTCTGGAGGTTCCGTTACTTGATATTCGTGGCTCTTTTGAATTGTGACTTGCGTGCTTAGGTGGGCATTATGGTGAGATGGGTGCGGGAAGCTGATGTCATTCCGGACTTCTTCTATGTGCAGTGGCTTATCTTTGAGACTTAAATTTGGAGCAGGTATTGTGTGAATGGGTCCTTTTTCACCTATTTGCTTTATAGGATTTATGTGTGCTGTAGGAATTTGATTGGTTTGAATGTGGTAGTCGAATTCCTAGAAAATATTTGTAATGTAGATTGATAATAAGCGACAAAAGACATAGCATTAAAATACATGGGACGCAAATAATGGTTATTTATTTTTCTAATGATATAGCCAGTCAGCAAAAAGCTATTCTAGGATATCGCAGATTTTTATCATCTTTTCCAACTGACTTTTTTACTTAGTTAGTAGTTACTTTTAAGTATAGAAGAAAATCTTTACTTTTACCTGTGATGTAGGTATGCTTGGTGCAGATCTAAAAGGTTTCTCTGGTGGTGGTGTAGGTAAAGGTGTCTTGAAAACTACTTCTTGTTGAAGCTTAACCGGGGCTACAGGGTTTTTCCAAAATGATCTTACTGGAAGAGTAGCTTGTCTTTGCGGTAATTGATGACCTAGTCCATTAGGTTGTGGTATCTGAAAAATACATTTTTCTATTAAGATGGTGTTTGGTCTTTAAAATTTGGTAAAATAAAATTTCACATCTCTCTCTTGTCATTTCCCCATTACTGAGGATCGTGTTTTCTTCCATTATTCCTAACAATATTTCTCCATTGGTCTGTATCTTTTTAAATGTCAAAGTTCTAAAAATTGTAGAATAGAAATAAATTCCAGTAACGAAGGGTTACAGTTTTTTTATTTGTTCATCATAGATAAATTGTATGAAACTGTGGGTGAAGTACTTTTTGCGAACTTACGCGATGTATAGCACTCGCTCCGTTGTCGCTCGTGCTCTAAAAATCGCGTGCGTTCGCAGAAAGCATACTTCACGAACTGTTTCATAAATAACTATTTTCAAACCAAGTTCTTGGGAATTAAATAACCTACAATTTTACATCGATACATTTTTTCGTATCTCTGACGCTAATCTTTCTATTATGAAGAAAATGGCATTTTTTACCAAACTACAAAAATTCGTTATTCGCTTTTAACTCCAATTTTTTAAAAACTAATCATTCTAAGACATTCAAACTTCTAGAATCTATTTATAATACATAAATAAATAAGAATGAATAAGGCCAATTACCAAAAACACCGCTAACTTACATTATTATGCTTCCAATTGGATGTCTCCTTTTTTTTCAAAAAAAATATTGATTTTTTAACCGTAACTTTTTTATTTTTATATTAGAAAATTTGACAAAAATATAATTTTGTAGGTTTTTACAAGGTCTATAAGCGCATTTATATTAAATATTTTTAAAATCCTCAGTCGCAAAAAGATTTGATTTTGAAAGGGTTGGTAAAGGTGGTTTTTGCATGTTATTACAAGTTTTAATTGTTAATAGCTCACTCAATTTTTGCCGTAGAAAAATTGTTTGTAAACCATGTTCTTCGGAATTAAATAAGCTACACTTTCATATTTAAACATTTTTTTGTATCTCTGATGTTAATTTTGCTATTCTGAAGAAGGGGCCATTTTTTTCCAAACTACAAAAATTCGTTATTCGCTTTTAACTCCATTTTCTTATAAACTAATTATTATAAGCCGGTCAAACTTCTAGAACCTATTAATAATGCATAAGTCAAAAAGACCAAATAAGGTTAATGACTAATTTTACTTAGGGTGGTGATTAGAGGGTTGCTTGGGATCACTTTTTCTCTGAAAAAAATGGGGACTGACATTTTTTTTCATTATAAGTCACTTCATTTTTGAGACTTTTTTTATTTTTGGTGATAGATATTTTTAAGTGCTTTAAATTAGTTTGAACAGGTTTTCATCGAAAAATGCGTAGTCGAGGAAATAAAGCATTTTGGCTCGCAATTTTTTCGTCCAGCATGGATTTACTTGAAATTTTCACAGAAAGTAGAGAATAGTCCAAAAATCATTTTCTATATCATGCCGCTGTACGCTAAAACCTTGGGGGTGGTTGCCACCCCATCTCGGGGGCGGGAATTTTTTATTACATTTTAACTATGTAAATCGATGTAAAAAGTAATTCTAAGAAAAAAATGTTTTTTACATTTTCTTCGTAAAACTAATATTTTTTGAGTTATTCGCACTTGAAAGTAACAGTTTTTCGATGAAAAAATCGACTTGTTTAGATAGTTTTTTGAGAATACCTCGAAAAATATGCATTTAATCAAAAAAACTGTAAATATCAAAATTGTATCTTTTAGTAATGCAAACCAAATTATTTTTCTGTAATATCTTTAAGACCAATACAAACCGAGATACGGCATGTTAAAAGTTAGCTTTTTTCGTCAAATGCATAATTTGAAATATTCAAAGTAAAATAACGGAAAAACTTTGCCTTTTTCGAGGAAAACTTAAAAAATCTTTTTTCAAGTATATAGTTAGACCTTTCAAAAAATAATAATTAAAAGTTTCTAGCCTAAAAATTAAGCGACTTATGATCAAAAAAAGGTCGGTACCTGCTTTTCTCTATGAAAAAATCAGTGAAAACAACCCCCTAACTACCCTCCTAATTAAAAATTGGTCTTCACCTTTCTGTAATTCCTTTTATATTTGTATTATCAATACACCGAAGAAGTTTGACTTATTTAAAAGGCCTAATTTTAGAAAAATTGAAGTTTAATAAAAAATTAATTTTTTGGAATTTCCCATTTTTTACCTTTTACTTCAGAATATTTCCGAAAATACTGGAGATACGAAAAAAATGATGGCCTACTAAATTGTAGATTTTTTAATAACTAAAATTCCCTTGTGCATAGATTTTCAGAACAGTGAACAGCGAGATATAGCTGTTTAAAACCTCTATTTACGAGCAAACACCCCTTATTCGCGCCCTTTAAACCCACCCAAATTAAAAACTAAGGGATCTTACGGAATTTTGTTTACGCAGCCTTATAACTCTTCAAAAATCCTACAAAGTTATTTTTTAAAAAACTTTTTATCGGCAAAAATAAAGGAGCTATGTTTATAAAACGAATTTTTTTTCGAAAAATTCGGATAGTCCGCTTATGGATAATTTTCAATATGTATAATACCACAGAATCGGTTCGTATACTGGAAGATGACTAAAAAACTATTTGTATTTGTATTTGTACATATTTGTAAATTCGTATTTTTGTGTAAATAAATGTTTTTGTAATTCTTTAATTCTACTTTTTTTTTCTGTATAGATCTATTAAAATGTCTACTTATAAAAGCTGTAATATTATTAAGGGTGGTTTTTAAGGTTTGAAATATTATGATATCCTAAATGGTTTATCTTAAAGCACAAAATAATTATTATTTAACCAATCAAAACCAAATTTTACCCATATTAAAGTTTACAATGTTTTTATATAATTTTTGACAATAAGGGGTAGTTTACACCCCTAAAAATAATCAACGCCCTTAAGCATGATATGAAATATGAAGTACAGGGTGAGATGATCCTAATCCCAAATTTTTATGTAAATCGATGCAAGCCGAAATTATTTTAGAAAAATTAAATTTTTTATATATAGCTCCAACAAGGGTGGTTTTAAGGGTTAAAATATTATGATAGTATATCTTAAAGCATAAAACAATCATTATGAAACTAATAAGAACCAAATTTTGACAATATTATAGTTTAAAATGTTATTTTATAATTTTTTACAATTAGGGGTAGTTTTCACCCTTAAAAAAACAAAAGCGTACAACGGCTCAATATAGAAAATGAACTAGAGGGTGTAATGACCCTAATCCCAAATTTTTGTACAAATCGATGCTGGACGAAAAAATTGCGAGGTTTTGCCATTTTTTAGCTTCATTTCCTCGACTAGCATAGTTTTTCCGTCTTTTGACTTTGGAACTACAATATTTAGCATTTAACGAAGAAGAGCCAACATATAATAAAGTATAGCTCGATTACTATTGGCACTAAAGAAAATTTAATAAATTGGTTTTGTTTATTTTTCAAACGGTACATTTTTGTTAAGTAAAGTTGTTTTGATAAAACGAAAACTTTTGGAGTTATTAGCAGAAAACTTATAAAAAACTTTGATTTTTTCGATATAAAACACTTTCGATAGCGAATAAATCGAAAACTATCAATTTTATCAAAAAAATGTATATAACATTTTTTGCTTAGAATGAACGTTTTTACCAACTTTTGCGATTAAAGTATAACAAAAAATTTCCACCCCCCCGAGATGGGGTGGCAACCACCCCATGGTAAAAGCTCCTCTCGGCATGATATAGATTTTGATCCTTGGACTATCCACTATTTATTCCCAAATTTTCAAGCAAATCGATCCATTCTGTAAAAATTGCGAGGTTTTGTCCTATTACGATTATAGAGACCTGTTAATATTCTGAAAATGTATTAGTCCTGTCGCCAGGGGGGGTACAACGGCCTCCTTTATTCAGATGGACTTACCCAAGTTTTTTTCATGTATTTTGACCCGTAGAATACGAATTTTTTGGGTAACAGTTGATCCGGATGTCGATAAGATTGTTATTGACCAAGAACTTGAGGAATTACATAACAGAGGTTTCTCACAAAACAAAACATTTTTTTGTATTTTTTGGGTCATTCTAAGTAAAAAATGTTCTAACAAGTTTTCCCGTAGGATGCTCAGTTTTCGAGATAAACGCGGTTGAACTTTCAAAGAATCGAAAAACTGCAATTTTTAAACCCGAATAACTTTTGATTAAAAAATAAAATAGCAATTCTGCTTAGCGCCTTTGAAAGTTCAAGTCAAATTATATCGGTTTTGATTATTTGCATTGCTAAAAATTTATTGTGTTATTGTTAAACAAAGCTACAAACACCTAGTGCGTGAGTGATGTTTTCTATGATTTCTCATTTAAAATCTAACGAGTAAGTAGAATAGGTACTAGTGCAATCGAGGCTATTTCTACGTAGCATGCGTTAAAATGCATGTAAAGGCACGGGAAACACTATGTGTTTATAGCTTTGTTAAACAATAAAAAAATAAATTTTTAGCAATGCAAATAATTAAAACCGATATAATTTGACTTAAACTTTCAAATGCGGTAAGCAGACTGGCTATTTTATTTTTTAATCAAAAGTTATTCGGGTTCAAAAATTGCAATTTTTCGATTTTTTTAAAGTTCAACCGCGGTTATCTCGAAAACTAGCCATCCTACGAAAAAAATTGTAGAAACATGTTTTGCTTAGAATGACCCAAAAAATACCAAAAAATGTTTTGTTTTGCGAGAGATCGCGGTTATGTAATTCCTCAAGTTCTTGGTCAATAACAATCTTATCGACATCCGGATCAACTGTTACCCAAAAAATTCGTATTCTACGGGTCAAAATACATGAAAAAAACTTGGGTAAGTCCATCTGAATTAAGGAGGCCGTTGTACCCCCCTGGCGACAGGACTATATTTATAATTTACATTTTTAAGCATATTTTAAAAAAGAAGCTACATCTCGATAAAAGGTGACTTATCAAAAAAGACTAAGAGGCAAAGTTTTAAAAACACTGTGTTTAACTAATGGTACCACAATAATAGTTTAATTGGAACGTACACAAACATTTGGGGGGTTTAAAGGAACAAAACTCCCATAAAAATTTTTTGTAAATATATTAAAAAAGGATCGAAAAAATAATAGGAGGCAAAAAAGTTTTAAAAACGTTGTGTTTAACTAATGGTACCACAATAATGAATTAATTGGAACGTACACAAAAATTTGGGGGGTTTAAGGGATCAAAACCCCCACAAAATTTTTATGGGGTGGACAAATCTCACTATAATAAAAATCTTTAATAGTTTTCGATATATTGAAAAAATCGATTTTCATTTTGTAACTTCAAAGGGCTGTAACTTTTTTATAAGCACATTTGTACTAAGGTAAGTTAGGTTCAATCGAACTTTTTTAGACTCCAGAATGTGTGGTATAATTTATGACCATTTTTTGGGGGTATATAGCCTCGGTGCATGATCTTTCTGATCTAAAACCTTGATGTTTTTCTGCTAATGTTATAAACTTATTCAGTTTGATTGTTATCACGTTGGTTATTAATTTTAATGTTGTGTTTTTTAATAAATTAATTCTTCTTTAAAAAGTATAAGTTAAAACAAAAAAATGATTAGCAATATTAGTAATAACATACCTTATGATGTTTTATTTGAGGAACATTGTTCGGCACCATTAAGACCGGTATGTGGTTGACGGGTCTCTGTCTTAAAGGTGGCCCACGTAAGCCGAACTGGCCGTGTCCTGGAGGAACTCCTTGCATGCCTTGCGGGAATCCTTGTGGAATACCTTGTGGCAAATTTTGTATTAAAGGACCTCCTTGGTGCCATTTCTTGGAGAACTGTTGATTGGTTGGTACCCTACGTTGTCGTGGAGGTGGAGGCCTGCCTTTGTATCTGGGGTACTCCGCTGCGCTAAGTATCGTACATATCGCTAGCAGGATAAGAAGAATGATCTGAAAACAGTATTTTAAGACAGTAAAAGATATATTGTTGGCAATAAATACAAGTTTCAACAATGGTTCTTAAACATGGTCCTATTAACATTTTTCGATTCAATTTTAAAGATAATTTTGTTGCGGACGTTATTCGCACTTCCACCACATATGCTGAATATTGTGCTGAAGCTATTGTTTCGTTATGTAAACCAGTTTACTATTTTTACTAGGAATAAGCCATAATTTTACTTCAAAATAAGTTAATTTTGATTTGATCACTTCTGAAGTGGAAACATCAAATTAAACTTATTTTAAAAAAAATTGTGCTTTATTCCCAGTAAAAATAGTAAAACATATGAAATTTGCAATACCTTCAATCTCAAATCTGCAGTTTATAGTAAGAAAAAATCGACTAGAGTAAAATTTATTTATTCAAACCAGTTAGTTAATAAAATAAACTAGATTACAGTTGATATTGATTTGTCTATAGTCTATATTGTTACCACAGAATAGGTGCAAAAGATAAAAAGATAACGAAAGTTAACCTCTGCTCCTTTCCTTTCCATAGAAATTACAAGAGGTAAAAAAAACAAACAGAAGGTTCTATATAATATTTTTTAAGTACAAAACTAATGCCTGGTTGCACCAACAGATCTTAAGCTTAAGACGTGCTTTAGGCCGGTCGTGCATTGGAAGCGTAGTCACGCGACTCGTAGGTAGCGCGTATACGTCCGTGTACATGCGATCATGCGACTGAGCGACTGATATCATCCACTGCAGTGCAGGCGTCTGTATATAGTTCGCGACTGTCAAACTGACTGTCATCATCAAAAGAAAGTGTATTTTTGTGAATGGCGTGTAAAATGGATTTGCAAGACATGTACCTATAAAATAATTACTTTTTGAGATACTTAAAAAATACTTACTTGAGTTACTTATTTGCGAAAAACCGTCTAAACACGTGGTTATTTTGTTGAAAAATGAACGTATTGACTCAAAAAGTATTAACTTAGTAAAAAAACACTATAGAACAATAGTTATTTCCCTAACTAGTGCGGAAAGTGATACTTTCACGCACGAGACTGCCGTTGACCCGAACGACGTGATAGCGGAGTTCGGGCAAGCAGTCGAGTGCGGGGAAGATACTTTCCGCATGAGTTAGGAACAATATTTTTTCTAGGGCCATACGTTTGGAAAAAAGCCACAAAAATAATGTTATATCAATTTTTATTTAGAAGTGAAAATACACAAAATAATTCTTTGACAAGGTTGTCAAAACCAAACTTTCAATATAATGGGTTACCACGCCGACGATATTGGTTTCCATAACGACGATTCAAAACCATTGTAATTGTCTACTGATCGGACTTTTAAAGAATTTGTCAATAGTATATTATGCAACGAGCATTTAATGATGGTCATTATGAAGCGAGTATGGGGGTTACGAAACGAGCCGTATGCGGCGAGTTTCGTATAGAGTACGAGCTGCATAATGATAATTAAATGCAAGTTGTATACACTATTTTTTCTATGATCATTCACAACAAAAAATATATTCAAATTTATTAATTTTGTAACACAAATAAATTCAGTAGTTTGTCAGTTTGACGGTTTGTTTACATATTGAGAACTGTCAAAGCTGTATTTGACTCGCCATTGGTCACTGCGCGTGTACCACCTTTATCGCAAATGCCATATCGCGATTCTATTGGTTAAAAATTTGTATCTTAAATATATTATTGTGTTTTCAATTTATCAATCAAAAGCAAAATGAAAATTAGATTAAATTTTTTTAAAATAACGCGGGCACGTAAATTTGATACACCCTGTATATTGAGCTGTTTTAAAATTTATTAGAATTTAGTGAATGTAAATAGATTTCTCTTTTAACGAGCTTTCCGAGGAACCTTTAAAGACTTTTGTGAATAATTAAAGTGAAAAGAACTATGTATTTAGATCTAAAATGAAAAAAAATTGTTTACTGTATAGGTGATTATCAAATTCTTGTAATTGATAATTGAAAAGAAAGTTGGAATTTTAATATTTTCATTTCAATACGAGTATATGTGGGAGAGTTTCTCCGAAAGTAATTAGGATTGTCGGAACAAATTTGAGGGTGACTGTTGTTTGCCAAATGGAAAAGTCAATGTTCTGATTCTTGGAATGTGGAAGGGGAAAAGATGGATTGGATGATTGAGAGAGATTGAAAAATTATTCATTGTGTTGTTGGCAGCGAGAAGAAGCGGTTTTCGACGTGTTAAGTGGAGTAGATAGTTAGCATATATCAGTGGCTGGTTGATAGTGGAGAATAGTGTTGAAAAGTGGAACGAGCGACAGATCAAATCGAGACGAAATACCTCTTTGATTCTGTAGTATTGTGAGAAGGAGAGCAGAGAATTTTTGGAGTTTTGTTTGAATCGAGAACGTGTCAAAGAAACACGGTTTGTTGGAGAATTAGTGCTGGTATGCTGACAGTTTTGAAGCTGGACAACGGAGAGAGGCTTTGATGAGTAGCCTTTAACATAATCAACGAGGGAGAGCTGTTTGGGGTCACGAGAAGACATCCGAGTGAGGGAAGCAAAAGGTCAGTCAATTTATGTGAAAGAGATTTTTATGTTCGGGAAATAAATTTTTGAGTAAAAAGCATATGAATTAAAGTTCCAATATTTCAAAATATAAATAGTAAATATAGGTAACCTTGCGAAGACATAAATTTGTTTGGTTTAGTTTGTTTTACCAAAGTCATCGGGAACAAACCGATAAATTGTTTTTTTTTTGTAAAGATAATAATTTTAAGTGGTATAAATTTCAGTCGGACATCTGTGTCAACAGGTTTTTTAGATTCGATAGTTTTCAGAGTATTAATTTGATAAATAAAAGACAATTCTGTATTTTTATTTTAATAGTTTGCTTTATTTCTTTTCCCTATTTTATCCCGATTAGGATCAACTCAGAGATACTGAACCCACGAGAGAAGATAAATATAACGTAAGATAATTTGGTTTTTTTTTATATATTAAAAGGCACCCTGAGATTTTTTATTCAATTTTGATATATGATTTGCGACAATTAAATGATTAATTAAATAAATAATAATCAATATAAATTAAATAAGAAGCAGATCACAACAATATATATTATAGTATGAGAATAGAAAAAATAATTTTATTTCATCGAATTATCAGTAATAATTGCACAAGAGCTCTGAAATTATTGAATTTTTCCCGAATGACACTTTGACAGTTTTAATTACAGCCGAAGGCGAGTGAAATTATGTCAAAATGTCACGAGAGCAAAAATTCTATATTAATTTCAGAGGTCGAGTGCAATTTGTTGCGATTATTTCATGAATAAAACTGTTCAAAACCAAAATTTGATTGTAATTTATTTATGTAAGTACCATTAAACACACAGTTTTTATAAATATTTGACGATTTAAGTCATCACTTTTATAATTTTTAAAACATTAATAATTGTCATTAATGTCACTGAATGTATTTTTTCGTAGCAACGAAGGGCATCTGACGTAATATACTTAACCACGGGAGATTATCAAAAATTATCGATTTAATTCAGATTTCTGTAGCTTTCTATTGGTCAGAATCTCCTATGAATGAAATAATCAGTAGTAATTGCACAAGAGCTCTAAAATTATTGAATTTTTCCCGAGTGAAATTATGTCAAAGTGTCACGAGGGCAAAAATTCTATATTAATTTTAGAGATCGAGTGCAATTTGTTGCGATTATTTCATGAATAAAACTGTTTAAAACCAAAATTTTATTGTAATTTATTTATGTAAGTACAAATTAGTACAATTAAACACACTGTTGTTATAAATATTTGACGGTTGAAAGTCATCACTTTTATAATTTTTAAAACATTAATTGTCATTAATGTCACTTAATGTATTTTTTCATAGCAACGAAGGGCATATGACGTAATATACTTGACGACGGGAAATCATCAAAAATTATCGGGTATAATATCACAAGAGAGTGAGAATAAATTGAAAATAATGCGACAGTTCTTCGAAAATTTGTTGTCTGGAAATAGACACGAGAGCCCGCAGGGCTCGAGTGGCTATTGCCCAATGACAACAAATTTGAGTAAAAATGAAGCATTATTTTCTTATTTATTCTTACTGTCGTGTGATATTCGTAAGATTATTTTTTAATACGTGTATTATGGATATTTTCTTAAATGTGACAGTTGTCTAAACTATGAGACTGGTTGCCATTAAACAGAAACAATCTACTTAAAAAAATTCTATCGGTAATTTTCTACAGTAGATAATTCTCAGTATAATTTTAATCTGATTGGACAGAATTAAACACGTGATCAAATATCTTACTATACGATTGGAAGTTAAAATCATCAAAAAATAATCAGTTTAATTTTTATTTCTGTAGCTTTCTATTGGTCAGAATCTCCTATGAATGAAATAATCGCGCTAATTTCATTAAAACATGAACACAATAAGGTAAAGAAATAAGTTAGTAAATACTATAAAAATATTAGGTTTATTGCATGTATTATAATATATTATAATGCCATAATACAAGGTACCTTACTTTCCCGCATGCCGCGCGGGAAAATCTACTTTCACGCACGCCGTGAGGGAAAGTGCAACTTTCGGAAACGAAATGCGTGCGTGAAAGTGGCTCTTTTAGCACGGCCGTAGAAAAAAGTTGTTTCGAATTAGTCACTTTTTCAATTAGTTCTAGAGCAAAAACCGTGGAGAAAATGGTCTATCAATGTCAAACTAAATTTTAAAAAATTAGGTATTAATAAAATATAAATGACATTCGATAGTGAACTTAATCATTAGGTATTATAAAATAAATGATATCTTTTGTCTTTCATGTTCCACAACGGAGACTTTTCATAAACGGCACTAATCAGTTTTTCGTTATCAATTTCCATATCGAAAATTAACACAATTATTATCGACTATTAATACAATATCAAAAATACCAGCACAGATAATTGCAAACCAGTGTAGCATCAACATGCGACTTGCGATTATCAGCGACTAATCCCATTCTAGGGAATCGGTCGTCAGTCGCTTGTGGTCGGCCGAGCCCAATCGCTCAAAGTCGTTTGCAGTGGACGTTGTTTAGTTATAGTATTTTTACTACAAAAGCGATATTCCGTAGGTCAAAATTTTTGACGTAAGAGAACTGTCAAAACATTAGATTGTGACTTTTCATTATTGCCATGTTTATAATAAACATGGCAATAATGAAAAGTCACATTCTCATGTTTTGACAGTTCTCTTACGTCAAAAATTTTGACCTACGTAATATCGCTTTTGTAGTAAAAATACTATACATTTTATTTGTTAGGACTAGTCGCTTGTATACGGGCGTATACGCGCTACCTACGGGACGCGCTACCTACGAGTCGCGCGACTACGCTTCCAATGGACGACCGACCTTGAGCTCAGCTTAAGATTTGTTGGTGCAACCAGGCATAAAATTCTATGGTTGGCGCTGGCATTTAAGGAAGCATTATAGAAAAGTATAGCTTGGGTAGAAAAAACAAAAGATGGGATAAATTTTTAGAATTCTATACCAGCCGCAAACTTTGCATAATGAATACTTTCTTAAACTTATCTAAACATAGACTATATATCTGAAACACTTCAGCCTATTCTCAAGAAAAGATAATTCAGATTCAGATAGATTGTATATAAAATTAAAGAAGAGAAGTAGACAAAGAATAAAATATTTACAACAAATTTGGCACTTTTTAATTGGAGAAAAATTTCCGGAAAGGATCAATACAACTTATTAAATGTAATCTACATGGTGTTGAATAGAACTACCACAATAACTAGGGAATGGCTACAATCTTTTATAACATAAAAATAAAATTAGTAACATGATATACATATTTATGAGTATGATAAGCAGATCTTCTTCTTTAAGTGTCATCTCCGCGGCGGAGGTCGGCAATCGGTTGTTTTGATGGTATTTAGGATTTCCATTTCTTTATTCATCTTCCTCAGAACCTCTTTGTTTATGACGTGTCCTGTCCTCAATATTTTCAGAATTCTTCTGTACACCCACAGCTCGAATGCTTCTAGATTTTTTATTCTGATTTTGATTTCCTGTAAGTAATCTCCTGTGGAGTTTATCATTATTCCAAGGTATGTTGGTCGACTCGTTCGATATTGGATCCGTTTATGGAGAGATTTTCGTTATTTCTTTGAGTTTTCGATATTCTCAGAAACTTTGTTTCCTTGACATTCATTGTTAGCCCGTATTCTTTTCCAAACTCTGCCATTCTGGTCACCAGCCTCTGAAAATCTCCAATATTTTCAGCTAAGATGACAGTGTTATCCGTATATCTAATGTTGTTAATGGGAACTCCATTTACCTTTATTCCAGCTGTTTCACCCTCAAGAGTTTTTTCAAGATCTCTTCCGAGTAGGCATTAAAAAGAATTGGCGACAACACGCAACACGAAACAGAAGTTTTAAATTGTATAGGGTATAGATCATTAATGGAAAACCATCGTCATGAATAATAATATAGGCAGATCTGGACATTTTCTCAGAAATATATTTATATTTTATACAGAAGTAAAAACTTCGTTTGTATAATGATATAAAAAGTTTATTAAAAACTATTAAAAAGTCATCCAAAAAGATTCGCAAAACGTTTTTGATCTAGATTAGATCATCTTCAGTGCATAGAACAAAGTATTTCCACGTTAGAATGAATGCAAAAGGTTAAAATTGTGACTAGTTAAAAAAAATGTGGCAAATACTTACGTTCTGCTTGGTAGATGAAACTAGCAACCTTATAAAATTTGTAACATCGAGAAATATGGTATACACGTTAATAATGTGATATTTGTAGCGAAAACTTTTGGTTGACTTTTTAATAGTTTTTAAATAAACTTTTTATATTGTACCAACGAAGTTTTTACTTCTGTATGATTTTGTATTTATAATAATTGACAGGTCTAAAAACTCCAAATATAACGTATCCTTATAACATGTTTGCCAATAAGGTCTACATTTTTTGATGGAACCAACATTTTACGATCCAATGACTTCTACACACAAATATCATCACCATCATTGGTCCAGAGTCCAAGTTGCGCCTTAACCTTCCTAAATGTCCTCCATACGGTTCTATAACTTGAAGTTCAAGGCCATTTGTGCAACACTAATCTTCCTAGTATTTTATCTACCCCATTTCCTCATCTCAACCTTAATCTACTTCGGCATCCCCTCGACCTCTACAACAGGGGCGGCCCGTCGGGGTAGGCAAGGTAGGCGCCGCCTACCCTCTTCAAATGTAGTACAATAATATAAATTATTAATATAAATTACTTATTTCAAAATTGTAATTTATCAATTTTGACACAATATCTACAATAAAATAGCAAAAATTATCCAAATTATTTTTAAAAATATCCAAAAAATTTTCTCCGTAGTTATAATTATTGTACGCTCCTTGTAGTATCAGTAGTACTGTATAGATTCTATATTCTCCTTGGTCAGGCACTCGGGAACGTAGCCTGAAATAGAACGACGCCAATACCGAATTGACGTGCGATCTCTCTCTGTTTACGCGAGCAGGTCTGCTGCAGGCCGGCGGATTTTGAACGGGCGGATAGGCACAGAGTCTTATAGCCGGACCTACAAAATTTTATCAGTTGCTTCTCTTGTGTCTTGTGAAACTGTTTTAAAATAATTGTTTTTTGATTTTGGCTGTTATTAGTAGGTTAAGTATTGAATAAAACTAGGTAGGACAATTTAAATTTGTTTATGAAAACTGAATAATGTGTTATTAGATTATATAGATAATTAAAAATTTAAAGCGAGGTTAATTGTTAACTTATCAATTTATTCGAATAGTAAATTATTATTTGATACATAAATAAAATAAGAAATATTTGACGTTGTTGAAACGTAGGTGTGTTAGTTTTATTGGTGGAAAAACTTTAGTCATCGAATATGAATATTTTAAACGATGTAATATGCAGTTTGATCGAGACACCTTTTTCAAGGCGCCAAAATCAAAAAAGATTAGTAATTATTTCAATGGGCCGGCCTTTACAAAATTTAACAATTTTATCCACAGATAAGACAAAAGACAATCAACCATTTTCGAGATCGTTTAAAACAATATGGTATGAAAATCATAAATGGCTAAGCGGAAGTTATTTTAAAAATTCACTTTTCTGTTGGCCTTGTCTGTTGCTCTCAAATTTGAAGCAAAATGTTTGGGTGAGTCAGGGATATTCAGATTTGAAAAATTTATCAGCTAGTGTAAAAAAACATGAATCTTCGAAAGAACATTTAAACAATTGCTTAGATTTAAAACGGTTAGAAAAAAATAAACAAACTACTGACAGTGCTTTCGCTGGACATATTTCTCTATCTAATAAGATATATAATGAAGAAGTTGAAAAAGATTGAAGAAGTTGAAAAAATTGATGTTACAATTCTTTTAGCAAAACCAGAACTTACATTTCGCGGTCGTGATAAGAGCCATAATTCTTCAAACATGGGTAATTTTAAAGAAATTTTTAATTTAGTAGTTAAACGCGATCAGGAAATCCAGGATCATGTTAAAAAATAGAAGGGGTGTTCACGGGTTTGTCAAAAACAATACAAAATGATTTAATAGATTGTCTTGCCGATTACGTAAAAAATGAAATTTCAACAGAAATTAATGAAAGTCAATTTTTTTCTATACTAGCTGACGATACTACTGATATAACCGAAAAATCACAGTGTACTTTAACAATCCGTTTTGTTAACAAAGTTGGTCAGGTAACAGAAATATTTTTAGGGTTTTTTGATGTTAGCGATAATAGATCTGCAGACGCTCTATATAGTTTAATTTCAAACGTGCTTGAGCCATATGATTACAAAAATAAATTAATTGCTCAATTTTACGATGGTGCAAGTGTAATGGCTGGCTCTTTAAACGGATTACAATCAAAAATTAAAGTAGATGCTCCAAAAGCAATTTTTACACATTGTTGCGCTCATAGATTATATTTAGTATTGCAAGACGGCTCAAAATGTATTACAAACTGTAGGATATTTTTTGTCGCCTACCCGAAGTATATGTGTAGCCTACCCGCATACTGAGGTCACGAGCCGCCACTGCTCTACAATCCATCGGGTTTTTGTCAATAGGTAGTGCAAGGTAGCATTCAAATGCTCTAACTATATGTCATGCCAAAAACAGGTGTCTAATTTTTATTGCACAACAATACCATTTACCATGGGTGTACAACACACATGGCAAATGAAATGGATATGATCTAAATACGAAATCAAAAGCAGCAGAACAAGCTCAATACAAAATTAAAAGGACAAAGCATGAGAAAAGAGAATTATTATTAACCCTGGAACTGCACACTGGGGTCTGAAAAACCCAGGCGCATGAATCGTTCAATGTAACTTGCATATGTCTGCGTCTTTTGGCGATCCCTTGCACGTACACGTAAATTCAGTTAAGAGCCGACTACGTTGAGAGACAGTCACTGCGCCACGTAAGTTTGTTGTACAGTTTGCTGTGACGCTTTTAGTGAACCTGTGGGTACTTCGGACTTTCGGACCCCAGTGTGCAGTTAAAGGGTGTTAAAATTTTGAGGTGATTTTTTGTTATTTGCTAGTTATGGCAGATTCTAAGAGAAAATATTAGCGTTCACTGACAATAAAAGAATTAGAGTGGGAAGCTGAAAACCTGTGGTCGAATGAAGATGAACCATCGAAGATGATTTTGGAGACTCATCAGATGAAGAAGATGATTGTGTTCCTGAACATCAGTCTGACACTGATAACGAACAAAGTGACGACGATAATGAAGAAGAACAAACAGAACCCAATACCTCGCAAAGAAATATCGCCAGTATACTGGGAAAAGTTGTTTAGAACATTGTACCTACTGTTTAGAACATCGAGCTCAATTATGTTATGTGTGTCAGAACCAAAGTTGAAGTGCCTGGCTAAGAATAAGAAATAGTTATCTTGTTACAACATTTATGTTTTATTTTAGTTTAAAGGGTTTTTAAGAGACAAGTTTTATTTCAATGGAATTTTTTGTAATTTTTTTGGTCATATCTCCATATTTCTAAAACAGTGTAATCTAATGAGAAATGTTTCATTTTTTAAATAAACATATTTTGAAAATAAGAAATTGGTGTTTATTATTTTGTACTACATACCACAGAAAAAATAAATAAATAACATTTATTACTAAAAAAAACAATTAGGGTTTTCGAGACCCCACTGTGCAGTCTACGTCAGATGAACGAACTGTGCTGTTACAGGGCTAGGGTTAAGTAATGAGCAGAACGTGGACTATAAAAAGTATGTTAAAAATAGTGAAAATGCAATAAATAGATCAGAAAGTAAAACAATATGAATTAGACTTAGTAAGTTTTAGTGAGCTGAAAAACAATAAGAGGAAATTAGAAAAGGAAAAGGTTACAGTCTACAATGCAGGATAAGGTCAAGACAAAAACGAACAGGGTTAATAATCTGCAAAAAACTAGGATATAGATAATGAATTTTAGAGCAATCAGCGCAGGAATCTCATATAACAAGGTATACTTAGAACAAAAAAAGAATGGTGTGTACTTTGTACGCACGTAAGAAGTTATACTTCTATTATATAATTTTAACGAAGTAATTGTATTCTATTTAAATATTAAACTAACTTTCTTATCTACCACTTTCAAAAAATTTTTATTAAAACAACTAAAAAAAAATGAATCGTAGAGGATTGGAACCCGGGATAGTCCAGAAAGCCACTGCGCATCCGCTAGGAAAAATATTCTAATTCGGATTTTTTGCACAATCTTACTCAAAAAGGACTCCTCTTAACAAATTTGCATGTTGCCAGGACCAAAAGGTGGTCAAAATTTTTTAAACGTTTATTTTTTGTTTTTATCCTAAAATTATTTTTTTTACATGGAAAAAAGTTTTTTTAGGTTTTTTGGATCATTCCAAACAGAAAAGATCTTTAGTGACTTTTCTCTAAAAGTGATAGTTTTTGACATATAAGCGATTAAAAATTGAAAAATTGCGAAATCGGCCATTTTTAACCCTCAAAAACTATGTGAAAAACTGAAAATTTAAATGTTGCCAAGGTAGGTAGATATTCTTTAAACATCGATTGATGAAATCCCGAAGAGTTTTTTGCAATACAATATTCAAAACTCCTTTGTTTTTTAATTGCTAATCAAGTGTGCGCGACACTATTTTCCACCGACAGTATGGAGCAAATGAAAGGAATAAATTCGTTATTTCGTAAACTGGCGACTTTAAGAAAAAATCCCGAAACTGGTCGATTTTTATTTTTAAGTTGTGATATTGTGGCATTTATGGTATACTAGTGACGTCATCCATCTCGACGTGATGACGTAATCGATGATTTTTTTAAATGAGAATAGGGGTCGTGTGCTAGTTCATTTGAAAGTTTCTTCAATTCTCTATTCAGTAATATAAACATTTACATAAATATTTATACAGGGTGTCCAAAAAACTTTTATTAAATTAAATTATTTGACAAAAAAAGAAGTAGAAGCACACCCTGTATGAATAATTATGTAAATGTTTACATTACTGACTAGAGAATTGAAGAACCTTTCAAATGAGCTACCACACTACCCCTATTCTCATTTAAAAAAATCATCGATTACGTCATCACGCCCAGACGGATGACGTCACTAGTATACCATATATGCCACAATATCATAACTTAAAAATAAAAATCGACATGTTTCGGGATTTTTCCTTAAAGTCGCCAGTTTACGAAATAACGATATTATTCCTTTCATTTGCACCATACTGTCGGTGGAAAATAGTGTCGTGCAAGCTTGATTAGCAATTAAAAAGCAAAGGAGTTTTGAATATTGTATTGCAAAAAACTCTTCGGGATTTCATCAATCGAT
Source organism: Diabrotica virgifera virgifera (assembly GCF_917563875.1). Taxonomy (NCBI): domain Eukaryota; kingdom Metazoa; phylum Arthropoda; class Insecta; order Coleoptera; family Chrysomelidae; genus Diabrotica; species Diabrotica virgifera. Next base: position 308,736,792 of record NC_065443.1, read on the forward strand.
GTTTAAATAATATCTACTGACCTTGGCAACATTCAGATTTTCAGTTTTTCACATAGTTTTTGAGGGTTAAAAATGGCCGATTTCGCAATTTTTCAATTTTTAATCGCTTATATGTCAAAAACTATCATTTTTAGAGAAAAGTCACTAAAGACCTTTTCTGTTTGAAATGATCCAAAAAACCTATAAAAACTTTTTTCCATGCAAAAATAATAATTTTAGGAAAAAAACAAAAAAAAACGTTTAAAAAATTTTTGACCACCTTTTGGTCCTGGCAACATGCAAATTTGTTAAAAGGAGTCCTTTTTGAGTAAGATTGTGCAAAAAATCCGAATTAGAATATTTTTCCTAGGGGATGCGCAGTGGCTTTCTGGACTAGGACGTTTCGAACTCTGACCGAACGCTCAACAACTAGACCACCGAGGTCATGTGATTGACACGTACGTTTCGGATATAATTATGAGTGCAGCTGATCTCACTACTACCAACTTTGTTAAATTTCGAAACAGTAATTTCACTTTTATTTAATAATGGTACGGTAAACAATCCTCATTTTTTAATATGTTATTCCTCACAAAAATACCTTTAATTTAAGCACTAATAATTAAAAATCGTAAATTTGGGTCAAAAGTTATTAACTTTTTAAGAATTCCCATAAGAGCCCATGTTAAAACTTAACTTTGACCCTTAATAGTAATTAAACGGCACGGTAAAACATTTTTAAAAAAATCAAGTCTTAGTTTTTTGAAGTAAACTATAACATACTAAAATTTCATGCAAATCCTTAATTCTTTGCCGAAGGTGTAGAACGTCATTAAACTTGTGATATTTTGAAAATTTTGATCAAATTATTTTAATTTTGAATTGAAATGATTTAAGTGCACATCAACAATAAATTGAACAAGAAATTGACAAAGTTATTCAATGCCAAATATGACGAGTACAAAATGTATGGTTTGTAAAAGAAAATGAAGGAATTTGATGAAATAGAACAATTGGATATGTTTTATTTTGTCAAATTTCTTTATTTTCTTTTTATTCACGGCAAAATTGGATGTAGAATTGTGTTTTGTATAAGCCAAATTTGACCTTGAATAACTTGTTGTCAATTTCTTATTCAATTATTGTTGATGTAAAGTGGACTTTAGAATTGAAAAAAAATACAACAAAACATATAGTAAGAAAACAATATATTAGGTGAATATTGATGGTAATCAAATTATATAAATAAAAGTATTACATTATTACATACTATGTATTTTGGCAGATCAAACAGGTAGGTTTATACCCATGATACATTAACAATTATTACGTACCTGTTGCTTTTAAAAACTATTTAAAAGTCACTACAATATTATAAACTGTTTTGTTTCTGACCTCACAACAATAAAACTAATATATTATACATTTGTTTACCTTTACCTTTTCCTCCAAACCACAGCTCTCCTACAGCTGCCATATTGGATAATTTTTGACATGTCATTTGAACATCCAATCAGAACAAAGTTATAATGCGCGTATGCGCCTGGGTGATGCGTATGCGCCTGGTTTTAACATATAAAAATTCACCCTCATCGCGCGTAAAGAAGTATAACTTCAATAATCTATCATCTTTGCCTTTAAATAAATAATCCATAATTTTTGTCTTTACCCTTAGAGTCTCTTAATTACACTTCTCCATAAATGTCGATCTTGAGTCCTATCGATGTCAATCGATGTCTTATGGCGGTCTTGTAGAATTTTCCCTTCAGGTTCATTGGAATTTTTCTGCCACCCAACACACCACTTAATTCCTTCCCCCTCATTCATGCAATCCTAATTCTACTGCATGGATCATCGTCTATTTTCTTATTACTCCGTAATATCGATCCTTCTTCTTCTCGTTCCATTACCGTTACCGATTGTTGGATATCATGTTGGCTACCATATTCGCTATCGTGATTTTATTAACAGGAGCTTTCAATAATGATATAGTCGATTTTCCGTATTATTGTCTTAGATTTTTCAGTCATGATGTTCTTCTTCTATCAGGACCACTTCTACCTTGGAACTTTCCCTGAATGATCAGATATAAAAGTTCGTATTTTTCAGGATGTCTCATGATGTGACGTATTCCAGCTTGCATCTCTTTATTGTATTGATGAGTTGTGTTGTTTGGTTCTCTTTGGAATCCACTATTTCCTACTAACACTACAGCATCCGCATATATTAAACACCAGGGAATGTTACCATGTAGTTTCGTTGTTATCTGATCACTAATGAGAATAAAATAAGGACTAAGCATCGAGTCTAAGTGCAATCCTCCTTTCATATAAAATTTATCAGTCTCTCCCACACATCTCTTTATCCTAGTTGTTACATCTGTTGTTGATTTATCTTGCATACATCCAACCTGCTTATCGGATATCAAATAAGTATCAGAAGTACTGATAACAAAATTTCCTCAGTGTACATAGTGTACAATCTCAAGAATCGGTCATAATCAGGAGTTATAACCCTTCTGCGGCCATGACCGGGTCTTCTTGACTTACTTGGATAGCAAAACGTGTTAAAAAAAGTCAAAAGTTCAAAAGTATTGAAATGGTTGACTGAGTGATATTAAACCGTTCAACGAGTTTAACTTGAATATATCCTTCTATATCCTTCTTCGCGATGAGTAACGATTCTAAGGGCTTGCCCATATGAGGGGGTTTGCCAACGTCGACTGCGCGGTTTACCTGTTTTACTTGATCTCACCCTAATGCCGCCTTTGAAGTTACCAAGGAAAACAGGTAAACCGCGCAGTCGACGTTGGCAAAGCGCCCTCATATGGACAAGCCCTAATGCAGTCAGATTCTGATAAATTTCGATTTTCTTGATACTGATGGTTCGTTTTAAGAAAAACCCAGTAAATAAACTTGAAAAACTCCTACGAATATTTAGCAAAACGTATTCAAACCAAAATAAATTGGAACTAGAATGGGGAACTGCCATCATGTTTTAAATTTACTTGCAAAAAACGATAAAAACTAGCCTTTTTGCTGTTCCACCGACAATATACCGGTATATCTCGGTATACAGGGTGCCCCGAAAAGATTGGTTATAAATTATACCACAGATTCTGGGGTCAAAAATAGGTTGATTGAACCTCACTTACCTATATACAATAGTGCACACAAAAAAGTTACAGCCCTTTGAAGTTACAAAATGAAAATCAATTTTTTTCATATATCGAAAACTCTTAAAAAAATTTTATTTAAAATGGACATGTGGAATTTTTATGTCAGTAACATCTTAAAAAAAAATTAAGTAAAATTTGTGCACCCCACAAAAATTTTATTGGGGTTTTGTTCCCTTAAACCCCCCCCCCCTCCCCCAATACGTTTTGTGTACGTTCCAATAATTAAATTATTATTGTGGCACCATTAGTTAAACACAATCTTTTTAAAACTTTTTTGCCTCGTAGGTACTTTTTTGATAAGCCAGTGTTTATCGAGAATTTTGAATATTTATCGAATCCACCACATATTTGTATAATATAGACACGTGTTAATAATCTGAAAATTTAGTTATAACTTACATTTGTAGGTATATTTTGAAAGAGAAGCCACATCTCGATAAAAGGTGACTTATCAAAAAAAGACTAAGAGGCAAAATAGTTTTAAAAACACTGAGTTTACCTAATGGTACCACAATAATAGTTTAATTGGAACGTACACAAACATTTGGGGGGTTTAAAGGAACAAAACCCCCATAAAATTTTTATGTAAACATATTAAAAAAGAAGCCGCATCCCGATAAAAACTGGCTTATCTAAAAAATACCAAGAGACAAAAAAGTTTTACAAACGTTGTGTTTAACTAATAGTACCACAATAGTGAATTAATTGGACGGTACACAAAAGTTTGGCGGGGGGGTTTAAGGGAGCAAAACCCCCATAAAATTTTATGGGGTGGATAAATTTTACTATAATTTGGTTTTAAGATGATCCTGCCATAAGAATGATGCATGTCCATTTTCAATAAAAAATCTTTAATAGTTTTCGATATATTGAAACAAATCGATTTTCATTTTGTAAGTTCAAAGGGCTGTAACTTTTTTATGAGCACATTTGTACTAAGGTAAGTTAGATTCAGTCGAACTATTTTTGACCCCAGAATGTGTGGTATAATTTATGACCAATATTTTCGGGACACCCGGTATAATAAAGATTTAGTGAATATCTTCGTTCCCTTATAATCTAACCAAAGATCTTCTTATTATTGAATTTTTAACTGTATTCAGAAGTATTGATATAATAAAATTATCCACAAACTAAAAACATAATCATACAAACCTTCATTATAAAAAATCAAAAATCCAAATCGGTCATTCACACCCCTACACGGGCACTTGCAAAACTTCAAAAACACTTGTTATCATTCAACAATCAAAGAAAAAACAGTTCGATCAACGAGTCATAATATGATACTAAACAAATAGGTCAGTGTTTCATCTTTTATACGGCATCGAGGTATTCACGCACAGAATCGACTGCACACACCAACACTAGTTTTGCTTCCCAGTCATTGAACTCTCTTCTTCATTCTCCTTCCTCTACTCTTGCAGATTGTGGAAATGACCGCTGAAGTGGTAATTGACATTGTACCTTTTAAACTATTTAGTATTCAGTTGGTTAGTCAGCGACAAGCAAAATAAACATAAGAGTATGCATAGAATATCCAGAAATGTGCTTGCGAAAATTGTAATTTTAAATAGTAGACACAAAATTTAGGCTCCAAAGTTTTTTAAATGAATTCATTTTTTTTCAAATCCTAGACTAGAATAGAATAGGAATATGCTTTATTGTCACTGAAAATTATACAAATTTTATGGACAAAGCTTAATATAAAGTCAGAAAAATAAATAAGTAATAACAATAACAAATACAATTTTCTAAAATTTGATAAATCGTCAGTATAAAAAAAAATCCAAAAATACAAAATATAAGTTAATAAAGTGAAGAAAAAAAACAAAATCGGTATAGTGCAACAATTAATAGAAATTGAAAAGTGAACATACAACAAAGTAAACTATAGACATAGGAACTAATAGGTTTAAGCTGCTGCATGTGACACTCAAATATAGATAAGTTTGGTTACTTGTACGAGTACATTACTGTAATTTCTTAGTTAGTCATTAAGAAATTCTTCTACTAAATAATATGGTCTTTTATATAGATGAGCTTTTGTCATTTTACGGAACTTGGGGAAAGATGTTGCAGATTTGAGCTTGTAAAGGAAGATTATTGTATAGTTTTTTTGCGGAATATAATATAGATTTCTTTACTAACTCAGAGGACGGGATCGGTAAATAGACATCAAAAGTTGAATTTCTGGTGGAGTAGTCATGATGAGGTCTTGCTGGAAAGACATGCATGTGTTTACGAATTAAGCAAACAGTTTCTAAAATATATAAAGATGGAAGGATTAAAATTTTGTGATCTTTGAAGTAACTTCTGCAATGTGTTGTTCTTCTGAGGCCAAGCAGATACTCTATTGCTCTTTTTTGTAATTTAAAAATAACATCTAATTGGACAGCTGTACTAGAACCCCAAAAAGGAAGACCATATCGAAGATGAGACTCGAACAAGGAAAATATGTTAGTTTAGAAGATGCTAAATTGAGTTCTTTCCAAACAGATCTTATAGCATAGCAGTCTGAGGCGAGTTGCTTACTTAACAAATCGATATGAAGGGACCATTTGAGGTTGCTGTCTAAAAAATACCAAGAAATTTTACAGAATAAACGGTAGAGATCTGGCTGTTATTAACAAGAAAGGGTTAAAGAGCACTTTTATAGGATAATGCTACTGTCTTATCCACGTTAAAAGAGAGTAAATTAGAGTCAGACCAGGTTTTTATCGTAAGCAAATCAGAAGTTATAGTTGCATGAAGAGATGCAATAGTTGAGTTGCTCCAAGTGATGCTGGTATCATCAGCAAAAAGAAAAATTTTTCCATCGATTTTTAAATTATTAGTGATGTCATTTATAAAGATAAGGAACAGTAGAGGACAAAATACTGAACCTTGTGGTACTCCACATACATTGTTTTTGAGACTAGAGTCAGTATTATTTGCCCTAACTATGTAGTTGTTTCCTATTATTCAAGTAAGATTGGAACCTGAGAAAACTAATAAGTATTTTTGAAAAATTTAAACGCAGAATGAAATTATCACATCATTACCGAGGGCCGAAAGTCCCTTAGAATAAACAAAAAGTTTCTTTTGAATGAGATATTTAAAATAAAATATCACACTAAATTTTCCTTTTCTTACCCCTGTAACTTATTAAAATAAACAGTATAGAAGTTTGCAGTGGCTTTTCCCCTCAGTAATAACGTAATCTTTCACTCTGCGTTTAAATTTTTCAAAAGTACTTATTAGTTTTCTCAGGAACCGAAAAAAATGAATGCATTTAAAACAGAAATTTTGCACCTACCCCTTAATTTTTAAAATTAAAAAAATTTGCTTTTAGTTAAAGAATGACCAGTACAACTATAGTAAACTGTTTTTTTTAATTATGCCGAAAAGACCAGATATCGTGGGAATAAACAGGGACAAGGGGTAAACAGGGTGTAGTAATGAAGGTTTGAGATAATTATAACAAATTCGAGAAAAACTTGTACCATGCTTTGCTTTTAAATTCTTGATTAGTGTACCGGTTTCATCTCTTAACATGTATTCTTCTTCTTCTTCTTCTCCTTCTTACTTGTTTCGATCCAAGACCGAAAAACTCCTTAAGTTTCGCTAAAACTGTCTTATTTACTATCTTGTTCTTCAATTTCATTGCACTTTTCGTTCGCCACATACAGTCGCTAGTCCAGGAACCGAAGCATTTCACCTCGCAATTTTTACAGAATGGATCGATTTGCTTAAAAATTTGAGAATAAATAGTGGATAGTCCAAGGATTAAAATCTATATGACGCCATAAGGCGCTTTTACCATGGGGGCGGTTGTCACCCCATCTTAGGGGTGGAAATTTTTTATTATATTTTGACTGCAAAAGTTGATAAAAAAATTCATTCTAAGCAAAAATTGTTCTATACATTTTTTTGATAAAATTAATACTTTTCGATTTATTCGCTATCGAAAATGTTAGTTTTATATAGAAAAAATCAATGTTTTTCGACATAATATGTTCATTTACCATTCACTCAATTTTTGCCGTAGGAAAAATTTTTTCAAACCAAGTTCTTGGGAATTAATTAACCTACAATTTTATATTAAAACATTTTTTCGTATATCTGATGCTAATCTTTCTATTCTGAAGAAAATGGCATTTTTTACAAAACTACAAAAAGTCGTTATTCGCTTTTAACTCCAGTTTTTTAAAAACTAATCATTCTAAGCCAGTCAAACTTCTAGAGTCTATTAATAATACATAAATACAGAAGAATGAATAAGGTCAAGGACTAAAAGCAAAGCTTACTTAGATTATTATGCTTCCAATTGGATTTCTTTTTTTTTTTCAAAAAAATATATTGATTTTTTAACCGTAACCTTTTTAATTTTTATCTTAGAAAGTTTGATAAAAAATAATTTTGTAGCTTTTTATAAGATCTATAAGACTATTAATATTAAATCCTTTTAAAGTCCTCAGTCGCAAAAAGAGATGACTTTGAAAAGGTTGGTAAAGGTGATTTTTGCATGTTATTACAAGATTTAATTGTCAATAGCCCACTAAATTTTTACCGTAGAAAAAATTTTGGCAAACTAAGTTCTTGGGAATTAAATAAGCTCATAAGTTCATGAGCATAACATAAATAAGTTCATGTTAAAATATCTCTTCGTATCTCTGATGATAATCTTTCTATTCTGAAGAAAAAGGAATTTTTTACCAAACTTATAAAATTCGATATTTGCTTTTCACTCCATTTTTTTAAAAACTAATCATTCTAAACCAGTTAAACTTCTAGAACCTATTAATAGTACATAAGTAAAGAAGACGAAATAAGGTCAATAACTAATTTTAATCGGGGTGGTGATTAGGGGTTTGCTTTCAATCACTTTTTCGCTGAAAAATATAGGGTCTGACTTTCTTTTCATTATAAGCCACTTAATTTTTGAGCTAAAGACTTTTTTTTATTTCAGGAGATAAATATTTTTAAATACTTCAAATTAGTTTAAACTAGTTATCCTCAAAAAATGCATAGTTTTCCCGTCTTTTGACTTTGAAACTACAATCTTTAGCATTTGACGAAGAAGAGCTAACATATAATAAAGTATAACTCGATTACTATTGGTCTTAAATAAAATTTAAAAAAACGGTTTTGTTGATTTTTTCAAAAGGTACATTTTTGTTAAGTGAGGTTGTTTCGATAAAACGAAAACTTTTTGAGTTATTTGCGGAAAACTGATTAAAAATATTAATTTTTTTAATATAAAACTAACACTTTCGATAGCGAATAAATCGAAAACTATTAATTTTATCAAAAAAATGTGTAGATCATTTTTTGCTTAGAATGAATATTTTTACCAACTTTTATGGTCAAAATATAATAAAAAATTTTCACCCTCGATATGGGGTGGCAACCACCCCTATGATAAAAACGCCTTTCGGCCTCATATAGATTTTGATCCTTGGACTATTCACTACTTATTCTCAAATTTTCAAGCAAATCGATCCATTCTGTAAAAATTGCGAGGTTTTGTTCTATTTTAAGCTTCATTACTTGGACTACGCTGTTTCTCTTTCTTTTTAACTACCTAAGAATTAAGTTACATATATCAAAGCTGGTATTTGCCGGTTTTGTAGAGAGCCGAAAGAATAAACAAACAGTTTCTCTTGAATGAGATTATTTATAATAAACAATCACATTAAATTTTCTTTTTTTTTCACCCCTATAACTTATTAAAATAAACATTATACAAGTTATCAGTGGCTTTCGCCCCTCGGTAATAACGTAATATTTCATTCTCCGTTTAAATTTTTCAAATGTACTTATTAGCTTTCTCAGGAACCGAAAAAAATGAATGCATTTAAAACCGAAATTTTGCGCCTACCTCCTTAATTTTCAAAATAAAAAAATGGCTTTTATTTAAAGAATGACCAGTACAACTATAGTAAACTGTTTTTTAATTACGCCGAAAAGACCAGATATCGTGGGAATAAACAGGGACAGGGTGTAAACAGGGTGTAGTAATGAAGGTTTGAGATAATTATAACAAATTCGTCTCTACTATCAGTTGCAGAAAAACTTGTACCAAGCTTTGCTTTTAAATTGTTGATTAGTGTACCGTTTCCATCTCTTAATATGTTTTTTTCTTCTTCTTCTTCTTCTTCTTCTTCTTCTTATTCTTCTTCTTCTTCTTCCTTGTTTGGATCCACGACCGATAAACTCCTTAAGTTTCGCTAAAACTGTCTTATTACTCCAGGCTGTGGGTGAAAAATAGGTCGATTTCAGGATATAATTCAGGAATTTTTGAAAGCTATCAGGTGTTGTAAAGGACGATGCCAGGAATAACTTCTACTAAAATGTGACCAAAAATATTGTGAGCTTTTTTTGTTATTGCGATTTTCATTTGTTAAATTTGCAATTTGAGCTATGGTAAGTTTAATTTCGTTTATTGGTTATTGCAACACATCCTGCGAAAGGTCCAAAATGGCCGTTTTTTACAATTGCGCTATTTATTGTACAAATAATTTTTTTTATTTTTTAAAGCTTTAAAATGAAGATCTTTCAATTCCAAACATAAAAAAAAATTGTAAGTCCGAATTAACAAATTTGTTGCTTAGATCTTATAAATTGTTTATCCCAAGAGGTCAAATGTCGAAGGCTATAACTTTTTGAAAAAAAAATCGTAGAGAGTTGGTGATACATCCAATCTCCTTCTAAAGAGTTATGTTTTCATATTCTGATGTACATAAATGCGTAAAACATTTTTAAACTTCTAATTTTTGGGTTTGAAAATAAGGGGGCAAATTTCGTTATAAACATTTAGAGCTGAAGCGGCCCTGTACATCCTATGAGTTTTTAACTTACAGATTATTGTTGCTAAAAACGAGACGAAGATTTATAAAAAAATAAAAAATTTCTACGACCAACTGAAGCTGAGCTAAATGTTGGGCTTGAAAATAAGGGGGCAATTTTCGTTATAAACATTTAGAGCTGAAGCGGCCCTGTACATCCTATGAGTTTCTAACTTACAGATTATTGTTGCTGAAGACGAAACGAAGATTTATAAAAAATAAAAATTTTCTACAACCAACTGAAGCCGAGATAATTGTTTCTTTTTTCTTAAATCGTAGTGCCTTTATTTACAACAATTAACAAATTATTTTACAGTCATTGACTAAAGAAAGACTTATATTATCTTAAATTAAAAATAATTATAAAATATAGTTACATTTAATTATTAAGAATTATTTTTTAAAATCGGTGCTTTTGCGAGCGTCCGAATTTTGCAAATCTCCCGGCTCGCTTCAAATCCGCGCGCTCGGAAAATTTTTACGTAACTTGTATTAAATTTTGACCGAAAACAATTTAATAATATTACCATTATAATATACAGTCTATTTACCACTGTATTTGTTTTTCTTGATAAACTTTTATATGTGAAATCTCATTTCTGAAGAAATAATATTACAAAAATGATACATATATGAAATATATTTTAATATTTTTAATTTTTTCATTGTTATATAAATATAATAATAATAATGTTCATTATAAAACTTCTTATTATACATTATAAAACTTTTTTTTTCTTGTAGTGACTATCCGTTTTGGATGTTGGCGACCATCATGGCAATCTGCACTTGCACACTAAATCGGTACTGCTGCTCTAAAAAGATTTGTAGTTGTTGAGTTGAACGACGGTACGTAAATTTTCTAGAAAGGTAATCCTTCGCCTTCCTGGTTCTCAGTTTTCAAATGGGGTTTGCCAAATGGCCATGATGGTCGCCAACATCCAAAAGGGATAGTCACTACAAGAAGAAAAAGTTTTATATTGTATAATAAGAAGTAACAATATTATTATTATATTTATATAACAATGCAAAAATTAAAAATATAGTTATATGTATCATTTTTGTAATATTATTTCTTCAGAAATGAGATTTCACATATAAAAGTTTATCAAGAAAAACAAATACAGTGGTAAATACACTGTATATTATAATGGTAATATTATTAAATTGTTTTCGGTCAAAATTTAATACAAGTTACGTAAAACTTTTCCGAGCGCGCGGATTTGAAGCGAGCCGGGCGATTTGCAAAATTCGGCCGTTCGCAAAAGCACCAATTTTAAAAATAATTTTTAATAATGAAATGTAATTATAGTTTATAATAATTTTTATTTTAAGATAATATAAGTCTTTCTTTAGTCAATGACTGTAAAATAATTTCTTAATTGTTATAAATAAAGGCACTACGATTTAAGAAATAATAAACAATTATCTCGGCTTCAGTTGGTTGTAAATTTTTTTTATTTTTTTATAAATCTTCTTTTCGTCTTTAGCAACAATAATCTGTAAGTTAGAAACTCATAGGATGTACAGGGCCGCTTCAGCTCTAAATGTTTATAACGAAATTTGCCCCCTTATTTCCAAACCCAACATTTAACTCGGCTTCAGCTGGTCGTAGAAATTATTTATTTTTTTAATAAATCTTCGTTTCCTCTTCAGCAACAATAATCTGTAAGTTAAAAACTCATAGGGTGTACAGGGCCGCTTCAGCTCTAAATGTTTATAACGAAATTTGCTCCCTTATTTTCAAACCCAAAAATTAGAGGTTTAAAAATGTTTTACGCATTTATTTACATCAGAATATAAAAATATAACTCTATAGAAGGAGATTGGATGTTACAACAACTCTCTACGATTTTTTTTCAAAAAGTTATAGCCTTCGACATTTGACCTCTTGGGATAAACAATTTATAATATCTAAGCAACAAATTCGTTAATCCGGCCTTGCAATTTTTTTTTATGTTTGGAATTGAAAGATCTTCATTTTAAAGCTTTAAAAAATAAAAAAAATTATTTGTACAATAAATAACGCAATTGTAAAAACGGCCATTTTGGACATTTCGCATGCTGTTTTGCAATAACCAATAAACTAAATTAAACTTACCATAGCTCAAATTGTAGGTTTTCTAATTTACTACAACTTTCTATCAAAAAGTTTTTCTCTAAAATCAATATCCTAAGCTGCAAAATTTAAAAGCTTTAAAAATTGCAAATTTAACAAATGAAAATCGCAATTAAAAAAAAGCTCACAATATTTTTGGTCACATTTTAGTAGAAGTTATTCCTGGTATCGTCCTTTACAACACCTGATAGGTTTCAAAAATTCCTGAATTATATCACGTTTTTTCACCCACAGCCTGGGGTATATTTAATAGAGAGATTTTAGAGCTTCTACTTTTTGACGTACGTTAAACGTAAAACGTTATACTTGTCATGCGCACTGAGTGATAAATAAGGGATAACGTGTTTGCTTAAATAATTTTTGAAACCCTTCAGAAAATACACACACGGATTAACGTTAATTGAAATTTGGCAAACGTAACCTATAAAACGGCAGTTGTGTGCTATAACTTATTTTATTGAATTATTTGCCATAATCGAAAAACATGTATTAAGACGTTCACCAAAGACAATTTACTACTTTAGGAACACAAAACATTCATCCTAAGTTTAACAAGACAATTGAATCCGGTGTCAGATTTCTCAAGAAATGGTATAATTTAGAATTATTCTACCAGGGCTGCCAAGCAGATTATATTCAATTATACAGGGTGTAACGAAAATACAGGTCATAAATTTAATCACATATTCTGGGACCAAAAATAGTTTGATTGAACCTAACTTACCTTAGTACAAATGTGCATATAAAAAAAGTTACAACCCTTTGAATTTACAAAATGAAAATCGATTCTTTCCAATATATCGAAAACTATTAAAGATTTTTTTATTGAAAATAGACATATGGAATTTTTATGACAGTAGCCTCTTAAGAAAAAATTATAGTGAAATTTGGACACCCTATAAAAATTTTATGGGGATTTAGTTTCTTTAAACCCTCCCAAACTTTTGTGTACGTTCCAATTAAATTATTATTGTAGTACCATTACTTAAACACAATATTTTTAAAACTTTTTTGGCTCTTAGTACTTTTTCGAAAAGTAAGTTTTTATCGAGATATTTTGAATATTTGTCAAATCCACCACATATTTGTATATGGTTAAGTACGATTATGAAGACTTGGTAATAATATGAAAAATTATGTATGATTTACATTTTTAGGTATATTTTGAACCGTATTAAAAAAGAAGCCATATCTCGATAAAAGGTGCCTCCTCGAAAAAATACAAAAAGGCAAAAAAGTTTTAAAAACACTGTGTTTAACTAATGGTACTGCAGCAATATTTTAATTGGAACGTACACAAACATTTGGGGGGTTTAAAAGAACAAAACCCCCATAAAATTTTTATGTAAACATATTAAAAAATAAGCCTCAACTCGATAAAAACTGCCTCATCGAAAAAATATTAAGAGGCAAAAAAGTTTTAAGAATATTAAATTTAACTAATGGTACCACAATAATAATTTAATTGGAACGTACAGAAAAGTTTGGGGGGTTTAAGGGAACAAAACCCCCATAATTTTTATGGGGAGCACAAATTTCACTATAATTTTTCTTTAAGATGCTCCTACCATAAGAATGCCACATATCCATTTTCAATAAAAAAATCTCTAATAGTTTTCGATATATTCGAAAAAATCGATTTTCATTTTGTAACTTCAAAGGGCTATAACTTTTTTATGTGCATATTTGTACTAAGGTAAGTTAGGTTCATTCGAACTATTTTTGCTCCCAGAATATGTGATTTAATTTATGACCTGTATTTTTGTTACACCCTGTATAATATGTTTATTACCTGATAGTTTCTAAGAAAAACAAATTTTGATTACAATTTTATACATCGTTACTATATTTTTTATTCTAGTTGTCTTTGGTTCAGCTCATAATATGACTCTTTTTTTCGTTTTTTTTTTTATTTAGATATATGACATTTGGCGATCTTACAAATACGTAATCCCTTAATAACGTGAACCTTATTTCTACCTTAATAAGGCGATACCTTATCCGCTAATAAAGTAATACGTTATTTTTCAGTTAATGCGCATGAGCAGAATAGTGTATAACGTTTAACGTTGCTGAAATAAGGGGCTTAAAACTCTCTAATATTATCTTGTTCTTCAATTTCATTGCACTTTTCGTTCAGCCACCTTTCTTTTGCTTCCTTAATTTCGGTTCTAACGATTTTTTGAATTTTCTTGTATTCTACATAATTATTGCGTTTATGTTTTCTACTTTCACCCATCATTGTCAGAATCTCCTCTGAGTAATTAATTTTTGTTTCCTCTAATAATCATTTTTACTTAAAGTTTCATTTTGAGTGTTTACTATTATTTTACATGGGATTGAGTTAAAATTGTTGGTGTAATGAAAATTATATTTCTTAATTATCTACTCTTTGGACGTTTCGATTTTCACTCCGGAAATCGTCCTCAAAATGTAAAGAAATTAAGTTTGAAATACGGGGAAAATTTCATAACCTGATCTTTTTAAGTTATGTTTTCCACATATGTTTTACACATAACCTAAAAAGATCGGGTTATGAAATTTTCCCAGAATTTTCAAACTTAATTTCTTTTCATGTTGAGAACGATTTCCGGAGTAGAAATCGAAACGTCCAAACAGTAGTTAATTAACCTTTGGATGACCAAGGGGGGTAAATTTGGACCCCAGCGTATGTTTTTATTTAATAAATTCAAAAGTATATTCAATTTTAAACTCATTATTTTTTTATTTGACTTTAATATCATTCTAGATATCCTCATATTTTAAAATAAAAAAATTCCCTATATTTTACGAATAAAAAATATATTCTGAAGTTGATGTTTAGTAAAATACCGTCTATTATGTGGAATTACAAGTAGTTTTACACTCGCGTTATCAAAATCTATTTTTAGACTGTGGTGCCTGTTATGTACGAATCATGACATTCCTGTCTGCTACAGTTAGGCATTATTATTATTTCCTGGCGTATATTATTATAGTTTCTTAGTATTTTCTCTCTTTAAGATTTAAATTCTGAAAACATTCATTCCAGGTCATTTTGTTCGTGTAACAAAAAAAGGTTGGTCATCGGAAGGTTAAGAATTATAATTTTCATTACACCAACAATTGTGGCTCAATCCCATATAAACATAATAATAAATTAAACATTCCACGATAGAACAGTTTCAAAACCTTGTTTTCTACTCTTGCTTTCATTTTTGACCAATGCAACTGTGGATCTACTATTATTGCAATAGCCATGGAACGTGCAGTGCTGAACGTGAGCCTTCGAGATTAAATAACAAACCAACAAATCAGACAAAGATCAGAGCTCAAGATGTCATCGAGAGAGTTATGAGAGAGGCCTATGTTAAGCAGTGAACGCAATTGGCTGATTGATGATGAATGTACCTCATAACCTCAGAAATTTCTTGTGACATTTTAATATTATTTATTGTCTTCAATAAAAAAGAAGAAATATTGAAAAGGTGGGTGGAACACTATAAAGAACTACTTACCATCGAAGTAGAAGATCCAAATCAACCAAACCCAAGAGCAACCAACAATACACCATTAAAGACTCCATCAATTCAAGAAGTACGGGATGCAATAAAACACCTAAAAAATAATAAATCCCCAGGAAGTGATGGTATACTCGCGGAGCTTATTAAATATGGAGGCGCTACTCTGACTAAAAAATAATACTGAGAGCCTGGAATGATACTCTGGGCTAATTAGCAAAATTCATGGAAAAGTTATTTACCAGCAATTTTATTGCTGGAATTGAATTATAAGATCCTATATATTAATAATATAGGTATGCAAAGTCCGCAGATAGTTTGCTACTTTTTTTATAAACAAAATGGCGCCGACAAATCGTATTTTTTTCAATTATTGCTCTATAACTCCGAAGATTTTAACTTTACAACAAAAACACCTAAATAAAAATTCACCGCAATTAAATTCTGCATAGAGATATGTTTTTCACGATTTGCTCCGACCAAAATTTTCCTCGGAAAATGCGGGTTTTCCTAACAAAACTATAATATTTAAATAAAGTTTTAGGTAAGTAATTATTAATCAATAATTAAATAACTTAGTGACATCAAAGATCTCTTGGTATAGATTGTAATTCCAGAAGCCGGTTAAAATTAAACGAATATTTTAGCAACAATTCAATTGTTAATTAACAATTTACGATCGCAATAATAACCAAAATAATCATGATACATTGATCAAACTTATAAAGATTATAAAGATGAGATGCTTGTTTAATATTTTATCGACAAAATATAAATTTTTCTTTTTTTTTGCATAATCTTTAAATAGTTATAATACGTTGGTCTAATTAGTAAAGTACAAAGAAAGGTTATTTACCAGCAATTTTATTGCTTTAATTGAATTATAAGATCTTATATATTATTAATATAGGTATGCAAAGTCCACAGATAGTGTGCTACTTTTTTTATAAACAAAATGGCGCCGACAAATCGTATTTTTTTCAATTATTGCTCTATAACTCCGAAGATTTTAACTTTACACCAAATATACTCAAATAAAAATTCACCTCAATTTAATTCTACATAGAGGCAGGTTTTTCTCGATTTGCTCCGATGAAAATTTTCCTCGGAAAATGTGGGTTTTCCCAACAAAATCTCGAATTTTCAAATAAATTTTTTGGCCCAGTAATTATTTATCAATAATTATATAGCTTGGTGATATAAAAGCTTTCTTGGTATAGATTATAAATTCAGAAGCCGGTTAAAATGAAACGAATATTTTAGCAACAATTCAATTGTTAATTAACAATTTACAGTCGCAATAACAACCAAAATAATCATGAGACATTGATCAAAATTATAAAGATTATAAAGGTGTGATGCCTATTTAATATTTTGTCGACAAAATATAAATTTTTCATTTTTTTGGATAATCTTTAAATGTTTAAAAAAATTGTTATAAACAAATTAACATTTCTTAGAAATTGTTTATTATATTCTAATTTTAAAAAATACTTAAAATGCGTATTTCAAAGGTCTTGAAAATGAATGCTTTAAAAAAATTTTCCAACCATTTGCAAAAAAGTTAGGAAACAGCAAAATAAATATACGATATCTCCATTGTATATAATTTGTTTTAATTGTTTCAAAGCTTAAAAGTGAGTCTATGGTACAATCTAATTACTCACAAAGAATGTCAAAAATTAGTGCAATGGTTATATTTTAATCAAAGATTAAAAATACTTTTTCTTGTAATTTTTAGCGCGAAAGTAGGCTTGATACAGAGCCGGAGATAAAATGTTTACTCGAAGCGACTGACACGCTTAAACTCGCGCGAGTTGTGTATGTGGGCGGGTAGCTACGGTACTGTATTTTTCTACTTTCGCGCGTGTAAATTACAAAAAAATATATTTATAATCTTTAATTAAAATATAACCATTAAGCTGATAATCGATATTGTTTTATAAATTATTAGCTTGTACTTTAAATTCAATTCTACGCTTTGAAAGAATTAAAAAAAATTATTAACACCGTAGTAATAGTATGTTTACTTTGCTGTTTCATAACTTTTTTGCAAATGGTTGCAAAAAAGTTTTAAAGCATTCATTTTCAAGATATTTGAAATGCGCATTTTAGCTATTTTTTTAAATTATAATATAATAAAAACTTTCTGAGAAACGTTAATTTGTTTATAACTATTTTTTTAAACATTTAAAGATTATGCAAAAAAATAAAAATTTATATTTTGTCGACAAAATGTTAAATAGGCATCTCATCTTTATAAGATTTCAAAGTTTGATCAGTGCATCATAATTATTTTGGTTATTATTGCGACCGTAAATTATTAATTAACAATTGAATTGTAGCTAAAATATTCGTTTAATTTTCACCAGCTTCTGGAACTATAATCTAAACCAAGAAGGCTTTTAAGTCACCAAATTATTTAATTATTGGTAAATAATTACTTATCTAAAACTTTATTTGAAAATTAAAGATTTTGTTGGGAAAACCCGCATTTTCCGAGGAAAATTTTCGTCGGAGCAGATCGGGAAAAACACGTCTCTATGCAGAATTTAATCACGGTGAATTTTTATTTGAGTGTTTTTGTTGTAAAGTTAAAATCTTCGGAGTTCTAGAGCAATAATTGAAAAAAACACGATTTTCGGGCGCCATTTTGTTTATAAAAAAAGTAGCACACTATCTGAGGACTTTGCATACCTATATTATTAATATATAGGATCTTATAATTCGATTCCAGCAATAAAATTGCTGGTAAATAACTTTTCCCAAAAATGGCCTATTCTCCGATAATCAGCCCAGACTATGAGGAACAAATCCCGGAAGAGTGGTGTATTGGAATCGTTTGCCCGCTACACAAAAATGGTGATCAATTGGAATGTAGCAACTATAGGGGAATAACCCTCCTTAATACAGCTTTCAAAATATTTTCGAGTATCTTATATGGTCGCCTAAGTGCACATTATATTAAAAAAAATATTTATTAGTTTACTCAGAATTCGAAAAAATGAATGCTTCTAAATAGCATTGGACTAAAATTTTGCGCCTGCCCCCTTAAAGATGTTTTATTTGAAATCACTTATTAATCGTATCAATTAAACGGTAACTTGTCTTGCATAATTACACATTTGTTCATGGCATGTATAACACTTTAACAAGTTCAGGAAATAACAGAGGAAACAAATGCGTGAAAATAATTATTCTGGTATAAACAAACCAGAAAAGGATAAACCGCAAACACAACCACACAAGTTCTTAATGCGTTAGACCGATTATTATTTACACTTTCGTCCGATTAAAATTTCTGTTATAATGTAAAAAAGTTCAATAATTAGCTGTTTCTTATGATTATATTTCCTGTAAGAATAATTTCCTTAGCTTAAGAATGAGGAAATTAAAAAAGCAGGGTAACCGAGATTTTGCCATGTTTCGTAATCCGTCAATACTAATTATAAATTATTAAGATTTGTTTGATAATATTTCCCACAATCTCCAGATTTTATCAGTTTACAAGAGGACATAAAATAACTGTGTTTATTTCTTACGTAAAAATGATTCGTTTCAGTAGTATAGTCTAGGGAATTCACTGTTTCTCAGAAAATCGCAATGATATTTGACCAGTTTTTCAGTTAATATATACCTATATTAATATATAATAGGGTGTGTAAAAGTAAAGATATAGAAAACTTAAAATTGTCAATCTCAAATAATGAAAAATTAAACAACTAATTCTTTTCTCTCGTTCATCTAAACTAATAAAGATTTCAAAATAGCCTAGATTTCTATTAAAACGAAAGCTTTTTCGAGGAAAGAAAAATGCATATGCACGTGAATGTTTATTGTTATACTTTTTTCAGAAACTCGTTTATTTTGATGAGCTTTCCAGCGTCAAATATTCAAAACGACCTTCACTCCTCATAATATGTATTTGTTCTATAACATAAATAAAAATAATAGTTCTACTTTCGCTGAAAAATCTAATAGAGATGTTCTGAATCGGTACCTGAAAGTGAGCCATTAGTTAAAAATAACGCATAATGGTAGAAATTAAACAATAAGTATTTGGCAAAAATCTTGAAGAGTAGAGTACTGGAGGAGTTTGAGGAAAGTTCTGGTATGTGTGCGAGAGAAAGTGTTAGAACAAACATCTGGCAAAGAGCCTCCTAGAGACAAAAGCTTGGTGGTGGAACGATCTAGTGCAACAGAAGGTTAGGGAGAGGAAAGTGGCTAGAAAGAGGTATGAGAGGTCTAATAGAAAGGAAGATAAGGACAAGGTAGCAAAAAATACTGCTAAGGAAAGATCTACGTCTGTGTATAGAAAGCTATATGAACAGTAGGACACAGCCGAAGAGATGAAAAGGTTATATAGTATTGACAAAATAAGAGACAAGTCATGAAAGGACTTGACTCACGTACGACAGATTAAGAGTGTAGATGGAAGAGTGTTAAGACACAATGTTGAATTAAAGCAAATATTTTTTGGCATTGGCATATGTCATTCAGCCAGATAAAGCAAAGATGGTATAAGTACTTTAGAAACTTATAAATGCAGGGCACCAGAGGAGAGACCGAGGATGTAGGACCCCAAATGAGAATATAATACCGGGGATAACGAGATATGATGTTGTCTAGGCTTTAAGTAGGATAAAAAATTAAGGAAAAATGATAATAGACGAACACGAAATTCGAACTACCTGGTATAATTATATAAATGAACTGTATAATGATGATAGACCCGAAGAACTGGAGACTTTAGATGAAGGCGAAGGACCAGAAATACTAAAATCAGAAATACTACATGCTATAAAATTGGCAAAAAAACAAGAAACCCGTTGGTCCTGACAACATACCTACAGAAATGTTAAAGCTCATAAATGAAGAAAATATTGGAATACTAGGCAAACTTTTAAATGATGTTTATTCGACTGGTGATATCACTGAAGATGTGTAAAGTCCGAATTCACAACTCTACCAAAAAACCAACGTCCGAAAAACTGTAGCGATTATAGAAGCCATATGAGCCACACTTTGATACGTATCATCCACAGTAGAATCAGAGATAAATGTGAAGAAGACCAGGATGAAATACAATTTGGCTTCAGAAATGGACTGGGAACCCTGGACGCACTCTTTGCACTAAATGTATTATTGCAGAAATGCCGAGATCAAAGGGAAGACGTCTTTGCTGTATTTATTGACTATGAGAACGCATTTGATTGAGTACAACATCACAAATTAATTAAAATATTAAAGGATAAAGAGTTGATAGTCAAGATGTACGAATCACAGAAAAATTATACTAGCGTCAAACAGCGACAGCTTGCATAAATGGAAAATCAACAGAAATATGCAAAATACAAAGAGGTGTCAGACAGGGTTGTATACTGTCCCCACTGTTATTCAATTTATATTCAGATAGAATATTTAAGGAAGCGCTGCATAATTTGGAATGGGGTGTGAAAGTTAATGGAATTCTGATAAATACAATCAGATATGCAGACGTTACAGTTATTTTAAGTGATGCTATGAATGGATTACAACACCTTTTAAATGCCATTGACACAGTAGGAAGAGAGTTTGGCCTAAACATAAACTGTTCAAAAACAAAATACATGGTATTTAGCCGTTTTTCCCATCAAGATTCACGGTTATATGTTGATGATCATATGATTCAAAGAGTACCCAGTTTTAAATATCTTGGTTGCCATATTACTGAACAACTAGATCCAGATAAAGAGATAAAATGTAGAATCGAGATTTTTAAAAATGAGGTTATTCTTCTGTAATGATAACTTGCAACTTCAACTTCGAAAGCGCATGATTAAATGTTACATTTGGTCAGTCCTCTGGTATGGTGTCGAAGCAGGGACATTAAAAATATCCACCATTAATCGTTTGGAGGCTTTTGAAATGTGGCTGCAGAGACGTACACTAAAAATACCATGGACGGCTATGCTGACAAATGTGACAGTTCTTAAGAGAGCAAATGCTACTCGCGAGCTGCTTGGTAACATCAAGTATAGAGAGATGGCCTATTTTGGACACGTTGTAAGGGGAGACCGATATAATATTCTTCAACTTATCATGATGGGTAAAATCGAATGACGCAGATGACGCATAGAAAGCAGGCCTCTTGGTTGAAGAATATCCGAGAGTGGACAGGAATAAAGAAAGCAGAACAACTATTTAGAATAGCTCGAGACAGAGACAGTTTCGCCATGTTAATCGCCAACGTCAAGCGGACTTGATAGGGCACGTTAAGAAAAAGAAGAAGAGAACAAAGGAATTTTTGGAGAAGTTGGAGAGTTGGAAAAGGGCTATTAAAGAGGTAATACTCTGGGTTAGCAGCTCTGAAATAGGATTTATGTGGTTGGGAGAAGCAAGAATGATTGGGGACATCGAATTTCTTGAGGATGAACTAGGACGAGTAGGAGAATAGAGTAGCTTATAGATAAGAAATTGCCTATAGGGTACAGACGTTGACAGTTGTTCAAAGTGTTTGTTCTTTCAAAAAATAATGATACCGACGAGACTTAATCAGAAAGAGAGTACAAGTTACAAGAAAGTTACCGAAGAATCAGAAATGAAAACAAACGAAATGCTCGACAGTGAGTCTACATACTAATCGGCCGTTCTTCTCTTTCTTCTTCATTTATATAAGCAATTTAGCTTGTCCATTGGCAGGTTGTTGCCTCGGTGGAAGAATATAACTCCATTTAAAAAAAAAAACGATAAAATCCTTTATAAAAAGAATATTTGTTAAAATCCCTAAAAAGGGCTACATCACAGAACAGAACTAGATTTCGATCGAATGCCCGATCATCATCAGTGTTTACGTGAATATAACATGCTAACCACCAAAAAAAAATATGTGGGTGAAAACCCTTTACAATTGATCCGTCTTAGAAACATAGATGAAAGATGTGAAATTAAACATGGATGTTTAAAATATCCAATGTTTTATGCTCTAGGTACCATTGAGCTCAAGTTTGGCTTGTTCACATCATACCACTTGCTTCCATTATAGTTTTGATGTGAATAAGCCAAAATCGAGCTCAATGGTACCTAGAGCATAAAACATTGGATATTTTAATCATTCATGTTAAATTTCACATTTTTCATGTATGTTCCTATGACGGATCAATTGTAATGGGTTATTACCTACATATTTTTTATTTTGGTGGTTAGCATGTTAGATTCACGTAAACACTGATGATGATCGGTCATCCGATCGAAAACTAGTTCTGTTCTGTGATGTAGCCCTTTTTAGGGATTTTAACAAATATACCTTTTATACAGGGTTTGACTGTTTTTTTGTATTACATGGTATACAGCCAACTACAGGAAAACTTTTTCCTTGTGGATAACTCCATTTGTTGCGCAATCGGTCGTTTCTTTACTTC
This sequence comes from Diabrotica virgifera virgifera, assembly GCF_917563875.1. Classification (NCBI taxonomy): domain Eukaryota; kingdom Metazoa; phylum Arthropoda; class Insecta; order Coleoptera; family Chrysomelidae; genus Diabrotica; species Diabrotica virgifera. The sequence goes on from NC_065443.1 coordinate 308,759,798, forward strand.
CGATACTGCGTCAATTATTTTGATTAACCAACGAGTCTCACATCTCTAATCTATATAAAATAACTTAAATATGTACTAGTATTCTTTGGTATGCATTTATAGAAAGGGAAACACAAATATAACCGGTTTTTTAAATAATAATGTATAATATCACCTTGTAGAAAATGATATTAAAATTAGTAAAAGTACATATATAAACAAGTCGCCAATAGGTGTATGCTCCACATTTTTCTATATAAATTATAGGTGTCCCGGAAGGCGCTTTCTACGTACTTAAAAGTATAATTTGACAGTAATTGTAATGGTGAAGCCATCAATCTATTTGTATGGTTTTGTGTTAAGACAAACACACACCAGTCTTGTGAATGAGATCGAAACTAATTCTTGCACAAGTAGCAGTTTGCTTTCGGTTGTAACAATACCAATTGTTTGGTTTTTTATTTATGACATTAACAAGCAACTAGATGTGGAAAGGACATTAAAAATCGTGTGAAAAAATTTACTAATTTACTTGTATCTTTAAAAATTTTTGGACATCTTGGTTATTAAAGCACCCTAATATGTCTGTGTAGATTTTGGCGTTCGATCCGATCATCACTTGTGACATCGTTGCCGTATCCTCTATTTTTTCTTACTATCACGTTACAATTTTTGTGATATTATACACGAGCTTGACACCCTCAAAAAAGCGCTTAGTTTTCGAGATACTGACCACAGAGGGATGAATGGCTAATTTTATTCATACTTTATATTCTCGAGGGTGCTGAAAAAGAAAATGAAGTTTATTTTGAATTTTATGTGGGGGAACATTCGCAAAATCGCAATTTTAACCTAAAAATAAAAAAAAAGAAATCACGTTTTTTTGCGTTTACCTCGCTACAACTCTGTTCCAAATTAATATTTTTTTCTGAAATTTTTACACTATATAGCTGTAACATTTCTGAAGACAAAGGTATCTGCCTCAAGTTTTTATTCTTATCATGATAAAGGTTATGAATTTTTTAAAGAAAAAGGTGCGGATTTGTGCATTGCAAAGTTTAATCGCAAAAGTTGTGTGACGAAGTTTAAAATTTAGCTTCTCAATCACGTTTATTTTAAAGTAAAGAGTACAAAGAAGTTTTCTGGAAAGTTTTAGATCAAAATATTTTATAGAAAAAAAAATAGTGTAACTTTTAATGTCAACATTAGAAATCCCCAATATAACGCTTATTTTTTGAGGGACAGACAATCTAGGTCTAATTTCTCACATTTAGTACTATCCTTGGATTATAAGCTTTCATTTGACACCTCATTTGTCATTTTACTTAGTACAATGACGGATAAGTAAACGTTATTATTCTATTATTCTTGTAGGTACATTTAACATTGATTGAAATTATAAAAGAAATATATAGAAAACAGCATGGCAACACTGTGACCCACAAACAAAAATTCAGCTACATTCAGCTCTGCGTTACATAGGGTGCTTTAATATCCAAGTTGTCCAAATTTTTTAGATAGACACTTTTTAATATCTATACTTAATTTCTTAAGCTATCAAGATCCTACATACTCTTTATTTGATCCCCTATCAGATTACTTCCCTTTCTATATAGATTTACAGAATGAGGTAGGTACATATTCTTCTTCTTTCAGTACCCTGTCCGATTATCGAACGTTGGTGATCATATTGGCAATAATATCTTTGTTTAAATCAGCTCGAAATATATTGGCGGATGCCTCTTGATACTACATCCGGAGATTTGGGCGCCAGAATGTTCTTCTTCATGCTGGGCCTCTTCTTCCAGCGAGCTTGCCCTGTATTATGAGGTGTAGAAGGTTATACTTCTCTGGATGTCTCATTACATGGCCCAAATATTGTAACTTTCGAATTTTTATTGTTTTCGTTATTGTGTGCTTTTTTTATTCTATGTACCTAAAACTATTTCATTTTTTATTTGATCAACCCAACTTATCATAAATGTGGAGAAGATGTACCAGTACATTAATCTGATTTTAAGGTTTAATCTAATATTTATATTAATAACAATTTTCTTTAGTTTACAGAAGGCGGCTCTGGATTTTCAATACGTAGGTATTCTTATTTCTTTGTTAATATCCCATTTATCGTTGACGTTGGCTCCCAAATATTTAAGTGATATTGTTGACCCTTTCTGACTTTATTGCATAAGCTCTGATGTTCATTGGTTGTAACTCTGTTTTAATGACTACCATAAGTTTTATATTTAGTGTTAAGTTTTAGTCCATATTCCAGGATCCAGGGTAAGCTTTGCTTACCCAGTTTATAACGTTGTAACACTTTTCCATTGGAAGCAATCAGTACTGTAGTGCTGTGTCGTCTGCATTTATGAAATTGTTGAAATTAATTCCGTTGATTTTAATTTCTGCCTCTTTAGCTTTGATAAATTCTCGGAGTAGATATTAAAAAGTACAAAATAATACTCCTGTATGATGAAAGAATAGTGGAAGAATGTCAATTCAATAAATCAACAACGGAACAAATCTTTATAGCGATGCAGATTCTTGAAAAAACCGTAAAGTTCAGCGTCGACACCCACTACCTACATATTCGTGGATTTCAAAGCGGCATACGACTTTTTTATTTAACTCCTAATAATTTACAATCTGTTATCACTTATAACAATAAGTAAATTTTATGACAATTATTAGAAAACGACATGTAAGAATTCTCTCCAGTGAGAGGCTTCCTTTAAAATATTATTAACAAAGAAATTTAATATTGTAATGGTACATATAATGGCGGCATACAACTGAGTTAATAAATATAAACTACTCTTGTCTATGGTAGAATTTCAGAAATCACTTCGTTCTGTCTTACCAACTGAACTTACACTCACAGCGAGCATGGTAAGAACCCAGAAAAATTTTTCAAGACCTTTCCATTGCAACAATAGATAAGACAAGTTGATGGACTATCATATCTCTTATTTAATTTTGCTCTAGAAAAAGTAATTCTGGAGTCCCAGATTCATACGGGTGGCAGTTTCTGCTACAAATCTATACAAGTTGTTGGATGTGCCGATGCCATCATCTTCAAAATTAAGTCCTCAGAGTTTCCGACTAAAGTATTTCGTCGTTAAGTTGAGTAATGGGTCTATAAGGTGGATGATTTAACTTTTAGAGACATCGTGTTGAAATAATCAAGTAAAACATTTTAGGAAAAACTGTTAACTGTTAATTTGCTATTCCAAAAATTGCTAAAACACCTTTATCTTTTGTGTTTTCTTCGGCAGTAACTTTTCTGAACATTATTTTTGCTCGTATATTTATTTCACGTGTTGTCAAATTTGCAATATCCCTACCGATCCCTACCGTTTTCCGATATTTTATTAAAAAGATTTATTCGGGAAATTTGTCAGTTTGTTTAAATATTGTGAACTGTCAAAGTGTCTGCATTTGACTCGCCATTGCTCATTGCGTATCTATGTGCCATCTTTTATACAGAACGTCATATTGCGATTCTATTGGTTAAAAATCTGTATCATAATGAAGATCTGTATTATAATATAGGTATTAAAATTGTAATTGATATATTTAGTCCGTTCTTTAACGGTAAAATATTGCAAAACCTCTAAATTTTAAAGAACCGCTTGGATTGACATGAAATTTGGCATACACATAGCTAACAAGTCAAAGAAAAAAAGTGATATTGTGCCGATATGTGCTTTTGCCCTGGGGGTGGTTTTCACCCCTCTTGGGGGTGAAAAAATATTCGTCCAAAGAAAGTCAGGAAATGGATAAACTGGCTAATTTTAATTAACTTTTGTTCTATAGAGTTTTTTCACTAAGTCAATACTTTTCGAGTTATTTGGCAGTGAATATGTTCATTTTTTCAACAAAATAACCACGCTTTTAGACGGTTTCTCGCAAATAACTCAAATAGTATGTATTTTGTCGAAAAAAAAATTCTTAGCAAAAATATAGCCTGTAAAAAATTTAAAAAATGGTGTATATATCACGTCTCTACATTTAGTAGAAGCAGATCTATAGCTAATGAAAAATAGGTTCATATTCGTCAAATTCCAAATGAAATATTTTAACGTGAAATAACCAAAAACGAAGCACATTTCGGGGAAAACTCATTAAAACTTATTTAAAGTGTTTAAAAAAAGCTTCATTTTTGTTTTATAAAAAAAATTTCTAGCATCAAAATTAAACAAGTTACGCTCAAAATAAAGTTAGTCCGTTTTGGTTTTGGTAAAAAAATTGAGAAAATCACCCCCTAATTAGTATCTTAAATTAAATTAATCGTTACGACTTCACAAGTTTCTTGACTCGTGTATATATTGTTTATATGATCTGTAAGTTTCATCGGTTAAAAGTCCTTATTATTGAAAGGGCTGTAGTTAAAATGGGTTGAACGAGTCACTGATCACGAATGTATGCAAATTTAGAAACACCAAATCTTAATCAATTTTTGTCTAACAAAAAACAAAAAAATACATGATATTCAGAAAAGCAAATCTGACTTTTTTTGTTTCTCGAGATTTTTGGTATCCCTAACAATTTTTAAGTTATTTTGAAAAAAACATATTTTTCAAAATTTAATATTTTAAAAATTTTATTTTGAAACCAAATTTTTCAAAAATAAGCACTTTGAATCGATCAAACTTACAGATAATATAAACACAACATAAGTAAAATAATTTGTGAAGCGGTAACGATTAATTTAATTTAAGTTGCTAATTAGGGGGTGGTTTTCCCGATTTTTTTTGCAAAAACAAAAGGGACCAACTTTATTTTGAGCGCAATTTGCTTAAATTTAATGCTAGCAACTTTTTGTAAAGACAGAAATAAAGCTTTTTAAAAAACTTTAAAAAAGATATAATAGGTTTTCCCCAAAAAGTGCTTATTTTTTGGATATTTCACGTCGAAATATTCTATTTGAAATTTGGTGAATATTAATCTATTTTTTATTGGCTATAACTCTAGTTCTACGAGATCCAGAGACCTAACGCGTACATTTTTTTTACTTTTTTATAGGCTATATTTTTGCTAAGAACGTTTTTTTCGACAAAGTACTTACTTTATGAGTTATTTGCGAAAAGCCGTCTAAAAATGTGGTTATTTTGTTGAAGAATGAACATATTCACTTGCAAATAACTCGAAAAGTGTTGACTTGGCGAAAAAGCTCTATAGAACAAAAGTTACTTAAAATTAGTCAGTTTACCCATTTCCGGACTTAGTTTGGACATATATTTTTTCACCCTCAACAGGGGGTGAAAGTCACCCCCAGGGCAAAAGCACACATTGGCACAATATCACTTTTTTTCTTTGACATGTAAGCTATATGTATGCCAAATTTCATGTCAATCCAAGCGGTTCTTTAAAATTTAGAGCAAAAACCGTGAAAGAATGGACTAATTATATTGAAGTACATTATGAGAGTAGAAAAAGGTATAAATGGATGAATATGAATCAGCGTTCTACGTCCAAGAATGGATATCATGGGTTAAATAAATACGTAGACTTTGGTCGACATAGTGTACATTTGGTTGAATTGATACATAGTTAACAATATTTCAAATCTTTCAGCTTTTATGTTAGCCAGTTTAGAATTTTTTTATAGTTTATTCGACATTCGACTGCAGCTTTAGAATGAATCAAATCAAAGCTACCGGAAATAATTCTTAATAATCTTCCAGGTTCAATTCGTTTCGAATGCCTCATAAAATAATATCGCACGCTACACTACCTTGATGTAATATAATTAAAAACAAGGAAAATGAAAGTATCTAATTTCCGCCAATTAAATTTAAATCTCTTGAACAAAAAGTGACCACCGATTTTTTAATATTTACATTTCAACAAACTAAATAATCGCAATTAGCGTAATGGTACTTCTGCTCGTTTATTCGTTCGAAAGTACGTGATTTAGTAATTTGGAGAAGACATCAGAATAATGGAAAAGAGAAAATTTTAATTTCCGTCCAACACATGTGTAGGTGAGGGCAGGTCGGGATCGAGCTCAAACTGTTAATGTATTTATTTATTTTAATGGTTTTATTCTACTTAAAGTGTACAAATAGTAGTGATTTGCTTGGGTAAGCTACTGATATATTGTCGGAATAAAGGTACTTCTAACATCGTGTTGTAGTTTTTCGCGGGTGATCGTCAAACTCAAATATTCCCGACACAACGTGGAGTACGTCAGGGGGACACCATATCACATATCACCGACACTGTTCACTGCGCTTTTGGAATATCTGTGTAAAAGGACCAAACTGACCGAAAAGGGCATAAATATAATCTGAGAAAAACTTAGCCACCTGAGGTTTGCAGATGATATTGTGCTAATAGCTGATAGGATAGATAAGGACAAATAACTTTTAAATCAGCTCTACCTTTCCTCGCTAGAAGGGGGATTAAAAATAAATACCTTACCTATATCTAACTTAGAAGCTTACCACAAGGTAGCGTTCTTGGACCAATACTATACCTTTTTTACACATCTTATATTCCGGAGAGGGAAAACATCCAACTGGCCACATTTGCTGATGATACAGCAGTCCTGACAATAGGAGCAACTATAGAGGAATCTCCGATTAACTTACAAAATGGAATTAATGGCATAGAAGGCTGGTCCAAAAAATGGCGTATAAAGTTTAATGAACAGAAAAAGTCAGTTCATATTAACTTCACTAACAAGAATATCAATAATCTTCCAATTATCTTAAACAACAAACAACAACGTTGTTCTTAAAAAGAAAACAGCGAAATACCTGGGTTTAAATCTCGACGTCAAACTAAAATGGAAGGAACACGTTAAAAAGAAAACTGAACAGTTGAAGATAAAGTACAAAAATATGTATTGGCTAATAGGTAGGTAATCTCAACTTTCCATCCAGAACAAAGTACTAATTTACCAACAGATATTGAAACGGGTGTGTACCTATGGCCTACAATTATGGGGCTGTACCAAAAAAAGCAATTACCGAAATTTAGAAACGCTCCAGAACCGAATATTAAGGAATACTGTATGTGCTCCTTGGTATGTTCGGAATGACGATCTGCGTAGAGATCTTAAAATCAAATCTATTCCAAATGAAATTAAGAAAGTCGCCAAGAGACATGAAGAGAGGCTCCATAAGCATCCCAACCATGAAGCACTTCAGCTTCTTGTCAACGAACCCCAGATGCGAAGGCTCAAGAGGACTAAACCGTTCGAGCTCGTGTAGTGTGTGAAGTTGTGTCGGGCTTAGTTATTGTTGTGCATTGTATTGTAGCCACAACAAAGACGTGAGCAATTAGTGAAAAGTAGAGTCAGTGCTGTGCTGTATAGCCACAACAAAGAAGTGGGCATTTCATGTAAAAAAACACCCGTGTTGAGCTGCCCCCCCCCCACTTGCAAAAATTAAAAAACAAATAGCCCTGATTTATGAGCTATTTATGAGCTTTCATATTCCGCAAACTAAAAATTTTTAGCTCGTTCCACTGAGCAGGAATTTAATACTTTAGTGACTGACTCAGCCCCCCAACCCACTACTTAAAAATAGGAATATTGAATCGGTTTTTGCGGCAGAATTACGAGCTATTTATGAGCTAGTTTCGATTTTTGAGCTCATCCCCTTCACCCCCAAACAACCCTTTAATTGATTTAACTTAAGAGAAAAATGCTGAGAAAACTTAAAATATATCGTATTGCGGATATAATTCCTATAGCGTATATACTCTAAGAATAAACTATTAAATCACGTGCATTTCGATTATTGAGCTACAACCCCTTCGCAAGAAAACCACCCTATCTTCCCGACTTAAGATAAAGTTGTACTTAAAATGCATTAAATAAATTATTTTGCGACTACATATCATTTAATAATTTATAAGGTTCCAAATTACGCGCATTTAAATCAGTAAATTGCAATTTATTTTGTATAGTGCAGTCACTGAAAGTAAAAATCAACGATTACCTTCAATTTGGGTGAACCTTTATCGATTTTCACGAAAATTAGTCAGTGGTTAGAGGATACCTCAAGAAACAAAGGTAACATGGTACCACCTTGCGCCTTTACCCTGAGGGTGAATACCGCCCCTTCTCGGAGGTGGAAATTGTTTTATAAAAAATAACTGCACAAATCTATAAAAGAACAAATTATTAGCAAAATTTATTATATAAAGTTATTAAAATAAGTCAATACTTTTTAAGTTTTTAAAGATCAAAAATTTTAATTATTCGTGTAAAAGATGCATGTTTTGAAGCGGTTTTTCGTAAATCACCGAAAAACTGTAAGTTTTTACAAAAAAGTTCATAGTACTTATTCGTATAGCTTATATTCTAAGAATAAACTCTTAAATCACGCGCCTTTCGATTATTGAGCTACAACCCCTTCGCAAGAAAACCAGCCCATATTCCCGGCTTAAGAGAGAGTTGTACTTAAAATAATTTAAATAAATTATTTGGCGACTAGATATCGTTTAATAATTTATGAGCTCGCAAAATATACGCATCTCAATTATTGAATTGCTATTTTTTTTATATAGTGCAGTCACTGAAGGTAAAAATCAACTATGACCTTCGATTTCGGTAAATTTCCATTCATTTTCACGAAAACTGGTAAGCGGATTTTGATGCTATCAACTTTTTCTGGAGCTCATTTTTGATAGTATTTCATAGGTATTTCTAAGTACTTTGACAAGTATTTAGTACCTAAGTGTTATAAAATGCATCTCTTTCCCGTTATTTAAGCTTGAATCCTTAGATTTGAATAGTCGCAGAAAAAATATACATTGAATTACCAATAACTTACTTTAAATTAACATTAAAGGGTTTTTCGAGTAAGCAATTTATTATATTTTTTATTAGCTTCAATTTTAGTAATGAACACTTTTTTGTAAAAACTTACAATTTTTGAGTTATTTATGAAAAATCGCTTTAAAGCATGCATTTTCTTTCACAAAAATTAAAATATTTGGTATTTAATAACTCAAAAATATTGATTTATTTTAATCACATTATATAACAAATTTTACTTACAACTTGTCCCTCTCTCGATTTGTGGGGTTATTTTTAATAAAGTAATTTTGACCTTCGAGAAGGGGTGATATATACGCCAGGTTAAAACCCCAAGTTGTTATTGTTAATTCGTGAAAATGAATGGAGATTTACCGAAATCGAAGGTCATAGTTGATTTTTACCTTCAGTGACTGCACTATAGAAAGAAAATGGCAATTCAATAATTGAGATGCGTATATTTTGCAAGCTCATAAATTATTAAACGATATGTAGTCGCCAAATAATTAATTTAAATTATTTTATGTACAACTCTCTCTTAAGGCGGGAATATGGGATGGTTTTCTTACGAAGGGGTTGTAGCTCTATAATCGAAAGGCGCGTGATTTAAGAGTTTGTTCTTAGAATATAAGCTATATGAATTAAACTACTATTAACTTGTTTGTAAAAATTTACAGTTTTTCAGTGATTTACGAAAAACCGCTTCATAACATGCATTTTTTTCACGAATAATTAAAATCTTTGATCTTTAATAACTTAAAAAGTATTGACTTATTTTATTAACTTTATATAATAAATTTTGCTTTTAATTTGTTCTTTTATTGATTTGTGCAGTTATTTTTAATAAAATAATTTTCACCCCAGAGAAGAGGCGGTATCCACCCTCAGGGTAAAGGTGCAAGGTGGTACCATGTCACCTTTGTTTCTTGACGTATCCTCTAACCACTGACCAATTTTCGTGAAAATCGATGAAGGTTCACCGAAATTGAAGGTAATCGTTGATTTTTACCTTCAGTGACCGCACTATACAAAATAAATTGCAGTTTACTGATCTAAATGAGCATAATTTGGAAGCTTATAAATTATTCAATGATGTAGTCGCCAAATAATTAGTTTAATGCATTTTAAGTATAACTTTCTCTTAAGCCGGGAAGATAGGGTGGTTTTCTTGCGAAGGGGTTGTAGCTCAATAATCGAAATGCACGTGATTTAATAGTTTATTCTCAGAGTATATAAGCTATAGTAATTATATCCGCAATACGATATATTTTAAGTTTTCTCAGCATTTTTCTCTTAAGTTAAATCAATTAAAGGGTTGTTTGGGGGTGAAGGGGATGAGCTCAAAAATCGAAACTATCCCCCCCCCCCAAAATAAAGTATAAAATTCCTGCTCAGTGGAACGAGCTCAAAATTTTTATTTTGCGGAATATGAGAGCTCATAAATAGCTCATAAATCAGGGCTACTTGTTTTTTGATTTTTGCAAATGGGGGGAGGGGGCAGCTCAACATGGGTAAAATTAACTAGGATGGACCAGATGACATCTAGTTTACAAACCTTTTTAGGAAAATTAGGTTAAAGAAAAAATACTGATTAATCTTGTAGATTAAGTGTATTTGAAGAGCTTATTGCAACATAATGGTAAGCCACAATTTTACAGAATTCTCTTTTATTGCATTATCTATTTAAAGAAACCTATGTTAAGCCATATAAAAATTATTTGGTGATTACTGAAATAGATGGCGGAGTTATTGCTGTATCGTATTTATACAATCGCCCATTTCTGTTCACTTTTTCGCGTAAAACGTGGTAAGCCACATTAAAATGGCGTCGACATCAGGTGCACGTGCTGAATTAAGAGCGGTTTTAAGCGAAAATAGCAGTTTAAATGTCAATTTTATTGATGATAGTGATGACAGTGTAGCAGACAAAGACTATAAGCCCAGTGGCGATGATTTTTCGTCTCAATCTAGTGAGGTAAGCTGTATTTTCTGATTTTTTGGCTTACCATGTTTTTGCACAAAAATATTCATATATATTACATGGAACAATATCGTATGCCAAGTGGCTTATCGAGTTATTAATATAAAATTTTTGAAATATTCGCAAATTCTAGAGTGTAATACAGTTTCTTTTTGTTGTTCTAGGATGAATTGCAGGAACCAACACCTAGGCTTTTTAAAGATAAGGAGGTAAATCCAGAGAAGAAAAAACCAACAAGATGGAGACAACGAAATGAGGAACACTATGATCGAAATGAAAAAAAAAAGAAGCCGTAATTCGGGACAGCAGTATACTTCTAACAAAACCAAGACGATTATTAGTTCACGTGAAATTGGCGAAGAAAATTCCGTTTTACGGAAAGGCAGACCTGCAACAATAGAGTTGTCAAATATTCCCAAGAAATATAACGAACCTCTGAAAATTGCGAAAAATAAACTGGACGATATAAAAAGTTTGTTACCTTATATCCCGCCAGTCAACCACACTTTTTATAATCAGTTAAACGCAGCTTATGAAGTTAATGAAGAAGTGGAAATTGTAGAAACATAACTTAGTTTATTTTTTTGTGTTGCGATTTTTTAAATTTAAGAACATGTTAAGCCACATTTTTTTTAATAAACTTATTTTTTTAATATAAATATGTGGTTTTTTTGTGAAATAATAAATGTAGATGTACTTTAATAACTAATATAACTAACTAACACGCGTTCAGGTTTTTACATTTAAACCAATATTTTTTAGATTTTTTTAAAACTTTAAACATTGATATCTCGTTTTTATTATTTTGTGGCTTACCATTATGTTGCAATAAGCTCTTCATTTATATTGTTTAAATAAAAAAACCTTTATCTAAAACCCAGATGATGACAAATCTTGTAGTTAGCGAAGAGATATGCGTAGGAATAACATTCATAGACCAGGTAATAGCTTATAAATACCTAGGTTATGAGATTTGCATAGGAAAAGATAATAATCAAACCGTGGAGCTTCTCCGTCAGTGTGTTTTGCAAGTGTTGACTTACAGAACGGAAACATTGACCATGACAAGGAGAACAGTGCAAAAGATCCGTGTGACTCAAAGGGCGATGGAGCGTGCTATGTTGGGCGTTTCACTACGAGACAAGATCCCAAACCGCCAGCTACGACAAAGATCAGGAGTGGCTGATGCAGTAGAGAGAATGGCAACACTAAAATGGAACTGGGCAGGTCATGTAGCTCGAATGACAGATAATAGATGGACAAAGCGGATACTGGAATGGAGACTAAGAGATGATGCCTACCGAAGCAGAGATCGTTCACCAACACGTTGGACTGATGATCTAAAACGTTGTTATAGTAGTTGGACTAGAGGCACAAGATCGAAACAGATGGAAAATTATGAGAGACAGGGGCGTAACAGAGGCCCCCGCAGCGTGAAGCTTGCGGGGGGGGCCCCGATCGAGCAGGGGCCTCATCTTGTCGTCTGATATTATGTAAAAATCTGTTATAGGTATATGATTTTACTTTGTGGGTTTAAATTTAAAAATGTAAATTTCTAAATAGGCATATTCGGCAAGTGAATCATCTCATATCTAGAAAAATATTGTCCGGTCTCACTAACTTTTATGGGTGGCGACAATAAACTATAATGCTTTGTACGTGACTATTCAAAGATTTGAGAATTGCAATTTGCCTAATTTTAGAACAATATTTCTAAATCTAGAAATGGGTTTTCTCTTTAATCTTTACCTACGTTTTAGTATTTCGATACGATTTTCCAGAGGCGTAACAGAGGCGCCTTGCAGGATGAAACTTACGGGGGGCCCCAATATGTCAAGTGCCCCATCTTGTTGTCTAATATATGTAAAAATGAGTTGTTATATTATTTGCTTACATACATCTTTTTAAGAAGTGCAGTATTGAAAATGAAGTTGTCCATCCAAATTAATAAAATTGTAGATATATTCGCTGATAGTAGATAGTGCACGAAGAAAGTTGTTCATCTCATAGAATAATACTTATGTAACCATTTAGTAATCTTTGTTCTATTTTATTCTATACCAATAAAGATGGAAAATGCAAGTCGTCATAAACAATGCATGATTACACCAATGCTCAGTAAATGAGAGTTTTGGAGTGAAATTATCAACGTCGCGACGGACGTATTTGCTTAACAATTTGGATTTAGGTTCTAGTTACACTCCACTTTTACTTCGGGGGTGACACCCCTCCTTGGGGTGAAAAACATACGTTTAAAATAATCCCGGAAATGTATAAATTGACTAATTATAAGCAACTTTTGTTCTATAGAGTTTCTTTTTCTATGTTAACACTTTTCAAGTAATTTGCGAGTGAAAATGTTTATTTTTCAACAACAAAAAACAATGTTTTCAGACGGGTTTTTCGTAAATAACTCAAAAAAAAGTATTTATCGAATTAAATATTAGATATCGAAGAAATATTTGTAGCAAAAATGTAGCTTATAAGATGTAAAAAATGGTGTACTTATTCATGAAGTCTATCGACACAATAAAAGCACAGTTGAAACTGATGAAAAATTATTCTTATTCGTCCAATTCCAAATCGAATATTTCAACCTGAAATAACCAAAACATGAAGCAATTTTCGGGGAAAACTAATTAAAACTTTTTTTTAAATGTTTCAAAAAAGCTTTATTTTTATTTTTTTATAAGTTTCTAGCATCAAAACTATACGAATTACGCTCAAAATAAAGTTGGCCCCTTTTTGTTAAAAAAAAAATCGTCCAAATTTGCCCCTATTTCGCACCCCAAATAAAATTTATTATAACGCTTTACCATTTACTTTAAATATTTATTGTTTATATGATCTGTAAGTTTGACTGGTTCGAAGTTCTTATTTTTGAAAAAAATTTGATTTCATAGTAAAAACAGTTTTTTTATTTTGGAAAATGCCTTTTTTAGAAATAACTTAAAAAGTATTAGTGATACGAAAAATCTCAAAGAGTAAAGAAATGTAGGTCATGCTTTTATAAATATTTTGGATTTTTTTTGTTTTTCTGTAAGACAAAAATTGGTTAAGATATCGCTGTTTAAAATTTGCATATACTCGTGATTAGTGACTCGTTCAAGCCCTTTAACTAGAACCCTTTTAAAAATAAGCACTTTGAACCGGTGAAACTTACAGGCCATATAAAAAAATAGGTAATTTGTAAGGCGATAATGATTAGTTTCATTTGGGGTGCTAAATAGGGGGAGATTTTCACAAATTTTTTTTACCAAACAATGGGATTAACTGTATTTTTAGCGTAACTGGCTTAGTTTTGATGCTACAAACTTTTGTAAAAAATAAAGCTTATTTTAAACACTTTAAAAAAGTTCTGAATTTCCCTGAAAAGTATTTCATTTTTTGGTTATTTCACGTTGAAATATTCGATTTGGTATTTGACGAATAATAAAAAATTTTCAAGAGCTTTTCTTTTACTGAGTCGATAGACTTCATTTTTGTTAACAATATTCTTTTCGATCGAATACTTACTCTTTGAACTATTTGCGAAACATCAACTAAAAACGTGGTTTCTTTGTTGAACAATAAACATTTTTACCCATAAATAACTCGAAAAGTCTTGAGTTGACCACTTCGGTGGTGACACTGAAAATTACACGGAATCGTCATATTTTACGTTGATTTACTGGTCTGTAACACATAATTATAGGTACATATTTGTTACACATGTCGCATTCAGTAATTTTTTAAAGGGGGCCCCATTTCCAATTCTGCGGGAGGGCCCTGACGGAGTTTGTTACGCCACTGATGAGAGAGATCTATGTCCAGCAGTGAACAAGCCAAGATTGAATGATGTTGTATGTCATTTTTAACAAGCTCGGTTTGTGCAGTTTGTTAGATAATTGTCAGACAGATGGTTAGGTTCTTTTTAGCTTGAGTCTCACCAGTTCTTCCTGACGATTGACAAACGAATTGAAAGGAAATATCACCGTAATTTTATTGTATTACTGCAACATTTGGTACAGGATTTTAAAGAATGATTTGTTGGAGAATTATTTAAGTACAACCACAAAGTAACCGCATCCCCTACAGGATCAAAACAATTACATTCGCCTGTTATAAGTTGTAACGTTACAAACGTCACATCTTTGCTATTTTATTTTTAAATAATTATTTTCCTTTATTTTCTTTAATATTTATATCATATATGTACTTTAATATGTATATAATTAATATGTATAGTAGATATTTATATCAAAAATATGTATAGTGAAAAACGTCAGGTAGAGATACGATACAGAAATAACAGACTTGATGGAGGTGACTTCGAATACTGCTTTTTTTTTAAATATTTTGATACCCAAATATATAATCAATCTTCCGTGAAAGAGAAAATATGAGTAAAATTAATAACAAAGAAAATTCTATATTCTTTCTTCTTATAATTTTTTTTCTATACAAAAAAAACTATGCTTTCTAAAAGATAGATTAACTCAATTACCCCAACGCAATTAACTTTTTGCCACTAAGTATTTACATTCATACATCATCTAATCTATTAATATTTTGTCTCCGTTTGTTAACCGTTTTGTCAGAAACCGAAAGTTTTTAAATATGTATATTAAATCAGTAGGTATTTTTGCGTGATGTTGCCCCGGGTGAAATTTTTTCGGTTTCTTTTTACTGGTCAATTACTTTAGGAAATGTAGTCACGAATACTTATTTATAACAGGATGTAATATATTTTTAGAAACCGAATTTGGTAAAAGTATTTTGGTTTAAATAAAAATGACAAACATTATTTATTAGATATTTGATGTGATTATATTCACAATATCTTATTACCTACATATATTTCTTTTTGTTACAAATTTCTGCTCCTGAGACTGAAAATGTTTCTCACATCATAGGGCAGTCAATGAGGGTATTTGGCTCCGAATTCCATCCTACTACATCGATTTACTTGATATTTTCACAGTTAGTAGGGAATAGCTCAAGAAACAAAGTCTACCCTATGCCGATGTGTGCTTTTATCTTGGGGGTGGTTCCCACCCCTTCTCGGGGGTGAAAAATGTTTTGGTTAAAATAGCCACGGAAGAGGCTAGGGAACCTAATTTTAAGCAAAAACTGTTCTATAATTATTTTTTGAAAACTCAATACTTTTTGAGTTATTCGTGGTTGAAAATTGGCCAATTTCATGGAAAAATGACACCTTTTCGGACGGATTTTTGCGAATACCTTAAAAACTATACATTTAACAAAAAAAAACTATATAAGATATTTCTGTAGGTTATAAAAAAACAAAGAGATTCGTTCCTTCATAAATCTTCTAGTTAAAATACAAATAGGGATATGGTAGGTAAGAAGAATTTGTTTTTTTGCTGCATTCTCAAATCGATGTATTCAACTTGAAATAACAGAGAAACTGTCGATTTTAGGTGTATAATGATACTAATAACTTTTGTAGTGCTTGAAAATGTCAATTACATTCAAACTAAGCGAGATATTCTGCAAAAAAGTTGATAACTAATGTATTTTAAGAAGAAATGAGAAGTATATTTAACCCCTCATCCATCATAATTTAAATACATCGTTTTCCATCTACAATACTTTTTATTATAGTGTTATTGCTATGTTCAAAACGTTGGACTGGATTAAAATTAATGGTTATCGAAAAAAATAAGATCAAATTATAGAGAGCATTTTTAGATTTTCTTAAAAATCTTCCTTTTCCTCCATGTAACTCGAAAAAGATAAGAGATACGAAAAAAAGATAACATACAAAAATGTAGGGCTTTTTCAGATAAAAATTTCCTTTTTATTTTTCGTTACTGTATCTCTTATCATTTTCAAGTTACATGGAGAAAAAGAAGATTTTTACAAAATTTTAAAAATGCGCACTATAATTTGATCTTCTTTTTCAAAAACCATTCATTTTAAACCCGTCTAACTTTTTAAACATAGAAATAACATTATAATAAAAGGTGTTGTAGAAGGAAAACAATGCATTTAGATTTTGGTGGATGGGGGTTAAAATTACTTCTCATTTTTTCTAGTTATCAATTTTGTTTGCGGCATATATCGCTTAGTTTTAATGTAATGAACCTTTTCGTACTTCCGGGCCTAAAGTGACAACTTCACTCCCTTGTGACAGGTACTAAAGTGTCACATTTAATCCCTCCGGGATTAAATATTGACGAAACTCCCGGAACGATTAAATCACAAACAAACGAATTTAAGGGATATTTTATTGAAAAATATAATTAATTAGAATGGTAATTAACGTTAATATTCAAATTAATATTGTGACAGTTCGTCATATTGACCAGTCTTTCCTGGGTTAATGCAGCAGGTAACTGACGAGTAACAGATAGGTCCTTTTCATATTGAACTGGTGTTTGTTTCGAAGATCCTGCGGAAACAGGAAGCGAGAATGAGGACTGTGGCATAACTATAGTGGACGAATCGGCGACTTGACCAAATATTTTATCTGAAATTTTTTGTTTATTTTTAATAGACGATTCAATATATCCCTCGGCCACGTTGGAGGATTTCCATCCTCCATGTCTCTTCAGCACGTCTATTGTTGCTCCCGAATCAGCTAACAAAGACGCAGATGTGCGTCTAAAACAATGTCCCGTATAAGACGTCGCATTTTCTAATTTCAAGAAAGCTGCTATTTGCCGTGGAATTGTACCAAACATGTTTTTTCCTACTACTCGCGTAGTACATTCTTTGTTGATGTATTGAACAAAAAATTTTGAATGAGTTGTCCCTGTCTTTCGCAATGCCACATATTTCCGAAATATCGCCACAAAACTGATGGCACTGTTTTCTGAATTTTTGATCACAAAATTTCGGTCAATTTTATTTTTGGTGTTTCTAATCGCAATTAGGAAGGAATCGCCCAAATCTCTCACATCGTCGATTTCTAAATCAACCAACTCTTTTCCACGACAAGCTCCCGCAACGCCCAAAATAAGTGCAACCTACAAAAAAATTGATTTCTTAAAATTTCTGAATATAAACAAATTTCCAAATTTACCTTAAGCATTAAATATTTATCATCCGGAGCCTCCCGTAAGAACTGATCTACCTGCTCAGACGTGAGAATTCTTGACTTCTTTGGTTTAAATCCCTCATTTCTTCTCTTCAAAAAAGCTAATAATTTTGGAAATTTACTTATATCAATATCTTCTCTAATGTTAATAACCGATTTCAGCATTGAGTAATGTGCCCAGAGAGTTGAGGCACAAACCGCTTTTGATTTATCATCGAAGTAGACTAACAGCGCATTTTCAGTAGGTTGTCTCACATTTTTTAAGCGGCACCACTTTTTAAAAGCATCGTACTGCTGCTCGTATAGTTTTCTAGATTTCGGTGGTAACAATTCTTCACCTACTTCGGCTGCTCTTTTATCAATATCAGATACACCTTCTTCACTCATGATACCAATAATTATCAATAACAATGTTTCTTTACAATGACACTAGTAATGACAATGTTTCTAAATTATAACTGTCACAACGCAATGTTACTATGGTAACTTATTTTAAAGACAGTTTATTAAATGAGTTGAAGAGAGAAAAAACTGATTGAAATTATTGAAATAATTAATAAAATCATACCGGAAGTACGAAAAGTATCGTATATACCTTGCGACTGAAGTACATTTAATCCTTCAGGTAAATTATGGCCCTCCCTGCGGTCGGGCCATAAACTTTACCTTCAGGATTAAATGTACTACTTCAGTCCCGCGGTATATAATGTACTATTAATATAGCTCATTTGAAAGGTTTTTTCAAGCACTATAAAAGGTATTACAGTCGACTCGCGTTAATTCAAACCTGTGATAATTCGAACATCTCTATAATTCAAAGTTATCACGAGTTCCCTACAAAATCTCTTTATATTTCGAACTAAATCAATACATTTTTATGCACTTGGTAATTCGAAGGAAAAAAATCATTGCTATATAACAAAACGACGCACGCGTTAATTCGAACTCATCGGCGTCCAGCACTCGACAATTCAAAGTTGAAGAGAGAAAGATGCGGAAAGATTTTAGTAAGTACGGTTTCCTGTACTTTCTTTTTCTGTACCTGCTTAAAAAAATCCGGTTTCTTAAAAGAAGATCAGGAAAATCTTCCAATACTTATGGATGATGAAGAACCAGCAATAGAACCATTAGTTGACATCAGTGGTGTGAGTTTTTCTGACTTTGTTCAAGTAGATGAAGATGTTGCTGTCTCAGGTTCACTAACCGATGGCGAAATTTTATCTGCGACAGATACGAATGAAAAAAGTAACGATGAAGATGAGTACGATACATAAGGCCCTTTGGCAGCTAGAGGTGTCAGTTAAGGAAGCAAGATCCTCATTCGATACCTTACAAACTTTCTGTTTACAAAACGAAAGTGATGAAAAAGCATGTCAGGCACTTTTTTCTCTTAAAAAAAATTATTGAGCACTTGGAGCAGCAGCAATGTGCTTTGAAGCAAACCAGTATAATACAGTTCTTTCGAAAGATTGAATAAATCACATTATGAATACATACATGTATGTACACGAATGTACCTCTAAACTTTAGTCATCGTTATAGAATAGCAGTTAATAAATAATAATTGATCAACACTTAATAATTCGAAGATTTATTTATTTTCTCTGACAAATTTTGAACCGTGTGATATTTCAAACACTCAATAATTCGTAATATTTTAAGAGTCCCTCGAGTTTCGAATTAACGAGAGTCGACTGTAGTAGCATTATACACCTACAATCGACCGTTTCTATGTTATTTCAAGTTGAATACACCAATTTGAGAATGTACCAAAAAACAAACCATTTTCACCTACCATATCTCTTTTGTATTATAACTAGAAGATTTTTGATGGCAAGTGTCTCTTTGTTTTTTTGTAACCTACAAAAATGTTTAATGTTTTGTGTGTTTATGTTTTATTGGCACTGGTTTAAGCAACCAACTGGCCAGTCAATGTGTTTTGAATTCTCTCTTTTACAAAATATATGCTTAGTATCTAAATTTAAAACTATTAGTACTACTGTTTTTTTTTACTCTGTTTTTTTTATTATTTTTTTTATTATATTTTTTAACATTTTTTTTATTACATTTTTTATTTTTTTTTATTTTTTTTTTTTATTTTTTTTTTTAGTTTTTTTTTTTTTTTTTTTTTTTTTTTTTTTTTTTTTTTTTTTTTTTTTTTTTTTTTATATTTTTTTATCGCGCTAAGACCTAAACCCGATTCAACCTCGCGGAGGTTTAGATCTTAGTAACTTTTTATTTTATTTAATTATTTTTTTTTTTTTAATTTTTTTTTCTTTTTTTCTCAGAGCTTTAATTTTAAACAATTAACATGGTTGTACAAAATTTTATAAACATCTAGATTGTTTGATTGTAAAAGGTATATAAGATTAAAAGGAAATTGTACATTAATTTGAACTAGATTGGCAAAAAAGTTTGATATTTCAATAAAATGTAAAGGACATTCTAATAGCATATGTTGTAGATCAGCTAGCTCTCCACATAAACATTCATCATTATCTACAAGTCCTATTTCTCTTTTGTAGACTGGAGTCAGACAGTGATTACTTCTTATTCGACAAATAGTTTTGATAAAGCCTTTGTTGGAAACTTGATTAAACCATGTCTTGATGGGAAGTGTAGGCTGGATTTTTTTGTAATAATTTCCTTTGTCTGAATTATTGTATTGTTCCTGCCATTTCGTCCGTTTGATAGATCTCATAATAGAAATTATGTCTCCCATAGGAAGTTGATAAGTATGCAGAGTGGATTCCTTCGTTGTTGCTTTTTTAGCCAGATCATCTACTATTTCGTTGTTTTTTATACCAATGTGTGCTTTTATCCAACACAATATTATATTTTTGCCCGATTTCAAAGCTTCACTGTTCATTGCTATGATGTCACTGATGATATAATTTTCTGCAAAATTATGTACATTGTATTTCAATGTCTTTACAATGCTTTGGCAGTCTGTAAATATAACATAATTGAGTTCTTTTTGATTAATACATATTTTGTATGCTTCTTTGATTGGAATGAGTTCAGCTGTGAAAATTGTCATTTTATCAGGTAATCTGTTGTTATTTTTATACTTTTTTGTGGGTAATATATAGCATATCCAACTTTTCCTTCCATTTTTGAACCATCCGTATATAATTTCTGATAACTCCCCCAGTTTTTTTGTACACACTGAAGGTGGTCTATTTTAGTAAGGAAGTCTGTCGCACGAATATTACTTAAATGACAGTTAACTGGAGATAAATAATCTTCATAATTTAGCTTTCGAGACGAGCTTTGTTCAATTTGGTGTATGTCGCCAATGGAATTAGAAACGTTGAGGAAGCTTTCCACAACTAAAAGCAGTTTCTTTTTTTCCCAGTAATAATGAGTTAGGTATGATGTGGTTAAATGAACAATTTTATTTAATAGCAGTTTATCGTTAACCGCTGTTTTAACTATAAATTTCTCACTTAGGTATTCCCTGCGTAATGAAAGTGGAGGTTCATTAAGCTCACATTCCATGACCAATATAGGTGTGCTACGAAGATAACCAGTGCATAACCTAAGTGCCTTATTTTTGATCCTGTCGATTTTTTGGAAAACAGAGTTTGATGCTGAGCCATAAAAAATAGATCCATAGTCTAAGATTGATCTTATCAAATTTCTGTATAGTAATATTGATATGTTTGGATCAGCTCCCCAGTTACTGACACTTACAGTCTTCATGATATTCATTGCATTTTCCATTCTTCGTAATATGTAATTTGTGTGTTCTTTCCAATTTAATTTGGAGTCTAAAAATACGCCAAGAAATTTTATTGAAGTTTTATAAGGAATACTAGTATTATCAAATTGTAGATGGCTTTGAGGAACATATCGTTTTTTAGTGAAGGTAACAATGGTTGATTTACTCTCTGATATTGTTAAGTTATTATCGGTAGCCCATTTTTTTATAATATTCAATGTCGATTTAAGGTAGTTATTACATCTATCTATTGACTTATTTTCTGCATATATCGCAACATCATCAGCGTACTGTAGGATTTTTATGTGTTGAGGAAGTTTAGTTTCTAAGTCAGCAGTATACAGTATATATAATATAGGACTTAGGATGCTACCCTGAGGTAGTCCCAAAGATGTGTATCGGGAGTTAGATTGATCTCCATTTAATCTAACGTGAACTGCTCGATTAATGTATAAGTTAATGATGTTCCATGTTACTATCTCGGGTATTCCTATTTCCAACATTTTCGCGTATAGTATGTGAAGATTAACGTTGTCGTAAGCCCCTTTTATATCTAAGAACAAAGCACTAACTGCTTTCTTATAAGTAAAGGAACTATAAATGTCTATTAAAAAGTGGCAGAGGCTATCTTGTGTGGATTTACCTTTTCTAAAACCAAACTGACTTCTTGGTAATAGGTCGTTCTTTTCTAGCCAAAATTCCAGACGGTTTTTAATAAGTCTCTCATATGTTTTTAGTATACAGGAAGCCAGACCGATTGGACGGTAAGAATCCCAATTCTTTGATGATTTTCCTGGTTTTAAAACCGGGATAATAGTGTAAACGTGCCAATCGTCAGGAATCTTTATGCGGCGCATCCAAATTTCATTATATATATTTAGTAGTGCAGCCTTACCAATTCTTGAAAGATTTGATAGCATCGAGTAATGGATATTATCGGCACCTGGTGCTGAATTTGAGTTTTTCTTCAACGCAAAGTTTAGTTCAGTGGCAGAAAATGGTTTGACTAGGAAACGGATTGGTTCTGGATAGTCGTACAGAGCATTTAGTTGTAAATCAGGAATTACTAATTCTGCAGACGGCGGTGTGATATTTTGATGGAACTCTTCTATCCACGAAGCTTCCGACAGAATAACAGGGACTTTGTTCTTTGTTTTTCTATTTTTTATTCGGTTAACTTTTGACCATACATCTTTAATAGGGACTGACCTATTTAGGGATCCGACATAATCTCTCCAGCTATTTCTTTTAGTTTGTTTAGTGATCTTCTTGACATGTGCATCATCTTTTTTATACTTAAGTAGGTTTTCATGGTTTGGATTTTCTTTGAATATACAAAAACTTTCCTGTCTTCTTCTGACTGCTTCTTCACATTCTAAATCCCACCAGTATTTTCCTCTGGAAGTCGGTTTTTTTATTTTAAATTTGGGGATGCAGTAGGATGCAGTTGTATTTATATTGTGCAAAATTTGTTCATAAGAATTTATATCTTTAAATTGAGAGAATACATCTTCCGAATACTGTTCATATAATTTCCAGTCGGCATTCTTTAAATTCCACTTTTGTGAATATGGATTATATGTATGAGTTGGTTGATCCTCTAACTCTACTCTTATAGGTGTATGGTCTGAACCAAATAGGTCTTGAAGTGTTTTCCAAGTGATCAGGTGGTTTAAGTCAGGAGTACAAATGGTCAGGTCTATTGCCGATTTCGAGAAGTTCCTAAAGAAAGTAGGAGAGCCATCATTTTTGAATATTAAATTATTATCGTCTATACAGTCCATCAAGATTTTACCTTTCATATCTGTTTGGTTGTCTAGGCCCCAGGCAATGTGGTGAGCATTAAGGTCACCTCCTATTATAAATGGTCTTTCTATAGATGTTATGAAATTGTTCCATTGTTGTAACAATAACTTGGTTCCTGGGGGAACATACATAGATATAAATGTGACAGTATATGACTTAAACTTTATTTTTATTGCTACTTTATTGACGTTTATTAAATCTACTTTCATGGTGACTTCCTCGTAATATAGGTTTGAATTTATTAAAATTGCTGAGCCACCGCCAACAGTTACTGAAAAGCGGTCGTCTCTGACAATATTGTACCCGTGAAAGTTATAATACTTTTCTGGTTTAAATCTAGTTTCTGATAATAATGCGATATCAACTTTCTGGTCTTCTAATAGGTTAATAAGGTTTTCTCTATTAGAGTTAGCCGATCTACAATCCCATTGACAAATTACCAATCTATTCATTATTATATAAGAGAGAACTTAAAACTGATTGAATTGAATTTACTAGAACTGATTTTTCTGGAATTTCAAAATTTTTGTGATTTATATTAGAGATAATACTTGTAACTATATTTGATATTAATTCTGTTAATTCTTTTGATGGTTCATGTATTTTAGATCCTTGTTCTGGATTAAATGTAGATTGATACGAAGAAGAGGTGATAATACCACCAGCTCTGTTGGACATGGGGTTTAACTTTATTATTTTTTGATGTTCCATTGTAACTTGGTCTGGTGAGGAAGAGATAGGTCGTTTGTATTTTGGTGGTTTTATTATTGTATATCTATTTGAAACTGAAGGTAGAGCGAACTGATTGGAAGATGTTTGAGACGTGGACAATTGAGTAAAGGAATATGAAGAGGATGGTGCATTCATATTTGGAGTTTGATGAGAATTTATTGAGGAATTATTGGCTGCTATAGATGCATAAGTTATCTTAGGAAAGAGTTTAATTGTTTCCTTAAAAGATAAGCTGTTTTCAGACATATAATGTTTTATTTTCTTTTGGCGATCAAATTCTGGGCATATCTCCCATTCATTAGTGAAGTGTTCACCTTCACAGGATAGACATTTTTTGTTAAACGATGATAAAGAACAAGAATCGGAAAGGTGAGATTCATGACACTTAAAACAGCGAGGATTACTTTTACACTGCTTACTCATGTGCCCATACCTATAGCAGTGGTAACAGATAATTACCTTTTGCTGGTATTTTTCAACAGTGTGTAAGACATGATTAATTACTACATACTTTGGTATATTCTGGCATTTAAAAGACACAATAACTGATTTTGTTGGATTAAATATTACTTTGTCATCTGCTACTATTTTTCTTGTTATTCGTTTCACATACTCAACCGAGAATTTGCAATGGTGATCAAATTCCTTTATTCTATTTTTAAGATATTCTTCCGATATATCTGAATCTATATCCCTTACTACACCTAGTTTAAACAATTGAAATTTTGGAATGTATGCGGTCAGATTTTTTTGAATAAGGAATTTGGAAGTAACTAAAGCATTTGCGCTACTATAATTTTTAAATGAGACCCTAACTCGGTTGCGTCCGATTGAGTCAATTTTTTTTATATAATTGTCAATTTCTGGATGTAACGTAAATAGGATCTCGCCTATTTTAACAGCGTTTAATTTTCCTGTAAAATTTAAACTGGAGTTTTCAATGAAAATGTAAAAAGGTCCTAAATCAATTTTTTCGTATAAATAAACAGGCCTGGTTTTTTCTGGTTGATCTGAGTTTACTAAAGTATTTTGTTTTTCATTAATATTGTTAAGATTAATACTACTACTTATCTTATTTTGAGGCTGGTTGGGTAGAAATCCATTTAAATCTTGTAAATCACAGCTACTATCCATCGAATTCTCAATATCAGGCGGTTCGCCTCCACTAGATGACTCCATAGAGGAGTTTTCAAGTAACGTTTAACTTATGAACACTTTCAAAATGTAAACTAAATAAGGAAAAGTTTAACAAAACTAAACAAACTAAATTAGAACGGTATAAATCAAATAATCCGCCAAAAATTAATATTTTTCGGAGAGATTTCCAAATTTAAATTAACTTTGACAATTATTTTGACGTATCAAGTAAAATAGGACTGAAAATGGAAAATGTTTAATATAGTTGTTTAGTTAGGTGCATAGTTTTTAAGGTATTCGCAAAAAACCGTTCGAAAAGGCCAAAGTTCAATTAGGTTCTTTAGCTAATTCCGTGGTAATTTTAACCAAAAAGTTTTCCACCCCTAAGAAGGGGTGGGACCGCCCCCAAGATAAAAGCACACATCGGCATAGGGTAGATTTTGAATTAGGAGATAAGTAGAGGCTAGGCCCAAAATTTCATTAAAATCCATGCAGTAGGATAGAATTTGGAGGTAATATCCTATTCTTGCTCCCATTGACTGGTGTATCAGCATAATATCACTTTTTTTGTTTGACATGTTTGCTCTGTTATGACAAATTTCATGTCAATCCAAGCGTTTCTTTAAAATTTGGAGCAAAAGTAGTGATTCAATGTACTAATTGGACAGAAATAGCCAAACAAATTACATGACGCCACTACATCCGGTGAAAATTATTACTTTAAAATTTTAAATAGGAGCCTCCATTTTTTATTGCAGATTCGAATTCCTTACGTAAAAATAAGTAGCTAATTATGGATAAATGGCGCTATAATCGGAAAAAATGATTGTTGGAAATGGAAAATTAAATTAAAAATGGAAAGTTCCCACTAAAATGGAAAACTTAACTTAACTTTTTTTGGTTTTAGAACCTACTCTTCACAACCCAATAGGTCTCCAAAGCACTCGAATGACTGCACATTTAGCAGACTTTGCTCCCCTACTATTATATTTTTCAAAAAATGCGATGAGTCGCCTAACTAAAGTTTGGAAAGACAGATCTATTTAAAAATGTATAAACATTCTCATTTACTCTTTTGAGTATTAAGGAATCTTTCTTGTTGGAGCTTTACCATGCTGAGTAGATGAGTTGTGAATTATTTAAAATTCTCTCATCTTAATTTTCTCGGCACCTGTATGACTTATAAATTGTAAAAGTCTCAGGAGGTGTAACCAAAGAACGTATTCCACCTGTTGTCAATCTGGTGGTACGGAGGCGATATTTATTGTCGTTTTCTGAGCTGCTTCGATTGATAACTTAGTTTGTTTACAGATCTATTTATTTATTTATTTATTTATTGGTACACATCACAAACAAAAGTAATAAACAAAAAAAATGTTACAATGGTAATCACAGGTGATGGCAACTTACAAACTAACAAACAAAACAACAGACTAACAATAACAAAAGAAAATACATAAATATATGATATAGATCTATATGTTATATAACTTCTAATTGCATCTGAAAATTATCCCAGCCCACCAGAAGTTTCTGAATATCTTTACAACTTGCATCGAAAAAATCCAGTTCTGGATGTTGGTCTAAAAATTCATTACAAACTCTGAGCATATTATTGATAGGAAATAAACTGTTCCATACAAAAAAAGGTTTCCTATTTATAATTCTCAGCCTAATCTTTGGTATCTTAAAATGTACAAAATTAACCATTCCACAGCTTTTATACTTAAAATTATTTACAATATTATATATGAACATCACAGACTGCCGATCCCTTCTAGCAGAGAGTCTTTCGACTTTGAAATACCTTAGCATTGAATAATATGAGATCATATAAGGGTACACTCCATATTTTCTGAAATAAAGATATCTTAAAAAACGCTTTTGAACCTTTTCAATTAAATCCGTTTTAAAAGCTGTTGTTGGGGACCATATGACTGACGCATAATCTAGATTTGGTCTTACAATGGCATTGTAGAGCCTTATAATTGTGTCAATATCAAAGTCCCTAGAATTACGTATAATAAAACCTAATATTTTATATGTCTTATTTACAATACTATAAAGATGTTTATGAAAGCTCATGTTTGACTCAAAATTGACCCCCAGATCCCTAAATTCATTTTTCCTGTATATAACTACACCATCTATATGATAATCTTCAATGATGAAATTTAATTTACGAGTAAATGTGACAACTGAACATTTGCTAATATTAAGTGACATCTTATTAATTCTAAACCAACCAGCCACATGACTTAGATCAGACTGTAACATATGACAGTCTTCATTACATGGCTGTTTGAAACAGTTACTGATGCTGGTAAATCGTTGATAAAAAGTAGGAATAGTAAAGGGCCTAAATTACTACCCTGTGGAACACCTGACATGGCATTAAACTGACCTGAAAATGTTCCTCCCACCTTTACTATCTGTGATCTGTGAAGCAGGTAAGATTTCATAAAGTTATATGCATTCTAGAGAAACCATATTCAACCAACTTATTTAAGAGTATGCCATGGTCCACCCGATCAAAAGCTTTTGCGCAGTCTGTATATATGACATCTAGCTGTTTTTTATTGACTATTGCATTACACGCATGTTCTGAAAATAGGCAAAGATTAGTAACTGTAGATTTATCTGGGAGAAAACCATGTTGTGAAATTGTTATTGATTCTTTTACAAAATTATATATATTTAAATATAAAATATTTTCAAAAATTTTAGCGACTCAATTCAAGATACTAATTGGTCTATAATTACATATGTCACATTTTTTACCATTTTTATGTACAGGAGAGATCACAGCATTTTTTAAATAGCTAGGAAATCGATTTTGTTCAATTGCTAAATTAAATATAAAAAATTAAGGCTTAATTATAAACTCAGCACAACCTTTATAAATATAAGACGGTATCTCATCAGGTCCTGTGGACTTTTTTGGTTTTAATTTTTTAATGCTATTTAATATATCAGAATCTACAACTCTAGGAAACTTAAAAAGCCCCCAGCTTTCTTTATTTGAACTATAATCAGTGTCATCAGTTTCTGCATATACAGACTGAAAAAACTGTGCAAAAGCGTTAGCTATATTCTGAGAACCCTCGTAGCTCTCGGTGCCAAATACCATCTTCATTGGTACCCCACTAAGACCTGCTTTTCCTTTTAAAAATCCCCAAAATCTACTGGGATCATTTGTTAGGTTCTTTTCTATATTTTGTTTATATAATTTGTAATCATTTTTTGTTTGAAATTTTATATTTTTTCTGAGTGTTAAATACATACTCAACTCTTCTGCATTTGCCTTACCTTTTTTAACTAAACAATGCAGACGATTTTTTAACCTAATATTTTTAACCAGATCAATGGAGAACCAAGACGGGAATTTTGCCACTGATTTATTCATTTTAACCTCAAATTTTGGTACTGATACACCCATAAAATCATACATCTTTGCATAGAAAAGACCCAAAGACTTGTCCACATCATCACATGTCAGTAGGTCAGACCAATCACATTGCTCAAGTAGCTTATATAACATCAAAAAATCACCTTTTGAGTAATCATATTTATAGCTTTTCATACAATGCTTTTCAGACTCTGATTTATCTATAATGATAGTGAAAGTAAGAGCAGGATGATATTTGTCTTCAGAAATCAGTGGACTATCTGACCTAATAACATCTGATACTGTAAGGTTTGACAATATGAGAAATATCAAGATGAGACTGGTGAATTCCCTTGTATTCTCAATATTTCTATACGGGGCAGAGACTTGGACTCTTCGCGCACGCGAGCGCCAAAAATTGATGTCTTTGAGATGTGGTGCTGGAGAAGAATGTTGCGCATACCTTGGATAGCTCATAGGACAAACGTTTCCATTCTAAACTACTTCGAGATTTAAAAAAAAAGGCTATCCACAATATGTCTGCAACGAATTTTGCAATTCAGTCACGTGGTTGGACAGATTAATTGTTTCTGGAAACGTCCCGGGGAGAAGATTATGAGGACGATCACCAACTAGATGGTCCGACCAAATTAAGAATTCAGCTGGAAACTCATTCGGCGTATCTGTTAGAGCAGCTGAAGATAGAGACCAATGGAAAAGAATTGTTAGGTATATTGGAAGAAATTCCCATCCCCAGTAATGGGGAAACGATAAGAGAGAGATATATTGTTATGCTTTCTTGTCGCTGTTGAGCTTTTGCAATTGCCATAAATTTTGTCTTTTTTGTGTTTAGGCAGTAGGCTCAGTCCGTTTTCTTTGCTGACTTCTGCCATTTGTTCAACCATTTTAAAATAGTATCGTTGACACACCGTATATTATTGATTGGTCGACCATTTACTTTTATTCCCGTAGTTAGTTCTTCTAGTATTTCCTGGACTATTTCTCCTGAATACAAATTGAATAAAGTAGGAGACAGGACACAGCCCTGCCTGATGCCCCTCTCAATCTGTATTTCATTTGATAAGACATTTTGACGATGTGTTTATAATAAATAGCGCTAATAATCCTGATGTTTCTTACGTCGAAGTCCTTCTTTTGAAGTAACTCGATAAGGCGGTTATGTTTGACCTTCTCGAAGGCTTTGTTTTAATCTAAGACCCACATTTTTTTGCTACATGAAAACACGTAGATGTAGATTTTTCTATTGTCTTATAAATTTAATTTAAATTTCATAATTGTTACTACTTTATTTTTAAATAAGAAAGTGGAAATGTCTTGCGTTCCTACTTGGAGCCACATCAAAATAATTAAACAAACCAAAGAAATCGTTTTCAGGTGGCGCCCAATTAAGAGCACTTGCGACTCGACTCGCATGTCGTTCTGTCGCTATTGAACGGACGTTTCGAATGTTATTGACGAAATGTAAGCCATCCCGACTCGAGTGAATGAACAGAAAAAAGTGACCTTGACCTACTGAACCGGAAGCTACAAGGATGGAAGCGTTCGAAAGTAGAAATTACTAACTGCATACTAGGCACTCGAGTTTTTGCTTTGGCGATGCTTTCACCTGCGATTGACATGTCAGTTTATCTTTGAAATCGGAAATGGTCGGCTATAGACTAATAAATGATAAACAATGGTTTAGCCAATGACTCCTAATAAACATGAGTTTGGTGTTTTCGAACAGCAGCAAATATCTCGGAATTAACAAAAGACGCTTATAGTCCACAGGACATCGTCCTTTACGATTAGAAAAGTCTTAAAAATGGTCTTAACTGCTTCGTTTGAGCGAGTCTACCACTTTCTGAAAAATTTAAGAGTGCAGGTTGGACGCGTTTCCGTGTCCCGCGTCATTAACATATTTGCGTTGTCGGACTAACGAAACGCGGCTGTAAATTTGTCAGACACGAGATCGACAATCTTTATTAATTAAATATAGCTACTTTAAATTGAAGATTAAGAGTTTTGTAATAACAAAATCATAGAGTCCGACATACGCAATATGTCACTCTAGCGCGGAGACACGTAGCCAAGGGAGGGTCCATGGGGTCCGGACCCCTCCCAAAAGTGCCTCGGCTTTGGATTCAAGGCAGCAAGTGCATTCCCAAGTTATTTTTATTATTTTTGAAAAAGTTAACGAAATTATCATTATTTTTCACTAGGATTATTTCTGTTTTTATTCAGTGTTTAAATCAACTTAAAAATCAGATTTACGATAAACGAAAATATTCTATCAGAATTTCAAATTCTTTTACCTGGATTTGCCTCTACAGATAAAGCAAAATTGCTAGAAAATTTGTCTGCCTATTACTCCCATGACACTCCCTTAAAGCAATAAAAGCTGAATATATGTTATGGTGTAACTGTAATACAATACATATCACCTTTGGAACCAAATACCGAAGTTCTCCGCGTAATGGAACATTGTAATTAAGATTTTTTTTCCAAACATTTACAAATTCCGTACAATTTTGGCAACTATCCCTGTCACAACCGCCAGTGTAGAACGTTTGTTCTTAACAATGAAGGTAAAGTAAAAACTTTACCCAGAAACAAGATGAGAAACGAAAGACTCGGTTTATTGGCTCTTTGATCCGTTCGTTGAAACGTTGAATTAAAGCCAGATATATATCAAATACCCAAAAATTGTTGAGTAGACAGCTGAATAGAAGACCAGATGTACTCTTTTCTACTTAATCCTATATTTCGCTAGTAGTAGTCTGGGCTGATTATCGGAGAATAGGCCATTTTTAGGAAAAGTTATTTACCAGCAATTTTATTGCTGGAATCGAATTATAAGATCCTATATATTAATAATATAGGTATGCAAAGTCCTCAGATAGTGTGCTACTTTTTTTATAAACAAAATGGCGCCCGAAAACCGTGTTTTTTTCAATTATTGCTCTAGAACTCCGAAGATTTTAACTTTACAACAAAAACACTTAAATAAAAATTCACCGTGATTAAATTCTGCATAGAGACGTGTTTTTCCCGATCTGCTCCGACGAAAATTTTCCTCGGAAAATTCGGGTTTTCCCAACAAAATCTTTAATTTTCAAATAAAGTTTTAGATAAGTAATTATTTACCAATAATTAAATAATTTGGTGACTTAAAAGCCTTCTTGGTTTAGATTATAGTTCCAGAAGCTGGTGAAAATTAAACGAATATTTTAGCAACAATTCAATTGTTAATTAATAATTTACGGTCGCAATAATAACCAAAATAATTATGATACACTGATCAAAGTTTGAAATCTTATAAAGAGGAGATGCCTATTTAACATTTTGTCGACAAAATATAAATTTTTTATTTTTTTGCATAATCTTTAAATGTTAAAAAAAAATAGTTATAAACAAATTAACGTTTCTCAGAAAGTTTTTATTATATTATAATTTTAAAAAATAGCTAAAATGCGCATTTCAAATATCTTGAAAATGAATGCTTTAAACCTTTTTTGCAACCATTTGCAAAAAAGTTATGAAACAGCAAAGTAAACATACGATTACTACGGTGTTAATAATTTTTTTAATTCTTTCAAAGCGTAGAAGTGAGATTAAAGTACAAGCTAATTATTTTTAAAACAATATCGATTATCAGCTTAATGGTTATATTTTAATTAAAGATTATAAATATATTTTTTTGTAATTTACACGCGCGAAAGTAGAATAATACAGTACCGTAGCTACCCGCCCACATACACAACTCGCGCGAATTTAAGCGTGTCAGTCGCTTCGAGTGAACATTTTATCTCCGGCTCTGTATCAAGCCTACTTTCGCGCTAAAAATTACAAAAAAAAAGTATTTTTAATCTTTGATTAAAATATAACCATTGCACTAATTTTTGACATTCTTTGTGAGTAATTAGTTTGTACCATAGACTCACTTTAAAGCTTTGAAATAATTAAAACAAATTATAAACAATGGAGATATCGTATATTTATTTTTCTGTTTCCTAACTTTTTTGCAAATGGTTGGAAATTTTTTTTAAAGCATTCATTTTCAAGACCTATGAAATACGCATTTTAAGTATTTTTTAAAATTAGAATATAATAAACAATTTCTAAGAAATGTTAATTTGTTTATAACATTTTTTTTAAACATTTAAAGATTATGCAAAAAAATGAAAAATTTATATTTTGTCGACAATATTAAATAGGCATCACACCTTTATAAAGTTTGATCAATGGCTCATGATTATTTTGGTTGTTATTGCGACTGTAAATTGTTAATTAACAATTGAATTGTTGCTAAAATATTCGTTTCATTTTAACCGGCTTCTGAATTTATAATCTATACCAAGAAAGCTTTTATTTCACCAAGCTATATAATTATTGATAAATAATTACTGGCCCAAAAAATTTATTTGAAAATTTGAGATTTTGTTGGGAAAACCCACATTTTCCGAGGAAAATTTTCGTCGGAGCAAATCGGGAAAAACATGCCTCTATGTAGAATTAAATTGGGGTGAATTTTTATTTGAGTATTTTTGGTTTAAAGTTAAAATCTTCGGAGTTATAGAGCAATAATTGAAAAAAATACGATTTGTCGGCGCCATTTTGTTTATAAAAAAAGTAGCACACTATCTGTGGTTTTTGCATACCTATATTAATAATATATAGGATCTTATAATTCGATTAAAGCAATAAAATTGCTGGTAAATAACCTTTCTTTGTACTTTACTAATTAGACCAACGTATTATAACTATTTTTTTTTCAAAATTTAAAGATTATGCAAAAAAAAAATTATATTTTGTCGATAAAATATTGAACAAGCATCTCATCTTTATAATCTTTATAAGTTTGATCAATGTATCATGATTATTTTGGTTATTATTGCGATCGTAAATTGTTAATTAACAATTGAATTGTTGCTAAAGTATTCGTTTAATTTTCACCGGCTTCTGGAATTACAATCTATACCAAGAAATCTTTGATGTCAATAAGTTATTTAATTATTGATTAATAATTACTTACCTAAAACTTTATTTGAAAATTATAGTTTTTGTTAGGAAAACCCGCATTTTCCGAGGAAAATTTTCGTCGGAGCAAATCGGGAAAAACATATCTCTATGCAGAATTTAATTGCGGTGAATTTTTATTTGGGTGTTTTTGTTGTAAAGTTAAAATCTTCGGAGTTATAGAGCAATAATTGAAAAAAATACGATTTGTCGGCGCCATTTTGTTTATAAAAAAAGTAGCACACTATCTGCGGACTTTGCATACCTATATTATTAATATATAGGATCTTATAATTTGATTTCAGCAATAAAATTGCTGGTAAATAACTTTTCCATGAATTTTGCTAATTAGCCCAGAGTATTGGGGACACATTACATAACACATAATTACACATTACATAATCAGGGACGCTAAAATGATATTAAAGATACAGTGAAATTAGGTATTAAAAACAATTTACTAGGGTGAGATTGTCGTCATATAGATGTTATATCTTGGTAAAGTGGTAAACACTTAGTAAAAGTAATTTGAAAATTTTTAAAAATGTAAGTTTTACATGGTTAAATTTTTTATTAAATTTAAACATATACAAAATATATAATAAAATATACAAAATATACAAAAAAAAATAGAAAATAACAACAAATTGCAATTTTTAAAATATTAAAACACTTTTTCCAAATTTTTCATATGTAGCTAAAATTTATTCTGAACTATTCTAATTCTAATCTAACAAAAAAATTTAGTTGTGTTTGGGCCCGTGCCAGCTAGCGCGGTAGTTTTGTTATTACAAAACTCGAAAATCAACATGCAGTAGAAATAAACAAAAAAAGACACGTTAAATGCTACTAGGAGCACTTCCGAATCATAATTTACAATGTACATACATTGTAAATCCCAAATCATGATTTCCAAAGTTTATACATTGTAAATTATGATTCGGGAGTGCTCCTAGTAGCATTTAACGTGTCTTGGTTTGTTTATTTCTACTGTATCTTGATTGTAAATTTAGTATATATTTAATTAAGGTGATACAGTAGCGATCAACAGGTAGCCAAAACGCGTTCCAAGATTGTGGCTGTAATTTTGAATATTTTTTTAGAGATATTTGGCACACGTATTCGTAATATAATAAAGAATGGCGGTACAGATAGTCCAAAGTAATGAAGCTTAAAATAGGACAAAACCTCGCAATTTTTACAGAATGGATCGATTTTCTTGAAAATTTGAGAATACGTAGTGGATACTCCAAGGATTAAAATCTATATCATGCCGAAAGGCGCTTTTACCATGGGGGTGATTTTGCACCCCATCTCAGGGGGTGGAAATTTTTCATTATACTTTAATCCCAAAATTTGGTAAAAACGTTCACTCTAAGCAAAAAAGGTTCTATACATTTTTTTGATAAAATTGATAGTTTTCGATTTATTCGCTATCGAAAGTGTTAGTTTTATATCGAAAAAATCAATGTTTTTAATAAGTTTTCGGCTAATAACTCCAAAAGTTTTCGTTTTATCAACACAACTTTTTTTAACAAAAATGTATCTTTTGAAAAAATAAACAAAACCGTTTTTTTGTAATTTCCTTTTGGACCAATAGTAATCGAGCTATACTTTATTATATGTTGGCTCTTCTTCGTCAAATGTTAAATATTGTAGTTTCAAAGTCAAAAGACGGGAAAACTATGCATTTTTCGAGGAAAACTTGTTCAAACTAATTTAAAATACTTAAAAATGTCTATCACCAGAAATAAAAAAAGTCTCTATCTCAAAAATTAAGTGACTTATAATGAAAAGAATGTCAGTCCCCATTTTTTTCAGCGAAAAAGTGATTGCAAGCAACCCCGTAATCACCACCCTAATTAAAATTAGTCATTAACCTTATTTGATCTTTTTTATTTATGTATTATTAATATATTCAAGAAGTTTGACCGGCTTAGAATGATTAGTTTTTAAAAAAATGCGAGTTAAAAGCGAATAACGAATTTTTGTAGTTAGGAAAAAAAATGACCTCTTCCTCAGAACAGCAAAATTAGCATCAAAGATACGAAAAAATATTTCAATATGAAATTGTAGCTTATTTAATTCCCAAGAACCTGGTTTGCAAAAAATTTTCTACGGCAAAAATTGAGTGAGCTATTGACAATTAAAACTTGTAATAACATGCAAAATCCCCCTTTACCAACCCTTTCAAAGTCACCGCTTTTTGCGACTGAGGATTTTAAAAAGATTTAATATTAATAGACTTATAGATCTTGTAAAAATCTACAAAATTATTTTTTTACCAAACTTTCTAAGATAAAAAACAAAAAAGTTACGGTTAAAAAATCAATATATTTATTTGAAAAAAAAAAGGAGAAATCTAATTGGAAGCATAATAATGTAACTTGGCGGTGTTTTTGGTCATTGGCCTTATTAATTCTTATTTATTTATGTATTAGTAATAGATTCTAGAAGTTTGACTGGCTTAGAATGATTCGTTTTTAAAAAATTGGAGTTAAAAGCGAATAACGAATTTTTGTAGTTTGGTAAAAAATGATATTTTCTTCAGAATAGAAAGATTAGCATCAGAGATACGAAAAAATGTTTCGATATAAAATTGTAGGTTATTTAATTCCCAACAACTTGGTTTGAAAACAATTTTTCTACGGCAAAAATTGAGTGAATTGTAATATCGAAAATTATTGATTTTTCTATACAAAACTAACACTTTCGATAACGAATAAATCGAAAACTATTAATTTTATCAAAAAAATGTATAGAACGTTTTTTGCTTAGAATGAATGTTTTTATCAACTTTTGCGATTAAAGTATAATAAAAAATTTCCACCTCCGCGATGGGGTGGAAACCACCCCCATGGTAAAAGCGCCTTTCGGAATCATATAGATTTTGATCCTTGGACTATCCTCTACTTATTCTCAAAATTTCAAGCAAATCGATCCATTCTGTAAAAATTGCGAGGTGAAAAGCTTCGGTTCCTGCCTAAGAGCCCAATTTGAAAAATATATTAATATGTGTAAATTACTCTGTAATTAAATACAATATTAAAAAAAGAGCCTGTACCGCGATTAAGAAGAACAAAAAAATACACTTTCTTCAAATAAACTTTTTTATCCGATGCCTAGATTTTGTGTCATTTTGGAACTACTAATGAAACAAAAAATTTTAGTATTTCCAAAATGACACAAAATCTAGGCATCGGATAAAAAAATTTATTTGAAGAAAGTGTATTTTTTTGTTCTTCTTAATGGCGGTACAGGCTCGTTTTTTTTTAATATTGTATTTAATTACAGAGTAATTTCCACATATTAAAATATTTTTCAAATTGGGCTCTGTACCGCCATTCTTTATTATATTACGAATATGTGTGCCAAATATCACGAAAAAATATTCAAAATTACAGTCGCAATCTTGGAAGGCGTTTTCGCTACCTGTTGATCGCTACTGTTTCCTCTTAATAAAGATTGTCGATCTCATGTCCGACAAATTTACAACCGCGTTTCGTTAGTCCGACAACGTAAATATGTTAATGACGCGGGACGCGGAAACGCGTCCAACCTGCACTCTAAAATTTTTCAGAAAGTGGTAGACTCGCCCAAACGAAGTAGTTAAAACCATTTTAAGACTTTTGTAGTCATCTTTTAAAAAAGACGATGTACTGTGGACTATTATTATCAATAGATTTTTTAGATTTGTAAACAGTTGACAATCTTTAAGACCAGCATCTGAAGAACGGCGTGAAGAAAGTATTAATTAAAAACCCATTTGGCCATTTCAATCACAGAAGTTTGAGACGTTACATTATCCTAATAGAAAAACACTTTCTCTTTCAGCACATGTGGACATTTCTCTTTGATTTTGTCGCAAATTAGTCACAACTAATCGGTATTCATCCAAGATAATTTCATGAGAATCCTCAAACACGTGCTTTTCGCTGTCAAATTTATATTCAGCTTTTTTTAATAATAGCTTTAAACCACTGTTTTTATGTTGCTTCAAACTCTTGTTTGATTTGAAAGTTATTAAAACCACGTAAAAGTTCTTCATTATTTTCAATATTTATTTTTTTTGTATCTATGATTTCAGTGCGAACTTCATGTAGGTATTAAACTAAAATTACATATTTATATAGATTATCAGAATCACAAATAATAACGGTGTGATCATACACTAGGGATGGCGGTTGTTGACAAAACACCGGGTTTTGGGTATATACCGGGTTTTACTTACGGTTTAACCTAGCGGTAATAACCGGTAAAAAAAACGGGTTATTTCAAAAACCAGTGTTCGCTTTTTTAATTAATAGCAAATACCCAATAGGTTATAATGTTACATTTACATTGCGCTATTGTTTCCTATACTCCATTGGAATCGATATCAATATTATCGATATCGATACTATTGAAAGAATATATCTTTGCCAAGATAATCAATCGATATAAAACGGCTTCGGTGTGTATTAGGTAAAGTTTGTTTAGCAGAAAATGGTTGACTTCAATTAGTGCGGTCGTAAATATTATTAAATTTATCTGACATGGCCCATTGTTAAGACCGGTCCGGAGCGATAAGCGAACGAGGTAGACAGAGTTGGTCTTTTGACAATTAACACTGACTATACGGTACTCCTATAATAAAGCAAAGAATCCACAAAATTTTTACCTGAAATAGGTAAATGAAACATATTTAAGTTTTACCTGAAACCGGTCTTTTATACTATTATCGGTTAACCCAGGATGTTTTAATTGAAGTCAACCATTTACTGCTAAACAAACTTTACTTAGTGGGATGGGCAAGGGGGAACTGGAAGTTGGAAATAGCCAATTGGCATCGAAAATAGAAATCAGCCATCAGAGTTGTCAAATCGGTTTCGGTTTCGGTCAGCTTACTACTTCGCTCGATGAATGTCCCCATTTTTCACTGAATTTAATGTTTTTTTGAGAGGTAACTAATTCGGTTATTACTTATTACGGTTAAGAAAAAACCGGTTATAACTAGTACAAAAATCAACCGGAAAAACCTATCATTGCGGAGTAAAAACCCGGTTTTAGGTTATAACTGATAAGTTTTTCCCATTCCTATCATACCATTAGAGAGAAATTATTGTGTCAATTACAAGAATACTAGGATGTTACTACTTTGAAGTGTAGTAGAAGTTGAAGTTGATGTAAGGTACAATAAATATTTGGTCTATTTTAATAAAGATGCACCTAGTGACACTTATTCAATATCTGTACCAGTCTAATATGGTAACAGTATGACAGTACGACTAGATCAGAAGTTCTCAAGCTAATTCAGAGCAGAGAGGGGAGTTAGACAAGGATGAGTTTTGTCACCTGACTTATCCAATATTTATCTTGTCATGAGGATGGCTTTAGAGAGATAGCAAAACATGACAGAACAGCTTACAGATATAGTCTAAAATAAAACGATTAGTGCCGAGGAAGATTTCAATAAACTGAAAATGTCGCAAAATAATTTAGACTACGAATGACCGGAATAAAATATATAGCCAGAAGAACAAAACAATGGGACAAAAGAAGATATAACGTATCAATGTTCCACTATATCTTTTAAAGGGTTCATCCATTTAAATGTTTGCTACGACCATCTC
Organism: Diabrotica virgifera virgifera; assembly: GCF_917563875.1. NCBI lineage: Eukaryota > Metazoa > Arthropoda > Insecta > Coleoptera > Chrysomelidae > Diabrotica > Diabrotica virgifera. The sequence continues at coordinate 308,798,994 of NC_065443.1, forward strand.
TTAAAATAACATTACACAACAGTTTATTAACTGTAAAAAAGGAAGCAATGGCTGCTGGTTTTGCACTACAAAAAATAATGAAATTTAAAAATGTATCCAGCCCTATAATACGGAAATAAGAATTTATCATTCAGTCAGAAAAAGCGCTCGTTATTTTGACTTAATCACTTTTTTAAAGATATGATGAGTTTGATTCAATTAATGTTTTTAACCTATTGGTTAAAAATATTGACCTTACGCACAAACGTTTGTTGAAAAACATATCATTACCAAACGAGCAACTTTAAACGGTTTACTGTAAAGTTGCCGAAATCATTAGAGCGAAAGCAGTAGACCGAACTCATTAGAACGAAAAGCACTTTACCGAAACCTCACTAGACCAAACAGTAGGAGACCGAAAAGCATTAGGTACATAATATAGGGTGCTCAACCAGGATTATAATCTGAGCAAGGGTAACATAAACATCCCTTCACCTGTTATCCAGGCTTAGGACTGTTACCACAAAGCACTGGCGAGTTTAGAGGTCGTTTTTTGCTTTGTTTTTTGTTTATTTTTTTGTTTTGTTTTTTGTTTATTTTTTATTTATTATGTACAATACTAAAATTAAATACAATACTAAAATAGTTTAGAGGTTGTTTTTTGCTTTCTTTTTTGTTTATTTTTTGTTTTTATTTGTTTTTGGTTTATTTTTTATTAATTATATTATAAATTAATTGCACATAACTTTAATTTTTAGTATTGTACATAATAAATAAAAAAAAACCAAAAACAGATAAGAACAAAAAATAGACCAAAAACAAATAAAAACAAAAAACATTGTACATAATAAAATTTATTGTGTACAATATAAAAAATTAAATACTAAAAATAATATAAGGTTGTTTTTTGCTTTGTTTTTTGTTTTTATTTGTTTTTGGTTTATTTTTTTATTTATTATGTACAATACTAAAAATTAAATGCTAAAAATTAAAGTTATGTGCAATTAATTTATTTTTACCTTCACTAATCTGTTTGACGGATGAAAATTATTTCACATCAGACTGTACAGAGTAACAATTTACACAGTCTATATATAAAATAATACAAAAAAATACAATAAACAAAAAGACAGATATACAAAATCTTAGCATAATTTAAATCTTTTTTAATTTATGTACCTTTCCGGTCTAATGCTGTTCGGTCTAATGAGGTTTCGGTAAAGTGCTTTTCGGTCCAATGAGTTCGGTCTACTGCTTTCGGTCTAATTGTCGTGTACCCTTTAAACAATATACGACTACGCACCAAACTAAAATCCCGGGAAAAGTGAAAAATGATTGCTCGTCTTTCAGTCATTCAGTGTCGGCTTCCAAAATATCAAATTTTTCATGACTCTGGGGCATAAATCAGACTGGAAAGAACAAGAAAAAGTGTAACCCAGTGGTTATCACCATCATTATTTTACTTCAAGAAAAAACTTTAATCTTTAGTAGTTTGTTCAAGGAACTTGTATAACAATTAAATAAATTAAACCCAAACATGTGCCTAAAACAAATCGGCAAATCCTTTCTATCATTACGTGACTCAAATTGTAGAAGATTTTTATCAGATTTTACTTTCTACAAAACATTTACAACTTTTTGCATAAAATTTGAATAAACCGTTTTAAATCCATACGTTCAATGCAGTTAGAGTCACATGGTAGATGGTTGGAATTTAAAATCCTAGAATTAAGACAAATAAGTTGTAAATGCCATCAAAATAAAAGAAAACTATAAACTTTATATAGTTAGTTCTAAAACGTGATTATCCTATGGTAATGAAACTTTAAAGAGAAAGGGATATTTATTAACAATAGATATTAGAAGATTTCTTACTGTATTGTAAATGTGTGTTTTCTATAATTTGCAAAGGCAACAGACTATAATTGAACTGACAAGAGGAATCTAAAGTTATATTCCATAACACGTCTTATACGTATAACTTATCTACGGAAAAAGCCATAGCTATAGTCGGTTCGCTAAACTCAGACACAACTGACTAGTGATTTAATTAAGTAATTTGGTAAAATTGGCAAAAAAAAATAATTACTAAATAGTTGATAATTACGAAATAGTTAGTCATTTTCCCAATTTTGGCAAAATTGGCCAAAAACAAAAAAATTACCAACTAAAATCACTAGCCACTTGTGTCTGAGTTTAGTGAACCGACTATAACTGATTTCTGGTAGAGATATTACAGGAGTAAACGAAAAATAAGAAACACATTTAAAATTTCAATTTCAATATAAGGAAGCACCATTCGCTCATACATACGTATTTCATTCTTATGGAATCTCAGAACGAACTTGTGGTAAGCTCTCCCCAGGCAACCAAGTGACGTCAATAACGTCGAGGAAACGTCAGCTTTTGGTTAAATATATCCACGTGTTTGAACATTACGTCGTATAAACGTCTTTTGTAGGTGATTTTAAATACGTAAGATTAATGACGTTAGAATACGTTTAAAAACACGTTTTTATTTCAGACAGCCAAAGTCTGACGTCACAAAAATGGGAGGAGCTTAACGAGTTAATGCTTATAATGTTGTATATTAACATTGACTCCAAACAATTTCGTTTATAAGCTTAAATTGTCATAAGAAGTTTTTCGTTTATTGTTTACGTGCTTTGTGTGGTATTAAAATAAGATTTTTCATTTAGATATTTAGTTGAAGAAACGTGTTAATTAAGAGATTTTTATTCGTTTTTCTCAAGTGAGTTAGTTTAATGCAAATGCAATAGTTCTTCTTGAAACCGGTTTGAGGTTATGTGTTTTGTTTTGGTGAATATTTTCTGTTAATGAACTAAATATGTGTTATCGAGTTTAATTACATTAATTTCTTAATAAATTATTTATTAGTTTATATGTTGTTTCAATTTGGACACAGTAAGTACCTATACCTATATAAAAAGTGAAAATTCTATAATATTGCATCGAGGCTATTGTAATTCTATGCATTTGGTTTTACTTTTAGCCTGTAAGCTAAATTTAAAACAGTTAAATGAAAAATTGCAATACCAGTAATGCCCATACGAATAATTATTATAGTCGGTTCGCTAAACTCAGACACCACTGGCTGGTGATTTTAGTAGGTAAGTTTTTTGTTTTTGACCAATTTTGCCAAAATTGTCAAAGTTACTAACTATTTCGTAATTATTAACTATTCAGTAATTATTTTTTTTTGCCAATTTGACCAAATTTGCAAAATTACTTACTAAAATCACTAGCCAGTTGTGTCTGAGTTTAGCGAACCGACTATATTGTGTATTTTTAAAACCATAAAATGAAAAATAATCTAAAAAAATGACATAAAAATTACGTTTTTTATATCACGTATTTAAAACGTCATAAAAATGACGTCACTTAGGGTGGGACATATTCACGTGACTTTCGACCTCAAAAAAACGTGACAAACTGACGTGGTTTGGTGATAATTATGACGTCTTTTTAACGTTTTGTAAACGTTATTTGGTTGCCTGAGTCTGATTCAAATACGTTCTAATTCAGATTTTGAATTTATAGTTGTTAAGGTTGTTAAAGTATTGTAATATTGTTGGCTTAAATAAAATTTGATTTCAAAGAAGTGTAACATTGGCGACAGCGGCAGCGGTGGGATATAAACAAATATTAAGTAGCTGTTAATGGTAAATACCAGATCTAGTCAATTTCATAAGGAAATGGGCACATCCGGTCCCCCAGCATAGTTTAAAAAAATGAAAATAAGATCTTGAGGAACCTGCATTTCTCTGCTGGTGATCATCATCGATGGAGAATAACCCAGGCAACCAAATAACATTTACAAAACGTTGAAAAAACGTCATAATTATCACCAAACCACGTCAGTTTATTTCGTTTTTTCGACGTCGAAAGTAACGTGAATATGTCAAACCATATTGACGTCATTTTTATCACCTTTTAAATACGTAATATCAAAAACGTAGTTTTTATGTCGTTTTTTAGATTATGTTTCATTTTATGGTTTTTAAATACACAATAATTATTCGTAAGGGCATTGTTGGTATTGCAATTTTTCATTTAACAGTTTTAAATTTAGCCCATTTTAGCCCTCAAGGCAACATACCTATTGGTATATAATTTTCGCTTTTTATATATACTTACTGCGTCAAAAATTGAAACAATATATAAACTAATAAATAATTTATTGTTAATTTAATTAAACTCGATAACACATAATTAGTTCATTAACAGAAAATAAACACCAAAACAAATTAAAACATAACCTCAAACGGTTTTCAAGAAGAATTATTGTATTAAACTTACTCACTTGAGAAAAATTAATGAAAATCTCTTAATTAACACGTTTCTTTAACTAAATATCTAAATGAAAAGTCTTATTTTACCACACAAAGCACCTAAACAATAAATGAAACACTTCTTATGAAAATTATTGTTTAAAGCCGTATAAGCATTAAGTTTTTAAGCTCCTCCCAATTTTGTGACGTCAGACTGTCAGACTTAGGCTGCCTGAAATAAAAACGTGCTTTTAGGCGTATTTTAACGTCATTAATCTTACGTATTTAAAATCACCTACAACAGACATTTATACGACGTAATCTTCAAACGCGTATTATATTCAACCAAAAACACACGTTTCCTCGACGTTGTTGACGTCACTTGGTTGCCTGAGTAACCGGCTGCTTCATGTTAGGAACTTCTGTAGGCTAACAGGAATAGAATAATTAAAGGTTTCCAATCTTTTGATTATCAGCAACAAGCATTGAAAGATATTGAAAAATAGTTCTATTATGTCTTTCGATCATTCCGTTTGATTGGGGATGAAGAGGCGTCATACGAGTTTTCTTAATAGGTACCCAAAATTTTCATTAATTCTTGCCATAAGACTGATTCAAAATTTCGTCCTTGATCAGAATGCAACTCTAAAGGAACTCCATGTCTTGATACGACGGCGACCTGTGTTATAAATGCTTCTGCTACTGTAGTCGCTTCTTGATTAGGAAGGGGTGCAATTTCAGGCTATTTTGAAAAATAATCCATTGCAGCCATTAGGTACTTGTTTCATCTCTCTCTGTCGTCGGAAGTGGATTGAATATCCACTACAAGTCGTTCAAAAGGCTCTTAGGAAAGATATTGTGCCATTTTACCACGTTGCGGGAGTAAATATTTAATAGTTATTTAGTTACATACGTTCTCTATTAGTAATTCAGTCAATTTGTATTCTACGAGCCCCCTAGTGGGAAAGTTTTGGGGTAGTTTGATTTTTTTCATTATATATGTATTTTGGGCTGCTGAATACGAATATGAGGTTTGCGGACAAAATTTCGTGACGGAACATTAAGTAAATCGCGAAAAAAACGAAAAATTTCTGCTCTTTTTTGCTTAAATCTCGAAAACTATTAAATTTTAGTAAATGGTCTGTTAACATAAATTAAAGTACTTAAAATTCTCTACAAATATCACTATCTACTTTTTTTCAGACCAACCGTTCGGTCTAAAGGGCAAGTTGAAAATTGACAATTTTTAACAGTCTCTGCAAAACCCACTTTTTACATTTCAAAACTATATTTTTTATTAGAATACTGTCGCTAGTTTTCTGCACAAATAATTAAAAAGCAAAAAAAGGCCGAAATTGTACAAATTCAGTATCACAAAACTTCACAATCACTTCGATGGCATCGTGTCCTGGCTCAGAATCTGATTGCTCCATCGTCAGCTTCAGGGGTCGTTCTCCTGGAAAATAAAAGAGGTAGTGAGATACTGACTTCTGATCATAATATATCAAAGAGGGATGAATGATTACGAAATAACGTATGAGATTCTACATACCTCTGTCTCTTTCTTCAGTCTCTTCTACGTCTATATCAAAGCTATTTTCCGGGAGCTCAATATTGTCAGTCCTTCGCATGATGTGCAAATTGGTAAACAATGTAGGCCCGCCTTCCACAATTACGTTGGCAGCTCTTTTTACATTTACAAGAAATATACCGTAGTAGTGAGTTTGGTGCAGGGTCCAAAGTGGTTAGCACTGGCACGAGACCACTAGTAGTTTTTTTCCAACCCCACTCACTTGGATCTTTCTGTTGCTCGTCAAGTGTGGCTTGATATAAAGATAACCATTGCTGCACCTGATAGTAAACTCTAAGTGAATGTTCTCGTGCAGCAGGATCGGTAGGGGTTAATGAGGCAATGTTGGTCTTATTTTTGTATGATGAAGATACGTATTGCCTGTATCTCAAATCGTTCAGACTGGTCTGTTTTTTCTTCCATATAGAGCTATGCCATATGAGAAACATATTTCCTGCTGTAGCAACCGCATCCTGATGTGCATTAGGGTCTTTAATAGCCTCCATGGTTAGTTGCAAGTCTGTGTTCATCTGCAGGACTTTAAGGAATTTCAGTTTCCCCTGATTAAACAATGCGGAAGTAGTATCACAACCACTCATCGCATGACATGCGATCCTACATTGTAGGAATAAGATATGGTCCATTAGGATTTTTTCAGCAGCCAGATGAGGGTTGTAGAAGCTTTGCGAAACCTTTTCTTTTCCTAGTTTCAGAAAAAATATATTTTCTGTGTTACGACTACACAAGGCCAATCAAAATGACCAGAAGGTCGATATCTTCTCCCACCACTGTCACATGTCCACTTGACGGTGCCATCTCAAGAGCTGTCGTAATAATTAGAATATCAGCATCCTCCACAGGATGGAGGATGTAAATTTATCAAATGACAGCATTCTATCTGTATGTAAAAATTGGGTTTTGCAGAGACCGTTAAAATTGTAAATTTTCAACTTGCACTTTAGACCGAACGGTTGGTCTGAAAAAAAAGTAGATAGTGATATTTGTTGAGAATTTTAAGTACTTTAATTTCTGTTAACAGATTATTTACTAAAAGTTAATAGTTTGCGAGATTTAGGCGAAAAATCTGGAAAAGCAGAAATTTTTCGTTTTTTTGCGATTTACTCAATGTTCCGTCACGAAATTTTGTCCGCAAACCTCATATTCGGATTCAGCAGCCCAAAATACATACATAACAAAAGAAATCAGAACTACCCCAAAACTTTCCTAGTCAAAACACAATTTGATTGAATTATAGTTATTTGTTTATACAGCGATATTTATTCGACAAATTTAAAGCCAAAATTTCGACCTCTTTGAGACTTCAATACTACTGTTAGTAGTCTGTACTTCTGAACTTATGTAGTCCTTGTTTTAACTAGTATTAGGAGAGTTCTGGAGAAGACTGATAAATTTCATGTGAAAGTAGGATATCATCAGGATTTGGTGCTTAGTTCTTATTTATTCTTATTAGTGTTGGATCACCTGGTCAGACGTCATCGAAAGGATAGCCAGGTTGAAGTGGAGATGGGCAGGACACATAGCCAGAATGACAGATGGGCGATGGACAAAGAGGTTATTAGAATAGAGGCCAAGAGAAGACAAGAGAAGCGTTGGTCGACCGCCTACAAGATGGACTGACGACTTAAGAAGGCTAAATAAAAACTGGATGAGAGCGGCGCAGGATAGATGGGGTTAGAAACGAGAGGATGAGACCTATGTTCAGCAGTGGACTTTTGAGGCTGGATGAAGAAGTGTTGGATCAGATAAAAGGAGGTAGCACTACCAGGTGCTTAACGTATTACGGACATTTCCTTAACGGACAAATTCATATTTTAGTCATTTTCTTGAAAACAATTACTCAATTGTCTGTGCTCAAAAAGTAGTTCATTATTCTAATATTTGCATTCCATTTTACCAAGAAATAGTTTTCCACCCATTAGATCAAGTTGAAACCATACTTTTTTATAAGTTTTTCATTGCTCTGTATTTTGTATATCCTTTCAATTTTTTTTAGATACCGCACTGGCAATGCTTATATTTACGACATTATTTATTTCCAAAGTGAGATAAGACTCTCTTGATTTTTAATGATCATTCAATAAAAATTCTTTATAAAAGGCAATACCTATCAGATGGGTACTATCACCTGAACCAGAAACCTACATCTTCCGCATCTTTCTTTCTATCATATCGTGGATTTTCAAGGAGTCGAAGAAGAGAGATTTTCTATACATTTGCATACTTTTTCCTTTTTACATAGGCGTACAGAAAAAGGGGGTGAACTATACTAGTCAATGTTTTTAAAGGACCCAAGAAACTTTATACCCCAATAATGAAAATAAGATATGAGATATTTCTCTTCTTGTCCTCTCTTTCCTTTATAATAGGCAAGACTGCCTATTTTTCTTCAATTTCTTGTTAGTTAGCTAATACAGTGGACTCTCTCTATAACGAACACGGATATTACGAGATTTCGCTTAAACCGAGGTACACTAGATGTTCCATGAAATTCGTATTGAACTATAACACCTCTATAACGAGGCATATTTGGTTATAACGAGCAAAAATGAAATCGAAGAATATGTTTTTTACCAGTTTTTAGCTCAATAATGGCTATAAATAAATACCTCAACAGTCTGTATATAGAAATGCCGAACATCTGTGCTATTATCGAGGCCAGTGCTGTAATAAACTCCACCGGCTGTAATAAACTTCCTCCGGTGTATCTATCGAGCGATATTGAAAATTATAGGAAATTTACAATTTACGATGGCGAAGTCTCATTGTTCTGGTCGACCATCGACACCTAATAAACTACGCAAGAGGCATCAAAAGATTTCAATATTATTGTTGTCTGATATAACGAGATCCGCTTATAACGAGGTAATTAGTCCGTCATTTCAGTTCTCGTTATAGAGGGAGTCTACTGTACTTATTTGGCCTAGCTGGCATTTGTTTTATGTTTCCTTTACAACTCTTGTGGCACTCATTCTACTGATTTGCTCATTCAATTGTTTCTACTTTCAACTTTGCATGTTGTTCAAGGATTTTCAGTTCTTTCTCTATTTATTAGAATTGCTCAGTTGTTCTACCGAGTTCTTTAATTTTTCTTGTTTTCAGCATTTTTTTAGTCCTCGATGTTTCGGATTGCGTTTTCGTTTTCATTCATGGTTGAATCGCTCTTTTATGAATTGGTTTTTTTAACTGTGTTTATTAGGTATTTATTTTGTCTTATCATATTTCGGACCTGCTAAACCTCTTGAGCATTCTTCTTCTTAAAGTGCCCTTTTCCCAATTGATGTTGACTATTACAATTGAACACTCTTCTCTGTCTCAGCTGTTCGTATTAGCTATTCAAAATTTAGTCTTGTCCATTATTTTGAGCATTAACATAACTCAAGCTGTGAAAAATGAATGACATTAACTAATCTTCACGAGTTAGTGCAGTGAACAATTTACAGTATACAAATGAAGGGATATGGGGTCTCAGGAGAGTGAGTAGAATATTCTTGGTTATAATATACCTGTACGAGATGATGTAGTGCTCCTTCCGTAGAATATGCTGCTCTATACTCATACTGTTCCTGACATATAGGACTTTCAACCAATACAGAGCCTTTAGTACTACTGATATTACACTTATCGGTCTAAGATATTTTTTGGCCTTTTACGATTTTGAGGTTTGGGCATAAAATTCATCCTTATGAGCCTCTATGCTGTTGGTAAGTACCTCAACTCTAAGCTAGCTTGTAGTATGATACATTTTTTTGTACATAACGTCATTTTCGTTCTTTAGAAGTATTGAATAAATCCCTTCCAAATTCGGCGATTTATATGGGTCAAATGAGTTTAATGCCAATTTGATTTTGTTCTGATTTTCCACTTCTTTTGCCCCACTCCAGTTTTTCCTAAAACCAGAAGATATGTTATCTTGTCCAGTCTGCTGCTATTGGTATAAGTTTAATCTTAGGCTTAGGAAAGCGCAGCCTGAAAAGTTCTTCCAGGGTCTCTTTACCACTCTAGGTGTAATCACCTGACTCTCATAGGAGTGAGATAATACTTATTTTATTTTATTTAGTTAATGCCTTGACAACTAATGGTCATTGGCATGGTAGGTACGGTAAATTTTTGCAGTTAGGTATCTAGTGTCATATGTTGTGTGTGTGTTGAGTAAGAGTCTTGTTACTTTGCAAAGTCGACGTCATTGTCTTTGCAAAGAGACGCTAATTTGTATCCGAACGTCTGCGGTCCCTCCGGCGAGTACCGATCCCACAAGGACACAAACTATTTTCATTTATTAATTTATAATAAACGAAAAATTTCTGACCCTGGTGAGATTCGAACTCACGACCATTCGGACCTTTCGATCCAAAGGTAGGCGCTCTTACCCCAGAGCCACAGAGGGGTATAGAATACTTATTTGAAGGTTATTTGAGAGAATTTTATTGATCCTTGACATGTCTATGTTCTGTTTCCTCGTAACACCTTCTTCGCGATTCTCTTATTGTTCTTTTCAGTTCCTTATTATTTAGAGCTTTTGCGATAATAATCCTACTCAGCTAATCTTTTGGAAAAATTAAATTTTGATCTGACATCTGTCCTTTAATTTGCAATATTATCATTTCACCATTATTGTCTTCTAACGCCGACATTCCAACCTCTTGAGATTGTTTGGCAGCCAAGTCTACGTTATACCTTTTCTAGGCAGATACTAGACCTATACCCTATACCTAGCTGGATCCTAATTCCACTTTGTTTAACGAGGGATGCGATAACTTTTCTTAATAGGCTCGTTACTAAATACAATCTAAAGCTCGAAGAACAAAGCAAAGTAGGTCCTAAAAACCACATGCCACATCCGAGGACACGTAGATACTCACTAGACTTCCCAAAACTAAAGTTACATTCCTGCCTGATAAACTTACCAGGCAAACATAGCAGGCAATTAACCCATACCGAATGAGAACAAATGCTGAGGTCAAACAGATGTATAGCGAGAGTGACATAGGAAGAAGCCCCTTAATACGCCCACGAATACGATGGAGAGACAATATATGGTCAGATCTAAGAACAATGGGGCTACCCACTGATCCAACTATCATGGACGACCGTTCGACATGAAAGCGAGTTGTGCAGTCAGCCAAGACCCATTCCGGGTTGTAGTGCTACCAGAAGAAGGCAAATAACTTCCTGATGAGGACTGGACCATCGTACCTGCCTCCTCGTAACAACAAAGGGGGCAGTCATACCTTTAAGATGTGTTATGCTGCTCCATATCTGACTTAACCACTAACTAGGGTGTAAATAGTGATTGTGTTTGTGTGTCTCTGTGTGTGGGCCAAGTTTAATCAATAAATCTACGATAATGACATAGCGGCAGCCCCTATGCCATGTGCTCAGTTGGTTCATAGGTGCTTATTTGCTTCTATATACAGATATCTGTATCTATACACAGATACAACCGTACACATATGTACACGCATATGCAGCATGCAAGAGTTACCATTAGTTTCTTATAATGTTATTGCTGTTATCAAATGTTATCAAACATTTCGACTCGGCGGTTTTTGTATAGCTGTTGCTAAAGGTACTTAAAAATATGTTATTTTTAAGTGTAATTGTTATTTAAAACAAATGCAGAATCATTTAACAAAAATCAAAAATCAAAAAATAACGTAATATACAGGGTGTCCCGAAAAGATTGGTCATAAATTATACCACAGATTCTGGGGTCAAAAATAGATTGATTGAACCTCACTTACCTATATACAATAGTGCACACAAAAGAAGTTACAGCCCTTTGAAGTTACAAAATGAAAATCGATTTTTTTTTCATATATCGAAAACTCTTAGAAAACTCTCATCGCCAGAGATGGCAGCAACATCTTAAAAAAAATAAAAGTGAAATTTGTGCACCCCATAAAAATTTTATGGGGTTAAACACAATGTTTTAAAACTTTTTGTCTCTTAGTACTTTTTCGATAAGCCAGTATTTATCGAGATATTTTGAATATTTGTAGAATCCATTACATATTTATATATGGTTAAGTACGATTATCTGTTAATAATCTGAAAATTTATTTATAATTTACATTTTTAGGTATATTTTGAAAAAGAAGCCGTATCTCGATAAAAGGGACTATCAAAAAAAGACTAAGAGGCAACGAAGTTTTAAAAACACTATGTTTAATTAATGGTACCACAATAATAGTTTAATTGGAACGTACACAAACATTTGGGGGGTTTAAAGGAACACAATCCCCATAAAATTTTTATGTAGGTAAATATATTAAAAAAGAAGCTGCATCTCGATAAAAACTGGCTTATCGAAAAATTGGAACGCACACAAAATTTTGGGGGGTTTAAGGGAACAAGACCCCCATAAAATTTTTATGTGGTGGACAAATTTCACTATAATTTTGTTTTTAGATTCTCCTGCCATAAAAATGATACATGTTACATGTACATTTTCAATAAAAAATCTTTAATAGTTTTCGATATATTGAAAAAAATCGGTTTTCATTGTGTAACTTTAAAGGGCTGTAACTTTTTTTATGAGCACATTTGTACTAAGGTAAGTTAGGTTCAATCGAACTATTTTTGACCCCAGAATGTGTGGTATAATTTATGACCAATCTTTTCGGGACACCCTGCATAAATAAGTAAACAAAATTAAAATTATTTTAGAAATTTTATCTTTACCATTATTGGATCTTCTTGTTATTCAGTACAGGGATTAGACTTTGCGCTTTGTTGTCTTCACGAATGTATGTTCATAATATTCTTGTGTTGATCTTGTTTATCTTTATTGTTTTGTATCTTTTGATTTACAACTGACACTGTTGTATATGATGTTGCATATGTTTGTTATACATACAACCAAACTTATATGGGATCATCTGATTTTTATATAATTTTAAGAGAATTAAGGCTAAATTTAATTTTCTTCCATTGCACCTCTCCGAAGGATAACTACAGGCTATAGAACCAAATCAACATACCTGCGAGGTGTTAAAGTTGGTTGGATGGAAATTCTACTTAGGAGCTTCTTCACCGGTCATAACACCTCCCCGGAACATGCAATTTCTTCATTTATATCTGTTAACAGATCTGGCAGTTTTTGTTCTTGCTTGTTTTCCCTCGCCCTATAAGTACACGAATTCGTTGATCACCTGAATATCACATAAATTCTGGTTTTGTTTAAAAATAGCACACTTTGCCAATTTCCAATGTTTCAGTTTTGGTGTTGAATACACCAATTTACGTGGTCAATCATGTGCTGCCTGGATAACTCGGGATCCCGTAACTGTCATCTGCGATATAGACCTTGGGCACGAACTCTTCTTCTTATCGTTTCAACTCAAATACTTACACCTGTAGCTTCCAAAAGCTGCAGGTTTGAAATACATGGTGGTTCCCTATAAATTTGGTTGTGTATACATACAGTCGGAAAAATGAAAGAATACCCATGAACGAACATATAAAACACGCTGTATTTTCCTGTCACCGTGTCACAAAGAAAATTGCCCAGCGCAAATACATGTAATAATAATTATTACATGTACTTGCCCTGGCCAATTTTTTGTATGACACGGTGACAGGAAAATACAGCGTGTTTTATATGTTCGTTCATGGGTATTCTTTCATTTTTCCTACTATATAAGAATGTTCGGTTCCTATAGTGATTTAGCCAGAACTGACAAGGGAGAGGCTCAAGTGTTGGCTTGTCACTTGATGTTGACATAGGAACTTGTTGTTTGAACTTTTTCAAATCAGCCTTCATCAGTTAATATTAGTTCTTTTGGGGATCGTATCCTATGAACCATAATTAGAAAAAGTTCAAACGACAAATTGTTCTGTTAACATCAAGTAATAATTCCGAATACTTGAGGCTCTCCCTTGTTACTTGTTGCCAACTCACAATAACACAGCAACCAAACATCCTACCTATATCTCCAGTAAACATATGTAAAACCATAACCTTTTAAACTAGTTTGTTTGTTACTGATGCTACCAGACCTTGCCACATAATCAGCTCGGGTATCAGAAGGCTGTCACAGAATTTGTGGAAGGATCAACATCTCTCACATTATTGGTGTGATCAGATAACACATCAAAATTGTGTTTAAATTTTTTCAAATGAATGGAGTTTCGTCTAAAAGTATTGCCTGTGTCTATTTGTAATATATACAGCCTAGACCCTTGACTTGGTAGGACTTTAGCTGGAGCCAAGCTTTATTATCATTAACAATGTAAAATATGCCGATGACACCGTAGTATTAGCGGAAACAGAAGACCAACTAAAAATATTGATGAACATACTATCAGAAGAAAGTCACAGACTGAGCTTGAATAGTAATCATTCCAAAACCAAAATCATGGTATTCCACAAGAACCCCCATGAACAAATTACACCCAACATACAAATCAATGGTATCACCCTTCAGAGTTCCCAAAGCTTTATATATCTGGGCAGAGAGCTAAACAGTCAGCTAGACCACTCAAAAGAAATTAGAAGACTCATTGAAATAGCAAGGTCTGGCTTCATGAACATGCGTAAAATGCTCTGTAACCCCAATCTATCAGTCACAATAAGATTGAGAACACTAAAGTGTTATGTGTGGTCTCTATTACTATATGGCTGTGAGACCTGGACATTAAAACAGTATGAAGTCAACAAACTGAATTCATTCGAAATGTGGATGTACCGAATGCTAAGAATAAGCTGGACCAGCAAAACTACAAATGAAGAAGTTCTGGAAATAATGAACACACGTCCTCATCTGGTCAACACAATCAAAATTAGAAAGACGTCATATTCTAGAACACATAATGCGCCACAGAAAATTTGAGCAGCTGCAGGTAATATTAGAAGGCAAAATCGAAGGTAAAAGGGGTATAGGAAGAAAGAAAAAATCCTGGCTCCGAAACATCAGAGATTGGACCCACACAACAGGGAATGACATCAAGCCCAGAACAGAGAGAAATTTGCCATATTGATCGCCAACCTCAATAGAGAAGGCACTTAGGAGGAGGAGGAAGCTTTATTATAGGCCAGTTTTGTATTACCACATTATCTCCCGGTTGAAATGGAGCTCTTTCATGGGCCGTTTTATTATAATACTTTTCAGCGTTTTCTTTGTTTCAACAACTTATCATTGACATTATTTATAAGGTTATGATGAAGCTATATGAAGCTAGGAATGAATTTAACGGTACCGACAAAATAATGTGGAGTTCATGAGAAGAAGCTGCAGAGTGACAAGAATAGATTGCACTATAAATGAGGAGATAAAACGAAGAATGGCAGTAGAACAAGACATACTCAGCTACATCGAAGAAAAACATTTAATTTGGTATGGACATGGGAGAAGAGCAGATTGTACAAGGTGGATATCACAGATTTTGTATTGGAGCCCAATAGGAATGAGAAGAAGAGGTAGACCCCGAAGATCATGGATAAATGAAGTGGACGAGGCGGAGAATGGCAGAACAGAAACGACTGCAGACGTTGGCTGAAAGGAGGAAGGCAGCGACAGCTGTAAAAATCCTTATATAGATAGACAAAATAATAAGACTTGTGAAAGAAATCAGGAGTAAACTGTGCTGTAAAGTGTAAATTTCACATATTTTTTCATAAGGCCTTGACAGGATACAGGTTTACGACAGAAAAATGATCTAGCATACTTTATTTGTAATCTAGCACTGAAGAAGACTGTAAAAGCTTCTAAGTTTTCCAATTAAGGAACCATCTTTAATAAATCAATGTAAATGATTGCACTGAAAACGTTTGTTTTCTATACTTCCACAGAATTTATTATAACTAAGTGACTACAGCTGTTTCGGCAGAGTGCCTTTCTCAAGTGATATAGTTTACAATGTGTTTGCCTTTTTAAGTCTTCAACTGAAGAGGTTGAGGAGTGGGGAGCTGTTTGTCTCGAGTTGGTCATTCAGAATTATATCTGTATTTTTCAGTTTATTAATTTCCATAGATTCTAAAAAAGATAGCTTAAGGCCTTTATTTTAGGGCTTTCTTATGGAGTTTTTGGTTTAAAATTTTGTTAACTGTTTGTTCGTTATAGCCGTTGTTTACTGCTATCTGTTTAATGATGTTTAGTTCTATCTCGAAGTTATTTTTTGTCATGGGAATTTCTGTCAGTTTATGTATCATGCTATGGTAGGCTGCTAATTTGTGTTGTGTAGGATGGGATGATGAATTGTGTATAGTTGTGTCAGTATGGGTAGGTTTATGATATACGGAGAACTCATGTTTGTTGTGTAGTCTGGAAATCGTTACATCTAGAAAGTTTATGGAGTTATTCTGTTCTGTTTCTATTGTAAACTCAATATTATTATGAAGTGAATTAATATATGATAATATATGCAAGATAACAACAAAAATAGCCAGATACATAAAAAAGAAAGGAATAACACCAGCTTTCAGAACTAACAGCAACTTAAGCAAATATATTAAGAACAATAAAAGCCGAAAGAGAAAGCAACTACAGAGTGGTGTGTACAAACTAACGTGTGGTGACTGTCCGAAAACGTACATCGGTCAAACTGGCAGAACTTTTGACAAACGGATAGCAGAACACAAAAGGGCATTCAACAATAGAAAAACAGACACTTCTACATACGCACTTCACCTTCTAGATGATAATCATTCTTTCAATGAAGAGTTTCAAATTCTGCATATTCAAAATAAAGGCCTTAAGCTATCTTTTTTAGAATCTATGGAAATTAATAAACTGAAAAATACAGATATAATTTTGAATGACCAACTCGAGACAAACAGCTCCCCACTCCTCAACCTCTTCAGTTGAAGACTTAAAAAGGCAAACACATTGTAAACTATATCACTTGAGAAAGGCACTCTGCCGAAACAGCTGTAGTCACTTAGTTATAATAAATTCTGTGGAAGTATAGAAAACAAACGTTTTCAGTGTTTTATTATTAGATAAAATGAACTTCCATCAAGTAACGGTCGAATCCATCAATTATGTAAATGATTGCATACACTGATGGCCAACACATGATCATTCGCGCCTATCGAAAACTTTAAAGAAGCGTTTATCTCATTCTCAACTTCCGTAAAATATGACTTTCACAATAGATAAAGAGATAAGTCTTTTTTTCTTCTTCCTACTTTATTGATAGACTCATGTCTATTACGGTGTTTGCCCTCAACTGATGATGTCGGACCATCATTTCCTCGAAAGTCCTATTGCCCTTCTTTCCATTGGCTACCTGTCTCTTGCTATTCTAACTGTTCTGTTATATTATGACATTAATTCTATATTCTTTCTATTTTTCTTCTTTTTTCCAATTGTTTATTTTCTCTATTCCAGATATCGCTCTTGTTTTCTCACTTCTTATTTAGCGTTTCTTTACACTTCGTTTGGTTTGTTTTGTTTGTTATTTGAACAGAAAAGTAAAGCAATTATTTCGATACGAATTAACAGAGATAGAGGTATAAACAATGGCTAAAACTTTATACCTTGAGAAATTGCAACTTTAAAGTTCTAAACAGCTCAATATACAGAGTGAGTTTTATGTATGGAAACACTCAATTACCTCGAAAACGACTTGCACGATGTTTATAAATTTTGGCAGGTAGGGATTTACTAATGCGGCCGATATTATAGTGCTAACTACATTGTTGTCAGATTTTCCGTTTTTCTGGAAATCTAACGAACTTTCTTATTTCAAATAGAATACCCTGTATATTTTTTGCGTTTTGAAGTCATTAAGAAATACTGATTATTTTTCATGCTATATTCCCTATACGTAAATGCCATAATTTCGGAGTTATTGCTACATTTATTAAAAAAAAAATTAAACAAATTATAAAAAATCAATTTTTTCGGCTTGGGTAGACATTATTTTACGTCCTTTGGATCATTGGGAACAAAAAAGTTTTTTTGTAAGTTTTCTCTAAAGTTAATCGTTTTCGAGTAATAAACAATTTAAAACTGAAAAAAATCGAATAATGACGATTTTTAAGGTTCAAAAACACAAGTAAAAAATACAATTTTTGAAATTAAGAAGTACCTAAATTCAAGCTCAACCCTTTTTCTAATAGCTTACCATAAGATTTTTGGCTCGTTTTATTCTAAAACAGCGATTCTCAACCTTTTTGCGTCATGTACCACCTACAGACCTTTTTATTATTTTTGGTACCACCTATAATTTTAAATTGTATTATCAAGACTTACTAAGTACCACAAGTTTAATTTTTTTTTGTGTTTTATGTACCACCACAAATAATTATATGTACCACCAGTGGTACATGTATGTACCACAGATTGAGAACCGCTGTTCTAAAACATTTCTTTTTAATTGTTAATGAAGTGCATATGAGAGGACGGGCGATCGGGCTGCATTAACAACTAAAAAACATTGTTTTAAAATGAAACAAGCTCAAATTACTTATTGGTAACTGATAAAATAAAGATCGAGCTTAAATTTGGGTGCTTCGCAGTTTCAAAAATAATATTTTTTATTTGTGTTTTTAAACCTTGAAAATCGTCATTATTCGATTTTTTTCAGTTTTAAATTGTTTATAACTCGGAAACGATTAATTTTAGAGAAAAATTACAAAATATCTTTTTTGTTCACAATGATCCAAACAACCTAAAATAATGTTTACCAAGGCCAAAAAAATTGATTTTTATAATTTGTTTATTTTTTTTTAAATAAATGTAGCAATAACTCAGAAATTATGGCATTTAGGTATAGAGAATATAACTTCAAAAATAATCAGTATCTCTTAAGGACTTCAAAACGCAAAAAATATACAGGGTATTCTATTTGAAATAAGAAAGTTCAGTAGATTTCCAGAAAAACTATAATATCGGCCGCATTAGAAAACCCCTACCTACTAAAACCTATAAAAATCGTGCAAGCCGTTTCCGAGATAATTTAGTGTTTCCATACATAAAACTCACTCTGTATGTACATATATAGGCTTTTTCAAGATCAATGGTAATTCCATTAGAACAGAAATAAAAGGAACAATATTGCCAGTGAATAGATTTTACTTCATGGGTAGATATAGTCACGAATATGAAAGTGTTAAGGAGAATAGACAGAGAGAGGGAAATTGAAAAGCAATAAAAGAAAGGAAATTACAATATATTGGACATATGATGAGAGGCGCAAGATATAACATCTTGAGACTCATAATTCAAGGAAAAATAGAGAGAAGCGTAGGAAGAGACGCGTTTCCTGGCTGAGGAACCTTAGAGAATGGTTTGGTTTCAGCTCAAGGCAACTGTTCAGAGCAGCTGCCTTGAGGGTCAAAATAGCCATGATGATTGCCCACCTTCGTCGCGAAGATGGCACTTAAAGAAGAAGGAGATTTTACTTTAGATTAAGCAAGCTTCTAATATAGATGCTAAGAAAACCAACAGACGAAACTAACACTAAACATGAAAATCCTATCATTGCTGACATATGGATCGGAAACAAGGACTATGGATCGGAAACAAGGACTACTTCTAAAACAGATGTGAGAAATCTACTCATCTTCTAACGCAAAATCTTAATAAAAATATATTTGTAAAAATGCTGTACTTATGGTGAAGACGAGAACTTTAAGTTTTTTAAAAAAATATACAGGCTATTAGATGACAGGGATGTAATATCGTTGTTGAAAATACGTAGGCTCAGATGGTCAGAATACTGAGAAGAACACGGAATGAAAAGTACATTCCCAGACTCAAGTATAAATGCTGTGAGAAATAGAAGTGGAATAACGTCAATACTGGAGTGAAAACATGACGTAGACAAGACCAGAGACATGTTAAGAGGATAGACTTGGCTAGGGATATGCCACTCAATGCATCGGGGTGTAACGTCGACATAGGATTGAGTGGTCTAGCCATCTTTGTCGGTCACATGCGCGGGATCGCTTGGTTAAAAGAGATAGATAGACCACCGATCGACTGTTTCCATGCTGTTTCCGCGTTACGCTTTTTTTGATGAGTATGCCGAGTCTATGCTTAATATGTCAATGGACAAGACGCAAGTAAGATTGCGCCTCATTGTTAATGATTATGAATTGATGAATATAACGCCATAGTTAGCCTACTCAATAATAATTTTAATCTATCGTGGTAACAGAGACTATATCCTAATTTTACCGTAGATGCTACTCTGTTGTGATAGATGCAAAAAATAAAACACTTTAAAATAATTTATTCAGTATTTTTTCATAGAAAATTAAAATATAAAAATTCAACCAAATAAATATGTATATAATAACAATACACAGAGTTCTGATGCATATCCTTTGAACAATGATCTAAAAATTTGTATTACCTAATATTATCGAAATGTTGGTTGCATATAACTAAACATAATTGATTAAAGCGAAAAACATAAAAAAGAAATTAAGGAAGAAAAAATATAAAATGTCGTATACTACTATAAATTTGTTAAAATGATGGTTGTTGATTGAAATGGTATAAAATTCCAAAAGGTATAATTACCCTAAATATTGTCCTATGTAATAATGAAAAGTAAAAAAGGTACTGTAACATATTTATAAAAAATAAAACTATTAGGTATAAAATAATAGTACAAAATACAATAATAAATATCAGTATTAGTTTAGCCCAGAAAAGTACAAGATGGTGTAAAAAATACATTTAATAATATATAATAGTAACACATAGAAGATAGAGATTAAATTACGTAGTGTAGAAATGATAAGAAAATAAAATAAGAAACAGTATAGATAGCATGCTGTAGTTAGGAATTTGGAAGGATAATAAATGTACTATAATATAGGAACATTATAGTTTAATAAGAGTATAAGATAAAAAAGAATGAACAAAATAGAGTAACTAAAGAACAGAAAATAATAGTAAAAAACCTTTTAGGACCACATCCTGTATAGTATTGAATAAAATAAAAAAGACTAGAAAATAATAAAATAGAATAAGAATAGAGTGGAATAGAACAGAACACACTAGAATAGAATGCAATAGAATATAATAGTTAGAATAGAACATAAGATAAAACAGTAGAATAAAATAGAATTAGAAGGGAATTGAATAAAAATAAATAGAATAGTATTTAATGTACTCTTGAATAGGACAGCTAAGAATTTGAATTAAAGAAAATAAATAAAAATATTTGTGAATGTTTCCGAAACAAATTTGGATAAAATAAAAAAGAATAGGATAAAATAGAACATATTAGAATAGAAGAGAATGGTATAGAATAGAATAAAATAGTATAAATTATAATAAAAATAGAGCAGGATAAAACACAAAACAATAGAACAGTAATGCCGAATAAAAGAGAAAATTGAAAAAAATATAACAGTATAATCTGGGATAGCACAAAAATGAAATTTATTAAAAGAATTGGTTTTAAAAAGAGACAGTAGGTATAGAATACAAAACCTGAGTATATAAGAAAATAGAATAAAGCAGATGGAAGTAGTAAATGGAATAAAGTATAATAGATTCGAAGGAAATAGAATAAAATAGAATAAAATAGAATAGAATAGAATAGAATAGAATAGAATAGAATAGAATAGAATAGAATAGAATAGAATAGAATAGAATAGAATAGAATAGAATAGAATAGAATAGAATAGAATAGAATAGAATAGAATAGAATAGAATAGAATAGAATAGAATAGAATAGAATAGAATAGAATAGAATAGAATAGAATAGAATAGAATAGAATAGAATAGAATAGAATAGCATAGAGTAGAATAAAAGAGAAAAGAGTAGGGTAGAATAGAGCAGAGTAGAGAATAAAGTAGGATACAATAGAGTAGAACAGAACAGTATAGAGTAGAGTTAAATAGAATAGAACATTATAAAGTAGAATAGTATAGAATTGAATGTAATAGAATAGAATAGAATAGAATAGAATAGAATAGAATAGAATAGAATAGAATAGAATAGAATAGAATAGAATAGAATAGAATAGAATAGAATAGAATAGAATAGAATAGAATAGAATAGAATAGAATAGAATAAAAAAGAAAGTAATAAAATAGGTTAGAATATAGTAGAAGAAGAACTCAATGGTATATACTAGAGTAGAATAGAGTGGAATCGAAGAGAATTGAAAAGAAAAGAATGAAATAAAATAGAATGTAATATAATAGAATATGAGATATGATGGAATGGAATAAAGTATAATAGAATCGAAGGAAATAGAATAGAATAGAATAGAGTAGAATAAAAGAGCAAAGAGTAGAGTAGAATGGAGTAGAGTAGAGAATAAAGTAGGATACAATAGAGTAGAACAGAACAGTATAGAATAGAATTAACTAGAATAGAACCTTATAAAGTAGAATAGATTAGAGTGGAATCGAAAAGAATGAAACAGAATAAAGTAGACTAGAGTAGAATAGAAAAAAGTAGAATAGTATAGAATTGAATGGAATAGAATAGAATAGAATAGGATAGAATATAATAGAATAGAATAGAATAGAATAGAATAGAATAGAGTAGAATAGAATAGAATAGAATAGAATAGAATAGAATAGAATAGAATAGAATAGAATAGAATAGAATAGAATAGAATAGAATAGAATAGAGTAGAATAAAAGAGCAAAGAGTAGAGTAGAATAGAGTAGAGTAGAGAATAAAGTAGGATACAATAAAGTAAAACAGAACAGTATAGAGTAGAATGGAATAGAATAGAGTAGAATAGAATAGAATAGCATAGAATAGAATAGAATAAAATAGAATAGTATAGAATTGAATGGAATAGAATAGAATTGAATGGAATAGAATAGAATAGAATAGAGTAGAATAGAATAGAATAGAATAGAATAGAGTAGAATAGAATAGAATAGAATAGAATAGAATAGAATAGAATAGAATAGTATAGAATAGAATACAATAAAATAATATAAAATATAATAAAATAAAATAAAATAAAATAAAATAAACTAAAATAAAATAAAATAAAATAAAATAGAAGAGATTAGAATAGAATAGAATAGAATAGAATAGAATAGAATAGAATAGAATAGAATAGAATAGAATAGAATAGAATATAATAGAATAGAATAGAATAGAATAGAATAGAATAGAATAGAATAGAATAGAATAGAATAGAATAGAATAGAATAGAATAGAATAGAATAGAATAGAATAGAATAGAATAGAATAGAATAGAATAGAATAGAATAGAACGTAATAAAATAGGTTAGAATATAGTAGAAGAAGAACTCAGTGGTATAGACTAAAGTAGAATAGAGAGGAATCGAAAAGAATTGAAAAGAAAAAAATGAAATAGAATAGAATGTAATACAATAGAAAATGAAATATGATGGAATTTAATAAAGTAGAATAGAATCGAAGGAAATAGAATAGAATAGAATAGAATAGAATAGAATAGAATAGCATAGCATAGCATAGCATAGCATAGCATAGAATAGGATACAATAGAATAGAATAGAATAGAATAGAATAGAATAGAATAGAATAGAATAGAATAGAATAGAATAGAATAGAATAGAATAGAATAGGACTAAAGTAGAATAGTATACAATAGAGTGGAACCGAATAGAATGGAACATAATGAAGTAGAATAGCGTAGAATAGAATCGAATAGAATAAGAAAGAATGGAATAGAATATAATACTTTAAAATAGAGCAGAATATGATAGAATAGAATAAAGTAGAACACAATAGGGTAGAACAGAATAGAGTGGAAACGAATAGAGTAGAATAGTATAGAATGGAATGGAATAAAATAGAATAGAATAAAGTAGAATATAATATAATAGAGAATAATGGAATAGAATGGTATAGTATAGAATTAGGTAGAATAGAATAGAATAGAATAGAATAGAATAGAATAGAATAGAATAGAATAGAATAGAATAGAATAGAATAGAATAGAATAGAATAGAATAGAATAGAATAGAATAGAATAGAATAGAATAGAAAGTAATAAAATGGGTTAGAATATAGTAGAAGAAGTACTTAATGGTATATACTAGAGTAGAATAGAGTGGAAGTGAAGAGAATTAAAAAGAAAAGAATGAAGTAGAATAGAATGTAATATAATAGAGCAATAGAATTTTATATAAAAGAGAAGAATCAACTAAAATGGTATAGTACAGAATTAGGTAGAATATATACAAAACCGTAAGGTACAGGAATAATATTAGAATGGAATACAATATAATAATATAGAATAAAATAGAGTAGAAGAAAACAGGATATAAACGAATATAACGAAATAGAGTGGTAATAGGTAAGCACATCAATGAGTACAAAGTAAAATAACAAATGACAGTATAACTTCTAAATTTTTAAAGGAAATTAGTAAAAAATAATAACTTTTTCCCAAATAATAACTTTTGGTTTGTGTATTTTTTCTAAAGTTTTTAGTACTTTTGAAACACCAAATCTGACTATCAGAAACACACACCCAGTCTTATTAAATATCAAACATAACAACCCTTGGGTAATTAATCTTATATAAAAACATAAAAAATAAATATATAAATAATTATTTTCCTAATAAAATACCAAGTATCCCTTATTTAAAAACCAACACCAATAAATCTAACATGCTTTAAACCTACATAACAATTGGCTAAGTAAATAAAATACATAACATAAGAGAATAAATAAAATAGAATAAAATAGCAAATCAAGTCGATTTTAAGGAAAAAATGTGACTAAATCTCTGGGGTATGGTCTTGATGGTCTATCACAAGTATTTTCATTCGAAACGATTTGATTTGAACAAGTTTTTGACTATAACTAAGGCAGTGGTTGGTACTTATCGTAAAGGTATATAAATTAATTAACTATAGGTACGTTTAAAATATGGTAAAATTAATTTTTTAAATATTAAATTTTTAAATTTTAAATTGGGTTGAACAAATTATGGGCTGAATTCAAAATGTGTCAGTATTTAAAAACTTAAGCTTTTCAGAATAGTATTCAAAAAACATTACTTCCTCTTCATACTTAAATTATATCACACATTCTTTTTATCTTGAGATGAGAATGTTAGAGAAAACAGCAACAAGTCTGTTGATTCCTTTTTAAAAATTGTTAGTAAAATAAAAGTTATTCTTTCTTAGAAGACTTCTATCAATATCTGGGTGTGTCCCTTTATACAATAATATTTAAGTTATAATTTAATAACGTAAAAACGATATTTTTTTATTTACAAATATTTAAAGGAGAAAAATTACATTAAACAACAATATAACAGAATTTAATAGAGCCTGGAATAGAGAATAGAACAAAGAATAGAATAGAGATTAAAATAGAAAATGTCAAAAAGAATAAAAAAGAAGATAGAATATAGAATAGACTAAAGATTAGAATAGAAAATAGAAAATAGAATATAGAATAAATTAGAGAATAGAAGAGACTATAATAAAAAAGAAAATAGAGAATAGAGTAGGTCAGATAATATAAAATATAATAGAAAACAGAATAGAGATTAAAATATAGAATAGAAGAGAAAATATAATAGTGAATAGAATAGAGACTAGCGTAGAGAATAGAACAGAGAATAGGATAACGAATATAATAGAGAGTAGGATAGATAAGAGAATAGAGAATATAATAGGGAATAGAATAGAGAATAGAATAGATAATAGAATAGAAAATAGAAGAGAATGGAATAGAGTATAAAATCGAAAATTGAATAGAAAAGAGAATAAAATAGAGGACAGAGTAAAAACAATAGAAAATAGAATAAAAAATATAAGGCATAGAAAAGAACATAGAATACAAAATATAATAAAGAAATTAAAGAAAATAGCTTAAAAAATGCAAAAGAGAAGAGAAAGAAAATCAAATAGAGAGTAGAATAGAAAGTAGGACAGAAAATAGAAAAGAGAAAATAATGAAGAATAGATGCGAGAATAGAATAGAGAATAGAATAGAGAATAGAATAGAGAATAGAATAGAGAATAGAATAGAGAATAGAATAGAGAATGAATAGAGAATAGAATAGAGAATAGAATAGAGAATAGAATAGAGAATAGAATAGAGAATAGAATAGAGAATAGAATAGAGAATAGAATAGAGAATAGAATAGAGAATGGAATACAGAATAGAATAGAGAATAGAATAGAATAGAAAATAAAATAGAGAATACAGTAGAAAATGAAATAGCAGAATATAGAGGAGAGTAGAATAGGGAGTCGAACAGAGAGAACAGTCGAACAGAAGAAAAAAGGAAGTAAATAGGATAAGGAATAAGTAAAATATAAAATATAACAGGATAGAAAGTAGTACATATAGAAAATAATATATACAATGGAATAAAAAATATATTTAAGAATAGAATAGAGCATAGAGTAGAGAATATAAAAGAGAAATGAATAAGGAATAAATTTTGTAGAATAGAGAATACAACAAAGATTAGAAAATTTAATGGAGAATAGAAAAGAGAAAGTAAAAGAGAATAAAATATAGAATATAATAGTAAGCAAAATAGAGTAAAGAAAAGTGAAGTGGAAAAAGAATAGAGAATATAATATAACATCGAATAGAGAATAGTATAGAGGATCAGATAGAGAACAAAGTAGAGATTAGAATAGAGAATACAATATAGATTGGAATATGGGATAGGATGGAGAATATATTAGAGAATAGAATAGAGTTTAAAATGGAATAAATAATAGAATAGAAAAAAATGTATAATAGAGATTACAATAGAGAATAGAATAGAGAACGAAATATAGGATAGAATAGAAAAAATAATAGAAAATAGAATAAAGAATAAAATAGAGAATAAAGAAGATAAAAAATAGCGAATAGATTAGAAAATATAATAGGTAAGGGAATAGAAAATACAATAGAAAAATAATAGAGAATAAAATACAGAATAGAAAAGAGTATAGTATAGTGAATAATATAGAGAAATGTATAGGATAGATATTAAAATAGAGACTATAATAGAATAGGCAAAAGAATAGAGAATAAAATATAGAGA
Source organism: Diabrotica virgifera virgifera (assembly GCF_917563875.1). Classification (NCBI taxonomy): domain Eukaryota; kingdom Metazoa; phylum Arthropoda; class Insecta; order Coleoptera; family Chrysomelidae; genus Diabrotica; species Diabrotica virgifera. The sequence continues at coordinate 308,825,791 of NC_065443.1, forward strand.
GTAGAATAGAGAATGTAATAATAAAAATAGAATAGAAAATACAATAGAGAGTAGAATAAAGAAAAGAGTAGTGAATGGAAAAGGGTTTAGAATAGATAATAGAATATAGAATAGGGTGGATAATCGAGTAGAGAATAGAATAGAGATAAGAATACGAAATATAATAGACAAAAGAACAGAGAATAATATTATCTATTATACTATAATAGAGAGGAAAATAAAAAATATAATATATAATAGAATATAGAAGGAATAGAGAGTAAAATAAAGATTAGAAAAGAGAATAGAAGAGAGGATAGAATAGAGAATATAATAGATAATATAATAGAATATAAGATAAAATAGAATTATGTAAATATATAGAATATTTAGAAAATAGAGTAAGATGCAGACAAACAATAAAATGAGAAGTTGTAATATCAATAGATAATAAGTAAACAAAATCGAAAAACAAAAAAACCGAATTAACACAGAAAACGGAAACTGTAACAACCAAACTACATTTTTTTGTTAGAATTTTAAATTAAATTATATTGTTATGTATTGAAGTTGGTACATCAAAACACATAAAAAGATAAAAATTGAAGTAAACCGCAGTTTGTGATTATGCATCAGAACAGGAAAATAAAATTTGGTAACTGAGATTTATTTACAAAAAAATATTCCTTTCTACAATACAAAAACATATCCAATTACTTCTAGATATATACCTACTAACCATTTTATAAATTATTTGTTGTAGCTATATTCAATTAAAAAAAAGTTGAATAAGAATCTCCAAATAGGCAATCTTTTGTTCAACATATACTTTTTGTTTTCAAATTTAAAAAATATATTTCTCACAAGAACTTCTTCTGCCACGTCTAGATGTTTTCAAAATGTTCAGTGGTTCAAATATCAATACCTACTAAACACGAGAGAAATATTAAAACCCAAATGTTTTATACCACTTATGAAAGCAACACCCATGGAACAGCTAATCCAGTTCAAATATCTACATAGATGTAGATTTATCAAGTTATCATGACTCAGCCAGAGACCTAAGAGGACAAATAAACAAGTCCGCTGTCATGTCCGGATGTTTGGGAGATGTGGTCTGGAATAACCCATTATGAGAATGGACAGCAAAGATAGAATTTATAGAACTTGCATCAGACCTCGTATTGAATCAAGAGAAGACACCAATAAAACCAAAAAGCATGCTACGAACAGCCGAAATGAAGACACTAGCAGGGAAGACAAGAAGGGATAGAATACGAACCAACATCATCAGGGAACAATGTGGCGTGCAACGTGCAAGATGTAGTAAAATGGGGTAGAAAAAGACGAAGAGATTGCTTCAGTCATGTAAAAAGAATGGAGAAGCACAGACTACCAAGAATAATTGCGATAGAAGAAAAACCAGCTGGCAAGCGTCCACTGGGAGACCACTTTTATAACGAATATACAGGGTGTAACAAAAATACAGGTCATAAATTAAATCACCTATTCTGGGACCAAAAATAGTTCGAATGAACCTAACTTACCTTAGTACAAATATGCACATAAAAAAAGTTACAGCCCTTTGAAGTTACAAAATGAAAATCGATTATTTCGAATATATCGAAAACTATTAGAGATTTTTTATTGACAATGGACATGTGGAATTTTTATGGCAGGAATATCGTAAAGAAAAATTATAGTGAAATTTGTGAACCCCATAAAAATTTTATGGGGGTTTTGTTCCCTTAAACCCCCCCAAACTTTTGTGTACGTTCCAATTAAATTATTATTGTGATACCATTAGTTAAATTCAATATTTCTAAAACTTTTTTGGCTCTTAGTATTTTTTCGACAAGGCAGTTTTTATCGAGTTGCGGCTTCTTTTCTAATATGTTTACATAAAGATTTTATGGGGGTTTTGTTCCTTTAAACCCCCCAAATGGTTGTGTACGTTCCAGTTAAACTATTACTACGATACCATTAGTTAAACACAGTGTTTTTAAAACTTTTTTGGTTCTTTGTATTTTTTCGATAAGGCACCTTTTATCGAGATGTGGCTTCTTTTTTAATATGGTTCAAAATATACCTAAAAATGTAAATAATAAATAAATTTTCCTATTATTATCAAGTCTCCATAATCGTACTTAGCCATATACAAATATGTGGTGGATTTGACAAATATTCAAAATATCTCGATAAAAACTGACTTTTCGAAAAAGTACCAAGAGGCAAAAATTTTTTTAAAATACTGTGTTTAACAAATGGCACTACAATAATAATTTAATTGGAACGTACACAAAAGTTTGGGGAGGTTTAAAGGAACAAAACCCCCATAAAACTTTTATAGGATGTCTAAATTTCACTATAATTTTTTCTTAAGATACTACTACCATAAGAATGCCACTTGTTCATCTTCAATAAAAAATCTCCAATAGTTTTCGATATATTGGAAAAAATCGATTTTCATTTTGTAACTTCAAAGGGCTGTAACTTTTTTTATGTGCACATTTGTACTAAGGTAAGTTAGGTTCAATCGAACCATTTTTGGTCCCAGAATATGTGATTAAATTTATGACCTGTATTTTTGTTACACCCTGTATACTATGATGAATAGCCATTGATTTACTTTCAAATAGTATAAATCAATTCTCCTCATAATAATTTTTTAGTTGTCATATTTTTATCTCTTACGCAACTACAATTCGTCACTGTAACTCTCGTTTCGTTTGTTAACTGTAATGCATTGTAATGCTTTTTGAGTAGGCACCATTAGTTTATGCATCACCATCATCATCAACCTGTACGCATACACCGCTAGACATAGGTCTCCCTCATCTCATTCCTTCTGTTTCTGTCTGCTGGATGTTGCATCCAGTTACTGCTAACACCTGCTCTGAAGTGCTTCTTGTCTTGGCCTTCAATTGACAATACGTTTTATCCATCTGTTGTCTGATAATAAACACGATTTACTGTATGGTAGAAAACAATAAGAACAGTCACCTGAATTAAAATATTGGAAATGTGAATATTCCGCAGATTACTTAAAATTTTGTGAATAGAGTAAATTGATGAATGCAGTCCCAAAGCGACAGCTTTTAAATATCGCGGAACAAAGCAAAATATCAAGTTTGTGCAAATTGTTTACTTATGTACTTAGTTTCGTGATATATGAAAGTTCTTGTGAAAAATATGTACAATCCAAAGTTAAAATACATTTAAAAAAATAGTCGAGTATTTTGACTTCTGTAAGATTTATTAATATATATTTATTGTATAAAGAGTAAGGCTCACATAGACAGTATAAATATTTACAAAACAAATCAATATTCGTATGGTTGATCATTAAATAGAATTTGTGTTAAGTTATAATTTAATATCTCAAAAATGATATTTTTTGATTTACAAATATTTAAAGGAGAACAATTACATTAAACTTAAAGCTTAAAGAATAGAGAATAGAATAGATAATAGAATAAAAAATAGACGAGAAAATAGAAGAGAATAGAATAGAGAATAAAATCGACAATAGAATAGAAAGTCGAATAGAGATTATAACAAAGAATTTAATAGAGAATAGAAAAGAGAATAAAATAGAGAACAGAGTAAAAGCTACAATATAATAGAGACTAGGATAGAGTATAGAGAAGATAATGGAGAATAAAATAAAAAATAGAATATAGTAGAGAATAAAGTAGAATAACGAATAGAATAGAAAATAGAATAAAGAAAATAATATAAATAAAACAGAGAATAGAAGAAAAAAACAATAGAAAATAGAATAAAAAATATAGAATAGACTATAGACTAGAATAGAGATCAAAATAAAGTAAGGAATAGAATAGAACATAGAATAGAAAATATAATTAAGAAATTTAAAGAAAATAGATTAAAAAATGCAAAATAGAAGAGAAAGAAAATCATATAGAGAATAGAATAGAAAGTAGGACAGAAAATAGAAAAGAGAAGAGAATGAAGAGTAGATGCGTGAATAGAATAGAGAATAGAATAGAGAATAGAATAGAGAATAGAATAGAGAATAGAATACAGAATATAATAGAGAATAGAATAGAGAATATAATAGAAAATAGAATAGAGTATAGAATAGAGTATAGAATAGAGTATAGAATAGAGAATGGAATAGAATATGTGCTATTTTCAGATCCTCTCATTAAATAAGAAATTTTGGAATATTTGGTTTATATCTAAATGTAAAAGGAACGTCATAAATATTTGCGCAACATTAGAAAAGGAACAGAAAGCTAATAAAGAACATAACAGTGAAAACTTTAGAGTTTCTCACAATTATTTTACTTTAAAAGCAAAAGCAAGAATAACACTTACGTCGCTCTAACAGATGTAAGATGTTAGATTATTTGGATCGAAGTAGAGTTTGCTAGAACTACTGGTAGTAGATGCAATAGAAGGCTGAAAACCAAGAGGACGATCTCAAACACGATGGGTAAACAAAATGAAGACTATGGTGGGAAATGAAGTCTGGACCATATCATGATGTCGTTTATCTGGCATAGTATCAGCGCCAATGGAGATCAAGCTAACAATATTTAGAGAGTCACCACTAAGATGTTGAAAAAGTATCTATTCGTTACAAAGTACTCGTTACTTACGAATACCGAAAGTAACGATTACTATACAGAGAAACAAATCGTTACTTTGATTACTCTGATTACTTCGTACCAATCGTATCAGAGCGAGTAACGACTATTGTATCTACTTTGATTACTCTGATTACTTCGTACCAATCGTATCAGAGCGAGTAACGACTATTGTATCTACTTTGATTACTCTGATTACTTCGTACCAATTGTATCAGAGCGAGTAACGACTATTTTGTATCTACTTTGATTACTCTGATTACTTCGTATCAATCGTATCACAGCGAGTAACGACTATTGTATCGACAACCAGTACACTTGATTACTTTCTACCAATCGTATCCCAGCGAGTAACGGACGGGACCGGTATTTTACGAGTGTTATCGAATATAGTTGTCGGTATGAAGCGTTTTAAGGGTGTGAGCCTCAAAGCCTCACACTGAGAGGGTAAAGAGAAGATAGAAGATGAAACAGAGGGAGGTATAATGGAGGTAAAATATGGAATGTATGTCATTAACAAAGATCGAATGCGAGAACCCTATATTTTTATTTAGATCTATATTTATACCTATACCAAATATCTACCTACTGAGAAATACGATTCTCGATATGATTACCGGTACTTAAATAGAAAAGTAACAAAAGTAATCATAGTAATCAAATTATTTTTATCCCTTAAATAGATCGGTGAAGGTCGTTGTTGTATCGGAATACCTATGCAAAATACCTACATACTGAGAAATACGATTCCCGATATGATTACCAGTACTCAAATACAAAAGTATCTAACAAAAGTAATCATAGTAATCAAAGTAACGAATACTGTAAATGATTACTTTACACAAAAGTAACAATTTGTAACGAATACTCGAAAGTAACTATAATCAACATCACTAGTCACCACATCCTGATACGGGCTCAAGAAATGAGGAGAAGGAGAGTGGGTTGATGAAATGATAAAAAATACATCAATAGAAATGATCTTGTTTTCATTTCGCTAGTCATAAACTTTTAACCAAAGTCTTTCATCTATTCTTTATTCCAAAAGGGTCTTGTTTCAATATCTCAAGATATGATAATCGAATTGTTATCGAAGTTGTTTTGTTTGTTTATGTTATCTTGTTTTTATTTAATATTATTTTTTGCGCACATAAACTTGTAGCGTTGGATGCATAACCAGTGGATCATCTTTTCATTTAGTTGTTTGTTGAGGAGCTTGGTCTGTAACAGTATGCTTATTATTTTAAACATCTTAGGGACGAAGACGTATTTCTAAGCATATTTCTCAATTAAGTTTCTGCTCATCGTTTTACTTGATATTGTTGAAAAATCTTATAAAAAGGCATCAATTTTAGGGATAGAAGCGGAATCTTGTTAATTGATTACCTTCAAACTCCTAATCCTAACAGGAAAATATTACAAAAATCGTTTATAGAAGATAAAAATAACCTGTTACCATGGCAATGCGTATGATTAGATATATTAGAGATGCGCTAAAGGCAAAATTGGTGAAATTAAAGTACAAACACTAGAAACGTCCACCTTGTGTTCCAGATTTACGCAGTGGCGGCCCGTGAGGTAGTGCCATAGAGCTATGGCACTACCTTGCTAACTATGCAGAAACATATTTTTTATCTTCAAAACTTTTTAATTCCTGTTAATTTTTTTGTGTGTATTTCTTTTGATCTTCATAAATTATATAAAATATGGCAACTATGGGCGTAATACAATCCCTGCCGACAGCGGAGAGTATTCGACAGGAGATTCTCGTTCGTGCAAGTCAGTACTGGCACGACTAAGGAGAGAAAGATTTTACGAGTATTCTATGCAAGTGACAGAGAAAGAGCTATATTGGACTATTAGTATACCTTAAAATTAGAATCTCTGTGCCAGGCACGAGAGTATGATGTCACGTCTATTTATTTTGAGTTTCTTTACGTGCTGGTTTGTCGCTTTTGTTATGTATATTTTCTGTTAAAAAGTTTTTGTATTTATAATTAAACTTTTAGTGCATCATGATCGTGGGTATTTTGATAATATTTTGATTATTTCTCAAGTTTAATTTATTAATTGACAATGAAGATTAGTATCTTAAAAAAAATTATTGGTGGTTTTTCGCTAGAAAAAAAAAACTACAAATGTTATAAGGTGTTGTGGAGCTTTCGAGTTAGCTTTAAGAGGTCACGACGAAAAAGAAAATTCAAAAAATAGAGGCATATTTAAGGAGATGGTCAAATTTAGCGCCGAATTAGACAACGACTTCATATTATTCAAAGTACCAGATCTTTCAAAGGTCCACCTTCTCCGGACATTTAGTTGCTTCTAATTTATTTATGTCGGAGAAGTTTTCTGCGTATAAGCATCAGTTTTTCGAATCATTTCTTAATGAAACATGGAGACAATTTTAATTTTTAAACAAAACTCGGTTTAAAACAAAAGTAGGTACTGTATTAGCGAGACGAATTAAGTACTACCTCTAGGCTGTTTCGCTATCGGTTTTATTGTAGAGGGAAGGTTTAAAAAGCACATTTGAAGAAACTATTAAACTTTTAAGTATTTTAGTTACCATTCTTATATCAACATCTGAAGCAGAACGCTGTTTTTCGATGTTAAAACATGTGCTTTAGGTATGCTATCTGCAGAAAAGCATTTTGTAAATTGTATTGATAATTTTAATTATAAAGTCATTGAAAACTTTGCAATCAAAAATAGAAGAATGAACTTCATATATCGTAAACTTTAAAAGTGACATTACAAAAATTTATGCATGTGTGTGAATAATGAAGTATTATTTTTATAAATTGGTAAATAGAGACTAAATCCTAATAACAATTTTCTAGCACTATCACTATCAGCAGTAAATGCTGGTAGTAGGTTAAGAGGTTTTTATTATTAATTAATTTACGGAACGGTTTTGATTAATGTTGGACAATTGCTTGGCACCTCAGATCAATAAACTTAAGATACATAAGATAAAAGTATCCGCGCATATTTTTTTTTTTAGTTTTTGTTGTCAGTATACCTTGTTTTGACAATATCGTGAATCCGTCACTAAAAATTTTGGCGGCTGCCCGAGTTCTGGCACTACCTTCTTAAAGTGGTACGAGCCGCCACTGGATTTACGTATTTCCAAATTCTATTGTTGCAGGACATAACGACGAGTTTACATACGGAATGAACTTGTAGAGCATCTTATTTATAATATACACAAAAAAGTAGAATCTAGCCATGATTTGAAACTCATAACATGTAAAGATCCAATATCGTTATAAACGCCACTTAAAAATTGGTTACTTGACATAATACAAATTTAATTTTTGCAAATATCCTTTATATCAGTTTTGCAATAATTCACGTCTAGCAGAAAGTAGCCTTACTCTCTATTTAATGCACTAAATCTGGTATCTATAGATGCAAAAGAAGGTAAACAATTTTATGTTATATTAAATTTTAATATTACATCAACATTTTTAAAACCATTAATCGTATCACATTTACATCTATAGCTACCAGATCTATCTGCCATTCATCGTAGTTATTCAAAATCCCAAAAAACTAAACTAAACCATCCGCACGACTCGACTTCCAGACTCGGTACCTCTTTACTTTCTGATGTGATTAGCGCAGTGCGGCACCAGCTCTGGTTCTTCGCATGTGAGGCTGTGCTCGTCCACTACTTTTCCTTCTCCGCAAGTGATGAGTCGTGGGTATCCGTTAACGCAGGTGATCAAACGATGGCAGTCACCAGGAACGGGGAAGCGAGGATAGGGCCAGAACTTGGCTGCGGGACTGTTGGACGGGACCTTGGTTGGGCACTTGAAGCCGACCACAGCTGTAAGGACTTAAAAATTATTATAGGTACATGAAATTTTGTATGGCTTAATAAATATATATTGTCAAAATTCGCCAATGCTAAGCGATATAAAATAAGACAAGAAGAAGAATATCATCAAATCTGTGAACTAGTCTTCGAAGGCTATTTCCATTTTGGTCTATCAATATAGCTCGCCTGCGAAATAAAAAATTTTAATTTCATTTATTATTGATACTCTTTATGAGTGCATCCATAATTAGACTTAATAGCATAGGACACAGTGATTCCTTTGTCTTATTCCATTGCCTCTTTCTGTAGAAAATCCGTACTTTGTCCATATATTCTGACTTCTATCTTATTCGTTTGACGTTTTCAATTGTTTTTGTAATATCCATTGATTATAAAATAATACGTATTACGTCTTTCAGTCTTACTATGTCAAATATCTTCTTCAAGTCAACCAAACGTTGACGGACGTATTCTAATACTCTTTCTACAATCAGTTTTATGACGAGTGTTGCGTTTGTAATTCTTCTTCTTATTTTCCTCTTTGAAAGCAATTCTGTTTGTTCATTGGCAGATGGATACCTCTATGAAAGGTTGTCACTCCATCTTTTGCACGGTCGGCTGATACTTCTACCGATTGGTGCTTTATCCCTTGCTATTTTGTCCACATTGTTCACCCCCATTCTGCTTATGTCGTTGTTCCATTCGTTTTTTATATTTAGTGGCCATTCGTTTATACACTGTACGCTTCTTTCCCATTCTGTATCATCTTCCTTTGTTGGCACTTATGATGATTTCATCCATAATTAAATTATATAGATAAACTGAAGAGAATAGGGCACAATAAGCTCCCCTGCCTTATTCCGTTGTTTATGTCTATAGGTTCTGTACGTTGTCCATCTATTCTGACTTCCATTTTGTTGTTTTGGTAGATGTTTTCAATAGTTTTTATGATATCTAGGGAATGTATTATAAAAAAGATGGATTACATATTTGTGCCTTGCTCTGTCGAATGCTTTTTTCAAGTCAATCAAACATAGAAATGCTGGTCTATTATACTCAGTCTTTTATATTCACATTTGCCAGTAAATTGCTTTTTGACGAATATTGCATCTGTATACGATCTTCCAGTACGAAAACTCATATTATTTATCTAACAATAAAACACTGAAAACGTTTGTTTTCTATACTTCCACAAAATTTATTATAACTATGTGACTACAGCTATTTTGGCAGAGTGCCTTTCTCAAGTGATTTAGTTTACTATGTGTTTGCCTTTTTAAAGTCTTTAACTGAAGAGGTTGAGGACTGGGGAGCTGTTTGTCTCGAGTTGGTCATTCAGAATTATATCTGTATTTTTTAATTTATTGATTTCCATAGATTCTAATAAAGATAGCTTAAGGCCTTCATTTTGAATATGCAGAATTTGAAACTCTTCATTAAAAGAATGATTATGGTCTAGAAGGTGAAGTGAGTATGTAGAAGTTTCTGTTTTTTATTGTTGAAAGCCTTTTTGTGTTCTGCTATCCTTTTGTCAAAGGTTCTGCCAGTTTGACCGATGTAAGCTTTTGGACAGTCACCACAAGTTAGTTTTTGACACAACTCTGTAGTTGTTTTCTCTTTCGGCTCTTACTGTTCTTAATATATTTGCTTAAGTTGTTGTTAGTTCTGAAAGCTTGTGTTATTCCTTCCTTTTTTATGTATCTGGCTATTATTGTAGTTATCTTGCTAGTATATGTAATAGAGCAGAAGGTACTGGGTTCTTTCTGTGGTGGTGGATAGACTAATTTTAGGGCTTTCTTGTGGAGTTTTTGGTTTAAAATTTTATTAATTGTTTGTTCGTTATAGCCATTGTTTCAGCTACTTGTTTAATGATGTTCAGTTCTATTTCGAAGTTATTTTTGACATGGAAATTTCTGTCAGTCTATGTATCATGCTATGGTAGGATGCTAATTTGTGTTGTGTAGGATGGGATGATGAATTGTGTATAGTTATGTCAGTATGGGTAGGTTTATGATATACGGAGAACTCATGTTTGTTGTGTAGTCTGGTAATTGTTACATCTAGAAAGTTTATGGACTTATTCTGTTCTGTTTCTATTGTAAACTCAATATTACTATGAAGTGAATTAATGTATGATAGAAACTGGTCAAGTTGCCTGTTTGTTCCTGTAATGCATACTAGTATATCATCCACGTATTATCACCAATATAAGAACTGTTTAAATACGGGATGTTACAGTACCTTCTGCTCTATCATATACACTGGCAAGATAACAACAAAAATAGCAAGATACATAAAAAAAAGGAATAACACCAGCTTTCAGAACTAACAACAACTTAAGCAAATATATTAAGAACAATAAGAGCCGAAAGAGAAAACAACTACAGAGGGGTGTCTACAAACTAACTTGTGGTGACTGTCCGAAAACTTACATCGGTCAAACTGGCAGAACCTTTGACAAACGGATAGCGGAACACAAAAGGGCTTTCAACAATAGAAAAACAGACACTTCTACATACGCACTTCACCTTCTAGATCATAATCATTCTTTTAATGAAGTTTCAAATTCTGCATATTCAAAATAAAGGCCGTAAGCTATCTTTATTAGAATCTATGGAAATTAATAAATTAAAAAATAGAGATATAATTCTGAATGACCAACTCAAGACAAAGAGCAAATGCTTCCCACTCTTCAACCTCTTCAGTTAAAGACTTTAAAAAGGCAAACACATAGTAAACTAAATCACTTGAGAAAGGCACTCTGCCGAAACAGCTGTGGTCACATAGTTATAATACTTTTTTGTGTAAGTATAGAAAAAAAACGTTTTCAGTGTTTTATTGTTAGATAAAATGAATTTACATCAAGTAACGGTCGAATCAATCAATATTATTTATCTGCTAAACATTTCCTCTGACACACTAGTTCTTGTAAAACTTTAGTTTGTAAGTTTTAGGGAACGTTTATACCTCTGTCGTGGTCTGGCTGCTTTTGTCTCCTTTTTTGAATAGAACAATTAGTTCACTCGTTTTCCATTCTTCTGATATTTTATAGTGTTTTATAATTTTGTGAATTAATGTTGTTAAATTTTCCTGTCATTGCTGCTCCGCAATATTTCAGTAATTCCTTTGGCATTCCATCTTTAACTGCAGTTTTTCTATTCTTCAACTTTTTAAGTATTCTTCGATCTTCCTGTGTACTTAGATAAACTTCTTCATTTGTGGTAATTTCTGGCGATTCCGGTTCTAGTCTCATTTGTTCTTCCTCTGCATAGAGCTCTTTAGATAGTCAATCCATATATCTGTAATTCTTAAAATAGTAAATCATGTAGTAAATTTAACAAAAAAAATCAATTAAACTATTATTAGTACCTAAGTAATAAGGTAACTAATTAGTTTTGTATACAACCAATTTTAAATCCCGTTTTCTGAACGGCAACTCTACCTAATTACTTATAATAGACTTGCATACATAGTCTGCAAATCACATACTGTAAATTCTTCATTACTCTTCATTAATTAACTGATTATTACATGTAATTTGTTTTGTAGGTTATAAAAGTTTAAGTGAGTAGTGGTTTCGTTAATTATTAGAAAGACACGATTCAGTGTGCAATGATTATTAAAATGAAATCAACATCAATAAATATCACTCATTAAGACCTAAGTGTATTTATTGTGTGAAAAACCCTTATAAAAAAGCTTTGGTTTAACGAGCTTTTTACTTAAATCCTAGGATAAATAATCCCTGGACAAATAATCGCGCTCCAGACAAAACATCACCACAAAAAATCCCCACAAATAATCTCCACAAATAACCCCCACAAATAATTCCCAGAGAAATAATCAACGGACAAAAAATCCTCACAAAATCTTCCGGTCAAATAAACCCCACAATTTTTTGGACAAAATATCCCCACAAAAAATACCGGACATAAAATCCCCAAGAAATATTTGCTGTCAAATAGTCCTCAGAAGTTTTCCCGTGAACGCAATCTACGCAAATGTTTTTCAACCTCAGGATTTTTAAACGCTTTTCTTTACTTCAATATCAAATCTTTAGACTTTAAGTTGACTGACTTTTCTTCAATGCAAATGAATGAAAATTTGCAGACATATGCGTTCGCGGGAACAATACACGAATAGTCAATAAGAAAAATTTTATATCTATTAATTGTTTAAATAAAAAAACGATTTTTATGGAAAATGCTTAAATTCTCTTGTTTTTTACAACGTAGAAACTTGAAACTTTTACAGATTGTAGCTAATGATATGAACTATACATAATTGTACTTTTTACGTTAATTGTTTACGTTATGTTTCATAAATAAACAATAAAGTTTCAAATTTTGAACGATGATATGTTTGTTTATATATAAATCGGCGTTTATTCGTGTCATACGTTACGAAACAAAACTTTAACCAAAACTAAATTCGTGATTTATCGTAGTCTTAGAGAAGCCACCGGTAGAGACGTTTTGTGCTACAATTAATTAAACGCTTTTCTTTAGTTCAATCGTTTGGGGCAAATCTTTGGACGTTAATTTGACTGCCTTTTCTTCAATGTAAATGACTAAAAATTTGCAGACATATGCATTCACGGGAACAATACACTAATAGTCAATAAATTTTTTTTGTTTATTAATTGTTTAAATAAAAAAACGATTTTAACGGAAAATTCTTAAATTCTCTTGTTTTTTACAATGAAGAAACTTGAAACTTTTAAAGATTGTAGCTAATTATATGAACTATACATAATTTCACTTTGTACGTTAATTGTTTGCGTTATGCTTCATAAATAAACAATAAAGTTTTAATTTTTTTGCCGATTCCGTCTACTTTTCCTGTTTGTATATCATATGTTTTATACATTTTTTAATAAACATGGCGTTATATTTTAATGTTTGAAAAGTGTAAGACTAAAAAGTAAAAATTAAAAAAATATGAAAAAATATTTTTAAGAAACACTTTTCTTTAGTTACGAGTGACTAAAATTAAACATATAAAAAAATCAACTAAAAAGCAAAAAATTAAAAAAATTGAAAAAATCTAACACATTCGTTACAGAAAATCGTGGTGCGAAAACCGTTCATTCGATGAAGACGCGCCATGCTTTTCTTTGACGAATGTGTTAGATTTTTTCAATTTTTTTTATTTTTTGCTTTTTAGTTGATTTTTTTTATATGTTTAATTTTAGTCACTCGTGACTAAAGAAAAGCGTTACTTAAAAATATTTTTTTCATATTTTTTATTTGCATTACAATCAAAATTATCGATTTTAGGACCAGCAGGTATCATCACGAATAGGCAATGTTTTGAACAGAGTTATTTAAAACAGAGTGAGAAAATTATTTAAGCAAATAATTACAGCACGAATCCTACAGACTGAGCTCATTTCCCATATTTTCCACGATTTTTGAAAAAACTTACTCATTTGTCATGAAAAATTTAAAGTTTTCGGCATGAATGAAACTAGGGAAAACCAGTTGGAATAGGAAATTATAATTCGAAATTTGGTAATTGAAATTACAATTCATGCTTAATATTAATCGTACATCATTTTTTTCTTGCCGAACAGCGCAGCGGTTTCATGGCGATTGCTATAGGTACCCTCATGCACTGAGGCTGAAAAACATTTGAAGATGAAAACTTTTGAGATGATAACTATTCGGCAGCAAATATTTCTTGGGGATTTTTTGTCCGGAATTTTTTGAGGGGATATTTTGTCCAAAATAATTTGTGGGGATTATTTCACCTTAATTTTTTATGGAGATGTTTTGTCCGGGGATTATTTATCTGGAGATTATTTGTGAGAATTCTTTGTGGGGATTTTATTTTTTGTCTGGGAATTTTTTGTCCAAGGATTATTTGTTAGTACACTTTTACTTATCCTGTAGTTTCTGAATGAAGCTTAGATGAGATTGAATGAATGTTTGTGCTAAATCAGCTGGTATTTTCTTTAATAAATCAGTAACTTCACTTAACATAGAAAACAGAAACAGCTTATCCCTTTAAAGAAATGAATTAGCTATTATGATGAATTTTGCAGCTTCCAATCTTTATGTCAGAGACGGTTACAAGTCGTTTATAGAAAATACTCAAAAATCACGACTATAATATAAAACCTTTTTAGAATTTGATTAATTGTAAAAGAAATAATTTTCATACTCCAAGTTGCATGAAGTTGAATGGTTTTGTTTTTAGTGAGCCTGCGTCTCTGGGAAAACGGATCTCCCTGTCTCAGCTCAGAATTGGCGCAGAAAGCCTTTGAAGTTTGAAGTTTTCCTCCTAGGACAAGCTTGTGCAAAGGAGCTTGACTTCGACGAATATCAGGGAAAAAGTCTGTTGGATAGGGAGAAGCGAAAACATAAGAAGATCATGCAATGTAGAAGACATAAATGGATAGGTGACAAAACGGAAACAGGAGTGGAACGAACACATTAGTAGAATCGAAGAGGATAGGATAGTACGAATAGCACGAGATAAGTCACCAAATGGACGAAAAAGTATTAGCAAACCAAGAAAAAGATGGTGCGATAATTTAAGCAATTTAGGAGGCTAATATTGAAGAAGAAACAGGCTTTTAAGTCTACATACAAGAAGGAACAAGATGAAGAAGCAAAGGAGTTACACACATTTTTGTTACTGCAGCTAGTACCTTGGATACGTCCAGCTCGATCATTGTCTTTTATAGTGTTAGACGGTTAACTGACCATAACCCTGTTTGAAATCTATAAAGGTCTGCTACACGTCTTGATTATACTCCCAATACTCAATAAAGGTCCTGGTGCAGACGTAATATCCAACTTGTTATTAAGGAACTGTGCATTATTTTTATGTAAATATTTGTGACTTATTTTAAACCACTTTCCATGACAAGAGTCTTTGTTAATCTCATATATAAATCTGTTGATAAATAATTGATTTTTAGTCATTCAATTTCAACCAACCTACTAGTTTACACCGACGACATTATAAATACATTGAGAAACAGTTACATATAAAAAAATTCATCAATAATACAATCTTACCTTCTGGATTACATTTTTCTGCCAAAAGATCTGGCCAATTACATCCGTGGATGCGTTCATCGTACACTAAACCAGCATCACATTGGTTTGGAATTGGTTCTCCGTATTCGCATTTGATAAAGTGGACTGAACATTCTGGCCCATCTGGGTAAATGCCAAATTGGTATTCACATCCTGGAGTACTGATGGGCGTTACTACAAAACACAGATAAATCGTTTATTAGTTAATAAAATATGTTAATACTATTAAGTAGTACTTAATATAGTAGTATTAATATGGTAATTCTATAAAGTTACATAACATAACATAACTCTCTTCTATGGCGCTACAGCCAAGTCGTCTCCCAACATTCACCTCCAAGTATCCCAGGCAACCAAGTGACGTCAATAGCGTCGAGGAAACGTCAGCTTTTGGTTGAATATATACACGTGTTTGGACAGTACGTCGTATAAACGTATTTTGTAGGTGATTTTAAATACGTAAGATTAATGACGTTCAAATATGTTTAAAAATAAGTTTTCATTTCAGACAGCCCAAGTCTGACGTCACAAAAATGGGAGGATCTTAACGGGTATTAATTCTTATAATGTTATTAATGTTGTATATTGACGTTTATAAGCTTAAATTGTCATAAGAAATTGTTCATTTATTGTTTACGTGCTTTGTGTGGCAAAAAATACTTTTCATTTAGATATTTAGTTGAAAAAATGTGTTAAATAAGAGATTTTTATTCATTTTTCTCAATTGAGTAGTGAGTTTAGCTTAATGCAATAGTTCTTCTTGAAAAGGGTTTGAGGTTATGTGTTTTGTTTTGGTGAATATTTTCTGTTAATGGCATAATTATGTGTTATCGAGTTTAAGTAAATTAATTTGTTGATAAGTTATTTATTAGTTTATATGTTGTTTCAGTTTTGACACTGTAAGTACACCTTAGCCTATAAGCTAAATTTAAAACAGCTAAATGAAAATAGCAATACTAACAATACCCATACGAATAATTATTATTGTGTATTTTTAAAACCATAAAATGAAAAATAATCTAAAAAACGACATAAAAACTACGTTTTTTGTATCACCTATTTAAAACGTGATAAAAATGACGTCAGTTATGGTGGACATATTCACGTGACTTTCGACGTCGAAAAAACCTAACAAACTGACGTGTAAACGTTATTGTAACGTTATTTGGTTGCCTAGGATCTCTATCCCTGGCTGCTGTTCTCCAGTTCTTCTTCTTCTTTAAGTGCCATATCCGCGGCGGAGGTCGGCAATCATCATAGCTATTCGTATTTTATTCGTCACGATATTCTGCGTCTCCCTATGCTTCTCTTTCCTTGAAACTTTCCCTGCATAACCAATTGGAGCAAACTGTATCTCTCTCCACGTGTAATATGTCCGAGATATTCCAATTTTCTTGTTTTGATGGTATTTAGGATTTCTATTTCTTAATTCATCTTTCTTAGAACCTCTTTGTTTGTAACGTGTTCTGTCCACGATATTTTCAGAATTCTTCTGTACACCAACAGCTCGAATTATTCTAGTTTTTTCATTGATGCAGCATTCAAGGTCCAAGCTTTCATTCCATAAAACAAAGTCGAGAAAACGTAGCACCTAGCCAGCCTAACGCTTACCTCCAACTTCAAATCTCTTGTGCAGAGCACTTTTTCATTTTGTTAAAATTTGTTCTAGCCTTTTTTATTCTGATTTTGATTTCCTGTAAGTAATCTCCTGTGGAGTTAATCATTGTTCCAAGGTATGTATATTGGTCGACTCGTTCGATATTGGATCCGTTTATAAAGAGATTTTCATTATTTCTTTGAGTTTGTGATATTCTCATAAACATTGTCTTCTTGACATTCATTGTTAGCCCGTATTCTTATTCAAACTCTGTTATTCTGGTCACCAGCCTCTGAAGATCCCCAACATTTTCAGCTAAGATGACAGTGTTATCCGCATATCTAATGTTTTTAATGGGAACTCCATTTACCTTTATTCCAGCTGTTTTACCCTCAAGAGCTTTTTTCAAAAGCTCTTGAGCAGGCATTAAAAAGAATTGGCGAAAACACGCAGGCATCTCTTCCGAGCAGGCATTAAAAAGAATTGGCGAAAACACGCATCCCTGTTCCACTCCACGTCTGATTTCAATTTCCTCTGACAGCTGGTCGTTAACACGTATTTAGTATAAATTCGATACAATCCTGAGGTCATTGTAGTCCAGCTTCTTTGATTCCAGGACATGCATTAATTGTTCATGTCGTACTTTGTCGAATGCTTTATTATAGTCAATAAAATACGCATATATATATCTTGATTGACATCCAGGCACCTTTGTATAAGTATGTTAAGTGAAAAAAGAGCTTCACGAGTTCCCAGGCCTTTGCGAAACCCAAATTGCGTATCATTAATGTCTATGTCCAGTTTATGATATATTCGCTTATGACTTTCAGTAGCACCTTTAGCACATGGGACATCAAACTAATGGTATGGTAGCCGCCGCATTCTCTTGCGTTTTTCTTTTCAGGGAGGCAAATAAATATCGACGGCAACCATTCTTTGGGTAATGTGCCTGAGCTATAAATTTTGTTCAAGAGTACCACTAAAACATCAATATGCTGCTCATCTATAATTTTTAAAAGGTCTATAGGAAGCATGTCACGTCCTGGGCTTTTCCTGTTTTTCATTGTTTTTAACGCATGTATTATTTCTTTCTTTGTAATATCGGGACCTATTTCTCCTGAAGTAAGTTCTATGTGTTCCAGGTACCCTATTTCATCACCAAACAGTTCATCGATGTATTTATTCTGCCCAACGTTGTACTTTCTCATCGGTCTCTGTTATAGCAACCCCGTGTCTATCCAGAAGTGCACCAGTGAGATCTCGTTTTCTTAGTCCAGCCATTTCTTTGACTTTCTTATGTAGGTTAAATAGATCGTATCTTTTTTGGAGGTCCTCGATCTCTTTGAAGAGAAATCTCTTCAAAGTGTTTTTCTTTTGCCTGCTTCAGTTATCCACCCTCAATCTCTCTTTAACATCGGTTCTCTCTTCGTCTACCCACTTCCTCCTTGGACTTTCTACTGGCCGACGTCCCACCATAGTTCCACTAAGCTTTCTAGTAGGTGTTCTCTCATTATCCACTCTTATAAGTTGTCCTGTCCAGCACAATCTTTGTATTTTTCCATAATTTGCTATAAATGGTTCTTTGTAATATTAACATAACTCGTGATTGAACCTTATTCTCCATACACCAATCTCGCAGATGAGTTCCAATATCCTCCTTAATATCATTTTTTCAAAAATGTTATAATACTCAGTAAAACATTAGTATTAATAACCTTTTTGCCGTTTCTGTTATGATCCATGTCTCTAACCCATACGTTGGTATTGGTTGTATGATGGTTTTATATATTTTAAACTTTACTTATCTATGGATATCTTTGAATCCAAACACCTGCGACAGAGAAATGCATGCTTTGTTAGGAAGCATTATCAGTTTCCGTATTTCCTCCTCCTCGCTGCCATCTTCAGTTATCTGTACACCAGGTATGTAAGCTGTTTAATTACTTCAATGTTAGCGTCGTCTATTGTCAAATTCTGCAAGTTTCGTTGTTTTATTACTTGTATTAGGGCTTTATTTTTATCTAGTTGACGTTGAATGCTAGCCCTATTTCTTTCGCATTTTATTCAAGCTCTACATAAAGTTCTGTGATGTCTCTTGCGGTTTTTCCCATCAAGTTTACATCATCTGCGTACATCACAATCTGCTTAGACTTATTAAACAATACCATTGGTAATTAGACCAGGACTAATCTGTAAAAAAACGTGTATTTTTGGATGTGAGAGGTGGCTTTCGGATTTTTGCAGATAAAATTAGGTGACACCTTCAGTAATAATTATTGACTTATGCTCCTTCTCAAATATGCCTGGAACATTAATAAAAAAATTAAAATATTTAAAAATTTCGAAAAACATCGATTTTTTCTGCTTTCTTTGCTTATAAATTTAAAACCATTTGTTTTGGAACAAAGTCATATAAGAATAAAATAAAGATAATTGAATTTTGTATGATATACGACTGGTCAAAAATATCTTAAAGTATTACCTTTTCTGCAATATAGCAATAAATACAAAATAAGGGGGGGGGAATACGAATGTTGTTATTCAATGTTTTTTAATCACTTTGGTGGCACTTAGAACCTTAGTAATTCGCTTAGAAAATTCTTATAACTTACTTAAATGGTCTACCAAATTTCATTAAAATCATTGCATAATAAATTTGCAATATAAATGTTTTTAAAAAAGTTCAAATTTTTTAAAATCTTTTTGAACAAAAAGTAGACCATTTAGAAGTTGTCTAATTTTTTTACATATAAAGAGGTACTCTACCTATCTAACACACTTTACAGAATTAAAATCGGATTATTTAAGGGGTCTTGGCAATGTTTTAAAATTATAAACAATTTTTTGGCTTATAAACAAATAGCTTTGTTTAATAATAAAAAAATTTATTTTTAGGAATGCAAATAATTAAAACAGGTATAATTGAACTTAAACTTTCAAATGCTGTCAGCAGAATTGCTATTTTATTTTTTAATCAAAAGTTATTCACGTTCAAAAATTGCAATTTTTCGATTTTTTGAATGTTTCACCGCGTTTATCTCGAAAACTATGCCTCCTACGAAAAAACTTGTAAGAACATTTTTTGGTTGGAATTACCCAAGAAATCCGGGTTCTTTGTTTATAATAATCTTATCCGGATCAATTGCTACCCAAAAAATTCATGTTTTACGGGTCAAAATACATAAAAAACTTGCACAAGTCCATCTAAATAAAGGAGCCCGTAGCACCCCCTCCTGAACACAGCACTAATTTGTTTATAAGCCAAAAAATTGTTTATTACTTTAAAACATTGCTGGAGCTGTTCTAGTTTTTGTTGTGCAAGATTTTAAAAAATTTTAATTTTTTAAAAAAAGTTTAGATTGCAAAATTATTACAAAAAATTTAGTAAGTCAATTTTAATGAAATTTGGTGGACGGTTTACGCACATTACAAAAATTTTCTAAGCGAATTAGGAAGGTTCCAAGTGTAACCTAAGTGATGGAAAAACATTAAATAAGGACAGGCTTGTTTTGCCCCTTATTTTGTATTTACTGCTATTTTGCAGCAAGGGTGTTAAATTAAGACATTTTTAACCAATCGTATCTGATAGAAAATTGAATTATCTTTGTTTTATTTCTATACGACTTTGTTCCAAAATGAATCGTTTTAAAGTTATAAGCAAAGAAAATACAAAAAACGAAATTTTTTGAAATTTTTAAATAGTTTATTTTTTTTTGTTAATGTTCCGGGCATATTTCAGAAGGAGGATACGTCAATTATTATTAACGAAGTTATGACCTAACTTTATCCGCAAAAATCCGAATGCCACCTCTCACATCCACCTATAAACAGATCCTTCCTTGTCTAAATTGAAAAAAAAAACTACAATACAATACTACAATAGCTACTCACAGTCAGCTTTCCTCTTTCCACAATCAACAGCCCAGTTGTAGTTACAGTGATTGTATACATTGCCTTTTCCGTCAAAGAGAAGACCATTTTCGCAGGTTTCTACAGTTAAGGTTCCGTTTGTACACAGGAAAAACAGGTTGCAGGATTCAGGGTGGGCATAAGCTTGAACTCCATGCTGCTCTGGGCAAGCTGGGGCGTCCTGGACTAGTACGCCACCATTTGCTAAAACAAAAAAAAAATTAAACATAAATAAGTAAATGTGCCACCAAAAGTAAATGTTATAAGAGAATACATAATTTGTCAACATGACATTGACCTTAATAGCGACAAGTTAAACAGAAATTGCAAATTATGGTGGAGGAACTCACAGGCAGCTCCTAACACGTCGGCCTAAAAATAAATATGACAGAAACACTCTCTCTTTCTCCCCTTTTTTATACCCTTTCAGGTGTCGGATTTGGGTTTAGTTTAGCTACATATTCACCCATCTCTTCCATTTTTTTCTGTCTTGTGCTATTAGTTTCATTTCTTCTAGCGTTTTCTGTTTAATTTTTCCTGCTTCTACTATTTGCTGTATCCATTTTTTCCTCGGTCTGCCTTTTTTCTTTTTTGTAATATTCCTTGTTTCGTGAATTTTCCTTGTTAGTCTACTAGGTTTCATTCTCATCAGATATCCATACCAGTTTAATTGTCTCTTTATTATTTTATTAATTATCGGTTCCTGTTTAGTTATCCCTCTTATTGCCTCATTTCTTATTCTATCCCATTTGGTCTTTTCGGCAATAGCTCGTAGATGTCTCATCTCAATTGCATTTATTCTACTATTATGCTTTTTCTGTAAAGTCCAATTTTCGCTCGTATACAGTATCGTCGGTATCACAATCGTATTATATATTTTAATTTTTGTTTCGTGGGACAATTCTTTTTCCCTTAGAACTGGCACTAGTGCGTAGTACAGTTTGTTTGATTTTTTAGTTCTGTTTGATATTTCGAGGTCCATTTTCCCATCATTGGTAATTATAACTCCAAGATAATCATATGCGGTAACTATTTCCAGTTGAGTATTTTTTGCATTTTATATTTACTTCATTTTCTTCCTTTTCGCCGACGACCATTATTTTACTTTTCTCGTTGTTTATTTCCATTTTTAATTTCTCTATTTCTTGTGTCCATATGTTTATAACTTTTTGCATTTTTGTCACGGAATCTGCTATAGGGACTATGTCACCCGCATACAATAAGGCTTCTATTTTTATTTGGTGTAATCTTTGGCATCCTATTGTTGTCTTTATTTGGTTCGTTCTTTCTCCAATATTTCTAGTCAATTCATTCATGATTATTATGAACTGTAGCGGACTAAGACTGTCTCCTTGTTTGATACCTCTTTTCCAATTGAATTCTTCAGATCTTTCTCCTGCTATCTGTACACGTCCTTTTACTACTCTGTATATACTTTCAATTATTTTTATCAGTGTAATTGGTACTTTCATGTTCTGCAAGCATTTCCATATAATTTTTCTTTCTATAGAGTCGAATGCTGCCCTTAAATCTATAATTGCTAGAATGAGCTTTCCCCCCGAGTCAATACTTCTTTCTATTATATTTCTAATGATGTAAATGTTATCGTTTGTCTGTTTTTCTGGTCTAAACGCTGCTTGTTCTTCTCCCAGTTCCTTTTCTACCTCTTGTCTTAGCCTCTTCTCTACTATTTTCGTGTATATTTTAAAACATACCGATGATAAACAGTTCTATAATTTTCGCAGTTGACGTGTTCTCCCTTTTTGTATATTCGCACTATAAGGTTACTTTGCCAGTCTTTTGGGATTTGCTGCTTTTCCAATGCATCTTTGTATATTTTCAACAACCAGTTTATCCCTTCTACTCCCATGTACTTGACCCTTTCCGGGTCTATATTATCATCCCCTCCAGCTTTACCTATTTTTACGTTTGATACTTCCTGTATTACTTCTTCTATACTTATTTGCTCTAATTCTTTGTTCTCGATATCTTGATATGTTTCATTTCTATCATCTATTGTTTCATTTCTAAATTTTTTTCATAGTATTCTTTCCATACTTTAGCTATCTGTTCTGGATTTGTTTGGATTTGGTTTGTTGTATCCCTTACGGCTGTTATTTCTTTATGTTTTCCTTTCTTCATATGTCCGATTGTTGTAAAGAAGGTTCTATTGTTTGTTACATAGTTTTCCTGTAATTCTTCTCCAAACTCTTCCCACGTCTTTGTTGTTGCTTGTCTTTTGGTGTATTTTTTCCATGCTATTTTCTTTTTCGCCACTGCTGTTGACAGAAACACAATAATGACAAGCATAACTAGATTACTGCAATTATTGTTTAATTTTATATTATCAAAATTGCTCCCAAAACTTTCACGAATATTCCAATAACCAGATTACAATATGTATAAGAACTTACAAACTAATAAAGTAATTATAATCCAATCATTAACTAGTGGTCATTGAAATCTATTACTCAGTGAATCTTAACGACTATTCAAGTATTAACATTTTGATTTAACTGAGATTGGTTTTGTATAAGGCGTGAAAGTGTAAAATTTTAGCTGGTCGCGATCATCAGTCGGTTTTTATGGTATTTTCACTTTTAGAAAAGAACTTTTGGTATTTACAGCCGCAGCCGGTAGTAAAGGCTATTATGCAATGCAAATTAAGCAAATTGCAAACAACAGGTGAAGATAATATTATGTATAATCGATCACCTTTATGTAAAAAATAATTTATTTACTACCTGATTTAAATATTTTAAAGGTTATAATATGAGATTTGGTTAGTTCTTTTAAAAACGTTAGTATCAAATACAAATACGGAGTTAACGGAGACAGTAACAGCAATGGTTACCAGAATAACAAACGAGGAAGTGGCTCAAGCACTTTAAAAAATAAAGAAAGGAAAATCAGTCGGACCAGATGATATTCCTGGGGAAGTATGGAGAACATTGGGAGAGATAGGAATGAGTTGGCTAGCAGGTCTATTTAATAGAATTATGGAAGTTGGACAAATACCAGACGAATGGAGAAGCAGTATATTAGTACCTGTCTACAAAAACAAGGGAGACATACAATAATGTACAAACTACAGGGCTATAAAACTACTTAGCCACACCATGAAAATATGGGAGTGAGTAATTGATAGACAGATGCGTGAAAAAACCGAAATATCATCAATTTGGATTTATGTAGAGCAGATCAACAACAGATGCAATTTTCATTGTAAGCCAACTGATGGAAAAATACAGCAATAAAGAGACCAACGCTCATATGGTATTCATTGATCTTGGGAAAGCATATGATAGAGGAGTTCCTCGATAGCTTCTGTGGTGGGCACTCAATAAGAAAGGAGTCCCTGGCGAATATGTAAAGATTGTGAGAGATATGCATGAGGGAGTAACGACTAATGTTAGGACAGGTGTGGGAGAGACTGATAAATTTCAGGGGAAAGTAGGATTGCATCAAGGCTAGGTGCTTAGTCCTTATTTATTTTCATTAGTTTTGGACCAGATAACAGCGAAACTGCAGGGTAGTATTCCATGATGCCTAATGTATGCTGATGATGTAGTGTTGGTAGAAAATAGTGAAAGAGACTTAGAACAAAAACTGGAACAGTGGAGACAAGCTCTGGAGGAAAAAGGTTTAAAACTTAGTAGGACAAAAACAGAGTATTTGGAATGTTCGTTTAAAGATGGAGTTACTACAAATAAAATGGTATCCTTGGATGGTGAAATGATTGTGAAAAGCATTAGTTTCAAGAACCTAGGATCGGTATTACAGAGTAATGGAGAAATAGATGGAGATGCATGCAGTAGAATTAGGACTGGATGGATGAAGTGGAAGGAAGGAGTGGTGTGCTGTGTGACAGGAAAATTCCAATGAAGTTGAAGGGAAAATTATATAAAACAGCCATAAGACCCGCTATGATGTACGGAACTGAATGTTGGGCAGTGAAAAAGAAAGAGGAACAACGAATGCATGTGGCGGAAATGAGAATGCTTAGATGGATGAGTGGAGTGACAAAAAAGGATAAATTAAAAATGAGTATATTAGGGGAAGTCTAGGTGTGGCCCCAATTCATGCCAAAATGAGAGAGAGCATAGGTTGAGATGGTTTGGTCATGTTCAACGTCGAGACGCTAATCAACCAATACGAAGAATTGCTGAAGTGCAGATTCCTGGAAGGAGTAGGAGAGGAAGACAAAACAAGACGTGGGGGAGACGATTAGACAGGATATGTTGGTAAAGGGGATTAATATTGAAATGACCCAAGATAGAATTGTATGGAGAAATGCAATTAGGGAAGCCGACCCCGCATAGGGATAAGGCAAAGAGAATGATGAATGATGATTAAATATTGTAATGACGAGAAAAACAATTAGAACTAAAATTGCAGAAGAAAATTGTAAACATAGATTATTGTCACCCATAATGTGTATGTTGTTTTAATTAATATATAATACAAAATAATTCTTATGAGATCAATATAATGACCTATTTTAACGACTCCTTATTTGTATAATTCAACTTAAAGGGTTGTTTAAATAATACGAACTTTTGCGAAATGTGCCTCAATATATTTTTCAGTGTTTTAAAGAAAATTAAAAACAATAATTAATTTTTTTATTGAACAATTCTCATGGTTTTATCCATGAAGATAATTTTTCGATAAAAATTTACGTCAGTTTCTTACTGCTCCAGAGAGAATTCAGAGAAAACACGACGTTGTTTAGAGTCGTCCTATGGCGTTTTACTGCTTGAAATATGCGGACGACCTAGCAAAAGTAGTTAAAGGGCGTTTTGCCAAGTCAGTCTTAGGACGAACTTAAATCGCAATGAAAAAAATGGATAGCGGAAGGCCCAAAAGTTAATTAGCAAACAACAGCAGTTGTTACCATTACCAGATAATGGGCACTAAAAGTATTAAAATAAGTGCCCCGGGGAGTGGAGATTCTATAGGCCAAGTAATTAGGTGTAATGTATGACTAGGTTACAATGTCCCTAGGCATATGTAGATGATCACGTTGGAAAAAATGGCGAATAGGTTCAAAAATAAACCTTTGGTTCTCCATAAGAATTATAAGGCCCATGATGACTTATGGTTAAGTGGCATGGTATGCTTAGGTGATGCTAAACTTACCACATAGGGAGAGGCCAAGTCAACATGCTAATACAGGGTTAAGTTGGAAGTCGGATCAGATTGACATCAACTTGGGTTCTAGGTCACAAAGGCTACGTAGGCAATGAGAAGGCTAACATATTGGCACGAAAAGGCGCTCGTGCTCCATTTATTGGCCAGAAGCCTGGCTTTGGGGTTGCGAACACACACAAAACAGTAGTCATTAATACATTGGTACAAGAAAAGTTTGGTTGGAATCTTGGGGAAATGGCAAAGACAGGCTAAAAATTTCCATATTCATTTATCCAAATCAACAGCCAATTGACTGACCCACAATCGAAAAACTGTCAGGATAATAGTAAGACTGTTGACTTGACAATGTAGGCTCACCAACCGTTTAAATCGGATGAGCTTGACGGAAGAGGATACTTGTTAGAAGAAAATAAGGCTGGATAATCATTAATCTGTAATATATGGTCGTTTACCTTCAATTTCTGGGCCAGTTGAATTTTTGAATTTTGTATCGATGCAGAACTAATTCACGACGTAGAATTCGCCAAGCTGTGGTCAACGTAAGGCCCGAATAGAAAACCCATTTTGACAAACTAATTTTGTCATTTTTTTATCATTTGTTGTTATGCGTACGTTATATCCATCCATGGTGTTTTGGCAAAACAGACTGAACAAATGACAACAATTTCGGCATTTTTGTAGCTTCAACAATATGAAGACCCTGTATCTAAATGTGCTCAGAGAAATAAGTTAGAAAACGAAGGTAATTAAAAAAGATATAAAAATAATAAATGTAAATAAAAGCAAGAAAATGATTCTTCTTCGTGATGTGCCCATCCGTGACAGATGTTAACGATCATCAGGATAATGTTGATCTTATTTGCAACAGCGAAGTCAGTGAAAATGATATATTTTATAAAATTACTTTATTGAAAACTGCACTACATTATTATGTATTTTGTAAATAATTACTGTATGTATATTATTAATAGATACGTGTGTATTTTATTGAAAATTTCTCTGATTATATCAATTAACCAACTATCACTTGGATATTGATGTAGGTGAAACAAACGTCTTACGAGAACCAGTTTATTAAGTAGACTGCCAATTAAATGGTGCAATTCTGTATAATTGGATACAGTAACGTACCATAACACAACCATGAAGTTGTAATCGAAAACGCGAACCTTTTACTTTTTGGTCAGTTTAGTTGACCTAGATCCAAATATAGAACTGGTTCAGCAAGTGGTCTATTGTTTAAATGATTTAAACAATTCGATATTGCTTTAAGAATCCATAAAGTCATTATGGCAAATTTTAGTTAGGTATGTGATGGATTTGATCGTTACTTGATGTAAGTCATTTTATCTAAGAATAAAACACTGAAAACTTTTGTTTTCTACACTTTCACAACATATATAACAATTTACTCTCACTACCGCTGTTTCGGCAGTGTGTCCTTTCTCAAGGGAAGTATTTTTACTACGAGCCCTAACAACTATATGTTGGAACAAGCAGTTATTTGGTGAATAAAATGCCAATTTACCGAAATTCTTTTATTTAAATTTTTTTTAAAATGTAGTTATGAAATTAACAACATTTTTTATGATGTATGGAATTATTTCTACGGTTTAATTATATATTTTATGTTGATTGCTCTTCATTTAATTGTTTAATAATCGAAAACTGCTGACAACTAAATATTGGAACATTGTTTAATTTTCCTCGCGTTTTAGCGTGCCTGGACCTCGATTTTTGACCCTTCGCTTCGTTATCGAACGTATTCGCTTCGTATCTGTTTAGTGTACAGATAGCGAATGATCGATAACGAAGCGAAGGGTCAAAAATCGAGGTCCTGGCGAGAAACGCGTGAAGTTTTATCAGCTTGACGGAAAGAAGGCTTTGAAATCAAACATACGAGTAGCTAGTTTGTTGCCAACAATAATTATAACGCGTCATTTGAGTATGAATAAAATAACAACTGTCAGTTTTATTATCAGTAAAGTACAGTAATGGCCCGTGGAAAACCTACTGATCCAAAAGTACGAGAAATTATTATTCATCAGTACCACCAAGGGAAAACAACAACTACTGTGTTTAATATAATTAAGAAATATGGTGAAACTGCCAGTATTGATGTTCGCGGCAAAAGCTCAGGCCGTCCAAAAGCTGTTTCTCAAGAAAAGAGTTTAAGACATTTAATCAGAATATGTAAGTCGGGAAGAAAAAATACATTACGAGAAGTAACTGCTAGATGGAATAGAGAAACTGGGATGAATGTTTCCAGAGAATGCTGTCGCAAATATATCCACAAAAGCGGTCTTAGTTTTTATAAGGTATGTTTGATAGGTTCTTATTTGCGATATAGATTTTCTATTTTTTTATTTATTCGAATAGGCCAAAGAAAAACCATTGTTGACGGAAACTCAGAAAAGGAATCGTTATATTTGGGCTAAATCAAAACTTTCGTGGACCAAACTTGACTGGAACAAAGTTATCTATAGCGACGAAAGCAAATTTGATGTCTGTGGGGAGATTACCAAAAGCGTGTGATTAGGGAAAAGACAGATGCATTCCATAAATATTGTCTCAAAAGGACTGTAAAGTTTCCACAGGACATCATGGTGTGGGGTTGTATGTCGACCAAAGGGGTGGGAACTTTACATTTTATTGAAGCCATAGTAAACGCAGCCAAATATCAAGATATCCTTGAACATTCATTTTTACCAAGTGCGACAACCTTATATCCATCCGAAAATTTTATCTTTCAACAGGACGGAGCCTCATGCCATACGGCTAAATCTACCAAAAAATGGATGGTAGAACATGACATTAAAGTTTTGTCACATCCTTCTAGTAGCCCGAATCTTAATCCAATAGAGACAAAAAGACTAAGTTTTCACTCTAATGCCATATAAAACAACAATGCTATTCTACACCCCACCAGAATGAAAACAATGGGAACCTTCTCTGGTTACACCTCCGAGGCTTCTACAATTTGCAAGCCATACGGATGCTGAGACTAAGGAAGATGACTATTTTTTTCCAATAGAGACACTTTGGCACAAAATGAAACAACGCACGCCTAAAAAATAACCCTCAGCGTACTTTGCCACAACTACGTACTAAATTGCAAGAAATATGGGATAGTTTCACCCCTGAATTCTGTGAAGGCCTAGTTGATATAATGCCTAATAGAGTTCCGGCTGTTATTCAAGCTAAAGTCGACGTTACGCCTTATTAATTTTTATTTTTATTTGTTAAAAGTCGCTTGTTAAAATATTTAGTTGTCAGAATTTTTCGAGTATCCAATAATTAATTTAGTAGTAATCAACATAAAATATATAATTAATTTGTAAAAATAATTCTACACATCAAAAGAAATGTTGTTAATTGCATATCTACAATTAAAAAAATAAAATAAAAGAATTTCGGTAAATTGGTTTTTTATTTGCAAAACAACCGCTTGTTCCAACATATAGTTGTTAGGGCTCGTATACGTTTACACTTTATAGCCTTTAACTAGAGTCTTAACTAAAGAGATGAGCTGTTTGTTTCAAGTTGGTCATTCAGAATTATATTTAAATTTTTAATATATTTTCCATAGATTCTAATAAATATAGCTTATAGTAGGGGAGGAAAGTATGCTAAATGTGCAGTCACTCGAGCGTTATGGGGACCTATTGGGTTGTGAAGAGTAGGTCCTGAAACCAAAAAAAGTTAAGTAAAATTTTCCATTTTAGTGGACATTTGCCATTTTAAATTTAGTTTTTCAATTCCAACAATCGTTTTTCCGATTATAGCGCCATCTCTTTATAATTCGAAAAAATGTTTCAAATAAAAGTTACTTATTTTTACGTAAGGGATCCAAATCTGAAATAAAAAATGGGGGTTCCTATTTAAAATTTTAAAGTAATCCCCCACCCTACCTCCGTAGGGGGTCGTGTTTGGTGGCATTCGATAGATTTTCAAACATATTGAATAAATGTACTTCTCAATTTTCGATCTGATGTTGATTTCGCGAAATATCACGGAATTCGTATTTAAAATTTTAAATTTACCCCCCACGTCTCTCTGTGGGGGGTCATGTTTAGTACCATTCGATAGATTTTTGACAAATCTTGAAGACGTATTTTTTAGTTTTTCGATCTGACGTTCATTTCGCGAAATATTCGCTTTTTTCTTGTGAAACTTTGTGACTCACGCATTTCCTTACGCCCCACTCAAATCGTCAGATTTTTGAAATATACACTGTTTGGCATGTATGGTGTATTCCACGAACATACGACTGTTTTGGATTATCGCGACAACGATTATTTTAGTGTGCAACATAAGAAGTACGAAAGTATTTTGCTCTAATAATTACTCCAATAAACAACAATATAATTTGCAATTTACTTTCGTTCTTCATATTTTGCACAGTAAAATATTCGTTGTCGCGATAATCCAAAACACAAGTATATTCGTGGAATGGGGTATATTTAACTTACCTTATCTTAATCTGACAATTTGGAGTTTTTCTAAGGATAGATTTTTTTTCGGCCCCCCTTTACGAACTCCCCTGTATTAAGAGCCAATATACAATCTGTAACTATCTCTCTCTTATATAGAAGTATTTTTTATTAAATAATTCATCAAATCAACATAAACTACGGTCTAGGTGGACAATCTATAGGTACAAATAATGACTCCGCTACTGCTTGGACCTAATTAATATTCTAGACGAGATAGTTTACGTTCACCAGGTGGGTGCAGTATCAAATAATTACAACACAAATGTATGTTCGATACGGTATTTCACTAACACTAACACTAACATAAACATAAGTCCATAAAAAAACTCGAGGTGTGGACTATTATTTGAAATAAAAACAAAGGGTTTCTGTTGTAATCTTACGTTGAACTCACTCGTATTTACCGGTATACAGTTGGAATAAAATTTATAATAATAATTAATTTATAAAATAATTAATTTTTTCGTGAATGGGCCATTCTGGAAATAAATCTTGAAACAGATCGATTTTTATTTTTAAATTATGATTTTTTTGGTATATATATATATATATATATATATATATATATATATATATATATATCCTCTTAACATTGCGGACTCGGTATTAAGGTTTTGACCATACACAACGGACTCGAGCGATTTACGGCCTCAATATACGGAGTCCGTAATTTTTTTCATGTATTTCTTTTAATTGGTTGTCATTTTCTACCAAAGTTTTGTTGAATGAGAAACTAGAGACCTCTACCTACCAAACAAAAATGTTACAAATCTTGTTGGTGTCTTAGAATTCCTGTAAATCTTAAAACAAAATGAGTCCGTAACGTCGCTTATAGTTCAGCCATTTGCCGTTGGAGGTCGCTTTTATGTGTATATTCAATGTGTATATCCTTCATGTGTTAAACTATAATACGACATTATGACCTCGACTTAGCTGGCAACACTGTTGCTCGAATATTGAATCATTCTATCCCGCATATTTTACAATCGTCTTGCTTACAGGTGATTTACTGGTATTGTTCATTTTTATGTGTTAGAAAATGTATTGAATTGCATTAGGTATATTTTATTTTATTAATAGTCATACGCGAGGATATTTTGTTTCACAGAAATTTTCCACAATTCTTTAAATTTTCATTAACACATGTATTAAGGTAGGTATGTATATATGTTTGTAATTCAGAATATAACTATCGCTGTTACATAAATAAAAATAAATATTGTTTTCGCCCATTCTAAAAAAATGTGAAAACGTTGAATTTATGCATGTCTGTCTGTCTGTCTATAAACACAACTTCTTCCCGTCATTAGACCAGATAGAAGGATAATAAATGAGGCTAAATGCAATGTTGAATGAAAGCTTATAACCTAAGGATGGTATTAATCAATCAATCAATCAGCCAATCGCGTCCACTGCTGGACGTAGGCCTCCCTCAGTTCTTTACAGTATTCTCTACACTGGGCCTCTTGTAGCCAGTTTCCTGCTATGTCGTCGGTCCATCTAGTCGGTGGTCGTCCTCGGCTTCTTTTATAGTTTCTGTGCCTCCATTCCATGATTCGTTGTGTCCACCGTCCATCTTGTGTTCTAGCTAAGTGCCCTGCCCAGTTCCACTTAAGCGTCGTATCGTTTTCGATGACGTCTTGAACTCCTGATCTTTGCCTGATTTGTTGGTTTGTTATGTGGTCTCGAAGGCTCACGTTCAGCATTGCACGTTCCATGGCTCGTTGTGTGACTCTGATGTTATTTGCTGATTTTTGTGTCAGTGCTAAAGTCTCTGCTTCATAAGTTTGTACTGGCAAAACACATTGGTTATAAACCTTTCGCTTAATACACCTAGGAATTGAGCTTTTTAGAATATGGCTTACTTTGCAAAATGCTGCCCATGTAAGGCCTAATCGCCTCTGTGTGGATAGTATTAAATGTGGTAAATTTGCCCTTGCACTTCCGGTTTTATAGTTACAACCGGAAGTACTGTTATAAAGTCACCGAAATAGTCCACGCGATATATTATTCGACGCACCTTAGCAAGATGAGAACAAATTAATATATACTTCCGGTTTCATGCCTGTCCGTCCGTCAGTCTGTCTGTCGGCGAATATAACTCCTCCGTTATTAAAATAAATAGAGTGACAAATGAGGTGTCGAATGGGAATTTCTAACCCAAAAATTTTATTAGAGGTATATTAGAAATTTGATTTCCGACTTCCAGTTTTACAGTTGAAACCGGAAATATTGTTTTACAATCGCTGAAATAGTACAAGCGAAATATTAGTTGACAGCAAGACGAAAACTAATATATACGTCCGGTTTCATGCATGTTTGTCCGTCCGTAAACACAACTTATTCGTCATTATACTAGGTAGAATGACAAATGAGGTGTCAAAAGAAAGTTTATAACCAAGGAAGGTACTAAAGGGGGTAGAAATTTGACCAAGGATTTCTGGTTTTAGAAATGAAACCGAAAATACTGCTTTAACATCGTCAGAATAGTACAAGCGATATATTATTCGACGCGCCTTAGTAAGACGAGAACAAATATATATTTCCGGTTTCGTGACTCTCTGTCCGCGAATATAACTCTTCCGTTATTAATACCGATAGAATGACAAATGAGATATCGAATGAAAGCTTGTAACCCAAGGGTGGTATTAAAGATGAGAAATTTGACGCCCGACTTTCGGATTTAGAGTTGCAAACGGAAGTACCATTTTAAAGTCACCTAAATAGTATAAGCGATATATTATTCGGCGTGCCTTAGCAAGATGAAAACAAATGTATATTTTTGATTCTTACATCATTTCCGATTAAATAATTCTAACCGGAAAGTGCCATATTATAGTTGCAGAAATAGTACATTGTGACATAGCAATCGAAGCTTATTGAAAAGTCGAGCATGAATTTTTAGTTCAGGTTTGGAAGTCATTTCAGGTTAAACAGTTATGACCGAAAGTTTAGTAAAAATTACTCAAAATTAGTGAAATCGTATATCAATCGACGGACGCAAAGTTACACGAATAGTTCAAATATCGACTTCCGGTTCTACTTTCGGTCACTTTGGATGAAAACCTAGAATTTACGAATTCCAATTACTTGTTTTGAATAGTAAGAAGAATAATCGCAAAAACACTATTGGACAGATAAATGAGTAATGAGATTAGACACATAATATGCAGAATAAACAACATCAAAGAATGAGTGCAAAAAAGAAGAAGAGAATGGAATAGGCTTACCAGTAAAATGTAAGAAGACAGAATAGTTAGAATAATACGGGATAAATAGCATTTCAAAAAGAAGCACATATCTACCACGAAAGAGACGAGATGATAATATTTCATTTGAGTAGGAGGCACAGTCGAAGAAAAACAGGCATTTTGCCTATTAGGTAAATGACGGATTTGCTTGAAAATATGGATTTAGGTTCCTTTTCCCCTTTACTTCAGTTTTGGACGTGAGCCCAGGGTTTCTTTTACTTGAAGGGTGAAAGCCACCCCTTCTCAAAAATGGATAAACTGACTAATTCTAAGCAACTTTTGTTTTATTGGATCATTTCACGTTTAAGATAATACTTTTTGAGTTATTTGCGAGTGAAACTGTCCATGTTTCAACAAAAAAAAAAACACAAATTTATAGACGGTTTTTCACAAATAACTCAAAAAGTAAGTATTTTATCCAAAAAAATATTCTTAGCAAAAATGTAGCTTATAAAAACATGAAAAAATAGAATATGAATTAAGTCTGTAAACCCTGTAGAAGCAGAGTTATGAAAAGTAGGTTCTTAGTCGTCAAATTCCAAATTGAACATGTCAACGTTAAATAACCAAAAAATTAAGGACTTTTCAGGGAAAACTCATCAAATTTTAAAGTGTTTAATAAAAGCTTTGTTTTTGATTTTTATAACAGTTTTTAGCAGAAAAATTAAGCAAGTGACGCGACGCTCAAAATAAAGTTGTTCCCTTTTAGTGGAGTCACTGAAGGTGGATATGAGTTATTACCTCCGATTTCGTTGAACCCTCATCGATTTGTATGAAAATTTGTGAGTAGTTAGAGGATATCTCAAGGAACAAAGGTGACATGGTGCCAACTTGCGCTTTTACCCTGGGGTGGATGTCACCCCTTCCCGGGGGTGAAAATTATTTTATTCAAAATAACCCCATAATTCGATAGAGGAACAAATTCTAAGCAACATTTGTTATATAAAGATATTAAAATAAATGTAAACTTTTTGAGTTATTATAGATCATAGATTTTAATTTTTCTTGAGAAAAATACATGTTTTTAACCGATTTTTCATCAATAGCTCAAAAACTATAAGATTTTACAAAAAAGTTATTATTACCAATATTGAAGCTAATAAAAAACGGAATAAACTCCTTACTAGAAAAACCTTTTAGTGTTAACTAAAAGTGAGTTATAGGTAATTGAATGTATATTTTTTTCGGCGAGTAAAAAATCTAAGTGTTCAAGCTGAAATAACGGAAAAACGGTGCATTTTATAACATAAACTTATTAAAC
The DNA here is from genome assembly GCF_917563875.1 of Diabrotica virgifera virgifera. NCBI lineage: Eukaryota > Metazoa > Arthropoda > Insecta > Coleoptera > Chrysomelidae > Diabrotica > Diabrotica virgifera. The sequence continues at coordinate 308,860,926 of NC_065443.1, forward strand.
ATTTGTCAAAGTACTTAAAAATATCTATCAAATGAGCCCCGAACATGTTGATGGCATTAAAATTTATGCTCCAAAATTTTTTCAAAATTTATCTTTTAAAAATGTCATGTTTTTTTTAATACCTCCGTCCACTTTTACGATATCATGTTCACCTAAAAACCGTTTGAAAGTTAGTTTGAAGGGCTATTTCACCACGTAAAACTTAATCTTTTATACCTCTTACTTTTTTAAAAATAAAAGGTTAATTCAAGATTTAAACGTTTCTATCTCGGCTATTTTTTACCCTATAGAAATAGTAAAATATTTGACAGAAAAAACTAAAATTTGGTTCTATATAATTTTTTACGTATTTTGATTATTTTTGGAGTTATTATCAAAAGAATATGAAAATTACAATAATTTGAAAAATTATGATTTTTTTAAATTATATCTTTTTTTCAAAAATATGCATTCTAAACCGGTCAAAATTATTGAAATCATTACTTATGCTAATATAAAGAAGTTCTTGTAAGGATTATTGTAAATTTTAATTTTTGTGGAAATGGATTTTTTTTTAATTCCAAGGGGTTCTTTTATTTTCATAATAACTTGCTTAATTTTGACGCTATTAACTTATTCTTAAGCTCATTTGATAGGTATTGCGAAGTACTTTGACAAATATTTAGCAGGTATATTTTATACATTGCATCGTTTTCCCGTTATTTAAGCTTGAATACTTAGATTTGACTACTCGTCGAAACATGTATGATCTTTAAGTTTCACCAACCGGTTCAAAGTGCTTATTTTTGAAAAGAAAGTGGTTACTGATAAAATAAAAAAACAAACTTCGAAATGTTGAAAAAAAAATGTTTTTTTTAAAAATTATATTAAAAAGTGTTATAAGAAAGGAAAAATTTAGAAAAGTAAATAAAAGTTTTGAGTTTTCTGCATATTTTCCCAAAAAGTGCTTAATTTTTTGGTTATTCCACGTTGAAATACTCGATTTGTAATTTGAGTCTACAGACTTCATGAATGTACCGTTTTCTATTTTTTATAAGCTATATATTTGCTAATATTATTTTTTTTACAAATTATTTAGTTGTTGAGTTATTTACGAAAAACCGTCTAAAATCGTGGTTCTTTTCGTTGAAAAATTAACATTTTCACTCACAAATAACTGAAAAGTATTAACTTAGAGCAAAAATTCTATAGCACAAGAGTTGCTTAAAATTTGCTAATTTATCCATTTCCGTACATTTTTTGAACGTACGTTTTTTCGCCTACAATATTTCATCTCCCAAGTAAAAGCAACCAATGGCACAAGTTCAGAAGTAAAGTTGAGTACTTATAAGAGGAACCTATATCCAAATTTTTGTGAAATTTTATCGCCGTATTTCACGTTAATTCATCGCCGTATTTCATTTTACTGACCTATATACAGGTTGTCCCGAAAAGATTGGTCATAAATTATACCACACATTCTGGAGTCAAAAATAGTTCGATTAAACCTAACTTACCTTAGTGCAAATGTGCTCATAAAAAGTTACAGCCCTTTGAAGTTACAAAATGAAAATCGATTTTTTTCAATATATCGAAAACTATTAAAGATTTTTTGTTGAAAGTGGACATGTATCATTCTTATGGCAGGATCATCTTAAAACAAAATTATAGTGAGATTTGTCCACCCCATAAAAATTTTATGAGGGTTTTGATCCCTTAAACGGCCCCCCAAACTTCTGTGTACGTTCCAATTCATTCATTATTAGTTAAACACAACGTTTTTAAAACGTTTTTTGCCTCTTAGTATTTTTTCGATAAGCGAGTTTTTATCGAGATGCGGCTTCTTTTTAATGTATTTACATAAATATTTTATGGGAGTTTTGTACCTTTAAACCCCCCAAATGTTTGTGTACGTTCCAATTAAACTATTATTGTGGTACCATTAGTTAAACACAGTGTTTTTAAAACTTTTTTGCCCTTAGTCTTTTTTTGATGTCACCTTTTATCGAGATGTGGCTTCTTTTTTAAAATATACCTAAAAATGTAAATTATAAATAGGTTATTAACAAATTTTCAGATTATTAACAGGTCTCTATAATCGTACTTAGCCATATACAAATATGTGGTGGATTCGATAAATATTCAAAATATCTCGATAAACACTGGATTATCAAAAAAGTCTTAAGAGGCAAAAATTTTTTAAAAACAGTGTGTTTAACTAATGGTGCCACACTAATAATTGGAACGTACACAAAAGTTTGGGGGGTTTAGGGGAACAAACCCCCCATAAAATTTTTATGGGGTACACAAATTTTACTATATTTTTTTATTTAAGATGCTGCTGCCATAAGAATGCCACATGTCCATTTTCAATGAAAAATCTCTAAGAGTTTTCGATATATGAAAAAAAATTTATTTTTATTTTGTAACTTCAAAGGGCTGTAACTTTTTTTGTGTGCTTTATTTATATAGGTAAGTGAGGTTCAATCAACCTATTTTTGACCCCAGAATCTGTGGTATAATTTATGACCAATCTTTTTGGGACACCCTGTATAAAAAATAAATTAATAAAAATTCAAGAAATTTGCTTTCTAGGTGTATATTAACTACGAATCTAATTATGTTCTATATTACCTAATTATCTAATATAAAGTTAGATTCTATATATTTATGTATTATCGTTGAGAAATTAAACGAAAGAACAACGTGAAATATTAAAAAAGTATTACATTGACCCAACCAAAATTATTATATTTCTTTCAATACATATTATCGTGTTCAGATTATTTTTAGAAGTCATTAAAATATTTTACCAGTAAAGTTATAAGCGTTTGTTTAAAAATACAGACTATTAAATTATTATACTTTTGTCGATTTTAAAACCATATGTTCCGATTTCATGTATCCCATTACTTAAACAATCGCGAAATAGGAAATAACTTCGTTGAAATCACAAAGGGGAAACCCCAAATTATCTAAATACGCAGTGAGCGAATTGACAACACTGTTTGAGTCTATAATGTTGTGTATATGAGGCCGCAACACCACAATACTGTTTAAAATTATACTCATGAGGCTGCAAAAGTAAGAAATCGTAATGAGTTTATAATGATAACGGAACCAAAAAGACAAGTATATATTAATTTTCATCTTATCAAAATAGAAATTTGGGCATTAAGAATCTTTTGTCACTAGATTCAATATATTCGATTATTAAAATATTATATACACCTCTAAATAGGAGAGGCTGTACGGTTGCGGTATGGATTGAGTCCTTAAGAATAGTAGGATGTAAATATATATATATATATATATATATATATATATATATATATATATATATTGCATTTGCGTCCCTCGTGGCTTCTGTATAGTTTTGACTCTTCGTGACTTCCGATCAATATACAGCGTGTATATTAACAAGAATTATTTCATACAGTTAGCGCTCGCTTTGGCATCCGTTATACTGGCAACAATGTACTTATGGTATGAAGTAAAATATTTAACCTTGGTCGTGTTTATGTGAGAATTTAGTTGAAGAACCCAGACAAATTCTATTTATAACTTTTGCCAACTAGGTGGTTTTGCTCGGATATACGATTTGCTGTAAATTGTTTGTTTTCGTTTTTATACTCTTAAATCAGGTTAGAAAAACTTATTTCTTGGGTGTAGTTATGGATAATGTATTTTCTAAACTTTTAAATTTTCTATTTTATTTCGATGGAAGAAGATTATGGATCTCGGAAGATTCGATGGAATAAGTTATAATGTAATATACTTAACAATACCACTATATACCCTTGACAAATGTTTATTTTTTAAAGTTAATAGGTAATTGTTTGATGAGCCTTTCGATAGGTTAGGTTTATTATTAAATTTTATTTTTTTATTTTGATAAATAATCGGTATTGTTTCTCTCTCTCTCTCTCTCTCTCTCTCTCTCTCTCTCTCTCTCTCTCTCTCTCTCTCTCTCTCTCCTCAGCGCATCCTTTTCTGTTTTATTCTTTCGAAATTTGCTATACAAGTATTTTCCATTGCTCTCTGTTTCTCGCTCTCTGTTTGACTTCTCTCCATCTCAACGCCAATTCTTTCATGATCTCTTGTTACAGTTCTTCTCCAGCTATTATCAGGTCTTCCTCTTCTTCTTCTTTCGTGTGGTTGGTATTCGAGTGCTTGTTTGGTTATATTATTTCGATCCTTCCTCAGAGTATGTATAATCAATCCATTTTCATTTCCTTCTTTTAATCGTGACTGTTATTTTCTCTTGTTTTGTTCTTCTCCGTAGATCTATGTTTTTTATTTTCTGGCCAGTATATTTTTAGGATTTTCCTCAACTATTTATTTATAAAGGTTTGTAATTTTTTGCTAGTTGTCTCTTCCTCTCTCTAAGATTCTGCGCCATACAACAATATAGTCTTAAAACAGCTGTTAAAGATTTTGATTTTGGTTAATTCTGATATATCGCGTGTGTTCCAGATTTTCCTTAATGCATTATATGATTATATAATGAGTGCATATTGTGCCTTTACTATCCTTTTTTCTACATCTGATCTACTAGCGCCTTTTTTTCCATAATTGATCACAGATATGTAAAGTTATCTACCTCCCGTATTTGTCTTCCTTTTATTTTAATTTTAGTTTATTGGTTACTGTTTTTTAAGTTTTGTTTTTTTGTCTTTATCTTCAGGCCCATTACCTTGGAGTATTTTGCAAGCGTGTCGATCTATTTTTGCTTATGGCTGCTATGTTAGGTTAGGGGACAAATGTCATCTGCGAACTACAAATCCTCCAACTAGTTATGCAATTTCCATCTAATACCTGTTTTATTATTGCTTACTTTCTGCATGATCCAGTCCGTTATTATTAGAAATAATGTCGGGGATAGCACACATCCTTGTTTAACTCCGCTTTGTATAGCTATATCTACATACTACCATTTTTCCCGCATGTTCTAGTCTGGCTCTATATTTCTTGTAAAGTAGTCTGATTAAGTTGATGTATTTTATCGGTAGTCCATATAGTTTTAGAATCTTCCACATTTGTTCTCTGTTTATCAAATTGTTTTATCAAATATCAATTTGTTTGTGTCAAAGTAAACATGTTTATATTTTTTTGCCATTCACTAGCTTGTTCCAAGATAATTGTAGAGTACAAGAGATACAGCGGTACAGGTACAAGATACAGAGGTACAGATAGAGTACAAATGTGGTCGATAATGGAGCGTTTTGCGCGAAAACCTTCTTGGTTGTTTCTTAGTCTTAGTTTCTTGTCTAGTTCTGGCTTCAGTCTATTCAATATTATATTTGACATTATTTTGAATGTGGCACTTAGCAGTGTTATTGCTCGCCAATTCTAGCATTTATTTAAATCGCCCTTTTTTGGTATCTTAATGGTTACACCCTCGTTCCATTTCGCCTTTATTAAATCTATCGGTAGGTTGTAGCTTTCAGCGGCTTTGCCATTTTTTAGTTGATTCAGTGTGTTTTGTATTTCTTCTTTCGTAATTTCAACTGTTCTAATGTTTATTTCCTGTATTACATTATCTTCGTTTATATCTGATGTTTGGAGTATATTTCCTCGCAGTGTTCTTTTCAGCTTTGTATTATTTTATGTTCTGATGTAATTATATTTCCTTGTTTATCTTTGATTTGTTTATTAATGTTTAGTGTTTTTGCCCTGTCAAATTTCGGATGATATTGTACTGTATTTTCAGGTCGTTTTCTTGCGCAGCTTTTTCTGACATTTTTACCATATGATTTACATAGTATCTTGTCTTTTCTGGGTCGCTTTTTAACCGCTATATCTTTTCTTTGTATTTCCTTTCTACTGCTTTTCCTTCTTCGGTTGCTTCTTTTTGGAACAATTCTTCTTTAAGTTTCTTTCTTTCTTCTCTTAGTTAGTTATAACATTATAACATTACTACTATGACATTATAAATACAACAATGCCCGTCAGAGTTCGGACGAGAATTTTAGTTATTAACAAATAAGGGTCAAATATGACAGTTTTTCGTTTAAATCGCTACAGGTAAAAATAAGGTAATTAAATATCTTATTTAGATTATTCATCTCTTAGTAGATAAGCAAAGGTTTAAAATGGAAGTTTTTAAATTTTGATCCGATTATTTGTTACTTGGGAAATTGCAAAATAAAACTAAATTTCGAAAATAACAAATTTCTATAACTTTTGCAGAAATGAACTTAAGACTTTGATATTGCATGAAATGTTGAGTCAAATAGTCCACATAATGCACAAAAAATTTCCAGACGATTTGTCAATTAGTTTAAATTTCATTCGATTTGTTTATCACAAAGAGCTTTTTTTGCAATGTTGTTGTTCATAAAATAATAATGATACAGCAATTCTGTGAAAACCACAGGAAAGAAGAATACTTATATTTTCAACTTATTTAAAAAATCAATAAGAAGTCATTTTTACCATTCTGAAAACATTTTACGAAAGTAAAATCATTTTTGGCTTATAAACAATTTGAATAACCATATTAACATATTGACTAAATCTGCGTTGGGATTTGAAAAGCTGATATTTTTACACGAATTTTCAAAAAAAAACCTTTTGCCTAGGTTAATTACGAGCAAAGTTAGCCACGTTATTTTTAAAGATATATTAACCACTATGTTCAAGTTTACTCAAACTTTTACACATAAACTATATACATACCTTGAACTTCAAAATAGCGATAGTTAGGTTTCTTAATTGTTATGAACAAACTAGCTGTGAATTAAATAAAAAAAAGTGGCTAACTTTGACCGTAATTAACCAAGGTAAATTTTTTTTTAACATTTATGTAAAAATACACATCGAAAACAATGTGATAACTACAGGGGTATTTCCGTTACACCAACAATCAGCAAAATATACGGAAGGATCTTAAAAAACCGAATAGAAGACGAATACAAGGAAATGGAAGCAGAAGAACAAGCAGGATTTAGAGCCGGAAGATTTACAATTGATCACCTTTTTGCAATCGCACAAGTCATGGAAAAGAAAACAGCGATTAACCAAGAGATTTATTTCGTATATTATATTGATCTGAAAAAGGCATACGACAGTGTACCTTTGGTAAAGTTCTGGGAGGCAATGGTGAATACAAATATTAACATAGAAACGTGAAAAGTGAAAACTACCCCTAATTGTAAAAAATTATAAAACAACATTTTAAACTTTAATATTGTCAACATTTGGTTTTTATTAGTTACATAATGATTGTTTTATGCTTTAAGATATACTATCGTAATATTTCAACCCTTAAAACCACCCTTCTTGGAGCTATATGTAAAAAATTTACTTATCCTAAAAGAATCATTTCGGCTTGCATCGATTTACATAAAAATTTGGGATTAGGATCATCTCACCCTGTACTTCATATTCTATATCATGCTTAAGGGCGTTGATTATTTTAGGGGTGTAACCTACCCCTTATTAACAAAAATGATATAAAAACATTGTAAATTTTAATATGGGTAAAATTTGGTTATGATTGGTTAAATAATTATTGTTTTATACTTTAGGATAAAATATCATAATAGTTCAAACCTTAAAAACCACCCTTAATAACATCACAATTTTTATAAGTAGATAATTTAATAGATCTATACAGAAAAAAAAAGTAGAATTAAAGAATTACAAAAATATTTATTTACACAAAAATACGAATTTACAAATATGTACAAATACAAATACAAATAGTTTTTTAGTCATCTTCTAGTATACGAACCGGTTCTGTGGTATTATACATACATTGAAAATGATCCATAAGTGGACTATTCCAATTTTTCAAAAAAATATTGGTTTTCTAAACATAGCTCCTTCATTTTTTGCGATAAAAAGTTTTTTCAAAAATAATTTTATAGGATTTTTAAAGAGTTATAAGACTGTGAAAACTAAATTCTGTAAGAGCCCTTAGTTTTAATTGGGGTGGGTTTAAAAGAATAAGGGGGTGTTTGCTCGAAAATAGAGGTTTTAAATAGCTATTGGCTCCGTGCGTCTCCCCTCTACGTACAGTCACGTGATACGCTGTCAGATTTTGTAAGGACGTTTTAACATTGAGTCTTATGGGATTATTTTGTTAAACTTGAAGATTTTATTTTGTAGTGATAATAACCGAATACAATTGTTAGAATTCATTAGTTATTAATTTATACTGTAATTTATAGTGCAACAAAATATTTTCTTTTTCGTTAATAAATATTTATTGACATAAACTGCGATAGTGAGGTTATGCATACAAAATCAAACTGATAATCAATATTGGAAAGTGAAGAATTTATAGTGCGTTTTTATTTTCTGTTTATATTAATACATAATATCACTAGCGTGACACGGCATTTTTTTAAATGGGTCATTTAAACATACACAAAGCGTCCTTATAAAATTTCAAAAAACCGCCACCATGAGCAGGTCGGTCGATTTTACTTTGACACTTTGTTAACGCTCGGAGCGAATAGTATCTCGCTAACTGTTCACTGTAATGAAAATCTATGCAGAAGGGAATTTTACTTATTAAATAATAAGCTACAATTTAGTAGTCCATAATTTTTTTCGTATCTCCAGTATTCGTAACTCCAATTTTTCTAAAATTAGGCCTTTTAAATAGGTCAAACTTCTTGGGTGTATTTATAATACGAATATAAAGGGAATGACAGAAAGGTGAAGACTAATTTTTAATTAGTAGGGTAGTTAGGGGGTTGTTTTCACTGATTTTTTCATAGAGAATAGCAGGTACCGACTGTTTTGATCATAAGTCGCTTAATTTTCATACTAGAGGAGCTTCATATTATTATTTTTTGAAAGGTCTAACAGTATACTTGAAAAAATATTATTTAAGTTTAATTTAATTTGTGTTACTAAAAGATACATTTTTGATATCTACAGTTTTTTTTGATTAAATGCATATTTTTCGAGGTATTCTCAAAAAAACCTCTAAAAAAGGCGATTTTTTCGTCGAAAAACTGTTACTTTCAAGCGCGAATAACTCGAAAAATATTAGTTTTACGAAGAAAATTTAAAAAACATTTTTTTCTTAGAATTACTTTTTACATCGATTTACAATAAATCGATTTACAAATAGTTAAAATGCAATAAAAAATTCCCGTCCCCGAGATAGGGTGGCAACCACCCCAAGTTTTTAGCGTACAGCGGCATGATATAGAAAATGATTCTTGTACTATTCCCTACCTTCTGTGAAAATTTCATGTAAATCCATGTTGGACGAAAAAATTGCGAGCCAAAATGCTTCACTACCTCGACTATAGAAGGAGGAGAAACAATCAGTAAATGTTACGAATATAAATACCTGGGTATAAAAATCACGAATGATGGAACACTGGACGGAGCCATTAAAGAACGAAATACTCAGGCCAGGAAAGCAATTAGGCTCCTAAACTAAGTACTCTGGGACAAGCAGATAAACAACCAAAACAAGAAAAAGATCTATAACGCCGTAGTGAAAAGCATTATAACATAGAGCTGAGAAGTATGGCATATGAAGGAAAAATCAAAACGAATGTTAGATGTCACCGAAATGGACTTCTAAAGAAAAGCTGCAGGAAGATCAAGAAGAGAACATGTCACCAATGAACGGATACGAGAAATAATGAAGGTTACACATACAATAAATGACGAAATCAAGGAAATACAACTACGATGATTTGGTCACGTACAAAGAATGCATGAAGACAGAATCACAAAACAAGTGCAAAACTAGAAACCGCAAGGTAGAAGAAGAAGAGGTAGAAAGAGGAAAAGTTGACAGGCAGGAATAAACAAAGTCATGGATGAAAGAGGTCTGAAAGTAGATCAATGTGCGGACGGAGAGGAGTGGCGAACGGGTATCGGAAAACGGAGAACGTTATAAACCGATAATACAATAATAATGTAAAAGTACCAGACCCTTAAATCCTAAAGTCTAGGGATGGCGGTTGTTGAACAAAAAACCGGTTTTCGGTTATACCGTTTTTTTTTACTTACGGCTTAACCTGGCGGTTATAACCGGTCAAAAACCCGGTTGTTCCAAAAACCGGTTTTCGTTTTTTTCATCAAAAGCAAATACTCAATAGGTTATAATGTTAAATTTATATTGCACTTTAGTTTGCTCAATTTTCCTCCCGAAAAATTCCCCAACCAATTCAACCTATAAAAATTTTCCCAGGCGCTTTCAAATTACCCTAAAAATGGGCGAAAGTACCCCAATCTCTGATTCGTCGCTCGTTATAGACGGCGTCGGCGTATATTGCGTTGTCAATAATTGGGATATTCCCAAAAGTGATGATTCTACCGATCTACCGAAATGTCCCTTGGATCTATCAGGTTTAAAAAAATATCCAAATGACATATTTTACTTAAAAATAAATTCGATAAACCAATTCATTATTTACTTCTCTATTGCCATCAAAAAATTTCAGTAGGTAATATTTTTTAATACGTTCGTATAATACCTACCTTTTATATCCTAAGAATTATTTATTGTTTAAAAATTACATAATGGAGGTTCCTAATCGGTTTTCGGTATTCAAATTTCTTACAAACAAGAGTCTCAAGTCTCAAGTACTCAAGTATAAACAATTTTTTAGATGATGGTTGGAATATCAATTTCAAGCAGATCACTTACTTTTTTATGTAAATATATTATCATCTAAATCTAAAAATAACTATTCCCAAAATTGTTTCATAAAAGCTGATGTGACACTTTCGTCCAGTTCTCTATTAGCATGGTCTATTAGTAAATAAAAGTTGAATTATGGTTGTTTGGGTTAATTACTTCGCATATTATTTATAATACATATGATTGAGATCGAAAATAGATAGAAATTTTTTCATTTTTCTCTAAATAAATTTTTTTTCCACAGGTAACTTTTTCGGTTTTTCACCGGTAATTACTTTAAAAAGAAAAACCGGTTATAACCGGGACAAAAAACAACCGGTAAAACCGGTTGTTTCGAATTAAAAAAAACCGGTTTTAGGTTATAACCGGTAGGTCTTTAGCATCCTTAAGTCGATTAATTTAGTTTACAGTCAATACTAACAAAGTTATTCAAATTGTTTATAAGCCAAAAATGACTCTATTTTACTAAAATATTTTCGGAATGATAAAAATGACTTTTTATTATTTTTTTAAAAACTTTGAAAACATAAGTATTCTGTTTTCATGTGGTTTCCACAAAATTGCTGTATCATTATTATTTTATGAAGAAAATCATGCTTCATCATTGCAAAGAAAAGGCTTTTTTTATAAACAAATTGAATAAAATGTAAACTAATTGACGAATCGCCTTGAAATTTTTTGTATATTATCTGGACTGGACATGGACTGTTCGACCCAATATTTTATGTAATATCAGTCTTAAGTTTATTTTTGCAAAAGTTATAGCAAATTTTTTATTTTCGAAATTTAAGTTTTATTTTGCAATTACCGAAGCAACAAATAATCTTACGAAAATTCAAAAACTGCCATTTTAAACCTTTGTTCATCTACTAAAAATGAATACTCTATCTGATATAAGATATTTAATTACTTATTTTTACCTGTAGCGATTTAAACGAAAAAACTGCCATTTTTGACCCTTATTTGTTAATAACTAAAATTATCGTCCGAACTGTAACGGACATTTTTGTATTTATAATGTAATAGGTATATAGTGTCCAAAAAATCCATTTGAAACCTGGCCGGTCAAGTGTTCCGAACGTATATTTTTGATATATTTCCCTGGAGTACAATGTGTTTCCGGTTATCCATTTCTTTTCTCTTTTTTTCATCCCTATAATTTCGTTTGCAGTTTTTGCATAATGTCCTTGAAGTTCTTCCATATTTCTTCCACTGTTTCCTCATGTTGGGACAGTGCTGTTCGGTTTAATTTCAGTCTTTTTGTGAATTCGATTCTTGTGTTTTCTTGTTTAAGAGCTTCGACATTGTATCTTCTTCTTGTGTTTACTTTCCGGTTTTTGTCTTTGACTAATTTCATCTTTATTTTGGCCCTTACTCGCATGTAAAATTTAGTATTCGCCATAAGTGTCTCCACTTGACCTTGTCGAACGCTTTACGATAATCTATAAAGCATATGTACAGTGGAATATTGAATTCCCTAGATTTTTCGATTATCTGTCTTATATTCAACAGGTGTTCTCGAGTACCTCTACCTTTGGTAAATCCAGTTTGCTCTTGTGGAATTTCTCTTTGAAAAAATGTTTTTATTCTCTCATTGATTATATGTAGCATTATTTTAATTTTAATGGCATGTGATATAAGAGAAATAGTTCTATAATTGTTGCATTTATGGAAGCTGCCTTTTTTATGAATCGTTGTTATTGTAGATTTTGTCCAGTCTTTAGGCCATTGTTTAGAATGCCATATTTGGTTACAGAGTCGATGAAGTAATTTTACGCCAGTTTCTTCTGTGGCTTTGAGTATTTCTCCTGTTATCATATCTGGACCTGGTGCTTTATTATATTTGAGCTAAATGATCGCTAGTCTTACTTCATTTTCAAGTATATCAGGTTCTTGTTCTACCTCGTCAAAGATTTGGTTAACAAGTTCTTGGCGTTGATCATCTTTATATAGGTCCCTGCAATACGATCTCCATGTCTCTGCTATATCTTCTCTGATTGTTCTCAGAGTTCCAGTGTTTTCTTCAATGGCCCAAGTTCTGGCTTTGAAGTATCTTGTTAAGTAGCGTATTTTTCTAAATAGACCTCTCGGCTGATTATTCTGATCATGTCTCTCAATTTCTTTGCATATATTTTGATAGTAGAGTTTTTTATCTGCCTTGCATCTTCGCTTTACTTCTTTATTGAGGTTTCTTAAACTAGCTTTTTCCCTTTCACTATGCATACCACTTTGACAAAGATTTCTTCTGTTCTCAATGATTTGAAAGGTTTCATCTGTTATCCAGTGTTTCCGTTGCACAGGATTATTTATCTTTGGATGATCAATTGGTGTTGTTACACAATGTTTAAAAGTCTCCCATATTTCTTGTGATGTTCCGTGACGAATAGAGGGCATAATTTTATGTACTTCCTGGAGAAGGCCGTCCTGCTTTCTTAGTTGTATCTAATGATCTATCTGATTCTATCTACGATAAAGGTGGTGACATCATAATTGATATATTATTATTATAGTATGAGAATAGAAAAATTATATAATTAAAAATATTGTAATAAAGAATTATATCTATATATCTATAAGCGAGGTTCCTATAGCCTCTGCTGCTTCTCGCATTTCGACCGCCATCTTTTTCTGTCCATCCATTCGTCTTCTTTGATGGCTCTATCTCTCATGATGTGCTTGCTGTACATGTTCTTCCCAGGTAACTCAAGGCCTTCCCCTTCTTCTTCTTCTTTGTTGTGGTATATAATTTAAAGCTTTTTGGTCATATATCTTCATTCATTCGTTTGACGTGACCATACCACACTAGTTGTCTCGTTTCAATTCTATCTACTCTGGAATATACAGTTTTTGTCCTCCTAATATCTTCATTCCTGATGCGATCTTTTTTGGATATACCACACGCTCTCCTTAGATAATCCATTTCTACTACCTACTTCTATTCTCTTTCTATCTTTTTTCGTGATCTGCCAAACTTCTGCCCCATAAGTCATAATAGGCTCTACCAAGGTACTATAGATTGTCGTTTTTTGTCTTATCTTTTTAGACCATAGCTGAGAGCTTAGAATGTTTACCGCTATTTTGCCCTGCTGTGTTCTGTTTTCGATGTCTCTTTTGCCTTCTTTAGATATTATAGATCCGAGATATTTATATTCTTTAAATGTGTTTGTGGTTCTAATTTCTAAATCTGGATTTTCTAATCAAGAATTAAGAACTAAATTCTAACACTTCTATAATATGTTACAATTGAGCAATTAGACCACCAGTTTCGGCAACTGGTTATGATAAATTCATCAATTTTAATGAACATACTTTTTAATTTTTTTTATTTTTGTAATAAAAAAATACATTGTTAATTATACAAAGAGAACATCATTAATCTGTCACAACAATAATTGTTTTAACATACTACAATAATCATTTATAAAAATATCCGAAGTCTAAATACCAACATTTGAGGTGGCAACAGCGTAGTAGAAGCCATGAGGACATAAACTGAAATATACGGATTCCGCGACAACCTTAAACTGAATAAATATATATTTGGACGTCACCAAAACCGTTAAAGTGATTTTAGATATACATCAAGCGAACGTGGCGCGCCTGATGGCAACTGCTCCAAGTAATGTGTATATTATTATACAGATAACGTGTCTGAGGACATCCGGCCAATATTTTGTTCAGGCATTGTAGGAAGTGGTACCTTTCACCTGCGATATATTTTAGAGAAAATCCTCGTGGCAACCGTATATCGGAGTCCACGAAGACCTGGACGCCACGAGAGACTACAGTTTAACATGGGGGGACGTCATGAGAGGCTAAAAATAAATATATATATATATATATATATATATATATATATATATATATATATCACACTAATAACGTCATCCTATAGGGATCATCTGATAGTTCATTTGAAAGGTCAATTCTCTATTCATTAATATAAACATTAACAATGATCTATACAGGGTGGTCATAAAAAATTTTGAATTAAATTGATTGAGACAAAAAGAAGAATGTACGTAATTTATTTGATTTAAAATACATTTTACTGCTATCATAAAACAGGAAAAAATGTTTAGACAAACAAATATTGTTTTTCGTTTAAATTCAATGGAAAAGCTGCTACCCACCTGCCTCTTGGCAGTTTCAACATTTAATTTAAGCGAATAGGAATGTTTATTTTTCAAGTAAACATTTTTTTCTGTTTTTTGACCACAGTAAAATCTTTTTTTTTGTGTCAATTAATTTAATTAAAAAATTTGGATACTCTGTATAAATAATTATGTAAATGTTAGAGAGAGTTGCTGAATTACTGAATAGAGAATTGAATACCCTTTCAAATGAGCTCTCACACGACCCCAATTCTCATTTAAAAAAATCATCGATTGCGTCATCACGTCCAGATAGATGACATCAATAGTATGCCAAAAAATCGTAATTTAAAAATAATAATCGATCTGTTTTGGGATTTATTTCCAAAATCGCTCATTCATGAAAAAATGAATATATTTCAACCTTTACGTGCTCACTGTATATTATTTTTTGATATAATGCATAGCATAGTAGAACAAAACAATCTAGAAATGTTGTATTATGATTGGTCTGAAAATATTTGTCAATATAGTTTGCAGATTTATTTTCGCAAAAAATATAAGGCAATAAAATTCGTTATTTTGTAATAAAAACGATTAATATTTTAAGTGTAGGCTTCCATGGCAAGTGTTTTATAATGATACGTAATTTTCCGGGATCATATACCATGATTTGAAATATATATACATATTCCTTAACCCTTAAACGCCCAACCTTTTTTAGGTTCCATGTACGCCCAAGGGTGGGTAAAAAATGTCCACCTCGAAAATAGCTAACATATTTATTGAGAGTTGTTGGAAATTGATTAAACTTAAGAATCTTATGCTTAATAAACACAGCAACTTCTAAAATATTCATATAAACAATTTACAAACCTTACAACAAAATTACAATGTACATCAAAATTAACATACCAGTAAAAGCCATTAATTCAGATTTGTCGATTTTCTCCACATTCTTCCTTTCAGCCTCCTCATTGGCGGATAATTATGTCGATAATGTAATTATACGTCGATAATTATATGAATTATGTTCCCACCAACGAGAAATTATAGAGAAACCTTTAGTAACAAGTTTTACCAATGGTGTACTTTTTATGCCCACCCATATTTAACTCAAGATATTACGTAATAAATATGTTACAAGGGAATACGCATTAGGTGGACATTTTTTACCCACCCTTGGGCGTTTAAGGGTTAGACGACTATTATGTGGCGAAAAACAGTATAGAAGAGGACTAAATGAGATATCGCACCTAAACGGAAGTAATAGAGCAGTTAAATAATTGAGTGCTTTTTTTTGCTTTCAGTCCTTCAAGTTTTTTTGTTTCCAATCTATCTAGTTCTTTCTGTTTTTTCGGTTTTGACTACGTCTTTAGGATGTCATAATTGTTGAAAGTACATATTTACTGATTGATCATATTTTTCGTTAATTGCCTGATTATCATGAAAATTTTAAATTTTTTATCGTATATTTGTATAAAAACTAAAAATACATAAAACAAAAACTAGAATAAGTGTATGAAGAACACGTTGTAAAAATGACTGTAAGTTAACATTTCTTCTTTTAAGTGCCGCAACGCTTTTCTAAAAAGTGTTTTAACTCCATCCAATTAAAGAAGATGCCTCCGACCTAGAGCTGCATATCAGCAATTATACCAACTCAATTCCTAACATTACTTTTCCCTAAATACCACAATTTATATCTTTGCTCTTTATCCGTTCCCCCTCCTCTCTTGAACGCAATCAATTTGTACTCTCCTTCTTTTAAACCCATCCACCAACTCCATACACCTGCTGTAAAGCTCCCAGGATTACAAGATCCAATCCTGATTTTTCTAACCAGTAATGGTATTCTTCCGAAACCAAACACACCAACGGGTTTGAACTACGACTGGAGGACATGGGCAATACTGAACCAAATGAGATCAAGTGTGGCCGCTGTGAAGACCAACAGAGCAATATGGGGCCAGCTCGCTGAAGAAACTTTATGCACGTGGAGCCAACGATAAGACATGGACCATCTGCTCCAGTGCAACCAATGCTCGTTTCCCTGCATGATGGATGACCTGTCGAAGGTCAACACCAAGGAAATATACTACGCCCGATTCTGGACCAAACACTTGACATAATAGCACTTCGGCATGAAAAAGTAGAGCAGAAAAAGTAGCAGAGTAGCGGTAGATAGAGTAAAGACAGTGATGATGCTATCCAACCTCCGATCAGGAGACGGTACTTAAAGAAGAAGATCAAAAAGTAAAGTAGAAAATTTAAGGAAAGGAGGAAAGCTTTATGCCTGGTTGCACCAACAAATCTTAAGCTCCAGCTTAGCCAAGCTTAGCTTATAGATAGGGCCGTTTTAAGTCTCACTTACGTTGCACCATAATTTTCGATTCTTATCTATGCAATCCACATGGCAATCCATTGTGGCAAGCTGAAAATTGATCTAAGACTCCATGGTACAACGCGTATGTTTCGTAAGCACGTCTTAAGCCTAAGATGTGTTGGTGCAACCAGGCATTAGACGGCCGAATAAAACAACACGACTGGTCAATATTATAAAGAGACGCAAGCTGGAATACTTCTGTCACATTATCAGACATCCTGAAAATATAATCTTTTATATCTGATCTTTCAGGGAAAGGTCCGAGGTAAACGTGGTTTTGGTAGAAGAAGAACATCATGGCTGAAAAACCTAAGACAATAGTACGAAAAATCTTCTTCTTAAAGTTCCCTCTCTTATCGGAGGTTGGATAGCATAATGGCTATGGTCACTTTGTTGGCTGCTGCTCTGAATAGTTGTAATGAACTACAGTTAAACCATTCTCTAAGGTTCCTCAGCCAGGAGATGCGTCTTCTTCCTATGCTTCTTTTTCCTTGGATCCTTCCTTGCATAATAATTCTCAGCAACTCATATTTTTCTCCTCTGGTAATGTGACCCAAATATTCTCTTTTTCTAGTTTTTATACTTTTCATAATTTCTAACTCCTTATTTAAACGTCGTAGCACTTCAACATTGGTAATCCTTTGAACCCACTGAATTTTCAATATTCTTCTGTAACACCACATTTCGAACGCTTCTATTTTTCTTATGTGTTGTCTCTTTAATGTCCAAGTTTCCATTCGGTATAGCAATATAGAAAATATGTAGCATCTTAGAGCTCTCAATCTGAGAGGCAACTGAAGGTCTTTGTTTGTAAGCAGTGTCTTCATTTTTATAAATTCTGGCCTTGCAGTTTCAATTCGGACTTTAATTTCTTTGCTTTGGTCATTTTTTTCATCAACCCAGGTTCCCAGATATTTGTATGCCTTAACTTTTTCTATTTAGGTTTGCTCTATAATTAACCTTTCATTTCCATGTTCCGTTTTTGAGACAATCATAAATTTAGTCTTTTTCTTGTTTAGTTTTAGTCCGTATCGAATGCAATAATCGTTAATTCGATTTAGCAATTCTTGTAGCAATTCCAGAGTGTCTGCTATTATAACGGTGTCATCAGCGAATCTTATGTTATTTACTATTCTTCCGTTTATAGAGATTCCATCACTTAGCTCCGCTATCGCTTCCTGAAATATGGCTTCACTCTACAGGTTAAACAGTAGCGGCGACAGAACACAACCCTGTCTTACCCCTCTCTTTATATCAATATTCTCGGATTCTTGTTGTTCTATATTTATATTGGCCTTTTGATTCCAATACAGATTGATGATAATTCGTAAATCTCGTCTGTCTATATCTCTGTTTTTCAATACAGTGGAACCTCGATAACTCGGATTAATCGGGACCACGACCGATCCGGGTTATCGAAAATCCGAGATAGCCGGAGAATATGGTAAAAATTAATAAAATACGGTATACTTACAGATAAACTCCGTTAGAATTGAAATAACATGAAATATTTTTATAAATATGCACATTACATATTACCTACTCATTACAATTCTAAAAAAAAACACCAAACCCAAACAATACAAGACACACAATACTAAAGACCATTGTTTATAAAAGAATTTTTTAAATAGTCTTTCCTAAACAATGCTGACAGTTTGAAATAAAAAGGAATATATACTACAGACAGCTGGCTGTTGTTTCTGCGGCGTGTACTATGAGTAATTTTTAATCTCGTGTTCAAATTACACACATAAGTACACGACACAGAGAGTCTAGACACATTATCTCTCAAATATTATATTACATACACTTTTATTGTTGAAAGGATTGTCTGATAATTAACTATTTTGATTGGAAATAAGCCACAATTAAATTGAAAAATACAAAATATTGAAAATCAAAATGTTTATCTGATGAAAATCGGTCCGGGTTAGCCGGACTTCCGGGTTATCGGGGGCCGACTTATCGGGGTTCCACTGTAATTCTATTAGTTTTTCCTGTCGGACACTGTCTAACGATTTTTCGAAGTCGATGAAACAGGAATAAATATTCAGGTTCATATCTAAGTATCTTTGAGAGAGGACATTAAACGCAAACAATGCCTCTCTTGTTCCAAGTCCTTTGCGGAACCCAAATTGGGTATCATCCATACGGAAAATCGACTACATCATTAATCAGAGCTGCTGTCAGTAAAGTCACGATAGCGAATATGGCAGCCAACGATCGATAACGGTCATGAAAATTGATGAATGAGAAAAAATTGAAATGAAGAAATTGCATTTGAAATGTAAACCAAACGAAATAAACAAAAAAAAATTTCGACAACCAAAAATAAAAAATATGAAAAAAAAGTTGAAAAAAAAATGTATCATCGGCAGCTCTTTCTTCTTTTTAATTTTAATGAGTAGTTAATATAATGTGGTGACCTTGAGCGTCCTTGGTCGAGGAAAGATGTTAATTTTAAATTGTACAAAAATACATATATTTCGCAGTACAGGTAGATTGTGTAAGTAAGCAATTATGGTTTAATATTAATTTATAAACATTAACATAGATATGATTGTTTACTGTTACCGTGAGAATTTTTTATTAAGTTAAGCTCTCAATTATTTTACAAGTACGCACAATGATCATCATTGTTTTTATAATATGCACTTGTGAAATATTTAGAATGTGGGAAAATTACGGGATATTAAGCACTGTATGTTGAATCAATCTTCTTTATTAATCTCTATTAAGTTTTGATTTATTAAAAATTTTGTACTTCCGTACGATTAATGTGAAATTTTAATTTTATTAAACAGACAGAAAGTTCCATTTATAAGTGTCTGCATATGCAGTCGTGTCCGTGAATGGGTTAAATATTGCATGCATTATTTGCACAAATGAGTGCGTAGTCTTTCTTAGAGCAAAGGACGCAGTGGGATCTAAAAAAATAATGTTGTCATTGAGGAAGGCAAGGGAAAACTACCTCATTATTTTCCCAAGTAAGAATTAAAATGGTATTGATATAATTTGATCTAAGATAAGAAAAGGTTTATGATTATTAGTAGAGGATCCGATATAAGATCAATTTGCACCGATCTCTTTAATGCATAAAAATTATTGGATATGTAATTTAGCATGTTAACAATTACAAAAAACAAGGGTTGCCCGATCTAATCTTGTTCTAACTATAATTAGTTAATAATTAAAAAATGACTTTTTTTTATAAATTTAAAAATAATTTTTTCGATCCGGGCAGATAGCATTTCAGATTTTTTGGATCGTTCTAAACAAAAAAGGTCTTTTGTAATTTTTCTCTAAAGTTGATCGTTTTCGAGTTATAACCAATTTAAAACTTAAAAAAGAACGAAAGATGACAATTTTCAAGGCTCAAAAACACAAGTAAAAAATATTATTACTGTAATCAACAAGTACATAAATTCAAGATCAAACTTTTTTCTATCAGGTCTCGATAAGAATTTTAGCCATGTTTTATTCTAAACATATTTTTTAAGGAAGACAGGTATTAACAACTAAAAAACAATGTTTCAGAGCCAAATAAGTCCAAATGACTTACCAAGAACTGACAGAATAAGGTTTGAACTTGAATTTAGGTACTTTGTAATTTCATAAATTATATTTTATACTTATGTTTTTGAGCCTTGAAAATCGTCATCTTTCGTTATTTTTTCAGTTTTAAATTGTTTGTAACTAGAAAACGATCAACTTTAGAGAAAAATTATAAAAGACCTTTTTTGTTTAGAATGACCTAAACAATCTGAAATAATATCTTCCCGGGTCGAACTTTTTTTTATTTATAAAAAAAATGTAATTTTTTTAAAATTACATATCCAATAATTTTTATCCATTAAACAGATCGGTGCAAATCGACCTTATATCGTATCTTAGACTATATGGTCCACGGACACCAAGAACTGGATGGTGGGACAAAAATCCAAAATCAGGTAGATATAATAAGCATATCGCCTTAGGGTCCTCTGATACTAGGATCGTCGGTTACTACCATGCTTACAGTATTCCTAAATTGATTTTGGTCTTGACATAAAGAAAAATGTACTAATAAGGTTTTCATTAATCTTGGAGAAGCATATGAAAGAGTTCATTGTGAGATTCTGTGATGGGTACCCAAAAAGAAAAGTGAAAGGAGATCCGGTGAACATATAAAGGTTGTGAGAGACATTATATTTATGAAGAAGTAACAACTAGTATGGTGTATTCCACGAATATACGACTGTTTTGGATTATCGCGACAACGAATATTTTAATGTGCAACATAAGAAGTACGAAAGTATTTTTCTCTAATAATTACTTTAATACGTTCAATTCAATTCAATTCAATTTACTTTAGTTCTTCATATTTTGCACAATAAAATATTCGTTGTCGCGATAATCCAAGGGTCGTATATTCGTGGAATGGGATATATTACCTAGGGCAGGTGTGGGAGAGACTGATACATTTCATGTGAAAGTAGAATTGTACTAACACTCGATGCTTGGTTCTTCTTTATTTTTATTAGTTTTGGATCAGATAACAGCAAAACTACAAGGTAAAATTCACTGGTGCTTAATATGTTATGCTAAGAATGTAGTATTAGTAAGAACTAGTGAAAACGACTTAGAACAAAAACAGTGGAGACAAGCACACGAGTAAAGAGGTTTTAAACTTGGTAGGACAAACACAGAGTATTTTGGAATGTTCGTATAAAGATGGAGTTACTACAAATAAAAATATATGGATAGTGAAATAGTAATTTCGAAAAGTAATAGTTTTAAATACCTAAGATGTAATTACAGAGTAATGGGCAAATATATGGGGCATGCAGTAGAATTAGGGTTGGATGGATGAAGTGGAAATGGAAGAGAAGTGTCAGAATAAAGGGAGTTATGGACAGGGGTCAGGCAAGGTTGCATACTGTCGCCGTTATTGTTTCATGTTTATTCTGAAGAAATCATACAAGAAGCTTTGGCAAACTAGACAGTCGGCATAAAAGTGAATGGAAATTTAATTAATAACATTAGGTATGCCGACGATACAATAATAAAAGCCGACAACTTGGAAGACTTAGAAATAATAATGAACAAAATATTAAAATATAGTTGAGAATACGGACTATCTCTTAATATTCAAAAATTTATGAAAATTAGCAAGAACGATACAAACGAAATATTAACGATAGGCGGCCAGCAGATTAAGAGAGTAAAAAATATGCTTACTTGTGAACGATAATCACATAAAATAACGATTATACTGCAGAAATAAGAGTAAGAATTGAAAAAGCACGTTCCATCTTCGTGAAAATGAAAAAGATTTTATGCAGCAAAGATCTGACACTGACCCTCAGAAAAACGCTAATTAAATGTTATGTACACATTGTGCTTTACTATGGAGCTGAATCATGGACATTAAACCGAAATGCAATAAATCGACTTAACGTATTTGAAATGTGGATACTTAGAAGACTGTTAAGGATTTCATGGGTAGATTGAGTCTCGAATATAGAAGTGTTAAGCAAAATAGGCAGAGAGAGGGAAATAATTGAAAACACAATAAAATAAAGGAAATTGAAAACACAGTAAAAGAAAGGAAATTGCATTATCTCGGACATGTGATGAGATGCGAAAGATCTTGAGACTCATAATTCAAGGAAAAATAGAGGGTAGGAGAACGTAGGAAGGAGACGCGTTTCTGGTTGAAGAACCTGAGAGAATGGTTTGATTGCAGCTCAAGGCAACTAGAGCAGCTGTCTCGAAGGTCAGAATAGCCATGACGATTGCCAACCTACGTCACAGAGATGGCACTTAAAAAGGATAAAGTGGAAGGAAGCGAATGGTGTGTTGTGTGAAAGAAAATTTGCCAATGAAGCTGAAGGGAAGATTATATCAGTCATAAGAGCACTTGTGATGTAATGTTTAAATAGATGAGTGGAGTCACAAAACTGGGAAAAATTAAGACTGGGCATATTTGGGAATTCTAGGGAAGACACAAATTGATGCCAAAATGAGCGAGCATAAATTAAGATGGTTTGGTCATGTTGACCGTTGAGACGATTATTACCCATTACGAAGAATTGATGATTTGTAGGTTCTTGGAAAGAGTAGGAAAGCAAGATCAAAAAAGATCTAGGGAAGACAAGTCATGCCGAAAAAGTGGATTGATGTTGATATGACTCATGATAGATTTTCAATTAGGGAAACCGATCCCGCATAGTTACAATGGCTAATAGGGAATGAGGATTCCAAGCATACTTGACGTACTAAAGCGTACATATTTCACGGTAAATTTCGGAAAATTTTCCATTTCTTCACTCAATAATAAGTGCTGACCATTGTACATGTACTCTGAAAACAATTTTTCCTTATTATTACATTAGCAATAAACGTTTTTCTAATTATATTCCGCTTTCTGCTTTGTTAAAAACACAAGCCACGTTTTATTAACATCTAAATATGCAAAACAATATTAAATAATAATTTACACAATAATCTGAACATCACTAATTGAGTTGCATTATTTATTTCGTTAAATTAACATTAAAGAATTAGTGTCAGACAGAGACGTGACATTGTATATGTCTGATTCATTCTTATAAGGAAGTTGATACTTTCTATTAGTGAATAAATAAACAAAACTTTCAGATTTGAGTTCTTTTATTTCGTTTTTGTGTAATCAGCGATTTATTCTAAAATCATTATCAGGTGAATGAAGGAAACAATTAGGATTGATTGGTTTTTAAAGTTACTTGTTGTGGTTTCACGAACAGGAAAGCAAGAACACTTGTTGGGTTTTTCATCAAATTTAGTGAAAGAAAAATAATATAACACAAAAGTGTAGATGATGTAGACAAATTAGCGGAACTATTTCAACTAGAATAAGAAATTAAGCTAGAGATGTTTCAAAACTTCATAAATCTTAAAAATACGCAACCTCGAAAAAAAAACTGAATGCTAAAAACATTAACTATTTTAATTTTATACTTAATTCAATATAAAGTATTAAAATCGACTCTTTATAATCAAGGAAAATCTCAATATGAAAAAAAAAATTTTATACAGATCGATACCACTGATTTCTGTAATATCTGCGTTGTCTGAGAAATTTCTGCTTAGGAGAAATAAACAAATTTTTAAATAAACACAACCTAATTCCAACGGATAAATTTGATTTTAAAATGATTGAATAAATTACCTAAGAGTTGGCAACAGGGTTTTCATAAGTGAGGGCCGTAAGTATAGATGCAATTTTCTTCATAAAACAGATTCCCGAGAAAGTATTAAAACGGAATTTGATAGAATGAGCGTAAAGATGTAATACATATCTTGTATAATATAGAGATCCCGCTGAGTATTATCAAAAAATTGAAAACGTCTATCAAAATAATAAGATGGGAATCAGAATAGATAAACAACTTAAAGGAATCTATAGATACGGGCAATTTGACACGACAGGAGATTCGCTAAGTTCTATGCTATTCAATATAATCATGAATGAAGTCATAAATAAACAATAAAGCTTCAATAAAAGAGAATACAGAATAGAGAACAACGAAATTAAAATTTTCTGTTACGCAGACGATGCAAGATTAATGGTCCAAAATAAAGATAACCTTCAGACACTAGTTCACAGATTTAATACTAGAGCAATACAAATTAACATTTCAACTTAGAAAGCTAGAACAATAGTAATTAGTAAAGACCCAATAATATGTAAACCGGTCGATGGAGTTTAGTAACAATACTGCTACCTATGGAATTAAGAATCTATCATTAGAAATACGACCAGATGCAGCCAAAACACAGAGTATTAGAAATAATAGAAATGAGAATACTTATAAGAATTACAGGAAAGACACCGAGGAACCCAATAAGGAATGACTAGATTAGAACAAAATATAATGCACAAAGTAAAAACGAGTGGACACTAAATAGAAAAAAAAAATGAACAAATACATTATAGACCTGGATCCCGCGTACCAAAAAAAAGTTGATTAATAGCAAGCTGAAAATTTGTTAATAGATTAACGGTGTCTAGTCGGACAAACTTTGATGTACGGGAACACTGGAACAGGGAAAGTTTTAATTGTGGTTCAGTTTAAAAATTTGGAACGTCAGATTACGAAAACGTCCCATATATTTTGTCGAACAGAACATCCAATTGATTTGTTACCCTTTCATTAAACTCTCATGCAAAAATCAGACTGCTATTACTAACCAACATGATTCCTGTCATTTGACATGTTCTTCGTGTTCCATTCATTAAAATTAAAACGCAAGACCCAGGTCTATTAGTAGAATGGCGAATACAAGGGGCCTTAATATAGCAAGGGACAAATCACCTATGGTAGAAGAAGTATCGGTCGATCTCGCAAGAGATGAAGTGACCATCTTATATAGAGGCAACAATTATTCTCCTGTGAACAGGCAATATTGTTTATATAAAGGAAAAAGAAGAATACTTTGTCAATGCGGTATGAAAAATCCAGAATAAGGATATATGATTAGGATTATGATTTGCATATGTTAAGATTAGAAGGAAGGAACTTATACTAAAAAAATACCAAGAAGAACTAAGAGATCAGTAATGAAAAGACAAATGATAAATATTTAAATAGCATCAAAAATATCTAAGAATATCCCATGCCCAACTAACAAGGTTCAAAATTAAAGAAAAAATTGTTGAAACAAAAAACATATTAGCTAACATATAACTTAAACCATAGACATACAAATTCCACCCAATAAACCGGCAAGTTAGGAAAATTAAGGAAACTTAATGTTTTATGGCATCTATGTAGTTTGGAATGTATGGTATGTAGTAGATCATCAGCAAGGAAAACATAACTGGAATAAATATGTCTGTGAAACAAATAAGAAATGAACGTGTCTCACAATACAACTACTTGGGAACTATAATCAATGAGTAATGGGACAATACTCAAGAGATTAGATGTCGCATTGGAAAGGCAAAAAGTGTATTCTTGACTATGAGCTCTATGTTCAAGAGCCATGACCTCACCCTAGAAACAAAAATAAGGCTCCTTAAATGTTACGTGTACTCAGTGCTTCTAAACGGAGTAGAAACGTGCACATTGAAGGCGGAAACTCTATCGAAACTTCGGGCTTTTAAGCTATGGTTTTACAGAAGGATCCTGAAGACACCATGGACAGACAAAGTCACCAATGAAGAAGTGCTACGGAGGATGAACACAACCGCAGATTTGGTCAAAATTGTGAAGGCCCATAAGCTGCAATACTTGAGACATATAATGAGAAATCAAGGCAGATACGAGCTACTCCAATGCATTTTGCAAGATAAAATTGAAGAAAAAAGGGCCACAGGACGAAGAAGAATATCCTTTCTTGCAAACCTAAGAGCATGGTATAGAAATACCTCAACACAACTATTCCGTATAGCAACCAACAAAATCATCATATCCAGAATGATCGCCCAACGTTCGGAACGGACAGGCACCCTAAGAAGAAGAATGTAGTTTGGGTTTATCTTTTAACGTCTTTTAGTTAATTGGTGTTTCATTGGAAGTTCCCCCATCCAAAAAAGATTTGGTCAAACTAAAGCAAATTTTTTAAACTTCAAGTCCCCATAAATAAAAACAAAAACTACTGAAATTATTCAATATAGCATGGAATGATGAACAAGTACCTGCAGATTGAAAATTAATTAAAAATAAAGTCCATAGAAGAGTATGGCAGAGAAGATTGTGTTATGGCAGGTCATATGTTGTGGGGTCAAACCAAAAATTAAATTGCCGCTGAAAGATATGGGAACTAAAGCACAAGGGAACAAGAACAGAGGAAGCCCTAGGCTTCCTCAAGGTTAAGGCACAAGATATGAAGATCTGGAAGAAATTCGTGCACAGTTAAAATGACAGGACAATTCATCTCTATCCTTATGGGTAGAAGGGAATTAGAGTATATATCAGATGGTTCCATGACATCTCGTAACGCGCCAGTTCGTAACCGGACAACTGGTAACGGACAATTCGTAACAGCGACAGTTCGTAACGGCGACAGTTCGAAACTATACAAATTCGTAACGGTCAATTCGTAACGTCCAAATTTAATTATTCTGTTTATTTTTGTTAACGTGGAAACGAAATGTTATTACAATTATAAATAAAATTATGTTTATCAATTTAACGAATCAGTATCAGGATAAACATTTTTAAGGCATTTCATATTTCGTGTTTCAGAATATAATAAAAGTATTTAAAACAAGTATGTATTAAAGTATTAAAAGCCATCCCTCGTATCAACTATAACCGTTGATTGAATACCCCAACGCTATAACCAATTACAAGGTTTATTATAATAACAGGTAATTATAATCTTCCTTTACAAAATGTTTGCTAGAAAATTGGGAATGTCTAAAGACGGTTGTTGGCTTAAATATTTCACGAATGACTTCATTATTCCTTTGTCTATGTATATGCAAATTTAAGGAACAATAAGAGGGATAAACTTTTAGAAATATTGTTAAAAGTTTGTATGTATTTAAATATTTGTTTGTGTTTAAAGACTTTTAATATATTATGAAACACGAAACATAAAATGTGTTAAATATGTTTATCCCTGTACTGATAATAAACATAATTTTAATTATAACTGTGATAACAGTTAGTTTCCACGTTAACAAAAATAAACAGAATAATTCAATTTTGACGTTACGAATTGTCCGTTACGAATTTGTATAGTTACGAACTGTCGCTGTTACGAAGTGTGGCTGTTACGAACTGTCGCTGTTACGAATTGTCCGTTACCAGTTGTCCGGTTACGAACTGTCGCGTTACGAGATGTCTGGTCACGATATCGGTTGAACATCAGAGTTCGATTTCGTATTGTGTATGTCAGTGGCACACTAAGAAACTTTCAATGACATCACAGTCAAATGCTTTAATTTTTTTTACACATGATATAATTTAAAAACCATTTTTCTATGCCGTAATGTAAAATGTTTAACATATAAACGCTAAGCACCCGAATTCGTGGAGTCATTTTAAATTCGCACCTAAACAAAATTGTTTTCATTATAATAAATAATGTTCTGGTCTGTTTGATCCTCACACCAATCTTTTGCATATTACCTCATTTTGAATTGATATGGTAAGCCAGATACCTATATGAATCATTAAATATTAAATCGAGAAAATTCATAAAAAAAATTGGACTGGTACTAGACTATAAGCAGAAAAAAAATCTTAAAAGCTAAAAAAAACTAAGCGCGATGTGGAAAAAGGTAAAAAAGAACAATATTGCAATGACAAGAGCAGTTAAAAGAGATAGTGAAATAAAGGGAGCATATTGAAGAAATGAAGACAATGGCATGAGATAATAAAGTATGAAAAACATAGTTAATCCAGGAGAGAGAGAGACAAAGGAAAATAAGAAATCAAAATGGATAAAGAACTTTAAACACATAAAATACAAATATAATCATGCTGCCAAAAATAAGTAGTGGAAAACTTGTTTCAATCAATGTAGATTGGAAAAATGTGGAAAAAAACTAAAGAACACTTACATATATCTAGTTACAATAAATCAATGGAACGAAATATTTGATGACAGTATTACTGTCAACTATGTAGCATATAGGTACATTTAGGTTTTGGCTATTTAAATTTTACACTGAAGATGATCTTCCTTAAATTACGAAACGTAGGACATGTAGACACTTTTAAATAAATATGATTAGCATAATTTTTCACAAATTTGATCCAGATATGCAATTTTTTCTCAGTAAAAATGTATACAATATGGTACTTACCGAAAGCAGCCAAAGAAAGGATAGTAATGGTAAGCGCTCTCATGTCGACTGCCTTTATCCTTGACTAAACTAAAAGTTAAATAAACTGCAGCTCTTTGCTGGACTGGACACTTCACACTTTCTATACGCGCGACCGATCGCCATGCGAATGCTTAAGAGTTTTAAGACAATCTAGCACTCAGCTGTGCTCTGCAGTGGCGGCTTTACCCCTACAAAAGATTTGGTAGTTCTTTAAAAAGTGTGATGTGATATCTGTTTTAGTATAAATTGTTTTATTTCCTTACTTTCAGTTTATTCACTCGTGCCAGTAATAGTACATAAATACTAAAACATTTTTTTACGCACTATACAGCTATACCAAGAATAGGGATGTTCACTAATTTTTAAATATAGTTAAATTCAATAGATTACAAGGTATATAAAAACGTAACAATCATAAAACTGTTTAAAAATGTATATTTTTTAAGATAAATGAGTTCATAATGTTGATTTTCTTGGAGGCTAGAAAAACGGTACCCTGCAGCGAGGCTACGGTCTGTGACGTCAGCAGTCGTAACGTCTTTGATCGACGACTAGTTTTGTATACTTATTTACTCAGTGTATTTGAATGTGCGCAGTTTTTTACGTATTTAATTATTAAAAATAAAGCCAAATAAGTGGTGTTTTGTTCCTGGGTGTGTAAATACATCAAAAAACAGTTCTGACAAGATTTTTATTACCGTTCCAGCCAATTTAAAACAGAAAAAGAAATGGTTTGTTGCAGCTAGAACTTAAAATAACTAACTTAAAGAACTAACTTAATGAAATAAACAGAAGTTTTCCAGAGACTTTCGGCCCTTGGTAATAATGTAATTGTTCTTTCTGCATTTACATTTTTCAAAAATACTTATTAGTTGTCTCAGGATTCGAAAAAAATGAATGAATTTAAATAGCATTGGACAAAGATTTTGCACCTACCCCCTTCGTAGTAAAGAGTAAATGAAAAAGTTTCGGGACCTCAAATTTGTATTCCTTAAACTGGGATATTCCTAAAAACGGGATTCTAATAATACATACAGTAAAAGTAAACCTTGAAATAACTACATGTGGATGTAGGTATGACTTTATATTATATTAAAATCATTAATAATTTAGTGAAAAGATTGGTTGAAATGAAAATGTATAATACCCAAGTTCAAAAATATTTTTTACCTTGGAACAGTTGTCAACTCGAAATACGAAACAACCGAAATAAGATCTAGAGTTGAAAAGGACATAGCAACATTTAACAACATGCATGAGAAATCTTTCACCCATTGCGACATAATATCTCTCCCACTAAAATGTTATTATTTCCGGTCTTGCTATATGGCGCAGAGGCCTGGACAATAATGGAAACGTTAATGAAAAAGCTAGAGGCATTCGAGATGTGGGTGTACCCACGTATCCTCAAAATATCCTGGGCGACCCACACCAACGTACAGGTATTGCGTCGAATGGGAAAACAAAAAGAAATCTCTTTTACAATTAAGAAACGAAATCTTAAATATTTCGGTCATGTCATGAGGCATGATAAATATCGTATACTCCAACTGATAACTCAAGGTAAAATAGAGAGCAAACGCGGACCCAGAAGAAAAGACACTCATGACTTAAAAACTTACGCCAATGATTTGGACAAAAATCGATCGAGTTATTCAGAAACGCCTCAAATGAAATTAAAATTGCCATGATGATAGCCAACGTCCACAACGGACAAGGCACATGAAGAAGAATAAAAATATTTTTAATACACCTAACCAAGGTAAAGTAATAACCAGCCAATGTATGTATACAATATGCATGCGTACAATGCATGCATACAACTACAACTTTCTCTATTTTTTTTTTGTGGAGTATTAAGCATTTATTTTTTTAGCTTAAAGAAGACATGGAAAATTATATGGAATATACACTCAGTAAAGCTGTGATAGATTTATTTTTTTACAAGATGCCAATAAATCATACACCATTGTTACATCTACACTACAGTCGGTAGTTTATACGAATCGGCTTTCTGAAAACCTTCTTCCATTTTATTTGTTTATTTTTGTAAAACACAAAATATGTCCTTACAAACAGTCTACCCACTTTAAACTAAACAAATTCACTATAAAACTCCACTTTAACCCTGATAAAACAAGAAGAGAACAAAATAAAATGACCTGAAACGTCAAACAGGTACATAAACAGTAACACTATGAGAATGGCGCGCGCTTGGAGTATGCAACTAGTGACGTCAGGCCAATAGAGAAGCGTTCTTGAAATTTAAAATAATGCTAGATTTCTAATAAAGATTTTTTATAGAAAGGCTTTTTCAATGTTGTTGAAATTTTGGACAATTATTCCTAGGGTGTTTCTTAATCGTTTTACACGTTTGAAATGACTTTTTAATTTTTTGTGAACATCCCTATTGACTTAATGGGGAAGTCTAAATATTTTTATCTGGTTTTCTGTTGAAAACTTTAATAAAAGATAGTTTTAATTTTGATATGCACACTATCCACAGTCTATCCATCTATCGTATAAAGATCTATTGTTGGATTTGATCTAAATCTAATTTTAGTTATAAAAGAACTTGATTCAAGGTCACCATGTCTTTCATCCTAAAGATAACAAGTAATATTCCCATTGAAAAGATTGTATATCCTGTTAATTACTTTTATTGAAAAAAGCAAACAATACAATTATACTTGTTAACAACTCTAAATGAATGACAGAGCTATTCAAATACTCAATAGGGAACTTGCACATAAAAATATTTTTGCATAAAATTGTTAATTTATGTTCAAAAATATTATATTCAAAATATTACGTCTTAACAATTAATAGTTTACATACAATAACTGATAATAGTTGCGCGCCCAAATTTACCGTTTCAAACAACTTCAAAAGCGTGCGCTTGGGTCTGACGTCACCAACCATGATGTTTACCACTGTTCTCGTTTGGCTAGTGCCAGACGTGCACTGTAAAGATAATATTTTGAAATTTTAAAGATTTTCATGCATTTATAATATTGTTTTTAGTCAACGGAAATACATTTTTATTTTACAACCTATCTCAAATGCCAAATTATATTATAAAGTTATGTAAGTATGTACTACATTGTAGATACATATTGTCCATAGATACTACAAAAAATTACTTATAAAAAGAAAAGATGTTTTATTAAAATATATAAATATATTTAGTTTAAAATTTAAATTTCATTCTCACATAAAGAAATAAACAATATTTTATGGATAAAACTTTATTTTATCAAAGTTTTGTTCCATTTATTTTTAATAATTAGCAGAGCCAAATAGATGGGGGAAAATATTTACACTCCAAAAGTTTTCTGCTATACTAATCAAACTGTCAATAACACCTGCGTCATATTCTATCCAAATATAAGTAAATTTTGAATTACATATTTAAGTCTGTATCTGCTACGCAAAAAACACTTATTTTTTAAATAGAACATTTGCAACTGTACTTGTGCATGTGCATTATACATTGTAACATTGGTTATTTGATTGATAGATTAGATTTTAGTTCTCGGTCTCGGTTTTCTAACAACACAAATCCAAAACGTTCGTCCCTCATAATAATAAATGTTCCGAATATATTTCTGGTCGTAATATTTTGTGATAAACAAAACTAAAACCTATCATTTATAAATATTTTAGATTCACAACAAAGAAGAAAGAAATAAACAAAACTTTTAGTAATAAAAGTAAGAGTAATTAAACCCATTGTTATAAACAATTTAAACATGCTTATTAATAATACTTATTTGTTTTAACACCTGATCAATTTGAGTTTGAAAATAAATAAACTGCTTATGAACTATACAAGAACACAAATAATACCTTGGAATTTCCAATTAAATGCGATTAAAATGGAATTAATACAATCACCAAAACAACCTTTTTTTCTTTTCAACTTTTATTTATACAATTGACCTCTACATAAGAGTTTTAAGTGAATGTGAATGAATTTGTAAATAATATTTTCGAAATATCGTAGAGGCTTTGTTGTCGATGGCAGGTAGAGCCTGAGTCGTGACGTCAGAACCCGTTTAAGGCCGCGTCTCACCATCAAATAATTTGATTAAACAGTTTGAGCAAACTTGACGTACTTGAGGAAGTACGTCAAAGTGACGTCACAGTTGCAGTTTTTTTGAAATTCTAAAGATCTATGCTCTCACTATCAGTCTAGTTTGATCAAATTTTTTGTATTGAGTTGTCTAACTTGTTTGTACTTTATTTAAAATTAAAATTTTTCATTATTATCCACAATGAACACTCAGGATGTGACGTCACTAACTGTCACTTTGTGTCACTAACTGTCAAGTTTGATCAAATTATTTGATGGTGGGACGCGGCCTTTACGCATCTCTGAAGAAATTTGAATTTTATAGCATTTTCAAAGCCGCGTAATATGCATATGAGTTAAAAATATTTGTTTTTTTTTGCATGCATGCATTTTAAGATCATGTTACCTTATATTTTTTAATATTATTTTAGTATTTAAAAATATGTGCAAGTTCCTTATTACTACTACCTACTTGAACTATCAATTTCCTGATTATATACATTTTCTGACGTTCCAAACCTTACGAGATATTTCGGGATATTGTGATAACATCTAGAACATTCTAGAATTTTATTACTTCTTATTTTTCGTCAAGAGACTTTTTAAGATTTAAGTTTTTTGTGCTTCTTGCGTTACGCATTCTAATTGGCTTGACTTTAATGCATTTAAGCGTAATTTGATGAGAACCAAAATAATTTTTGTGACAGTCCATGCAATCCCAATATGATCTCGAACATTTTATTGCCAATTGCATTCCAGTCTCTCAGAATAATATTGATTTCGTTTTTATGGATTTTTGTAAAATTTCTCTAGTTCGCAATCTGATTTGTTTGAGATTGGAGCCTAAACTTGTTTTACATAAACAAAAGAGACGTTAGTCAGTACGAATACCTTCTTCCACCTTCTTCCTTTTCTTTCCCTTTTTGTGTAGACATGATAGAAATTAAACTATTAGAGGAAAAATAGGGGTGTACAATAATGGACAACAGCTAGAAATCAGTTGAAATGGTATGAATGAGAGTAGCAGGTAGTGAGGAAGTGCTACAGTTTCAATATTTCCTGTTTGGTTTGTTTGCCAGTAATATTTGTACAGCTGAATTTTACCTACAAGTACCTAATAGGTAGTTTGAAGTTAATATAATAATATTTTCTACATTTGACTTTATTTTATTATGATTATTTCGTAATAACTTCTAAATACTAGGCTCATGCACTTCCAGCATATGAGATTGAGCTGGATACAGCTAGTAAATAATATAAAACTATAAAATTTTAAAGTGTTATTTAGTAAAAAGAAATGTAAATTTAAAGAAAGAATACGGTAAAATTTAAAGTAAAATAAAGCAAGATAAGGTAAAGTTTTCATCCTAATAGCAACATTAATAATATTGAAAATATTCTACCCCGCAGGAAATACCATCATTTCTAACTCAGGGAACCACTTATTTAATACCGAAGGATCAAAATAACACCCTAGATCCAGCCAAGTACCGCCCAATTACTTGTCTTCCCACTTTGTATAAATTGGTCACATCCTGTATAACCCGTCGTATCTACCAACACTGTGCTCTAAACAATATCATAGAGCCTCAACAGAAAGGATGCGCTAAGGGTTCTATGGGTTGTAAAGAACAACTTATCATCGACTCAGTCATTTCTAACCAGGCATTCACCAAAAAAAGGAACCTCTTTACTGCCTTTATTGACCACAAAAAGGCCTTTGATTCAGTGCCGCATGAATGGCTTATAGATATATTAAGAATATACAAAGTCGATGATAACATAGTGACTTTTTTAAGGCATATAATGACAAGTTGGAAGACTAAAATTCACCTCCAAATACCTGGTGAAAACAATATCGAAACGGAAAATATCGCAATCAACCGGGGCCTGTTTCAAGGAGACTCGCTGAGTCCATTGTGGTTCTGTTTGGCTATGAACCCTCTATCACAGCTATTAAACTCCACTGACTCAGGTTTTAGCATTAAAAACAACAATACTGTAGTAGCGAAGCTTAATCATCTGTTGTATATGGATGATTTGAAATTAATGGCATCTACTCGAGACAATCTAGAACAGATGCTAAAAACAGTAGAAACATTCTCTAATGATATTAATATGCAGTTCGGCCTAGACAAGTGCCGTGTTTTGAATATAGATATACGTGAATATACGTGAG
This sequence comes from Diabrotica virgifera virgifera, assembly GCF_917563875.1. Classification (NCBI taxonomy): domain Eukaryota; kingdom Metazoa; phylum Arthropoda; class Insecta; order Coleoptera; family Chrysomelidae; genus Diabrotica; species Diabrotica virgifera. Next base: position 308,896,072 of record NC_065443.1, read on the forward strand.
TATAGTCAGAGGAAAGGTACAGCCCGGTGGATTCGATATGCAAAATGGCCAGAACATCGAGGCCATGGGGGAAAACGATATATATAAATATCTTGGAGTAAAGCAGGCGCGGAAAATTGACCATAAGCAAATGAAAACTGAAATAATTACTGAGTTTATACGAAGGATAAAACAGCTGCTTCGTTCACAGCTTAACAGTAAAAATTTGTTTAAGGCACTAAACAGTTACGCTTGTTCCGCACTTAGCTATTCATTTGGTATTGTTAAGTGGACAAAAACAGATATAGAAAATCTTCAGCGAAAAGTACGAACACATCTCACAAAGGCACAAAAACACCATCCTAAAAGTGCAGTAGAAAGAACACATTACCACGGAATCAAGGAGGAAGAGGACTTATGGGTATAGGTGAGCAATTAGATAAACAAATTGCTAATTTAAGAACTTATTTTCAGAAGCAAGCTGAGACATCTACTCTACATCGAGCTATTTGCGCAGTAGATGACACAACACCGATCAAACTGAGGGAACCAGAAATGCGCATAAACCACCTTACTAAGGACGAAAAACTGCGCACCTGGATGGGCAAACCTCTGCACGGGCGACATCCCAACGAGGTCAGCGAAGACTATGTCGACAATACAGCGTCGAACTATTGGTTGACATCGGGAAAGATGTTCCCTGAAACGGAGGGTTCATTACTGGCCATTCAGGATCAGGTTATACCAACCAGAAATTACCTGAAATATATCATCAAAGACCCTCAGGTTCAAAACGACAGATGCCGATATGGATGTCAAGCCCAAGAAACCATCCAACATCTTACAGGGGGCTGCCAGGCATTTGCTGCAACTGAATACAAGGAACGACATGACGCAGTGGGAAAAATCCTTCATCAAGAGATAGCTATCAAGCTGGGACTTCTCCAAACGGACCATCTCCCGTATTATCAATACGTCCCTGAGAGTATGCTTGAGGATGGCAACTACAAGCTATACTGGGACCGCACTGTGCACACAGACCAAACAGTGGCACATAATAGACCAGATCTCATACTAGTTAATAAATTAACATGACAGACAACACTAATTGATGTGGCGACACCTAACAACAATAATCTACGTAGTAAATTTACTGAAAAGATCGCCAAGTACAGAGATCTGGAAATTCAAATACGAAGGCAATGGAGAATGCAAAGTACCCAGATGATACCGATTATTATGTCTACTACTGGAGTCATTGCGAAGACCCTCCTCGAAAGCATAAAAAAGCTGGGTCTAAATGAACACCTTTATAAGACCATGCAGAAAGCTGTACTACGTGCGACGGCCAGATGCGTACGAAAATTTCTGGGAGAAACTCCAGCAAACCAAGTCACCTAGGGCTCGAAAACACGGAAAGAGTCCCACCAGAGCTCAATCCTTTTGATACCGTAGGTATCTGGGATGAGTCAATTTTCCCCTTAGAGGGAATGTGTGTCGTATGGCTAAATTGAAAATATTACTAAAAGATTTTTAAATGAAAACTTTTTGGTCCATTTTCCTGCTAACACCTTCATGGCTTCTAAAATTTGCAAACCAGATCGATGCTGAAGCGAAGAAGACAAGAGGGAATTCAAAAACTTACAATTCACGACCCCGTCTGTTCAGCTGGTAAATTCCAACATAAAATGGACCTAGTTACTCAAAGGAGTAAAGACCAATATAAAAATAAAATAAAATAAAAATTCCATTTTTATTCAGTTCCAATGCGAAGGCAAAACAATCTTATTTTTCACTTAGAACAGAGAGCGCAGACCAGCACTCAGAATCGACGATTTTCGACTCTTATTGGAGTCATCATCGGAGAGGCGCAGCCCTGCTGCTCTCTGCTCGAAGTGACCAAACCATGAAAGTTTATCGCCGCATTGCAACTGACGTGTATGGAGTAGGTGACTAGCGTCATTTAAAGCATTTAAACCAACTCTTTTTATGTTTAAACATATCTTTTTTCTCAAAGAAACATTGTTTACGATAATTGCAAAAAATTATACCACAAGAATGCCAATGCACAATCTTCCCATATTAAGAGGAACCAGTAGCGATCAACAGGTAGCGAAAACGCGTTCCAAGATTGCGGCTGAAATTTGGAATATTTTTTCGAGATATTTGGCACACATATTCGTAATATAATAAAGAATGGCGGTACAGAGCCCAATTTGAAAAATATATTAATATGTGGAAATTAATCTGTAATTAAATACAATATTAAAAAAACGAGCCTGTACCGCCATTAAGAAGAACAAAAAAATACACTTTCTTCAAATAAACTTTTTATCCTATGCCTAGATTTTGTGTCATTTTGGAACTACTAAAATTTTTTATTTCATTAGTAGTTCCAAAATGACACAAAATCTAGGCATCGGATAAAAAAAGTTTATTTCAAGAAAGTGTATTTTTTTGTTCTTCTTAATGGCGGTACAGGCTCGTTTTTTTAATATTGTATTTAATTACAGGGTAATTTCTACATATTAATATATTTTTCAAATTGGGCTCTGTACCGCCATTTTTTATTATATTACGGATACGTGTGCCAAATATCTCGAAAAAATATTCAAAATTACAGCCGCAATCTTGGAACGCGTTTTGGCTACCTGTTGATCGCTACTGTATCACCTTAATGTGAAATTCTTAAAAAATATCAGTATACACAGGGTGTAACAAAAATACAGGTCATAAATTTAATCACATATTCTGGGACCAAAAATAGTTCGATTGAACCTAACTTACCTTAGTACAAATGTGCACATAAAAAAAGTTACAGCCCTTTGAAGTTACAAAATAAAAATCGATTTTTTCCAATATATCGAAAACTATTTGAGATATTTTATTGAAAATGGAAATTTGGCATTATTATGGCAGTAGTATCTTAAAAAAAAATTATAGTGAATTTTAGACACCCTATAAAAGTTTTATGGGGGTTTTGTTCCTTAGACCCCCCCAAACTTTTGTGAACGTTCCAATTTAATTATTATTGTAGTACCATTAGTTAAACATAGAATTTTAAAAACTTTTTTGCCTCTTAGTACTTTTTCGAAAAGTCGAGTTTTTATCGAGATATTTTGAATATTTGTCTAATCCACCACATATTTGTATATGGTTAAGTACGATTATGGAGACTTAGTAATAATATAAAAATTTATTTATGATTTACATGTTTAGGTATATTTTGAACCATATTAAAAAAGAAGCCACATCTCGCTAAAAGATGCCTTATCGTAAAAATACAGAGGCAAAAAAGTTTTAAAAACACTGTGTTTAACTAATGGTATCGCAGTAATAGTTTAATTGGAACGTACACAAACATTTGGGGGGTTTAAAGGAACAAAACCCCCATAAAATTTTTATGTAAACATATTAAAAAAGAAGCCGCAACTCGATAAAAACTGCCTGATCGAAAAAATACTAAGAGCCAAAAAAGTTTTAAAAATATTGAATTTAAATAATGGTACCACAATAATAATTTAATTGGAACGTACACAACAGTTTGGGGGGTTTTAAGGGAACAAAACCCCCATAAAATTTTTATGGGGTGCACAAATTTCTCTATAACTTTTCTTTAAGATGTTCCTGCCATAAGATTGCCACATGTCTATTTTCGCTAAAAAATCTCTAACAGTTTTCGATATATTTGAAAAAATCGATTTTCATTTTGTAACTTCAAAGGGCTGTAACTTTTTTTATGTGCATATTAGTACTAAGGTAAGTTAGGTTCATTCGAACTATTTTTGTTCCCAGAATATGTGATGTATTTTATGACCTGTATTTTTGTTACACCCTGTATAAATAATGTAATTTGTGTTATAAAAGTGTTGTAAACTTAAAAATGCCTCGAATTTAAATAATGCATAAATGCCCGTAACAATTTCATCGACGCTTCTTATGCTTGCATATTATTATTGCACAAGAAATTCCTGACTCCGCTACTGTAATTATTTCTTTCGGCTCATAAATTATACAGGGCGTTGCGTGGGGCTATCTCTTTACCGGACGGTTAATTCTTGTAAAACAAAGAATTCGTATTATGACATAATGTGCTATTAGTATTAGCATGTATTAGCTAGAGAAATTTGAGGAATTTACATTTCGTTTATCTAATCCTTTATAATATAATAACTTTATCTGGGTTATCGTTAATTTGGGCTTAAAATTCATACCAATTCTTTTGTTTTGAAATATAATTTATCAACCCGAACTTCATCCACATTTTAAAACCCAAGAGCACCAAGATCGATGAAGGACTATATTTATTCTGTCGAATACTAGGGCAGGGACACGCCAGGTTTTCTCAACACGACTCTACCTTATCGGCAGAGTCTTACGAGAAGTGTACGGTAAATTGAAGCTGTAATTACAAAAAAAGAAATATGTATGTCTTTGTACTCACTTTATAACGCTCAAAAAATTACGGGATCTGGATTCCAATGCTTATTTTTTTTTATAATTCTCGTATCACATTTAAGCGTGAAGTTAGTCGTATTATTGATGACAGTTGAGAAAACGTGGGCGACCCCCAAGGTTCATAGATAGGAGGTAGGTTGTCTCGTAACTATGTGGGCGGAAGCGAGGGGGAGGGGAATGACTACGTCACTCGTACGACAAAGTCAAGGTTGACACTTGACAGTTGTTTGTGGTTCAAACCTAACCCTCTTTTTTATCTTGTGGTTGCGTTTTCGAATATTTCTATATAATTTTCTTTAATATTGTTTATTTGTTTAATTTTTAATTAATACGTAGGTATACATACGAAGGACAAATAATTTTTTGTATTTTAATCTAAAAATAAATTATTCATATTATTAGTTTTTTCCCTATGACTACATCATAAAAATGCTGGAAATTTCAGAAAAATCATAATAAATATGTAATTTTGCTAAAATTTTTCTACTTTTTGTTTTGGGCTTTTGTTTGAATTGAACTGTTATCTCCATTTAAAACACCAGTGGCGGCTGGTCAGAGAAGGCAAGGGAGGCTTAGCCTCCCCATAAATTTTTTACACGTGCTACACTGTTTTGTTTACTTTGCTATTTTGCTTCGCGTTAGAGATATCGGAAAAAGTTATTTGAACAAGTTATTCCAAATAATATTCTAACCCCACATACCAAATTTCATCAAAAAATTCGTACTTTTAATTTTTTAATTATTTGCAGACAGGATCCTAAAATCGCAGAGGAGGCTGCTGGCCGGAAAATCTCACTTGCTAATGCTCCACGCAGCCCAGCAGCGTTTAAGAGTTTAAGCATGGTAGTTTAAGGAGACGCGGTCTCCTTAGAGCTGCATTATCGCTTAACGCACACGCTGCCCGGAGTTTGGGCAATGGCGGCTAATCGGCCAGCAGCCTCCTCTGCGATTTTAGGATCCTGACTACAAATAATGAAAAAACTAAAAGTGCGAATTTTGTGATGAAATTTGGTATGTGGGATTAGAATAATATTTGGAACAACTTGTTCAAATAACTTTTTCCGACATCTGGAATGCAAAGCAAAATATCGGTAATTTACCGTGTTTTTGGATTCGCAGTAGGCCGCTTTTAGAATTAAAAAAATTCAGTTGAGTATCTTAAAAAATGTGAACCTTCAATCTGAATGAACTGCAAAACTTTAAATCTTTATTTATTTTGTTATGCATATCTACTTACAGAGATAGAATTGTTAACAAATAAACGACACAAACTTTGGTAATACACTTTTACAATTAGACTAACTAATGATGATATTATAAAATGTAAATAAAAAATGGTCAAAAAAATGGAGCCTTAAATTAGATTTTTTGGCGGATTTTTTTTGCTAGTGCAAATTTGTCTAGATATTTTACAGTTAGGTATAGCCACCCCTATTGTAAAAATCACGAGCCGCTACTGTAAAACACACAATAAATGTTAAATCTTCTTCAAATCAATTCTATTTTTTTTTGTCAGCAGACTATTGATTTTTAAGGGAAAAATTGATATAATTATCAATATAAGAACCACTTAATATATCTATACCCAAAAAATCACAAAATATATTGCAAAACGTAAGTTTTTGAACCTTTTATTAGCATTGAACCTTATGACAATTTCAAAAGTGTCGTACGGGTGACGTGTTCCCGCCTTTAAAAAGCGAGCATTTGATTGGTCTATAGTTACGAGACAACCTACGCCCAATCCAAGGTCCCTATACCATAGGTTGTATGGTAACTTTGACATTGACAAATGAAATATTGTCATCGTGACGTCACCCAGACGAACAATTTTACGAATTGTTTGTAAACATAATAGGATACGTGGTTTGGAGGCTATATTTTGTTATTAAATATCGTTAGTGTTTTAATTTGTGTTTATATCTTGAGATATAATGTATCTATAGATATCATTAAGTGCTTTTAGTATAATAACAAACCCAAAACTCTTTTAAACGAAGTGTTATATACGTTGACGCCTAGCCCTATTTCTTTCGCATTTTCTTTAAGCTCCACATACAGTTCTGTAATATCTCATGCGGTTCTTCACATCAAGTTTACATCATTTGTGTACGTTACAATCTGCTTAGACTTATTGAACAATATATCTAATTAAGTCTATAGATAATAGATCTATTATATGTACCTAATTGTTTCATAAAAAATTATAACTAATATTGCAGCCATCTGAAGATCGTTTGAATAAACAATTATACCTAAAGTAAATGAATATATAAAGTGGGGAAAATTCCCTTTGTTGCACTGAAATTGTATTTTTTTTTATAATTTACTGTTAATGTAAAGCTTCACAGGTACCTATTGAATGGAATCATAATGTTTTAGATATTATAATCCAATACCTAACGTAATCAGATGCTCTTATGTTAAACTTAAGGGAAAAACTACTAATTTTGATAGGTATAGTATTTTTACTACAAAAACGTTATTACGTAGGTCAAAATTTTTGACGTAAGAGAACTGTCAAAAGATTAGAATGTGACTTTTCATTATTGCCATGATTATTATAAACATGGCAATAATGAAAAGTCACATTCTAATGTTTTGACAGTTCTCTTACGTCAAAAATTTTGACCTACGTAATAACGTTTTTGTAGTAAAAATACTATACATAAATCTTTAGTTGAATCTCTTTTTCACCATGGTTTACAGAAGGAATTTATAGTAATGTACTATATGCATTATCCCCAATTCAAAATGATTATATACCTACTCAAAATCATTTAAAAAAGTAAATTGTATTCAACCCATTATTAGTATACCTAGGATATTTGAATGATTTAGTCCCATATATAAACGCAAGAAAGAATCTACTTCTGCTTTAATTAAGTAGTAATGCTATTCTACTGCATATATTTAATTGCAATTATATTCTATGATTTTTGTAACTCTACAGGTATCTACCACATTTTTTAAAGAATATATTAAATAAATAATCATTAAAAATCCAAACGTATTTTTTTTAAATATACATATATATTTTCAATCATTAAAAATATTCTTACTTTCCGAGTTCATTTCAATGAGTGAAGTGAATGAATTTGAATGCAGTATTCTGGGTGACGTCACTCCCGCCATTAGATTCTCGACGCTGATTGGTGGAAAGTTACCATGCAACCTGTCTATTTATGAACCTTGCGCCCAATCTATTAACCTTGGGGGACCCCTACTGCAGTCCGATAAGTACTTAGCCTCTCCGCGCGATGGCGCCACTATCGCAAATGAAGTGTAGAGTCATTTAGTGCGTTCTCGTAGACGGCTAATGTCAAAATTTCAGCCAAATCGAAATTATAGTATTGTTGTAATTGCGTGTGAAAGTCATTATTAATTAATTATAGTTATGGTTTGTTTTTAAACCAGGAGGAGTAAACTAAAAAGACAGATTCACACCCAAGAAAGTCACTAGAAAGATCACCAAATACATCTTCTTTTTTGGTTGATCATATCGGCCTTCGACGCGCGACTGTGATCCATACATATTGTCCGCGGATTTTAATAAAATGGAAAAAGAGCCAGGCGCGGATCCAAGGGGGGTCAATGGGGTCAATTGCCCCCTCCTTGAGACTTCGCCTGGTGTGGCCTCTTTTTAAGCAAAAGATAATTACGATTGAAAATAAATAGTGAGTTTTGTGGCCTGTTGACAACTGAATAACGGAATGAAACATAAAACAGAATTCCTTCTCCAAAGTACGTGTTCTCGGTCTTACTGTATGATGTCGAGTCTTGGACTGTGAATGAAATCAATCTACTTACCTAAATCGCCTTGAGGCTTTCGAAATGTGGTTCTATAGAAGAATTTTAAAAGTATTTTAGGTGAAGAAGATTCGAAACTCTACAATACTAGACTACTGAGTCTCAGCAAGACTACTGAGATTATAGAAGGCATCAATAAGAGAAAAGTGGAGTATTTTGGACATGTAATGAGAATTTTCAAATATAGGTTGCTACAAAATATTATTTATTAAAGTGAAAATAGAAGGCAAACGCAGTCCAGGACGAAAAAGCACTTGGTGGTCGATTTAGGGTGGCAGTGAAGAAAATTAAGATAGCTATGATAGTAACCAATGTTCTGAAAGGACATGGTACATGAAGAAAAATAAAGTAACAGCCCATACCGAAAAAGAATCATGCGTACGCGAGTGACGAGAAAATTTTTATTTCATTGCCCCCTCCTTGCAAGGTTGCTGGATCCGCCGTTGAAAAGAGCAATATCGGTCGGTGATTCGATTCTGGTTTTTGGAAGGGAAATCACGCAGCTAAATCAGAGAGCGCCTGGATGCTGTGTAGGGTGACTCTTCTCCTTCGATGGAAACTGTCAAAAATTGGTTTAATGAGTTTCAACGTGGACGAACGTCGGTTTCTGATAAGCCACGCGTAGGTACCCCGAAAATGTCTACCACGGAGAATAACGTGACAAAAATCCACGATCTTCTATTGACAGACCGCCGACTGAAGGTGCGTGAGAAAGCTGACACAGTAGGCATCTCAAAAGACCGCGTAAGTCATATTCTGCATGAAATTTTGTGCATGAGAAAGCTGTCGGCGCGATGGGGCCGCGTTTGCTCACTTCAGACAATAAGCGCAACCGTAAGACCACTCCAGAGCAGTGTCCAGTACCAGTGTTTGACGCTATTTAAGTGTGATCCAAAGGAGTTTTTACGTCGTTTCGTAACCGTCGACAAAACATGGATTCACTGGTATACACCAGAAACCAAGGAACAGTCGAAAGAGTGGACAGCACCCGTCGAACGTGCTCCGAAGAAGGCGAAGACTGTCCAATTGGCCGAAAGGGTGATGGCCAGCATTTTCTGGGATTCACAAGGTGTGATCTACATCGACTACTTAAAGAAGGGCAAAACGATCACAAGGCCCTATTATGCCGAATTATTGGGCCGATTCGACGCCGAATTGAAGAAAAAACGACCCCATTTGGCAAAGAAAAAAGTGCTCTTCCACCATGACAACACACCGGCTCACACCTCCGCCGCACAGTGGGGCAAGAGACAACATAAGTTGGCATTAAATCGTTGTCGATATATTATGGCCAATTTTTTTTTCAAATATTATAAGTTGTGTGAACATAAAAAAAACCATGTTTTTTCAAAGATTCTTCTTCTCAATGTGCCTATCCATGACGAATGTTGGCGATCATCATGGAAAAATTTTATTTTATCTGCAGCAGCGCGGAAAAGCTGCACAGATGTTGTGTTAAAGCAGGTTCTGAAGTTCTTTAACCAGGATGTTCTTCTTCCTGAGCCTCGCTTTACAAATATTTTCTCTTGAAGGATGGCTTGTTCAAAAAATGTTTTGCTCAAAATTTTCAAAGCTGAATGTCTATAGTTACTACCGATATTGATTTAAATGATATTTGAAGTTTAGTCATTTTTATTTTATATCTTATTTATTTATTATTATCTAATTTTGAAAAATTGCTTAACCAAATTGTTCTTTAAAACCATTTACCGCATATTTATAAGAATAACATAAAATTTTGTAGGTAAAATATTGAAAAACTTAAACTACAGATCATCATCAGAATCATCAGATGTGACGTCAATATCTTGCACATTCGGAAATTTGAACATAATATATTATGCACTAATATGCAGTGCTTCCACTGGCAGGTGTTCTAATTTCTTTCTTTTTATGTTTCTTTTGCTTGTGATCAGTGGATCACTACTAATCAACAAAAAGTGGAATACATCTTAATTTGTTTTGGATCTACTACACTTTCTTGAATTGTTATGCTTGAATTATGCAAATAACGAAAAATTAGAATAGAGTATTACTCAATTTAATTAGGTCAACATAACTTCACAAAAAATAAAATTATGAAAAAAGGAGCAAATATGAGCAAAAAGTTAAAATGACTTTTTAAAGAATAATACTCAAGCTTTCAAAATAAAACAAAATTAAAGTTGGATCAGTCTGGGAACACTAACAAATCACTTGTTCTTTTTGAAAAATGCATATTTTGATATTTTGTACAGGTAATTTTAAACAATATATTATAAGAGACTATATTTACTTAATTATTATATCACATCTGTAATAATATTGTCACTTTCCTGAAGATCAAATATCCGTAGCCAATTTTACTAGTAAATTAACTTTTCACTTGAAATAAGTGGATCAAACGTAAGTCGAATCACGTTATCGCGGCCTATGCATTGTTAACACGGGACCATGTGCCCTTTGCGACGCGTCGCAACTGGTGGAGGGGGATTTAATGGGAAGAAAATGATGCCAAATCATACGCAGGATTGTGTACTATTTAATTAAAATGAATGCGACAGAAAATACTGCATTTAGTATTTTCATTTTATGCCAACTTTTTAGCTCTCCTGCCCCACCCGTCGCCATGGCCAAATTGGTCGAATTGGGCTACGAACTGTTGTCCCATCCACCGTATTCTCCAGATTTGGCCCCGTGCGACTATTATTTGTTTCCAAACTTGAAAAAGACACTCGCTTGGCAGAAATTTATGTCGAATGAGGAAGTGATCGCCGCCATGGAAGCCTATTTTGCAGACCTCAAGAAAAGGTATTTTTCAGACGCGTTAAAGAAGTTGGAGCATCGCTGGGTCAAGTGTATCGAGCTAAAAGGAGACTATGTAGAGAAATAAATTGCCACTTTTCCAAAAATTTTCTTTTTCTTTTGTAGGCTAAGTACTTATCGGACCTAGAGAGATACACGTCTCAAATCTTAGATGAAAGAGCACTAACATCAGCAGATAAGTAAAGAAAAGGAAAAGCAAGAGGCATGCGATAATTGCAAGACAATTAGAAACAAGCACATACATGCACTGGTAAGAAAAATAAAAAATGGAATTACAAAATATATGGAAATGTCTGGATCAACTAGAAGTGCCTAAAACATTAATAATAATAATTATAATCATAATCATATAAAGTACATTCAAGACAGTATGGAAGACCAAAGATCCAATAGATTTCAAAATAAATAAAGGAATAAAACAGAGAGATAGTTTGAGTACATTTTTGTTCGTCATAATAATAGAGAGAATTATAAAGATCCTTAAAGCTAAAGAAAGAAACCTAATTATAATAATTGGTTACAGAGACTTGGAACCATTAAAATTGCAGATTTTACTCTACGCAGATAATACTGTATAAAAGAAAAAGGTAAAGGCTGGTAAATTCGTGGACTGAAGAATTACTAAAAATGAAAATGGAGGTAAACATAAATAAAACAAAACAATAACGAGATGAAATGTAATGGAAAAATATTTAAAAAATAACAACGTACGAATATCTGGGCCACATTGTGGCTGACAATAGAAAAATAGACGCGGAAGTAATAAATAAAGGAAATAAGTCTGCAGGATTATATTACACAAATAATACAACAATACTAGGACATAAAGATGTCAAAATGGAAGTCAAGAGAAAAGTTCACAATACGATAACAGTTCCAATAATAACATATGCAAAATAAAACTGCGCAATTCAGAAAAAACACGAATCAAATATCAACGCAATCGAAATTAAGCATTTCACAAAAATGTGTGGAAAACAAAATAGGAAAAGATAAGATATGAAGATATCGGACAAATGACAAAGCAGAAACCTATTACTGAGTACCTACATTAAACAAAATCAAATGTTCTGCTTCGGACATATTCTTCTTCAGCCTGTTTGCACCCACTCCTGGACAAAGGCCTCCCCATGAGTTCTCCATTGTTCTCTGTTTTGTGCTATTGTGTGCCAGTTTCTCCCCATTTTTTGCTTTGATGTCATATACTCGTCGTTTTTGTGGTCTTCCTCTACTACGACTGTGCTCTTGTAGTCTCCCATGTACATATTAATAGCATGAAATCAGAAAGAATTACAATACAAATATTAGAATTGGGAAGTAGAAGGAAAAGGATTGTGAAGACCCACAAGAAATGGATCGATCAGATCTAAGAAGTAGGAAGGGATGAAGGGAGAACTGTTGAAGAATTAAAGACAATGGCCAAAAATAGAAATGCATGGAAAAAATGGGTAAAAGGAAGAACCGGATTTCCAATATGGCGTCTGAGATAGAACGAGGATAGGAGAAGAAGAAGATATAATTGCTTCCATAAAACACAATGATAATGGTCTATGTTGAAATTGTTTTCATACAAATAAATATTTTAACTTTAAATATTAAGAGGAAACAGTAGCGATCAACAGGTAGCGAAAACGCGTTCCAAGATTGCGGCTGTAATTTTGAATATTTTTTCGGGATATTTGGCACACGTATTCGTAATATAATAAAGAATGGCGGTACAGTGCCCAATTTTTTTTATTAATGCTTTATTTAACAATCAGAATACATTAGCATCCTATATGTTAAAGTGTTGGCTTGGGAGCTGGGCCCCTCATTGGCGTGAAGGGACTCGGTCCAATGAAGGAGTCCTAGATAGTCTTCATGTCAGCTGGCCATAATCTCTTCAACCTTATGGCAATTGGAGCTTGTACTAGCGGCTGTAATACTGCGTTGGGGTGTGTTTCCATTTTCTCGTTGTGTTTGTTGTACCTATCTTTAATGACATCTGTGATGAATGGAAGCTTCAGATCTTCATGTAATGTTAAATTCGACACGAACCAAGATGCATCTGTGATCATGCGTAGTATTTTTGACTGGCTCCTTTGGATGATAGCAATATTAGATTTGCTTGCACATCCCCAGACTTCAATACCATACATCCATATTGGTTTGATTATGGTGTTGTATATCAGCAGTTTATTTTCCAAACTTAGTTTTGATTTTTTACCTATCAACCAGTAGAGTTCTTTGACTTTCATGTCTATTTGTTTTCTCTTCTTTGTTATGTGCACTTTCCAAGTAAGTTTAGAGTCTAGATGTATGCCGAGGTATTTGGAAGAGTTGTTTTTAGCAATAATTGTGTTATTTATGTATAGTGATGGACACTGATCTTTTCTTTTAGTAAAGTTGACATGGACGGATTTAGCCTCATTTATCTTAATTTTCCATTTTTTTATCCAATTTTCTGGGTTTGCTAAGTCATTTTGTAGGATGTTGGAAGCTTCTACTGGATCTTGGTGAATTGCTAAGATGACGGTGTCATTCGCAAAGGTTCCTATGACAGTGTGTGGAGACGTAGGAATATCTGATGTGAATAATACATATAGAATGGGACCCAGGACACTGCCTTGCTGAACTCCGGCCTTGATTGGGAATTTTTGCGAATATTCATCATACACTTTTACAAGAAATTGTCTGTCGTGAAGATATGATTCGAGCAGTCGATAGAAGGATAGTGGAAAGATTTTAGATATTTTGTATAATAGTCCATCATGCCAAACCTTGTCAAAGGCTTGGCTAACATCCAAGAATACTGAGGGACAGTATTGTTTTTGTTCTATTGCTAAATTTATTGAATGTGTTATTCTGTGTATTTGCTGAACTGTTGAGTGGCCTTGTCGAAACAAAAATTGGTGTGATGGAATCCAATCCTCAGGGAGTACTTCCTTATTTATTCTTTGAAGTATGAGTCTTTCTAGTAGTTTTGACATAACTGCCAATAAGCTGATTGGCCGATAAGATGAAACTTCGTTTGGGTTTTTGCCTGGCTTCAGTATTAAAATTATTTCTGCTGTTTTGAGTTGCGTCGGCCAGTAGTTTAGTCTCAGGATAGCATTGAAAATGTACATCATGAGTATGACTCCTCTGCGTGGCAGTTCTTTTAACATTTTGGAGGTTACTTTATCGATCCCTGGAGATTTTCTTTGGGATATTTGAGAGATGTCTAGCTATTTCGTCATCAACTACATCACAGTTCGGTGTGAATACATTGGATAAGTATGCACCAAATAGTGAAGCCTTTTCTTTATCGCTTCTTGCCCATATAGCTGCAGGATTTCTGGAGTCACGTACAGGAGAATTCTGCATTTGAGGCTTGTTTTTGAATTTGCATGGTTTCCAGATGGAGTTACCACTTCGGTTAAGACCCTTCAAATATTCACTAAATGAACTTTCACGCAGTTCTTTAATTTTTGCTTTTAGTCGACTACTGGCTCGATTGTACGCTGTCCTGTCAACAGGGGCTTGCGTGCTTTGTAATCTATATCTTGCTTTTCGTTTTAGAGCTATGAGTTCCTTCACTTCTTTAGGTACAGAAATGTCTTTCTTTTGGATGGTGGGACGAGGAGTGGCTTGTTGTACTGATTCTATTAGGAGGTCATTAAAAGTTGTGATCGCCCCTTCGACTTCATTGGGTTCCTTTAGTCTGATGTCGAGTTTTACTTTTTCTTCAATTCTGGTACGATATTCTTCCCATTTGGTTTTCTTTTTATGTAGTCTTGTGGGAGTTTTTCTATGTAACGCTGCTGTTCCTATTGAAGCTATTATCGGAGAGTGGTCAGAAGAAAGATCATAGCTTGGTATTACGTCTAAGTAAGGAGCTGGTAACCCATTTGTCACAAAAAAGTCAAGCAAGTCAGGAGTTTTAGCAGGATCAGTAGGCCAACAAGTTGGAGTTCCTGTTGACAGGTATGCGTAATGCTTCTCTTGAATCACTGATGCCAATTCTCTACCTTTGGTTGTTGTAAGCCTAGACCCCCATAAAATGTGTTTGCTATTGTAATCACCGCCCGCAATAAATTTGGATCCTAGTTTATCGAAAAAATCACTGAAATGTTCCTTTTTTATGTTGTGTCGTGGTGGACAGTAGACGGCGGCAACTTTTAGATTATATGAGTCCATGCAGACGTTGACAGTTGTGGCTTGTAGAAAATTTTCAGCATAGTTTGGCATTTCATGGTGCTTTATTGTGTTTTTTATTAGGATAGCAGTACCAGCATGTGCAGTGTTGTCTGGGTGATTGCTGTGATATGTTGTGTAATGTGGAATATAAAAGTAGGATCTGTCAGTGAAGTGTGTTTCGCTGATGAGAAGCAGGTCTATGGAATTGTGTTTTAGGAATATTTCAACTTCTTGTTTGTGATGTAGAATGCCGTTGGCATTCCACAGTGCTATTCTAATGAACTTAATGAATTTTATTTATTAACGTAGTAAGCATATTCATCACCATGGTATTTTGATGAATAAGTTGCTGAAACATGGCTTTAAATTCATCTAAGAATTGATGTAGCATATCTGTTGTGGTGTCACATTGATTCTGCTGAGTATAATTGTTGGATGCTACATTTGCATAGGTCACATTATTTCTTACCGGCGTTGTTGTTGACTTGGTGATAAGATTAGGATGGGCATTTGGACAACACTGACTGCTGACTGGCTGTACATTTTGCCTATTATTTTGATTAGTTTTCCCGTAAACGCAATCGACGCAAATGTTTTTCAGCTTCAGTGCATGAGAGTACCTATAGCAATCGCCATGAAACCGCTTTTCGGTAAGAAGACAATGATGTACAATAAAATGTTTGTAGTTACGTTTTTGGTTAATTAACTGAAAATATAATAAATAATGCAGGAATAAATAAATCTTTATAAGTTGTTATTACAATACAGTTAAAGAAGCAGAACTTATTGTAACCTTCAAACAAATTCAACATTTAAATTAAAAATTGAGGGAAATAAAATGCGTTGATATACTTCATCAACCATTGATTTTTGATAAATAAACTAATTACGTCATATTTCTGTAAACATTACAATTTTAAAAGGATAGAAAAAACTTAATGGTCTAGAAAGAAGAAACTAACCTTCAACATAAACTTAGTTCATGATAATAAATATCGGTATTTATAACAAATGGTCGGAGATCAAACAATTGATTATTAGAGATGAAGTAACCATAATCGTGACTGCTACAATACAATCAAACCATGAACAAGCAGAAATACTTTCTCTTTTGCGGCGTTTTATTGACAACTGTTGTTACAATATCAACGCGCGCTGGCTTTCGCTCCAGATTGTTTTTTTTTTGTCACAATTTGGCGAATTGTGCGGGCGTTTCCACTGGAGGTTAAATCGTGACTGGCGAGGCTGAAAAATGTACCATATGTTATACTTTAAAAGGTCAAAGGGGCATACTTGATTTACAAAGATTGCTTAAGAGGCCTTTTTGTTTATGTTGCTTCTTTTTGCTTTATTTGTTAAATTTTCTCTTTCAATATCATATCGAATGTATTGATCGTTTTGTTACAGGGGAAATCTAAATCAAAACGACGTAAAAAATTATAAACCATCTTCGATCCACCTTTATAAAGAGTTTAAATATATTATAGTATTATAGGCTATTGATTACGTATTTTAGAAAGGAACTACAACGTTAACGGGGTTTTATTGTTTCATATAGTCAATGGACCTCTAAATATGAAAAAACCGCGGAGTGCTACCATTTAAAGGGGTGCGTTTCTGAGAAAGGGGTCAATTAGTCCCTAGGCACAGGGCGAATTAGGCCGAGTTCAATGCACGTTTGGTACAAACACGTCTACAGGTAAAATTTTCTAGGTTAAATTTACTATCAAAATATATTTTAAAGTCAAAAATATTTTTTTTTACAAAAATATATTCAAAAGAAAAGCAAAAAAAAAACACGAAAGGTAGCATTATTGTTTCTTGCCCCATAACTTTTTTCCACGGCGATAAAGGTATAGGCATTGCTTCACAGAAAGGAAACTTCCATCCTTCTTCTTTAAAATGGCGTTTGGTATAATAAGTCTCTATGATTTATAGTTTCCAAAACATGATTTTTCAAATTTCGCCACTCACAGCGATTTTGTGCCATTTTCTTTGTTACTTCGCAAACATTGTTCTGTAACTTTTTTACGCAGCTTTAGGTATATGCAATGTTACATTTAGTAGGAAGAAAAGTCAATTACCTTTAAAATGGTCTATCGCAGAAGGCCGTTTGACTATTTTTAAGCAAGATATGGTTTTTCAAAATTTTATACTTTTAATGATTTTTGATATATTTTACGTTTTTTTTTTAATTTCTCATTATAACTTTTTTATTGTATATTTAGGTATATATATTATCCAATAAAAAAGAAAGCTTATTTTCTTTAATTAAAAATGGTGTATTGCAAAAAATTCTAGGTCTAATTTTAAACAAGATATGCTTTTTTAAAGTTTGACATATACAAATGCAATAGATCCCACTAAGTTGGAACCACATGGAAAACTTTTTATTATTAACTTTATGAAAAAAAGTATTATTTATAAAATGCTCTGCATAGTCTAAAACCTAAGATGTAATCATCAGATATGAAATTTTATCAATAATGTACGAGGTATGTTAAAAAATATGAATTTCGCTCAAGAGTAAAGTACCTTTATATTTCACAATATCGAAAAGTGTTATTAAGAAAAGTTATTTCGAATTAAAAATTATGTTACAATATGCAATTATATTCTTCTAATTGAAAAATAAAAATATTTAAAATATTTAAAACTCGGATATCCTATCTTGTTTAAAAATAGTCCTAGAGGTGTTTGCGATACACCATTTTAAAGTAAAGATAATAAGCTTTTTTATTCTACAATGTATATACCTAAATGTACAAGAAAAAAAGTCATAATGAGAAATTTAAAAAATAATCATAAAAAATATCAAAAATCATTAAAAGTATAAAATCTTGAAAAAGCATAACTTGTTTAAAAATAGTCGTACAACCTTACACAATAGACCATGTTAAAGGTAATTGAGTTCTCTTTCTACTAAATGTACCATTGCATATACCTAGAAATACGTAGAAAAAAGTTACAGAACAATGTTTGCGAAATAATGGGGAAAATAACTCAAAAATTCTGTGAGCGGCAAATTTTGAAAAATCCTGTTTCGGAAACTATTAATTATAGAGACTTCTACCAAACGTCATTTTAAATAGGAAAGATGGAGGTTATTTTTTACTGAGGCAATGCCTATACCTATATCCCTGTGGAAAAAAGTTATGGGGCAAAAAACGAAATTGCTTTCTTTCGTGTTTTTTCTTGCTTTTCTTTTGAATATATTTTTGTAAAAAAAAATACTTTTGACTTTAAAATATGATATTTCGATAGTAAATTTAACCTGGAACAATTTTCCTGTAGCAGTGTTTGTACCAAAAGTGAAGAGAACTCACCCTAATTCACTCTGTGCCTAGGGACTAATTCACCCCTTTCTCAAAAACGCACTCATTTGAATGGTAGCAGTCCACGGTTTTTTCAAATTTATAGTTCCATTGACCATATGAGACAATAAAATTCCGTTAACGTTGTAGTTCCTTTTAGCTCTCTTATTTTGAACATAATCAATAGCCTAGTAGAAAATTAAGTTTATTTTTGACAATAACTCAAAAAATAATACATTGCACCCGATTGAAAAATTGCCTATGTTAGTACTTTATACAAGAAGAGAACAAGAAAGGCCTTAACAATTATCGATATGTTAGTGGCATACCTGCTATCGATAAACTGTCTGATAGGGTTTTAAGAGATCCAATGGTAGAGCTACGAATATAAATCGAATATTACTAAACAACTATCTAAAAAAATAGAGAAGATATTATGTAGTGTGGGCCAAAGAAAACAGTCCACCTCGATATTTGGCAGTATTTATTAGAATTTAAGGAAATGAAGAAACAGGTCGATTTTTGATCTATGAGCGACACATTATTACTGTACATACATCATACATCTGTCATTTGTCAACCCTCCATTCCACTTCCCCCATTCCTTATTTTTAAATAGGGAATAGGGGTGGTGTGCTAGCTCATTTGAAATGTTATTCAATTCTCTATTCAGTAATATTAACATTGACTTAATTATTTATACAGGGTGTCCAAGAAAAATTATTTTGAATTAAATTAATTGACACAAAAAGAAGAATGTATGTAATCTATTTACCTCAAAATACATTCTACTACTGACAGAAAACAGAAAAAATGTTTATTTGAAAAATAAACATTGTTTGTTGCTTAAATTCAATATTCAACCTACCAAAAGTCAGATGGGTGGCAGCTTGAACATTGAAACTAAAGCAATGTTTATTTATCAAAAAACATTTTCTTCTGTTTTGTGACAGCAGTAGAATGTATTTTGAATTAAATAAATTACATACCTTTTTCTTTTTGTGTCAATTAATTTAATTTAAAAAAATTTTTCTTGGACACCCTGTATAAATAATTATGTTAATGAATATTACTGAATAGAGAATTGAATAACCTTTCAAATGAGCTAGCACCCTATTCCCTATTTAAAAATAAGGGGTGGGGGAAGTGGAAGGGAGGAGGTTGACAAATGACAGATGCATGTACCGTAAAAATGTGTTTCCCTTAGATCAAAAATCGACCTGTCTCGTCAATTCCTTAAAATCTAATAAATACTGCCAAATATCGAAGTGGACTGTTATCTTTGGCCCACACTGTATTATAACGATTGAGCTCATCTAAACTACAGTTTTTCCGGAGAAGGGAAAAAAATAGAATTTTTTCACAAAATTAAATCGCAGTCAGTGCAGAACCAGTAATATTAACTCCACACTCCAAGAAAAAACGAAATACCACAATACTCCAGCGAACTACAAGTACTCTAAATGGGTCTATAGCAGCTGAATTTAATGATAAGAAGTATTATATTTTTTTATCTGAATAACGTTGTCGCTAACCTTTGTTGGCTAACGTTGTTGCTAAGTAACCTTTAATTATTTTTCTTTAAACTCTTAAGTATTGTAAGGTAAGCAATTTCTATTTAAATTGATTGTATTAAATATTCTCTAAGCAATGGAAAAGCAGTATGGGTTATTTCTTTATATGGTTCCCAAATATAGGCCAAATGCAGGGCCGGCGATAACGGGCCTGCAAGGGATGCACTGCAGGCGGGCGCCCTGTTTATGGGGCGCCAAAATGAGCTTTTTTCTGGTGGTGCTACACTAAATACTAATTAAAAAAACAACGAAGGGCGCCTATGCTAGTTTTGCAGGCGGGCGCCTTATACCCTAGCGCCGGTACTGCAAATGTATCTTTTGAGATGGATATCCGTCCTTTCAGAAGGACAGAAAGGTTGAAGGTAGGAAATTATAGTTGCTGTTAATATGTAAGTTTATTCCAACAGGAGAATAATAGTATATTATTCAACGAGCATGTAATGATGGCTATTACTCACGATGATGAAGTTTGCGACACGAGCCGTAGGCGAGTGTCGTAATTCATCAGAGTGAGTAATAGCCATTACATGCGAGTAGAATACTATACTTTTTCTACGACCTTTTTTTTATTTTAATTAGTAAAAAATTTAATTATCAATTACTCGAAATTTAAATTATAATAATTTACAAAAATACCTAAATGCTATTTACCCCTAGTACGTGGCTGAATAATTGGTTGCCTACTATTACCAAATTATTATTTATTGTAAAAATACAACTAGAAATAGTCAATATAAAGGCGGGTTGACATTACTAGTGAATAACGAACGTGGCTCACGCTTACGTGTTTTGCCCGTGCTATTGGTAGATATTTTATTATCTATTTTCAAACTCGAGTAGTACATTTGTATTTATAAAATGCATAGATACAAATGTACTGCTCGAGTTTGCAAATAGATAATAAAATATCTAACAATAGCATGGGCAAAATACGTAAGCGTGAGCCACGTTCGTTATTCACTAGTAATGTCAACCCGTCTTAAGTTCTATTCGTTTCCGAAAAATTATAAGCTTAAATTTGTACCTACTGTCAATGAATTTAATAAATAGGAAATGGCTGTTGTCGGTAGACGATTTCATATACCTAATATATAGTTATAATGTACATATATTTACATTTAACTATAATATATAACATAATAATATTTCTATCTATCAATCGGTTTTAAAACGTCTTGCGACGTTGTCCGATGCCTAATTTCCATGACACTCTATCATCCCATTGGCCCTCTCTAAGATCTCTTGCGCTCATCGCCTTCGTTACTCCCTCTCTCCAAGATTTCTTGGGTCTTCCTCTCTTTCTGCGGTTTGGTGGTACCCATTGCATAATTATTTTAGGGAGTCTTGAGTTATCCATCCTCTGGACGTGTCCGTACCATATCAGCTGTTTTCTTTCTATGTCTGTTGTTAGAGAGCCATCAACCCCCATTCGCTGTCTTATCTCATCATTACGTATTCTCTCTCTGCGTGACACTCCTACTGATCTTCTAAAAGCGTCCATTTCTACTGCCTCCAGTTTTCTTCTGTTGTTTTCGGTTATCCGCCAAGTTTCTGCTCCGTACAATAGACTGCTTTTAATAAGAGATTCGTAGATATTGTGTTTTCTTCTTTTTCCTATTTCATGATTCCACAGTACGCTGTTTAGACAACCTATTGTTTTTCTGGATTGTGTTATTCTTCTCTTTATTTCTTCATCATCTTTCCCCGTTGTGTCAAAAACGATTCCTAGATATGTGTAATGGTAGCAGGGCATGATGATTTCATTATTTTCTAATGTGATGTTCGATAGTTCGGTACCTATTGGCAGGTATTTTGTTTTTTCTGTATTAATTTCTAGTCCCCACTTTCTATATTCTTCTTGTAATTTCCTTGCCATGTACTCTAAATCATCTTTATCGTTTGCTATAACAACCTGGTCATCAGCAAACTGCAATGTATATAAGCAAATCTCTCCAAGGTCTACGCCCATGCCTCTGCATTTTCGTTTCCACTCTTTCAATGCTTTTGCAACATATATTTTAAATAAGGTCGGTGATACACAACACCCCTGACGTAGACCTTTATTAACCAGGAAGCTTTGCGATAATCTGTTTCCAGTTTTTATTTGTGATGTTGACCCTTCATACAAATTTCTTAAGGCTTTTATTAAGGTGACACTAATATTCGTCTGTCGTAACACGTTCCAGAGTTTGTTTACAGGAACTGTATCGTACGCCTTCTGCAAGTCAATAAACATGAGGTGGGCTTCTTGATTTGTGCTTAATTTTTTTTCTATTAGTTGTTTGAGGCAGAAGATATTATCAGTACAGCTTCTTCCTGTTCGAAAACCGGATTGTTCTTCTTCCTCTTGGTCTTTGTACTCCTTCTCAATGCGGTCTCTAATTATTCGTCCATACAAACGGCTGAATGTACTAGTCACTGATATCCCTCTATAGTTTTCACATTTAAGCTTATCTCCTTTCTTATGGATCGACGAAATATAAGCAATTTTCCACTCGTCGGGTATGGGACGTATATAATAATATTTAACTATACATAATAATATGTTATAACATCTTTAAAACAATATAACTTGAAAAACAAACACAATATTAGTTATAAATTCCAATTAACATAAACAAAATGCGCTAATGTCACTGTCACTAAATTAAATAATAAACGTCAAAATTTTTAGTAAACAAAATATAAACGTAAAAAATATACTGACATTGTTACAGATAAAATTCCTTTAAAAATTTTTCGAAGTTAATTATTGGGATAAATTACAATAATTATTGTATTAAATAAACAAGTTTAAGTAATTTTATTTGCAGTTTATATACGATTAATATTAAAAATGGCATGCGCCACTTGAATCTAACTTCAGCCCGTGAGTAATGACCCGTGAGTAACTTCAGTAACTACAGTAATGGGTGCTATTATCTATGAAAAAATAGCGAATAATGAGCATGTTATTAAACGGTCGTAGAAAAACCTCTATATTGCAAGCAGAGATTTTATGCAATATTGTATTGTGCAAGAGAAATCAACACAGGGACTGTGAATTGAAGCAGGTTAACATAATACGCACAGAGTCAAGCAGCACGTTGTTCTCTTAAAAACCCCAAGGTAGTTTCAACACAGAAAGAGGATACAGAATGGGAAAAAAAGAAGTATCAATACGTTACGCAAATGACGCAATATTGATAGCCCAAGATGAAGATAGTCTGCAAATAGTCCACAGATTTAACATAAGAGCAAAAGAATTTATTATTACACAGAACCTAAATTCAGAATCTGAACTCAGAAAACTAAAACGAGGAATCAGTAAATAACAAATCAGATGAAAAGTAGAAGGAAATAAGATACCCTGGAATTACAATGTCCAGCTATATGGTCCTGGACAAAGAAATGAAAGATCAAATACAAAAGCAATGAGACTGGAAGGAAGCCTTATAAATTTTGTTATCTTACCTATAACACTATAATGGTAAAACCGATATATTAAGACTGCTATAAAGACAAGTTTTATAAAGCCATTTAAGATCAATAATGACATACATAATATGTATTAGGAACAAGACCTGACACAACCACAACACAAAGTCTACTTGAAACTACTGAGATGAGACTACTGAGAAGAATTACAAGAAATACACAAAAGAATAGAATACCCACCGCAGAATGATGCCTCACCCATGTGTTCCAAATTGTAAGATATAAATCATCAATCGGCAGAAACAGTATCGGCAGAAGAAGGAAGGTATCAATCCTCCGATGAACAAGCCGAATTACTCATAAAAAAGTAGAAAAAGAAGAAGAAGAAGAAGAAACAGATCAGACAAATTATACTTACATATATTTACTTTTATAATCTACGATATTTGGAACATTTATCATATTTTTAACCATTTGGCCTTAAACAATTCTTATCTGTTAAGTTTTGGCCTTCAGCTATTGTTTTTCATTCTCTTGTTCTTTTAATAAAAATTCTAACATTCTCTTATTATACTTACTTTTTTATGTGACCTACTTATTTCCTACATTTTATACTGTTTTTATGTTTTATACTGTTTTGAAAATATGTAGAGAAGATATTATGAAAGAAAATTTTTGAAAAAATAAAGCACGATGGTATACAAATTGTGATAAACGGTTAAGAGTGCTGTGTAATAGTGGCATTTAAATGGTTTTAATGGTTCATTTATTTTGTTAAGGTTAGTTACGTTTTTTGTGTTAAAACAAATCATGTACGAGTATATGGCTGCCAAGCAATATTAATAAAAACCATTTAGACCGGTTTAATAACCACAGAAATCGTTTCTAGATTACCTTGAATTGCCGTGCCCAAATAAAACTTTTATGCTAAAATTAATTTCCGATATACAAGGTTTACCAAGAAAGTAACAATAATATATGGAGTAGTAATTTTTTTCTACTAAATTTCGTATCCGGGATAAGCTGTCAATTTTAGGTTTTTACGATTATACCTATAGTAAAGAAAAAAAGTTTAAAGACTAGATTTCTCAATGGTTAAGAGTAAAATCTGTCAACAACAAATAATGAAGCGACTCCACCAAAATATCTAGTAGCTACAGATAAGAAATCAACAGTGCCTGGAACGAAATAAAGTCATCAGTAATTAATGCAGGAAAGAAATTGTTGATCGAAAAAAATCAAGTGTAAAAGGGAATTGAATTATATCAGATATTATATGACTCCTACTTCTTCTTCTTTTTGTGTAGACATGACTATGTCTATTTTTCAATTTGCCTCCAGTAAGTTGTCATTTCATGTCATTTAATTTTTTTCGTGGTCTTCCCGCTTATCGTCGGTACAACCAAGATATTACTTATACGCTCTGAGCTTCGCTGGTGTCGCTCCTAGCGGATTAGTAATGCAACTTTCACCGGTAATTTTTAAATTTATTATTTAATTGTTATCGCTTAATATTTACAACGCAAAAAGTAATTAAATTGTAATCGATTTTTTTTAAGATTTTGCTAATCATTTTGACGTTCTATTGATGAAATATTAATTTCTTACTTCGGATACTTTCCCAATTAACGTGTAGATGGCGCTAAGATTAATAGATTAATTTATAATTACATATTACGGAACATTAAAGAAACTTAAATTCGGTATTTAAAACGTAAGTATATTTAAGGTAAAAATATATACCACATCTTTGACCAACTAATATTTTTTATAATTAATGTTTTTATTTTTAATTTTAAATTAATCACTTTGACATTTATGTCAAATTTTCAGTAAACGTTTACAGCCTTGTCACTACTGGCGCTCGCGAATTTTTAAATATCCCCTCTACGTACGAGCTCACAGCGTATAGAAGAAAAACGAGAATATTAAAATACAAATAATGATATAACCAAATAAAAAAACAAAAAGAATGTATTTGCAAACATACTAAAAAACGCTGGATGATATAAAATAGCAAAAAAATATAAGATTGCAACAGAGAATGCGACATAAATAACCCGCTGAGCCCAGAGCACGCCAAATAGAATTCTATTTTGCTGACGTCACAAAATAGAATTTCATAATGGGAGAATCGACGGTTGCTAGGCAAAGTGACGTCACTAATATAGAATTCTATTTTGCGTGCTCCCACAGCTGATGTGATATTCTCCTCCCAACCTCCTTGGTACTGCATTGGCTGCACTTTGAATATTTGTAATAGTATAAAGACTACTTTATTCTGTCAGTGTTTGACATTAGTCAGTGTCACTGCCAAGTTTATTCTCTTGTTGATATTGTTTAATTAGGTACAATTTTATGTTGATTAAAACCTTATCATACAGGTTTTTGCTTATCATTTCACCTGCATAAAAACTAACCAAAATTACGGGTAATACATGGAAGCAAATACTACTAGCCACAAGAAATCCAATTAGAGACCTGCATTTATCAGAAAACTATAATCAGAAAACTCATGAGAACTGCACAAAAGGCTTATTTACAAATAATATGAAAAAAATAAATGAAATGCTGACTACCTATAAGTTCCAACATGCAATTAAAATTCTAAAAGTGATAGAGCACCAGGCCCATACGAAATTATAGTAGAGCTAATAAAAATTTTGAATGGTGAAAATATACAGTGGCTAACTAAATTATTTATTAAAATATACTACGATAGACCAATACCAAATGAATTGTTAAAATATTATAATCGTATGTATAAGTTTATGCGTATTTCCAGTAAATGAGAAGGATAATTTGCTCGCTTTTGCTCTGGTTGTGAACTCACCATTAGATAGGAATCCTAGCATCTACTAGTACTGTTTGGGGTAAACGTTGTAAAGTATAGGTACCATTACACTGCATAAAGCAAGTAAATTCATCTGTTTTTCTTTGTTCTGTATACTTCATCTGCTAATCATTAAGGGAGATGAAACATCTTTTGTTCTGCAGAAAGTTGCGAATAAGACTAGTAACTTTATTGTCTCCTGCGATAATAAGAGATGGTGAGATCTACAAATACTAACCCGGGAAACCTAGTGAGTTTAATGTATTTGGTGAGATTCAGGATTCAGGCAATTCAGGTGACATTCAGGCAATCTTAACGTTGGAAAATTTAATTTTCCAAATAAAAGCTGTGTTAAGTATCTTGGTACCTATCTAGACAGGAAATTGTCATGGAAAGATCACATTCATCATATTGTTAAAAAATCAGAAAACTCAATAAATATTTTAAGAGCTTTCTGTAAAACAAATTGGGGAGCAGACCCAAATATTGCTTTGATGTTTTACCGTAACATGATCAGACCCATTTTCGACTATAGCTGTCATTTGTTTGGATCAGCGACCAATACACTTTTAAATAAACTTAAAATTCAAAAAAATAAATGCTTAAGATTATGCCTAGGCTATTTAAAATCCACTCCAGTCCAAATAATGGAAAATGAAGCAGTGAAACCTCCATTGCATTTACGCCGCCAATTTCTCAGTGATAAATTTACAACTCGAATTCTGTCCAAAAAATGTAATTACCTTCAAGATCTACATGAGCTGTCAGTTTTAGACCTCACTCATAGGTACTGGAGAACTAAAAAATATATACCTTTGGTAGAAAGTTATCTAAGTACGGTAAAGTACAGTGAAGTTATCTATAAAAGCCAAATTCCGCCTTACTACAGTGCAATGACAAAAACATTATTTTCTAACAAGGTTAAAACATGTTATTTAAACTCACATTTACCGCCAAATATGTTTAATATACTTATTAGAGAAAAATGGTTAAATTTTCAGTACATATTTACCGATGGGTCAAAAGACGCAAATGGAACGGGCTGTGCAGTATTCCACGAAAATAAAAATTACTATCATCAATATAGCCTACCTATTGAATGCTCAATATACACAGCAGAAACGATAGCAGTAATGTTTGCTGTTCAGTATGTACTACTGAATCCAACTAGCAATTATGTTATATTTACTGACAGTAAAAGCGTGGTGGACAGATTAAGTAACATTCAAACAGTCAAACACATAAACCACATTGAATTGAATATTCTTAAAACTCTGTTTGAAATTATACAATTAGGAGTAAATGTAACAATTGCTTGGATTAAGGGTCATTCGGAAATAAAAGGCAATTAAATAGTTGACAATTTTGCTAAATCAGCTTATGTGATCGGAGAAAAAATAAACAAAAATTTAATTCCAGCTTCAGATATTGATACTTTTAGCAGACAAAAACTTAAAAATAATTGGCAATTGCATTACAGAGAATGTAATACTGGCTCAAATTTTGCTCATTGTAACCCTAGGATATTCTCAAAAAGATGGTTTTACACAGAATATAACAGACATTTTATAAAGACCATTAATCGGTTGAGAGCCAATCATGCTCTTACGCCATCTTACATGCATAGAATCGGCTTGGCAGATACTCCCAATTGTACTTGTGGCAAAATCGGAGATCTAACACATGTCATATTAGAATGTCATTTAAACATAAATAACATAAACGACCTTTATAAGGAATTAAAAGATTTAAAATGTTTTTTCCCAATAAACCTAAATACTTTAATATTTACAAATGATATGGAAATTCTTCATCTCATTTATAAACATGTTAAATTATGTAAATACAAGTTGTAAACGTAATATGTAATAAATAGGCATAATTTGTTAATGTGGTTTGAAAAAATTAAAAAAAAATTAAAAAAAACACAAAATAAAATAATAACAAAAAAAATAATAAAAAAAGGAAAAAAAGGAACAAAAATAAAAAAGAATAGAAAAAAAAGAAGTAAAAAAAGTGTTTCGCACAAAATAAAATATATATTAAAAAAAATACAGTAAAATAATTAAAAAAAAAACAAAATAAAAAAAAGCTGCACAATGTACCAATGTATCTATAAAAATAAAATTGTAGAATGTAGGTACTTATGTTATAAGAAATGTATGACTATGAATCTGCAATCAATCAGAAACCAGTCTGGCTAATTGGCTCTGCCAAAGCCATTTTTCAAAAAAAAGAGATTCAGGATTTGCAATGTATAAGATCATCCCGGTATAAAATTAATATGTTCTTATATGAGTTCCTCGATTGAATCCTACTGAGGATCATTGGTTAAAGTAGTTTGAAAAATGACAAAGTTGAAAGGCTACCACTTGATAGCTTTGTGATTGTTGAGATCTTTGTCAGATTTAAGCAAACACAACTTTGGCTTATTTATATACTTTGGTTATATGCACAGTTTGAACACAACGATTTATTACCTGGAGCCAGTCAAACTTTTGAAGAACGTGCAATTCGTCTAAAATTCTTCTTCTTCCTTCTTAAACGCCTGTCTCTTCTTCAATATTAGCCTCCTAAATAGTTTTAAATTATCGCACCATCTTTTTCTTGGTGTGCCAATACTTCTTCGTCCATTGGTGACTTATCTCGTGCTATTCGTACTATCCTATCCTCTGCCATTCTACTAATGTGTTCGTTCCACTTCTGTTTCCGTTTTAACACTCATCCATTAATGTCTTCTACATTGCACGATCTTCTTATGTTTTCGCTTCTCTCCCTATCCAACAGACTTTTCCCTGATACTTGTCGAAGTATTTTCATCTATGTTGTTTCTAGTAGTCGTCTCGTTTTAGATGTGTCTAGGTCTTGTCTCCGCTGTGTATGTCAATATAGGTCTAATTGCTGCTTTATAGATTCTTGCTTTTTGTTCTTTCAGATTGTATTAAGAGATCCCGCCGCTTTACTTGCTTTTAAGCTTTGCTGTCGTACTTCCTCTTCAACATCTCCGTAACTGGTTATATCTATTTCCAGATATCTAAACCTTGCTTCCTGCTTTATTATTTTTCCATCAATTTTGATTTTACATCGTAGTGGGTATTACTTACTTACTTACTTTCCGTGTCCGGAACACCAACAACTTTAAATTCTGTATTTCCAATGGTTGGCCACATAGATGGCCCTGTCATTTGCTATAATTAAGTCTTGTTCTGTGCAGGTCTCTCTCATCTCTGTGCATGATAGTAGATGCAGGCTGGTCTGAACCGCGCCACAGTCGCAGGTATCGTCCTCCTGGTATCCCCATTTTTTCAGGTTACTAGCACAACGTGAAACGCCGGTTCTTAGTCTGTTTAGCGCTTTCCAAGTCGGATACGGTAAATTGTGTCCAGCAGCCATTTCCTCCGAGGGAGGAAAATGTGTCGCGGTAGCTGACGCTTGCCATAGGTGTATTCGGCGCGTCTCTGGCGCTTCGGGGATGGATCTTGATGTTTTCAGGAAGCTTTTCCGAGATCTCAGTCTGCTTGGCTGAGTTTGGTGGTCATATAAGGGGTGCCTTCGGTCCGTCTCCTGCTTTTTCCGTTCTACCTCTGACGTGACCTTCCTCCTGATAGGTGGTGGAGCAATTCCAGCAATGGGGTATACCTCTTCGATAGGTGTCGGTTTCAGGCAACCCGATATTATACGGACCGTTTCATTTAGAGCCACGTCGACGTTCTTTGCGTGAGCAGAGTTTGCCCATACTGGTGCTCCAAACTCCGCGGCCGAAAAACATAATGCCAAGGCAGAAGTGCGGAGAGTGTGTGGTTGTGCTCCCCATTTTGTATTAGTTAGCTTGCGGATGATATTATTTCTGGCACTTACTTTCTTCTTGACATCTTGACAGTGGTATCGCTAAGATAGAGTTCTATCCAGACGGACGCCAAGGTATTTTGGCGTCTTGTTGTGTTGCAGCATCTGACCACGCCATTCCACCTCCAGCGACCTTCGGGCATGCTTGTTTCTCAGGTGGAAAGCACATACCTGGGTTTTTGTGGGATTGGGTTTCAGATGGTTTTTATCATAGTATAGAGCTAAGTCTCCCAGGGCATCTGTCAGTTTCACTTCGACTTCATTGAAGGTTCTTCCCTGAGCTGCCACCGCTGTATTATCAGCGTAAATAAATTGCCTTGTTTGTTGGTGTATGGGTTGGTCGTTGGTGTATATGTTGTATAGAATCGGCGCGAGGACACTTCCCTGTGGTAGCCCATTTTTTTGGTCCCTCCACCGACTGTTCTTGGACTGGAGCGTTACGTAGAAGCGTCTATTCTGGAGGAGACATTTCACTAACCTTGTTAGTCGGAAATCCTTTGTAGTTTCGTAGAGTTTTGCGAGTAGCCGTTGATGGTTAACTGTATCATAGGCGGCAGTTAGGTCTATGAACGTTACTCCTGTTATTTCCTTCCGTTCAAAACCATCTTCAATATGTTAGGTGAGATTAAGAATTTGACTGCAGCAGCACTTTCCGGGCCTGAATCCTGCTTGTTCTGGAATAATTTTAGTCTCCACATATTCTGCGATCCGGTTCAGTATCATTCTTTCAAAGGCCTTGAAAAGGTGGCACTAGAGAGATACAGGTCTAAAACTCTTTGTATCCGCCGGATCCTTCCCTGGTTTTAAGAGGGCTACTACTCTAGCTTTTCTCCAGATTTTGGGGATTTGTAATGTACGGATGCAGCAATTCATCATTTTTACGAGCCACTCTACGGTTTTTAGTCCAAAGTTCTTTATTTACTCTGTTCGTATGTCGTCCAGGCCAGCCGCTTTATTATCTTTCATTTGATGGATCGCGCCTCTCATCTCCTTTAGACAAAAAGAGGTACCTAGAACATCTCTTTCTTCGTCGATATTCCGTTGAGCTCTCACCTTGTTCTTTCTTGATGTCGTCTTACCGTTCATTAGAAGATGATGGGCTATCTGATCGGGTGTGACTTCTGTCATGTTGACTGCCGGAGCAGCGGGATCGTTGCCAAGATTCCGAATCAGCTTCCAGGCACGTCTGCTGTTTTGTTTCATGTCCAGACTCGTGACCAGCTTGCACCACCTTTCCGTTCTGTTGGCGGATATCGCATGTAACATTTCCTCCCCAGCCTGTATTGTCGCTTCCGAGAAAGGGTTTTCTTCATATAGCTGTTCGTATCTTTTAAGTAGGGGTTTAGATTCTTCATTGAGCCCCGCTATGTACTCAGTTCGACAACCTCTAGGGATAAATTTCCGTGATACTTGCTTTACAATTTCTACAAATTTATCGTATGAATCAGGGCAAGGTTCTAGCTGGGAAACTTCTTGATCCAATGTTTCAGAGAATTTTTCCCATTTTGCTTTAGTAAAGTTGAACCTTCTCTTGAAAGGAACAATTTCGTATCTGATTGCCCCGTTGGAAAGACAAATTATTGGTCTGTGCTGTGTCTTTGGGAGGGCACTTCCAACGATTTTTGTCACCTGGTCTCCAATTCTGTCGCTGACAAATATATTGTCTGGGTTGTAACCTCTGCGCCATCTTCCGCTATTGAACGACGCAGGCTGCTTTGGATCGTGAATAAGTTTTAGGTTCATGCTTTCAGCCCATTTTTCTAGTTCTTCGCCATTGGAATCTGTTTCGTTGTAACCCCACGCGACACTGTGACAGTTGAAGTCACCCAGTACGAATTTGATTTGCTGTGATTGAAAGTTATTCGGTTCCTCAAAAGCAAAGTCAGCGTTTGGTGGTTTGTAGATTGACGTTACTGTACAGGAGTTTATCTCCACTGTGAGGATCTCGATGTCATTTTGATCTGTTAGAGATGTGGATGCTACGTCGATATCTGGTCTGACGAAGACTGCGCTACCATATTGGTCGTGTGGTCTCTCCAGTATGAGCTTCATACCCCGAATCCTTGGTCTGCGGCTTGCAGTACCTCTATGGGTTTCTTGAACGTAGTGGGTATTTAGATGTTGTCATACATTTGGTTTTTTCTGCTATTATCATATTGTATTTTTTCTTGGCTGTTGTATTGAAGATGTGTGTTAATCTTTGGAGATCGTCTTCTGTCTCGGCGATTAATGCGACGTCGTCTGCATAACATAATATTTGGAGTTCTTTGTTCCCCATTCTGAAACCATGACCTTTACTTGCTTCTATTATTTCGTCCATTATTATATTAAGGAGGAGTGGGCTTAACGAGTCACCTTGTCTGACTCCGCTTTGTACTGGTATAAACTGTGTTAGTTTTCCATTTATCTTTGCCTGTATTCGATTATGGAAGTAGATGTTTTTGATGGTTTGTATAATATTGATTGCTATGTTTCTTCTATGCAGTAAGTGTAAGACGTCTCCGACTTGGATGCGATCGAAAGCCTTTGTCAGGTCTATAAAACATAGATATTATGCTGGTTTATTTTACTCGATGGCCTTTTCTGTGATTTGTCTCAGTACAAATACAGCGTCTGCGCAGGATCTTCCTGAGCTGAATCCTTGTTGTTCATCTGATAAAGTTGTTAGTATATTGATTTTGTTTGTTAGGACTTTTGTGGTAATCTAAAATTAAGACCGAAAAGGGGAATCAATATAATCCTCGATTATTTAAATGGCTTGTTTATTACCAGTCTACACAATATAATAACCTTCTAATTAAGTTTATTGCAAAACTAAATAAGGCAAGCAACGTCTTACGTTTATACATAAAATCAGCGTGCAGCCAAAGTTTTGGTGTCTGGTGTACCAGAAAAGCGGTAGCCGCGGTTCAAAAATATACTTTTGTAACTTTCACTGTTCTCGATAATTAGAATATGTCGGTATTATATAACATTGTTAATCAGTTGCTGATATGTGATATCGATTGGCGTACTGTTGGTATCATTCTACATAAGATTGTTTTAGTCTGCAACTGTAATGCTCTGGTTGTTTAAAAAAAAATAGAACAAGGACATTTCTCTTAGTAGCAAGTGTTTTTAATTTTTTGTGACTTTTTTTTTAAATTGAGAAACGGTAATAAAAACTAAAAGAAAAGTAACATCAACAAATAAAGAAATAATTTCGGCTTTTCAACTTTGTGTTTAGATAGGAATACAGATCAATAGCTAGAGAGATATTAAAAGAGATCAGAAAACACAAACGAC
Source organism: Diabrotica virgifera virgifera (assembly GCF_917563875.1). NCBI lineage: Eukaryota > Metazoa > Arthropoda > Insecta > Coleoptera > Chrysomelidae > Diabrotica > Diabrotica virgifera. The sequence goes on from NC_065443.1 coordinate 308,929,551, forward strand.
AACAGAATGCGATTGAGATTAAAAGTGAAAAAAAAGTTTTATCCAGAAAAAATGCAAATAGGGTGTAAATACATATAAAAGATCACTATTTCATAAGAAGATATTATTATCACAAATGAGGAAATTTTAAACCAAGATCAGAAGATATCCCGGACTTAACAGAAGATGATATAATATCAGCTCTGAAAAAGATAAAAATAGCAGGCACTGCAGCACTCCCAGATATTCGCATCTCGAGACTTGTTCAATTAGTTCGTTATTAATTACTATTTTGCATCTTATGGGTTCCCTTGACACTACCAGGGATTTGGTCTTAGCTGTTGATATTTTCATGTTGTAGTTCTTCGCCACTGTATTGAAAGTGTGTGCCATTCGCTGTAGGTTATCCTCGTTATCGGAGATTAAGATTGCGTCGTCAGAATACCAGAGGATTTTTATATGTTTTCGATGATACTGTCCATTAGTGTCCATTACTAGGTTAAAAAGCAATGGGCTCAATCTATCTCCTTGTCTAATTTCCGAGTTGATTTCTACTTCCGTTTCACTCAGTCCGGTATTTTCGTTTTGGCTGTACTTCATGCTAAGCCAAGTAGGTCCTCTTTTTTATTCTCTTAAATATCAGTGTGTCCAGGCATCCAGAGTAAACGTATTTTGTTAATTTTTCCGATACGAATCAGATGCTGAATATATTTAGTTCGAAACTAACTTTAGCCTCGTGGAGTCAATCCGATTCGAGTCCAGTGCCTTTAATGCCACCTGGCTATCAGATATAATTTTTCTAGATCTGTCCCTGCAGTTCTTTTTTACTAGCTCCTGCAGGCATATCTCTTTTTCTTCTTCGTGCGACTAGGAAAACTCCTGTTTGTCTGTCTCTTTATTCTGTTTCAGTTGTTGCTGACTATATTTTCTTTCCACCTTTTCGGCGGCCTTCCAACGGGTCTTCTGCTATACGGCTTGTTGTTTTTACAGATGTTTGCTGATTTATCTGGTTCCACTCGGTTTAAATATTCGTTCCATTTTTTTTTCTTGTTTTTATCCACCTGTTAATATTTTGAATTTGGCATTGTTCGCATATACTTCTATTGCTTTGTCTGTCTCTTAATGATATGCCCGCTATTGATCTTAATACTTTCATTTTGATATTGTTGATTTGTTGTTTCCTCTTCCTTGTATCGGTCCTTGTCTCCGATGCATATGTTAGGATTAGTCTAACTGTTGTCTTGTATACACTTTTATATTGCTTTCCTTGCTCAGATATCTGTCTCCCCATATGGTTTCTCGGAGGCAACCACTTACTTTTGCTAATTTTGTTGCATGCTTTGTGGTCGCTGTTCTTATATTCCTGTCACTAGTGATCTCTACTCCTCGGTAATTGAATTTCATTTGTTCTACAATTTTGCCGTCTATTTCTAATTTGCACCTACGCGGCTCTTTACTGATCACTATACATTTAGTTTTTTCTACTGATATTTTCATATTAAGTTTGTTTGCTGTAATATTGAAGGTGTGGAACTGCCGTTGTAGGCCAGGGCCTCGATTTTTGACCCGTCAAAAATCGAGGCCCATGCTCGTTATCAGCAATTAGTACTGCATCATCGGCATAGCATACTATCGTGATTTTATGCGCTGCCAAGTGGTATCCAATTATTTATGCGCTGCCATGTGGATTTACCAAAGGTAGAGGTACTCGAGAACATCTGTTGAATATAAGACAAATAATCGAAAAATCTAGGGAATTCAATATTCCACTGTATGTACATATGCTTTATAGATTATCGTAAGGCGTTCGACAGGGTCAAGTGGAGACACTTATGGCGAATACTAAAAGAAGTAGGCGTACCCCAACACCTTATTTCGCTTATAACTGAACTATACGAACACACTACTGGATCAGTTAAAGTGCTTGACACACTTTCAAACGAATTTCATCCAGAACGGGGTATCAGACAGGGATGTATACTATCTCCACAATTATTCAATATATATGGAGAGCATATTATGAGAAGAGCACTTGAAGGATGGAAAAAAGGCATCTCAATAAATGGTCATAAAATAAACAACCTACGTTTCGCAGATGACACAGCCCTTCTTGCAAATAGTCAAGCAGAGCTGATTGATTTTATACGACTGGTTGAAAACGAAAGTCAAATATTTGGTCTGCAATTAAACATATCAAAGACAAAGATCATGATGGTGAATAGACTACATAACAACCATCCACACATAACCACAATTGATCGGTTTGAGGTTGTGAGCTCAATAGTCGCCACAGCAAAAATGACCACAATATGGAAGGAGTGTCAAATTAATTTCAAGAGCGTTAAACATGAGGTTGATCAAATGCTTAATATTCCCAATACTGACCTACGGATGTGAATCTTGGACCCTGAGAAATTCGGAAAGAAGAAAGATAGACGCCACTGAAATGTTCTGTTGGAGACGAATGCTACGAACTCCTTGGACCGACCATAGAACAAATAATTCAATTTTAAGAGAGCTAAAAGTTAGCCAACGACTCTCCAGTAAAGTACATCTCCAACAATTAAAATACTTTGGACATATTATGAGGGCAAACACAGAAAACATGGAAAGACTCATTATACAAGGAAAGGTGGAAGGCCGAAGATCACGAGGAAGATCCCCAACAAGATGGATCGATCAGATTACAGGAATATGCAAAAGACCTATGCATGAGTTAAAAGAAATGACCAGAGACAGAGATCTTTGGAGACGGACAATACACGACATCACGTCGACCACTACACTCCCTCCGGGGGGTCAGGATTGAAGAGAGATGTGGTATCCATGTAGTTTTCTTACTTCGTAAATTATTTGATTCATCACCATATTGAAGAACAATAGGCTGAGCAAGTCTCCTTGGCGGATTCCTCCTTTTAGTTCTATGCATTATGTTTCTCCTGTTGACATTATAACTCTGGTCTTGTTGTTCTTGTTAATTTCATTAATTATCCTTATTATCTGATGGTCCATCTGTTCAGCTTATAATAAATTTAAGATGTCATTTGGCCTCACCCTTTCAAAAGCACTTTTTAAATCTACAAAGCACATATATGCTGGTTTTCCATATTCAATAGACTTTTAGGTAAAGTTGACACCATCTATCTATCGCCCGTCGGCAAATTCAAACAAAAATATAACTCCAGACCATCTTTTACCACCTTTAGTCCAGACAAATTAATATATGTATTTAATATATTTTTTACCATCAAAAATTAGATATTTTAATCAAATATTGTATCAAATGTAATTTGCAAAATAATTTTGAATTACGTTCCGCTAATGAACGCGCTTTTTTGTCCTTCAAAGTAGAAAAAAGTTTCAATTATATTGCTTAATAGTATAATTGTCTAACAATTTTAACTGTACTAATCCCCAAGTATAAATGATTAAGTGCTAAACTGATTGATTTACGATGAGTAACCGGGTTGTAAAAATACCGGCATGTGCCTAGATAAAGGGACATCGGTTTACTCGACTTTCATAACATACAAATATTACCTCTTTGAATTTGCCGACGAGCGAAATATCGATGGACCCGACTTTAGGTTCTTTCGGTTATATTCAATAGGTTCTTTCGGAAGTCTTGTTGTTCATCTGCCATGTTCCCTTTTTCCTCGATTTGGGCATATCTCTATAACATAATTTTCAGCTTGGAAGAAAGAAGAGTGATAACCTAGGCTTCCCCTAAGGCTTAGCATTGATTTCTATTCGTATAAACATGCTACGATGACTTTATCTGTTTTAGAGTCGTCTGTTACCAGCAATGATCTCCCATATTAAGATTCGTTTTATTTGAATCACATTCGTCTCTTTCTAGAAAGAGAACGGTAAACGGTAAATTATATTTAGGTTGCATTACATCTGACAGCATTACCAACTTTGAATTATTTTTAATTATGTCTCCAAATTTCATCAGGGTATCCTTTTGCCAGGCTTTCTGGCATAATATCCGCCTTCTGTACACTCGTACCTTCGCCTCTATCTCCATCCATACAGGCAATAGAAACAGGTCAAGTAGGAGCTCCATGGAAGTTGCTGAAGTAGTCGACATCATTCCTGTTATGATTTAGCATGCTTGTTGTTGAAGCTTATTCAGCTTCTCTCTGGTGGTCTGGTCTGGTGATGGTCAAAGAAAGTTGTGGAAAGGAACTATCAATAAAACAAACAGTTCAATTTATTTTTTATTAAACAAATACAAAACATATTAATACAAATACTGCGTCATTCTTATAATTGACTAAATAATGTGAAAGGAAACAAAGGAAATGAGGAAGATATTGGAGAGATATTAAAATATGATAAGAAAATTTAATACGTGTATTGATCTTATTTTGGCGCTATTTACTATTCATAATCAGTTCTTTCTCCCCGTTTGGCTCCCTGAAGGCGCTCCTAGGGATTTTGCGCTTCCACTAGATAAGGAGTAGTAGTTTTCACTGAAAAAAAAAAAACAATACGTTATAAAACCCAGATAAACGAATTACTAGAAAAAGCGCACTTAACATGATTTAACAACCTCTAACTTAGACAGGACCGAGGACCGACGGCTTTACTTGCTCTCCAAAGACGGTTACGGCTTTTATAATGCATAGAAATTAAAATTTCGTTGGGGTGTAGAGGATCGAACTCGCGATTTTCCGCTTGATATTCCAGTATCTTAGCCGCTGAGCTAAGACCGTCACTAACGAAGTATTAACAATAAGATATATTAATTTCTGCTTATGTTTCATTTCGATTAAGAGGTGATCCACCATCCCCATAAATAGGTTTCTGTTTCTCCAAACGTCTTCAGTGGAGCTACATGAACACCTCTGAATCGAAACGAAACAAAGCTGCCTATTTAAGTAGATTTATAAAATTGGGGATGGTGGGGATGGTGGATCACCTCTGAAACGAAATGAAACATAAATAGACTAGTAAGGATCTGTTTTTAGGTGGATGTGAGAGGTGGCATTCAGATTTTTGCGGATAAAGTTAGGTGATAACTTCGTTAATAATAATTGATTTATGCTCCTTCTTAAATATGCCCGGAACATTAATAAAAAAAATTAAATATTTAAAAATTTCAAAAAATTTCGTTTTTTTTTCTACTTTTTTTGCTTATAACTTAAAAACTATTCATTTTAGAACAAAGTCCTATAGGAATAAAACAAAGATAATTAAATTTTCTATCAGATTCGATTGGTTAAAAATGTCTTAATTTATCACCCTTGCTACAAAATAGCAATAAATATAAAATAAGGAAGCAAAACAAGCCTGTTCTTATTCAATGATTTTCCATCACTTAGGTTACACTTGGAACCTTCCTAATTCGATAGAAAATTTTTGTTATGTGCTAAAACCGTACACCAAATTTCATTAAAAATGACTTACTAGATTTTGTATAATACTTTTGCAATATAAACTTTTTTAAAAATTAAATTTTTTTAAAATCTTGCACAACAAAAACTAGAGCATACAAAGATTTGTCAATTTTTTACATATAAATAAGTACTCCATCTATCTAATGCACTTTACAGAATTGAAATCGGATTATTTAAGCAGCCTTAGCAATGTTTTAAAGTTATAAACAATTTTTTGGCTTATAAACAAATTAGTGCTGTGGCCAGGAGGGGGTGCTACGGGCTCCTTTATTTAGATGGACTTTCCCAAGTTTTTTTATGTATTTTGACCCGTAGAACACGAATTTTTTGGGTAACAGTTGATCCGGATGTCGAAAAGTTTGTTATAAACAAAGAACTTGAGGAATTACATAAAATCGATTTTTCGCAAAGTAAAACATTTTTTTTTGTATTTCTTGGGTAATTCTAAGCAAAAAATGTTCTTACAAGTTTTTTCGTAGAATGCATAGTTTTCGAGATAAACGCGGTGGAACTTTCAAAAAATCGAGAATCTGCAATTTTGGAACGCGAATAACGTTTGATTAAAAAATAAAATAGCAATTCTGCTGACAGCATTTGAAAGTTTAAGTCAAACTATACCGGTTTTAATTATTTGCATTGCTAAAAATTAATTTTTTTATTATTATCAAAGCTATTTGTTTATAAGCCAAAAAATTGTTTATAAATTTAAAACATTGCTGGGGCCCCTTAAATAATCCGATTTTAATTCTGTAAAGTGTATTAGATAGGTAAAGCACCTCTTTATATGTAAAAAAATTAGCCAACTTCTAAATGGTCTACTTTTTGTTCAGAAAGATTTTAAAAAAAGAATGTGTGTGTACTTTGTACGCACGTAAGAAGTTATACTTCTATTATAATATAATTTCAACGAAACAAATATACCTACTTAACACTTACAATACAAAAAATTAACAATAATTACCAAAATTTAACCAAAGCTTAACAATGCCAAATATTAAAAAAAAAACGAAAAAAGTATGAATCGTCCGGGAATTGAACCAGCAACCTCGCGAATTCTCAATCTCTTGTCCAGTGCTCTACCAACAAGACCATCAAGGCACATACTATTAACGGGTCAGATATACATATTTACACATCACGGTGACAAGTGAAATATAAAAATAGATGTTTTATTATTTTACGCCCAAGGAAGACAAATCCAAAGACACAAAATTATAATAAAAAACTTTTTAAACCACATTTTTCAAATTGCGCAAGTTGTATTATTAATATTAATGTTAATAAATGAAATATAAATATTTTGACGTTTCACAATTTGACAATATCATAACAAAATTTGATCTACTATTTTTAAAACACTTACCAGTGTAAGATTCTTTAGCTTTGAATAAGCGAGATCGTAGATCGTCCCGGTTGATTGTTGTTATCCACAGTTTTCTACGCCTTCGAGCTAATAGGTTTTTTATCAGTAATTTTGCGGCACTCATACTAGTCACAGTTTGATGGGCTTTCACATTGACATGCAACAATCATCTCTTCTATGTTAATAAATCCAAAAATATAATATGACAACTATTTAAAAAGGCAGTATAACCATTAACTAACTTTTTGTTTGTTGTTTCTCTTCCTACAAATTTTAAAACGCAACAACCATACACCATACCTAACCAAACCACAGTCCCACAGCTGTGATACAGCTGCCATATTGGATAATTTTTGTCATGTCATTTCAACATCCAATCAGAACAAAGTTGTAATGCGACTGCGCCGGGATCAAAGGTTTTAATCCTATTAAAATTCACCCTCATATGCGCGTAAAGAAGTACAACTTCAAAAATTTGAACTTTTTTAAAAACATTTAGATTGCAAATTTATTATGCAACATTTATTAGGTCCATTTTAATGAAATTTGGTACACGATTTAAGTATGTTACAAAGAATTTCCTAAGCGAATTACTAAGGTTCTAAGTGCCACCAAAGTGGTTAAAAAATATTGAATAACAACAGACTTATTTTGCCCCCTCATTTTGTATTTATTGCTGTATTGCAGAAAAGGTAATAACTTAAGACATTTTTTACCAGTCGTATATGATACAAAATTCAATTATCTTTATTTTATTTCTGTACAACTTTGTTCCAAAACGAATCGTTTTAAAGTTATAAGCAAAGAAAGCAGAAAAAAATCGATGTTTTTCGAAATTTTTAAATATTTTAATTTTTTTATTAATGTTCCGGGCATATTTGAGAAGGAGCATAAGTCAATTATTATTACTGAAGGTGACACCTAACTTTATCTGCAAAAATCCGAATGCCACCTCTCACATCCAAAAATAGACGTTTTTTCGCAGATCCTTACTGGTCTAAAACTGTTTTTTAATGTTTCATTTTACTCATATTTTGAGTACACGGAAAAGGGGGGAAATGTATAGTATTTTTGATTATTTTTTTCATTTTTTTTATTGGCTTATTCGATTGTAAATGTTTTCAAGAGTATACCATGAAAATTTCAAGTTAATCCGAGCAAAATTGACGGAGATATGGATATATACAGAAATTTTCTTAATATTATATATTGACAAAACTACATTTTTTTTAAACGCGTTTTCTGAAAACATGTTTTTTTTGAGGCGGTGTACATCATAACTCAAAAAGTAATGCACCGATCTTTCTGAAATTTTGCACACTTCTTTTTTAGATATTTTACTAGGTAGTGACGTCGAGTTTTTGCTTATTTTGACAATTTTTTGTTTATATTACCATTTTTCTCTTTAACAAACACACTTTTTTTGTTTTTTTTTTTCGAATTTTTCACTTTAAAGTTATACCATGAAATTAAAAATCAATATAATTATAAAAACTCGACGTCACTACCTCAATAAACTCTTAAACTAAAATAATCTTTTTGGTTTATATGTTTCAAATGATTCTGTCCGAAGATGTAGTGTACACCGCAAATCATATTCTTTTTTGGATCGTCTACTTAAAAATGAATCCACTACTTCATTTTAAAATATTTTTCAATAAAAACTTAAATGAATAATCGCCAAGTATTGTTCTTTAAGATATCCTTTTACCCATTTAATTTAACCCCACCACTTTCAAGGGAAAACGTTTTAAAATTATGCAAAAAATTGCAGAATTAACTATACCCCCCTTCTTTCGTTGGAATTTTTTCCTAGGCGAATATACGGAATGTGACTGCATATAGTAGAGTCCCTTACATCTTCTTTATTCGTCCTCTCCTTGCCTTATAAATTGTAAAAGGCAGAGGTGATAAGGATGTTACTAGAAAGTGGTTCAAAGAGAATTTTCAGATTTATTGTGTAGACCTGGGACTTCTCATTTCTCTCTAATTTCCATTTGTTGTGCTCGTGACAAATATCTCCGTTCGTATCGTAACATCTCTGTAGAGAGAATTTCATTGTATTAGATCCGCTTTTAGATTAAATTTGATTTGCTTAAAATGCACTACTAGCTTACTCAGCTTACCTTACTAGGTAAGGGCTCAGCGATAGGTAATAACGGAGGCAATTTTTATCTTGTTCTTCCTGATGAGGTAAACATACAAAAAGACGTAGAATAGGTCATTGTTGTTAAGCGGAGTATGTTTTTTAAAAATTGACGGTTGACTTACTTGGCCACGGTATTGTAGGCAATGGCTTTTAGCTAAAAAAATTTGAGAGTGTAGTTTGCGCCCTTGGGAACAGCAAATTCTGATTTATTTAGTGTTTTTGCATTATTTGTATGTGCATTATACATTTATGTATTGTGTGTTCGTGTATTATATTTGCGTATTGTGTGTTGGATATGCATGGTGTATGATTTTCTATTTCGTTATTTATGCCTGGTTGTTACACCATTGATTCACCATTGAACACCAAACATACGCGTTACACCATTGAGTCTTAGTCTTAGATCAATTTTCAGCTTGCCACTTGGATTTTATATAAAACTTATCAGTTAAGACGTGGTAAGATAGACAAGCCCTATCTATAAGCTGAGCTAAGCTAAGTTTGAGCTTAAGATTTATTGGTGCAACCAGTCATTAGTGTCTCCTTCTCATTCATTATTCTGTTCATTCCAATCACACTCTAATTCTCATTAGTTTCTTACTTTCTCCATTAGTGTTAATCTGTAGCTTTTTCAAAACAATATTTTCATTATACAGTAGGAAAAATGAAAGAATACCCATGAACGAACATATAAAACACGCTGTATTTATTACATGTAATAATTATTGTTACATGTACTTGCACTGGACAATTTTCTTTGTGACCCGGTGACAGGAAAATACAGCGTGTTTTATCTGTTCGTTCATGGGTATTCTTTCATTTTTCCGACTGTATTTATTCTGTTTTCTATTTTTTCATTTGTTACCCACGTTTCTGAGCCAGACAGTAAACAGTTTTCCACTATTGTCTTAAAGATTTGATGGCTAGTTTTACTTGTTTTATAGTCGTTCCATATAATTGAAGAATTACATATTTAAAAAATGCATGGAAAATGCGACAGAGGACATAAAAGTAATTGGTGAGTTAACGAACAACATAATATATGGCGGTGATACGGTGATCATTTCCAGTAACATGTATAAATTACAACAGGCAATGGAAAGGGTTAATGTAGGTAAGGAAGACTACGTTCTGAGCCTCAACTTCAAAAAGACCTAAGGCATGCTCAAAAAAAGCAACAACCTAGTCGACAGTTACAGATAAAACACATACTAATTGTCCATGTAGGATCTTATGTATACCTTGGCACCAACGTAAATGTAAATTCGAAACAGGCCAATTAACGCGAGGATAGAAAGAGCTAGAGCAGCATTTAACAATATGAAAAAGCTCATAAACAATGATGTGTCTTTTCCTCTAAAACTACGTCTAGTTCAATGTTTTTCCGATCACACTATATGGTGCAGAGGCTGGGACGCTGACAGAGATGCTAATGAAAAAACTAAAAGCATTCGAAATATGGGTGTACCGACGCATTCCTCGTATATTCATAACAAAGAAATTCCACTAACATAGAAGTAATTAAGCAATGAAAAATTGAATATCTAGGCCACTTATTCAGATACGATAAGTATCTGAATAAGAGTAAGAAAAATAGACAGCAGGCACTGCGGAAGTCTGCGAAAATGGTTCGAGCTTACATCGGTTGAACTATTCAGAAGTGCCGTAAGCAAGATCAGAATTGCCACGTTAATAGCCAAAGTTAGCAGCGGACAGGGAACCTGAAGAAGAAGTGATCTAACCTCAAATAATGGTAGAACAAGAACACTAGTTTGAAACTATAACTATATGGGAGTAACATTTGAGTGAACTGTCTCAATATATTATTATCTGAACAGCATTATATGCAAGAAAAACCTTACATGAAAAAAATAATATATTTTATCTACTCTATCTCATATTATGTATAAGTTTTTAGTTTGTGAAAAATGTCATTATAGCTAGTAGTGCGTGAAGGATTTAAAGTGTGCGTGAAGTATTTAACAATGTATTTTAAATGGGATTTGCTTTTTCGCACTGTTTTTTGGCACACTTTCCAGTGGCGAAGAGTTACATTTTTTTTATTTGTTTATCGTAGATAAAATATTGTATGAAACTGCGTGAAGTACTTTTTGCGAACTTACGCGATGTATGGCACTCGCTACGCTGTCGCTTGTGCTCTAAACATCGCGTGCGTTCGCAAAAAGCATACTTCACGAACTGTTTCATAAATAACTATAATCCATTATTGATGATATCGAAAAAAAAACAGTTGACATAAGCATATGCATATAATGAACTGTTAACCAACAAGATTGGCCGAAATCGATGGGTTAAAGGTCGAAAAAGATGATGGCCAAAGACCTATTGGAAACATAGCATGGCTTAAGCCATGAATGCAGAAACCTTTAAGAATTGGACTGAGATGACGGTAAAAATAAGGAGAAGTTGCCATACAACATCCGACGAAATTCTAAACATACTCTGGCATAATAATATCAAAAAACATTTATCGCTTACCATCCTTCAACATTTTTTGGATCATCACATCTTGAAGTATCTTCATTATAAACAGTACCAGGAGAACAAGATCCTTTTTGTGGATCAACTCCATTCCTACAAATATAAAATTTCTGGCAATCCGAGGGATGGGCGTATGTGGGATGTGGTACTTTTCTTCCATCATTACCTACAGACTGTATTGGACACTCGAATCCGTCATCAAGAGCGTCTTTCTTGGGGTTAAGACATTCCTCCCGTTTACTGCTAGCTGCCCAAATGCAGATACTTTTTTCTTCATCGTAAACAAGACCTGAAAAAGTATTAGATTTACATAAAAAAGTGTAAAACATATTAAAACCTAAAGTATATTTTTTTAGCAACAGTTTGTGCTATGCTTTGATGTACATAAATCCAGCTTGTTTTTTGGGCTGATAGAAATCCAACTTGGGCTTTAGTCTTTTTTGATAATTTTTGTGAAAAGTTTATGTATGTGTGATACTGATAGGACAGTAATTTTTTAGGTCTGTTGTGTGTTCTTTCTTGTGGAATATTCCGTTGAGAAGCAGTTTTTCCTTAATACACGCATTCTATGAAATGTTTGTCCGTAGTCTACATAATTTTATTTCCGCCCTGTTTGATCACCTTGATCACTAATCCATCATGGTTAGGGGATTTGTTATTTTTCATTAATAAAAGTATCATATAATTTGAACTTCGTATGGTGTTATTTCTTGCATTTCTTCTGATCCCTGGTTTGTGATTTTAGACAGAGGCTAATCTTGTCTTTCGTTGGTGCTCTCATACCTTTCGCGATGACAGAATTCAACAACCTCGAGGGTTTCAGTTCTATCCTTAGTGATGTTTCTCTATTTGTTTCTTATTCTGCACATATTTTGTTGCCTATGTTGTTTGTATATAGCTTCAAAACTCTAAAACTTCTGTTTTTTTTAACAAAGTTTTATCTCTCTTCTATTGTCTATCTTATGTCTTTTCGGATTTATCAGTGGATGTCTTTAATTGCTTTTTTCTTATTTAGTTGGCCACATACATTTTTTCGTTAGATTTATCCTTCCTTTACTTACAAGCTCTTTTCCGTCTCTGCTAGTGCCGTTGTTATGCCATTATTTACTATATATTCAAAATCTTCTGTTTCCTTTTCTAAGTATTGTATATATCTGGTTAGTGTATCTTCATACAGGTCCTTGTTTTCGGGGCGAATCCATTACTTCTTACGTGTTTTTAAAATCATCTTTCCAATTTGACATTTATCTTTGCTCGGTTTAATCTCTGATCTTTTCCCATCGAAATTTTGATCAGTCATCATGTTAATGCTTTGGTTATTTCTTCTCTCTCCCTCTCTCTCTCTCTCTCTCTCTCTCTCTCTTATCACTTCTCTTAATTATCTCATTTTTGACATCTGATTTCTTTTCTGTTCATTATGTTATTTTTGACAATGTCAGCTAGCTTTCTCCATATCGATTTACGTTGATAATTTTTACCGAAAAAAAGGTGATTTCTATGTATAATAAATCATACATTATTACTCTGCTCCTCTAAAATAAAAAAGAAATCCTGATTTAAAAGTAATTTGGGCTTCTCGTCTTCGTTTTATTTACCGATGTCGATGATGTACCATTTTATTGTTTTCAGCTCTTCCTCTAGTTCTTCCTCTAGTAAGAGTTATACTTTGAGTTGTGTTTTAAATAAACTTAAATGTCTTACCTGCAGGACAATTTAATTCCTTTGGTTTACCGTCCACGCAGCTGTGAAACTTTGTACAATCTTTGGGATGACGGTAAAATCCATTCTGTCTCGGACATCCCGGACTTGGCTTAGCTTGTTCTACAAAAAAAAAAACAAAACATCTTGAAATATCACAAAAGTATAAACTAAAATTATATACTTATATATTTTTTATATAAAACATAACAGCAGTTGTAGAAGTAGGTAAAATTTATATCCCATTTATATAGTTTTCTGGGATCTAGGACATCTGGGCTTTGCCATTTCGGCGGGACCATTTAGGCATCGCCGTTTGAGCGTCGAGCCAAGTGGGCGTCAGCCGTTTCGGCCTCGGCCATTTCGGGGTCCAAAATTGACGATTTCCTGAATTTTTTCTCTATAAAGAACAGAGAAATATCCAAAGTATACAAAACAAGCTGAAAAAGCGAGCATTATCATAACGAAAACTTTGTTTATTTACGTATTTAAATTCATAATATGGAAAATTACTATTACGAAAAGTTGTTTAGAATTAAAAATTATGTTTCAATTTGCAATTATATCATTCTAATTTAAATGTTGTAAATGTATAAAGATACTTTATACTCAAAATTCATATTTTTATATAATATGAAAATATGAATAATAGTTGGATGGAAAATAAGTTGGATGGAAATCATCCGCCATTTTATGGTACCAACCTCACATACAGCCACAAGCCAAGTGTCTTTTAATTTCAATCCTCTCTCGTTCAAAGAGGAGAACGTCAAACGACCACGGAACACGAATTAAACGTCAAGGAAAGATTCAACTAGTATGTTCCGTAGACGCTGAAGTGTGACGTCACGTAAGTAGTCCTTTAGGAAAAAATTAGATAAATTAATTAAGCGATCAAAAGAAAATAATTATAAAAATAATTAAAGAGCTAATTTCGTAACGCGAACCGTTACAACCTCGTATAAAATTAATAAAATGTTGTATGTGATGGTTATGCATCATAAATCTTAGACCATGAAGAGCTTTTTATGAAGAATAACTTTTCTTCGTCAAATTAAAAATGCAAGAGTTATAAAAGAAAATGATGATTTAAAATAAACCTTATTTTCGTTTTCAGCACCATCAAAACCCTAGGTTAGACGAAAATTAGTCATTCACCACACCGTGGTCAGTATCTTGAGAAATAAGCGTTATTTTAGAGTGGCACTCGTCTATAAAGTCACATAACTTTTTTCTTATTGCATACTTTGACTTGAAACTTTCCAAAAAAGCTTCCTCGTGAATCATATTTTATTCCTGTGCTGATGAAAATTATAAACTAAAAAGTTTGTCACTCAACTTTTTGAAGTAAACATGAAACTAACGAAATCTGACGACAAAATGCTTAAAAATTAACAACTCCTCTTTTAATTTGTTTAAGCAGTTTGAATAAAGCACATTGTTATTTAAATACTTCAAAGATGACAAAGTAAAATTTTCAAAAGGAAATATTTACAGCGACCAATGATACAGCGAGGTAAAGCCGAAAACTCATTCAAATTGATTTTTCGCATTTTTGCATAAAATTTTATTTTTTAACATGTACCACCAAGTCTAGATAAAAATAAACTTAATATTCAGATTCAGCGGTATCGAAAATATAAAGAATCACCAAAATGAGTCATTCATCTTAAAGTTGATTTTCGTGGTCGGTCTAACGTAATTTTAAGAGTTGCTACCGCTACCTACCGCTCGCCTAAAAATGGAACAGTCTATTTATCATTAAAGGGGAGGCCCTATACTCGTACAAACCTTTGTTGTTAAAACACATTATTGCTTTTAAAATATTCTCAAATTGTATTGTTAAACATCTTATTTATTTTATATAATAATTAAATTCACTATAAAATATCATTTATATTTTATTAATAGCTAATTTAAAATTTAGTTTGACATTCACGAAGTGTCAAACTTAAATGTAAATACCAAATATACTACGCTTTGTTTAACGTGGCTTAACAAATTCAGAATAAAACTAGCCTACTAATACAGTAGAACGTCGATAATCCGGACGTCAAAAATCCGGACCGTCGATAATCCGGATTTGTTTCTAGCAAAAATATCTGATTCTTTTAAAATAAATTAAGAACTTAGCTGCGAAAAACGAACCTCTATCGGTGTTCAAAAATATTTTACACATTTTTTTTAGAAGCCCAAATAGTGTCTGATGTTTTTACTGTACACATGCTGCTATTATAAATTAATTACAATACAGTGTTTAAACATAAAAATATGTTTTGATTATTTTCACCTCTAGACACGTTACTGTGCAAGAGAAAACATAAAATTTTAAAACGATTGTTGTACATTAATGTGTATTGATGTGATCTTGATTATTGATATGAGATGATATTCTTATATGTCATTTAATTTAATCAATGCATTAATAATAATCTAATTAATTTACCAGATCACATATCAATATGTTTTCAATCTCAGGGCTTTTTATAAAATTAATTACTTACTTACGTGTCTTCTAAGTATTTCTCAATGGTTCCTAATCGGGATAGGAAAGAAAAGAGTAAAATAATACACACATATGGGTAACAATTATAATCAAAATATTGTTTATTTTATTTAAATGGCAATCACTGCTTAATATTTGCTATATCTTATTATTCTTAAACATAACATTTACACATGGGAATCTTATTTCCTTTTGGTTTCCAATTGAAAGTTTTTATTAACATTTAACTATTATGATTTATTAGCAACAATTCTATTTAAGTTTGATGAAGCTTTTCTGATATTATTGATTATGTTCTTCAATTTTAAATGTGGTATTTAATACGAAAAACCCATACATTCATGTTCAAACAAATGAGACTGACCTTTTTCTGGTGAACTGAGAATGTCTTCACACAAGACCCGTTTCCTGCTATCCTTGGCTGCGATCAAAACCTCGTCCTGGCTTCCAGTAATGTTCTCCTTTGAAACTAGCTCGTATAGCTCTCGTTCCTGCTTCTGTCGTGATGCTGTGTTCTACCTTTTTCGAAACTGCAATCAGCTACCGGGAACTCTTGGCTCAAGGAGGTTCTTTACTCTCAACCTGGCCTACCTCTCGTTCCACGATAGATACTCCACACTCACGGAACTACACCGGCTTTCTCACTCTCCGTACACTACCGTCTACTACTGGACTTCCCTTCTCGACCGCTCAAAACATTCTGATCTATCTTTTCATTCATTCCCCTACTTTCTAAATATCCCTTCCAGATTCACAAATCAACCTTCCACCACCAACTCTCATTCGCAGTATTCCTCAAAACCAATTTTTAATCTTTCTAAATATGCTTAATGGATTTCAAAAAAAAAATAGTTAATTCCCATTCTAAAATTACTTTCTACTATTTACAAAATTTAATGACCTATTATCTACTTCAACTGAGTCTTATTTAGCATAGGCTAATGATCGAACCTTCCGCGAACAACGATAATGACCTATTATCTATTTCAACTGAGTCTTATTTAGCATAGGCTAATGATCGAACCTTCCGCGAACAACGATAATGGTACGCGCCATTCACTTTGTTTATTCTCGGCGCATTGTCCCGAGTTTCGTAAGCTTCTTCTAATCACTTCTTAAAATTAAACATAACAATTTGTTGTATACAGGTTGTTCTAAATTTATATGCCCGTGGTTGAGAAAATTGAAAATATTTTATATTAAATTGAATTTTGTTTATAATTATCAAAATTTAATTTTCATATCAAATAGAAATATAACAGTATACTGGTCTTTTTTTGAGGTAATTTCGATAATACGGATAATTTGATAATCAGGATGGGGTCCGGTCCCAATTAATCCGGATTATTGACGTTATACTGTAGCAACGATTTCAGATGAGATTTAGTGTGTCGAAAGAAAATAAAAGGATTGTGACGTCACATTTTAGACTTTGAGGTCGGTTATCTCGAAGATGGTTAGAGATATCGAAATGCCGTTTTCAGATTTGAATTGAGAAGACAAAACTACATAAGAGTCCATCGGTAAATCGGTTCTAGGTATTACAGAAGCGGCGACACAGACTTTGCGAATTTATAAACAAACAGTTTTCGTTAAAAACCTAGCGTTACCAAGAAACTGAAAATATTTACAAAATAGGTCAAAATTAAAAACAGGCATTTTTACGTTAGTCAATAATATTATTATAATTTTAAAAAATGTTTACATCAGTTGTCATATACTTACGTAAAACTGGTCGATCTGTACAATCTACATTGGCAGGAGTTTCACATCTTTCAAAATTTGGATCTTTATCATCGAATACCAATCCATCTGGACACAACCTTTGTTCATATTGTCCTCTGGAGCAAACGTAATAAAGATCACATTGGTCTAAATCTGGAAAGAATCCAGTTCGTTGTGGACATTGAAATTGCGCGTTCACACCTAAAAACATTACGTTTTTAATATTATGTACCTAAATTTGAATAAGAATAAATGACAACTTTTTAAATACCTAGAAGAACTAGATTTATACAAATAAACAAAGGTTTTCCCATTGATATTACATGGATGACTATAAAGTGTGTTTGATTGTATTCATTTGTTCGTGTACATATACAGGGTGTTTCAAAAAAAGGTAACCCCGTCTCTAGGGTAGGTAAAAAACTGAAAAATAATTGGGGTTTGCTTAGTAAAAAATTTTTGTAACGCCATCCGTTTTCAAGATACAGGGCGTTGAAGAAAAAAAATTTTACGCATTTTTGAAAATTGAAAAATTGAAACAAGGTTTTAAAACTCTAATTATTGTTGATTTATCGTCATAACAATCAATAAATGTCAGATTTCCATGGCACACTTGGAAAAAATAGAGGTATACCTATTAGAACTTTATCATTACTACCAGCATCAATAAATTATTACTTCATAATTTTCAAATCAAAATATTCCGAAAACGGTACACAGTATCGAGTTTTACCAATAGTACCTTTTTCGTGTAAAATTAAATGATGTTTAAGTTTACTTGAAATTTTGATTAATAATTATACATACTCTTAAAAAAGTTATATTGACTAATACTTAGTACGATCCGTGTAACTAGCGCCCTCTATGAGAATCAGATATAAAAACAAATTCATGGGATGTATCAGCTTCCAAAACATATTCGTATAAAATTTCATTACAATGTTGCCAGTAGTTTCGGCAAAATCGTAAAAAATGCGTAAAAATTTGTTTTCTTCAACGCCCTGTATCTTGAAAACGGATGGCGTTACAAAAATTTTTTACTAAGCAAACCCCAATTATTTTTCAGTTTTTTACCTACCCTAGAGACAAAGTTACCTTTTTTGAAACACCCTGTATACACAAATATGACAATCACAGCGGCTTGACAAAATCTAGACTAATCTATAAAAATTATAAGTCCCCAATATCGAAATATCCAATTAATGAGCTTCCTTGAATCTAAATTACGCTCTTTTGTGATTTCTCTTCAAGTCATAAGTTAGGCTCTCTCAATGTTTTTCATTTTACCACCACTCCATTTACAATTAGCAGATCATTCACCATGTCGAGAGTGGCATAAAAGATTAATAAATCATTTTGTGCCTAATCTGTCCACAAACTGAGAACTATTAACATATCTGGTTCTACAGTTCTTCGTTATCCTTAACGACTGCTTTTTCTGCCTCTGACTCTAGTCTCTTTCAAAACTTCCTCCACATCCTAAAGCTACAATGGGGCACCATCCCATGACATTACCATGAATCCTATATAAACAAGTCTTTGCACTCTTTGCAACTTTATTTTTGAATTATTGCGACACTAGCCTTGTTGTTCATCCTTAAGTGATATTCACTTGTTAATTGATTTGGTTAAAATTAATTAGTTAGCAGATTAAAATATGGATTCCTCTATAATTTTCCGGTTCTTTTTGTCACCTATTTTAAACATCAGGATTGTAACGCTTATTTTCCATTTTTTGAGTAATTTGTTGTATTGTAATATTTTGTTGATGAGGTTTATCTGTCAACATTGTTCTACAATATTTTAATATCTCATTTGCTATCGCGTCCATACCTGCAGCTTTTCTGTCGTTTAGTCTTCATTCTGATTCGTCCACTTCCACTGTGCTTATTCTGTAGTCTGTTCATTGGTTGTAATTCCCGGTGTTTCTAGTTCTCCTGGTGGACTCCTAGATAGATATCTACATTCCTAGTTCTGAACATGGATTTAATGTTAGAGATGGCTTTTTCGAGATCTTTAACTAGACAATCCAATGCATATATAATATAGTATATACATTTGCTGGTTGACAGTCGAATTTTTCTTCGTAAAGAGGTGTACTCGACAAATATTCACTTCTTTTGTAAGTGTTTAGTAGTTTTCCATACTCTAGAAGAAAGCAGGTTGGGCGAATAGGTCTATATATGAATTTTTTCCTCTGTGAGGCGTTTACCAATCTTTACAATAAAGCAGACCCTAACCTGTCTGTTGTCAGTATTCTAGAAATATTCTAAGATAGAACTCCTTGCTTTTAGCATGGATTAAATCCATTTGATTATGGAAGTTGGTGTATATTTACTATTAGGTCTGGATCCCGCGTATGAAAAAAAAATTATTAATAGCAAGCTGAAAATTTGTTAATAGCTTAAGGGTGTCTAGTCGGATAAACTTTGATATATGGGAACACTGGAACAGGGGCAGTTTTAATTGTGGAACAGGTTAAAAATTTGGAACGGTCAGACCACGAAAACGGCACATTTATTTTGTTCGACAGAACAGACTTAAACTCTCCGAACAGAGATTAAACTCTCATGCAAAAATCAGACTCCTATTTATCAGCTGTCATAATTCCTGTCATTTGACATATTCTACATGTTCCACTCATTAAAACGCCCATTTGGTGATAAATAACAGTCTGATTTTTGCTTGAGAGTTTAATCTCTGTTCGGAGAGTTTAAGTCTGTTCTGTCGGACAAAATACATGTGCCGTTTTCGTGGTCTGACCGTTCCAAATTTTTAAACTGTTCCACAATTAAAACTTCCCCTGTTCTAGTGTTTCCATATATCAAAGTTTGTCCGACTAGACACCCTTAAGCCGGATCCAGACGTATATTAGATCAGCAATATATGAATAAACTGCAATATGTTATCAAATGCCGTCTTTATATCTATGAACGCACATAATGCCACTTCTTATGCCGTGATGATACGACCTCTTTGAGACCTTTGGGACTCTTACAACTAGAATAGGCTCTACCCTGTCGACATTCTTTTGGAATATAACCTAACATGAAACTCATCTTGATTATTCTTTAGGAGTGAGGCAGGATAACATCCATTGCCTGCTGTAGTAAAACTGAAAAACTACCATCTTCCTTAGACGACTTAAAATTAGCTACACGAATATAATTGGGGCATGTCAAAAGTGTCATAAGTTACTCTAAAATCTACGTAGATGTACTGGTAGCAATATGTCAAATTTTGTCGTTTCTTCTACATTACGACTGACAGCAGTCAAGCAGATTTTTTTATTTTGTTAGGGTAATCTGTTTCTGGCTGTGAAGTGGATTGTTCTATTTATTTCTTCCATGGATGGACACAAACAAAAAACCGAAAACGAAAATGTCTGCAACACTTTCAAATTAGCTTGTTAACTTTAAATTTCACTAAGTATTTGCAAACAGTCCTCGTAGGTAAAACAAATTTTAATGTATGCGATTCGCAATGAAACTAAGATGAAGAAATTTCTATCAGGCAGGAATTTTCTCATTACGTGTTTTATTTTGTTCAGTAACGGAATATTTGAGTAAATACCTTCATTTATAATTTATTCAAATATACTTTAAATCCAGTTTATTCAGTTTTTGTTATTGAAACAGTTTTCTATATTTAGAAATTATTTATCACATTAAAATTAAAACCATATACAGTAGGAAAAATGAAAGAATACCCATGAACGAACATATAAACCACGCTGTATTTTCCTGTCACCGTGTCACACAAAAAATTGGCCAGCGCAAGTACATGTAATAATTATTGTTACATGTACTTGCACTGGACAATTTTCTTTGTGACGCGGTGACAGGAAAATACAGTGTGTTTTATATGTTCGTTCATGGGTATTCTTTCATTTTTCCAACTGTAGGTGCAACAATTATATTATAAATAAATAATACAATAAATGTAAACGAAAATCAAAAATTGACTTCAAAGAGAGTTATAAATAAAGTATTACTACTAATTAATTACAAAAATCTCGAATTTTTGGGTAGGATTATTCCACACAATACACAATGTATCTACACAACAGACATCATCCCCGATATGTTAATCTGTTACTCCAAACTAGAATTAGATATTTTTCTTCATCTTCTTCTGGATGGGTCTTTCCTTGTCTGGCTATGTCCTTACATTCGGATCTCTCTTGTGCTCTTCTCCATTGTCTTATATTCATAGTTTTCAGGTCGCCTTCCACGTCATCCAACGTTGTTATGGGCCTTCCTTTTTTTCGTCTTTCTATTCTCTTGCATTGAAATATTTTCTTTGTTGTTTTTGCATCTTCTTTTCTCAGGAGATGTCCCAGCTATGATAGTTTTTGGCTTTTCACAAACACTTTTTTTTTGGCTTTATCTTATATATAATATACCCTTCATTCAATTCATTAACCTCGTCGTTTCTCCTGATAATATGAAGTATATACAGTCGGAAAAATGAAAGAATACCCATGAACGATCGCATCAATCACTTATTTTGTATTTGCTGTCTTTCTCTATAAATAACAAACGTTTGTTATAGAAAAAGACAGCAAATACAAGATAATTGATTGATGTGATCGTTCATGGGTATTCTTTCATTTTTCCGACTGCAGATATTAGTGGCACGCAAATGGGCTTTTATAAATATGGGCATGAGAGAAACACTTTTTGCTGTTAATGTTCTTATTAAAAGATGATCAGATATTAATCAAAAACTTTACATCTGCTTCATGAGAACGACATATACAGTTATTATGACATCTATCCTAAAATCGGCGAAAAGCAGTGAAATTTGGACGTAAAATATCAAAAGAAGTTGAAATTATGAGCGTAGAGAGACAAGTATGCACTTTTCCACCTCTATTATTTAAAGCTTCTTCAAAGAAAATCGTATTGGAACATAATGAATCAAAATTACTTAATTAAAAATATTGGGTATGCTGATGATACCGTAATAATGGCCGATAATTAAAAAAATCTAGACATTATAATGAATGAAAAATTAGCACGTAGTGGGGAATATGGACTCTTCCTCAGTATAAAAAATAGCATGAAAATTAGTAATGACAAAATTACTAACAAAACGGTAAAGCAGATCATAAAAGTAAACGAGTAGACTGATACCTGCGAACTTAATAACAGAAAATAAAGATTAACTTACAATCTAAAGCGACATAGAGTGATGAAGAAGTGCGGGAAGAAGACGAATATGTTAGCTGAAAAATGGTACAGTGGCAGATCAAAACAACCTTTTGCGATTGATTTGAAAGTCAGAGTAAACATGATGAGAGCAGAAGAGTGGGAAGAGGATGAATATCGTGGCTGAAAAGCCTAAAAGAATGATATGGTTGCAATCTAAAAAGAATTTCGTAACACCACAACCGTCACTGTTGGGGCATTATATTGCGCTATAAATAAATGTTTTTTTAGACTGTCATTATTACTATATCGTAAGCAAAATATAAATTATTTAAATAATCCAAACTGTGGGTGAAGAACAGGTCGATTTCAGAATATAAGTTAGGAATTTTTGAAACCTATTAGGCGTTGTAATGGACCATGTCAGTCAGCACGTTTTCAGATTTGTAAAGGACGTCAGACGTTGTAAAG
This sequence comes from Diabrotica virgifera virgifera, assembly GCF_917563875.1. Classification (NCBI taxonomy): domain Eukaryota; kingdom Metazoa; phylum Arthropoda; class Insecta; order Coleoptera; family Chrysomelidae; genus Diabrotica; species Diabrotica virgifera. The sequence continues at coordinate 308,952,502 of NC_065443.1, forward strand.
GACGATGTCAGATTTTTAACACTGCATCTTAAGATTTTAATTTTAGAGAAAACTTTTAAATAGAAAGTTGTAGGAAATTAAAAAACCTTCAATTTGAGCTATGACAAGTTTAATTTCGTTAATTTTGTTATTGCAAACCGTTTTTGCAATTGCGTTATAGCATTAAAACCGGCAAAGAATAAAGAAAAATAAATAAAAATAACATAAGATTTAATTTAATTTCAGCAAACTACTTTGAGTGCAGATTTATATAGTTACAATAATGCAAAAATTTTAAAAAGCTTGTGAACCAAATGGACTTTTTTCCTATATTTTCGTTTTCATCGTGCTATGCAAATTTTAATTTCTTTGTAATTAATTGAAAACAAAAATCTTTTTGTATAAAAAAAACAATTCGAAAGTGATAATCATAAAAGTGCTACTCACCGACAAAAAACACCACAAATAAATACTTAATCATGTCTTCGGCTCTTGGTACACTAACTTGATGATGAATCAGGTAATCTCACACACCTTAACGTACCAGAGTCTTCGAATATGCAACGACCAAAGAAAGTGGGCAGCTTCGACATCTCCTTTTACCCCCATGTGCAATACACCTATACGAGAACTGGAGACTACGAGGTCATATCAATGAATAATTATAAAGTACAGCGATCTCAAGGCGATATGTCTTCGGATAAACAAGTAAAGAATCTGGTTTATTGATCATAAATTTGTTAAAATTGTTTTGATATTTTGCCGATCTTTGGTTTAAAAATAGAAAGTGGTTATACCAGCACGAATGTATGTTTGCAATTTGATTGTTATAATTATAAATAAACTGCTGATTATAGAACCATCAGTTTGCTAAGCCATTTTTCTAATGGTAATACACGACCGCATCTATAATAAAAGCGAGGAATACCTATAGGCTATTGATTATGTTCAAAATAAGAGAGTTTAAAGGAACTACAACGTTAACGGAATTTTATTGTCTTATATGATCAATGGACCTCTAAGCTTGAAAAAACCGCGGAATGCTACCATTTAAATGGGTGAGTTTTTGAGAAAGGGGTGAATTAGTTCTTAGGCACATGGTGAATTAGGGTGAGTTCTATGCACTTTTGGTACAAATACGTCTACAGGAAAATTGTTCCAGAGTAAATTTACTATCTAAATATCACATCTTGAGGTAAAATATTTTTTTTACAAAATATATTCAAACGAAAATCAAGAAAAAAACACGAAAGAAAGCAATTTTGTTTTTTGAGAACTAGCTTTTTTCCACAGGGATATAGGTTCAGCGAAAAATAACTTCCATTCTCCCTCTTTAAACTGAAGTTTGGTAAAAGTCTCTAGGATTTATAGTTTCCAAAATAGGATTTTTAAAATTTCGCCACTCACAGCATTTTTGGGCCATTTCCTCCATTATTTCGCAAACATTGTTCTATAATTTTTTTCTGCGTATTCCTAGGCATATGCAATGGTATTTACCATTTAGTAGAAAGAGAAGTCAATTACGTTTAAGATGGTCTATTGTACTTATAAGAATACACGACTCTTTTTAAGCAAGTTATGCTTTCTCAAGGTTCTATACTTGTAATAATTTTTGATATTTTTAATGATTATTTTTTAAATTTCTCATTATGACTTTTTTGTTGCACATTCAGGTATATACATTGTGGAATAAAAAAGCCTATTTTCTTTACTTTAAAATGGTGTATTGCAAAAAATTCTAGGACTATTGTTAAACAGGAGTATGATATCCAAGAGTATCCGTAATTTGAGAAAAAATTAAAATTTTTAAAATTTTTTTCAATTAAAAGAATATAGTTGCATATTATAACATAATTTTTTATTCCAAATAACTTTTCTTCGTACAACTTTTCTATATTGTGAAATATAAAGGTACTTTATTCTTGAGGGAAATCCATATTTTTTAACATACCTCGTATTGATAAAATTTTATATCTGATGATTGCATCTTAGGTTTTAGACTACGCAGAGTATTTTATAAAGAATAACGTTTTTTCATAAAGTTAATAATAAAAAAGTTTCCCATATGGTTCCAACTGAGTGGGACCTATTGCATGTGCATATGTCACATTTTGAAAAAGCATATCTTGTTTAAAAATAGTCCTAGAATTTTTTACATTACGCCATTTAAAAGTAAAGAAAATAAGCTTTCTTTTTTATTGTACAATTTATAGTAGGTACCGAAATATACAATAAAAAAAGTTATAATGAGAAATTTAAAAATAATCATAAAAAATATATAGAAAAACAATTAAAAGTATAAAACTTTGAACAACCATATCTTGCTTAAAAATAGTCATACAGCCTTCTACAATAAACCACTTTAAAGGCAATTGACTGTTCTTCCTATTAAATGTAACATTGCATATACCTAAAGCTACGTAGAAAAAGTTACAGAACAATGTTTGAGAGGGAACAAAGAAAATGGGCCAAAATCGCTGTGAATGGCGAACTTTTAAAAATCATATTTCGGAAACTATAAATCATAGAGACTTTTACCAAACGTCATTTTAAAGAGGAAGGATGGAAGCTTTTTTTCTGTGAAGCAAGGTCTATACCTATATCCCCATGGAAAAAAGTCATGGGGCAAAATACAAAATTGTTATCTTTTGTGTTTTTTTCTTGCTATTATTTTGAATACATTTTTGTAAAAAAAAATGTTTGACCTCAAAATGTGATATTTAGATAGTAAATTTACTCTGCAACAATTTTCCTGTAGACGTCTTTGTACCAAAAGTGCATAGAACTCACCCTAATAAACCATGAGCCTAGGGACATAACACCAATTTCTCAAAAACGCACCCCTTTAAATGGTAGCACTCCACGGGTTTTTCATATTTGGAGGTCCATTGACTATATGAAACAATAAAACCCCGTTAACGTTGTAGTTCCTTTCTAAATAATCAATAGCCTACTAAATAATATAGTTTGATTTTCGTAATGGGTTTGGAACGAGAGAAACATTGTTTGGGATAAACGTACTTAAAGATGTCGTGATATACATATCTGTAGACATGTCCTGTTGTTTTTATTGCGTTCCAAAAGGCATTTGATCGTGCTAAGCATTCTCTATTGATCAAAGTTTTAAGAGAGATTGCTTGGATGGCAGTGACGTTTGCATAAATGCAAATTTGTATTGAATTGTAAAGGCTCCTTCTCGACCCTGTTTTTTAACGTTTACTTCGAAAGAATTTTCAGAAATACACTTTCTGAAAACAAGAAGGAATAATAATTGCAAACGAATGACGCTTCTTCTCTTGATGGCAAGAGAAGAAACGAATTATGTAATAATATAAAATTTGATCAACATGGAATAAGTCATCACTTACCTATGAGTCTGTAACTTCGGTAAATAAAAAATATATATTTTCAAAATGCTAAAAATATTTCTAGAATAATTATTGTTTCGCCCTCGTAGATATATCTACCTTTGGAAGTCTGAAGTATTCACACCTATGATTTTTTTTACTAGATAATCTCCTCCTCGAAATAACTTAACCTTTTAACGGTACTTTGTGGGTGTAGACAAATATTTTAACATTACATAACCGATTTTTGGAATAATATGTACGTTTCGTACATGAGAAAGGTTTCGTGAACAATTAATGTAAAATAGACAACGAAAATGTCGTAGTTTTAAATTTAAATATACATATAAACTCCATTGAGTCTTACAGGCTTAAAGCGAAGTATGTTTTTTTTTGTTTAAATGTTTTCTGTTTTTCTTCTACCTTTCGATGTTTCTCAACTTATGAACTCTTGATTTCGTCTCAAAGTTACTTAAGGTATCTATTAAGGCATATTTTATATAAGAAAAGGCCTACTGTGTAACACTTGGACTCAGATGGGACCAAATATGAATTTTTTAATTTTACGAGATTTCCATATCTCAACGTATTTTTTTTCTAACGAACCGTAAGCCGTAGAAAAATTCTGAGCACAGGAGAAAAACGAGTGCCATATTTTATGTAAGAAAAGTGCTACAGTTTACTCTATTAAATGCTTTTAAAATTTGACAGCAGCAGAAAATCAAAGGCTATAGGCCATGAAAAAATTATGGTATAAAATTTTTTGTAGAAAATCTACGTTTTTTAGAGTTTAAACGATTCCTCAACAGAAAAGCAATTGCGGGGAGGCTGCAGTTTATCAAAAAAAAATGACGTATGTACTTAAGCTCAAATAATCAAGATGGACAAATATGAATTTTTTATTTTTTCGAAATTTCCATATCTATTTACGATTTTCTATCTCACGAATCGTAAGCCGTGGAAATATTCTGAGTACAGAAGAAGAACGAATAGTATATTTTATGTACGAAAAGTGATACATTTTGCACTGTTATTTTCCTGTTCTCCTCACTCGACAGTTTTAAAAACTGTCGTTTTGTAGAATCTCTTTCCAACCCCCTTTGTTCTTCTGCTCTCCTGATAATAAATTTCTAAAATTTCAGATTTTCATTAGGTTTTATAAAATCGGCGCATTTGCAGCAATACCCCAAAGTGTTTCTGTTCTCCTGATTCTACAATTTTAAAATATTTGATTTGTAGCATTTCATTCCAAGGCTTCATTTTTGATCAATTAACTCCTGTGTTCATCTGTTTTCCTGATAATAAATTTCTAATATTTCCGATTTTCATGAGGTTTTATAAAATCAGCGTATTTCAAGGAATACCCCAATGTTTTCTGTTCCCCATAATATGGGGAATTATTATACTATAGTTTTAAAAACTGTCGTTGTGTAGAATTTATTTCTAAGTCTTCGTATTGATCAGGCCCTTTGTTTTTCTGCTCTCCTGATAATAAATTTCTAAAATTTCCGATTTTCCTGAGGTTTTATAAAATCAGCGTATTTCAAGGAATACCCCAATGTTTTTCTGTTCTTCTGATACTACACTTTTAAAAACTATCGTTTTGTAAAATTTCTTTGTTTTTGTTCTAAGTCTTTGTTTTTGATCAACTAACCCCCTTGTTATTCTGCTCTCCTGATAATATAAATTTCTAAAATTTCCGATACTCATGAGGTTTTATAAAATTTCAAGCAATACCCCAATATTATTCTGTGCTCCTGATACTACACTTATAAAAACTGTCGTTTTGTAAAATTGCTTTTCAAGTCTTTGTTTTTGATCAACTAGGGCCTTTGTTGTTTTGCTGTCCTGATAATAAATTTCTAAAATTTCCGATTTTCGTGAGGTTTTATAAAATCAGCGTATTTCAAGGAATACCCCCATGTTTTTCTGTTCTCCTGATACTACACTTTTAAAAACTGTCGTTTTGTAAAATTTCTTTCAGTCTTTTTTTTTGATCAACTAACCCCTTTGTTATTCTGCTCTCCTGATAATAAATTTCTAAAATTTCAGATTCCCATGAGGTTTTATAAAATAAGTGTATTTGAAGGAATACCCCAAATGTTATTCTGTTCTCATGACACTACAATTTTAAAAACTGTCGTTTTGTAAAATTTCTTTTCAAGTCTATTTTTTGATCAACTAACCCCCTTGTTATTCTGCTCTCCTGATAATAAATTTCTAAAATTTCAGATTTTCATGAGGTTTTATAAAATCAGCGTATATCAAGGAATGTTTTTCTGTTCTCCTGATACTAGAGTTTAAAAAACTGTTATTTTGCAGAATATCTTTCTAAATCTTCGTTTTTGATCAACTTTCCCCTGGGTTTTCGTGTTTTCCTAATAATAAATTTATAAAATTTTCGATTCTCATATAAAATCAGCGTATTTCAAGGAATACTCCAATGTTTTCTGTTCCCCTTATACTAAAGGTTTAAAAACTGACGTTTTGTAGAATTTCTTTCTAAGTCTTCGTTTTGATTAACTAGGCCCTTTGTTTTTCTGCTCTCCCGATAATAAATTTCTAAAATTTCCGATTATCCTGAGGTTTTATAAAATCAGCGTATTTCAAGGAATACCCCCATGTTTTTCTGTTCTCCTGATACTACACTTTTAAAAACTATCATTTTGTAAAATTTCTTTTTAAGTCTTTGTTTTTGATCAACTAACCCCCTTGTTATTCTGCTCTCTTGATAATATAAATTACTAAAATTTCCGATTCTCGTGTGGTTTTATAAGTCAGTGTATTTGAAATACCCCAATGTTTTTCTGTTCCCCTGATACTACAGTTCTAAAAACTGTCGTTGTGTAAAATTTCTTTCAAAGTCTTTGTTTTTGATTAAGTAACCCCTTTATTCTTCTTCTCACCTGATAATAAACTTCTAAAGTTTTTAAAAGTAGGTTTTGTTAGTATAATCGAAGGAATATGGATATAATTCTCTATTTTGAAGAGGTTTGGTAGAATCAATTTAATCGAACGATTGACAACCTATGATCGTCTGCTCTTCTTATACTTATTGTATGGTCTCTTTTTATTTATGCTCCTTATTTAAATCTTCCCGCTCTCTTGATACGAAGTCATAAAAATTGTCGATCAAAATAAGATTTTCACGGCTGAGTTTTTGAATAGAAAGAACTTCTTATTGTAATAATTGGTTTTCAGAAATAAAACACATTGTATTATATAATCTTTTATCGATAATAATTCAGAGCAATAGCGACATTTCCATTACAATTTTTACAATTTGTTGATGTCAATTTTCAATATTCGTAACTATCTATATACCTCAAAATAGTGTAAAAAATATCTAAAAAATAACAGCTACGCTAAAAGTAAAACGTTAAAACTAATACTAAACTAAAAAAAAACTAAAGTTAACACAAAAATTCGTTAGTTGGATAAGTACTTATAAAATAATGCTGATAAAAAGATACGTATAAAATATTGGCAACGTCGCAAGCATGCTGATAGTTTCAGTCCATTTTAAAATTAAAAGTCTTTGTTTAATGGCAAAACCAAACAACTACAAAAATATCTTAATTCATTCGTAATAATTGTACATAATATTAATATTATTAATCATACAAAGTGGTTTTATACCAATATTTGTTTATTGCTAAAAATACACTCTACGTGGTACTTTCACATCAAAATTGCCACCTTGTCACTTGTCAACTGCCATACTTTTCGTATAACTAATGTTATTGTAATTCTAATAGGGCTTTTCATCGATTGTCATTTGTTTCGAGCTTCTGTCATATGTTGTATAATCTGTGTATAATATTAATATACACCGATTATACGACATATGACAGGAGCTCGAAACAAATGACTGTGAATGAAAAGCCCTATTACAATAGGTTGTAATTTTAAGCAGAAAGTAATAAAAAAACAGAAAAGCTCTACATTTTTTTATCCCAGACCACCTTAAATGATCTAAAGCAGTGGTTCTGAACCTATTTGAGTCATGTATCTACCACAAAATATTTTTTATTTATTTTTTGGTACTACCTAACTGAAATACCTATATAGCTAGGGAATCTAATTAACTATAATAGTGGTGTCGATTTTGGCTGTTTTTGCGTACCACCCCAAATAATAACATGTACCACCAGTGGTACATGTAGCACAGGTTGAGAACCTCTGATCTAAAGGGTTTCATTTGTAAGTCAAGAATATTTTGAACGTCCGAATAGTCGTTATCCCGGTAGGTACTTATTTTTTTATTATTTCTATTAGAATAAGGGACAATTTTAATAGACAGTTCTACAGAGCTTGAAATTAGACTACGACTTAAGCAATGGAATTTCCTATCTTGCATATTTCAACTCTTCAAAAAACCAGAATAAAATTACCTCAGAGTTTATATGGTACTACTTTCTCCAATAGGACAATACAATTTCCTATCTTTGTGGATACAATTGCATAATCCACCAAAGATTGCGAAATAAGTTTTTATCCTTTTTGAAAGCGGGGCCAGGGAAACTGGTCTTAAAGAAAAGCGAAGATAAGACCAAGAAGTACATGGTAGTTACCAAAAATCCGAGACAAAGAATTAGAAAAACATTCAGCAGCTAGAATCATGTTAGAAAATAGAGCGTATTAGTCCCTGACGACACTACTTAAATCAAAATTGCTCAAAGTTAGTTAAAACAAAGGTATATAAATCTATAATTCGCCGCATAAAAACGTATAGAAGTGAAACGTGGACACTGAATCAGCGTGAAACAACAAAATTACCAGCCTTAGAACGGATCCGTTACAGCCTTAGAGCGATCCTTCGGACGATGCTTGGGCCTTGTTGAGACGAGGTAACAGGATAGTTAAATTGTAGACATAACCAGAAACTCCAAGCACTTTATGGACACGAAAGTATAGGTGAAAGACTATGCTGAATGATGAAAGACTATTAAATTCAACCTTCCTGGATGATCAGTTGGACGCCCAAAAAAATAATGAAGAATGCAGTAGCGAGTTATCTGCGTAACATATGGGTACAACCACAATAATGTGATATTCTTGCATAGAATACGAAAAGAAAAAGACCAGCAAGAGTGGAGGGAAAATAGTAAATGCGGCCAAGAGTTGCGAGGTGATCTATGGTGACGACATAGATGTGATAAGTAAGAAAGGGGGAGAAGAAAATTACCCCAGGAACTTACGGTACTCCATGAATAACTTGGGGAACGAATGTACTAATGCCGAAAACAACCACTCTGGATAGTCAAGTTTGAGATAAAAGAGCTAGGATAATGTCCCAACAGAGTCTAAAGAGAGCCCTAATAAGGAGCCCTAACGGATCCCTACAATGCACTTCAAAAGAATTAGGTGGAGAACGATGTTCGTAAGCTAGGTAAAAGAAGTGGTAATGTCGAGATCAGAACAGAAACGATTGTCGCCACCATGGTTCACGGCGACTTTGGCTTTAGATGAGCTGTAGTGTGCGGTAAATATTTAAAAATATCAGCTTACAGCCTCTAGAGATCTATGTAGTTTAGATCTCTGAGAAGAACAGTTCGTACGATTGCCTTGCTTCGTAGAACAAATCTCTAAATCGAACAAGATCCCAGATGAGTCGATATCGTAGAAGGAATATGCATCCAAATTATCCAATATGTAAAAAATCAATATAGTTTGGTCAAAATGACAAGGTCAATTTTTAAGTAAAAGAAACACTCCCAATGAAAAATTTAAGAACCCAAATTAATACTTGCAATTAAAGCATGTTTGATTTTGCCTAAAGTTAATAAAAAAGCTGCCATTATTCGCAACAGTCATAAATACTTACATAAAAACGACATGATTTGCAAGATTGCCATACTGCTACAAACAAACTTAAAATTTAACGACAATTTAGAAAAAATGAGCCTTACGAGCACTTCGTAATATTTCTCAGTTAAATTTTCAATTCATAAACCCGTTATAATATATCTCGCTTCATGGAAGCGAATCTACGTGATCCTACAGGATGGCCTTGTATAAAGTTCACTATGTATAGCAGGTCACCCTGTACGAACTCATAGTGCTAAATTTTTAAATTCGTTACAAGAATACTTATATCTACAGGTAAAATGAACAATTTTTACAAAAACATTTACCCCGAATTCTAAAAGATTTAACATTATTACTGTGTATACAGGGTGGAACATTAAATTTTATAAACTTTGTTAGTTGGCCTTTAACATTTGAAGAAGCCAGAGTGAGATGAAATACGTCGTCTGTAAGCAAATGCAGTGGAACATTCAAAAATATAATTTGCATTTGACAAACCTCTACCATATTGTTGAAAGTCACCAGATCTACTAAGGAATCATCATCCGGTATTTAAAAAGCTTCAGTTTTTAGAAACTGAAATAAAAAACAAAATAAATGCAAACTTGTAAAATCAATTCTTCACTTGACGTTTTGACTTTCCTCTTCTTTCAATTCTTTCCACTTGACGTTAGAAATATATTTCTGCAAGCATCAATCTAATAAACAATTCGTAAGATACATACCTCCAAATGTGACTATGAAAGTAAAACTCTTTCAATACTAAGACAAAACAACTTAAAAAACATATAGTCAGAAGTAGAATTATTATTAGTCAATGGATGCTAGACCTATTAAATCCCAAATCAAAAACTCTTCTGAAACCCGAGAAAGACTACCAAATCATGCAGCTGTTTTGTATCCCATAGACAATATCTTGAAAAGTTGGACAATATCAAGGAAAAACTCTCAACGAAGTCGCTCATATACTACCTCAAGGAACCACAAGGAACAAGGCAATTAAAATCAAGGAAACGATTTATAAGAACCGTTAAGAATGGAACAGCAATGGTTCCTCCTGCGCTAGGAATCGACTACTGGACTTTACTTGAGCTTACTGGACTATAATCGAGGGATACAAACTATGACCATCACAATGTACAGTAGATATTAATTATTTTATAAATTTTATGTAGCGGTTCTAAATAAAGGTATTTCTATTAGGATGTGGTTATTACATCAAAGGTATTATAACAATACCAACATAATTGATTACTATCTTAGCTGCTGTATCGTTTGAAGTATTATTCCTACTCAAATAGAAATTCCTTTATAAAGACTGCTTCATGAGTTACCTAAAATAATTTGATAACCATTCTACCCTCGATGAGGCAGTAAAGGAGCTGGAATCGAATCAAATTGATATAAGTTAGTTTGGAACTGTCTTCAGAATCTAATGAGGATCGGAAAAAGTAACAAAATGAGTTTACTCTGGACGCCTGAGTATACTGGTATTGAAGGAAACGAAAAATCGAACCTATTTGCCAGGGGAGGGACAAACAAACCGCTCATAGGCTAAGAAACTTTCGTTGGCATAGAAGAAGCACAGCAAAAAAGAACAGTATCGGAATGAGTGGAATAGATGAGACGTAACCATTGGTAGGAACAAAACTGATCTGCAGATATTAAGGTGCAGAGACTAAGATAGACTGGACACATTGCTAGGATGTCAGATAATGTGTACACAAAGAGATTGACATTCTCAAACCCAAAGGACAGAGGATGTGGAAGAAGACCTTAAGATTCTAAGGATCAGAAGATGGAGGGAAGATGCTAGGAACAGACGGGAGTGGCGGCTTCTCTGAGAGCAGATCAAGATCCACAAAGTATTGTCAAGCCAAAAATGATGATGAGGTATGATCTGCGATTTATCGTAGGTCTCATAACAGGACACCGTCGTCTTAAAAGGCACATGAACAAAATCGAATTGACAGAAAGTGTGAATTGCAGATTCTATCAGGTAGATGATAAGAGATTATGTGTAACTGCTCGAGGTCGTATAGGACAAGGCTTAATATACTTGAATACATCAATTCGAGCCATGTGACTTCGTAGAAGTGTCACCTAAGGCCATGAATGACCCACAATAGACCTCTCAGATCGAATGGAAGGGTGGGTAGGGTAAGCGTCCACTGATATTAAAACTAACTTAACCTAACCCTCGATAATCTACAGCTCATAAATACAACACCAATAGATGTTTCATCAACCTAACCAGTTGTAGACTATAAAAACAAAACAAAGCCTATGAAAGGAAACAATATAGGGAAAACTTGGACTTGATATACAACAAATGCCAAGACATAGGGATTGCACCTCATTCTTCAGGGCAAGGTATTTGGAAGGAGAACACCAGGGAGAAGAATATCTTGGCCTCAAAACCTGAGAAAGTGGTTTAATACATCGACAACCGGACTATTCAGAATAGCAGCAAGCAAAGTTAGGATAGCCATGGTGATCGCCAACATCCGGAACGGATAGGCACTGTAAGAAGAAGAGAGGAATATTAGAGATGATTTCTCATACTAACCAGTTATAGACTCGAAAAAGTAAAGAAAGAAAGCGTACGAAAAGGAACCATATAGGGCAAAGTTAGACAAATAGATATCATGGCATATAGAAGTATTCAAGACTGGACTGCCGTGGACCTACCTTCATGAGGAGACTATCAAAAAGAAAATATGTAAAAACTATGAAATAATTTAGAGCAGTAGTTTCTAGTTATACCGGTATTTATTTTTTCAAGTACAGAAATAGCCGAGACAATTATTTTTACACTTCTTCATTTGTCAATCAATTATTTGTTTTGATATTTTTTGACTGCGCCAATTTCCTCAAATTTTTATAAAATCCACACTTCACCCTGCATATCATTAAAAACTCAACCAATAAAAGTGTTTTAAAAATTATTGCGCTTTCGAGGATATGTCTGATCAATAACCTAAAAAACAGTCAGTTGTTAAAACGTATAGACATTTAAAAAAATTATTACTAATATTATTTTGAAAAAGTTTAAGCAGAGCTAGGGAACTTTTCTATTGTATTAGTCTACAATTCGTAGCGTAAATTACAACGTTATAAATAACTATACATAGGTATTTACAGGAACAGTTATTGCTAAAAATAATACTAAGGAAATATTTCTTTATTACTAAACTAAAAATAGGTGTGGGTAAGGTTAGTACATAATTTCAGCAGTTTTTCTTATTGTGCATGAAACGCTTTTGTTACCCTTGGACGAATATACCCGTCATTAGTAAAACTGTTAAAAACATGTCATTTTACTAGTGCGGTCACGTTTTGCTGTTTTTATTTTGACTGTTTTTTTTTATTTGCTGTTATTTTACTAAGAAACAAAAAAATGTGAGAAATATGAGAAATATGAGAAATATTACCATGTTTTTTAGTTGCTTAGAAGATATTTTCTTTAACTATAAGAACTAAACGATTGATTCTAAATCAATTAAACGAAATTGTTCGTCAAAACGTAAGCACTTACGCCTTGACGAGTATATCCGTATCGTGTAAAATAGTACGGCTATACGGACTATTAAACTGTTTATATGTTGATAAAACAAGTAAAGGAAAATATTCGTCCATACGTAAATATTTACGCCTTGACGAATATATCCGTATGGTGTAAAATAGAATGGTGATACAGAACATTTATTTAATTCATATATTGACCTTCGATTGCATAGTTTAAGTTGCAATTTAAAATGCTTTGAGTAGAAATAATACGCAAATGAGTGAAATATATGATTCATGCACAAGTGATGAAGTAATAAAAGATTGTGCGATTAATTTAAAGATTTCTTAAAGGTATTATTATACTTTTTAATTGTATTTGGGAGTAATTTTACCCGTATTACGCTACAACGGGTATATTCATTTAGATAAAAGAGTTCTTGTATTATTATCTGCCAGTATCTTTGCAAGGGAAAACTGCAATAGCAATTAGTAATGACATTTTAATTGTATACTTCTTAATTGTAACTTCGGGTATCTTAGCCCGTATTACGCTAGGACGGACATATTCGTTTAGGTAAAAGATGTCTTGTATCTGTTAGCTTCTTTGTGGTGAAAAACTGTTGAAATAATGAGCTACAATAATGTCTCTAAAACCAAAATTGTGACGAATATACTGAGCAGGAGTGCATTTTGTCTTTACATTATTACCAATTGAAAAAATAATTTAAAATTTCATCATAACATTTATAAATTCACCAAAATACAGTCCTTTAACTCAGTAAACACCCAACGCATGCATAGAAGATTGTAATCTTCTACAAATTCAACTAAAACTAGCATATTTCAAAAAAAAATTAACTTGAGAGAGTTAACACCAATGGTTTGGAATCTTCTTGAAAAACTCAAATGGTTTTCTGTAATAGGTATATTCATTTTGTATGATTGTCCTTATATTAAGCAGATATAGACAAGCTCCTTTGAAGTCGTTCAAGAATCGCACACTGCTTAAAATCTGGTTATAAAAAACAATAAGGGATGATGAAAGGTAGAAGAGAGCTGTTCTGCAAAAATTCCATACAAACATATTTGTTTTTGTTTTACTTTACCACAAAAAGTGTATTGATGCTTAATCAAAATGTACAAGTGACACATGAAAAATATTTTTATACAGGATTTAATTAATTATTGTTGAATATATTTCAAAGAATTCAACCTTTACTGTTCATATTCACATAACTGAATATTACGCTTTTTACTGAGTGTAAACTGCTAGTAACGATCAAATGTCAGTAAAAGACGTCGAAAGAGATACAATTACTACATAAAAGAAGAACAAAACTCCAGCTTCTGCAGAATATCATGCAAATCGTAGCGTTGGAAAGAGACGAATATCATGGCTCCGGTATCACAAGGAGTGGTTCAAATGCTCTTCTAACCAGCTTCTTAGAGCAGCAGTAAACAGAATACAGATAGTCATGATGTTCACCAATCTTGGAAAGAAGACGGCTTAAGAAGAAGAAATAGTAGGTAACAATAGAGGTCAAAAATGAGTCTTTCCATAAAAGTCATACGTCAGTCATAGTCAGGACGGTTTAGAAAAAGCTGGAAAGATGAAGTTATAGAAGATCTGGAGAAAATGGGAACGAGACAATGGGAAATAGAGCCAAAAAACCTACAAACATGGAAGGCAATAGTACACGCGGCAAAGACTCACGAAGAATTGTAACTCCATTGATGATGATGTCAGTCCTAGATAGATAACCACAGCTTAGCAGAGAATGGTTACGAGTGAAAAAGAAACCTTGCTTCCAATATTGGACATAATGGGTAGTAACAGACTGCAATATCTACTAGATAGATCGTTGCAAATGCCAATAATTTATAAAAACCGATTTTTGGTCATTTTAAGAGGAGACTGTGACAAGCTCTAGAAGATAAAGTCATGTAAGGAATACCCGGAAATAAAGAAATCAAAAGGAATAGGAAAACAGCCATTGTAATAATATACAGAGTGGAGAGGGAGCCCCGAAGACTCTAATGATATTACGAAAGATGTAAAACATATTCAACAAGAAGCATGAGCAGTAAAGAAGATATTACTACATCAAGAAAATCTCGAAGTGCATGAACACCACGAAAATTTGAAGATATATTGATTGGCAGAAGGTAAAATAGCTGTAGAGAGAGTGGCAGGCAAGTCATACTTAGCCTTTGTAGGCCAGGATGGGGTTCAGAATACAATCAGAGCAAAAGTAAGTTGAAAAGTGAGAAATTGTTCTCGAAATAGAATATCCAAAAAGAAAATGGCTATATTTGGTTAAAATAAGACGTATAGAAACAACGATGAAATAGAAAGAATCGCAATGGGAGCTTATTCTTGTAAATTACAAAATATGTTTAGAAAAGCGGTTACATGGTTAATGTAAATCATAATAGTCGGGAAAACGTAAATATGTCTTTCTCTGAAACCTACACCTGAAAAAAATCCACTACCAAAAAGATAATTGCCTCGTATAGATCTTCTCATACTCATGAATTCTTTTACAATATGTACGGTCATATATGGCCTAAATTTCGATACAGGAACATTTAAGAACACAAATGTTGGATGCTTCCTGCTGATGATAGTATAAAAATAAAAGAACCCAACCTAACTTAAAAACAACTAAAAATAATGTATATTGTTACGCCTTCCGTTGCAATTGCTACGCCTATCGTGGAATTAGCTCGAATTAACGATTCAAGTACACGTTTCCTGACCTAACACGTCACCGAACCGCTGTCTAGTCTAGAGAATTCAACTGCGACCGAAAGTAGAATCGAGAAACTTCTACTGTAACCTAGGAGCGGTTCACAAATTTAAATTTAATTGTAAGAGTTAGTCTAAAATTTATATTTGCAGTGTCAAGTTGTAACGATATGATGCCACAGCAAGCGATGAGCTGATCTACCAGAGACGACCGGAGGAGTGTCCGTGTTGGCGCATTCCTTCTTCATAGCACCGCTGGGGAAAACCGAAGGAGAGGGCATCGAGAGCATATTTAAGACGAGCCAGGAGAATGAGAAAATCAGTCCTTGCTAGCGTGTTGAACTAGCAATGGCTCGATTGGCAGAGATGCACCGTATCTTGAGGTGAAACTGTGCCTAGGCGGATGCCACCGTGATGAAGTGGCGTCCACCATAGTAGCGAGGAACGAGCGAGTGCGTGTCACTGTTCAGCCGTGCCGCATTGAAGTGAAATATGGTGTCTTCGTATATGGCTATGTTGATTTAACGTATCGAGATTATTATTATATATATTGTGCTGTTAATCGTATCATTTGAATATTGCTATTATGATCGGATGACTGTAATAAAGTTTAATATTGTTTTTCCTTTGCAGAAGATGGAATTATATTTTATTTTATTTGTTCTTAACTGTATATAATTATCTTAAATATATTTTCTTTATTTTTAACCTGTGTTTTACTGAGTCTGTCGTTCTGAAAGACCTACCCGTTACAAAGTAACAAAAATATAAATTAGTTAATTATATTTTTAGTTTTAGTCCTAAAATAACTGTAAATGAAAAAGAAAATAAATACAAATAAAATACCAGTACAATATTATCTGAGACACAAAAAAAAACAAGAAAAATAGCAAATCAAAAACACGGAAAATGTTACATGAGGTATTCTTATTATATGTTCTTGTCTCTATCGTCG
Source organism: Diabrotica virgifera virgifera (assembly GCF_917563875.1). Lineage (NCBI taxonomy): Eukaryota > Metazoa > Arthropoda > Insecta > Coleoptera > Chrysomelidae > Diabrotica > Diabrotica virgifera. The sequence goes on from NC_065443.1 coordinate 308,968,853, forward strand.
ATATTTATTAAATATATTGGATAATATAATAGTCGTGAAATGTTTGCAGAACGTCGAAAAACATATTTACAGCGATTTTAGTATATATAATATATATTTTATAGGGACCAACACATGCAAGCTGAAAAGTATTGCTTCGAAAGTGTACTAAATTTTACAATAGTATATGTACGTTTTGTTTAATCATTAATTTCATTTTTAAAATGTCCTTTCACTTATTGGTCCGAAAGATCAGTTTTTCAAGCTGATTGTTTGCATTCAAAATTTTTTATTCCATGTTGAAACTATTAAAATATGATTCTTTTTTAAAATTACAGTACACGCATATCACAGACCTACAATATTTATAAAAAATGTCGGATGGAAGCAACAGAGGCAAGAGAGTAACTTTATTTTTGTTTTTTTTTTTGTAGTGGATCAATAAGATAAAATGTAAATACGAACCAACTAATAAATGAGGCCATGAAAGCCAGAGTGGCCTAACTGATTTTAACATTACTTTACATAATCAAAAAAAATGATCAGAATGTATCAATGTCCAATTGCTTTAGTAATTGTATGTAGACCAATAATGATTCTTGGTTAATATAAAACTACTAAAACAAGCGGATATTGTTAGCTTCTGATCATTTTCTTTGATTATGTAAAGTAATGTTAAAATCAGTTAGGCCGCTCTGGCTTTCATGGCCTCAAATGTGACAACAAACGTAACAATATCTATTGCTTTCAGATAACTGCATAAAATCCCTTTTCTTAGAATATTTCTGAGCTAAAAATTCCCAATATTTTTTCATAATGTATGTTTACAATTTTCTTTTAGTGTTTTTAACTTTACAGAAACATTTTGCTGCCTGCAGTGTACCTATAAGCTCTCAGTTTTTGGAATTGCACGCACCTTGTAACGTTTTTATTTTTATGCGTGTAGGTTCCAGGCCATTCTCGTCTAAGTAGCTTGTTTAAGCAGGTGCTGTATCGACATGTGTATTCCCCATGAAACCCGTCTATTCTCACACTCAATGTGGGAATTGGTATCTAGAACTGAAAAATCATTAATACTTAATCCACTAATAGCCATAACTAATTTGAGAATTGGGGTTGTGAGACATTAGACGACTACGCCGCGATGTTAATAAGGCCCTTTTTGGCATATCTCTCACGACCGTTGATAAAGTGGCGTACCTAAGCCAGCAGTCCCTATTTAAGTAGAAATCCGTGCGATTTTGTCATTCTTGTGAGTTGACAGTGAGTTGAGTTTTCTCAGTCATGTAGTGAACTCTAGTATTTTGTGATCTTAAGACCAGCCTGGATTCGTCTGGTAAGTCTTTAAAAAACTATTTACTTCATAGAACACTCGCTGTGAATAATTTATTTTGTTCATAGGGCTGGTCCCAGTCCCAAGTTATCACCTACCGCTGATATCTGGGTCCACGTTACGCTGTGGTCCAAATCATTTGTTGTCGCTCGTATTATTTCGACTTTGCCGCTGGATATATGGCCTAGCCTGGCCTGTGGCACGGGCTACCCTCTGACATTTGTTTTAAGGTGATCCAGTAGCGATCAACAGGTAGCAAAAACGCGTTCCAAGATTGCGGCTGTAATTTTGAATATTTTTTCGAGATATTTGGCACACGTATTCGTAATATAATAAAGAATGGCGGTACAGAGCCCAATTTGAAAAATATGTTAATATGTGGAAATTACTCTGTAATTAAATACAATATTAAAAAAACGACCCTGTACCGCCATTAAGAAGAACAAAAAATACACTTTCTTAAAATAAACTTTTTTATCCGATGCCTAGATTTTGTGTCATTTTGGAACTACTAAAATATTTTATTTCATTAGTAGTTCCAAAATGACACAAAATCTAGGCATCGGATAAAAAAAGTTTATTTGAAGAAAGTGTATTTTTTTGTTCTTCTTAATGGCGGTACAGGCTCGTTTTTTTAATATTGTATTTAATTACAGAGTAATTTCCACATATTAATATATTTTTCAAATTGGGCTCTGTACCGCCATTCTTTATTATATTACGAATACGTGTGCCAAATATCTCGAAAAAATATTCAAAATTACAGCCGCAATCTTGGAACGTGTTTTCGCTACCTGTTGATCGCTACTGTTCCCTCTTAAGTAAGTTACTCATCCTTTACTTAACTGAAGCAGGTAGTAGAGATGCCTTTCGCATGTCCAGGGCAAAGACCTTTTTGTGTTTTCCGTGGAATAAGTTAAATGACTTAAAGTTTTCGCTCAGTTTGTGATAGTGACATTTACGTACATGCAGGTTACTTGTTTTTATTTATTTTTAATATTAAAATAAAAGACGTTTTCATCTACTTTACATCGCCTAATCTGCGCAGTAGATGACACAACACCGCTTAAACTGACAGAGCAAGAAATGCGCATAAACCACCTGTCTAAGCAAGAAAAAATGCGCATCTACATTGGTAAAACCCCTGCATGGGCAGCATCCCAATAAGGTTATCCAAGAACATGTCGAACTATTGGTTGACGTCAGGAAAGATGTTTCGCGATACAGCGAGTTTCCTACTTGTCACTCAGGAATTTTTACCATAGCAGAGGAATGAATATTAAAACGAATCAACCCGATTACCTAACACGTATGGAGTTCAATTTAAGGTGTTTAAGTATACCTAGTGAAAACGTATTTCCATTATATTCTTAATAATCGCGGTGATTTCGATGACTTTTTTAAAGCCTATAGTAAACGTAAAAAAAATTGGAAAAAAATTGTTATTGGGGCTTTCAAAATTTTGAAAACATTAAGAAATTGTGGAGATAATTTCAGTTATTTTATATTCTATTAAAAAAAAACGTTCAATTTGTTATTAAACAAAGGAATTGTTTTAACAACGGTTTATCTGCGTAAAACTATTAGTTCATGTGTATTTTCTATAATTATTGCATGTTTTGTGGTTACCTATACCACAAGAGAGAACATATTGCTTCGAAACACGTAGTAATATTTAACAATTTACACTACCTGTCTTTGTCTATTTTACCAAAATCCCATAAAGTTATGGATTATTTATTTTCTATTTCTATTTGAATACTGAATTAAAAGATATTAAAATTTCAGTACGTTTCAAAATTTCAAAAATTCTGAAAGGGTTGTTGAAAATGCAGTTTTATCTGCAGTTCCCGAAGAGTACAGATATTAGCTCTTTCTTAAGTGTCTTAGTCATTGTCTAATTTGATTTATTATAACGTTTGTGAATAAACAAATGATAAATAAAAATTGTACTTTGCGTACAAATTATTCAAATATAAAAAAATTGTTAACTTTATTTCAAAAAAATATCTAAACTGTTGTTTTTTCTTGAGTTACTGATTTTTCTCTGTTGCTTACCGACCCAAATATTCATAATAGGTGTCATTTAAATTTACTTTTCAACAAAAACACTACATTTAAAGGTCATAGAAATGAAATAAAGGGCCAAAATAATCATACAAAAACAAAGTGGGGTAATTCATAGTTCGTTTCCCAGAATCTAAGTATATGATCATAAAAAAAGTTTATGTTTCTACTAGTTTTATGTCTATGAATGATAGTTTCCGAAAATGCTGAAGCACTTTATTAACTTTTCACGGTTTTTCTTGGATTTAATATGTTTTATACCAACTTGTAGAGTATTGTGACGCTGCAGGCTGTTCACGAGCTAACCTATTTATTATAATTTTAATATAAACACGACCCTTCTTTTATTATGATTTATGATGTTCGATTGTTCTAGACATCTGAACTAAATTCTTTAAAATTCGTAAATATTATTTAACCTTTTTCGAGATGTTGTTTATTTCTAGAACATTGTAATAATATATAAATAGGGTTTTTTGGAATTAGTAGTTCAGTGAATTTGAAAACGTCGGTGTACTTTGATATGTAACGGGCGCGGTATATTTTTGAATTTGTAATTAGATAAATTATTAGATTTAGTGTAATAAATCAATTAGATATCGTAGTTTGTAAATTAAAGGATATAAATTCAGTGCTTTTCATTTGTTTAGATGTAAGTTATTAAAAATAAATAAAGTCAACTAAAATTAAACATTAGTGCCTAAAAGATCATAGAAAAGTCAGTTTTGTAACAGTATCTATAATCATTCATTAAGTTAAGAGATATATTCAAACTTCTATCTTAACGTCTAATATCTTCAGAATGAATAAACTAAGAGAAAGCAACTAGTTGTTGTAAAAGATGGTAAACGTTGCTACAGTCGGGATATAGACCTGATTAAGAAAATAAGTCAACACGTGGATCCAAAAATATGATTACAGTTAGTATTCGTCATCTCAATTTAAAACTAGGATTAATCTAGCTAAAATTAATCGTAGATTTATTTTAATGACATGCTCGTTCTATATTTTCAGGACGTTATGCCGCGTCCGCATTGGTAAATTTTTCGTGCGTTTTGAACTAATGGTTCGTAGCAAGAATTTGCGTCGCAAATTTTTACCAGTGAGAAATTTATTTATCGTTCGTTGTGCGTACCTGCTCAGGTTCTGTGGAGTAAATCACAAATCATTTGATTTCACTCGAATACTGACAACCGATGGATCGTGTGCGTTGTGTGCGTCGAAAATTCTTGCGTTCGATTTATGCGACGAACACGTCCACATTAGCACAATTTACTTCGAGCACGCAAATATTTGCGACGAAGAGCTCGTTCGGGGCAAATTTTTACTAATGTGGACGCGGCATTAGATAGCTAACGTCACGATCTGTTCGTGGCTAATCGTTTAGCCGCCCTTTTTGGTAGTTTACAGAATTGTATTGTAAGTTGCTGACATTTCTGTATTTTATTACGATTGAAACTATGTTTCCATCGGTTGAGTTGGTTGTTTTTTAACAATGGTCGCATTCAGAAGACGAAAAAGTGAAGGGAGCAGTTCTCGATGAAGCGGTAACAGTTGTGTGTTGTCTTGTGAACGCTGCGCTCCCTAAATTCGTGACAGCCTATCACTTTCTGTTATATGTGAGGTTATACAGAGATGAGCGTGCTAATAACTGGCAAAATAACGCAAAAGATGGAAAACATAATGCATTGTGAAGTTAAAATGAGATGAAACTAATGTCCGTCCCACCTTGACTTTACAGTATAGGAAATATAGGCAATGCCTAATTATGAGAGATTTTAGCGCGGTGATGCCGATTTTATCAAAAAGAATTTGTTATGTAATCGAACAGTAGAGAGATTAAATTAAAACTTTTTTAGAAAGGCAATCTACAATTTTAGGATTCATGAGTAAAAACTGTAGTATATTAAATAAACTTAAAACGCATACGAATCCTAAAATTGTAGATTGTCTTTCTAAAACAGTTTTAATTTAATCTCTCTAATGTTCGATTACAAATTGTTTTTGATAAAATCAGCATCACCACGCTAAAACTCTCATAAGGACTGCATTGCCTATGTTCCCTATACTGCAAAGTCAAGGTGGGACGGACTATAGTAGAGGGGGAAATTATCGATATAAACGTACAAATTAACATTACATTACATAGTTTCCCACCTTTAGACGTCTGTGACAGGAGTATTTTATAAAATTCTCCTGTCACAGTGACAGTTGTCATACTCCACCGATACGTCTAAAAGTGGGAAACTATGTAATGTAATGTTAATTTATACGTTTATATCGATAATTTCCACCTCTACTAGTTTCATCTCTTTTTAATTTCACAATGTATTATGTTTTCCATCTTTTGCGTTATTTTGCTGGTTATTAGCGCGCTTATCACTGTATACTTGCCTCTGCACAATAAATTGTTTTTTACTTCATAATCATGGTCAAAGACCATGAATTGTTCACTGTCTGCGCTATTTTCCAATTGATAATTAATACTTGACGCCATCTTTCAACAAGTTTATTGACAAATTCGCAAAAGTAGCATACGTTGGACGGAGGTAGCGGATTTAAAATGAGCTCACTGTCATGGCGACGGTTTTATTCTCCTAAATGCGACAAATAACAGTATCATAAAGATTGGATGTTGTACTAAGTGAGGAATCTGATTAATTAAGGAATAATTCTCATGATGGTGAAAATGGGAACCAAAAGAAAGTAGACGCCTGATTCAGACGAAGAGCCATCTAAACATTACAACGACGATTTTTATTGCTCATTTAAAGAAACTACACAACGAAGTCACTGATATTGGCTAACGCCGGTAAATATTAAAACAAATAGAGGAGCCATTTGGCGTTGTGATGAACCATTCTTTGTTTAATCTTAATCTTTAATCCTTAAAGCAGCCATTCCATGTTTTCCTGGCACATCTACAAGTGACATACTGAACTTTTCACCAAAATTTATTTTTCGTATTTATTTGTGATTTCGTATTTATTTGATCAGTGGAAAAGTATTGAAAGAATTACCTATCAAATGCATAAAACTTATAACGTTTATATTCAATGCCATATTAAACTTAGGTTACTTTCCTGATCAATGGAAAGTGTCTCAGATAATAACCATTCTAAAACCGGGGAAACCTCAAGAAGAAACTACATCGTACAGGCCAATCAGCCTCTTGCCAATCACGTCTAAAGTTTTCGAAAAACTATTAGTAAAAAAACTCGAACCCTGGATCAAAAATCTAATTCCAGACCACCAGTTTGGATTTCGATCCCATCACTCAACAATCCAACAAGTTCACAGAGTGGTAAAACATATAAATGCTGATTTTGAGGCCAAAAGGTACTGTTCAGCGGCATTTCTTGACGTTAGGCAGGCATTTGACACGGTATGGCATGAAGGCCTCCTATACAAGCTAAAGAAGACATTACCGCACAGCTTTTACATTCTTCTTGAGTCATATTTGTCAGGTAGGTGTTACTTTATTAAATACCAAGATGCAATTTCCAAACTCTATTCTATCAAAGCTGGCGTACCACAGGGTAGCGTGCTGGGACCTACCTTGTATCTCTTGTTTACCGCAGATATACCTCCACCTCTTCAGGAACCACTAGAGGAGAGACCACTTACAGAAGAAATGATGCTAGGAACATTTGCCGACGATACTGCAATCCTAGCCTCACACACAGACCCTATTTATGCCTCGCATATCCTTCAAGCGTATCTAGACAGAGTACAAATTTGGTTTTTGGAATGGAAAATTAAAGTGAATGAAGGAAAATCTATTCAAGTTACATTTACAACACGAAGAGGAACTTGTCCTCCTGTAACTTTAAACAATCACCAATTACCATCAGCCAACGAGGTAAAATATCTTGGTATTCATTTGGACAGAAGTCTCACATGGAGGAAACATATCTGGACCAAGAGAAAGCAACTAGGTCTCCAATTCAAAAATATGTATTGGTTAATGGGCCGTTCATCAAGACTATCTCTGGATAATAAATTGCTGCTCTATAAGGCAATACTTATGCCAATCTGGACATATGGGTTGGAACTATGGGGAACAGCCAGTCACTCCAACATCGAAATCATCCAACGCTTCCAATCAAAAACCCTCAGAACCATCACTAATGCACCTTGGTACATCAACAATAGAATTATTCATCGAGACCTTAAAACTGATACGGTACAAGAAGTCATCACAAAACGTAGCGCTGCTTACATTGCCAAGTTGGAGGATCATGAAAACCAGTTTGCACTTAACCTCCTAGACAATTCCCAAGAACAGCGTAGGTTAAAGAGGTTCAAACCATTGGACTTACCATTTAGAGTAAACTTTTAAACTAATGAGTTAGTAGTTATGAAATGTAATTATTTTGTACAGAACTTTATAAAAATTGTACTTTGATTTTGCCAGTGGGTAAAATCTTGCTTGTCCTTAGTCAATGTAATTACTTTTGTTTATTGTTGACACTCAACAGATTGCAAAATAAATTTAGATATAAAAAAAAAAAAAAAAAATTTGTGATTTGATATTCTCTCTTGTTGTTTAACTACCTATGCATAGAACATAGAAATTTAAATTGAACGTGTTTCAATTTTCAAATCTTTTATTTAAAAAAATAAAATAAAAGCAGAGCAAAATGTAACATTTATTGAATAAAATGGCTCCCGGCAGTATCCAATTCTAAAATGGATGACTGAACCATGTTTAAAAAAGAGCCTGATAAAATATTTAACTGTAATCATTTTTGCAATATTTTAATACATTCTGTGCAGTTATTCCGAGACTACCTGTTTTTAAACTAGGGAGAGTAATTCAAACCGGGCCGTACTGCTTGTATAGTGCAGTCACTGAAGGTTTTCACCTACGATTTCGTTGAACGTTCATCGATTTTCATGAAAATTTGTGAGTAATTAGAGGATACTACAAGGAACAAAGGTGACATGATGCCAACTTGCGCTTTTACCCTTGGGGTGGATGCCACCCCTTCTCGGGGGTGAAAATTATTTTATTAAAAATAATGCCATAAATCGATAGAGGGTCAAATTCTAAGCAAAATTTGTTATATTAAGTTATTAACATAAATCAACACTTTTTGAGTTATTAAAGATCAAAAATTTTATTTTTTCGTAACAAATGCATGTTTTATAGCTGTTTTTCACGTATAACTCAAAAACTATTAGCTTTTGTAAAAAATTTATTATTACTAAAATTGAAGACAATAAAAATCTGAATACACCGTTTACTCAAAGTAGTAAACTAATGTTAATTCGAAATGAGTTATGGGTAATTGAACGTATATTTTTTTCGACGAGTTCTCAAATCTATGTATTCAAGCTTAAATAACGGGAAAACGATGCATTTTATAGAATATTTCTGCTGAATATTTATCAAAGTACTTCAAAATATCTAACAAATGAGCTCCAGAAGAAGTTAGTAGCATCAAAATTAAGCAAGTTATGATGAAACTACGAGAACCCTTTCGAATTTTTTAGGAAAAAGTGAAAAATAAAACATACGCCATTTCCACAAAAATTAAAATTTATAGTAATTCTTACAAAAATTTCTTTGTATTAGCATAAGTAATGATTTTAACAATTTTCACCGGTTTAGAATGCATATTTTTGAAAAAAAGATATAATTTACAAAAATCATAATTTTTAATATTATCGTCATTTTCATTTTCTTTTGATAATAACTATAAAAATATTTAATATACGTAAAAAATGATAAATAACCAAATAGATTTTTCTATATAAAATATTTTACCTTTTTTACCATTTTTGTAGGGTGAAAAATAACCGAGATAGAAACGTTGAAAGCTTAAATTTTGCTGCGAGAACCATGTAAGTGTGGCCATTTAATCTTTGATTTTTAAAAAAGTAAGAAGTTTAAAAGAATATGTTTAACGCGTTTTAATAGCCTTTGATTAGCCGAAATATTATAATGGAGACAAAACGAAAACTACGACGATGGAAAGAGTATATCGAGGAACTATTTCATGACCAGAGAGAAGCTAGTACATCCGTAGATAGCCAAACGGGAGATGTAGGCCCAGAGATAACCAAATCAGAGGTTAGTCAGGCAATAAACTCTATGAAAACCAATAAATCTGCTGGTCCAGATGAATTGCCTAGCGAGCTGATAAAGTTGGTCAACGAGAAAAACCTGGACATAATAGTAGAACTGTTCAACGCTATCTATACTACTGGAATCATCCCTAGAGAAATGTTGACATCAGCCTTTGTGTGTTTGCCAAAGAAGGTGAATGCAAAAGAATGCAGTGACTACCGAACCATAAGCTTAATGTCACATACCTTGAAAATTCTATTGAAAATTATCCACGCCAGAATACACTCTAAACTGGAGCTGGATATTAGTGACACTCAATATGGGTTCCGCAATGGTATGGGTACCAGAGAGGCATTATTCTCCTTCAACGTGCTGACACAGAGATGTTTGGATGTTAACCATCCTCTTTACGTCTGTTTTATAGACTACAATAAGGCGTTTGATAAAGTAAAACATGATCGACTCATGGAAATCCTAAAAAATAAAAACCTAGATGAAAGAGATTTAAGACTAATAACACACCTCTATTACAATCAGCGAGCAATAGTAAGAATTGAAAAAGAAACATCTGAAGAAATGGAAATAAAGAGAGGAGTCAGGCAAGGCTGCATACTATCACCTCTATTATTTAACGCTTATTCTGAAGAGGTAATGCGAGAAACTCTGGAAGATGAAACAGTCGGCATAAGAGTAAATGGAGTCTTAGTTAACAACATCAGATATGCAGATGATACAGTAATAATAGCCGATAGTTTACAAGACCTGCAAAGACTCATGAGTAAAATAGTAAGGTGTAGTAGGGAGTACGGACTCTCTCTCAATATCAAAAAGACGAAGTTTATGAAAATTAGTAAAAACAACCATAATACTAACGAAATCTTGATAGTAGAGGGCCAGCAGATCGAAAGAGTAAAAAAGTACACTTACCTAGGAACACTTATAACAGAAAATAATGACTACACTGCAGAAATAAAAGTCAGAATCGAAAAAGCACGTTCTAATTTTATAAAAATGAAAAAGGTCCTATGTAGCAAAGATTTAACATTAGCTCTTAAAGTACGCCTAACAAAATGTTACGTCTACAGTGTTCTATACTATGGAGTGGAATCATGGACGTTAAATGTAGAGACAATGAGACGACTTAACGCCTTTGAAATGTGGACCTATAGAAAAATTATGAGGGTTTCCTGGGTAGATAGAGTTACAAACAATGAAGTACTGAGAAGAATAGGTAAAGAAAAGGAAGTTGAACTTACAATTAAAGAAAAGAAGCTACAGTATCTCGGACATGTGATGCGGGGCGAGAAGTATGGTATCCTACGACTCATAATGCAGGGAAAGATAGATGGCAGAAGAAGCATCGGAAGAAGACGAATTTCATGGTTGAAGAACCTGAGAGAGTGGTTTGGATGCAGCTCGAAACAACTATTTAGAGCTACTGCCTCAAAAATTAAAATAGCTATGATGATTGCCAACCTCCGTAGCGGAGATGGCACCTGAAGAAGAAGAATAGCCTTTGGAATTACCTTTCAAACTTTGTTTAGTTGAACCTGATATCGTGATTATTAATGGAGTTATTAAAAAAAACGATAGCATTTTTTGGAAAAACTTTTAAAAGATAAAGTTTGAAAAATTTTTGGAGCATACATTTTAATGCTATTAACTTGATCGGGATCTCACTTGATAGATATTTCTATGTCCTTTCACAAATATTTAATCAGTTTATGTTATAAAATCCATCATTTCCCCGTAATTTAAGCTTGAATACTTAGATTTGGGTACTCGCCGAAAAAAATATGCATTCAATTACCGATAACTCACTTTTAGTTAATACTAAAAGGTTTTTTTAGTAAGAAGTTTATTTAATTTTTTATTAGCTTCAATTTTGGTAATAACAACTTTTTTGTAAAAACTTATAGTTTTTGAGTTATCTATAAACAATCGGTTAGAAACATGCATTTTTCTTACGAAAAATTAAAATGTTTGATTTATTTTAATAACTTTATATAACAAATTTTGTTTAGAATTTGTTCCCCTATCTAATTATGGGGTAATTCTTAATAAAATAATTTTCACCCCGAGAAGGGGTGGCATCCACCCCCAGGGTAAAAGCGCAAGTTGGCACAATGTCACCTTTGTTCCTTGAGATATCCTCTAATTACTCACCAATTTTCATGCAAATCGATGGAGGTTGAACGAAATCGGAGGTAATAGCTCATATCCACCTTCAGTGACTCCACTAGTAATGATGTTTGTAATTGGTCCAACCTCAGGCAAGTTTACTCCACTGTTATGAAATTTTGACACTATTGGCATTTCATAGGTTAATTAAGTTATATCGGCGATTTTTTGTGTTTTCTGCGTTATTCCTTAAATTTTTCGATTTTTAGTCTGAATTTATATAAAAACAGTTTTTAGAACTCTTTAGAGATTTCCTATACCTGTTGTCCGGTTTGAGAGATTTTTTTAGTATATTATAGCTTTGTTTTTCAAGAATATCGATATAATAATATTATTGCTAAAGAGGTAAGTGTCATTGTATACCGGGTGTAACAATGATAGTGTGTTTTTTCCTCAAAGTTTGGAACACCCTGTGGAAAATTCTAGCGTATATAAAATATTAAAATTAAAACTCAACTGTAGCCTTAGGCTTTCTTAATATTTTGCTTTTTGACTCATTCGCTTTTGTTGGATAATAAAAAAGTTAGGTACTTTAACCACTAGCAATGTTATTCATCAATACAGGGTCTTTCTAAATAAGTGCGACAAACTTTAAGGGGTAATTCTACATGAAAAATAATGACCGTTTGCTTTGTAAACATATGTCCGCAAATGCTTTGTTTCCGAGATACGGGATGTTGAATTTTTTCTTACAAACTGACGATTTATTTATTGCTCTAAAACTGGTTGAGATATGCATATGAAATTTGGTAGGTTTTAAGAGGTAGTTATAGCGCATTTTTTGACATACAATTAAGAATTTGATATTCACCATTGGCGTGTATACGGGTATAAACATTTTAGATACATCCCGTATGCACGCCAATGGTGAATATAAAATTCTTAATTGTATGTCAAACATGCGCAATAACTGCCTCTTAAAAACTACCAAATTTCATTTGCATATCTCAACCGGTTTTAGAGCAATCAATAAATCGTCAGTTTGTAAGAAAAAACTCAACATCCCGTATCTCGGAAACGAAGCATTTGCGGACATATGTTTATAAAGCAAACGGTCATTATTTTTTCATGCAGAATTACCCCTTAAAGTTTGTGGCACTTATTTAGAAATACCCTGTATTGATGAATAATATGGCTAGTTGCTAAAATGCCTAACTTTTTTACTATTCCACATAAGCGAATGAATCAAAAAGCAAAATGTTAAGAAAGCCTAAGGCTACAGTTGAGTTTTAATTTCAATATTTTATATACGCTATAATTTTCCACAGAGTGTTCCAAACTTTGAGGAAAAAACACACTATCATTGTTACACCCGGTATACAATGACACTTACCTTTTTAGCAATAGTATTATTACGCCGATATTCTTGAAGAACAAAGCTATATTATACTAAAAAAATCACTAAAATCGGACAACAGGTTTAGGAAATACGAAACATCAAAAATGTTCCATTTTTAAGGTGGTGCGTTCATTTTGGTGCTTAGTGTATATTACATTACAATATTTTTATGGATTACCGTCGAAGGCCGACATGATCAACCAAAAAGAAGATGAATGTTCTGATTTATCTAGTAACATTATTGGGTGTGAATCTGTCTTCTGAATTTACTCCTCCTAGTAAAAACAGGGCATAGTAGAACATTAAGTGGACGGCTGTTTAAACATACAATTAAAGTTGTTGAAATAGGTTAGCTATTGATAAAGATTTGAAAATATCCAATTATTCTTTTCACCCATTTTACAACATTAAAAAAATGGTGAAAAACTTGAATTATCCATGTCTGTCTGTCCGTCCGTTTGTCCGTGAATATAACTCCTCCGTAATTAGAACAGATAGAAAGAAGTGTCGAACATGAGCTTATAACCCAAGATCGCATTAGAGGTGATCAATTTGACCTGGGACATCCAGTTTTAGAGTTGCAACTGAAAGTACTGTTTTAAAGTCGGCGAAATAGTACAAGCGATATATTATTCGACGCGCCAAACTGAAAGTTTGGCCAAAATACTCAAAATTAGTCAAATCGTATATCAATCAACGCAATGTTAGACGGAGAGTTCAAATATCGACTTCCACTTCAAATAGCATAAAAGAAACATGTGAAGACATTAACAGTGTAAGGGAGTAACATAAGGATAAAATAAGATAATTAAAAGGTATATTTCTCAAAATCACCTTATTTGGATGAACATTTTAAGCATTTTTGTTGTTTAGTTAGTTAAATATAAGTAGTAGTACCTTCAGCATTTTCCATTAGTAATAATGTGGTAAAAAACCCTGTGTCATTAATTTCAAAACCCTGGGAAACGACACTAGTACACTGCAAATCGTTAAGTCATCCATATACATATCGAAAAAAGACAAAAAAGCACAAAAATTCAAGCACTATCTGGAGGAAACTGTTAAGACGTCTTCCATCAATCACAAAAAGAGGGCACTTCTGCCGATTTGCAATCAGCCGTTTTGTCTCTCGAGGAAAGTGAATATTTATTTACACAAATAAAACGAGAGTCCAATAAAGGGGAATACCTAAATATGTGAGTGCCAAAGGCCCGCGTTCAATGAGCTATCACACCAACGGCCGGTATATTTCGTTTGGATGGCTGTTCTGGTTGCTGGCGTTTTGACGTGTCGAACATTGCTGAAACAACAAAAATATATCATTAGTATAATTCATTCCATCGGCGGATTAGGTATATCATCATCCAACCAATTCACGTCCACTGCTGGACATAGGTCTCCCCCAAGTGTTTCCACACTTCCCGATTTTGTGCTGATTGTTGCCAGTTTTTACTAATCCGCCTGATATCATCTGTCCATCGTGTAGGCGGCCTTCCAATGCTGCGTTTATCTTCTCTTGGTCTCCATTTTTTATGGAGACCAAGGATAATGGAGACCATTAGGTATATACAAGGTGAGTCACCACTAACGCGACGGAAGATTACAGCGAAATGGTAAGAGATTTGAAAAAAAATTTAATTAGTGGTTTGTAAGTTGATAAAATCTACATTTTAAAATTATTTTGAAATATACAGGGTGTCCCAATAAATGGCGGCGTATCAAAGTTATATTTTTTCTTATGGAACACCCTGTATTTTATTGCATTTTTAATTGTCCGCAAAAAATAAGGTATAGTTTCATAAGGCTTCCCTATACCTATGTACAGAGTGTTCTGAGTTATGTTGACTTTTCTTAAAATGTAAAATTTTAAAAGAAGGCTTATTCTCAAGTTATTTACGAAATTATAAAAAATACTTTTACATCTAAATAGTTGGATATTGGTTGAATGTATTCCATGATTCATTATTACACATTTATTTACAGGGTGTTCAATTGTTCAACATTTACAGTTTCATTATTGGATTATTCAATGTGTCATATGATGCTTATTTTAAATGGAACACCATGTATATTAACTATTAATTATATTAAACGAAGTCACCTCTTTCGAATGGTATATGGATGTCCTATACCTAGTAGTTTTTGCGTAATTTACAATTATTTAAATTCTTAATCTGTAAATCGATTTTAAAACAAAAGATGTATCTCATTGTATGACATCGTCATTTTATGACAGTACGGTCTGGTAATTATCAAAAATATAAACATCCATGTATGATATTCAAATTTAATTGTTCCTAAAAATGAATAACCACGTTATCTACGAAAAAGTAGACATGGTACTTTCCATTGGGGACTGTTTGCAAAATTGTATCTTACTTTATAAAGTTTACGCTCAAAATTAGGTATCCTGATAGAAGACACCCAAAAAAGGACGTTTTTGAGAAATTTCGGAAAGTAAAATAAAAATAAACCAGTTATTTGTGATCACGTCAAGAAACTTAATGTCTTGCTTTCTTTTACGGAAAACCCAAATACTAGTAAAGAAAAAATTTCGGGTAAATCAGTCAAACGACTGTTAGAGTACTTAAGAGAAACCACTATTATCAGTATAAAACTCAACTACACCAATATTAGACCGAACAGGATTATGATAAATATTTAACTTATCGTTTATGTACTTTAGACTTTGGAGCAGATCCTGATTTTTTTTAAATGTATTGTATACAGACCAATCTACCTCTTTTTCATAATAATGGTCTAGTAAATAGACATAATCTTCATTTCATTATAATACAGTAAACAAATATTTATTTCGTACAGTTTAAAAATCGAGTGCATAAATATCATTTTTAAAATCAATTTACCGTTTAAGAAAATTGTAAATCACGCAAAAACTATGACTCCTAGTTATGGAACATCCCTATACCATTCGAAAGAGGATGGTATCCTACACCATCCAGGGTTAGTGGTGACTCACCCTGTATATTAGATGAAAGTTGAACATTCTTTGTGAACTCGATGATACTAAATTTCATTTAAATTTCAAAATCGTAACTGGCGCCCAACGTGGGGCTTTGTGCGTGAATACTTACAGCTTGTTTCTTCTCCCACGTTTTCATTGCGGACTTGTATTTTTCGAATTCATGGCACCAGTCGGAATAGATTTTCTGGTAGTCGTTACTCTTGGCAGGAGGTGAACACCTATGGGCATCGACGGTGACGTTGAATGAGCATAACAACGAGGCACCCATCCAACAATCGTACCTAAAAAAATATAAAGTGAATATTATTTTAAATAAATATACCAAGATAGTTGAAAGCACGTGACATTAGCCCAAATAATATGTAATACAAATATAAATATACACTTGATTGGGTACAGTTTCTTTATTAAATTTAAAATCATGTTCCCACAATAAATAAACAAAAATTATGATTTCCACTGTCATATTCAGTAATGGAACGATATAGGGAGTCGTAAGATAGAAATCATTAGCTTTGTTCATCGTAACAAAATTTACTTATTACTCATAATGGAAACACACTTCTCTATTCTTATTTCTCTATTCACAATACCAACCATTCCAATGGAACAACGCACGCTGGAGTTGCTATACAAGGCACAATACCACACTATGAGGAAATAAAATACCATATGACAGAAGAAATACAAGCTGCTGTAATCGGCATCAGTTCTAAACCATTATGCTTTGATAATGCTGCAATCCAGCCTACCAAGTCATACCATCACCACAGCAGAATGTGAAGACTTTTTTGAATATTTAACAGAAAAATTCTTAATAGGACGTGACTGTAATGATAGGCATACAACTAGTGGGTATGAGGATAGTCAGAAGAAAAATAAATTGGTACATATTGTAACGAAAGAAAACTCTTGATCGGCGCCCGTAATAGTAAACAACAAGAGAATGACGTAATCTAATCTTCGCGGCGAGAATCCCGAGAATTCTGGAAGGTAAATCACGTGGGCGTGCTGACAAACAAATGGACCGACTGGTATAGAGATGGGAGATATCGAGACGAGCGCGGATATTTCTGGAATGTTCCATTATAACTTTATCGCATATATAAATACGGCAGATTTGTAAATAGGTTTAGTGTATAATATAAATTCGTCTGTACAGTTATATAAATAAAGTCGTATATAAATACGAACCGCTAGTTTTATTGTAATTATAAGTAATTACAGTAGTCACGTTATAATATCATACCCTTGAAGCTTTGAGGATACCAGAACAAACGCCGAAGGGTCCACAATTTAACGAATTAATGAGTATTTTTCTGGTTGTTCTCTTACCCACTGCCAGTATTGTTTCAGTTCATCTAGCATTGTTAATCTCAAATCAGATCAGAAATCAAAGCAGGAGTCCCCCAATGAAGCGTATTAGCGATATTGATCATGGCTGGCGATTGTATACAACTCTCACCAACCGCAATGACAACTTACCTTCCTGCGTCAGATTCAGTCACAGTAATAATAACCAGTCCATGTTCAGAAGTCTCAATGTATTTATCGGGTCTGTACTGGATCTTATAACGTCCTTTCTCCTTAGAATAATGGTACCAGGTGATCGTCTGAGTGGCAAGAACGGCTGGCATCTTGAGGAAACAACCCAAATGAAGACTCTGGCCCCAAGTTACGATCATCTTCTTTTTTACGACACTACTGTCGCAAACATCGTGGGTTCTGTTGGAGACGTCTTGAAGAAGACTAAAAATAAGATTGATTGAATTATTTAAAATGTTAATTAGTGCTCACTCTAATATATGCTAAAACGTTTTGGGGTGAGAAGATGACGATCAGAAGACCATATTTTCTAATTTATTTTTGTCACTGTTCTAATTTTCGTGTATTTTATTATTTAAGTTCTTAAGTTGTCAAGAAGATTTAGTGATCTTGTAAAGACTTTTCAGATTTTATGATGTAGTTACCATAGTTAAATTTTGCAAGGAAGTAGGGAGAATCTTACGCATGTATTTCCTTATGTTGGATATGAGTTGAGTGACAAAAATGGGTGGAAAAATGTCCCTGAATGTTCAAACTCGGTTGCTTTTTGTGTTATGAATTTACATATATTATGTAAGTTGGCGAATCTAACCCTATCAACAGTTCAGGTTTTTCTTTCAAGACTCTGTCTGTAAAAAGTTCCTGAAAGAGTTCTGTAGAAGAATCATTTTCGTAATTTGTACAGGCAGGATATCATTGATCTACCTGGAACTCTTCTTCCATGCACATAATATATAGTATGTAGTAAACCTTAACTCAGGTTTATCGGTGTTCATTGCGCATTTTATGGCATCATATTTCAGTTTACATCGTTTTACCGTTACTATTATATTGTTTTGTTATACAATCTTCCTATTATTAGTAGACGTACTTCATTTGGAACTCTGTGTATCTAAGAGACCCATAATCTCTTCTACGACACCATATATATTATTATCAAATACAGAAGAACAGAGAAGTCCTAGCACATCAATAAGACGGTTTGTACGTTGCAATTTGATTTTCTTCGTTTTGGTGAATGCTACTGTTGTTTTCTAATAACACAAAAAGTGGCATCAGTTATTTGTTCTGCCATTCTTCCAGCATATTCATAATGAGCACCCACTAGTTATTTTCTCTACCATTCATTCTCTCTCTTTCTCTCTTACAATATGTTCAACATTATCTATGATGAAATCAATATAGAGAAAAAAATCTTCTCCTACTATACTATCACCATTCGTCCGGATGGTGATCCATCGTAACGTACATCATGAGTTTGCAACAAATATTAGTGGAAGAATATATAACGTTAATTGGACGATGACTCTTTTGAGCCTGATCGGTTCACCTTCGATCCAGATTCCTACGATGGAATATGGTCATTGTAGTCAATATCGTGTCCAATTCCGACCAATTTTTATTAGAGAAATGGATGGCTCAATATAAGCTAGATATTTGTTGCCCAATCTAATAATAATAGTCTCCGGTTTTATACCGCTAACGCGGCTTTGGGATTATGACAGGATAGTCTGCTATATCTAAGGCCTATGGTGTACAAGGAAGGTAACAGGGCCAGTGCTACGCTTCAACCGCCTATTATTACTCCTAGTTTCACCCAAGGTACTCATTTTTATTCAAAATGTGTTGACCTAGGACCTATAGACATTTTACAAATGTCTTGATGTTCTCGCCGGCGCTGGGTTTCGAACCTCGGCCTACCTGCGTGGAAGTCAGACATGCTACCGCTTGACTATCCGGTCCCCTTCTAAGCCCACGAAAATTGAACTGTGTAGAGTGACTGTGTCGAGATGTAGACCTCATTTTAGTTTGCACTACTTGCCACAATGAGAATCATCATAATCAACCCATACTCGTCCACTGCTGGACGTAGGTCTCCCTCAGCTCTTTCCATCTCTCTGTTTTGTGCGGCTTGCGTTCAGTTGCCGAAAATACGTTTCAGATCGTCAGCCCATCTAGTTGGTGGTCGTCATCTGCTCCGTAGTGTTTTTTCTCGTGGCTTCCACTCGACAATACGTTTTGTCCATCGGTTGTCTGACAATCTGGCGACGTGTCCTGCTCAATTCCACTTGAGCGACGCGATTCTTTCGACGGCGTCCGTTGTTTTCACAACAATATTCCATCAACAACAATATTACGACTTAGCACCAGATTAGTCATTATTTGCGTCTTGTTGATGTTAATCTTTTGTCCGACCTCTAAGGAAGCGTGATATAACTTGTTCAACATTATTATTGCATCATCCATACGATCCATACGATAAGGACGATGTCATCTACGAACCTCAAATGACTGAGTTTCTCTCCACTTTTATTGATACCATATTCGTTCAGATCTGCCTTCTTAAAAGTGTGTTCTAAAAGAGTTGTGAACAGCTTTGGTGAGATGGTGTCTCCTTGCCGTACTCATCGCTGCATACAGAATTTATTAGTTTGTTGATCAGAGAGTCTTACGCTAGCCGTTGCATTGCGGTAGATATATTTTTTCATGTTAGTATAGCGATGGTCTATTCGGCATTCTGTCAATGCTTTTAACATTTTGAGATTACAATCAGATAATCATTAATGATAACAATGACAATAGCATATTGAGATTTATTAACTTTCTTGAGCAGAAGCAATAATAGAAAATGAATACTTACCCAGGTGAATACGGTTTACAGACATTCAAATCTTTATCCCATCCGCAGTAAGGATCATGCACGCATCTGAGGCAGTTGTCGTACCTTCTGTTGCACATCACCAAATCCACTTGCTTTACTCTATGATCGGAAGCTACATAGAGAGCTTTATGTATTTTAGAAATCTCCATGACTTGGATGGGTTCTCCTGGAGTTACGTCAAAGACATCGAGAAGAATCGAAGATGAATCTTCTTCTCTTGCCCATTCCACGATCTTGTGAACTCTTCCATCGTCTAGTGAAGAAACAAAAATTAATTTAAGAACAGAATAAAATATATTAGCACAATTTTTCTTTGAGCGATCGGTACAAAAGTAAAAATTCAATCCTAACTAAGTTGCAGTACTTAGGACAAAAGCAAAGATACTCACTATTATAACTTATTATGCAAGACGAAATTTGCAGAAAGCAAAAAATGTGGGTATACGAGGAATATCCTCGCTAAAGAACTTGAGGGAATGGTCTGAATGCAGTAGAGTAATACTATTTAGAGCGGCAGTCAATAGAATCCGCAAAGCCATGATGACTTCCAACCTTCGATACAAGCAGTAACTTACAGAACTGCTGTACTGGGTGAAGGCTTCCTTATATAATCCATTTATAGGAATTAACAAGTACCTGCCAATAAATTAGTACTAGTAGATATACTATTTACTGGTACGTCTTGATTATTAAGTGTACCTACAATCTACAATTCACCAGTTACTTCGAACAGTTGGCTTGTTTATACATTTGAAGTGTCTGTGAACCTTGTAACATAAACTGCCATTTGAGAGAAATAATTAATATCAACCAGCGCTGCGTTAAACCTTAGTTTTGGAGGACGTTTTTAAAAATCTAAATTGGAAACATAAGGGAATAAACATTAATGGCCGCTACCTCAGTAATCTACGATTTGCGGATGACATAATCCTGATAGCTACTGACCTGCAAGAACTGCAAACCATGCTTTCAGAACTACACACAGAATCTTCTAAAATAGGACTGAAAATGAATTTAAACAAAACAAAAATCATGCACTCCGAAGAAACCGTGACAATAATAAACGACAAAGTTATAGAAAAAGTTGAAGAATATAAATATAAACTTAGGACAAAAAATAATACTAAATAGGAAAATTCAAACGGAAAAAATAAAAAGAAGAAGAAAGTTAGCATAGGCAGCATTCGGCAAACTGAACTATATACTCAGAAATCAGCAAATTCAACTACATCTTAGATCTAAAGTTTTTGATGCACACATTATTCCGATATTAACATATGAGGCACAAACATGGAAAATCACAACAAAGAATATGAACATACTCAGAGTCACTCAACACGCGATGGAAAGAGCAATGCTTGGCATATCACTTAAGGACAGGAAAACAAACACATGGATAAGACAGAAAACCAAAGTCACCGATATGGTACAAAAATCATCAGAACAATTCTAACCTGGAGACCATATCAACACAAAAGACCCAGAGGCCTATGAGATGGACAGATGATCTGAAACGGACTGCCGAGAAAAATTGGTTACAAGTAGCGTACAATAAAAAACAATGGAAAGGAAGACTTGAAGAGGCTTATGTTCAGATGTTGACGTGAATGGCTAGTCGAAGAAGAAGAAGAAGACGAAGCGTAGCATTTCCTGTTCTCAGAGACTTTGGAAAAAGGACTAGATACTTTTTCCTTTAGAGAAAAAAAATTAAATTAAATTATCTGGAAACAAATAAATATTGGAAGAATGTTATTCAAATATCATTAGACTATGATACAGAAACTACTATAGCTTGAAAACAGAGGAATATTAAGCCGATTTTTTTCTCTTGAAAGATCGATTTCTAATTTTAAAGGTTGAGTTAGCTTTGGGCAGACTGGCTTATGTGGCTTCAAAGCATTTTAAAATGTACATTCTTACGAGTATTTTCATCATACAACCTTTGAGATGTGGCATTACAGAGCATTTTAAGAATTTCATGGGTAGATCGTGTGACTAATGTTGAGGTCCTACGCAGAATGGGCAAGGAATGCGAGATAATTAACACCATCAAAGGGCGCAAACTAAAATATCTTGGCCATGTTATCAGGAATGAACAGAGATTTGGCTTGTTGTAACTCATTCTTCAGGGCAAAGTATTTGGAAAGAGAGGACCAGGGAGAAGAAGAATACCTTGGCTTCAAAACCTGAGAAAGTGGTTCAATACGTAAACAACCGGACTATTTCGGTTAGCTGCAAGCAAAATTAGGACAGCCATGTTGATCGCTACTAGGTGACAAAGGATTACATATCATCCATTATATCTGTGTCCCTGTTTGGAATTCAGGAAAATGGCCATCTGATTGATCTACCTCAATTTATATCCCACTACACAAAAAAGGAACTACTACCAGATGTGAAAACTACCGCACACTGTCACTAATAACACATTCTAGTAAAATATTGTTGCATATCATCAAAAACAGATTAAAAACCTATTTACATTACCAAATACCTCAGAAACAAGCGGGGTTTGTAGAGGGTAAAGGTACAAGGGAACAAATCATGAACCTGAGACAACTCATTGAAAAGTCTAGAGAATTTTAAGTACCTATGATTATTTGCTTCGTTGACTACCAAAAGGCATTTGATTGTGTAAGCTGGATAAATCTATGATCAATTTTAATAGAAATGGGAGCACCAATGCACGTGGTGACACTTATTAAAAATCTGTACCAGTCTAATATTGCGACACTACGACTAGATCAGAAGTTCTCAAACCAATTCAAGACCGAGAGAGGCGTTAGACAAGGATGCGTGTTGTCACCTGACTTATTTAACATTTATCGTGAACATGTCATGAGGATGATTTCAGAAGGATGGTCCGGTGGAGTAACGGTAGCTGGTAGGAAAATCTCCAATTTAATATTTGCTGATGACACTACACCTATAGCAGCAAATGAGCAAGAAATGTTTGATCTTCTGCGAAGAGTTGAGTACGAAAGCAATAAAGTTGGTCTGAAAATCAATAAAGCTAAGACAAAAATAATGGTGGTCGACAGATTTGACACTATTCAACTGACTAACATATTACAGGAATACCAGATAGTAAACACCTTTGTCTATCTCGGGTCTAGTATAACTAACGATGGTAACTGTGAAGCAGAAGTTCGGAGACGTATTGGTATGGCAAAAAATGCGATTAGTCGCCTAACTAAAGTTTGGAAAGACAGATCTATCTCTCAAAATATCAAGATGAGACTGGTGAATGCCTTTGTATTCTCAATATTTCTATACGGAGCAGAGACTTGGACTCTTCGCGCATGCGAGCGCCAAAAAATTGATGCCTTTGAGATGTGGTGCTGGAGAAGAATGCTACGCATACCTTGGACAGCTCATAGGACAAACGTTTCCATTCTAAACCAACTCAATATTAAAAAAGGCTGTCCACAATATGTCTGCAACGAATTCTGCAATTCTTTGGTCACGTGGTTCGCAGAGGTGACGACAGTTTGGAGAGATTAATTGTTTCTGGAAACGTTCCGGGGAGAAGATCAAGAGGACGATCACCAACTAGATGGTCTGACCAAATAAAGCATTCAGCTGGAAACTCATTCTGCGAAGTTCTTAGAGCAGCTAAGATAGAGACCAATGGACAAACATTGTTAGGAATATTGGAAGAAATCACGATCCTCAGTAATGGGGAAACGACAGGAGAGAGAGATGTTGATCGCCAACATTCGGAACAGATGGAAGAAAACCTAACCATTTATTACATTTGACTACAATGTTTGTTGTATATATCAATTACTTACTAGTTCCAGCATAATATACAGTATAATCTAATACGTCTCCCCCGATATCAACTTTCACTTTGTCCACTACTAGTCTGGTGAAGAAAACATCCCTCTTGAAGAACACAGGTTTCTCGTTCTCGTGCATTACAGCGGAATCCATCAAGGGGTGGCTTCTGATGAAGTTGAGAACGGAATCAGGGAGCGTTTCTGTGTCATTAACGCACGTACCCGGTCTTGGTTCCGGTACTTTGCCTGACAAAACTGGTAACCAAGCTGAAAAGAGAACATTCAATATAATTTAAATTATGTATTTAGAATAAGAGTTTTACAAATAAAAATCATTACGACCAACCGAAAAGGGATGGTGCATATACTATGTATTTACCTGATGATGAAGATGCCTGCTCTTTGAATTTTCCACTAAATGCTTCTTGTATATCTGAGAGAGTAAAAGAACAAATGGCTGAACCCATAAGACCATTTGTAGATGTAGTAAAGGTTCCATAGAATCTGTTGTCATCACCTGGTACTTTATAGATGCTTTCTAAAAGCCAGAAAAACAAAAATTAGTAAATATGTATTATTTCTTTTTATATAATATTTAAAAGTTATTCAGAAAGAGTTGTATATTTCTCTTCCCCATCCCTCTCCAGGAGATGTGTCCACTTGGAAAGGTACTTTAGGCTGCGTCTGGGTACCATATGGTTCAAAGCCTTCATTCATACGGTATACCTGATTTCCTGTATGATGTTACCAGGTACTAATCTAACCATTTGTTGTGGTTAACTAACTTGTTCTAGTGAATGATTGTCAATTATTGCCATTTTTCTCTTTTGACTTCTTTGTTGATATTTTCATATTGAAAGTGTTATCCACCAGATACAGTTTGTAGATGATTGTCCGTAGGTGTGTAACATGTTTATTACGAAACATATTCATGACAGTGTTCTGGCGGTTGTCCAATAAAGTTGTAAATATATTTGTACGCTTCATGTTTATATAGTGTTAGATGCCAGTGTCACTACATTTCAACAGTATAGTTAATTTGACAGGATATCTAGCAAAACGGTGTTGCATTGCCAACTTGCTTAATACGTTTTATGATATTGCAAAGAGCACTGGATGTCGTAAAACTTGGTGTCACTAAATAAACGACCCATAAATGACCAAAGTTTTGATTTAAGATATTTTTAACATGTTACTAAGTTCAACTGAAAGGATACGGCTAGAGCCCACGGCATATGAAATAGATACATAAAACAAACCACAAGAATCTAATTACTTTGGTTAACTTCGTTTGTATAAGATTCATAGTAACGAAAATTGACGGATGTACAGAAAAAATAGAGCGTATGCGATATGGTCAAAGTTTAGAAAATAACCAGATTAATCGAAACTAAGACAAAAGGTTAGATGCTTGGGTTTTCTTTCTTCCCGTATACATTAGAGCATGTAACACTGAGACTTGTACACAATTTACATTGGACATAAATAGTTCCTGTTCTGGTAAACGACAACGAGACCGACAAAACTGTCATTCAAAGAGGTGTCAGACAAGGTTTTGCGCTCATGGTTGTACTTGGATCCCTTCCATAGGCCTTTTCTTTCAAAGATTTCCAGCTTTCTTTTTGTGTTTCCTGTCATCATCCGTGTCTCACATTCATAATTTACTATTGGTCTGATAACAGGTGCCATGAAAACCACACCAACTGCTGCAATGGAGTTGCTCATTGGCATTACTCCTTTAGACATATATGTCAGAGAGGTGGCGCTGATGACGATGATGAGATTAAACTTAGCGGGTGCAAACCTTGATGTAGGAATGGGACAATTGAGATGTCGTTTCTGGCGGGGTGAGCTGGAGGCACTGCTCCAGCTACATGCGGGCCATGGATGCGACTCAATTAAACCTACGTTTGTCTTCGACAAACCCAACAAAATCGAAACAAGACAACATAGGGAGTCAAACGTGGCAAATGCATATTGCATCTACACCGATGACTCCAAAACGGAAGAAGGCTCAGGATGCGGAATATACTCCAGATCACTGAACCTTAGTATAAAATGGGGTATGGGCAAAAATGCCAGCGTAGTTCAGACTGAACTGGCTGGTATCTCCATAGCCGCAAAAGAGATAATCGGGAAAGGTATAGCCGGCAAAACCATAATAATCTGCACAGACAGCAGACAAGCGCTACTAACCCTGAACAGACCACGTGTCATATCAGGGCTAGTAATGGAGTGTCATGAATCACTAGCCCAAGCTTCGGATGGTAACAACATCCTGAGGTGGGTTAAAGGACACAACGGAAATAAAGGCAACCGCATTGCTGACCAGCTAGCTAGGAAGGCAGCAGTCCTAAGACTCTTAGGACCTGGTGATCTTTTTGGCTGGTCAACTGTAACAATCGCGGAAATTGTCAAATGTCACTCCCACACGCAAACCGTGAAACGAAACCGGGAAGAAGGGCCAGGATGTAGACTTGCCAAGATAACACTAAGGAACCTTGGAAAGTCAGCATCAGAAAAGTACTTGAGAATGACCAGGAAAAACCTACGCTTGACAGTTGGTTTTTTTAACTGGCCATTGTCAACTAAGAAAACATGTCCACACACTGTGGCTAGTAGACACATCTCTATGCAGGAGGTGTGAACGAGATGACGAAACTGTCGAGCATGGCCTATGTGAATGTCCGGAGTTATCGTCAATACAAGAGTATGCGTTCGGCGAGCCTTGGCCTACACCTGCCGATATAGGGGAGAGTGGCACTTTGGTGCCATTCGATAGATTTTTCAAAAATATTTAATACGTGTTTTTTAGTTTTTCGATCTAACGTTCATTTCGCGAAATATTCGCTTTATTTGTGAAACTTTGTGACTCGCCCAAATATATCGTCGGTTCCCTGCGAAAAGTCACTAACTGACATTTTACTGTTTTTGAGATACATTAATTTGAAGTAATAATTTAAATTTATAAATTAACCGTTGACAAAATATTTTCCATATTTATTGTTTCTAGTAACGCTGCAATAAGTGAATAATGAGTGTTATGTATAATCCGAGAGTAGTTAGTAATACGTCTGATTTTTGGTAAAAAAAGCAGTTAGTGATTTTTTCCGAATACTAAACAGAGCTCATATGATTTATTAAAAATAAAGACAATATTATTATTATATTTATTATAGTTATAACAAGTTAAAATGAGTTGTTATTCTGAGCAGGCTTCTTCATCATCGTCTTCTTCATCAACGGCTGGTTCCTGTGTTAAATCCGGTACATTCGCTGTTGGTAAGGAAGCATACCAGGCATGAAGTTCCTGAGCTATTACTTCGTTGTTGCAAAGTTGTAACAAATCTTTTTCTTTAAGGAACTGTTCGGAATAGGGAGCTGATATACTTTCTTAATTTCGGTTACATAGGGTTGACGACCTTTTCCACTTACATTGAGTTTGCCGTAAGGTCCAGTGTACCCATATCTAAACTTTATAACTGCATAAATTGTAAATACACAGTTTACGGCTGTAATAAAATAAAGATACATTTCCTGAGGGTATCTGAAGAACAGCTTGCATATCAAATGTTGCTGACATAAATGTAGCATCTTCTTGTGACCTAATTTTGTCATTGGTTTTTGCCCCATAGGCTGCTTATTTTCATTGAAGATGCTCATTAAAGCGCTGTTCCAGCTCTTCTGTTAGTTCTCCTGCTAATTTTGCCTCCGAAACTTTATTACACAAAGGGCACTGGTCTTTCTTTGGTACAAAAAATGACAAATTACACGATTCACAAAAAACTTTTCGGTATACTGAATGACCCACTTTAACTTTATTTTTTTCTTCACATAATGTAGTATAGAGTGAGTACATTTTGCGAATAGATAACTTGGAGTGTCCAAGTAGTGTCTTTTTGTACTTTTCCTACAGTAGTGCGACTCCATTGAAGAAAACATATTAATATTATGTTCTTTGACAAAGTCAATATCAGCGACTTTGGTTTTATCGTTTTGTAGAGGACACTATTGTGGCAAAAGTCACTAACTGCCATTAGTGATTTTTTAACATACGATATTCCCTATAATATATTATATTATAACACATTGATCTTACTGGAAAAAGTCGTTAACTCCGTTAGTGAATTATCAGTTTTATATTTTTGGTACATGTCATTTAATGATTAATACCAATTTTAAATTACTATGTTCCGTTCAGTTTTGCAGTTAGTGACTTCTACAGATGAATAAACTGCCCACAGTAGACCACTAGATGTAGTTAAGTAAATTTCACACAAAATGTCAGTTAATGACTTTTCGCAGGGATACGACGATATACTCTTTTGCATGTACTTAACCTACCTTATCTTAATCTGACGATTTCGAGTTTTTCTAAGGATAGATTTTTTTTTCGGACCCCCCTAACGATTTCCCCTGTATTAAGAGCCAATATATGGTAGAGGTACATTTACAGGGTAGAAGGTTTCTCCCCATGTGATAATCTGACGCGCTCGAGTAACTGCAAAAATCCCCGCTTGGGCTCCCCTACCATATATGGAATTTATGGAAATAAAACGCAGATATCGAACACCTAGTTTATTAAATCTTGCCCAAGTATACTTTCGCTCCTAGAGCATCATCAGGGGCCTATGAAATAAGCAATTGAAGCAAAAGAAATAGTCGAAAAAACTTTGACAAAAAATCGAAGTTGATGTGAAATAAAAAATTACAATAAAGTAGACTTACTTCGTCAAATCAGGAAGGTATTTTAGCAGAATGTCGTAACATTTGTTTAGTAGGAGAGATGGCATGGAAAATTTACATATAACATACAACACACTCTGCACAAAGGACAAAACAGATTAAATATCATCCTTATTTGACGGTAGTGTTCAAGTGTCATTTTCACATTCATTCATTTGTTATTTATCACTTTAGGACTACCGTCAAATAAGGAGCTCTCATTGCTTGTTCAGAACAGTTCATAGTACAGGTTTTCATTAATATTTAATCTATTTTGTCCTGTGTCCAGTGTGTATTTTTTGTTATGTGTTAATTTGCAAGCCCATCTTTCTTACTAAACAAATGTTACGACATTCTGCTAGGATACCTTCCTGATGTGACAAAGTAAGTCTACGTTATTGTAATTTTTTATTTCACCTTCGATTTTTTGTCAACGTTTTTCCAACTATTTCTTTTGTTGCGATGGCGTTTTTTTGGCTTTTTTCAGACGCCCCTGATGATACTCTAGGAGCGAAAGTATACTTGTGCAAGATTTAATAAACAAGGTGCTCGATGTCTGCCTTTTATTTTCATAAATTACAAATGGAATTGCAATACAAATCAAATTATGGATGCCATTGAGGCATTATTTTGGGAATGTACATGTACCCTTCTGCCCCAGTTAGATTCTAGTCTTTATAAAATTCCAGAACGGTGAATTTTCCGCATTCCAGGTTAAAATATAACAAAATCCGCAATTTCCTTAATCCCTTATATATTTTTTCTGGTATTACTAAGACAACCGCTAACCTGAGATCAAAGACTTACACCACGCCAACGATTACTTACGTATCTCATTGAAATAGAACGGGAATTCTCCGGGAATGGAACAGTTGAGTCGGGCTTTGAGATAAGTGGCCCAGTTCTGCGATAAGATATTCTTTCCTCCGGTGTCCTTTTTGCAGACTCTAGCTACTCTGGAGTAAACGCTTTTGCCGCAGTTGATGTATTCCACGGCGGTTTCTCTGAAGAAGAACAAAACGTATTCACCGATATCGAAGGAGCCCACGAAGTTCGGTTCTGGAACAAAAAGAAATTCAAGTATTAGATACATAGGCGTGCTTCGGGAGAAATACAAGGGTACCAGAACATCATTGTTATATGGATTTATCAAAAATATTATAAGTAGGAATCAGTATTGATAAAGTAGGTCTCTAAATGAACTTATAATCAAAGAACTATTTTCAACGAAAACATTTCGTTTATAAATTCGCAAAAGTCTGTGTGTTATTGCGTTGCCGCTCCTGCAATACTCAGATCAGATTTATTGATGGATTCTTATGTAGTTTTTTCTTCTGAATCCAAATCTGAAAACGGCATTTCGATATTTCTAACCGTCTTCGAGATAATCGACCTCAAAGTCTAAAATGTGAAGTCACAATCGTTTTATTTTCTGCCGACACACTACACGTCCAGCTGAAATCGTTGGTAGTAAGTAGGCTAGTTATTTACATTTGAGTTTGACACTTCGTGAATGTCAAACTAAATTTTAAATTAAGTATTAATAAAACATCAATGACATTTGATAGTGAATTTAATTATTATATAAAATAAATAAGATGTTCAAAAATACAATTTGAGTATATTTTAAAAGCAATAATTTATTTAGTGTATATCATAAAGTATATATTTACTAGTATACGGCCTCCCCTTTATGATAAATGGACTGTTCCATTTGTTATGAAATTAAAATACAGGGTGTCCATAAATTCTACAGACAAACGAAGACAGGAGGTTCCTCAGATAATTTTAAGACAATTTAACCCAATTCATCTAGTCCGAAAATGCTTCCTAAAGAAGCTAGAGCTATTTGAATATGACGTCTGGTAATTAATTTTTCTTAAATATCTCCAGAACGCTTATATTTAGAAGAACGAAAATTGGTACACATATTTATCTTCCAGGGATAAATCGATTACATTAATTATTGCAAATTTCTAGTACCGGTCATAGGCGTCCGTTTGGGTAGGGCATTAGTTATATTATCGCATAACTTTTTTGTTTTCAATTTTTAAGCACTTTTGAGTCTGGATTATTAAAATGTAAGGTATTATAGTACTAAAAGGTACTCTTCCTTTAAGTCGATAGGATACACCGTTTTCTAGAAAAATCGATTTGAAAATTTTTCATTGTTTGAATATTTACATTTATCTATATTCCAGAGATGAATCGATTTTATTAATTGTGAATTTCTAGTACCGGTCATATGCGTCCGTTTTGGGTAGGTCAACGGTTATTTTATCGTATACCTTTCTTGTCTTTAATTTTTAAGAATTTTTGACACTAGATTATTAAATTATGAGGTATTCTAGAATTAAAAGTTACTCTTGCTTGAAGTTGGTAAAATACGCCGTTTTTTTTAATTCTCAAAAAAATTTTTAAATTTAGGAAACGAAAAATTTTCAAATCGATTTTTCTAGAAAACGGTGTGTCCTACCGACTTAAAGCAAGAGTACCTTTTAGTACTAGAATACCTCACAATTTATTAATCCAGTATCAAAAGTGCTTAAAAGTTAAAGACAAAAAAGTAATTAAGTAATAAATAAGTGAATTATAAAATCTCATGATACTATGACAAGATAAAACCTCTCATGATAAAATCTTTAAATATTATTACTTATTATCTTATTCCCGATGTAGACAAGTCCAAATACACAAAAATTATAATAATAGTTACCTATTTATGATTATAAATGTTAAAAGTACAATTTTAAGGCACGTATGTGAAAGTTTCTACTTTTATTTTTGTATATTCTAACAAATTTTAATAGTTTTTTTTCCTACAAATGTGTTAAAAATGCAATAATACAGTTTAAATAAAATTTTAAAAAACCTTTTAAACCACCTTTTTCAAATTGCGCAAGTTGCATTATTAATATTAATGTTAATTAATAAATGAAATATAAATATTTTGACGTTTCACAATTTGACAATTCACTTTTAACTGCAGTGCCTTAAAAATTTTGAAGCACTGGTGCTTTAAAGTCGCATTTTTAACGCTCTTATGGAGTGCTATAAATTGCATTTTTAACACGTTTGTAGAAAAATATATTTAAAAACACTAATATATTCTTTCCACACCTTTTTTGGACTGATACATACATAAATTAAAACATTTAGTAACTAACTCCATACTGCCTGTGTGCGCATGTGCGCAGATTATTAAAATTTCACCCTCAATGAAATCGCGCCTAAAGAAGTATAACTTCAAAAAAATTAGAGGGTCCTGTAGACCATTCAAATGATGTGCCACTCAACTACACTTGCTATTTAAAAAAAACTAGGGCCTGGTGGGGGGCAGGGAAAGGGGGACGAATTTTGCATGAAAATTCGTCCTCCCCCTCAATACAAATTGACATGTTTTTTTTTTAATTCTGAAAAAACTCTTGGTTTCTGAGTTACTAAGGTGGGGTCAAATTTTCGTTGAAACACTCTGTATATATAATGTTAGGAGATCTAGTTCAACAATTTTGTTTAAGACGATCCCGTATAACTAGATATACTGTTAATAAAATAGCCAAGTAACCATATTTTAAAATAAATATCGATAATTTTTAAAGGGCCTAGCCGGGTAAGATGGTGAAAAGTGCCCCCAGCTCGATTTAAATTCCATATAGGCCACTTTTTAGCACATATAGAGGAACTCACTTTCTGAAATTTTTAGCCCCCTAGGTGGTCACGTGACCCCCCTAGAGCCTAATTAGGCATTTTATGTTTATATTTTTTATCTCAGCCGCATCAAGAGCTAACCAAAAACTTTATTTAAAAAAGTTGTAAGTTTCAAAAAGATCTATATGAAAAAATTTTTTTTTATTTTTTGGCGGGAAATTAGAATTTTTAGAACAATTTTAAACTTTTAAATAACTCTGAAAAAAAAACTAAGACACTCGTTTTTACGAAAATCAATTATAATGTGTATTTTTGCACAATCTTTCACGCTGAATTTTTTCAGATTTTTAAAATAGGTGAAACGTACCTTTAAAAATAAAAAACCGCGTTTTTTTCGGTTTTTTTTTTCGTTTTTTGATACAATTTTATACATGTTTTTCAAAAAAGGTAACACTGTCACTAGAATAGGTAAAAACTGAAAAATAATTGGGGTTTGCTTAATAAAATTTTTTTGTAACGCCATCGATTTTCAAGATACAGGGCGTTGAAGAAAACAAAATTTTACACATTTTTTACGATTTTGCTGAAACTACTGGCAACATTGTAATAAAACTTGGCGGGATTTAAGAGGTAGTTATTATGCATGTTTTGACATACAATTAAGGATTTGATATTCATCATTGGCGCGCATAGGGGTAATGGTCTGAACTTTTTAAAGAATAAAGATAGTACGCCACTGACATATTTCAAATTAACAATGGTTTTTGAATTTCTCGTTCAATTTGTGACAAAAAATGTATCTTCTTATTTTTTCATCCGACGCGCCATTTTTATTCAAAAAATAAAAGTTCTTAACCCTTACAAAGTATTCGAACTTCTAGTACTTTCTACATCTACATAATAAACTCGTACATCCATTATTATCAAAATTAATTCGAATACTTTGGAAGCGTTAAGATATTTTATTTTTTGCAGCAAAACGGCGCGTCGTATGAAAAAATGAGAAGATAGATTTTTATTGAAAATTGAACGAGTAATTCAAAAATGATTGTTAATTTGAAATATGTCAGTGGCGTACTATCTTTTTTTCTTTGAAAAGTTCAGACCGTTACCCCTATGCGCGCCAATGATGAATATCAAATCCTTAGTTGTATGTCAAAACATGCACAATAACTACCTCTTAAAACCCGCCAAGTTTTATTACAATGTTGCCAGTAGTTTCGGCAAAATCGTAAAAAATATGTAAAATTTTGTTTTCTTCAACGCCCTGTATCATGAAAATGGATATCGTTACAAAAAAATTTTATTAAGCAAACCCCAATTATTTTTCAGTTTTTTACCTATTTTAGTGACGGTGTTAAATTTTTTGAAAAATATGTATAAAATTGTATCAAAAACCAAAAAAAAACCGAAAAAATGCGGTTTTTTATTTTTAAAGGTACGTTTCACCAATTTTAAAAATCTGAAAAAATTAAGGGTGAAAGATTGTTCAAAAATACACATTATAATTAATTTTCGTAAAAACGAGTGTCTTAGTTTTTTTTTCAGAGTTATTTAAAAGTTTAAAATTGTTCTAAAAATTCGAATTTCCCGCCAAAAAATAAAAAAAAAAATTTTCATCTAGATCTTTTTGAAACTTACAACTTTTTTAAATAAAGTTTTTGGCTAGCTCTTGATGCGGCTGAGAGAAAAAATAAAAACATAAAAAGCCTAATTAGGCTCTAGGGGGGTCACGTGACCACCTAGGGAGCTAAAAATTTCAGAAAGTGAGTTCCTCTATATGTGCTAAAAAGTGGCCTATATGGAATTTAAATTGGGTTGGGGGCACTTTTCACCATCTTACCCGGCTAGGCCCTTTGTTCTTTGTTCTGCCTTATTATTGCCCGGTTAAGCCCGACTGACATAAAAAGTTTGCGTTTCTTTTTCCTGAATACTTTTTCCAATACAAACCTGGGTTTGCGCAGTTTGCATTTGCATTTGCTAAATAGCTCCGTTTAAATACAATTGCCTTCCTCTCTTCCTCAAAATATTTTAAATTAAACTAGAATAGAAAACTATCCAAATTAATATGCCCCCGCCAATGAGGCACAGGCTCCTTTTTGCCAAAGGTAACTTGAAGCTGTGCCTTATTGGAAAAGGATGAATCGTATTTTTGAGAAATAAACATTTTATTGCATAGCTCTTTTATGTTACTGCGAGTTCTAGCAAAAACCTGGATGCCGTGAAAGGCTGAAAACGCTTTTCTAGACGTACCGAAATTGGATATGTGAGACATGTTTCGACATGTTAAACCAGAAATTACCGGTGAAGGATTTTACACTTAGTCACGAAATATTTGAAGCTATAAATTCCTCCCAAATCATAGCTCAAAACAAATTTTATAAATTTTATTACAATCTCTTTAATCAAGCAGTTTTTGACTACTTTCTTTTTTTTCGTTTATCTTTTGGACACTTTTACGTAATATTTTATATCATACAGAACAAGTAAAAACTTCGTTTGTACAGGGTGTCCCAAATTGGTATGTTCTGCAGTGTATACCGAAAACTAGAGGAGATAGAAAAAAAGTAGTTAGGATGTCATGACTTCTTTTTTCGTTAAAGTAACGATTGTCCAATCAAATCATCAATAGCTCCTCACATTATCGAGATACTGGGCGATTATTGAAAAATGTCGAAAACGACAGGGTTACAGATCTTCTGTATTAAGAAAAATTTTAAAAAACTTTATAGGAACTTTTGACAGATATATTATGGACGGATTCAGTGGCGTACAAAAAACTTTTTTAGGGGGTGTCGCTAAGGAAATATAAACCATACTTATGTTTTTTTAAATGGGACACCCTGTATATTTTGACATTTTTCGTTTACCTTTTTAATTCTCTTTCATCTGATATGACATATCATATATCTATTTTCAGTTGTTGGAGCTACCGTGCAAATAAATTGTTTATAGTTAACGTCAGGTTAAAGGCACTTAAAAATAAAACACTCGGTAACGTATTTTAACATTTTAATACTAGGGTACCAATCCTACACATTTTTATTTAGAAAAAATAAAATCAATCAACTTAAAAATAGGAATAACGAATTTACCAACAACAAAAAACTACTCAACTACAAGAATTAAGTTTACAAAAATAATAACTTTAACATGAACCAACAAACAACAATAATAAACAACGTAACAACTATAATTAATTTTACAAAAATATGAAAATTATAATAAATGTTCAAAATACTCCCAGTTTTGTTGTAATAATAATTGACACCTTTTTCTTACAGATCTTACACAATTGAGTATATGCAGTGCATATTATGCACTGGTTTTATTTTTCTAAATGCTTGATGAATGCTTTGCAATAATTCTTCCTTTGTGTTAAATTCAGTTTTATAAATGTTTTTTTAAAAATCCTTAAATAAAACAATCAGGAGGATTTAGTTCTGGTGAACGAGGGGGCCACCTAACAGGACCAATCCACCAATTATGAAATTTTTCATTTAAATAATTTCCAACGAATTCTGCATTATGGGCAGGTGCTCCATCTTGTCGGAACCAAAATATATTCCGATCAGCCAAATATTACTCATCAGAAATGTTATTTAAATTAGTTTCTAAGATGTTAGTTTATCGTCAAATACGTGATAAACTAATTTATTATGCTTGACAAAACAACTAACGTTAAAACCGAATCTGCCTTGCCTCCTGATCCCTTGAACTAAGTGGGAATTTGAGTCATTCCAATATAGTTCGTTGTGTCGGTTAAATATTCCTGCACTGGATATGCGAGCTTCATTGCTAAATATTACCTTTGAATAAAAATTTGGATTTTCATTACATTTTTCTATATACCATTCTGCAAATTGTATCCTTCTCAAATAATCGTTAGGATATCAATATCGTGCCAATTATTATTATTACAGCAAAACGGGGAGTATTTTGAACATTTATTATAATTTTCATATTTTTGTAAAATTAATTATAGTCGTTACGTTGTTTATTATTGTTGTTTGTTGGTTTATGTTAATGTTATTATTTTTGTAAAATTAATTCTTGTAGTTAAGTAGTTTTTGTTGTTGGTAAATTCGTTATTCCTATTTTTTAAGTTGATTGATTTTATTTTTGCTAAATAAAAATGTCAAGGATTGGTACCATAATATTAAAATGTTAAAATACGTTACCGAGTGTTTTATTTTTAAGTGCCTTTAACCTGACGTTAAACAATTTATTTGCACGGTAGCTCCAACAACTGAAAATAGGTATATGATATGTTATATCAGATGAAAAAAAATTAAAAAGGTAAACGAAAAATGTCAAAATATACAGGGTGTCCCATTTAAAAAAACATAAGTATGGTTTATATTTCCTTAACAAGACCCCCTAAAAAAGTTTTTTGTACGCCACTGAATCCGTCCATAATATATCTATCAAAAGTTCCTATAAAGTTTTTTAACATTTTTCTTAATAAAGAAGATCTGTAACCCTGTCGTTTTCGACATTTTTCAATAATCACCCAGTATCTCGATAATGTGAGGAGCTATTGATGATTTTATTGGGCAATCGTTACTTTAACGAAAAAAGAAGTCATGACATCTTAACTACTTTTTTTCTATCTCCTCTAGTTTTCGGTATACACTGCAAAACATATCAATTTGGGACACCCTGTACAATGGTATAAAACGTTTATTGAAAAACTATTAAAAAGTCATCCAAAAGGATTACTAGATGAAACTAGCAACCTTATAAAATAGAAATATGATTTACATGTTGATAATCTGATGTTAGTAGCGACTCTGAGTCCATGTTAAAAGATAAAAATTTATTAAGAGTGCTCAAGGGGCAACATGATTCACTGCTCAATAAGAACGTGTGGTTCTTGCCAGTTCAATGGTTGGTCTGTGTCCACTGACATGCATAAACATGTCAAAATCAGTACATTAAGGGCCAAATTTTCTTATTTCAGGGTATTTGGGGTCACTGAACATGAATATGCAATCAGAACTGACCTCCGAAGCACCTGGGTGCCCAGGGTTACTGCTAGGGTACGTCATCTAGAGTTTCGAGGGTTTGTTTTTGGCACTTAATTGATGCAAACAGATTACTCGAGATTACTGATATTGTGGAGCAGCAATGACAGAACAATTACATATCATTTAATTTCTATCCATTAAATAGATCAGTAAAGGTCGTTGTTATATCGTATCTTATACTTATACGAAATACTGAGAAATGCGATTCTCGATATGATTACCTGTACTCATATACAAGAGTAATCATAGTAATCAAAGTATCCTACTAATACTAATACAAAATATGTACTGAGAAATGCGATTCTCGATATGATTACCGGTCCTCAAATACAAAAGTAACAAAAATAATCAAAGTAACGAATACTGTAAATGATTACTTTATACAAAAGTGACGATTTGTAACGAATACTCGAAAGTAACTATAATCAACATCACACATTTTCAACCCCTAACTGGTTGGTCATGGTACAATGAACCGAATAATATATGAACGTCTACACGGGTTTCGAAATGGTAAATCAACATCTACACACAGCCATTCAGGGACTTCTAGAACGTATGGTCGAAAATCTAAAGAGCTAACTTCTGCTGAAATCTTTTTTATTTCAGCAGGTCTAATTATTTATGCAATGGGAAAGTCCAAAATAGCCTTAAAATGGTTTTTTTCATATCAACAAACCGAACACTTTCAGTGCATATACCAGAATTAGATTTAGTGGAATAATGGTTCTATGATGGTTCAGTTATTATTTCATCTGACTTTGTTCAAATACTTAGATACAACCAACTTCACACTTTTACATTTAAATAACTGGTTCAACACTAACTGATGTTTTTCTTATATTGAGAAATATATTTATTCTAATGAAAGTGCAGAATTGAAACTAATCAAAATGAAAAGAAACTGAAGATTTTGGAGTTGAAACTAGATTAACACTGCACTGTTCAGGTTCAGAAATCTCAAAATATTGCCATTGTTATGAATTTGTATTTCATAAGTTTGACTTTGGAGGCGTAAAAATAAATATAACTTTAAAAGCGAAGATTTTCATTAATAACACAATAAATATTCATAAATATCTACATATTGTTGCGTTAACAGGCATATAATAGTTATTTATGATATAAGTGTTAAAAGTACAATTTTAAGGCACGCATGTGATGGTTTGCAGAATGAGCAAAGCGAATTCTGCAATTCACATGAGTGCCTTAAAAATGTACTTTTGGCTTAATTGTTTACGGATGTTTTGAAGCATCTGGCAGACGTTTGTTAGTTTTTTAAAACGCGGTTGTGGATTTTTCGTTAAAATGCAAGAAAATATCGTAGAAAAAGATCAATTTCAAGATATAGAGGTAGCGGCCAGTCGAGCTATCCTGGATTTGTTGCCGAGGAAATCCAGAATGCAATATGATATCGCTTATAATAAATTTGAGAAATGGTGTGAAGCGAAAGGCGTTTCTGGGAAATATACTGAAAATGTATTTCTGGTGTATTTTGAGGAGAAAGCAAAGGTGTGGAAGACATCATCTCTGTGGTCGAATTATTCGATGATCAAATCTGTGCTACGTATAAATAAAAAATAAAATTTGACATTTCACTTTTAACTGCAGTGTCTTAAAAATTTTAAAGCACCCAGTGCTTTAAGTGACATTTTTAAGGCTCCTACTGAGTAACAAAAATTTCATTTTTAACACGTTTGTAGAAAAAGAGTGTTTTACAATCCCAATATCAACTGGACTATTTAAGACAGCTGGTTTTACTGTGTATGACTTAACAATTCAATCCTAACAATACATTATGCGAACAAGTTTTTGTTTGATAAATCTGAATAACCAGAGTGACAAGGAATCACGTGCTCCAAGTGAATCAAACCTTGTAACTACCGTGTACCAATAATGACTTCCTAACCCTGTATCGGTTGTCCTACATCATGTTCTGTACGAAGTCTGCTGTATCAGTTACGTCAATATAGATTACCATTACCTACATCGTCCTTTGATATTACCGAACCTAATCTCTTCTCCGAACCCCCATCCCCATCCGAGGAAAGATCCGTAAAAGTTCCTTATTGAAATTCGGCGCGTATTCCCCAACGTGTAACTGGAGACTGCCATTCAACAAATAATAAAACTGGAAATTGTATCAAATTTCAAAAACGTTAAACTAGGGCCTCTGTAGCTCGCCGAACCGGGGGATGAATCTTCGGCGGTGGAGACGACAAAAGCGACC
Source organism: Diabrotica virgifera virgifera (assembly GCF_917563875.1). Classification (NCBI taxonomy): domain Eukaryota; kingdom Metazoa; phylum Arthropoda; class Insecta; order Coleoptera; family Chrysomelidae; genus Diabrotica; species Diabrotica virgifera. The sequence continues at coordinate 309,008,436 of NC_065443.1, forward strand.
TCTGCGAGGGCGGTTTGTAATTATCTGCACCCCAGTAACCGCACAATGTGAAGCGGTGTGTTTCGCGTAATGACGTTAAGACCTATTGCCCGGTAATATTGAGTTTAATGTTCGAAAAAAATCTTAATTAACTACTTTTTTTATCTGATACCACAGCTTATTAACTTTGATGGTTATACCAGTCGGTGTATATTGTACTTAATAGCTTCTTCTTCGCACAGCACCATACGCTGAAGCTGTAAAGAGGATCATCATTAAACTTATACAGGGTGTCCAGAAACTCTACCGACAAACGAAGACAGGAGATTCCTTAGATAATTTTAAGACAATTTAACTCAATTCACCTAGTTCGAAAATGCTTCTTAAGGGAGCTAGAGCTCTTTGAAGATGGCGTCATGAAATTAATTTTTCTTAAATACCTCCAGAACGCTTCTATTTAGAAAAACGAAAATTGGTATGCGTATTTACTTTTCAGAGATGAATCGATTCCATCCATTGCAAATTTCTAGTACCGGTCATAGGCGTCCGTTTTGGGTAGAGCAACGGGTATTTTATCGCATTACTTTTTTGTCCTTAACTTTTATGCATTTCTGACACCTGATTATTAAATTGTGAGGTATTCTAGTACTAAAAGGTACTCTTGCTTTAAGTCGGTAGGACAAACCTTTTTGTAGAAAAATCGATTTGAAAGTTTTTCGTTTTTGGAATTTGAAAAAAAATTGAAAGAACTTTTCAACAAAAAACGAAGTATTTTACCAACATAAAGTAAGAGTAACTTTTAGTACTCGAATACCTCATAATTTAATAATCTAATGTCAAAAATGCTCAAAAATTCAAGACAAGAAAGGTATGCTATAAAATAACTGTTGACCTACCCAAAACAAACGCCTATGACCACTACTAGAAATTCGCAATTAATGAAATCGATTTATCTCTGGAATATAAATAAATGTACCAGTTTTCTTATTTCTGGACAGTTTTTTTTTAATTTTTTTTTTAATTCATAAAGCGAAAAATTTTCAAATCGATTTTTCTAGAAAACGGTGTGTCCTACCGATTTAAAACAAGAGTACCTTTTAGTACAAGAATACTTCACAATTTAATATTCCAGTCTCAGAAATGCATAAAAGTTAAAGATAAAAAAGTTATGCGATAAAATAACCGTTGCCCTACCTAAAACGGACGCCTATGATCGGTACTAGAAATTTGCAATAGATGGATTAGATTTATATCTTGAAGATAAATACGCGTACCAATTTTTGTTTTTCTAAATAGAAGCATTCTGGAGGTATTTAAGAATAACTAATTACAAGACGCCATCTTCAAAGAGCTCTAGCTCCCTTAGGAAGCATTTTCGGACTAAGTGAATTGGGTTAAATTATCTTAAAATTATCTGAAGAATCTCCTGTCTTCGTTTGTCGGTAGAGTTTCTGGACACCCTGTATGTAATCGATTCGTTGGAAAGAAGCATATAGAGGAGATAGTCAATAAAGAAAATAACACTAATAACTAGACTAAGATATGTTAAGTAGCAGAGTTATACTTATACATAGGCGAAGTAACGAAGCACTAAAAAGCCCAAAACCTAGGAATTTTGTGCAGTAAGATGAATCATCATGCAGCTTTTTGCATTCGATTCGAGAGAGTTTCAAGCAATTTTGTGAACTAAATTGATCTCTGGCAAAAATGTTTGTGCATAAGAAAATGCATTTTCAAAGTGCATTTCGAAGAGATGGAAAATGAAAAATTTAGAACTTAGGAAATATTGACGGAAATGAGTTCAATTTTTATATTTGGGGGTTTTGGAGGTCACTGAACACGAATTTTCATGACGGCGATGGTCTCCGAGGTACCTGGTGCCCAGGGTGGACCTCGTCGCCTGGGACGACCGAATAATTCGCGAAATGAAGATTGGAGCGAAAAACTGAAAAGTACATGTTTAATATTTTCCAAAAATCTATCGACCAACATTAAACACGGCCCCCCACTCCGCCCCCTGTAGGTGGGGTGGTGGTAACTTTAAAATCTTAAATAGAAACCCCCCATTTGTTATTGCAGATTTAGATTGGTTACGTAAAAATAAGGAACTTTTATTCTAAACATTTTTTAGAATTGTGGATAGATTGCGCTATAATCAGAAAAAACGATTTATCGTGATACCATAGGTGAATTATAGAACCGGTCTAATATCTCGAGAAATACACCTCCAAATAAAAATCAAAAAATACGTGTTTAATATTTTTTAATAACCTATCGAATAACATCAAACAGGACCCTCCACTCCACCCCCTGGAGGGGAGGGGGTAACTTTAAAATCAAAAAGGAATACCCATGTTTTATTGCAGATTTGGATTCCTCATGAAAAAATAAGTAACATTTATTCGAAATCTTTTTCAGGATTGTTGATAGATGGCGCTAATAAATAGTGTTTTTCCGATTATAGCGCCATTTATCCATGATTCGAAAAAATGTGTCGAATAAAAGTTACTTATTTTTACGTAAGGAATTCAAATCTGCAATAAAAATGGGAGCTCCCATTTAAGATTTTAAAGTTACCCCCCACCCCACCTTCAGAGGATGAAGTGTTGAGTCGTCTTTGATGTTATTCTATAGGTTCTTGAAACATATTAAACACGTATTTTTTGGTTTTTTAATTGGAAGTGTATTTCTCGAGATATTAGACCGATTCTATAATTTACCTATGGTATCACGATAAATCATTTTTTCCGATTATAGCGCCATCTATCCACAATTCAAAAAAATGTCTCGAATAAAAGTTGCTTATTTTTACGTAAGCAATCCAAATCTGTAATAACAAATATGGGGTTTCCATTTAAGATTTGAAAGTTACCACCCCACGTCCAGGGGGTGGAGTGGTGGGTCGTGTTTATTGTCATTCGATAGATTTTTGAAAAATATGAAACACATATTTTCCAATTTTTCGCTCCAATCTTCATTTCACGAATTATTCGATCGTCCCGCGAATTATTCGATCGTCCCAGGCGACGAGTTCCACCAGATACCAGGCACTTCGGAGACCATGGCCATTATGAAATTCGTGTTTAGTGACCTCCAAACCCCCAAGTATAAAAATTAATCTCATTTCCGTCAATATTTCCTAAGTTCTAAATTTTTCATTTTCCATCTCTTCGACATGCACTTTGAAAATGCATTTTCTTATGCACAAAAATTTTTGCCGGAGATCAATTTAGTTCACAAAATTGCTTGAAACTCTCTCGAATCGAATGCAAAAAATTGCATGACAATTCATCTTACTGCACAAAATTCCTAGGTTTAATGCTTCATTGTCTCGCCTAACAATAATTATATATAGAACCATTTTACTCCAAAAATATTCTTCTGAAATTGTTTCATGGGATTGTTTCTATTCACGATTTACCAGTTACTGTCACATATTACATTACTTGTCATAAAATACTTTTATTACTGGGAAAATCTTAAAACAATACCCTAGAAAAATCATAATAAAGCTGGCATATCTTATAAATGCCTGTTTTAAATCAAGATATATTCCCAAGATATTAGCACGTGGTCCTTAAACCTAAAAAGTAACCAAATACAGTACCATCGTAAAGGACGATTTCCTTACTATCTACCTGTAACTTCGACGCTATACGAGAAGTTATAGCTGAAAAGGCTGAAACCTCTCATAGACACCAAGGCTTTAATTCCGTCACACTAGTTTGAGTTTTGAGAAAGTCATTCAACAATTGACCAAGTCCATATGATAACGGATATAATAGAGAGGTCACTAGAAGAAAAGAAATAATACTTAGACATCATATTATGCCGATACAGCAAAATATTTGGGTATTACATTAAACACTTAGGCTACGCTGGACGGCTCATATTAGAAAGAAAAGAGAACAGCTCAACATCAACTATACATTAAAAAGGTATTTGCTATTGAGAAGAGAATTCACCTTGTGAATCCAGCTGTGGGGTTGTACTAATAAGAGTAATTTAGACTTCATCCAGGGATTCCAAATCAAACTGCTAAGGAGCATTGTCAACGCTCCTTGGTATTATAACGCCAGATTTTATAAGAAAATCTGGCCCTTAATATACGGGGTTTTGTGGTCACTGAAGACGAATAAGCAATTATAAACAACCCCCGAAGCACCTGGTGCCCAGAGTTACTGCTAGACACGTCATCTGGAGTTTCGATGGTTTTCTGCACTTAGATGATGCCTTTAGTTTACGTGGAGGTTTTTGCGATCGCTGAACACGAATACGCCATCAGACCCGACCCCCAGAGCACCTGGTGCCCAGGGTCATTGCTGAGGCACATCATCTTCTGGAGTTTTGCGGGTTTTCGTTACTAAATTGATAAAAACAGATTACTCGGGGGGTTTTTGGGGTTGCTGAATACGAATATGACATCATATAGGAACGGTGACCTCCATAGTGACCTGGAAATGGATACCTGTTAGTAAGATTATTGAAAAATTTGCCAAGAACCATGAACAATGACTTTTTCAATACGTCAATGTTGAGGCCCACCAGCTCCTCTACTACACGGATCTGGCTTGGAGACTCAACAGGAACAAACCCTTCGAGTTAGTTAGATAAAAAGTAGACTATAGTGCATGTGATAAAAAGAGTAACTCAATTTTCCTTGCTTTGTTGGGTACCGCTTTAAAGCTAATAAAAGTGATAGGTGATTAAAAAAAATATCTTTACAATAAGTGCTTTCTGGAGGTATGTTGCATCTGCTAGGTGTAGACTTTTCTTCTTCATGTAGATTTAGGAAATGCTCTTTGTTTATACTCTATAGTGGCTTACTTTTACTGTCTCTAACAAGTTTTCTTTGAGCATTCTTCGAATTAATAAAAACTTAAATAATTTAGGTAGTGCTCTGATATATATTGTAAATTACTAGTTGCTCTTTGTTTGTAAATTTATATAAACTCATACTTTTATCTTTACATTGACTGTACTATAAAAACACTGCGTAGAAGTTGCGTGAGCCGGTAAACACATCAGTTAAAACGCGCGGAAAATTTTTCCGCGTGAGTTGAGTTTTCATCAAAATTTTCATTCGATAATTTATGTACATTCGAATTTTCACGTGCATAAAAAGGCTTTCACGGCGCGTGGGCACGGAAATGAGTATATTTGATTAGTGATAATCGGTACACAAAAAGTCTTTGAAACGACGCACAACTGGCGCAGTCGGGGCGGCATCTAAACTTGTTTTTCTGTTTTAATCTGGTTAAGAATAAGAGTTCAATGAGAGGGAAACATAAAATATACAGTGAATTTAAAGCTTGTATAGTCTTTAAACATTCAGATTGGATATAGCGACTGGCGAACTTTCCTGTTTTTTTTTTGTTTTCTGACCTTGTTTTGGAACCTTTAGCTACGTAATTGTAGTAGTAGTAATATGTAGGAGGGACGTGTAGTGTATGTGTTGAGCAAATGTCTTGCTAATTAGTAAAGTTGACTTCGTTGTCTTTACAAAGAGATACTTATTGAATCCGAACGTTTGCGGTCCCTCAGGTGACTCTTCTTATTTGTTTTCTTTAATTTATACCGTTTACGTCTAATCTGCGTTCCGCAATCACTTTGCAGTGTGGGCAGCATATCCCAATATAAAACTTATGGAACCTTGCAGCTCAGTGTTGCCGGTTTTAAGCAGACGAACTTAAAGGTCCGTCTAAATAGAATATTCCAGAAGTCCAAAACATGTTGATTAGAAAATCTGTGGGTTTTATTATTTTTAAATAATTCATAGATAGGTACTATGAAAGACATTTATACGATATTAAAGATATATCTTTTGAATATTAATTATAATTAGCCTGTGATTAATATTATATTTAATAGTTATTTATCATATAAGTGTTAAAAGTACAATCTTAAGGCACGCATGTGAAAGTTTGCAGAATGAGCGAAGCGAATTCTGCGATTCACATGAGTGCCTTAAAAATGTACTTTTTGACACGTGTACTTTGTACGCACGTAAGAAGTTATACTTCTATTATATGATTTCAACGAAATAAATATACTTTCAACCGGTTATTTGTATTTAAAGATTAGGTAAACTAATTTTTACTTACTACTTTCCAAAAATTTTTATTAAAACAATACTAAAGATAAAAAAAAGTTAGATTCGACTCACAATTCGAACCAGGGACCTCTCGATCTCCGGTCGAACGCGCTACCACCGAGCTAAACTTCCTTTGCTTTGACAGCTTACACGATTTCTCATACATACTGACAAATCTAATAGACCAAGTGAGGTATAAAAATACTTTAAAATTTATTTAATATAAATATTAATATCTCTTGGCAACACTGTTCTTCATAAGAGTTGGTACTGAAAGGTGACCGTGGAACGCAGATTAGGTATACATGTAGCATAGTCTGATAAAGTACATGTTGATAACAAATTTAATGGAAGTATATTTCTCCCATGGAAAAATGTTAACGCATCGATTAATATGATATTATTAGAATATAAATATGGCGATATACCTTTTAAGAATAAAAGCGAATGTGCAAAAATAAAAAGATCTGAAGCAGTGGCTTCCAAAATTATATGACCTTTCGCTCATCTTCCAGAAAAAATATTGGCTTGATTGGCTATGAGGTTGATAATCTTTAAAAGAATGATTTCATAATTCCAAGAGTTGAAAAAATATAGTAACTATTAAAGATTCATGAAAATTTAATTTATTAAAAACTTGGTTAAGTTATTAAAGACACTCATTTAAAATAGGCAAAATCTAAAGATTATGTATTCTAAACATTACATTAGATGTAAATATCTAACGTCAAAACTACTTACTCTATCACACTGAGACAAAAGGGTGATATTTACATATAGGGCAGTCAATGAGGGTATGTGGCTCTGAATTCCATCCTACTATATCGATTTACATGATATTTTCAGAGTAAGTAGGGATTAGCCCAAGAAACAAAGTCTACCCTATGCCGATGTGTGCTTTTGTCTTGGAAGCGGTTCCCACCACTTCTCGGGGGTGGAAAATTTTTTGCTTAAATAACTACCGAAGTTGCTAGAGAACCTAATACTAAGCAAAAACTGTTCTATAATTTTTTTTTCGAAAACTCAAACATTTTTTGGTTATTCCTGATTGAAAATTGGCCATTTTTATGTGTATAATGCTACCAATATCTTTTATTGTGCTTAAAAAGACCTTTAAAATAAGCAATATTAAATGTCGATTACATTCAAACTATGCGAGATAAACTGTAAAAAATTTGATGACTAACGTATTTTAAGAAAAAAATGAGTAGTATATTTAACCCCTCATCCACAAGAATTAAATGCATCGTTTTCCTTCTACAATACATTTAACTATAGTGTTCTTTTTATGTTAAAAAAGTTGGGCGGGTTTAAAATGAACGGTTTTAAAAAAAATAAGATCAAATTATTGAGCGCATTTTTAAATTTTCTTAAAAAATTTCCTATTTCTCCATGTAACTCGAAAATGATAAGAGATGCCAAAAAAAGATGCCATACAAAAATGTAGGTTTCTTCTAGATAAACATTTTGATTTTATTTTTTATAACAGTATCTCTTATCATTTTCAAGTTACATGGAGAAAAAGGAAAATTCTTAAGAAAATTTAAATATGCGCTCTATAATTTGATCTTATTTTTTTCAAAAACCATTCACTTTAAACCCGCTCAACTTTGTGATCATAAAAATAAGACTGTAGTAAAATGTATTGTAAAAGGAAAACGATGCATTTAAATTCTTGTGGATGAGGAGTTAAATATACTTCTCAATTTTTTTCTTAAAATTCGTTAGTCATCAATTTTTTGCAGCATCTCTCGCTTAGTTTGAATGTAATCAACATTTAATATTGCTTATTTGAAAGGACTTTTCAAGCACAATAAAAGGTATTTGTAGCATTATACACCTAAAATCGACCGTTTCTCTGTTATTTCAAGTTAAACACACTGATTTGAGCATGCACCAAAAAAAAAACTCTTTTTAACTACCATATCTCTTTTTGTGTTATAACTAGAAGATTGAAGAAGGAACGAATCTCTTTGTTTTTTATGAGCTACAAAAATGTTTTATATATTTTTTTAGTTAGATGCATTGTTTTTAAGGTATTCGCAAAAAAACCGTTTAAATAGGTATTATATTTCAATGAAAATGACCAATTTTCAACCACGAATAACTCAAAAAGTATTGAGTTTTCGAAAAAAATTATAGAACAGTTTTTGCTTAGAATTAGGTTCTCTAGCAACTTCCGTAGTTGTTTAACCAAAAAATTTTCCACCCCCGAGAAGGGGTGGGAACCGCCCCCAAGACAAAAGCACACATCGGCATAGGGTAGACTTTGAATAAGGAGATATTTTCAGGCTATTCCTAAAATTTCCTTAAAATCCATGCAGTAAAATAGAATTCGGAGGTAATAACCTGTTCTTGCTCTCATTGACTGCCCTAATAAAAAGTAACGAATAATAAAAAAAAGTGAAATGATTATTAGGACAGTAGCGTAGACTGTGAGGGGGAAAAAGTAAGTATTCTGACATGTGTAAACTGTTTGTCAAGTTTGAACAAACAATATTGGAAGGTGTTAAAACAATGGGCTAAAATCATATAGAATATAACACTGTATCTCGGTAAGGAGGAATATTTTATTTAAGAAGCTGGCTTGGATGATAGAGGACCTACGAATTATTTACATATTATAATCACATTGATAGTAATTAAGTGGATAACTGGTTGAAAGAGCCAATCTCGATAGGTAAAGGAGTGAGACAAGCATGCATGCTGTCATCGTTGTTATTTAGTATATTACATTAATCTGAAAATATCTTCATTGCATAAATGCTGGAAGAGAGAAGAAGAGAGCGTATGCGGTAGTTAATTTAGAAAACGTAAATGCAGAATGAGGCATTGGTGGAGAAGATACAGTTGAAAGCATATTGAAAGGAAAAGTTGTGTTCCCTGAAGTCAACATTTCTATAATTTTGTTATTACCTATTGGGAAAAGTTTTTATAGTTACGTGTTATATACAAGATGTCTCGGAAAATAGTGCGTTCCTTAAAAATATAGGTAGAGGGCACCATGTAAAACAAAAAACTCTTATAACATTTTTTTTCTAAATGGTACCGTTTGACAAAAAAATTAAAATACGTTTTGGTATGCAAATTAAAATCTGGCAACTCTGTGAGGTACGAAAATTTAAATGTAGACAGTCCCATGTTTAGTAAACAGATAGTTTGGAAGAATCCTGTTTAGTGTCAATGCCTAAAATGTTTTCGAATCGTGAGTCCATTACCTATTATGTTGATTATTTATGGCAAATCACTAAATGGAGAGACATACTATAATTTCTTTCAAAATATGTTGCCGGTATCTCTCGTCGTATGAATGCATGTGTTCGTGAAAGTGGGTTACTTTGAACATTTATTGGGTATAATAATTATTTTCCAGTAAGTACAACTTTCTGGTGTATTTAATTTCCACTGTAAGCTATGTTAAAGCCCTCAGCATTCAACACATTTAAAGCTTACTTAATAAATAATACTAGTTTAGTTAAAAGATGTGTTTTTATGTTAAAAGATGTATAATTCGATTAAAATTATGCAATAGGTATATCAATATATTGAAAAAAAAATTATAGTAAAGAAATTAATAATAAAAAACAAATAATAGTAAATACATAAGTACTATTAGGTTGGATTATTTTAAATATGTACCGTAAATCACACACGAGCTCTTATTATCTGTTATTTTATTATTCCGTAGTGCATACGATGTTGCCAGGATATTTAAATTTCTAAACATTAAAATACAGTTATATGGAAAACAATGTAACTTTTTTTTGAAAACGGTTAATTTTAGAGAAAAATGGTATTAAACTTTTTTGTTCTAAATTGTGTATTATATCCATACCTTAAAGGAACGCACTAGTTTCCGGGACACCCTGTATATTCTCACCCTCTTTTTAAAGTACTAAACCAGCCATAAAGAAAACTACATACAATTTGCCAGATTTCTCTTATTGTTGCATCATCGTGCATCTCTTATCTGGCTCGGCAAGAACTCGTTGTTCGGGGCGCGTAAAAAAATGTTCTAATTTAGTGGCAATTTCCATTTTTATGAAGTTGCCGTTTGAAATAATTTGCATAAATAAGGAAGACGTCTCTAAAAACCTCGAATAACACCGATCTGTACCTCTCGGCGGGCAAAATACACGGACTACGGCATAATATCTATGTAAATGTGGCCTAAAATGAAGAGCCTTGCGAAATTATAGAGTAACTTTTCCGGAAAGTGTCTGATATAAAAAATTTGTAACTTGTTACGTGTTTTGTTTGGCAGACGAAATGGCGCTCGAAATGAATGTTTTCAATTCATGGAGGACGGAAAATTAGCAAGGGATTTCTCTTTTTAATTTCCATTGTTTGCACAAGTTTATTATTGAAACATAATTATACTTTGAATCGATTAAATTATTAAATCTATCGTCTCTGTGTCAAGTAAATATTCAAAATATACGGTAAAATCTATAATTTTAAATAAATGTTCGGAATCCACTATTTTAAAACGTTTTTATATACTTGGCTTGGTCTTTGTCACTATCTTCACAAATTTTGTAATCCATTTTCTATGTTTCCTAGTTTCTATGTTTCACATAGTTCTATGTTTCCTAGGCACCTGAAATTTTTAGAATAACTCGGAACTAGCTAACAATGCTAGGATGCTAGTTTTCACAATCATAGACTTGTCAGGATGACACGTTCCACAATTAAAACTTCCCCGTTCCAGTGTTCCCATGCATCAAAGTTTGTCCGACTAGATACTGTTAAGCTATTAACAAATTTTCAGCTTGCTATTAATCAACTTTTTTTGGAACACGAGATCCAGGCCTACATGTGAGCGAGATAAGACGAACTTTAAACGAAATGAAAAACGGGAAAGCCGCAGGACCTGGAAACATCCTCATTGAATTAATAAGATAAATGTCTAAGGTACATTCCATGTCAAATCACTCAGGCAAAAAATTTTGGATCTCCGATTTGTCTGAAAATTGGTATATAGCTTCTGCGGGACGTAAAAATAAGATATTTAAGGTCAAAAAATCTTATTCTTTTTTTCTCAAAATGTTATTTTATGCGATTTTACAGTGATTTGGTGTTTATTTATACAAATCTGCATTTTCTGTCGTAAAGTATCAATGAAAAACATAATATTTTAATAGAAAGGGCTCAAAAATGTCATTATATGGCATTATAACAAGTTATTTTGAATCAAAACAAGTTTTTGATCAAATTTTATAGTGTAAAAAACGTTAAAATTTTAATTTTAAAATTTTTACATTTTCCTCCATTCCCAAAATACATCATCATCGATTTGGCTGAAAATTTGCCCACAGATAGCCAAAAGATAGGACTTTAAGTGGTTAGAAGGATTTGAATTATATTACAATACCAAAAAAGTTACATCCAGTAATATCAGACTCAAAAGTATATATTAGTCCAGTCGCGATAGCATTTGACCTTGAATGCCGAGCTGCCCAAAATTTTATTTTTCTGATCTTTAGGGGAGTCAATAGTAGCCTAAATTTAAAATCACGAATGAATTCCTCCGTTACGTTAGCCGCCATCTTGATTTTAAAGGAGAACCTGTTTTGCTCAATATTTCCGCCATTTTCACTTTTCGACAAAAATGGTAGGAACTGAAATTGTTCCAAATAAATCGTATTTACAATTATTACAATTCTTTTTAACAATTTTTGTCGTGAGGTCGATATTTTCGAGTTAATTGTACTTACAGTAGACGCCTATATTTTTGACTATAATATTGCATGTAACTTTTTTGGTATTGTAATATAATTCAAATCCTTCTCACCGCTTAAAGTCCTATGTTTTGTCTATCTGTGGGCAAATTTTCAGCCAAATCGATTATGATGTATTTTGGGAATGGAGAAAAATGTAAAAAACGGTATTTTAACGTTTTCTACACTATAAAATTTGATCAAAAGCTTGTTTTGAATCAAAGTAACTTGTTATAATGCCATATAATGACATTTTTGAGTCCCTTCTATTAAAATATTATGTTTTCCATTGATACTTTACGATAGAAAATGCAAATTTGTATAAATAAACACCAAATCACTGTAAAATCGCATAAAATAACATTTTGAGAAAAAAAGAAGAAGAAGATTTTTTTGACCTTAAATATCTTATTTTTAAGTCCCGCAGAAGCTATATACCAATTTTCAGACAAATCGGAGGTGCAAAATTTTTTTTGCTCCAAAATTGAGTGATTTGAAATGGAATGACCCCTAATCAAACATGAGATATTCCAAAAGATTGGAACTTAGCGTATGTAAGCTTTATCCACAAAAAAGGAGAAGACAAAAAGAAATGTAAAGATTGCAGAGGTATAAGCGTTAGTAGTTCATTAGAGAGGTGTACGGTCGATTGATAAAAAAAACAAATCGAAAACCAACATGAGAAAAGAGAAAATAGAGTGGATTCCGTGCTGGTACATCTTGTGTTGATAATATATTTTTGCACTTCAACAAATCACAGAGAAAAGAACAGCCAGAAATTTACCAACTCATTAAGTGTTGTCATTAATGGCTGTCATAAAGACAGCCATTACTTTTTTTCTTCTGAAGCTAGTTTACGAACAAAAATCAGAATTTACAAGTCGTTTTTAGAACAATTTTGAAATACGGATCTGAATGTTCGCAAATGACGATGAAAGAGAAGAAAAAACTGGAAGTGGTCGAAATGGACTATTTAAGAAGAGCGTGTCTAATATCCAGACTTGATCATATCCCAAATGAAGAAATAAGAAGGACAGGAAGGATTTACAATACCGTAGATATAATAAACTTACGTGCATAGAAATCGGCCCACTTAAAAATTTGGTCATTTTTGATGTCTCGTATTTCCTAAACCTGTTGGCCGATTTAAGTGATTTTTTTAATATAGCCTGATTCCTTAACAATCTCGCTGTAATAATATTGTTGCTAATCAGGTAAACGTTTATTGTATACCGGGTGTACGAATCAAATTGTGTTTTTTTCTCAAAGTTCGCATCACCCTGTACAATATTATAGCGTTTATAAAATACTAAAATTAAAACCCAGCTACAACTTCAGGTTTTCTTAATATTCTGTTTTTTTATTCATAGGTATGTTTTCAAATGTTTTGCTTCCGAGATACGGGATGTTGAATTTTTTCTTACAAACTGACGATTTATTTACTTCTCTAAAACCAGTCGATATATGCAAATGAAATTTGGTAGGTTTTAAGAGATAGTTATTGCCGATTTTTTGACATAAAATTAAGAATTTTATATTCATCGTTAGCGTACATACGGGTAATATGATCGGTGATATTATCCGTATGCGCGCTAATGGTGAGTATTAAATTCTTAATTGTATGTCAAAAAATGTGCAATAACTTCGTCTTAAAACTCACCACATTTCATTTGCATATCTCAACCGGATTTAAAAAAATCGTCAGTTTGTAAGAAAAAATTCAACATCCCGTATATCGGAAACGAAACATTTGCGGACATACGTTTATAAAGCCAACTGTCATTATTTTTTCATGCAGAATTACCCCTTAAAGTTTGTCGCACTTATTTAGAAATACCGTGTATTGATGAAGAACATGTCTAGTTGTTAAAGTACCTAACATTTTAATTATCCAACAGAAACGAATGAATCAAAAAACAGAATATAAAGAAAACCTGAACCTGTAGTTGGATTTTAATTTCAGTATTTTATAAATGCTAGAATATCCACAGTGTGTGCGAACTTTGAGAAAAAAACACAGTTTGATTCGTACACCCGGTATACAATAAAAATTTACCTGTTTAGCAACAATATTATTACAGCGATATTTTAAAGAATCAGGCTATAACATATTGAAAAAATCACTTATATCGGCCAACAGGTTTAGGAAATATGAGACATCAAAAATGACCAAATTTTTAAGTGGGCCGATTTCTATGCACGTAAGTTTAGAATCGAAACACTTTGTTTTGCTAATGATCGAAGTTTTTTATAAATGGTTTCACCAATGGTAAACACTTCGTAAACTATTGTAAAAAACTGAGATTAGACAGTTGTATTTAACGCTGTGCATCAGACAGAACTTTTTATAAAGAATATCTTTTTCATAAAATTAATAATAAAACTGTTTTTCCTGTGATCCAACTTACTGGGACATACTGTAGGTAGGTAGAGAATAGACGACAGATAAACCAAACTACCACATATTTGCGATTTCCCCAAAAACTCGTACAAGAAGCAAGATACACTCCGGCCGTGTGTGTCCCTATGAATGAATAATCCTCTTAGGAACTTCCTAAGGTAGCTCGCCCTGCAGTTTAGCTGTCACCTTGGTGTCCATGGGAACGGGCGCGGAAAAGAGATAGGATTAGAACCTTTCGAGTCCAGTAATGGGTAACCCTACGCTCAAAGGTGTTTGCCTGTTTGCTCCTTCTGCCGAAATAAACGGATTATTGCGATTACATACTCAGATATTGCACTCTCGGCGGGGCGTCGAGGCGCGGCGTCGTGGATCAGGTGTCTTGCATTGATTTATTTTGTAAAGTGTGTATTAGGATAATAGCGTCCATCTGCGTGTCATTAAAACAATAAGAATTTCTTAATTTTTAAAGAATTGTACCACAGCTATTTCTCAGTTAGAATTATTTTTTTAATTAGCTCGTTTGATTTAGAGCCGTTCTTCTTGCAGTTCTTCTTGCAGTACCGTTTCCTATCGGAGGTTGGCTACCATCACAGCAATCTTAACTTTACTGACTGCAGCTCTGAACAACTGTATTGAACTGCACCCATACCACTCCCTTAAATTTCGCAACCAGGAAATCCTCCTATATTTATTTACATAATTAGATTACAAAAATACAGCGCGTCCGATACATCAAAATACACCGACGTATTCAAATTCACAACTGAACTGCTAATTTCCAAATCCCTCTTATTCATACAATGCTTAATCATCTCGAATACAAAAGAATGATCCAGAATAAACGAGTATTTACATAATAACTTAAAGCACGTAAAATCGAATTTTCTAGTACAATAACAAAAGAACAATTATTAGGAAAAGGTATGTAGACAAAACTCGGTCGAGATCTTTCTTTAAATTAGGGTCCCTCATAAATCAATCAACCACATAAATCATTGTATAAAAAAAGGCTCTTGGTAAACACCTTCGGCGTCTGTTAGTCCGGGAGCTGAAAATAGTTGAGTGACATAATTGTGTCACAGTACCCTTAGCGCATCTTTTCTATTAAGGCTCTATAATATTGTTTAGAGTACAGTGTTGGTAGATACACTTAGACACAGGATATGACCGATTTGTCCAATGTTGGAAGACAAGTAATTCGGCGGTACTTGGCTGCATCTTGGGTGTTATTTTAGTTCTTTGGTATTGTATAACGGGTTCCCTGAGGAAGAGATGATGGAATTACTTATTATTATTATAGTTATTCTATCTATATTATATAGTTATTCCTACCTTAAGAGCGTAGGCGCAAAATCTCGGACTAATACATTTTAAATGTATTCATTTTTTTCGAATCCTGAGAAAACTAATAAATATTTTTGAAAAATTTAAACGCAGAATGAATGATTACATTATTACCGAGGGCCTAAAGTCCCTTAGAATAAACAAATAGTTTCTTTGGAATGAGATATTTGAAATTAAAAATAACACTAAATTTTCCCTTTTTTTTTCACCCCTGTAACTTATTAAAATGAACATCATAGAAGTTTTCAGGGACTTTCGACCCTCAGTAATAATGTAATCTTTCATTATGCGTTTAAATTTTTCGAAAATACTTATTAGTTTTCTCAGAATGTGCCTAAATGAATACATTTAAAATACATTGGTTCGAGATTTTGCGCCTATCCCCTTAAAAGGAGACTATCTTGATGAATAAAGTACACATTTGTCTTAAACACACAATTTTTGGGCTATTCAGTTCATAATGAAATATTTGTGTTTTTTAACTAGAACTAATATGCGTTTATGCTTATCACGGTTTCAGTTACATTTTAACAATAGCTTTTAAGATTCCAATTTGATACACTTTATGCGAGACAGATTGATTTTATTCAGTTGCCCACTGCAATGTTCGCTACATAATAAAACCGAATAGAACATCCATCCGCCCTTTGAAACCCTTCATCGACCAAATTTTTTTAATTAATCTGTAAGTGCGATGAATCCATCGGCGCTTTTTCCTGTACATACCGAATTCGATTCTCTCTGTGGATTTTGGAATATTATCAGACTGTACATTACCACCTCATCCGTACAGTCTATGATTTAATTATCTCGAAGCTGGTGCTTTGCTCACCCCGTTAGAAGATTACTGTAATTGGATAGGCGAATTTGCGTTGTAGAGAGGCCGCTGGTCGCTCGGGAATGTACGGCGTGTTACTCATTCCTAACTGGCGCAGTCTATGGCGGATACACTTTAAAAAACGATGTGGTTCATCTCTAAGATGAGTACTTTATAGGTTCTAATAGAAAAATATATAAAACAAACAAAAAAACAGGAAAATTCCAAAGTGAAATTTTTAGAAGTTTAATGTATGCTTATTAGTATTGACGGGAATGGCAAAAAAGACTGATATAGTGAAGATAGGCTCTTAGAAAAATATTTAACTTGCTATGTCAAAAAAAAGCATAAAACCGCATATAACATTCTAGCAAACATACTAAACATAAGACTTAAATTATGCGCTGAACGAATATTAGGAGAATAATAGAACGGGTTCAGAACAGGAAAATCGACAATTAATTTCATACATACAGTGGACCAAATAATCCAAAAATCGAGAGAATAAAACATATGCATCTAATATTCATGGAGTAGTAGAGATATGGGAATCTGAGATCCAAGATCCAAGATGGCGGCCAGCTTGATGGCTAGGATGGCGTTGAGGCCGTAGCCTCTGGTGCAAGAAGTACACCCTGTCGTTATAAAAGAACCCTGTCGTTAAGAAGTACACCCTGTCGTCATAGGGGGTGAGAAGTAGACGTGTTGGCGGCCAGCGGCGTTGAGGCCTCTGAAGAAGAACCCTGTCGTTATAAAAGAACCCTAAGAAGTACACCCTGTCGCACCCTGTCGTCATAGGGGTGAGAAGTAGACGTGTTGGCGGCCAGCGGCGTTGGGGCCTCTGAAGAAGAACCCTATCGTTATAAAAGAACCCTAAGAAGTACACCCTGTCGCACCCTGTAGGGGGTGAGAAGTAGACGTGTTGGCGGCCAGCGGCGTTGAGGCCTCTGAAGAAGAATCCCATAGGGTGGGGCCTCCGGGGGCGGTAAAAATGGCGTTATGTAACAAAATTAGGCAATGTAGATACGGTGTCGGCAAAAAGCAACGATTTTTTAGTATTATAATTTCATACAAACGAATGCACCCCGCCTGCATTCTACAATGTGCTTTTAGAATTCAAAGAAAAATACGTGAGTACCTCCAAGTAATAAAAATATATTGCAATGTGGACACTGACGCAACGGCAACTATAAATGTCGTTCCCACGAGTGAACCGGATACATCCACATTCCAATGATGTCATACGTTAATGCACGTGTGGCGAAATGAGTGAACCGCGGGAAATACGCTGACAGTAACTATAAATATTATATGTCGTTCCCACGAGTGAACCGGATACATCCACATTCCAATGATGTCATACGTTAATGCACCAACTATAAATATTATATGTCGTTCCCACGAGTGAACCGGATACATCCACATTCCAATGATGTCATACGTTAATGCACCAACTATAAATATTATATGTCGTTCCCACGAGTGAACCGGATACATCCACATTCCAATGGTTTGCAAATTACTAGTTAAAGGATGTACAAATTCTATAAATATTATGCACATGTCGTTCCCACGAATTAAGTGCAAATGTTTTTTAATCGTTTGCAAATTACTAGTTAAAAGATGCAATTAAAACGTGAATGTGTTCACGAGGCATTTCCGGAGTAGCTACTATTTAAACTGAAATCGGGGGATAGCCATTTCATAGAGTTTCTGTCAGTCACGAACTACACCAAGTAATCGTTTTGTGAGTGTGATCAATACAACTAAAAAAGTAAGTAAATATTTTTAGTATTTAATTATTTGCTACTTCAGAAGTCTTCCGTCTTCTTTTGTGTTTTACTGTTGCAATTTTACCTTAAAGACCTGGAGCCTATTTACCTGTAAATGCTTTTTGTTTCAAGTCTTCTTGCGTATATTCTTATGTGTTATGAGTGTGGTTTGCGTCCTGGTCCACGTTTATCTTCTATTACGAGCTGTAGAAACTAGTAATGAGTTCCGTTTGCGTCCTGGTCCACGTTTACCTTCTATTATGAGTTGTAGAAACATCCTATTGTATAACTATGATTTTGTAGTTTCCGCTTTTCTACCGGTAAATGCTGTTTGTGTTTCAAGCCCTCATGTGTGTATATTTAGTTATGAGTTGCGTGTGCCTCCTGGTCCACGTTTATTACGAGTTGTAGAAAGGCGTACGTAATGCATCCCATTAGTATAGAATAATGATCTTGTAGTTTCTGCTTTTTCATCATTTCAATGTTTTACTGCTGCGATTTTACCTTAAAGACCTGAAATCTACATAATAGCCGGTAAATCATTTTTTTCAAAACCTTCATGTGTATATTCTTAAGGTATGAGTGTCGTTTGCGTCCTGGTCCACGTTTATCTTCTATTACGAGCTGTAGAAACTCGTAATGAGTTGCGTTTGCGTCCTGGTCCACGTTTACCTTCTATTACGAGCTGTAGAAACTCGTACGTAATGCATCCTTAAAATCTTTGTAAAATTTCCCCAGAATCTGGGAGAAAATTGATTTTCTATCTTACGCTAATACACAGGCTCTTATGGGAGGCGCTGTTGCCAGATGTTGTGAAAGGCCCAGTTTTTCAGTAGATCTGGGGAAATTTTATTTTTGTGTGCTCGTTCCCGTATAGCCCTTATACTGTGATTATGTAGTTTCTGTATGTTTACCAGTTTAATGTTTTGTAATATTTTATATTTTACTGTTACAATTTTACCTCAGTTTTAGTTTTTTATCATTTCAATGTCATCTTTTATGATTTACTGTTGCAATTTTCCTCAGACCTGCAAGAGACAGCGTAGCGTGGTATTCGTGTGTACATTCTTAAGTTATGACTTTCGTTTGTATCCTAGTCCACGTTTACCGTCTATTATGAGTTGTTAAAACTCGTATGTAATGTATCCTATTATATAGACATGATTTTGTAGCCGTAGCTTTTTATTACGTCAATGTCTTTTTTCATATTTTCACTGTTGCAATTTTATTATAATTTACTTCAAAATCATGTAATTTTTAATAATAGAATCTGCAATGTAGCAAATGAACTTACATTCGCAATTATTTCAGATGGATCTAAACAAACTAAACAAAGTTTCTGTTGTTAAGAAAGAAGACAAACCGATTACAAAACTACAGCAACTGGAAGTTGACAAACCATATAAAATAATAAACAGTAAAATCGTCAACACTGCATTTGGCCAATCGGTGCTTCTAGAATTAGAGGAAAGTGTGGTGTTCCTACCGAAGCGGGTTACCGAGGACTACGCCCCCTATATAGATCAGTTGAGGACAGAAAAGTACGCTGTCGTATTCAGAGGCCTGGTGAGCACGTCGAGCAAGCTAAATCCTGCAGCGTCATTCGAAATAATTGAAATTTAAAAAACTGTAAGTAGATTTTTCATATCCAAAATTTTGAAAAATGAATTCTGAGGAAATCGCCATTCTTAGTAGTGAGATAATTAAAAAATTTGATGAAACTGAAAAATTACTTTTTTTAAAAAAGCGTTGTTCGGATAGAGAAACAAAAAATTGGATAAAACAAGTTAAAAAACATATATGTTTATGCAATTTAGCTATTAAGGATGGCGATTTAAGTATAGGGACGCTACGAAAACTTCAAACCAATGTAGGGATCCTTAAAAGATTTTTAATTATACTTCAAAATTTAAATTCCGTTGCAGGCGGTGGGTTAAATAATATACGTAGAAGTAAAGCAAAGGTTGTATGGAGAAATATAGTATCAATTTTTCAAAGTAGAGTACAAACAGGAATAATTATTAACAAAGAGCATAAAGATATTTTACAGTTTTTTGCCGATGCTTTTAAACTATTTCAAAAGAAAATTGAATACAACTTAAAAAGAATGGGCATGTTAAAAGTAAATACTACATTTTGTGGGGAATTTATCAAAAAAGCTGAGGAGGTGGAAAATTTAGAAAGAAAATATTTTAATACTAAAAATGAAGTTATTGATGTGACTACCGATTTAAATTATTGGTTTGAAGTTTACGTTAAAAATATTGTTTTGACCGATTTATCTGAATTTGAGGAATCTCAGAGTGGTTGGGCACTGAATCAAATTATATCTTTAGAAATAAACATTAATAAATTTGAAATGGCTAAAGGAGCCTCATCGTATATTCAATTGCATCCTAAAGTTACCAAAAAACGAGCTTGTATCAATGTTAAGAATAACGACCAGGCTTGTTTTGCTTGGGCCATTGTATCAGCCCTATATTCAGTTAACATAAACACTAACAAAACTACTTCATATCCTCATTACACCACTGTCCTTAATTTAAAAGGTCTTACATTTCCAGTAACTCTAAATCAAATTTCCCTCTTTGAAAAAAATAATGAAAATATTTCCGTTAATGTTTTCGAGTTAAATGTTAAAGATGAGCTTTTCAATTTTTCGGTACTTCCTGTGAGATTAACTAAACAAAAACGGGAAAAACATGTCAATCTGTTGATATTTCAAAATAAATATTATTTTAATAATGAAGTGGACAACGTCGGACCATGGAGTGGTGGACGTGATGAAGATCTAATACATTTTCACTATATTTGGATAAAAGATTTAGGCAAACTTGTCAAGTCACAACTTTCTAAACACAATGGAAAGAAATATATATGTGACAGATGTCTTAATTATTTTTATACAAAAGAAAAGTTGGATGCTCATATCATCTACTGTGAAAAGATAGATGACTGCAAAATAAGTTTCACCAAAGAACCATATGTCAAATTTAAAAACTTTGTTTACAAAGAAAAATTGCCATTCCTAGTATACGCATATTTTGAATCACTGCTCGTTCCTCTTCGCGCATCCCACTCAACACCATCAACTACGTCAACGCATCCATATCAAAGACACACAGCGTACAGTGCCGGATTATATTTTAAGTGTAATTATGACGATAATTTTTCATTCTACAAAAGTCATGTGGGTTTGGATTGTATGTCATGGTTTTCACATGAAATTGACAATTTAGCTCAATTTATTCATTCAAAATTAATAAATATTCAACCCATGAACGTTGAAGTAAGTTTAAAAGATGCTACTGAGAGATGTCACATTTGTAATAGAAAATTTTTGGAGAAGGATCGAATTGTAAGAGACCATTGTCATTTGACTGGCAATTTTAGAGGTTTTGCACACAATGGGTGCAATTTAAATTATAAAAAAGCATTTGTGGTTCCAATAGCCTTCCACAATATGAGTGGTTACGACTCGCATTTCATAATAAAGGATTTAGCGAAAATGTACGACATTTCCATTTTACCAGTCAACAAAGAAAAATATATTAGTTTCACAGTTTACCATAAAAAGACAAATATTAGATTCCGGTTCATTGATACTTTTAGATTTATGGGGAGTTCATTAGATAGCTTAGTTTCAACTTTGAAGCCAGAAAATTTTGGAATTTTAAGAAAACAATTTCCAAATTTAGATGATGAAACGTTCAAGTTGTTAACTAAAAAAGGAGTATTCTTTTATGATTATTTAGATAAAATTGAACGGTTGGATGAAACAAAGTTGCCAAATAAAGAAAAATTCTACAATAAACTGAACGATGAGCATATATCAGATTCAAATTATGCTCACGCTAAATTAGTGTGGGAGAAATTTAACATGAAGACTCTTTGGGATTACAGTAATTTATACATGAAGACAGATATACTTCTTTTGGCTGTAGTTTTCGAAACTTTTCGAGACACATGCTTCAAGACATATGGATTAGATCCAGGACACTACTATACCATCCCAGGTTTTACATGGGATGCAATGCTCAAGTATACAGGATGTCACTTGGAAACTATACAAGATGTTGATATGCTTTTATTCTATGAACGAGGTATACGTGGAGGTATATCACAGTGTTGTAACCGGATGGGGGAGGCTAACAACAAATACATGATGAATTACGATCCATCTAAACCTTCTAAATATCTCATGTACCTTGATGTTAACAATCTATATGGTTGGGCGATGAGTGAACCTCTCCCTTATGGAGGTTTCCATTGGGATGATACAAATATCGATGTTATGTCAATACCTGACGATGCAAAAGAGGGATACATTCTTGAAGTTGATCTCTCTTATCCAGAAAACTTACATGACTACCATAAAGATTTACCGTTTTGTGTAGAGCATTGCAAACCTCCTGGTTCCAAACAATCTAAACTCTTGTCCACTCTGTACAATAAAACTAACTACGTTATTCACTACAGGAACCTAAAACAGGCTATATCACATGGATTAGTTCTTACTAAAATTCATAAGGTATTGAGATTCAAGCAAATGACTTGGTTAAAAGGTTACATTGCTCTTAATACACAATTGAGGGCTCAAGCTAAAACAAGCTTTGAGAAAAACTTATACAAGCTCATGAACAACGCTGTATTCGGGAAGACCATGGAGAACCAAAGGAAGCATAGGCTGGTGAAACTAGTAAATAAATGGGAGGGACGCGTAGGTGCTCGAAATTTGATTGCTAGCCCGAAGTTTCATAGTCGCGTTATTTTCGATCAATCATTAATGGCAGTAGAATTAAAGAAAGCTGAAATTATTTTTAATAAACCATTGTATGTTGGAATGGCAATTTTAGAACTTTCTAAAACCTGCATATATGAATTTCATTATGACTATATATTACAAAAATTCCCATTAAATCAAAATAAATTGCTTTATATTGATACTGATGGATTGATTTATGAAACTGAATGTAATGATATATACGAGGAAATGATTAAGCCTGACATTCATAGATTTGATACAAGCGATTATCCCCCAAATAATCCTTGGAATATTCCTTTAGTAAACAAAAAAGTGCCAGGTCTAATGAAAGATGAGAATAACTCAAAAATCATGACTCACTTCGTTGGTCTTCGTTCAAAGCAATATACATATAAAGTGGCTGGGGAGAAAGATGTTAAAAAGTCGAAAGGGGTTAAGATGAATGTTGTAAAGATGAAAATTAACTTTGATGATTATTTGAATTGTTTGAAAAGTTTTCGTGAAACTGCCGAAACAAAATCACTTTTTTATGCAACACAGCGTTGTATACAATCTAAATTACATGAAGTTTACAGTATTGAGCAAACTAAAATAGCCTTAAACCCTTTTGATGACAAACGGCACTTACTCTCCAACACTTTTGATACGTTGCCCTGGGGCCACTACAGTATAACACATAGGTGAATTCATTTTTCAGATGTGGAAGATGGAAAGTCTACAGAATTTATGCATAAGCTCTATTATCGAAAACATACATGAAATTTCAAAATTTATTAGTAAATCGCCTTTACCATGGGTATTAACGGAGGAAATAGTTCAAAAATTTAGTAAAATTAAATGGATGCAAATTAAAACTAATCCCGTTCCTTATGAACATTTTAAAGTTTGTGACTTTGAGAATCATGATCTAGAATTGAATATTTCACCTGAACTTCGTCAGGCAATTATAGAGTGTCAGGATTTTGAAACTTTTGCACTTAATGACTACTATTGCTTATGGTTTAGGTATTATCAAATACCAAAATATAATTTGCTACTCTGTCGACCATGTTACAGGGTATTTAAAATAATTTTCTCTGAAAAACAAAAATGTCTAAAAGCTAAATCTGATAATTTTCATGTTAGTTGTTTAGCTTCAGACTTACATTTGATATTTAGAAAAAAATCATCCTGGTGTCAAAATGGTTTTTGTGAGGTACTCTTTGAACTAAAGGATAGATATGATTGTGAGGAGGACTTACACAGGAATCGTAATAAAAAAGTAAGATTCTCAGATATTTAAGATGCTAATAAAATTTAAACCTTTTGGTAAAGACGATCTGTATATTTGTATCATTTTCGGTAAACATATTTTGTACGTTTATACCTGTAAAATGTAAAAAAACTTTCTTGTAAAGTAATTACTTACCTTTTAGTTGTATTGATCATAATCACAAAACGTTACTTCGATTAAACGAATACGATTTGCGATTACGATTATCGATTACTAATAACGAATAAAAGACTTTCTTGTAAAATATGCTTTATTTTTATTTACCTTTTCCCCATACAAAATCCCCAGATCCCCAGATCCCCAGATCCCATTGATGATGGACCCCCAGACATTAATTATTCATAAAATAAATTTACTTTAGATAATAAGGATTTCAGTTGTTTTATTAATCCATTATCAGGACAAGGGATCCCCAACATATTCCAATTAAAAGTACCTTTTTCAATGACACTTCTTGTAAATTCATTAAACTTGTAATAGACGTTGTGCTTTAAGAAATATATATGTCCATCGATGTAATTAAATGCTGATGTAATATCATTTGGTATTCCTGGAAAAACGTCACTTATGCGTCCTCTTGAGATAATGTCTTTATCATTAAATTCAATAAATGAACCATCAAAACAAACAAATTTTTTTCCTGAATTTGTTTGGAATAAACCGTTAATACTTCTTGCGTTATTGATTTCAGGTACCATGTTATCTGTATGAATTCTTAAGCTAGGAAATGCTGCTGAATATATACGATTTCTGCTTACACCAATCATATCTCCATTGGAACTTTGAAAAACATGTGTCACGTTCGTAATTCCCCTTGGAAAGTATCTTATAAATTGTTCAGCATTGGTGGGTATCTTTTCATTATTTAAGTCATATTTCCATACCAGATCCTTACTTACTATATACATTCGGTATGTTGGAAATGATGGAGCATACGCTAAAAATATTAAATCTGGATATTCCAATTCACATACATTCGTTATTATATTTTGCTTTGATTTATTAGTCCTAGCTGCTGTGGTTGTCCTAGATCTTTCTGTTGTAGTTGGTGAACTACTCCTAGGTTGAGTTGGAATAGATGCAGATTTACTTTTATGTCCATATAACTTTTCTAAGCCTCTTTTATCATCATCAGTTATGTGAGAAGGAAAGGTTTCATAAAAGGGATACATTACAGCCTTCTTATCGCTACTGTGTGCTAAACCTAAAGCGTGACCAACTTCATGGAGAAGGACTGCAAAGAAATTTGTTCGACCTTCTGCTGTAGAATTTAAACTGAAATCCCATGTTAGATTGCTATTCATATGAATTTCTATGCACCCAGATGTAGGTGGAAAATAAGAATGTGCTAATATACCACTTGTAAATTTAAAAGGACATTCGTCGTTACCCTGACAATTGTATCGAAAATAGTGCTGTTTTGGAACTACTGTTATAGTTATATCCGGATTTGGATCTGGGATTCTCAGATAAGTAAACTTAAATTTTGATGCTTCTTCCCATATTTCAAATACTCTTTTAGTGACTGTCAAAGCTTGAGGGGTTGCTTGTGGAAAATACCATTTTATATCAAATTTTTTCCATGCTGATTTTACAGCGTAAGCATTGTCTCCTTGTGTACATCGTGGTTTCTGCATTAACTCCATCGTTTCTTTATTTAATTTCCCATCTACCGGTAAATTATATCTTTCTTGAAACTGTTCTAGTGTTTCAGTAATATCAGTACTGGCAGTTTCACTTGTGGTGATGTAACCATATTGTTCTAGCCATGACACTGCATTTGTCTCAGTAAAATTTCCACCTAAGCAAAAACTTATGCTGGTTGCGATGAGCAGAACAACTTTATTGATATGCATCTCGAATGATACTAGTTCAAATAAGAAAACATCACTGTGATATAAATAAACCCCACCAGCCAATACTCCTCTTGTAATTTATTTTCATGAAATAAAACAACAGAGATATATTTTACAAGCTTTATTAAATTCTTTCAAGATCATTAGCGATCCTATTTTTACAGAAAAATATAAGTTGCCCTAACGCTATATGTTGTAAAGTATTTCCTTCCTGTGTAAATGTATACAATTTTTGAATTGCGTCTGAAAACGTATAATTATGACTACTAAAACTATTTCGAACAATATTAAGCGTATTATAATAATAATGTGGAAATTCAATAGTCTCTAGCATGGACATATACGGTGTTAAAAGTTCACTATTTGCTTCCACAAGGGTGTTCACTTGCACTTCTGAGAGACAAAAGTTAATGCCGTGCTTGATTATTTCGAGGAATTTCATGCTGTTGTAGGTTATTTGTCGAATTATGCAATATTCACCACACTGAATTTCAACAGGATCATCAGAGACGGTCACGTTTTCGTGGAAAAAACTTTGCTCATTGAGTTGGGCAATTAATTGTTCCCATTCATAGGCACTGAAAGATATTTTCTGCCATGGCGATTTCCACATAATTACAGCTGGAGTATATGTTCTGGCTGGACTTAGACCACAACCAAGTTGGTATGATCCATTTAACAACTGTGTGTACAGCAGATAATGGGACTCGTTCTTAGCTGCTTCTTCATACTTCTCTAGAAGAGCATCCAGCTCATGATCGTAGTCTTCACATACAGTTGATGTTTCAGATGATGGTGAAAGGGTGACATCATACTCGCTGCCGCTTGAGTATTCAGTATCTTGGGAATACATTTTTACTAGCTAACTGACTGCAACACACTGAGAACGAAAAACGTGTTTCTGCTAATTTTTCAGAATTCCCCCCACCTTTTTAGATGACAGCATCATTATCGATCCAACTATTATGTTTTACATCAAGGCCAAGCCATTTGACGTACATTTTTTTACCTTTACGACGTAAAACTTTTTCAACTAAGTAAATATCAGGATTGGCTGTTTTCTGTAACTCTTCATCGTAAAAGGCTCCTTTGATCGGTGCACCTTGCATGTCTTCGAGCATGTACGTTGCAGGGTTGGTAATATTGATTTTGGTAACTTTGAATAATTCTGTTGTCCAACTTGGAACATATCCCTTGTCGAATAACATTTTGGTTTTGCTGATGCGTACAATATCGCCGACTTTAAATTTTCGGGGACCTGCGATTTTTAAATGCGTAAATTTGTTTTTTAAAATCTCCTTTTCATTGGTTTTGTTCACTTGTGATGGTTTGTACCCCGTTTTTGAATGCTTTGTATTGTTGTATTCAGCCGTAACTGTGGGCAATATGTCAATCCACTTGTAAGTACCGTGTAAGCTGAAATACTTGTAAAGTTTGGATTTCAACGTTCTAATGACGCGTTCAGCCATGGCTGCTTTCATGGTAGTGAAAACAGAATAGTGATTTATTTTATGTTTTTTCATTAAATTTTGAAACTTGTTATTGTAAAATTCAGTTCCCTGATCCGACTGCAGATTTTTCGGTGTTCGTTTGCTGTGTGCGAGGATATCCGAAAATGCTCGAGTCAGATCCTCACCCGTCTTTGTCTTTAATGGACGAGTCCACAGATATTTCGAAAAACAATCAATAACAACTAAAATTAATTTAAAATTTCTATTGTTATGAGAATGAGGTCGCATTTCAGCCAAGTCCATCTGCCATAAATCGTCTAAGCCTTTGACTATTGTACGTCGTCTTGGATAATTTTTTCGAGCAGGTTTGTGTAGCTCGTTAACTAGTTGGACCTTTTCCATGGACGACGCCATTTCTACTTTCTAAAGCTTTAACTCTTTGGAGTAAAGGGTGTAAATATGTGTTAAATATAGCAAGTGTATCTTGGATTTCTTTTACTGCTGAAGATAAACGTTCATCCAACTCATACAAAGTCTTTGACAGCTCTGATACTCTACTATCTAGTAAAGATCTCATATCTGATTCATATCGAATGCTTTTCTGCCATTGCTCAAGATCATGAATCCTATTATCATTTATGGTTTGTAGATTTACCTGTAACTCGCTTAGTAATTTATTATGTTTTCTGCCTTTCACCTTTTTTGCATCAGACATCTTCACTCTACCTAAACTGTTTACGTTCTAACGCAATATTCTTTGTACAATAGGTTTTATGCAACTCGTCCATCAATTGACTCTTTAGACAATTTTATTATTTTCGACGTATTCTTCTACTACCTTAAGACGATTTTCTAAATCATGTGAATTAAGATCCGTTGTTTTAATCTTTTTTTCCATTTCCAACGATTTCAACATATTTTGTGCGCTTTGGTGAGCAGCATCTGTAACGTTCTTATTCATTTCACGTTTAAATAAATCTAGGTCATTTCTAAACTCGTGTACTTGTTTCGACAAATCGGATATTTTTGCAGCATTCACTTTGTTCTCATCAAGCAACAAATTAATTTTTTTATTAGAATCACTTTCTACTTTACTTATGGTGTCTGAGATTTTTTGTTCAAGTTGAACATGTTTTGCATTATATTCTTTGCGCAACAAATTAAACTCTTTTCTTACAAAAGACTTGACATGAACAATGCGACTATCTACGAATTTCTTGTTGGAAAGATCTGTATCAGCTACAGGAGGATTCCGTTGCATATCCTTCTTTACTGCATGTATTTGGTTTTGTACATCCAAAATAGATTGTTTTAAGCCTTCACGTAGCTTTTTAACAGCTTGTTCATTAGAACGATAATGATGGCGACCAAACTTGTCAACATTCATATTGGAAATGATGCTACAATAATCTGATCTAACGTTAATATATAATATCTGCTTCACGTAATTCGTTGATAATGGCAACAATTTCGTTATTGAGGGATGCGGTGTTTCCTGCTTTTTGCTCAGCCATCAACAATTTGAGGCGCTCACAAAGTTCGTTTGGGTCATCCCAATACACATATTGCACATGATCATCGCTGTCTTCCCAATGTGTCGGTATTCCTGAGCCAACCTCCTCCCTACCAGATACTGTATTACGACGAAATGATTTATTCAGGTCAGGTTTAAGAAGTGATTTATTAAGATTAGGTTTAATAATTTCATTCCACTTATAGGTTTTGGTTCCCTTTAGTGTACCATTCAGTTTTTTATGAGCATTGGTTAATTCCAGCAATGTAATATATCGTTTCACATCGTCCTCAGTGTAATAATCAGGTTCTTTGTAAAATATTAATTCATATAGCCCGCGAGTTCCAACAACATAGTCTCCTTTCGCCACAATCCAACCATTATGGGCGAAATCAATAACAGTTTTTCCAAGTTTCCATTTAGAGGTTACGGGATCATGAGTAGGACCGTATACTCTATCTATTTTATCTGAATACTGCCAATGGTCTTTCACATAAGGATGAATTAGATGATGGTATTTTTCTAGGTAATCTTGAAATTCTTGTTCGGATACCTTATCTTGCGATTGGTTTGTTTCTATGCTATCTTCGTATTCTTCATCGGATTTATCGCTGTTTTCAAATACCTCTTCATCGCTGATAAATGATGTATTTTTTATGGTGCTAATATCTTCTTTTTTAATTTCTTCTTCTTTTTCCATTGGTTCTTCTTTTTTAATCGACTCCGTTTTAACGTTAGCATTGTATTGCGATGTTTTTAGAACACTGGTTATGGGTTTAAACATTTTTTTCAAAGTTTCATCCTCCTCCGATTTACCTAGTTTTAACGCTAAATACTTTTTGCGAATAGCTCTAGCTAATTCCGCAACTTTGCGCTTGCGTAGAAGCACTTGTTTGTCCAACATGCTTTTATATAATGCAGGTGTCTCAGCCACGTCTAAACTTTTATAAACTTGTCGAAACCTTTACGATAGCGTCCGTTAGAAATATCAAAATCCTTAACAATAACAAATGTACCATACTTGTCCTTCCAACATTCAGAACAAAATTGTTTAAATTGCTCAAATGTCATGTCAGGAGAGACGTGATCGTCAAAGACGTGTTTTAAATTGAGCTCATCCTGTTTAAACAATACAATAAGGTTAGCATTATCACGTAGGAGTTGTTTGCCTGCTCGACTGTAGGATTGACATAGGTATGCACAATCGATATTTTTATGTCTCCCCATACAGTAATATTCACGTATTGTTTGTTGCGGATCCGTTGATACATCATCAAATATGAATACAGAATTTGGTTTGGCTTTACCAGGACTTATTACGGCATCATTATCTTTATATGGGAAATAGCCCACCTCCTTCACAGATGCTAACACTTCCTTCAAAAATTGATACTTGGGTTGAAACAACGATTTTGAATAAACGTAAACATTTTGAAATTTAGCGCCATTCGGGTCAAACAATAATGCCAACATAGCATTAGTCTTTCCACATCCGCTTGGGCCGCATATGATAGCACGAAAAGAATGTGGTAGCAATGCACCATGTTTACTGGTTCTTGTCACGTTATCGACAAAATCTAAGTTTTCCACTGCTAGTGTCTTGTCTTGTTGAACAACCTTCATCTTGTGATCGAGATGAATTTTATGCACTTGGTTATATAAAAAGCAATTTTGTGTGAAACGATTCATTTCAATGTTGGTTGTTCAAGGTGAAGGAGTTTTAAATTCTATAATCAATAGTCTACCATTTGAATTGCACGCTCCTGGCTACCACTATCTAGGACCTGGAACTAAATTACAGAAACGTCTAGCACGAGGAGATCCTGGGATAAATCCATTAGATCAGGCTGCGAGAGATCACGATATAGCATACTCTCAAAGTAATTCCTTAAAAGATCGACATAAAGCAGATTGGGTGTTGGAAAATAAAGCGTGGGAACGAGTTAAAGCAAAAGACGCATCTTTGGGTGAAAAAACCACTGCCTGGTTAACTACTACAGCGATGAAAGCCAAACGAAAACTAGGTATGGGTGTGAAACGTGGTAAAGGCGTTAGATCATTTAAGCGACACGTGCTGCAACCAATTATCAGAAGATTGAAACGTACTCCTCCAGCACCAAATCTGCGTAAATCAGCCCTACTTGCACTTGCAGCAGCTAGAACGGCCGTTAAAAACGTAGGTGGGAAAAAAAATGTGCGGGTTCCAAGAATTATTCCATTTGAACCAAAATCAGGTGGTATTTTACCTTTAATCCCTATCTTTGCAGGCTTATCAGCTCTCGGCTCTTTAGCGGGGGGTGCGAGTGCCATTGCCAAGACAGTAATCGACTCAAAGAATGCTCAAAAGAAACTGGAAGAAGATAAACGTCATAATAAAGCAATGGAACATCTAGGCAAAGGTTTATACCTACGAAAAAACGCTAAAGGTGGCTTTGGATTATACTTGAAGAAGTCAAAAAACTCCCGCTGAAGCTACCTAATAGACCTCTAACCAATGTGGACTTGAATAAATTTGCTAAACAATTAAAAATTTCAAATTTTCGTGGAGTTTTTATGCGGGACAATTTACCTCAAGCCCCCCGTAAACACGAATGTGCTATTATTAATCTTGATATTTCCAAGAACCCTGGTACACATTGGGTAGCTTACCGAAAGATAAATAACAACATAGAATACTTTGATTCATATGGTTGCTTGAAGCCACCGCGGGAACTAGCATCATATTTGAGTGGTGGACGAATTTTCTATAATAACGACGCATACCAAACTTATAACCAAATTAACTGTGGACATTTATGCTTAAAGTTTCTCTACAATGGAACCATCTAACGACATCTTGAGGCGTGCCACATGCATTTTTATGGAAAATATAACGAGCGGTGTTTGGTATAAACTACCCCACGATATTCGTCTCGCACTAGGAGATCATTTACCTTGCAAGAAAGATCATAATAAACATGAATGGGGTGATGTTTGCGGCAATATGAAATCTACATGTGTATTGTGCGGTGTCTATGAGAGCGGTATCTATAAGCAAAATGTAAATAAGACAAAACCATGTAACAGTATAATAAGAAAAATAAAGAAATTTTTACCATAATATATTGATATTTAACTTACTACACCCTATATTAAGTATCAGTCATGTCTCGATTGTTAACCTTGACAAGTACTACAAACGAATTTTCGTTTACTCCTCAAGTGCCTCTTGTACTTGATCCACTTCAGCAGTATTATGTAGCAGTGTTGGGATTTCATACATTTAATTCCATCCCAAACATCGATGGTGAAAAATTTTATTTCTATGAGCAAAATGACCGTAAAAAGTTGCGTCATATCGACATTCCATCCGGATGTTATGAAATTACCGATATCGAAGCGTACATTCGAAGTGCATTACACACTAAATACAATTCAGTTCAGCAGTTCACTTTAAGACCGAACAACAATACGCTTAAATGTGAAATTTTCTGTCAAGAGCATACCATTACTTTCGAGAAAAATGATAGTCTTGGTAAATTATTGGGTTTCTCCTCAAATAGAATATTGGCGCCAGGTACACTGCATTCTTCAGATCAACCTGTAAACATTATAAAAGTATCGAGTCTACTTTTTGAATGCAACATTACCGAAGGAGCCTTCTACGAGGACAGACCTGCGCACACTATTCTACATTTTCCACTTAGTGTTGATCCAGGGTTTGCTATTGATGAACGTCCTCATAACCCTATATACATACCAGTAAGCAGCAGCATACGTGAAATTACCAAAATTACCGTTAGTGTAGTCGATCAAGAATTAAGACCAGTCAACTTTAGAGGAGAGAAAAGTACTCTGCATTTGGATTTTAAGGAACGATAGATGGGTTTAGATATAAAACACAACTCTACACATCCATATTCATTAGTCTCACACGGATCCTACATGGGACGTGACGTGTCTGCTGACAATAAAGTTTTTCTTGTTTCCATTGGATTACGGCTGAAGAATGCCAAAACGCCACTATATTCGACGCCAGGTTCATCAGCAGGAACCACATATTTTCGATCTTTACCAAAAACCTCGGTTCGACGATACTATTAGAAAAGAAGAATTTCGTACATATACACCTTACATCAAGTCATTTAATAATAGTGATGTTGTCGAGTTTATCATAAATCAATCAGATGCATTTTTTGCGATACACGACACACTTTTAGAAATTAAAGGAAGTATCAAGAAAGCTGGTAATGGAACTGTTTCTCTTGCGCCGAATGCTGGATCCTTCTTGTTTGATACCTGTACATACATCCAAAGTTCACATGACATGGAAATAGTTCGAGATCCAGGTGTAGTCAGCACTATTCGCAGTTTGTTGTGTTATACACCTGAAGATTCCAAATTTCTCAGTACTGCAGGATGGAACTATCCGAATTATCCACATTTAACAGGGGACGCCTTTAGTTTACTGATTCCAATCAAA
Organism: Diabrotica virgifera virgifera; assembly: GCF_917563875.1. Lineage (NCBI taxonomy): Eukaryota > Metazoa > Arthropoda > Insecta > Coleoptera > Chrysomelidae > Diabrotica > Diabrotica virgifera. The sequence goes on from NC_065443.1 coordinate 309,041,883, forward strand.
CATATTTTCAACATTTTCAACGATTACACTAAATTAACCTATGGTCGTCAAGTGTTTCGCTTTGTTCGAGCGCGTAATGATAAAGATTGCATTGTTGTCCAAGAACCTACTGGTTCCACGACGGTAACAACAGTATCATTAACCATCGCCAGCATGGAACTCAAGGTCAAACATGTCTTTCCCAATGATGATGTGAAAATCGAATTAATGACTCCGATTAAGAATAATACACCGATAACCATACCTTTCCGTAAATGGGAGCTCAATGAACTACCTTCACTTACGGCAGGATCTCGACGAGAGATATGGAGTGTAAAGACAACTTCAGCTGTTGAACGTCCACGCTACGTTATTGTAGCTTTTCAAACTTCTAAACGAGATGATATTCACGCTGATCCGACGCTATTCGATCACATTAGAATGTCCAGCGTACGAGTGGTTATTAATGGTGACTATTGGCCTAACGAGAGAATGCAATTGGATTTCACAAAAAATGATTACGCTATAGCTCACTACAATTATACTGAATTCTTTCCCAGTTATGCTCGTTCGCTAACAAAACATCCCATCTTAGATTACTCTGCATTTAAAAGATATGCTTTGTTTGTTTTTGACTGTTCCAAGCAGGATGATACATCGTTTAGATCCGGAACTGTCGATGTTAAGTTGGAAATCGAAGCAGATGAAGGTTTTCCAGCAGGTACTCGAGCTTACTGTTTAATTGTTCACGACAGCCTACTCGAATACTTTCCACTAACTGAAGTTGTCAAAAATATAATTTAAATAGGACAATCTACAACTATGTCTTTCAGTATTGATCGCAACATCATGAGGATCGCATTAGTTGACATACAAGGATTCACCGTAGATGGGTGGTTTGTACCCAAAGAGCTTACCATTGAAATTGGCCATAAACGATGCCATTACATATTTACGTCTCCACAACCGTTTGCTACATTGAGTAATAAAGATAAGAAGACTGTATCTTACTTGGAGAGACACCTGCACGGTCTTCGGTATTCCAATGGGGATGTTGAATATTCAAAAATAAATGAAATACTAGAATCTAAGTTGTTGTATGCAGCTGATTACATCTACGTTCGCGGCGAACAAAAAGTGGAATTTTTACAAAAGAAATGTCATATTTTTGGAGTTTTTCCCACCATTATTGATGTTTGTAAATTTGATGATACACCCCTTGATACTGGAAACTTTATTCAGAATGCCAATCCTTGTCACACAACTGGACTATTTTCCTGCACCGAGAGAAATGTGGATCACCTCCGCCAATGGTTTTGTGAAAAAATATTACCTATGTAAATTAGGTTTTTGAATAAAAGATTAAAAGTATTGTTTTAGTTTTATTTAAAAAAACACTGCCTTCCTTTTTTACATATTTATTTTAATGCAAGATGATTCACATTTGCGACTTACAAAAAATTTTATAATGATATTAACAGCTAGAAATACATTTATTACTAATATTATTGTTAACAGTATAATCGATGAACCATATTGGACGATGTCATCATCATTATTAGTTTTGCTCCATTTTGAATCACTTTCAGTGTTATTTGGGGATATTAACTTGATCTTGTAGAATGCTCCTCCCGACTTTGGTATCGTTTTGAAAAATACTGGAAGCTGGCCATAATTCACCACTTCATGATCCATTAGAGTCCATTCAGTTCGATTACAATCAGTTTTTACATCGTTAAAACATATCGCTATGTTCTTAACATTGTTTGGAACGTTTGTATAAAGGACATTGTTAACAATAGCTGTGAGAATGATAAACGATGCCGTTAATTGAGACATCTTGCTGGTTGAATTCTTTTTAATGGGTATTGTGTTTTTGGTAGTTTTCTTGTAGACAAATGAAACTCTGCAAATCGTTTTTCAATTGCGGTTCTATCTTCGTACCACTGTATATCCGCTTTCAACTTTTGTATTTTTTCGCAAAACTCTACCAATCTACACTGCACGGAAGACATTGATGAAATGAAGCATCTTTTACTTAAACTAATATATAAATATACATATATATTAATTTTATATTTGTTTGAAATTTTCCTTAGTCCTGACCTGTTCCTAATAAAATATTTATGTGTTAAATAGTATGTGCATCTTAATTGGAATTTCCTATTAGCAAGCGTCATTATATTTTCTGCATCTGTTTATTACTAATTATACAATAAACGCAATCGTGGGAACGACATAATATTTATAGAATTTGCTACCATATTGCGTCAGCGTATTTTCCCACATTGCAAGCCTCGTGAACATAAGTTTTAATTACATCCTTTAGTAATTTGCAAACCATTGGAATGTGGATGTATCCGGTTCACTCGTGGGAACGACATATAATATTTATAGTTGGTGCATTAACGTATGACATCATTGGAATGTGGATGTATCCGGTTCACTCGTGGGAACGACATATAATATTTATAGTTGGTGCATTAACGTATGACATCATTGGAATGTGGATGTATCCGGTTCACTCGTGGGAACGACATATAATATTTATAGTTACTGTCAGCGTATTTCCCGCGGTTCACTCATTTCGCCACACGTGCATTAACGTATGACATCATTGGAATGTGGATGTATCCGGTTCACTCGTGGGAACGACATATATAGTTGCCGTTGCGTCAGCGTCCACATTGCAATATATTTTTATTACTTGGAGGTACTCACGTATTTTTCTTTGAATTCTAAAAGCACATTGTAGAATGCAGGCGGGGTGCATTCGTTTGTATGAAATTATAATACTAAAAAATCGTTGCTTTTTGCCGACACCGTATCTACATTGCCTAATTTTGTTACATAACGCCATTTTTACCGCCCCCGGAGGCCCCACCCTATGGGATTCTTCTTCAGAGGCCTCAACGCCGCTGGCCGCCCACACGTCTACTTCTCACCCCCTACAGGGTGCGACAGGGTGTACTTCTTAGGGTTCTTTTATAACGATAGGGTTCTTCTTCAGAGGCCCCAACGCCGCTGGCCGCCAACACGTCTACTTCTCACCCCTATGACGACAGGGTGCGACAGGGTGTACTTCTTAGGGTTCTTTTATAACGACAGGGTTCTTCTTCAGAGGCCTCAACGCCGCTGGCCGCCAACACGTCTACTTCTCACCCCCTATGACGACAGGGTGTACTTCTTAACGACAGGGTTCTTTTATAACGACAGGGTGTACTTCTTGCACCAGAGGCTACGGCCTCAACGCCATCCTAGCCATCAAGCTGGCCGCCATCTTGGATCTTGGATCTCAGATTCCCATATCTCTACTACTTCATGGAGTTCAAAAGCGCTTTTGACACAATCAATCGGACGAAAATGATGGACGAGCTACAGAATAATGGAATTTCAGATAAATCAAGACATATGTTAACAGTGAGTCTACAGAACACCTCAGCAAAGATCAGTTTCAACGGAACAACTTCTAAGGAGAAACAAGGTGACTCACCGGCACTATTTAACCTGATATTGAAAGTAATAATAAGGAGGACAAACTTTGCAAACAAAAACAATATTACAGATCAACTTCAACTAGTAGCATGCAAATGATCTAGTCATCATAGCGAAGATGAAAATGACACTTGAAAAAAACATTAAAAGCAGTTGAAACATTAGAAAGCGGGAAGAATTAGCCCGATCAAAGAACAATCTGACCCCAAAAAAAAATAAAGGAAGGATGAAAATTTGGGAATAGGCAGTTGAACAGAACAGTTGAATAGGTATTATTTTATAAGAAAAAGTTTACAATTCTACATACCCTCCGCTTTACAAAGGGGAATACCCCCCTCTCGAAGATGAAAAAAATTCATTGAAAATAAGATCGGAATTGGATAAAATGACTAATTCTAAAAAACTTTTCTTCTAGAGTTTTTTCACTAAGTCAATACTTATTTGCGAGTGAATATGTTCATGTTAGACAAAATAAAACATGTTTTTGGACGGGTTTTCGGAGATAACTCAAAAAGCAAGTATTTTAGCGAAAAAAATATTCTTAGCAAAAATATAGCCCGTAAAAAATTGAAAAAAATGGTGTATACATTAGGTCTGTAGACCCAGTAGAAGCAGAGTTGCAGCTAATGAAAAATAGGTTCTTCTTCGTCAAATTCCAAATCGAATACTTCAATGTGAAATAACCCAAAAACGGAGCACTTTAGGGAAAAATTCATTTTAACTTTTTTAAAGTGTTTAAAAAATATTTATTTTTGTTTAAAAAAAAACTTGTAATATTAAAAATAAGTGAATTACGCTCAAAATATTGTTGGTCCCTTTTATTTTTTGGTAAAAAATCGCAAAAATCACCCCCTAATTAGCACCACATATAAATTTTAATTTTAGAAGATATTATAAACAGAGCCCTTGCTGACCAAGATATAGGGGTTAAAATAAATGGCACTTTAATAAACAATTTGAGATACGCTGATGACACAGTATTAATAGCAGACACCCCGGAAGATCTCCAAACACTGATAAACAGAATAGTAGAGTGCAGCGAAAAGTTCGGTTTATCACTTAACATCAAAAAAACAAAAATAATGATGGTGTCGAAATCTCCACAAAATTTTTCTGACATAACCGTACATGATCAAAGAATTGAGCGTGTTAGAAAATATAATTACCTGGGAACTGTTATTAATGAAAACAACGACAACTCTGAAGAAATCAAGATCAGAATAGAAAAAGCTAGAGCTACTTTTACCAAAATGAAAACAGTTTTATGCGGAAGAGAGCTAAGTTTAAATCTTAAAATTCGCCTCATGAGATGTTACGTGCTGTCAGTTCTTTTCTATGGAATGGAAGCTTGGACACTGAAAAAGATCGATACAAGGAAAATAGAAGCATTCGAGATGTGGATGTACCGCAGGATACTGAGAATATCGTGGACAGAGAGAGTGACAAACATGGAAGTGTTGCGAAGGATGCAGAAAGAAAAAGAACTTGCGCTTACTATTAAAAAACGCAAACTGCAATACTTGGGACATATAATGAGGGGACAAAAGTACCAGCTACTACAATTAATTATTCAGGGAAAAATAATAGGTAAAAGATCCATTGGCAGAAGAAAACATTCATGGTTGAAGAATTTAAGAGATTGGTACAAGTGCAGCAGCTGCCAATTATTTAGATCTACGGTATCAAAAATACGCATAGCCTTGATGATAGCCAAACTTCGGAACGAGGACGGCACCTGAAGAAGAAGAAGAAGATAAATTTTAACATTACCACTTCACAAGTTACTTTGTCTATGTATTATTTATATGATCTGTAAGTTTCATCGGTTCAAAGTGCTTCGTTTTGAAAAAGCTGTAGTTAAAATGGCTTGAACGAGTAACTAATCACGAGTTTCTACTGAAAAAGATTGATATCAAAAAATTGGAGGCATTTGAACTGCGGATGTATCGCAGAATCCTGAGAATATCATGGACGGAGAGAGTCACAAACGTCGAGGTCTTGAGAAGAATGAATAAAGAAAAGGAAGTCATATTTACGATCAAAAAACGAAAACTGCAATACTTGGGACACATTACAAGAGGCGAAAGATATGAACTGCTTCGAATAATTATGCAGGGAAAGATAGCAGGAAAAAGATCCATAGGAAGAAGACGAAACTCCTGGCTAAATAATCTACGGGAATAGTATAGCTGTAGCAACAACGAATTGGTTCGGTCAGCAGTTTCGAAAATACGTATAGCCCTGATGATCGCCAACCTTCGGAACGAAGATGGCACTTGAAGAAGAAGATAAGTAAAGTAACTTGTAAAGCGGTAACGATTAATTTTATTTGAGAAGCTAATTAAGGGGTGATTTTCGCCATTTTTTTACCAAAAAATAAAAGGGACTAACAATATTTTGAGCGTAACTTACTTACTTTTAATGTTAGAAGTTTTTCTAAACAACAAAAATAAACCTTTCTTTAAACACTTTAAAAAAGTTGTAATGAATTTTCCTCGACAAGTGCTCCGTTTTTTTGGTTATTTCACATTGAAATATTCGATTTGGAATTTGACGAAGAAGAACCTACATTTCATTAGCTGCAACTCTGCTTCTACTGGGTCTGCAGAGCTCACGCATACACCGTGTATTTCAATTTTTCATAAGCTATATTTTTACTAAGAATATTTTTTTCGCTAAAATACTTACTTTTTAAGTTATCTCCGAAAAACCGTCCAATTCTATAGAACAAAAGTTACTTATAAAATTAGTCATTTTATCCAATTCCGGACTTATTTTGAACGTATATTTTTTCACCCCCGAGAAAAAAATTTTCACCCCGTATTTTCCAATTTCTGTAAAATGGAGGGGATGTAGAATTGTAAACTTTTTCTTATATAATAGACAATTTCAACTACCTATTCCCAAATTTTCATCCTTCCTTTATTTTTTTGGAGGTTTTCGTAAAATTTTGCGTTCCTTGATCGGACTAAATAGGCCTAAAGATAAAACAGCACAAAACAAAATACATGACGATAGGGAAGGACGACACTACTCAGAAATATCTAATAACACATAACCATAAATTTGAAACTGTATTCACCTTTAGGTATTTGGGAGTAACAATATGGAAAACCGGAAAAGAGAGAACAGAGGAAAGAATTCTGAAAGGCAAAAAACATATAGAATGAACAGCAGCTCAGGAGCAAGATTCTAAGTAAGAGAGCAAAGATGAACCTGTGTATATAAGATCTTAATAAGATCTGTTGTTACATATGGGATGAAAACAACGACGATAAAAAAGAAAGAGGAAGATAGCCTTCTGAAATTTGAAAGAAAAATAATGAGAACAATACTTGGACACAATGTAACAAGAGAGGGAGAAATAAGAATGAAAACAAATGTCGAAATTGAAGAAGAATTAAAGAGAGAAAATATAGTCAGATACATAAAATCTCTTCGCTTAGAATGGATAGGACATATTATACAAAGACACCCACAATCAGATATGTTGAGAGGAATAACTAACTGGACATCATTATGACCCAGGTGTAGAGTGAAGAAGATGGCTGAATGATGTAGAAGAAGACATAAAAGAGCAGTGAATTTGAAAGACTGGAAAGTTCAGCGCAAAGACAGGAAGAAATGGAAAAGAGTTACGACAGCACCAAAGATACACAACAAGCTATAAATAATAGAGGAGTAATCCACCTCACCCAAGAATAAGATTTTGAACGCCATAGCGATAGCTATAATCCCTAGTAGTCGAGGAAATGAAGCATTTTGGCTCGCAATTTTTTCGTCCAGCATGGATTTGCTTAAAATTTTCACAGAAGGTAGGGAATAGTTCAAGGATCATTTTCTATATCACGAAGCTGTACGCTAAAACCTTAGGGGTGGTTGCCATCCCATCTCGGGGGTGGGAATTTTTTATTACATTTTAACCATGTACATCGATGTAAAAAGTAATTCTTAGAAAAAAATGTTTTTTACATTTTCTTCGTAAAACTAATATTTTTTGAGTTACTCGCGCTTGAAAGTAACAGTTTTTCGTCGAAAAAATCGACTTTTTTAGAGGGTTTTTTGAGAATACCTCGAAAAATATGCATTTAATCAAAAAAACTGTAGATAATAAAATTGTATCTTTTAGTAACACAAACTAAATGTTTTTTATACAATATCTTTAATACCAATACAAACCGAGATACGGCACGTTAAAGGTTAGCTTTTCTCGTCAAATGCATAATTTGAAATATTCAAATCGAAATAACAGGAAAACTTTGCATTTTTAGAGGAAAATTTAAATTATCTTTTTTCAAGTATACAATAACCTTTCAAAGCATAATAATTAATAATTTGTAACTTGAAAATAGAGCAACTTATGATTAAAAAAAGTTCGGTACCTGCTTTTCTCTACGAAAAAATCAGTGAAAATAACCCCCTAACTACCCTCTTAATTAAAAATTGGTCTTCACCTTTCTGTAATTCTTTGTATAGTTATATTGTCAATACACCTAAGAAGTTTGACCTATTTAAAAGGCCTAATTTCAGAAAAATTGGAGTTTAAAGGAAAAAAGATTTTTTGCAATTTCGTATTTTTCACCTTTTACTTCAAAATATCTCGAAAATACTAGAGATACGAAAAAAATGATACACAACTAAATTGGAGCTTTTTTAATGTTTTTTGTTTAAATCCTTTTACGAGCAAACACCCCCTTATTCGAGTCCTTTAAACCCACCCAAATTAAAAACTAAGGGATCTAACGGAATTTAATGTACACAGTCTTATAGCTCTTCAAAAATCCTACAAAATCATTTTTGAAAAAACTTTTTACCGCCAATAATGAAGGAGCTATGTTTATAAAACGATTTTTTTTTTCGAAATATTCGAATACTCCGCTTATGAAACATTTTCAATGCATGTATGCACAGTATTTTCAATGCACAGAACTGGTTCGCATACTGGAAGATGACTTAAAAACTATTTGTATTTGTACTTCTACATATCTGTAAATTCGTAATTTTGTGTAAATAAATGTTTTTGTAATTTTTTAAATCTACTTTTGTTTCTGTATAGATCTATTAAATTATCTACTTATAAAAATTGTAATGTTCTTAAGGGTTGAAATATTTATTATGATATTATATCCTAAAGCATAACACAATCATTATTTTTAGCCAATCAAAACCGAATTTTACCCATATTAAAGTTTACAATGTTTTTATATACTTTTTGACAATAAGGGGTAGTGTACACCCCCAAAAATAATCGACGCCTTTGAGCATGTTATAGAATATGAAGTACAGGGTGAGATGATCCTAATCCCAAATTTTCATGTAAATCGATGCAAGGCGAAATTATTCTTTTAGGACAAGTAATTTTTTATATATAGCTCCAACGAGGGAGGATTTAAGGGTTGAAATATTATGATAGTATATCTTAAAGCATAAAACAATCATTGTGTAACTAATAAGAGCCAAATGTTGACAATATTAAAGTTTAAAATGTTATTTTATAATATTTTACAAGTAGTTTTTTAGGGGTAGTTTTCACCCTTAAAAAACCAAAAGCGTACAACGGTTTAATATAGAAAATGAACTAGAGGGTAAAATGAGTCTAATCCCAAATTTTTGTACAAATCGATGCTGGACGAAAAAATTGCGAGGTTTTGCCATTTTTTTAGTTTCATTTCCTCGACTATAGGGATTGTAATGCTTAATGAATGAATGAATGTCAAAAACAGCCTTTTATATAAAAAATTATAGTGATATATAGTCAAAGATATACAAAGAGATAGCTAAAACTAAAGCTACATGTAGTCAAGTAGAGCAGATGTAGAACGGAATGGCTGAAGGAGACGAGTGGTGTGTTGTAAGAGACATAAATTTCAATGAAATTAAATGATAAATTATATAATATCGCTAAAAGACCAGCTATAAAGTAAGGCCCTGAATGTTTGACAGCTTAAAATAAAAGAGAAAAAATAATTCATATTGCAGGAATAAGGATACTTACATGGATGAGCAAAGTGACAAGAAAAGGCATAATTAAAAATGAAGCCGATGGTCTCTACGAACCTGTGATGGCCGAGAAAAAAAATTTGTGATATATTTGGAAACGAACAGTAAAAGTGGGGAATTTAAAACGTCAGAGATTAACGAATGAATGATAAAGGAGAAGAACGGTAGGAGGAAACCCTGGTTTAACTCGGCGTCATAACTAAGCTCAAGACATGAGTTGATCATAGACAAGGTGAGGTAAAATATCATCAGACTTGGTTGTTCTCGAGGTATAGTTGTTTTTGGTTTTATCTCAAATGCATTGGTGACAATCTCTTTCCAAGGCAAGAGGAAAGAAGAAATTCTTCCTTTCAGCACATTGGAGGAGCTGGTTGAACTTGAACTGATACCCTGTACGAAAACGATTGATCGTAGCGAATGAGACGATTGCGATGATAATGAACGTTGATTCTCCTACAAGGATTACAAAAACTTCATCTACCATAATTGATTATACTGTCTGAGATTTCTCACCCCTTGATGTTCACTCTACAATTATTAATGCTGGACTATCTGATCATGAAGCAGTTTATACGAAGTTTAATATCTTTAGCAAACCCTCCTCGAAAACCCGACGTTTAGGCAGGATTTTTTCCACCCGGAACTTTCGTAAATTCCAAAATTTATGCTTAACTTCTGAGTGACGCTTTCCTGCTATGGACGTGGATAATAATTTCAGTGATTTTTTAGATAAGCTTGTCTGTATCTGCAATAAAGCATTTTCTTTAAATCTCACTACTTAATGAATATTTTGAGGACTTACTTGGATGATAGGAAACAACTGGTTAGAGCAAATGATACAGACTCTAGTCTGAAAAACATTGTATGTGGGGTATCTCAAGGTTCAGTATTGGGTCCTCTACTTTTCCTCATCTTTATTAATGACATCACTAGTTTAAAAATCGATGGAAAAATCTTTCTTTTTGCTGATGATACCAGTATCACTTGGAGCAACTCAAACATTGCAACTCTTCATGCTACTATAACTTCTGATCTAATTACAATAAAAACCTGGTCTGACTCTAATTTACTCTCATTTAACGTAGATAAAACAGTAGCATTGTCTTATAAATGAGCTCTTCAACCCTTACCTCTTAATAACAGCCAGATCAGTACCGTTGATTCTGTAAAATTTCTTGGTATTTTTTTAGACAGCAACCTTAAATGGTCCCTCCATATCGATTTGTTAAGAAAGAAACTATCTTCAGCTTGCTATGCTATAAGATCTGTTTCGAATGAACTCAATCTAGCATCTTCCAAAATAACATATTTTTCTTTGTTCGAGTCACATCTTCGTTATGGTCTTCCTTTTTGGGGTTCTGGTACAGCTGCCCAATTCGATGTTATTTTCAAATTACAAAAGATATCTGTTTGGTCTCAGAAGAACAACACATTGCAGAAGTTACTTCAAAGATCACGGAATTTTAACCCTTCCATCTTTGTATATTTTAGAAACTGTTTGCTTAATTCGTAAACATCTACATGTCTTTCCACCAAGACCTAATCATGACTACTTCACGAGAAATTCTACGTTTAACGTCTATTTGCCAACCCCGTCCTCGGAGTTAGTAAAGAAATCTATATTATACTCCGCAAAAAAACTTTACAACCATCTCCCTCTACAACTTAAATCTGTAGCATCTTTCCCCAAATTCCGTAAACTGACAAAAGCCTACCTATCTGAAAGACCATATTATTCGGTAGAAGATTTTCTTAATCAATAACTAAGAAATTACAGTACCCAGTAGTATTTTTATTATTTTTTTTTATCTATATTTGGGTGTCATATGCAGCAGCTTAACTTTTACAATTTATTTTAAATTTTACAATTGATTATTTATTTGTGTTTAACTTCATTGTTGTTATTATTATTTTAAATATATTGACGATTTATGTAATTTTAGTAAATTGGATTGTTATTGTTTTGTTTTCTTGACTTTTATAAGCTTTGTCGATAAAATTGTACAATTTTTCATGACAATAAAGCACATATCTATTCTATTCTATTCTATGAATGATACAAAGATATTGGCGACAGAACAGAAAAAGCACCAAGAATTTTGTAGTTTAAGAGTAGATAGGAGAAGTCATTAGATATGATAGAGAGCCTATTAGGCAGTTGAGGACCAGAATAAAAGAAAATAATGGTAAAAAGGCATCAGAGACATCACTACTCGTAGTAATGCGTCGAAGTATGAACCATCTACGGAAGAGATGAAGCAACTATTGAAGCATGGAGGGAGCAGCAGTATCAAGATTTTGCAAGGACTTGTCCAAAATAAAAAAGGAAAAAGAAAATTATTGACTAATATTATTTTTAAAATTACTTTTCCATACAGTGGTCTGCCTGTGTTTTTGGGTGGTGGCGGGTGATTTTTAGTTTCTGTATCCGTATAATTTTAAATGCTTTTGTGTAACTACGTAACTGTGTGCTTTTGTGACAGGTACATTCTGTTTTTACTGTTTTTCTCGTTTAATAGGCACAAAAACAAAATTCAATTAAGGCGTTTATTAATAATGAATGAAAGCAATTTTTAAAGTGTACTAAAGCTTAGATTACCTAAAGAGACACCGGACAATTTCTACATTAAGCCGAAAAACGAGCATTTGTGATAATTCGAGCGAATGGAACAGTTGAAAGGTGTCAGGCACTATTTTTGTTATTCGTTGCGGGAGGATCAAAGTTCTGGCGGGGTTTGATAAAAACTTTTTTGTTTTCAGTTCCATAAGCTGAAAACTTAGCAAAGTGGAAAATTGTGCGGGTGGTGTACCGAAAGAACGGTAAAAATAAAAGAACTAGGGATACAACAGCTCTTTAAATTTGTACAAAGAGTTTAATAGATGAAACTGTTTAAATTTTATGAATATATAAATATCCACTGACCCTCACAAAAGTCATCATCTTCTCCCTTTCTTTATACTTGATCGTATTAGCCCTCCTAATTACATTTCTTTATTTCATTTTATCTCCTTCTGCCATTTATCTCAGCACTCTCATTGCACCACACCACCCGTCTTCTCCAATTTACTTTATATCATTTTAACATCGTTCAAAGTTAATTCAGGCTTTCCCCCTTTTTTACTCCTTTTCTTTTACAATAATATCTAAAGTACTGCAAGTACAAAGCTTCCGATAGAGACGAGTGTCCCCACGACTAAATATACGGTTTATATCTTAGAAGACTTTAAATATTTTTTTCCAAGACGCCGCCATCGTTCCAGACTTTAGTCTAATTCTGTTTTAACATATTATTGTGTTTGCATTTTATCAATCGAAAGCAAAATAGAAATTAAATTAAATTTTTTTAAATAACGCAGGCACATAAATTTGATACACCCTGTATATTGAGTTGTAAATATTTCTTAGAATGTAGTTTGGATGTAAGTGGATTTCTCTTTTAATGAGCTTTCCGATGAACCATTAAAGACTTTTGTGAATAATTAAAGTGAAAATAACGATGTATTTAGATTTAAAATGGAAAAAGATTGTTTAGTTTAGAGGTAATTATCAATTTCTAGAAAAGGGGTTTTATGGAGAAAGTTTGGAATTTTAGTATCTTTGTTTCAACACGAGTAAATATTGTATAGTTCTCAGAAAGTAATTAGGATGATCGGAATAATTTTGAGGGTGACTGTTTTGTTTGTCGAACGGAAAAGCCGATGTCTTTTATTCTTGGCAATGTGGAAGGGGAAAATGGATTGGATGATTGAGACAGTTTGAAAGAGAAGTCATTATGTTTTTGGCATCGTTGAGGAACAGTTCGACGTGTTGAGTGGATAGATAGTTAGCAGATACCAGTGGCTGTTTGATAGTGGAGAATAGTGTTGAAAAGTGGAACGAGAGACGGATCAAATTGAGACGAAATACCTCTTTGATTCTGTATTATTGTGAGAAGGAGAGCAGAGAATTTTTTTGGAGTTTTGTTTGAATCGAGTACGTGTCAAAAGAGACCCGGCTTGTTGGAGAATTGGTGCTGGTATGCTGATAGTTTTGAAGCTGGACAACGGAGAGAGGCTTTGATGAGTAGCCTTTAACATAGTCAACGAGGGAGAGCTGTTTGGGGTCACGAGAAGACATCCGAGTGAGTGAAGCAAAAGGTCAGTCAATTTATGTAAAAGAGATTTTTATGTTCGGGAACTAAATTATTGAGTAAAAAGCATATGAATTAAAATTCCAATATTTCAAAATATAAATAGTAAATATAGGGAATCTTGCGAAGACAAAAATTTGTTTGGTTTAGTTTGTTTTACCAAAGTCATCGGGAACAAACCGATAAATTGTTTTTTTTACTATAATAAATTTAAGTGGTATAAATTTCATTCGGACATCTGTGTCCACAGGTTTTTAGATTCGATAGATTTCAGAGTATTAATTTGATAAATAAAAGACAATTCTGTATTTTTATTTTAATATTTTGCTTTATTTCTTTTCCTTATTTTATCCCGATTAGGATCAACTCAGAGATACTGAACCCACGAGAGAAGATAAGTATAACGTGAGATAATTTGGATTTTTTTTTAATAGTATAAAAAGGCACCCTGAGATTTTTTATTCAATTTTTATGTATGATTTGCGACAATTAAATAATTAATCAAATAAATAATAATTAATATAAAATTAATAAGAAGCAGATCATAGCAATATATTATCAGCTCTATATCCATATAAGATATGTTAGTTGAACTAAACTAACAAGAATAGTATTGATAGCATATAAAGTTTCTTCGGCTTAGATTTATTTTCTCAAACACTAGTAGCTACTACATATGCTGCTGGTACGGGTTCTCTGCAAAACTATAGGATTAATAAGATCCGGCTCGAAGGACCAAGCTAAAAGGACGATATTAAAGTTGTTCTTCAGCTACATCAGAATAAGTATGTAATGTCTATTAACTGGCGATGACTAAAAGTAGACTAAAAAATTGCCAAAAGTATTGCAAACTAAGAGGTGATGCAACAGAATGATGACGATTATGGCGCCTTGTACAGGATTTGCCACATCTATCTAATTTGCATAAATTCCAAATGTTGCAAGTAATTCTCTGTTCATCTTTTCATCTAGATGCTTGTATTTAGAATTGTATGATCCCATACCCTGTTTTAAACATAATCAAATAAGACTATTAAATGGATACTTCCCACATAAATTGATACACAGCTATAAGACGATTCAGTAAAGAAGAAACATATAATCAATAATCGATTACTTTGTAACAAAACAAAAAACCCGACTGAAAGTACAAGAATACTTGTGCAGTTGATTTTTCAGCATATCAATATCAAATCTCAAAGAAGCATATTTTAAGAGTTCCTTAGATCAAAGGTCTTATAATACGAGAATACAATAACTTGTTTTAACTCTCAACTTTGACAATATTAAAGGAGCAATATTATTCCTATTAGGTGCATCAATAGCTATACTAAGTACATATAATATAATACTTAACATTCGTATATTATCTTTCATCTTCATCAAAACCTCAGCAAAACAGTTAACGCCTTTAATTCACCGCACACAACTCGAAAATATTAATTTCGGGATTCTATCGCTGTCATTCGACTGCATTTCTCCGCATCTCCACACACATTAAACACGTACGCGTCCATTAAGAAGAAAGAACGAGAAGATCGCAGAAGAACCGCTAATGGAGAAAGGTGGGTAGTAATCAAAGGCGCAAAAACTGGTCCGGCTAGAGCAGAGGATCTCATCAGGGACGGAATCTGTTAGGGAAATTAGGAGGGTTTGGCGGTTGTAAAAACTTGCAAATAACTTGATCGTTTGCCAAAACAAAACATGGGCAAAGTGTACATAAAATTGAGGTAAACTGGGGTCTATATATGTGGGAAAGTTAATAGATATATGAGCAAGATATATAAACCCTGCTCTTATTAGGTCTGACCGTTTTAACGGCAATAGCAGAACAAATATAACGATGATATTATAGATAAATTGTTAGATAAAGGTTCACACAGAATTGTATACATTCTGGTATTGACTTTTGTATTTCATGACAAATGACATTTTAGGTAATATTTAACGTTTGTCTTTTGGTAGTCTCAATTTTACAATTTGCCATAGCAAAATGATACATCAACGGAGTAGAATAAGTAATACTGCTTCGTCATCATCACCATCAACCTGTACGCGTCCACTGATGAACATAGGTTTCCTTCAGCTTTTACAGTTGCTAACAACAAGCTTCGGGTCGTCAGTATATCTCGTTGGTGGGCGCCTCAGCTCCGAAGTGTTTCCTGTCTTGGCCTCAACTAGCAATAAGTTGTGTCCATGGGTTATCTGATAACACTGGGGAACACATTTTTTGTTGAGTTAGATCTGACACTTGTTTTTTGCTAATTTTTGGCGTCTGAATCTGAGAATGACCTCAGATTTTGTCTATCACGTCAACTTTTTAAACTGAGGTGCCCATTGAGTGGCCATGTCTTACTTTATGAGGTGCCCATGCTTTATCTTGATCACCAAATTTCGCTTTAAAATAGGCAAAATATGCTTGTCTGACAAATGTACTGATGTTTGACCTTTGACTGGGAATGGTAAAACTGCTACATATATAACAAAACGAATGGGGGCTGTTTTCGCACTTACGACGTGTAGGAGCAGAGGTAGCCATAAGGAAACATTTCAGTTCAAACACACCAAGTAGTTCTATACACTTTAGTAAAGAAATACTAAATACTGCTAACCGACACACAACGTTTTAGGGGCCGTTCAAGTGTTACGTAACGCAGGTTGGGGGGGGGGGGGGGGTCAAAAATCTTCAAAAATTGCGTTACGCAATAGTTAAACGCCCATTAAAGGGCGTTACGTAGGGGGGTCAAAAATCTTCAAAAATCGCGTTAGCGTTACGTAGTACTTGAACGCTCCCTTACCACAGTATTACTGAGTATAACAGACGTAACTGAACAGGAACAGGCAAGTCTAGATCAGTTGCAGTTATCGGATCGTCATTCCCCCACCCACATAGAAAACGAACGTGACGTGATAGAAGAAAACTAAAAACAGTTTTGAAACCAGCAAGCCTAATTCTATGGAAAACAGCTAAAAAATCTAACTCAACAGAAAATGAGTTTCAAATTGTTCCCCAGTGTAATCTGGTGACGCGTCCAGCTCAATTCCATTTAGGCGACCTTTTATTTGGCGTCTGTTGTTTTTGTTCTACGACGTATTTCTTGGTTTGGGATTCGATCTCTCAGAAAGACACTTAATATTTCCGTAGCCCTCTGAGTTACGCGAATCTTGTTTCACTTTTTTTAGTGTAAATGTTTCGGCCCTATAAGTGAGTACAGGCATCCCTACGATCGGCTATAAGGACGATGTCATCTGCGAATCTCAGATGTTAGACGGAGAGGCAGCGCTGAAAAATCTCTTTGAATTTACTAAAGCTAGATTTTTCACAGTTGATTACTGTGATTGTGTAGAGAAACATACTGCGGTCGGTCAAACGAAACGTAGAACAGGGGTTACTGAGAGGGTATCAAAATTGCTTTCTTACGAAGGTAATTAAATCCATTTACTCAGGCTGAAAATCAGTACACACATTCTAAATTAAATATAAACAAAAGTTTATGTATATATAATCTTTACATTTTTTGCATTTATAGATCACCTGACTCTACCGTGGAACTATTTTTTTAGAACCTGCTTTTGTTAGATGACCTGCCTCATAAAAGCAGAAAAATTCTATGCGGTGACTTTAACATTAATTATGCTGCTGCTTGTGCTACCTAAGTGTCCCTGGCCAACATATTTGAATCGTATGGTCTCTCAATGCACGTTAATTTTCCTACAAGGATTACAAAAACTACATCTACCATAATCGATTATATTGTCTCAGATTTCTCACCCCTTGATGTCTGATCTACAGTTATTAATGGGGGGGCTATCTGATCATGAAGCAGTGTATACGAAGTTTAAATTCTTCAGCAAACCCTCCTCAAAAACCCGACGTTTAGGTAGGATTTTTTCCGACCGGAATTTTCGTAAATTCCAAAATTTATGCTTAACTTCTGAGTGGGACTTTCCTTCTATAGACGTGGACTATAATTTCAGTGTTTTTCTATAATAAGGCATTTCTTCTAATTCCTATTAAGCCAAAACATCGGAAACCTTGGGTTATTAAATTTACTAACAATGTTTCTGTCACTGAATATATCACGAAGTACAGGATAACATATCTAAAACTTGTCAAATCAGCTAAAAAAGCCTATTATCAAAATCGTCTGGGAAGCTCTAAAAGTGTTGCAAAAGAAACTTGGTCTATAATAAACGATCTTCGAAATAAAACTCGCACAGCTCAATCATTTTCGCTTTCAAATCCTGAAAGTCTAATCGATTACTTCGTTAATGTTAGTAAAAATATAACATCAACTATTTTGCCGCAACAAGATCCCATTTCCTATCTCCCTAATTCAAGAAAGGTCTCGAATTAATTATTTTTAAGACCAGTCGATAACTCTGAACTGATCCAAACAATCAGTAGTATCACAAGCAAATCAACCTGTAGTACTGATTTACTATATATAAAAATTTTCTCTAATCTCACAGAAAATGTGTTGGAAATCCTCGTCTCACTAATTAATGATTCCTTCGAAAAAGGCAAATTTCCAGAGTGCCTAAAGACAGCCATTAATTCCTCTTCATAAGGGTGGTGAAAAATGTGATGCCTGCAATTATAGACCTATTGCCTTACTACCGGTACTCTCCAAAATTATTGAGAGACTCATTTAAACTCGACTTATGTTCTTTATCGTTGATAACAACATTTTATCACAATATCAGTTCTGCTTTTTAACTAATAAATGTACCACTGATGCCATGTTTTCTGTACTACATGAGGTTTACCAAGCACTAAACAATAATCTTTATACTGCCACTGTTTTCTGTGACTGTGGCAAGAGGGGATGAGTTTAGTTTTATTGTTTCTAACAAGAAGCATAGTTTAGTCTTTACGATAACCAAATTGATTCAGTTAAGAGCGTTTCGTTTTAATATAGCCTAAAAATTGCTTTTAAGAAAGCAACTTAAAAAAAACTAAAAAAAAATAGTATTACGGCATATGATTTACTGACATAACAGTCTTGAGATCAAGTAGTTTTAATAATAGGTTTTATTAGTCATATTAGGAGAATCTTTAAAACTGCAATAAAACTAAAAGGCCATAAACTAAAATCTAATAAAACCAAACAGTCCGGAAGTTCTTCATAAAACTGATTAGTCTTAAAGTGAACTTAGAATGAACCATTTTAAAACTACAATAAGACAAATTATCTATTAAGATTAATTAGTCTTATTTGATACTCTTATTAGATACTTTAAAACTAGTAACAAATGCTTAACAGTTTTAAAGTTCCGGCAGTATATCTACAATGTAACTTTAAAACCATTATTTTCTTATTTACCACAATAAAACCTTTATAAACCTTAAATAAAACTAAAATGTTTTTATTGTGCTACTTGGGTAGTCTAATTTTCAGTCTTCAATTCTGCAAATGAGATAATTTTGTATTCTTGTTAATAATGAAGTGGATAATCTTGCAGTTTTTTGTGTCCACAACACACTGGTTAAAAAGGTGTTATCACGGTCCGCTCCTGTCCTTCTCGTTTGCAGAGGAGCGCCGGAACGGGGAAAAGGAAGAGATCTGCGAAAATAGAAAAGCTCCCCGTTTTAATTATCCAGTTGCACATGCTTTTGTTTGATGACGCCATTTTCTATGGCATTCAGGCTGTGGATTCCGACAGATAGCCTAGTAGAATCATCCCGAATTCCAGATTAATGCGCCCATAGAGTGGTCCGCCAGGTAATGCTTTTATCGCAAGAATTATTGGAGTATGGTCTTTTGTGTTGGCCTGAAAAAATACATATTTTGCTCGCGAATTTTTTGCGGTATACGGGGATTTTACTCGCGAGATAATTTTGTGCAGATTTTATATTTCGGGAAATTTTTATTTAGCAAACCGAGAGAACAATGAGAATATTTTTGGTTTTAATTAACATATTTCTTGTTGAATTTTATTTCATATAGAAATTTTAAATCGTTTTCCCCTTAATATGCGAACCATTGGGCGAAGTTTGCATATTAAATACATAACATACTGTACATATTTTTACCTTTGCAAACCGTATTATGATGATATATTTTTAATGAATTTTTTGATTTGCCGCTTCTTCCTATATTTCGTGAAACTTTTGGTTTATAAGAGTCATATTCCCTTTAGATTTTCCATTTTTTGTTTAGTTTCTCATATTTTTCATACTTTCGACATTGAGTGAATTTGTTATTTTTTTATTGCGAAACTTGTAGAATTCGTCTCTGTCTAGCCCGCACTCCTTTTTTTTAATTTGTTATTTCATTACATATTTCGAATACTGTCTCTGTCATACACCGACAATACGTCACCCTAATTAGCAAAACTCGTAACTCCAAAACGACAAATTGTTCAAGAGACGCAAAAATTTGAATTTGAAATAAATTTTGCGATTCTGTCAAAAGTAATCGAACATTTTAAAATAAAATAATATACCTGATTGTGGAATCATTTTTAAAATCTTCTAAAATTTTGTGGAGTTACGAGGTTTGTCCCAATTAAACCAATATTAATTTGGAGTTACGAGGTTAAAAGCACACAAGCATTATAAACATAATTGGAGTTACGTGGTTTTCTGAAGTCAAAAGCTGATACGGAGTTATAAGGTTTACTTTTTCGCTTATATTTAATTTCTACATTTAGACGGAGTTACAGGATATGGTCAAAAGACAGATAAATTAATTTACAAACAGATGGCGCATATATTTACAAATTGAGTAAAAATGGAGTTACGAGTTTTGCTAATTAGGGTGACGTATAGTACTGCTCATAGACGCCATCCTCCACCGGCACCTTTAGAATCTTTCAACTGTACATTTATGTACGTCTATAAACCATTGCACTATCTGAGTACCATTGGTCCCATTATTGTTTCATATTTTTAGATTTTGGTTACTTTCTCCTGCGCTTTTACTATTTTCTAGTTTTTTTTTATTTCTTCGTTTGTCTCATCTACTGTCGATTATTCTATTTATTTTTGTTCTTCTGCTTTTACTTGTCCCTTTGATTTAATTAGGTAGTAACTGTTTGATGATCCTCTTGTTTCATTAACTTGTTAATTAAAGTGTTTAATTTCCTTGCCTCTATATTTTTTAACAGTTTTTCTAGTTGTTGTTTTTTGAAGATATTCTTCTTTAGCTGCGAATCGATTGAGGGTAAAATTTTATTGATCCGCGCGCATGCGCACACCGACAGTATGGTATTAGTTGTTATTCGCGGTGTGCAAGTACTT
Organism: Diabrotica virgifera virgifera; assembly: GCF_917563875.1. Taxonomy (NCBI): domain Eukaryota; kingdom Metazoa; phylum Arthropoda; class Insecta; order Coleoptera; family Chrysomelidae; genus Diabrotica; species Diabrotica virgifera. The sequence goes on from NC_065443.1 coordinate 309,062,733, forward strand.
GGAGGCGATACGAGAAACGATCGTGCGAGAATAGCGGAAAAATATTGTAACTTTCTTAAATAATTCATTGTCAATTGAAATTGTCAAATTGACGTATATTTCATATCTAATGTCAATGAAGAAGAAAAATTATATATTGCTCCACAATATTGATATGATATGCAATTATTATATAAAGGTAAATGTAATTAATTGTATTTTGCTTGCATTACTGCATTTTAATAACTAATTTTATTTACTACATACAATTGTTTACGTTTTAATAACATAACCTGAATCTTATTTTTTTTCATATTATTTTTTTGGACTATGGCCTTGACAATTATCCAGCAACCAGGACCATATGATTGGCCAATATAATTATAAAAGTGCGAATAAAAGTGCAGAGCGAAGAAACCAGGTGTCGCTTTTCCGAACTTGCACGGTCCCAATACGGGCTCTGATTGGGTGTTGAAATTTTGAAATGATCTGTCAATAATTGTTCAATATGGAGGTTATCGGTAAACAAAAATATTGTATAATATTAGTTTTTATTGATGTGTGGACAGAAATAAAATTAAATTTATAATTATAGTGACTTTTTAAATAGTTTTGAAAAGCCGCAGGTCCGTAATTCTAAATGTTTCAGTTGGAAATACCTAATAGTTTCAATACCTATCTATTTGGAAAATGTAAACAAAATAATGTAGTTACCTATTAGTAGGCAATGCTTTAATTTACATAATCTGATTACGAACAAACTTTCTACAAATCTTCATCTCATATATCGTTTTCTTACTCTATATTTTGTTGTATTTTATTTCGACAAAAATCAAACTAATAATTTTATTAAATTCATATAAATTTATGGTGTAAACGTTTAGTTTGTGTATATTCCCACATGACGTATACGAGAGTTTGGTGCAGTTTGAAATGGCGTCGACTTTCGTACGGCGCGGTAGACGTGAAGTGGATTCAAGCCCCAAGCAAGTTATTATTTTTTTATTTTTTTTTTATAGATTTTATGATTGTAAGTATATTATTATATAATTTTTGAAGATATTCTTCTTTTTTGAAAGTGGTAGATAAGAAAGTTAGTTTGATTTTTAAATAAAATAAGTACAAATAACCTTTTAAGTATATTTACTTCGTTTAAATTACCTATTATATAATAGAAGTATATCTTCTTACGTGCGTACAAAGTACACACACATTCGTTTTTATCTATATATTCGTTTCTATTCTTTCTTATCATTTTAGGCATATAAATATATTTTTCATTAATTGTAATTATATTATCACAAACATTGAATAACAATGTTTCGTATTAAATATGTTGAATAATAAATTATAATCAATTTTGTTTAAATTTTCCATAGTATATTTTTATCTAAGGTATCCTTTTGTCTACCATCGGTTTGTACCCTTTGAAACATAGATTCAAACCAATTTGGCATCTCTAATTCGACGTAGCGAGCTCCCCCAGCCAGGTCGTCCGGGATCTCGATTCACGATCTCGGATCCCAGGTCTTTGGTCTCTAATTATAAAAGCATTCGTCGTATTCACCTTATTGTAATTATTTTCCACCGACGCACCGTTACAACATACATTCCCTATTTCCTTGCCGAATTCTAGGGGCTGGTGCGTGTTCGCACTGCCGACAATGCTGATTCCATTAATTTGGAGTAAGTGTAGCTTAACGACAGGTGCGGAACTGTAAGCAACAGTGGAAGAATCGGCAGGGATTATTATTCAGCTGGAGGTGGAAATTGCGAGATGTTCACCTTCTTAAATAGGCCTTATGAATTTTTGAGTCTAATAAATACGGTATAGTGAAAATTACACCGAAATATTATATCTGATATACAGTAATGAGCGCGCTAATAACAGGCAAAATAGCATAAAAGATGGACAAAGTATTAAGTTTTGAGATAAAAAGAAATAAAACTAGTCGAGCTTGGAAATTTAGCGACATTAACCTATTAATTTACATCATATTGATTGTTTCTTACCTTTAGACGTATCGGACGAGTTTGGCAAATACCACTGTCACAGTGACAGTTTTAGTTGACATACTCCTCTGATACGTGTAAAGCTGGGAAACAATTAATATAATGTAAATAAAAAGGTTACTATCGGTAAATTTCCCAGCTCGACTAGTTTCGTTTCATTTTATCTCACAACTTAATACGTTTTCCATTTTTTGTGCTATTTTGCCGGTGATTAGTGCATTCATGACTGTAATTTACCAAGCAGTTTCTGCTTTATTTATATTAAGTCAAATTGAGAATTGTATGTTGACCAAGAATCATCTCTATAATTAGCATCTGACCATTTTCTTTGATTATGTAGAGTAATCTTCTTATCAGTTAGGCCACTCTGGTATAGCCTCAATTTATCAAGTGGTCTGTCTGCTTGATATCTTATAAACGTCGTACTACTAATGAAATAAATGAATACCAACATCATCAATTAAAATTAATTCCAGTTTTAATTCCATCTTTGACTTGCAACACTGTCAACAATGTAAATATGTATGTAAGGAAAAGAGTGGTACCTTCAATGTGTGTGCCTAAAAACACGTGTTTCAAAGAGGCTATCCAAGATACGGAGAGCACTCGCTCTCATCCTCTTACTGTGTGTCAGTCCGAGGTCGATGCGACACCATGTCGCTCCCTCAAAAAATTTCGTCAAGGAATTTTACGCCATCAGTGTCAGTACGTTCTCCGAGTAACACCTCGTTGCTCGTAGCTCTCAAAAGTGTGAGCAAAACAGTGTGAATTAAGAAAAAGAAGTATCAACCTCTCTGTTGTGCTTCAATAAACTCCGTCCCAGACCTTACTCCAATTAAAAGAGCAATCGATCACAAGTAGTATAGTGCCCGTTTGTGCACCAAAGTGTTAAAAGCTCGCTTTGTTTTGTTGGTATCTGTAAAACTCAAGGTTGCCACATCGCCTCTACATATACAGACATATGAAAGACTGTAGCACCACTTCTCAGCAGTCTTTGGACCCTATAAAGCGCAATGGACTTTCAGCATCGATTAATAATCGTTGATAAAACTTGGATCCACTACTTCACATCAAAGAAAAGGATGAATGCAGGCAGTGTATATGCATAATATGTAGAAGAAAAAAAATGTTGTTTCTCCAATAAAATGCATGCTCACTGCAAAGAGTGTGGTGACAATGGTAAACATTTATGTGTTGGGCTTCGAATTGCTTTCGCATCCGGCTTATTCTCCGGGCTTGGCTCCCTTTGAATATTATGTGTTCCCAAATCTAAAGAGACAACTCGTAAATTTATCCTTCGTACATTTAGGTGTGAGACAGACATCACATGTACCGTTGGAAAACTACACTTCAAGAAATATTATAGAATACACTGATGAATCGGTATTACCAGATAGACAGATTAAAACAGATGGAAAGATGACATGTCTCCAAACTCTGATTATAAATATAAGCAGACTAAGGAGGAATATGTTTATTTCAGTAAAAGTTTAAACAACATTTATAACGACCCTTTTGGCGTGTTTATATTCCGCGCCCCTGCCTTCCGTACGTGAATCGCGATCATCATCATCATGTTACGAAGGTGTATCAAAAACCACACTAGACGTGGGCTGATGGCTGCCCATCGAAATTATTGAGATACCTTCCTTCCTATAATTAAATCGCCAACTACATAGAGCCTCCACACTTGAGTAATTGCGGCCCGTTTTCCACTCTTCACCACCGGAGCCCTCTGCTCGGTTCTGCTCTGCCTATCTAATTTCTAATGGCGAGCCGTCGTTATTAAAGATGTCGAACGAAAACGTTGGGGGCACTTGGGTCTCGTATGGTTGAATATTAAGGGCCCAGACTTGTTAGATATGTTAATTAAATCTTCCTGTACTCATACGGTATTTTACTTTTTTGTTACACTTAATTTTATTTTCGGTTAGTCTTTACTTTTGAATCTTGTGTTTTTGTGTGGGGCTTCAATTATAAAATCGTATGATTAGGAAGAGAAATCCGTATCATATATATTGTTATGATCTGCTTCTTATTAATTTTATATTAATTATTATTTATTTGATTAATTATTTAATTGTCGCAAATCATACATAAAAATTGAATAAAAAATCTCAGGGTGCCTTTTTTATACTAAAAAAAAAATCCAAATTATCTCACGTTATACTTATCTTCTCTCGTGGATTCAGTATTTCTGAGTTGATCCTAATCGGGATAAAATAGGGAAAAGAAATAAAGCAAAATATTAAAATAAAAATACAGAATTGTCTTTTATTTATCAAAATCAATACTCTGAAATCTATCGAATCTAAAAACCTGTGGACACAGATGTCCGAATGAAATTTTTACCACTTAAATTTATTATAGTTAAAAAAAAAACAATTTATCGGTTTGTTCCCGATGACTTTGGTAAAACAAACTAAACAAAACAAATTTATGTATTCGCAAGATTACCTATATTTACTATTTACTTTTTGAAATATTGGAATTTTAATTCATATGCTTTTTATTCAAAAATTTAGTTTCCGAACATAAAAATCTCTTTCACATAAATTGACTGACCTTTTGCTTCACTCACTCTGATGTCTTCTCGTGACCCAAAAACAGCTCTCCCTCATTGACTATGTTAAAGGCTACTCATCAAAGCCCTCTCCGTTCTCCAGCTTCAAAACTATCAGCATACCAGCACCAATTCTCCAACAAGCCGGGCCTCTTTTGACACGTACTCGATTCCAACAAAACTCCAAAATTCTCTGCTCTCCTTCTCACAATAATACAGAATCAAAGAGGTATTTCGTCTCAATTTGATCTGTCTCTCGTTCCACTTTTCAACACTATTCTCCACTATCAAACAGCCACTGGTATCTGCTAACTATCTATCCACGAAAACGTCGAACCGCTACTTAGCGATGCCAAAAACATAATGACTTCTCTTTCAAACTCTCTCAATCACCCAATCCATTTTTCCCCTTCCACATTGCCAAGAATCAAAAACATCGGCTTTTCCATTCGACAAACAAAACAGTCACCCTCAAAATTATTCCGATCATCCTAATTACTTTCTGAGAACTATACAATATTTACTCGTGTTGAAACAAAGATACTAAAATTCCAAATTTCTTTTAAATTATCAATTTCTAGAAATTGATAATTACCTCTACCCTAAACAATCTTTTTCCATTTTAAATCTAAATACATCGTTATTTTCACTTTAATTATTCACAAAAGTCTTTAATGGTTCATCGGAAAGCTCATTAAAAGAGAAATCTACTTACATCCAAACTAAATTCTAATAAATTTTAAAACAGCTCAATATACAGGGTGTATCAAATTTATGTGCCCCCGTTATTTAAAAAATTTAATTTAATTTTTATTTTGCTTTTGATTGATAAAATTGAAAACACAATAATATATATATATATATATATATATATATATATATATATATATATATATATATATATATGAAAGACTGTAGCACCACTTCTCAGCAGTGTTTGGACCCTATAAACGACCGACCTGAGTAACAGCCGGTCAGTCAGTATCTGATAAACGACAGTGCGTGCTCAATGCAGTATTGTTATTCTTTAGGCATGGATATACCTGGGATGCATCCTTCCGACCATACTCCGACATTTATTTCAACTAAATAAATTTGACTCTTTCGTTCGCATTTTCGAAATTATGGGTACCCACTATATGGAGAACTCTAGATGGATCTAAGAATAAGATGTACGACCGACCTGAGTAACAGCCGGTCAGTCAGTATCTGATAAACGACAGTGCGTGCTCAATGCAGTATTGTTATTCTTTAGGCATGGATATACTTGGGATGCATCCTTCTGACCATACTCCGACCCGATATGGCACCACAAACCTGGTCGGTGCGGGATCAGAAAGGAAGGAGCAGAGATATCTTGCTCGCTTCTTACTCCTTTCTGATATCACATTATCTTGCCTTATTCAGCTATTTTTAGATATTGGTCATTAACCTTGAGTTATTTTTAGACCGGATGTTGTCTAGACACACCAGATGGCCCAAGTCGCTGACCTTCAGCTATTTTTAGATATTGGTCATTAACCTTAAGTTATTTTTAGACCGGATATTGTCTAGGTCTAGACACACCAGATGCCCAGGTCTCTGACCTTCAGCTATTTTTAGATATTGGTCATTAACCTTGAGTTATTTTCAGACCGGATGTTGTCTAGACTGCCAGGTGTCTCTCCCCCTCAATTTGGGCATACAATATACATCTACTCGTTATCTTGCAAGCATATTGTGTAAGGTACTTTGCCCGTAATGTACATTTCAATAATAAGCTGATTTAGCTATAACTTCGCAAAACACCAAACGACAAGCGTCCCGCAGCAGGAATACGAATAGCCTGCAGTGTCGATGTATGATCGGGGATGACAACGGAGACGGATGGGAATAGGATTGGTCAGGCGACGGACAAGTGTGGCCTTCATTCACAAAACAGTCTATTTTCCATACAGGCATACAGTAGACGGCTTTAGTCCGATGCAATATAGGCGGCCGAACAAAACTGCTGAGCCCGAAGGTCTGTTGTTATTCAGGGTTTCACCTCGTATTCTACTTTGAAAATGTTACTAATATATATTGTCTTACTATAAAATGCTTAAATGGTAGCCATCGATAGCCAAAACTTCGTCGTCGCTGGCCGCTTATTCTCAGAGTGATGAAAATATGAAAGAGAGTAACTTCCCAGCTACCTTAATGAGTTCGCATAAACGAAATACCTAAAATTCTTGGAGAAAACAGGACCACGAATATCTGAAAACTATTATTTACGTGCTCAATATATTCTAACAACTTTCTTCTCGCTAATTTGCTATGAAATATTCCTCTTCCCTTCATTGGCGGGTTATTGCCTCTTTTGAAGATTGTCACTCCATCAACTTATGGTACTTCGTTTATGGTAATCTCTAGTGTTAGTGGTTCCATCTTTGTATATAATTTCTTTAAATACTCAATCCATGCATCCCTTTCGACGTGTTTCGGGTCTATTAATTTCTTTACCTCCGCTCTTTCACCTCTTATAAAGCGCATATTTCTTGTTGTACACCATAAAAATCGTACTCCAGTTCTTTTGAGAAGCCCTCCCACTTCTCATTTTTAATTCTTCCTACAAGTGCGGGTGTTTCATTTTTTATTCTCCTCTATTAGACCTGGATAGCAAGCTGAAAATTTGTTAATAACTTAACGGTGTCTAGTCGGACAAACTTTGATGTATAAGAACACTGGAACAGGGGAAGTTTTAATTGTGGAACAGGTTAAAAATTTGGAACGTCAGACTACGAAAACGTTCCATGTATTTTGTCGGACAGAACTTCCAATTGATTTGCTACCATTTCATTAAACTCTCATGCAAAAATTAGACTGGGATTTATCACCAACTGGGCATTTTAATGAGTGGAACACGAAGAACATGTCAAATGACAGGAATCACGTTGGTTAGTAATAGCAGTATGATTTTTGCATGAGAGTTTAATGAAAGGGTAACAAATCAATTGGATGTTCTGTCCGACAAAATACATGGAACCTTTTCGTAATCTGACGTTCCAAATTTTTAGACTGTTCCACAATTAAAACTTCCCCTGTTTCGGTGTTCCCGTACATCTCTGTAATTAATTAATTAAGCATAATTAATAAATTCCAACAACTTTCTTCTCATTTGGACAGTAGTTTAGTTATCCCACGTTTAGTTGGCACTAAACTACACTCTCCAGGGAGACTCGAATTTGGAAGATTCCATGAGATGAGTCGCGTTCCAATTTTGGGAGCCACTAACTAGTTTATATTTTTTCACGAAATGCTTAGTAGAATGAAAAAAATGGATTCGATTTTACTTAATACTTTTCTTTTCACTCAAATCTTCCAACAAAAACAAAGATATACTTACTGTCTAACCACTTGGAGTCGTATTTCAGAGTCCTCTTGAAGCTATACTCTTTTCTTCCCGTCGTAAGATTATGAAGATCTGTCCTGAAGATGACAGTGTCTGCTTTGGTGAACTCTGCGTTGGTACCAGAATACAGCCCGGCGAGATCTCCGGGATTGCCTCTTTCCACCCATACTGCAGTCGAGTTATCGGCAGGATCGTAAGGACACTTCGCAATTCCCATTCCAATCCCGGGAACGAAGGTGTTGCGAGGCAGATGGGTCAAGTTCGACTGAAAAAAAAAGGATATGTGTTAAAGTGTATTGGTAGATAATAATATATAGATATAAAAATAAAAATGTATACCATTTTTATTCAGTTGCAATGCGAAGGCAAAACAATCTTATTTTTCACTTAGAATACGGAGCGCAGTCCAGCACTTTGAATCGACGATTTTCGACTCTTATTGGAGTCTTATCGGAGAGACGTAGGCCTGCTGCTCCATACTCTAAGTGACCAACAACGAGAGTTCATCCCCCACACCGCAACTGACGTGAATGGATTAGGTGACTAGGGTCATCTGGCAATTGAAAGGTAAAGTCCTCTTAATATATAGATGTTTGGAAAAGCATTTAGTATTTACTTAAATATATTGTAGTTATTATTCTTTGTTTTATTTTATGATTAGAGCGGTAGACTCGTGCCTTAGCGTCGTGATGTCAAGCGACGCGCTCCACGCTTATTTCCTAAATACCAATTAGTTTCAATGCTGAATCCCTTGAACGTGCTAAGAAAAATTCTGGACTGATGAAAAATGCTGTCAAAGCTACAGACAAGGTTTTTTGAATCTAAAAGAATCGTTTCCTGGCTACGTGATGTGAGGGCATTTTTGTGGATCCACAAATACGATATTTGTTAAAAGAAAACAGTTTCAAAAGCAGACATAACGCCTTAAAAATGGAGAATAGACATGTTTCAAAAATTTGGTAAAAAACTACTTGGGAAACTATAAAGACAACTACAAGGAATATCTCAACAATCTACTGAAAGCCTTAGTGGTTAGGACGAGCTGCAACATGTCTCTTTAAATCCATTTCCTTAATTCCCATTTGGACTTCTTCCCATAAAATGTTGGAGATAATAGGAAGAACATTTCGAGCAAGATATTTCAAGTAGAGAAAAACGATATCAAGGAAAATGGAGTTCGAGAATGCTGGTTGACTGACTACTGCTGGACCACTAAAAGAGATGTGTCAGAAGCAAAATACTCAAGAAAATCCCTCAGAATCACCTTTTACTATAGTCAACCCATATTCGCAAAAAATGTGTGATTTGTATTTGACTGTGACAGGAAAACCATACCTGATAGTACTCCGTTCTTTAACGGTAAAATATTGCAAAACCTCTAAATTTTAAAGAACCACTTGGATTGACATGAAATTTAGCATACACATAGCTAACAAGTCAAAGAAAAAAAGTGATATTGTGCCGATATATGCTTTTGCCCTGGGGGTGGTTTTCACCCCCTCTTGGGGGTGAAAAATATTCGTCCAAAGAAAGTCAGGAAATGGATAAACTGGCTAATTTTAAGTAACTTTTGATCTATAGAGTTTTTTCACTAAGTCAATACTTTTCGAGTTATTTGGCAGTGAATATGTTCATTTTTTCAACAAAATAACTACGCTTTTAGACGGTTTTTCGCAAATAACCCAAATAGTAAGTATTTTCTCAAAAAAAAACATTCTTAGCAAAACATTTAAAAAAAAATGGTGTATACATCACGTCTCTACACCTAGTAGAAGCAGAGTTATAGCTAATGAAAAATAGGTTCATATTCGTCAAATTCCAAATGAAATACTTTAACGTGAAATAACCAAAAATGAAGCACATTTCGGGGAAAACTCATTACAACTTATTTAAAGTGTTTAAAAAAGCTTTATTTTTGTTTCATAAAAAAAATTTCTAGCATCAAAATTAAACAAGTTACGCTCAAAATAAAGTTAGTCCCTTTTGGTTTTGGTAAAAAAATCGAGAAAACCACCCCCTAATTAGTATCTTAAATGAACTTAATCGTTACAAATTCACAAGTTTCTTGACTCGTGTATATATTGTTTATATGATCTGTAAGTTTCATCGGTTCAAAGTCCTTACTATTGAAAGGACTGTAGTTAAAAGGGGTTGAACGAGTCACTGATCACGAATGTATGCAAATTTAGAAACACCAAATCTTAATCAATTTTTGTCTAACAGAAAAACAAAAAAATACATGATATTCAGAAAAGCAAATCTGACTTTTTTGTTTTTCGAGATTTTTGGTGTCTCTAACAATTTTTAAGTTATTTTGAAAAAAAGGGCATTTTTCAAAATTTAAATTTTTAAAAATTTTACTTTGAAACCAAATTTTTTCAAAAATAAGCACTTTGAATCGATGAAACTTACAGATCATATAAACACAACATAAATAAAATAATTTGTGGAGCGGTAATGATTAATTTCATTTAAGTTGCTAATTAGGGGTTGGTCTTCCCGATTTTTTTTTTGCAAAAATAAAAGGGACCAACTTTATTTTGAGCGTAACTTGCTTAAATTTAATGCTAGAAACTTTTTGTAAAAACAGAAATAAAGCTTTTTTTAAACACTTTAAAAAAAGTTAAAATGGATATTCCCCAAAAAGTGCTTATTTTTTTCGATATTTCACGTCGAAATATTCTATTTGAAATTTGGTGAATATAAATCTATTTTTCATTGGCTATAACTCTAGTTCTACGAGATCCAGAGACCTAACGCGTACACCGTTTTTTTTTTACTTTTTTATAGGCTATATTTTTGCTAAGAACGTTTTTCGACAAAATACTTACTTTTTGAGTTATTTGCGAAAAACCGTCTAAAAATGTGGTTATTTTGCTGAAAAATGAACATATTCACTCGCAAATAACTCGAAAAGTGTTGACTTGGCGAAAAAGCTCTATAGAACAAAAGTTACTTAAAATTAGTTAGTTTACCCATTTACGGACTTATTTTGGACATATATTTTTTCACCCCCAAGAGGGGGTGAAAGTCACCTCCAGGGAAAAAGCACACATCGGCACAATATAACTTTTTTCTTTGACATGTAAGCTATACGCATGCCAAATTTCATGTCAATCCAAGCGGTTCTTTAAAATTTAGAGCAAAAACCGTGAAAGAATGGACTATAGAAAAAAATCAGCATTTTGGGATTCAGTGTCAAAAGTACTGCAAGAAATAGGCAATAAACTTTTTGGTACAAAACACTAGTATATTTTTTTGTTGCTCAGTGTTATTACGAGTATTCAATATAAAATTCTAGCAGAAGCTCTAAATCAAAAGTGTTCCTATGATAATATAGTTAAATATCTCAAAACTATAAACATTTTCTATAATCTACCTTTGTTATTTATTCCGTCGCTAATTTTATTCCATCGCTAATAACCTTTTGGTGGATACGACTTTTTTTCTTATAAAAAATAATAATAGTAAATGTCGGAGATTCCCTCGTGTTGCACTTTAATAATTTTATAAACATCTGAAAATGAATTACTGTCTGTGCCAGCTTAAAAAGAAAAATAAACAAATAAAAATAATCCTGTCTCCGCTCAAGAATATGCTCGCAAAAACTCCAACTTATACCTCCGGACTCTTCCTCTCTGAAGCGGCGATTTTAATTCCCTAATGTAACTTAAGGATTTTGTATTATTATATCTATTCGAAATGATAAGAAGGGGAAATCTTCCAAGTTCCGAGGAGTGAAAGATATAAATTCGCTAAATATGACTAGGGCTGCATTGAAAATTCCCAAATGGAAATTGGGGGCGAAAGAGCAGATATACATACAGAGACAGACTCGCCAATAAACGTAATATGATCTTAACCACGTTTTATAGTCTCCATACAAGCATTCAATTATTTGTATAATTAGAAAACGATTGAAATCTTGAAATTTTTAAATATTAAAACAGAATTCTTTACATTATTTCATTATTGAATTTCAACTCAATAAATATGACAAACACGAAGATACGTCATTTTACATATTTAATCACATAAAGGTTTGCTGAATCAAACTAAGGATTTCGATTTATAAAAATTTAAGTTTAATTTTTCTAAGTGTTTTTAGTCCTGTCGCCAGGGCCTTAATTTTTGACCCTTCGCTTCGTTATCGAAAGTAATCGTTTGGTATCTGTTTAGTACACGAAGCGAATACGTTCGATAACGAAGCGAAGGGTCAAAAATCTAAGCCCTGGGGGAGGGGGGTACAACGGCCTCCTTTATTTATATGGACTTACCCAAGTTTTTTTTACGTATTTTGATCCGTAGAACACGAATATTTTGGATTGATAGTTGATCCCGATGTCGATAAGATTGTTATAAACAAAGAACTTGAGGAATTACATAACAGCGATTGTTTGCAAAAGAAAACATTTTTTTGTATTTTTTGGGTAATTCTCAGCAAAAAATGTTCCTACAAGTTTTTTCGTAGGATGCACAGTTTTCGAGATAAACGCGGTTGAACTTTCAAAAAATCGAAAAAGTGCAATTTTTGAACCCGAATAACTTTTTAAAATAAAATATCAATTCTGTTTACTTCATTTGAAAGGTTTAGTCAAATTCTATCCGTTTTGATTATTTGCATTGCTAAAAATGAATTTTTTATTGTTAAACAAAGCTATAAACACATAGTGTTTCCCGTGCCAAATGCATGCGTTTTAATGTACGCAATTTACGTAGAAATTGTCTGTATGCGCGCCTACTCGTTCGATTTCAAATGAAAAATGCATTGAAAACATCATTCAAGCACTATGTGTTTATAGCTTTGTTTAACAATAACAAAATTAATTTTTAGCAATGAAAATAATCAAAACCGATAGAATTTAACTTTAACTTTCAAATGCGGTAAGCAGAATCGCTATTTTATTTTTTAATCAAAAGTTATTCGGGTTCAAAAATTGCAATTATTCGATTTTTTTAAAGTTCAACCGCGTTTATGTCGAAAACTATGCATCCTACGAAAAAACTTGTAAAACATTTTTTGCTTAGAATGACCCAAAAAATACAAAAAAATGTTTTGTTTTGCGAAATATCGCTGTTATGTGATTTCTCAAGTTCTTTGTTTATAACAATCTTATCGACATTTGGATCAACTGTTACCCAAAATATTCGTGTTCTACGGGTCAAAGTACGTAAAAAAACTTGAATAAGTCCATCTGAATTAAGGAGGCCGTTGTACCCCCACTGGCGATAGGACTATTTACCAAAAAACCGTTTTTGACCGTTTTACTAAAATACCCACAATACCATCAACCTACCTATTTTGAATAAATGGCCGTTATGGCTTTTGCTTGCAAATATCCAAAATAATCCCTTCGAACAAGTCGCAAAATTTCTAAAGTGGGTGACAGACACACAAACTTTAAGGACGCGACTTTAAAGATCGCGGACTTACTCGGTTCGACGTCGGTGATACACGGCGAGCTTACTCATACTGCACTGCGATGTCGTCTAAGAAGGCATGCACAAAAATAGCAAATAAAAAAAAAAGAAAAAATGACCTTGTTTTACTCTAATGTAACTACTTATCAAAACAAATAATCAAAAATAATTTAGTATAGCTTAGAATAGTTTTTTACGTTTTTCTCAAAACTTATAAAATATAACTTGTCTCCTTTCAACAATAAACGATTCAATTAATTATAGGCAATTTGCGTAATTAGTAAAAAACCGGTTAGATCGACGACGAACTTACTCGGTAAACTTAAAGTACGCGTGCTTACGGTGACATACGTGCGAAAAAAGTCGTCGAGCCATAAGTTCGCGTACTTACCCGCGTGTCTGTCATCCCCTTACCAAAAACTATTCCGTTACGTCAAAATTCCGTTAGCTGTGTTTAATTTACATATGTTTCTACAAAATGCAGACTTTTCCTCAGTTTTATTTTGTTTTCGATTGTGCATCAATATGTAAAGACGTTAACGTGTATTTCAAGACTCATGTCACGGGTAAAACCTTTTTTGTACCCTTTGATTCTTTCTATTTGTATCTTTTGCTTCTTCCAGCCTTTAGTTATATATTTTATTATCTAATTAGGGTTCCATGGGGAAACCAGGGTCCCCCTAATTAAGAGGTCATTTTTATCTTTTTAAAAATCCAAGTTTGTTCCATTATAAATCCAATTTTATCCATTTGGGAATCTCATTGTGCCCTTTGGAAATCTTTGAGAAACCTTTGAGAATCCGAATTTATCTTACTGGGACTGAGGCTATCCCCGTGCCTGATTTCTGTTGACACGGTTATTTCTTCGGTCAATTCGGTCTTCATCACTTAATTTGGTTGGTAGGAAAGCTAAGAACGTCAGGGACAAAAAGGACTTTAAGGCGTGGCTCAGCCATCGGATCATCTAACCCAAGTGTTCGCAGATTTGGCTGTTTCAGTTCTCACCCGCAACAAATTGGCATAAAAGAAGAACGATATGTGTATGTCGACACTAAAGCATGTACACGGTGCGAAGCATATTTTATTTGTATACGAGGGATAGCTAAGATTCACTAGAGGACAACATGGTGACAGGAAAAGTTGAGTTAGAAAAAAAGAAAAGTCAGTGGTACACTAGAATCGCCTGAATAACCCGATTGTATGAGCGTTGAAATACGAATTGTGTCTAGAGAGAAAAAGGATATCTCTCTTTCTCTCTCTTGTCGTTTCTCCATTACTGATTTCTTAATATTGTTCTGAAGCTGTTTCTTTGTGGCATCTTATACAATTTACTATTTTATTGGAAAATAAGCCACAATTTAATTTAATTGGAAGTCAAAACGTCCATCAATTTCATTTTTAAATTAAATTGTGGCCTATTTCCCAATAAAATAGTAAATTCCATTGCAGAGGATCGAAATTTCCTCCAATTCTCCTAACAAATTGTCTCTATTGGTCACTGACTTCAACTGCTCTAGCGGTTTCGCAGAATGAATGGCCCGCTGAAGTCTGAATTTGGTCGGACCAGCTAGTTGGTGTGGAAATAGCAAATGTAATATAGAGATGTAATATCTTTCATAAAAAAAGGTAATCTTGAAACGGTGCCAACGATACTACAATATCGCCTCTTATTTTTTAATTAGGGCCGAATTTAAAAGATCTTATTTCATGACCACCCACGCTATATATATAGCAAATCTTTATAACAGGAGTTTGTCCTATGAAGTCTACAAGTTTTCATTTGAAAACCGTTAAATTTCTCACACTCTTCGATGTGCCTTGCAAGAAACGATTCAATCATATATTCGAAATATCATGCGTTGTTTTTCGCTTGACAATTATTAGAAGTGGCGTATGTTCAAACGAATGTGTTTGCCTATTCTTGTTGAGTGTTTATCTCTGTTAGAAGTAATGTTTATTTTAAAAGTTAAATTTGTTTATATTTCGCTTGGAGTGCTCAAGACTGCTATGGAGGTAGGGTGTGTTGGAGGACGCAATGAAGATCATCGCAACAAATTGGCAATGGTTGGCGATAAACAGAAACGACTGGCAAAATCGACTGGGGAAGGTCGAGGCTCATCTAGGCTTGTAGCATCACTGATGATGATGATCTGGTTAAAGATAAGTAGAATTCGCTACAGACATGTTGTGGACAGCCTTTTTTAATGAGCTGTCCAAGGTATGTACGGCATTCTTCTCCAACATCATCTGCTATCGTAAGCAGTAGTGTCATAAGAAAATTTTAAAAAGGATAAGGTGCAGTCAATGAGGGTATTTGGCTCCGAATTCTATCCTACCACATCAATTTATTTGATATATTCATAGTAAGTAGGGAATAGCTCAAAAAACAAAGTCTACCCTATATCCTATGCCTTATTCAACATGTAATGATATCCTTGGCATACACCGGTTAATATATATATATTTTATTCACATTTTCTGTTGAAGCTGATACTCTAAATAGATCAGCGGGTGTATTATGGCAATACACTCGGAGCAAGGATATTCTTCTTCGGACTGGGACTATTCTAAGCGACCCTACCTCGTATTAGTAGATGCAAGAGGTTATATTTATATTAATGTCTCATATTGTGCTTGAAATATTCCAGCGTTCAAATCTTTTTTGTTTTAGTTAGTTTTGGGTTCTTTGTCATTCAGTTGTTTAAAATAATTTCATTTCTTTGATCCACTCAGCTTATTTCTAATAATAATAATAATAATAAATAATAATAAAAATTGTTTCTCTACAATTTTCGCTGCTAATACCTACAATTGAATATGAGCCGCTCCTGCATCAAGAGTCAAGAGTCAAGCGATATGAAGCCAATAATGGCAAACTAGAATGGCAGAATTAATAAAGTGAAACATGAGCTGAAACTAATGTGATGGGAAACGTGAGTGGATAAGAAAGCAAGAGAGAGACGAAGAAGTCTTGGTGTACCGACAGTGTACGATGCGATAAACTCTTCTATTACATTGTTTACGAAAGCCCTTGCAGGGGAGACCGAAATTAACACTGTTTAAGTGAAATATAACGATTGTTTTGAGAGTTATACGTGGTAGCGATATGACAATAAAACGTAGGTTTATAACTCTTTACTGTTGGAATTTTAGGTTCATATACTGGCTGTTAGAGCCATCGTTTATCCATATCTAAAAGTTTTTTAACTACAAAAATAAAAAAGAGACATTTGGAAACAAACACACCAATAAATTAAACCAAATGACTTGTTTGCTAAAATAAATTAAATATTCCACCAAAAACATTTTAAAGTATTTATGGACATTTTTGTGTTTAGTAATTTCTATATCTAACAATAAAACACTGAAAACGTTTGTTTTCTATACTTCCACAAAATTTATTACAACTATGTGACTACAGCCGTTTTGGCAGAGTGCCTTTCTCAAGTGATTTAGTCTACAATGGTTTGCCTATTTAAAGTTTTTAACTGAAGAGGTTAAGGAGTGGGGAGCTGTTTGTCTCGAGTTGGTCATTCAGAATTATATCTATATTTTTCAATTTATTAATTTCCATAGATTCTAATAAAGATAGCTTAAGGCCTTTATTTTGAATATGCAGAATTTGAAACTGTTCATTAAAAGAATCATTATGATCTAGAAGGTGAAGTGCGTATGTAGAAGTATCTGTTTTTCTATTGTTGAAAGCCCTTTTGTGTTCTGCTATCCGTTTGTCAAAAGTTCTGCCACTTTGACCGATGTAAGTTTTCGGACAGTCACCACAAGTTAGTTTGTAAACACCACTATGTAGTTGTTTTCTCTTTTGGCTCTTATTGTGGTGTAAAAAACAACTACAGAGTGGTGTTTACAAACTAACTTGTGGTGACTGTCCGAAAACTTACATCGGTCAAATTGGCAGAACTTTTGACAAACGGATAGCAGAACACAAAAGGGCTTTCAACAATAGAAAAACAGACACTTCTACATACGCACTTTACCTTCTAGATCATAATCATTCTTTTAATGAACAGTTTCAAATTCTGCATATTCAAAATAAAGGCCTTAAGCTATCTTTATTAGAATCTACGGAAATTGAAAAATACAGATATAATTCTGAATGACCAACTCGAGACAAACAGCTCCCCACTCCTCAACCTCTTCAGTTAAAGACTTTAAATAGGCAAACCATTGTAAACTAAATCACTTGAAAAAGGCACTCTACCGAAACAGCTGTAGTCACATAGCTGTAATAAATTTTGTGGAAGTATAGAAAACAAACGTTTTCAGTGTTTTATTGTTAGATAAAATGAACTTCCATCAAGTAACGGTCGAATCCACCAATTAATTTCTATATATAATTAATACACAAAAACAGTCAGAATTTGATATGCCTCTTATATATCTATGCCTAGGTAAACCACCCTCCATTTTTTTCCAACCACACACTTGCTGTGTACAAATATTAAAAAGGTACCTAGTTTGTTATAAACATTCCGGTTTCATCTTCGGCGAAAAACACTTGTGTCGATTCGATTAAAATAAACAAAATCTGAATGTTTATTTTAAGAAGCTCAATTGCGTTTGGCATATTACTTATAGTTGTTTTTAAATTGCGTGTAAAAAGCGCTGATTCGCTGATCAAGCTATTCAGCGTTCGGTGTCTTTTTTTACCGGCTAAAAATTATCCATACGTGAGAATTGAATTCATTCCCGAATTAGATCTAGAGAGGATCACCTAGCGGTACTCTAAGGTAGGCGATACCGGCTTTTAGCTGGTATGAGCTATGTTTGAGTGTTTGAAAACATCTTTATCTTTGGAGATGAATTCTATCTTTGGGCAGTACTGTTAGTACCTAATCGTATGCTGTTAACGAAAAAGTATGAGGCAAATTGAAATAGAAAGCAACTCAGCGCAGAGAAGTAAAGATTAAGTTACTGTAAAATGGGTTATATTTAATTGCAGTGGTATAGAAACAAACCCACAAGTGTAAGTTATGTATACTCAGTGGTGTAGTGGTAAAATTAGCTGTGCCGGAGCTATACCTCTACCGGAAAATTTTTGAAAATTAGCCTACTACCCAAATCGTGAGTTTTAAGGCCCTTTGGCAAATGTTTTGAAAAGTTTAATAATTAAACTAATTAATGATCTTTTAGAGTGATAGTAGTTACAGTAGGGCCTCCTACACATTCTCCTCCAAAGAATAATTTTAACTTTAAAATATGGTAAGACTTTCTTAAGGTAGATTATTACAGTTTGATACCTTAAAAACTGTTTTTAAGGTATCAAACCATAATAATCTACCTTAAAAACTCTATAATTTAAGTTGGAAGCCTTGCTGACAAAAATTAAAAAAACACTGGTGTAAGTTAGGCAAATATTGTAAATGACTAAGTTTTCATTTTCAGTAGTATTAATTTATTATTGTGAAAAAATACACCCACAAATTACATTAGTATATATATTTTTTATTATTTAACACACACAAACATTATAATCTGTGCCAAAAAAATTAAGAATTATTTGAAAAAACTACATACAGTACAAATAACTTGTGTATTTAACAAAATACATATAATAAATACATCAGATTAATTATAACATACATACTCAAAGTAAGTGCCAAAATGCATCCTTCTTTGCGTTCTTTTTTGGGTTTTCTGCAACTCTTGTCCTGGAATCGTCTGCAGACCGGTGGCTCCTCAGCCATTTAGTGACGTACGTCTCAGGCTGCCATTCTTGGAGAGGTGGACCTTGGATTTTTATGAACATCAATGATGATACATGAGCAACAGTCAAAGCGTTTCTTGATGGTGTAACCATATTGTTCATACAACTGAAACCCCGTTCACAATCAGCTGAGCTGCAAGGTATTATTTTAGTGCAGTTTAACAGTTCTTGCAATCCATCAGGCACTTGTCGGCTGTTGTCCAAATAGTCTCTGTAGGCAGAGACAGCTTTGTTGACGTTCAATTTAAATCTCTTGCACAGTTGCTCTACTTGAGTTTGACCAAAACTTGGTGGAATGCAGGTTGGCCAATACTCAGGTTCTAATACTTTAAAAGAGTTTATAAGATCTTCATATTGGGCTTCCCCATCAAATGTGGTGACAAACATTCTTTGCTTTAGGTTATTTATAACACTAGAAATAAGTTGCTGTCCATTGAACGATACAATTTTTGGATTAGTTTTTAACACAACTGATGCAAAATTTCCTTCTTTTATGGCGATTTGTGCTTCCAGAACTTTCGTGCCTGGCTTCTCCTTTAAGTGCTCTAAATATCTTACGGATCTGTTTATCAGTTTGTCTGCATACACAATAGAAGTGTTTCTATTCTCTAAGCTCTCTGATAACAAAGCCAATTCAGCAAGAATGTCAAACATAAAGGCCAAGTTTAGTAGAAAACTCTGAGATGTTAGCCTATTTAATAAACCACTATATTTGCTTTTTTCAGTCGATGTTCTGTCAGGATCGTTTATGGCTTTAGAGAAATGGTTTGCCAAAGCTTGAAAGCCAAACCACACAGCCGAAACGGTACGAAAGCTACTGGCTACCCATCTTGTGCTCAACACTCTTCCGATTTTGTTCATCTGAATGTCAAGTTCTTGTGCACAGTCTTTTAACTCACGCTTGTTTTTTGGAGAGGCGCTGTACAGCGAGTACAGTTTGTCCATAAATATCTGGAAATGATTCACTCCGGCCACTTCGCTGACTGCGTCCCCAATAGCCAATTCCAATCTGTGATTTAAACAGTGCCAAACGATTATATCAGGGTACAAAGTTGAAAACCTCTTTGCCACTCCTGAGTGTTTCCCTAACATAACACTAGCCCCGTCACTTGTGAAAGAAACTAAGTTCTGTTTTAAATAACCATTGTCAAACCCATATTGTTCAAGGCACTTAAGTGTACTGTTAAAAACAGATTCGGCCCTTTGATCAGGAAGTTCAACTAGATCTAAGAACAAAATGTTAGGGGACTTTTCTTTACTTATTTCACACTTCAAATAAATTATGAGTACTGACTTTGAACTTATGCTGGTGGATTCATCAATAATGATAGAAATTTTCCCAGAAACTTCCTTAACCTTATTCAATATTCTTAACTTCATCTCTTTTGATATATGATCAATAATTTCTACAGCACTGTATCTTGAATGAAGGCCTACACCGATATCTACTCCATTTAGTTTTTGAAGTTCTAATAAACCGAAATGATCGTTATATGGTCGGTCGTTCTTAGCTATGTAGTAAGCTGACCTAAAAATAGCTTTAGTTGATTCCATGTGAGCTGTATTTGCAGAATCAACTAATTGCGTAATAGGATTTTTATGAGAGGATTCAACAATGGCCTGAGCAGTACTATGTGCTTTGGACTGTTTGTGCTCTATAATTTTTTTTCTAAGTGATTTGAGCTGGTTAGTTCGGTTTGAGCCGTAACAGCTAACTTGAAATGTGCGCCACTCATGACTTAAAGAAACGTGTTCTTTCTTAAAAGCACCCATAGTTGTGACTTCAAAACAAACTTTGCAGCCTAATTTACCTTCTTTGCAATCTATCCAAGGATAAGTTTCCTTCTTACGAGTCCACATCTCTTCTGTCCAAACGTCAGGCCATTTTGTTTCTTTTTCCTTATTCGTTGATGTGCTGGGTTCACTTATTTGTTCGTTTTTATTTAAAGAGTTTCCAATCGCTAATTCATCAACCGAAACAACATTGGATTTATCTTGCTTGGTTCCTTTAGGTAGGCCTAACGTGTTTAGTTCACGTTTCACCGACGCACTAAAAAATGAGGTTAAAGTTTTTTGTTTAGGTTTAGAGTTATCCATAGCGATACTACAGGTAGCTTATGTCAACAGATTTGGACGTTGGGCAAAGATAACACAACTATTAAAACTATTTCACCTCTTCCAGTAGGTATCCGCGACACGTAACGTAATAATTGGAGCAGAAACACTAAATTAATATACAGTGCACGTGCACTATGCAAAGCAGACGAGACGCAACTACAACTGAGCAGGATTAGCATGGCCGGGTGGGCTGGCGACTCAGTCTGTTGCCGCTCTCACTGCCGTGTGTATCGCTCCAGTCTACAGTGTACAGGGCCCAGTGTTCCCAGATGACTTTTTTGAGGATCAGGAGGTGTCGCCACGAACGATCAGGAGATTTCAGGAGACTCGCTCGCCTCAAAAATTGGTAGAATTCTGTAGTTTCAGTCTTTACGTTTATAGATAGGCAACTAGATGTCGCCACGAAAAATCAGTAGAATCAGTTGGTTGACGCCTCCAATCAGCAAGGAGGGGGGTATTTTTTACGTTTATACTTATACATAGGTACAATACACAGAAAATAGCTGATTAAGTTCCATCTGTTGACTTTTGGGGGAAATGCAACTTTATAAAATCTGTAAGGGACGGCTGTGGCAACGCTAGATGGCGGCTAAAGCATAAAAATAAAAAAAAATAAAATAGGATAAAATTCTGAAAAATTCAAACTCCATACAAAACCGTTCTTGAATCGTTACGCGCATGCGCAATGACGAATAATGCTGCGCAGTAACACATTTTTCGTTACTGCGCATCCTCGTAATCGTTCAAAAACGGTTTTGTATCGAGTTGGAACAAAACCAGATGATTTTCAGAATTTCATCACTTCATCAGGAGGTTTAAGGACGCCATCAGTAGATCAGTAGGCGAGGGTCGCCATCAGTAGGTCTCCTGAAATTTCAGGAGGTCTGAGAACACTGACAGGGCCAGCTCGCTCCGCTACCGCTCCTCGGGCGCGGGTGATCGGAGCGTCGAGTGAGCTAGAGAGAAATCGAGGGGGAGAGGCGAGAGATAAGAAGGACACAATATTTCAATATTGTTGTGGCTATTCCTCCTTCCATGGTGGGGGGAGGGTTGTGGTGACACGGACACGGTAGTGCTGGGCGCGGACCGCTGAGATGTGTATCATGTCTATCCATCAACTATCCCGTCTGCCAGTCGCTCGCTCAACTTTTGCGCTTACAATTACGAACTACCTAATCGTAGCTGCGTATGCCTTAACTGATTAACCACGATAACTAACGTGTAAAAATTACTTAGTAAAGGACAAAACAATATTTTCTAAATAAAACAATTTCAGATCTATTTTTGTCCTATATAAAAAATTCGATTGAAAAAATCGTAGCCGGAGCGCCGCTCCCCCTTCAAAAGCTGTGCCGGAGCGACGCTCCGGACCGCTCCGGCTCCACTACACCACTGTGTATACTACAACAGCAGATTAAATTACAATGCTACATATTTCAATGAGGGTTATCTATAGACGTGGAAAACATACGTCATCGTTAATATTTTTCTTGTACCTGGTGCAGAGCTATAGTTTTTTTTTGAATGGGGTATGCGCCGAAATATTTTTTGTACGTTTTATCACTATTTTTATATACAATAAGAGATGCCCAATTAAATATGTATTGCATTTTGGATTTCTCCAACATTGTTTCCTTTTGGACCACATATAAACAATTGCTAACAGGTTTGCTGAATAAACATATAAGGTAGGTGTGATTTCTTCTTCTTTAAGTGCCATCTCCGCGACGAAGGTTGGCAATCATCATAGCTATTCTGACCATCGAGGCAGCTGCTCTGAACAGTTGTCTTGAGCTACAACCAAACCATTCTCTCAGGTTCTTCAACCAGGAAACATGTCTCTTCTTACTACGCTTCTCCTACCCTCTATTTTTCCCTGTATTATGAGTCTCAAGATGTTGTATATTTAGCTTCTCATCACATGTCCAAGATTTTACAACTTCCTTTCTTTTACTGTTTTTCCATTATCTTTTCTCTGCTTATTTTTCTTAGCACTTCTATATTCGTGATTCTATCTACCCATGAAATTCTTAACACTCTTCTAAATACCCACATGTATCCACATGTTTAATGTCCATGATTCAGCTCCATAGTAAAACACACTGTGTACCTTACATTTAATTAGCCTTACACTGAGGGCTAAAGTCAGGTCTTTGCTGCATGAAATCTTTTCATTTTCACGAAGTTGCCACGTGCATTTTCAATTCTCACTCTTAATTCTGCAGTATAATCGTTATTTCCTGTGATTATCGTTCCCATGTAAGTATATTTTTTTACTCTCTCAATCTTCTGGCCGCCTACCCTTAATTTTTCTTTAGTATTGTTGTTCCGTTTCGTTTGTATTTGCTTTCGTTTGTTGTTGTTGTTTGTATTGTGTATTCTTTCTAAGTTGGCTAGTCGGCTAATATGTCGGCTTCCAAGTTATTAATTAAACTTCCATTCACTTTTATGCCGAGTGTCTCGTTTACCAAAAGGTTCTTATATGATTTCTTCGGAATACGCATTAAACAATAACGGCGACAGTATGCAACCTTGCTTGACTCTTCTCCTATCTCCATTTTATCTAACACTTGTCTTCCAATTTTCACATTCGATCGTTGACTGTAGTGTAAATGTGATAGGCATGATTGGTTCTTGTTGTTGTTGTAATTTGACTAGATATGTATTTTGGTTGTTATTTCTTGTTATTTTTTACATATTATTATATATTTTGGTTTCAAGGGTTTTCTTTGTTTCTCGAAGTGGCGTCCGTTTTGGCAAATTATTTATGACTTGTTTTCTTTGTTTTATTTATTCAATATTTCTGGTTTAGTTCTTATAGTTATCATCTTATTATTTTATTTTTGGTTATGTGCTAGTAAAAATGTCCAAAGAACCATCAACACGTCTCTTCCAATTCTGATCAGCCTCATTCATTTTGTGTGACTCAAACACTGACCATCGTTTGTGTATTACTATTACTACTTTGTTCATTTTTGTCATTTTAGAAATGTGTAAATATGATATTCTGAGTAAGCAGTCTCTAAACACATCTGTGATAACTGAGTTCAGTTTTCAGAACTAGCAGTTAGCCCAGAGAAATAAGATTTTTCTCGTGACACATCCCCCTCCAGGCCGAAACCAAATTTTTTGAGTAGTATGGACATCTATATTAATAACCTTTATGTTTCCTGCAGCCGATTTTAATGATATACATAGTTATAAACAAATGAAGATCGAAAAACGGTAAATTTTCGCTTTTTTCGTCTATAACAAAAAAGTTAAGCATTTTAAACAAATTTAAGAATAAGAAACTCATCAATCGTCTAAAAAATTTTAATCTGGCGTTCGCTAAATATGTCTATCCTTATTGGTTGCTTAGAAAATTTGCAAAATAAATCATAAATTTTGAGTTTTTATAAATATTCATAACTTATGTAAAAATTAACTTAGAACCCTCTTATTAGACGAATTGTTGAGACTTCTGGTGCTTAAATTATATTTTAAATTTCAAAGCAATTGTTCAAATAGTTTAAAAGTTATTTAATTTGTTTATCCCAAATTAATTTTTTTTGCAACACTATAAGTCAGAAAATCATGAGGTTAAAATAAGACTTCTGACAGTTTATGAAAGAAGAACATTTATACTATTGACTTAATTTAAAAAAATGACAAAAAGTAATTTTAATCAGTGTAAAATTATTTTGAAAAAGCACGTCGATTTTTTGCTTACTTATAAACAATTAGAATAACTTTTTAACCGTTACCCGTAGAAGAATTATTTTTTCATATTTGAAAAGACTGAATTTTTATATACATTTAGAAAGAAAAACAATTGTCCTAGGACAATTAGGGACGAAGTTAGCCCCCCTTTTTTTTTAATTCACATGTTTTTTACAAAATAATTTTGCAGTATTTAGAATTATTTTTTGTCATTTCTTTTTAATTAAATTAATAGTATAAATCTTCTTCTTTCATAAACTATCCAAAGTATTAGTGTAACTTCATGATTTTCTGACTTATAGCGTTGCAAAAAAAATTAATTTGGGATAAACAAATTAAATACCTTTTAAACTATTTGACCAATCGCTTTGAAATTTAGGGTATGATTTAAGCACCAGAAGTCTCAGAATTCTGTGTAATTAGAACGTTCTAAGTTAATTTTTGCATAAGTTATGAATATTTATAAAAACTCAAAATTTATTATTTATTTTGCAATTTTCTAAGCAACCAATAGGGATAGACACATTCAGCGACCGCCATATTGAAGTTTTGTATACGATTTATGAGTTTCTCACTCTCAAATTTGTTTAAAATACTTAACTTTTTGGTTATAGACGAGAAAAGCGAAAATTTACCGTTTTTTGATCTTCATTTGTTTATAACTATGTATATCATCAAAATCGGCTGCAGGAAACATATAGGTTATTAATATAGATGTCCATACTACTCAAAAAATTTGGTTTTGGCCTGGAGGGGGATGTGTCACCAACAGGATATTTTTTTCCTTATTTCTCTGAACAAGTATATTTTTGCATGGTGAGCAGAAAATTATAATCATTTTTTCTTGCCTATGGCCAGTAATTTCCCAATAGGATGTACTAAAACTTCCTTGTGAATTGTATAATCTACAAAATTTCTAGACGTCTACAGTAAAAGACACCTCCTATATCTTTTATACAACTACCGGTTGTAATATTACAAATGAATTTGTATGGGTTCACTTTGTAAGGGCTTCGTTCGGAAGTACAGTGATCTGGTGGTTTAAAAAATATTTAGAGTCTTCGCTGATATAAACGTACCACCTGCTTAATTTCCGAATAATAAGCCACAATTTAGCTAAGATAAAGTTTTTTAACTTTGTTATCGAGTTTCAGTAAAGTTATGGAGCGATTCTAGCTGATGATTACAGTAATTATTAAATTAACTTTTAAATTGAATTCCCCCACAGCGACAAAACTTCCAATTGCCGTTTCAAGCGGTTCATTAAATCTTAACATTGAAAGATCGATCCCAGAGCCATATACATAATGACATGATAGACTTGATCAAACTTATTATCAATCATGCAATTTGTACTTTGAAAATTACATCCCTCTCGCTTCATCGGTAGCTAGTTAAGTGTCATTACCCTACATATCAACCGCTGCTAGAATCAATATTGGAAGTATTATTAATTTATACACCTCGACGAACTAGATAATCAAGCATTTCGTCTAAATAAATATTGAAGAGCTTCTAAACAAACTTCTCTTCGGGAAATAGTCAACTGGTAAAATGGCGCAGTCAGGAGGATGTTTATTTAAAAACTAACTGCACCAACTACTCGAATATTCGGTGTACATATAATTAGGAGCACAATACGCAGTATGTACATCTTCATTTACTTCTTTAATAACATTGCGTAGTTCAGGATAACGAATTACAATTGTAATTGTTTATTAATCTATCTTTACGGTATCTTTTTCGCTATTAAATTTGATTTAATATTAATGTTTCTTATTGCTTCACGTGTTGTGATGTACATCAGTCCAATAAAAATACATTAGTTCACTACAATGGTGTGACACATATTTACAAAACAATTTGTTTTTTTTTTATGTTCTAAAAGCTATTAAGTTACACAAGATTTAGAGCAAATGTCTTAAGAGCAAACAGTAGCGATCAACAGGTAGCAACAAACGCGTTCCAAGATTGCGGCTCTAATTTTGAATATTTTGACGAGATATTTGACACACATATTCGTATATAATAAAGAATGGCGGTACAGAGCCCAATTTCAGAAATATGTTAGTATGTGGAAATTACTCTATAACTAAATAAAATATTGAAAAAAGGAGCCTGTACCGCCATTAAGAAAGACAAAAAAATACACTTTCTTTAAATAAACTTTTTTATCCCGTGCCTAGATTTTGTGTCACATTGGAATTACTAAAAATCGATTTTTGTATAACAAGAAATCGAACGTCACTGACTTGGCAACATTTCGCGCCTATATGTATAAAAATTATTATTTAATTGCAAAGAAAATTATGTATTTTAATTTTGCATATAAATTCCTTTAATTAAATCGTATATCTATATGGATGCGGCCTTCTCAAAAATGGTAAAATGAAAATTGGCCTTCTAATATAAAAAGGTTCGCCACCCCTGCTATAGTTATTACGAATATGAATCCTAAAATTGTAGATTGCCTTTCTAAACAGTTTTAATGTAATCGCTCTAATGTTCGATTACACATTATTTTTGATAAAATTGGCATGACCGCGCCAAAAACTCTCATAACGACTGCATTGCCTATGTTCCCTATACTATACTGTAAAGTCAAGGTGGGACGGACTATAGGAACATTCCTACGTCTTCCATCTCGTCTTCCAATGATTTTTTCTCTGCGGGATTGCCATGAATCTATATTTGGATTCATTTCACACGTCTAAAGTACCGCAACTTTCGAAAGTTGATGGTGTTCAGTAACTCACGGTTTTTCTTTGTATATATATATTTGTATTTGTCTACCCTTTCGATCTGGATATTATTAATATGAAGTGTTTCGTAGTCTTTTGGATGTTTTGTAATGACCATGAATTTTATTTTCTTTAAGTCCACTTAATACTATATTATATGGTACACTTTTCGTTCAGCCGTTCCAGTCTGTTTGTCAGACTTGGTAGAGTTGAAGTAAATACAACAGTATCATAGACATTACTTGTATTATTGAGGATTTTACCTTTTATGATTATTCTATCGTTAAACTCTCCTAAAGTTTTTTGAAAGACTTCACTGTATATATTAAACAGCAGTGTTGGCAATATACCTACAGCCCTGTCTTATAAGGTGATTGGTAAACGTTTTGTCCATCAGAATCAAAACCTGCTAAATCCTAAATTTTTCGTTTTCCCTTTTTTATACAGTTTAAAAGTTCAAGTATCTATTAATATACAGGCATAAGGTTTCGGCTCAAAACCTTCTAAATCCTCTTCAAAATAACACTGAAATGTTAACGTAGAATCAATCCCTGCTATGTCTAGAGTTTTATGAACTACAAAATACTTATTTTTCTTGTGTATTTTGTATGTTTTCCTATCAAAATGTTGCAATACCTACTTTTAGTGCATTCATTGCCCCTAAAGACAGTTGAAAATGAGCAATGTTATGTGGGCTTAGAATCAAAATCTGCTAAATACAAATTAAAAGTACAAATTTCTGAAGATTTCTACGTCTGAATCTGCCAATCTGTTTGCTTCTCATTTTCTATCCGTGTATCGTAAGGATAATATAACTCAACATCAAATACTCGTAACTGATAGTGATCAGAATGTTTCTAATTATTCTGTTAGCATCTTCGAAATCTATCAACATCTAACTAATCTGAAACCACGGAAAGGTCCAGGTCCTGATGCAGTATCTCCTATCTTATTGAAATACTGTAGTTTTGTATTAGCTCGTCCCTTATATTATATATTCAATGAGTCATTATCATCAGGTCAATTCCCAAGTTACTGGAAATTGAGTTATATAACACCAATTTATAAAAGCGGTAATAAGCATGATATAAAGAACTATCGTCCTATATCTATATTAAGCACCATTCCCAAACTGTTTGAAGCCATATTAACAGAACATCTATCATTAGTATTTAGGCACAAAATAGCGTCTCAACAATATGGATTTTGCAGTGGTAGATCTACAGAAGTCAACCTTCTATATTTTATTAGTTATATAACACAAGCAATGGAGGCAGGTCATCAAGTTGATGCTACTTATACAGACTTATCAAAAGCATTTGACAGAGCTAATCATGAGCTCCTATTAACTAAACTTGAAAGTTTTGGTATCACTGGATCGTTACTAAAATGGTTTGCAGATTATATTTCCAATAGAAAACATATTGTACGTTTTAACAGTATTAAATCCAATGAAATTTCTGTAACTTCTGGCGTACCACAAGGTTCCCACTTGGGACCTTTATTGTTTAATCTGTTTATTAATGATATAGCTAAAAGTTTTCACCATGGTGTTGTACTCCTATTTGCTGATGATTTAAAGGTATTTTCTGTAATAAGGTCAAGTGAAGATGCTGAAAAATTACAAGACGACTTGACTAAACTTCAAAGTTGGTGCATCAATAATGGTATGGAACTGAATACAAGTAAGTGTCATGTCATGCGTTTTTATCGAACTAATAACCCTTTACTATATAATTACAGCATTAAAACATCTGTTCTTTCATCACAAACTGTTATCAAAGATCTTGGAATATGGCTAGATACCTCACTAACTTTTCATGAGCACTTTAAAACCATCATTAACAAATCATTGAGGCTTCTTGGATGTATCAAACGAGTTACTTCTGATTTTACGTCCATCCAACCATCAAAGATTCTATATTGTTCGTTGGTTAGACTTCATCTGGAATATTGCTCTTCGGTGTGGTCTCCCTATTATCAGTTGTATAGTGATAAAATTGAGAAAGTGCAACATAAATTCCTTAGACATGTTGCGTTTAAACTTGGCCAGTATATGCATTATGACGATATTTTACAGATGCTAAATATTACTACATTAAAAAGCCATCGATTACATCACGACTTAATTCTATTATTTAAGCTGGTTAACTCACAAATCGACTGCCCAGATATGCTGAAAATTAATTTCGCAGTTCCCAACCGCCAGACAAGACAATTGGTTTCATTTTCTGTACCAATGCATAGAACAAATTATGCTCATTATTCGTTCTTATCTCGAAGCCAAAGAATTGCAAATCAATTTCAGGAACTCGACTTTTCCTACAGCTTAAACAGATTCAAGGCCGTATTGTCAAATATCACTTGACGACGGTTATTATCAGTTATTATCAGATGTAGGTACCTACTTTTTATGTTTATTATTTATATTATGTCTGTGTACTTTCATGTTTAATTGTCTTGTAATTTTTAGCTTATAAATGTTTTATTTTGTTTTAAACCTTTAACCATGTTAATTGTATTTTTTTTATTATCGTACTTGTTTTAAAATTGTACTTAATTTGTAAAATGGGTTTGCCCGTAAATAAATAAATAAATAAATATAAGATATAAGGGGCATGCAGAAAAATGACTATACCAAATTAGTGTGCCATTTTATGATATTTTTAGATGCCACTTTGATTACGAAATGTTTTTTTAGTCTCCTGAAAAATTTCAAAAGATGGATCTAGCAGGTTTTGATTCTATAGGCATCAATTGATCCAATTTTTCTATTGATTAGAGTTGGTAGATATTTGCGTGTACATCTAGTATATATAAATTGTTTTTATTTAATCCTTTTAATCCTTTGTTGGTATATTAACATCTCGAAGCACAAACATCCATCAAGTTCTGTCTCCGTCTTTTATTCATATCCAAAACAGCCCGCCACGGAGCATAAATTTAAACCCTACCAGCGACGCTACATCAACTTTATCTCATTAACCGTGTGCTTGTTTCAAAATTACTCGAATGTTATTAAAAGAGATAAGATATGCAGTTATGCCGCACAAGAAAACCTTATTAAATTTTGAACAGCCATCCCCAAAATGGAGTCATCAAATGCAGACAGAATGTAACCTCAGTCACTAAACAAGACAAGACATACTGGAGAGTAATACAGAAAACTAATATTATAGTCAGCCCGTGCACAGTGGCAGAGATTCTAATTGAAAAGGGAGTTAGTTTGACTACGTAAATTGGAGTTTAAACACAAACAGGAGCAGGAAAGTTCAGTTTGTTTTAAATTTTGTGCCGGAGTTACCCTATAGAATTATTTATAGACTACATAATTACCAGATAATCTTTTGACTTTATGCAGTTGCATGCACTAATTATTGAATGAAATAGCATCTAAATACTATTCTTGTAAATCACACTATTTTCCTTTAAGAGGAAACAGTAGCGATCAACAGGTAGCAAAAACGCGTTCCAAGATTGCGGCTGTAATTTTGAATATTTTTTCGAGATATTTGGCACACATATTCGTAATATAATAAAGAATGGCGGTACAGAGCCAAATTTGAAAAATATATTAATATGTGGAAATTACTCTGTAATTAAATACAATATTAAAAAACGAGCCTGTACCGCCATTAAGAAGAACAAAAAAATACACTTTCTTAAAATAAACTTTTTTATCCGATGCCTAGATTTTGTGTCATTTTGGAACTACAAAAATTTTTTATTTCATTAGTAGTTCCAAAATGACACAAAATCTAGGCATCGGATAAAAAAGTTTATTTGAAGAAAGTGTATTTTTTTGTTCTTCTTAATGGCGGTACAGGCTCGTTTTTTTAATATAGTATTTAATTACAGAGTAGTTTCCACATATTAATATATTTTTCAAATTGGGCTCTGTACCGCCATTCTTTATTATATTAAGAATACGTGTGCCAAATATCTCGAAAAAATATTCAAAATTACATCCGCAATCTTGGAACGCGTTTTCGCTACCTGTTGATCGCTACTGTTTCACCTTAATCTTTTTGTCAAAGTTAATTTTACATAAAAAAAATGAAAAGATCCCTAAATAAAGTCGTCCCAGTAACGCATCTCTCAAATATTAACAATGATATATTTCAAATCTTACAGTAACTGTAGTAGAGACATTAAAATTAAATGGAGGGTATCAGAAGCTAATGAGTGTATACAAAAAACGTAATTGAAGAAAATACCGTTTTCCTAAGATCTTTCACCCGATAATCTTCCAAAGAAATCTATTCACATCTTCTTGTGTAATATCCTTCTTCTCTTTCCTTTAAATCTTTAAAGGATCTAGTGACATTTCGATTGACTACTGCTATCCTTTCACCGTTTTCTCGTTCATGCTGTTTTGCTCCCGAAAATGAGTACCTAACTAGTAATATTTTGGTTTTAATGTTTGGTCCGATCATTGCAATGAATATCTTCCTATATCGTTAACCAACTACTTACATTACGTTTAACTATCATTCATTCCATAGCTTCTTTTCTTTTTGTTTCTTCTTCTTCTTAGGGTACTGTGCAAATGTTTCCAATATTTTGCACATAGCCGCTTTGTAAATTCTTGTCTTAGTTCCCATCGTAATGTGTTTATTTCTCCATATTAAATCGTTTATACATCCTGCTGCTCTATTGGCTTTCTGTATTTGTTTTTTACTACTGCTTCTACATCGTCTTAACTCATCATCATAGTCATTAACATCTTAGTAGATGTGTTGTGGTTCATAATTGGGCTTCAGCAGCTCGGACAGTTTGATTGATAATATTTCTCCACTGGTCGCGGTCATCAGTTAAATGTATTGCCTCAGTATACTGTTTGTTGAGAAGCTTTTTAGTAATGTCCGCCCATCGCTGTGGAGATCTTCCGCGTTGGCGTTGAGTCTGAGGCCTTCCTTGGACCACCAACCGCTCCATTTTGTGATCACTTCGATGGATATGACCAAAGAACTTTAAAATTCTAGAGTAAACGGTACCGGAGAGACGCTGATCCGGTTTAATTTCATCCAGAACCGAGATATTTGTACCGCGAGCCATCCATGGAATTCGAAGCAGGCGTCTCCATGTCCACATTTCAAAGGCGTCTACGTCGTCTATCTGATTCTTTGACTGTCCATGTCTCGCATGCATAGTAAAATATGGAAAAGACCAGAGTTGAAACGAGTCTCTTTTTGTTTGTCATAGTAATGTGACGATCACGCCAGACCCCGTTTAGTTCACTCATTGCTGCTCTTGCTAGTTGAATGCGTCTTCTAATTTCGGGTTCACAACTGCCTGTGTTGTTAACTAGAGCTCCAAGATATATCATAGATGAGACTACCTCGCATCCCGCAATAGTTTGGGTTTCAGGAAACTGTTGTTGGCGATCAATAACCATGATTTTGGTTTTGTTGTAGTTAACCATGAGTCCAAATTTAGCACTTTCTACCTCGAGATTTTTTAATAATTCATTAATTTCTTCTGGAGTACAGGCTAGAAGTGTAGTGTCGTCTGCGAAACGCAAGTTAGATATCTTAACACCACCTAGGTTTAGTCCTCCCTCCCAACCATCCAAGACTCTGCGCATTATGAACTCCGAATAGATGTTAAATAATAAGAGAGATAAAACGCATCCTTGGCGTACTCCCTTCTCCAAAGTGCATTTGTCAGACAGGTATCCGTCCATTCGAATATATGCCAGGTTATCTTGGTACAGTTTGCTAATAAGGTGAGTCAAGTGTTTAGGTACACCCATTGTCGTCAATATGTTCCATAGTTTGTCCCATCTAACATTATCAAAGGCCTTTGTATAATCGACGAAACATATAAATATCGGGATCTGGTATTCTCTGGCTTTTTCTATGATGTTTCTTACATTAAGGATTTGTTCTCTAGTACCTCTGCCCTTTACAAATCCAGCCTGCTCAGGTGCTATTTGCCAACTTATGAAGTTTTCTAGACGCCGTTGCAGTATGTAGAGGATCGTCTTAACTAGTTACCTACTAATAGTTCAAATTCTATTTTACAATTAGTCCGTTCTTTGGTGATGGTGGTTTTTATTTTCCGGGCTAAAATGACCATGTTTAGCATCTTCGTTTTTATGTTGAACTTATCTTTGTAAGCTGTACTCATTGCCTGCTATGTGTATGGAATCGTCTGAATAGCACAATATCGTGTGATTACTTTATTTTCCATGTTTTACTGCACCTTTACTGCTCTCTTTTTTCTTTCTCTTTCTTTTTCCCTCACTCTTTCTCTCTCGCTCTCTTTCTATCCCTCTCTCTCTCTCTCTCTTACTCTCTATGAAGGACAGAATAGTGAGACAACTGGCAGAGGAAAGAGACATTCACAGGTATAAGACAGAGAGACTCCTTAAGCAGTCTACTCTTTAAACTCATAACGGATGAAATAATTAAAACCGCGAAGAGTGAGACATTTACACTTCTTCAGCAATCAGGTTTATTAAAATTGTAGTTAGTATGGTCAAAATTGGCAAAAATACTGGCAAAGTATAAATTATTAGCTTCTTTTAAAATTTCACTGGTTTTAGGGTTTTGGTTTTTGGAATTTAAAATGGTTACCTTGAAGAATTAGATTACATAATTCATTAAATTAATACTTAGGAAATTACTTAGCAATCTTAACTTGCTAACATTTGTTTTTATTTTCTATATACATGGATCATCTTGAAATAGTGAATTAAAATAAGGTTAGTTGAGAAAGTGTGTCAATAACTAATTAAAAATTTGGCGCCATTTACTCAATAATTGTGAAGTAAATGTCTCTTGATCCCTTCCCCAATCATCCCTCCCTCAAGAAGTCAGAGCTACGAAAACCAGAGACTGAACGGAGAAAATAATAAAAATAATAACTAACTGCTGGTATAAGAAATAAGAACCAATAATACTTACATTGATGACCCAATCCTTGGGGTTGTGAGCGTTCGTACCACAAACGTAAAGTCTGCTTCCATCCCCCATCGATTGAATAACTCGTATGTGATTGCGACAGTCGAAGTGCTGAAACAAAAAAAAGTAAATATTAAAATAATTCCGACACACTTGAACAACACCTGCATAGAATATACAAACTGTGAACAAAAATAAACAAGGTTTTGTTATTAACATATTAGAATATTGATGATGGCAATGACCAAATAGTGCCAAATATTTCTATTTTAAAAGGATTCTGACTGGTATGTGTCTAATAAAGTAACGTTTTCAGTTTGAGTTATACAAACAAAAATTTAACATGGTCCTTCGAGCCACAATAATAGACTAATTATGTGCAATTAGACTAATTGATAAATGTAAAATATATCTAAATAACTATATTTTTAGTCCAACAAAACGATAATTTTTTCCGACTTCGCGCCATTTCGGTATTTGTATAGTTATCGAATAATTCTCATGGAACGTTGTAAGTGTATTAAAATCTTGTTTTTAAGTTTGACTATTTTATACTACACTTCTTGCTCTAAAATTTTATTAGAGACTAGTTAAATAGCAAATTGTATATAAAAAAGTTCAAATGTCTGTAATATATTTCGCGAAGTGGCATTAAAAGACCATAAAGAGTAAAAACAGCTCGAAAATTGATATCCTTTTAATACTCGAACCCTCCTTCGAATCCAATATTTTTCACCTCACCCTCTCGCCTGATTTTATCGGCGAATAAAACTATCGAAATGCGAAATAAAAGATGACAAATACTCTTTTGATCTCTCTATTTGTACCATCAAGGAGCTAGATGTCGGGAAGAAGAGCAGAGTCGTAATGTTATCGCAAGTTTAATAGAAGCGGGATTTTTCCGATTACCAATAAAAGTAGTCCCAAGCGGTCAGGAACGTATAACACGGCAATTTCCACTTGAATCGAGTGATCAGAGCTTTTCCGAGTCTGGATGGCCGAACCGGGAAGTATTGGGAATATCCAAGGACGTGCTCATAAAAAAACGTGTTTAGGAAAAGGATTTTTATTTAGGAGTTGTTGTCGCTTAAGATATAAAGAATAAATGAGGGATTGTGTACTTGTCTATACCGGCAGAAGTAGTCTTGTTTTTCTTTATGTGCCATTTTCTTTAGGAAGGTTAGCAATTATTACGGCAATTCGAATGTTTTGCTGTCTTAACAAGTCAAGCATTTAATCCAACAATAAAACACTGAAAACGTTTGTTTTCTATACTTCCACAAAATTTATTATAACTATGTGACTATATATTGTTGTGATCTTACTTTTGAAATCTAATGATGTTCTCAGATGTAATTTATCTTAATTAATTAATCAATAATTATCTCATTAATCAAACAGATCAAATACCAATATAGTGTCAATCTCAGGGCTAAATTATAATATCAATTACTTACTTTCGTGGCTTCAAAGTATTTCTCAGTGGGTTCCTAATCGGGATAGATAAAAGAGAGTAAAATAATACACACATACGGATTTCAATTAGAAATTATAAAAATCGTTTATTTTCTCTAAATGGCAATAACTGCTTAATATTTCTAATATCTTATCTTTCTATCTTTATTTAATACAACAATTACAAAAATAGGAATCTTATTTCTTTTTGTCTCCAAATTTATTTTATTTATAATGAACTATTATGATTTATCAGTAAAAAATTGATTGAGGTTTGATGAAATTTTTATAGTGATTGTATAGCTCAATTTTCAATGTGTTATTTAATACACAAACCATGCATTCATGTCATAACAAAATAGACTGACCTTTACTGATGATTTGACAATGTCTTCACACAAAACACGTTTCCTATTGGCTTGGGTTGCGATCCAAAGACTCGTCCAAAGTCTTCCAGTAATGCCTCTGCTCCTTTGAAAACTAAGCCTTGTACAGCCCTCGTTCCTGCCTTCTCCTGATGCCGTGTTCTACCTTTTTCAAACACTTCAACAAAACCGGGATACTCTAAACTCAAGGAGTTATATACTATCTCGACTCAGCCTATCACTCGTTCCACGATATCTCACTTTTAAAGACAAAACTAACCAACCCGGCGTTTCACTTTTTTGTACACTCTTCTCGAAAACTGGACTTCGCCTCTCTATCGCTCAAAACACACTGACTCTCATTGCTCATTCATTCTCCTCCTTCCAAATACCCCTTCCAGCATTCAAAAATCAACCAATCCAAAGCAACTTTCAATTATCCGTATTTACGAACACAAACTTTCCTTTTTCTAAATATCTTAATGGATTTCAAGAAAAAATAATATTCCCCATTTCAATTTTACTTTCCACATTAATTCTCTTTACAAATTTAATAACCTATTATGTTATTTACTAGAATATGAGTTATCGGTGGTTATTGACACCTTTCCACGAACACTTTCTTTTTAAACATCACTCTAATTGTTTACTTGAGTCGTATTGTTCCTGGGGTTCGTAAACACTTCTCCGAAACACTTTCTTAAAAACTACCTACACATAATTTGTTTTATACAGGTTGTTCCAAATTTACATGCCCGCGGTCGAGAAAAACGAAAACCTTTATTTTTATTTGAATTTTAAATATAACTATAGACTTTTATTTCTTATGTCAAATAGGAATATAACAATATATATAGCTGTTTCGGCAGAGTGCCTTTCTCGAGTGAGGTTTGCCTTTTTAAAGTCGTTAACTGAAGAGGTTGAGGAGTGAGGAGCAGTTTGTCTCGAGTTGGTCATTCAGAATTATATCTGTATTTTTTAATTTATTAATTTCCATAGATTCTCATAAAGATAGCTTAAGACCTTTATTTTGAATGTGCAGAATTTGAAACTTCATTAAAATAATGATTATGATCTAGAAGGTGAAGTACGTATGTAGAAGTGTCTGTTTTTCTATTGTTGAAAGCCCTTTTGTGTTTTGCTATCCGTTTGTCAAAGGTTCTGCCAGTTTGACCGATATAAGTTTTCGGACAGTCACCACAAGTTAGTTTGTAGACACCACTCTGTAGTTGTTTTCTCTTTTGCCTCTTATTATTCTTAATATATTTGCTTATTTCTGATAGCTGGTGTTATTCCTTTCTTTTTTATGTATCTGGCTATTTTTGTTGTTATCTTGCCAGTATATGTGATAGAGCAGAAGGTACTGGCTTCTTTCTGTGGTGGTGGATAAGACTAATCTCAGGGCATTCTTATGGAGTTTTCGGTTTAAAATTTTATTAATTGTTTGTTCGTTATAGCCATTGTTTACAGCTATTTGTTTAATGATGTTAAGTTCTATTTCGAACTTATTTTTTGACATGGGAATTTCTGTCAGTTTATGTATCATGCTATGGTAGGCTGCTAATTTGTGTTGTGTAGGATGGGATGATGAATTGTGTAGTCTGGTAATTGTTACATCTAGAAAGTTTATGGTCTTATTCTGTTCGGTTTCTATTGTAAACTCAATATTACTATAAAGTTAATTAATGTATGATAGAAATTGGTCAAGTTGCCTGTTAGTTCCTATAAAGCATACTAGTATATCATCCACGTATCTCCACCAATATAAGAACTGTTTAAATACGGGATATTTAGAAATTGTTGTTTCAAGCCCAATATAAGAACTATTTAAATACGGGATGTTTAGAAATTGTTGTTTCAAGCCATATTGATGAAGATTCATATTGGTGGAGATACGTGGATGATATACTAGTATGCTTTACAGGAACTAACAGGCAACTTGACCAATTTCTATCATACATTAATTCACTTCATAGTAATATTGAGTTTACAATAGAAACATAACAGAATAAGTCCATAAACTTTCTAGATGTAACAAATACCAGACTACACAACAAACATAAAATCTGCGTATATCATAAACCTACCCATACTGACACAACTATACACAATTCATCGTCCCATCCTACACAACACAAATAAGCAACCTAAAATAGCATGATACATAGACCTACAGAAATTCCCATGTCAAAAAATAACTTCGAAATAGAACTGAAACATCATTAAACAAATAGCAGTAAACAATGCCTATAACGAACAAACAACTAATAAAATTTTAAACCAAAAACTCCATAAGGAAGCCCTGAAATTAGTCTATCCAGCACCACAGAAGGAACCCAGTACCTTCTGCTCTATGACATATACTGGCAAGATAACAACAAAAATAGCCAGATACATAAAAAAGAATGTGTGTGTACTTTGTACGCACGTAAGAAGTTATACTTCTATTATATGATTATATGATTATAAACGAAATTAATATACTTTTTATTTATATTTTATTTAAATATAAAACTAATTTATACTTACTACTTCTCAAACATTTTTATTAAAACAGTGCCAAAAATTAAAATAATAAAAGAATAAAACACACACAAACACATTAAAAATGCCACAAATGATTTCTAAACATTAATTGTCGGAAAATTTTTTAACTAAATACGTATTTTCTGAAAATAAAATTATATAATAAATATACTTACAATCATATAATGTATAAAAAAAATAAAAAAATAAAAGTTTCTATTGGGATTTGAACCAACTTACCAGCGCGGCTGGTATTGGCGTTGTATTGGGGTTCACTCGCATTAAACGCTTCGCCACGGAGACAGTGTGTCATTATGTGCGAAGATCGACTAACTAAACGGATTAAACTTTTGACATTTTTGCATTATGTAAATCAAATTATTTTGATTTTAAATTGAAATGATTTAGAATTGAAAAAATACAAAAAACATAGAGTAAGAAAACAATATATTAGGTGAATATTGATAGAAATTTTGATGGTAATAAAATTATGTAAATAAAAGTATTACATACTATGTATTTTGGTAGGTTCAAATGATAGTTTAAATGATATTACATACTATGTATTTTGGTAGGTACCTATGATACATTTACAATTATTACGTACCTGTTGCTTTAAAAACTATTTAAAAATCACTACAATTATAAACTTTTTTGTTTTGCCATATTGGATAATTTTTGTCATGTCATTTGAACATCCAATCAGAACAAAGTTGTAATGCGACTGCGCCGGGATCAAAGGTTTTAATCCTATTAAAATTCACCCTCATATCGCGCGTAAAGAAGTATAACTTCATTTCGGACAGTCACTTGTGGTGACTGTCCGAAAACATACATCGGTCAAACTGGCAGAACCTTTGACAAACGGATAGCAGAACACAAAAAGGCTTTCAACAATATAAAAACAGACACTTCTACATATTCACTTCACCTTCGAAAATTTCAAGTAAATCCATGCTGGACGAAAAAATTGCGAGCCAAAATGCTTCATTTCCTCGACTATATATGTAGTCTATGTGTATTGTTTCAACTATGTTTCCATATACAGTGATGAGTGCGCTAATAACCTGCAAAATTACGTAAAGATGGAAAACATAGCAATTAATTTGTCAGATAAAAAAGATGAAACTTGTAGAGGTGGGAAGTCTAACAATAGAAACCTAGAAATTTATATTTATATTTATTGTTTCTCTCCTTTAGACGTATCTATCAAACGAGTTTGGCAACTACCACTGCGGCAGTGACAGTTTTAGTTGACATACTTCTCCGATACGTCTAAGGGTGAGAAACAATTAATATATTGTAGGTTTATAGGTTTCTTTAGCTAAATTCCCCAGGTCTACTAGTTTCATTTCTTTTTATCTCACAACTTAACATGTTGTCCATCTTTTACGATATTTTGCCAGATATTAGCGCGCTCACCACGGTATAAGATCCAATACATTGACTGTTTAACTTAAAGCCCATATTTAGTCCAGAAAAATAAGATTTTTCTCGTGACACAGCCCCCTCCAGGCCGAAACCAAATTTTTTGAGTAGTATGGACATCTATATTAATAACCTTTATGTTTCCTGCAGCCACTTTTGATGATATACATGGTTATAAACAAATGAAGATCAAAAAACGGTAAATTTTCGCTTTGTTCGTCTATAACCAAAAAGTTAAGCATTTTAAACAAATTTAAGAGTAAGAAACTCATAAAGCGTCTAAAAAATTTCAATATGGCGTTCTCTGAATATGTCTATCCTTATTGTTTGCTTAAAAAATTGCAAAATAAATTTTGAGTTTTTATAAATATTCATAACTTATGTAAAAATTAACTTAGAACCTTCTTATTACACGAATTGCTGAGACTTCTGCTGCTTAAATTATATTTTAAATTTCAAAGCAATTGGTGAAATAGTTTAAAAGTTATTTAATTTGTTTATCCCAAATTAATTTTTTTTGCAACACTATAAGTCAGCAAATTATGAGGCTACAGTAAGACTTCTTGACAGTTTATGGAAGAAGAACATTTATACTATTGACTTAATTAAAAAAAATGACAAAAAGTAATTCTAAACAGTGTAAAATTATTTTGCAAAAACACGTCGATTTTTTGCTTACTTATAAACAATTAAAATAATTTTTTAACCGTTGCCCGTAGAAAAATTATTTTTTCATATTTGGAAAGACTGAATTTTTATACACATTTAGAAAGAAAAACAATTGTGCTCGGATAATTAGGGACGAAGTTAGCCCCCCCTTTTTTTAATTCACATGTTTTTGCAAAATAATTTTGCAGTATTTAGAAATATTTTTTTTTAATTAAATTAATAGTATAAATCTTCTTCTTTCATAAACTATCCAAAGTATTAGTGTAACTTCATCATTTTCTGACTTATAGCGTTGCAAAAAAAATTAATTTGGGATAAACAAATTAAATATCTTTTAAACTATTTGACCAATTGCTTTGAAATTTAGGGTATAATTTAAGCACCAGAAGTCTCAGTATTCCGTGTAATAAGAACGTTCTAAGTTAATTTTTACATAAGTTATGAATATTTATAAAAACTCAAAATTTATGATTTATTTTGCAATTTTCTAAGCAACCAATAAGGATAGACATATTCAGCGAACGCCATAGTTTTTTATAATATTTATGAGTTTCTCACTCTCAAATTTGTTTAAAATACTTAACTTTTTGGTTATAGACGAAAAAATCGAAAATTTACCGTCTTTTGATCTTCATTTGTTTATAACTATGTATATCATCAAAATCGGCTGCAGGAAACATATAGGTTATTAATATAGATATCCATACTACTCAAAAAATTTGGTTTCGGCCTGGAGGGGGATGTGTCACCAACATGATATTTTTTTTCCTTATTTCTCTGAACTAATTTATTTATTATAACATTTAGTTACATTTAAATAGCAAATAACAAATACAAATTTTGGCATTCGTCAGGTTTTTTATAACTACAATTTTGTTTTGTTTATGCTGGTTAGTGTTGACATAATATATTTAGTCAACTAGACATAAACACATTGGTTCCCCTTTGCTCCATTACCTTTCTACTCCACTGAAAAAGTAGAAAAGTAACGTACAGGAACCGGAGAAAGTTTTTTCGAAGTCGATATAAGGAGTTGGCCTCATGGGGAATCTATGGTCAGCGCAGTATTTTCGCGGTCGGAGGTTAACAGCCATTCTGGTTCGACACCCACCGACTCTTTTTCTACACTTTGCTTCTTTGCTTTTTCTCCTCTTTTTAGGCCAAGCAAGTCACAATTCTGGCCGACTCAGGTTTTCCGGGAGATAAAAGTGAGTCTCGAGCGGTCAGGAATGTATAAATTTCATCGAAGTTGTGAAAAACGACGATTATATACGGTTTCGGCAGGGAGAACTTAATTTATATATCTTAGACTTTACAGTTTTATACGACTTTTAAGGAAAGTCTGGAAAGGAGCAGAAATGTGATGATTTTTGTAAAATCTTATAGAGATTATGCTCAACGGATAAATCAAATGGTGTACTAGACCCAGATACATGAATTTGTGATGGGACTTTCTTAGAAAATCCACAAGGAAGAATTTCCTGTAGCTGGCTGTATATCATTAATTACAAGTAAAATTTAATAAAAAATTTTGGTCTTGGTAAAAGGTATATTATTTTAAAAAGCCCTATAGGGCTACAAACATCGAACAAAACGTTTTCGCTCTAAAAAGAGCATCATCAGTGTTGCAAGAACATGTAGGCTATTGATTATGTACTATAGAAAGGAACTACAACGTTAACGGGGTTTTATTATTTCATATAGTTAATGAATCTCTATATATGAAAAAACCGCGGAGTGCTACCATTTAAAGGGGTGCGTTTTTGAGAAATGGGTGAATTAGTCCCTGGGCACAGGTTACATTAGGGCGAGTTCTATGCACTTTTGGTACAAACACGTCTATATAAAAATTGTTCCTGGTTAAATTTCCTATCTAAATATAACTTTCTAAAGTAAAAGATACTTTATTTTACAAAAATACATTCAAAAGAAAAAGCACAAAAAAACCCAAAAGAAAGAAATTTTGTTTTTTGTCCCATAGCTTTTGTCCACGGGGATATAGGTATAGACATTGCTTCACAGAAAAAAACTTACATATTTTGTCTTTAAAATGATGTTTAGTAGAGGTCATTAGGATTTATAGTTTTCGAAATATGATTTTTCAAAGTTCGCCACTCACAGCAATTTTGGGCAATTTTCCTTGTTATTTCGCAAATATTGTTCTGTAACTTTTTTCTACGCAACTTTAGGCAT
This sequence comes from Diabrotica virgifera virgifera, assembly GCF_917563875.1. Classification (NCBI taxonomy): domain Eukaryota; kingdom Metazoa; phylum Arthropoda; class Insecta; order Coleoptera; family Chrysomelidae; genus Diabrotica; species Diabrotica virgifera. The sequence goes on from NC_065443.1 coordinate 309,105,909, forward strand.
ATGCAATGGTACATGTAAGAGGAATAGAAATCAATTACCTTTAAAATGTTCTACTGTATAATGTTGTAAGACTTCTTTTAAAGACGTTATCTTTTTCAAGATTTTATACTTTTAACGAGTTTTTATATTTTTTACGGTTATTTTTTAAATGTCTCATTATAACTTTTTTTTACATTTAGGTATATATTATATAATAAAAAAGAAAGCTTATTCTGTTTACTTTAAAATGGTGTATTACAAAAAATTCTAGGATTATTTTTGAATAAGATATGCTTTTTCAAAATGTAATAAGTACTTGAAACGATTTTTGATTTTAGGATTATTTTTTAAATTTCTCATTATAACTTTTTTATGTGATTGTGTGTTATGATTGAATCTTATTTTTTATAGGTAATACTTTGGATCCACTTGACTCGGCCGGGCAAACTTCAAAATATGGATTAATTCAAATATTTACTGTCAAAGCTCCTGCACCACAAGCTTTGCTTGAAAAAATAGCATGTAAATGTACCAAAGGATGTAAAAAAAACTGCGGTTGTAGGAAGATAGGAATTAGTTGTTCAATATTCTGCAAAGGGTGCATGTGCATGGGTACTAATTGTGGGATCTCTAAGATAACTGAGGTGTCAGAGGAAGTTATTGAAGCTAATGTTGACGAAGAGATTTACTTTGATTTTGAAAATTTTTTAAATGTCAACTTTTAAATAATTTTAACTAAAGTGATGTTTTCTAAGACTAATGTTTATGTAATTTTTGTAAAAGGAATAATTTTAAATAATACAGGTAAAAAAATATCAAAGAATCACTCGGTTTCCATTATTTAAATATATATTTTACACCATTTTAAAGAACAGAAAGTAAGCCCTCTTTATTGCGCAATATATAGTATATTCATGTACAAGAAAGAAAAGTTATAATGAGAAATTTAAAAATAATCCTAAAATAAAAAATCGTTGCAAGTACTTATTACATTTTGAAAAATAATATCTTATTCAAAAATAATCCTAGAATTTTTTGTAATACAGTCAAACCCGCTTATTGGAATAGTCTTCGTGCCAATCAAAAGTATTCCTACAACCGAGATATTCTAATAACCAATCATTGGTGGCTAGTAGAATCGTTTCGGGACCTCAAATTTCTATTCCTTAAACCGGGATATTCCTATATCCGGTATTCTAATAAGCGGGTTCGACTGTACACCATTTTAAAGTAAACAAAATAAGATTTTTTTATTATATAATATAATATATACCTAAATGTAGAAGAAAAAAAAGTTATAATGAGAAATTTCAAAAATAATCGTAAAGAATGTAAAAAATAATATTTTTTTATATTAGGTATTATATAATATATAATATAATATTATATTATATATACTATATATAATATAATATTATATAATAATATTATTTTATTTTTATATTATATTGTAAAAAATCGTTAAAAGTATAAAACCTTGAAAAACCATAATGTCTTTAAAAAAGTCGTACAACGTTATACAGTAGACCATTGTAAAGGTAATTGATTTCTATTTCTATTACGTGTACCATTGCATATACCTAAAGTTACGTAGAAAAAAGTTACAGAACAATATTTGCGAAATAACAAGGAAAATTGCCCAAAATTGCTGTGAATGGCGAACTTTGAAAAATCATATTTCGAAAACTATAAATCCTAATTACCTCTACTAAACAACATTTTAAAGAAGAAATATGTAGGTTTTTTTTCTGTAAAGCAATATCTATACCTATATTCTCGTGGACAAAAGTTATGGGACAAAAAATAAAATTTCTTTCTTTTGGGTTTCTTTGTGCTTTTCCTTTTGAATATATTTTTGTAAAAAAAAGTATCATTGACTTTTAAAAAGTGATATTTAGATAGGAAATTTAACCAGGAACAATTTTTATGTAGGTATGTTTGTACCAAAAGTGCATAGAACTCACCCTAATGTAACCTGTGCCCAGGGACTAATTCACCCATTTCTCAAAAACGCACCCCTTTAAAAGGTAGCACTCCGCGGTTTTTTTATATATATAGATGTCCATTGACCATATGAAATAATAAAACCCCGTTAACGTTGTAGTTCCTTTTAGCTATCGTATTTTGAATATAATCAATAGCCTAATGGTGAGCCAACCAAAAAATACGAAGGTCAAAGCCTTTCAAAAATGGACTAAAAGTCACATCAAAATGCTAACATAGCAAATTCCAAAGGATGGAAATAATTCCTAAGGATACGGCCCTAGGATAACATATGACTCCCACACGTGGTAAGTGGGTCAAAGGTAACAAATTAGGTCATTGTGTTACAAGAGGTGACAGGCAACCTCTGCTGAGTTGCCTGTCACCTCTTGTAACATAATGACCTAATTTGTTACCTTTGACCCACTTACCACGTGTGGGAGTCATATGTTATCCTAGGGCCGTATCCTTAGGAATTATTTCCATCCTTTGGAATTTGCTATGTTAGCATTTTGATGTGACTTTTAGTCCATTTTTGAAAGGCTTTGACCTTCGTATTTTTTGGTTGGCTCACCATGTTCTTGCAACACTGATGATGCTCTTTTTAGAGCGAAAACGTTTTTGTTCGATGTTTGTAGCCCTATAGAGCTTTTTAAAATAATATACCTTTTACCAAGACCAAAATTTTTTAATAAATTTGACTTCTTAGAAAATATTTTTATTAACCCATTAACGCCCAAATCTTTTTTTCAAATTTCAAAATATTACTTTTAGATAATTATCAATAATATTGTTCTTAATAATATTCACGAAATTGTTTTATATATTATATCTTTGCATTTTGTAATTTAGATCTGTCTTATAATCAAATCACTGAGCGTTAGTTTATCATAATTGCAAGTATGTATGAATGAGTTGAAAACAGTAATTTTTATTTAGATCTAATAAAATAGTTATTTATGAAACAGTTCGTGAAGTATGCTTTTTGCGAACGAACGCGATATTTAGAGTTCGCGTAAGTTCGCAAAAAGTACTTCACGCATAGTTTCATACAATATTTTATCTACGATAAACAAATATAAAAACTGTAACTCTTCGTCACTGGAATTCATTTCTATTCTACAATTTTTAAAACTTTGACATTTAAAAATCCTAACTACTTTCAAACCACAAAACTGTCAAAAATTTTGTTGTAAGAAGCGAAAGTTAAGGATACTTGATTATATGAAAGTGTGCCAAAAAACCCATTGAAAGTGTGCGAAAAAGTAAATCCCATTTAAAATACATTGTTACTTCACGCACACTAAACTCTCCACGCACGTATATCTATGATGACAGTTTTCAAAAACTAAAAACTTATAAATAATATGACATAGAGTAGATAAATAAGTTTATGTTTTATGATATTGTATCCAACAATTTTTATACAACGGTACAGTATATTTTACACTTATTTTAGTGTTTTCGATTTACAATTTTCTCCTGAACATCGTCTCTGCTCTTCTCTGTGTTTCTCCATAAGTGTTTTCCCATCGAATTTTATTCCGTTATTGACTCGTTTTTAGAGAAGCCATGAATTTGTTCCGTTGGTGGTTTACGGAATCAATTAAATAAAGTTAAAATAAGTGTTAAGACAACGAACAATAATATATTTATTTATTTTTGGTTAAAAAGGCGTGGTTATATCTCGTAAGAGGGTTTGTTATTCTTTGCGGGACGAGGGTTTGTGTCAGACAGCCTGTGGATGAACTAAAAACATTAGTTTTACATTTCTGTGGTTTTTAAAGAAGTTGAAGACTGATTTATTGACGTAAGGAGGCTGGCCCTTTATCGTCCCGTAATCTATTATGGAATTTGCGTTTCCCATACATAAACTGAACAGGCCATCAACATGTGGTGTTTTAAAAGCTGAGAAGGCATTTTATCTGAATATTGATATATTTCGTTTTAATTTCGTTAAAATTTAACAGGCCCTTTATGCATATCGTTTGTGAATTTTAAAATAGGACGTATTATTTCATTTTGAAAAAGTTACTAAAAATTAAAATTAGAAAAATAGTAATTGAAGAGTGTCGCACAAAACTAATCTCACCTCAATCAGTTGTGTGAATATTAGTCAATATCATTTTTAGCTCTGATTTTAGTGGCATATTTGAGTTAATCCATGCCTTCTATGAATGTATTATATACTTGTGGTTAAGAAATAACCGTTTTTATTTGAACTTGTGATTCCATCTACTAGCTTGTGCGAGAGGTTTATATTATATTATCAAAATTAGATGGTATACTAACATACTTACATGTTTTCGTTCCATTATCATTATACAATAGTATATTCAACGAGCACGTAATGATGGATATTTTTTGATACGAACCGAAAGCTAGTATCGTAATTCATCAGAACGAATAATAGCCATTACATGCGAGTATAACACTATACTTTTTCTACGACCTTCTTTTTGTTAGCAGAAAAATTATTAATGATTAAAAGCCACACAATTCTGGCCGACTCCGGCTTTCCGGGAGATAAAAGTGAGTCTCGAGCGGTCAGAAATGTATAAATTTCATCGAAGTTGTGAAAAACGACGATGATATACGGTTTCAGCAGGGATAACGTTAATTTATATATCTTAGACTTTACGGTTTTATATCAGATTAATGAAAAATTCTGGAAATGAACAGAAATTTAAATGGATTTTATAAAATCTCGCGTTTACAGGAGTTATTCTCAAAAATGTGTCTGTATATTAGGATAAATCAAATGTTACTATTTAAACAAACTTAGAGATTAAAAATCTCTAAATCTCTGTCTTATAGAAAATATTTTGTTTTTACCCGTTTTGAAAAAATGTGAATACAGTAAACTCGAGCGCTTAAATTTGCCGATTTGTGTTCTCCTCTTGACAATTTGACATTAGATGCAGAACTAAAAGTTTATTACGGATATTTTCTTAAATGTCACAGTTGTCAAAACTAGGAAACTGGCTGCAATTAAAGAGTAACAATCTACTTAAAATTTTTCCCACTGTAATAATGTACAGTAGAAAATGATCGCTGTAATAATAATCTGATTTCTGTAGCTTTCTATTGGCCAGAACCTGTTTGGGCTATGTATGTTAGATAATTGTCACAAAGTTACTGTATTAGCTTGGTTTCATTTTATATTACTTTGGTATTTGTATTAATTTAGTCATTCAGTATTGAATTATACACAGTCAAATGCTTTTAATGAACGAATAAATTCTTTTTGTGCTGCTTTATCTTATTTTCTTTTTGAAGTTATACTTCTTTAGGCGCGATTGAGAGTGAATTTTTATTATTCTGCGCGCACGCGCACACAGGCAGTATGGACTTAGTTGCTAAATCTTTCAATTTATGTAGATATTTATCAGCGCAAATAAGGTGCAAAACGAATATATTAGTATTTTTAGTAAATATATTTATCGCCAACCGTCACTAAAGGCATTCATTATTGTACTCATTTGACGCCATTTGCGGCAGTAAAGTAACACTTTATTGTACTGAAAGAAGAATTTTACTTTACCTGCCGCGATTAATCAAATTAACCGAGATTGAATGTAAGCGGTCGATGGCAGTAATCGATTATTTATTTGAGAGAACTTAAAATTTATTTACTTTAATTATTAACCTTCGGATGACCAAGCGGGGGAAATTGTGACCCCAGCGTATGTTTTTCTTTAATAAATTCAAAAGTATTTTTAATTTTTAACTCATTATTTTTTTATTTGACTTTAATATCATTCTATACAGTGCGTCCATAAAGTAATGCATAAATTCATTATTTCGTAAACCGGCGACTTTAAAGAGAAATCCCGGAACAGGTCGATTTTTATTTTTAATTTCCGATTTTTTGGCATATATATCATATTAGTGACGTCATCCATCTGCGCGTGATGACGTAATCGATGATTTTTTAAATGAGAATAGGGGTCATGTGATAGCTCATTTGAAAGGGTACTCAATTCTCTATTCCCTAATATAAACATTAACATAATTATTTATACAAGGTGTTCAAAAAAACATTTTTTTAATTAAAATAATTGAGACAAAAAGAAGAATGTGTGTAATTTATCTAATTCAAAATATGTTTTAATGTTGTCAGAAAACAGGAAAAAAAATTTTATTTGACAAATAAAATATTGTTTTTCGCTTAAATTCAATGTTAAACCTGCCACCCAACTGCCTCTTGCCAGTTTGAACATTTCGTTTAAGCGAAAAGCAATGTTTATTTGTCAAATTAAATTTTTTTTCTGTTTTCTGACAGTAGTAAAACGCATTTTGAAATAAATAAAATACATACATTCTTCTTTCTGTCTCAATTATTTTAATTAAAAAAATGTTTTTTTGTACACCCTGTATAAATAATTATGTTAATCTTTACATTAGTGTATAGAAAATTGAATACCCTTTCAAATGTGCTATCACATGACCCATATTCTCATTTAAAAAAATCAGCGATTACGTCATCACGCCCAGATGGATGACGTCACTAGTATGATGTATATGCCAAAAAATCGGAAATTAAAAATTAAAATCGACCTGTTTCGGGATTTTTCCTTAAAATCGCCGGTTTACGAAATAATGAATTTATGCGTTACTTTATGGACGCACTGTATATCCTCATATTTTGAAATAAAAAAAATTCCCTATATTTTACGAATAAAAAATATATTCTGAAGTTGATGTTTAGTAAAATAGCGTCTATTATGTGTAATTACAAGTAGTTTTACGCTAAGGACGTCGACTTTGCAAAGTAACAAGTCACTTACTCAACATACACACTATACATGACACTAATACTCATGTTGTGACTGGCTGAATGACAAAGTCCATGCCAAAAAAAAATTAAAAATTAAAAAAAAAACTTAATTTTTTTGTTAATTGTCATTTTTTACATTATTGACCTGGGGTCATTTTCCCCCCCTTGGTCATCCGTGTAACAAAAAAAGGTTGGTCATCGGAAGGTTAAAAATATTGTACAAAATTTACGTTATTATTAACTAAATTTATGTCAGAAAGTGAAATTCCGTAGTATTTCGCAATTATATTCATAAAATATAAATCGAAACTTTACAGATTTAGTTATTAGGTACTTATTCAATATTGATTATTTGAACAACCATCGATTAAACATCGAAATCGGCCATCATGCAAAAGCATTCTGTCATGGTCATTACTGTCATACGAAATTTTTATTTCGTCTGAAATTAATAAAATTCTTAAATCTTTTAAGTTTTGTATTAATTCAAATATATTATGAAATTGTGTTTCTGTTAATTCGATTATATAGGACGGTGACAGATATTAATGATAATTTGTTAGCAAATATATTTATTTATATTTTCTACTATTCATCAAGGGAAAAGCAACTGCGGTACGGAAGGCTACACTTCATAAACAATAACGTAACTATTAACGGTATTTTTAATTTTTGGTATTTTATTTTAAATGTTAAAATTGGTTTAATATTTAAATAAAAATACGGTTAAACTGTTTAAAATATATTTATTTCGTTGAAATTATAATAATAGAAGCATAACGTTTTACGTGCGTAACAAGTACACACACTTTTTTTTTCATTAGGATGTAATTAAGTAAGTGTTAACGTTTTTTATGATCGGCGATAAAATTTTGTATGCACCACGTCAGTAAAGACTCTTTATCGAACTCGTCTGTTATTCGCCTCGCTCGCTAACGCTCGCTCTGCTCATAATATCAGACTCGTTCGATAAAGAGTAACTTTACTGACTTGGTAGATAAATAACTATTATTAAAATTTTTGTGTCTTTGGATTTCTCTTCCTCGGGAGTAAGATAATTATTAAAACATTTTTATTTTATGCTTCACTTGATCTATTTGTCACCGTGATTGTAATTATGTCCGAGAAGCGATGTAAATAGAGCCGTGGTAGGTCATTGGTACCGCATTCGACTAGAGATCGAAAGGTCCCGCGTCCAAATCCGGACAATTCTTATTCCTCTTTTTTTATTTTTGGTATTGTTTGAATAGAAATTTTTTGAAAGTGGTAAAAAATTAAAATTAGTTTAATATTTAAATAAAATACAAATAAACTGTTTAAAGTATATTTATTTCCTTGAAATCATATATATTAAAAGTATAACTTCTTACGTGCGTACAAAGTACACACATATTCTTTTTTTGCATAAATATATTTATCATATCTTCTTTTTCTTAAAGCGCCTATCCGTTCCGGATGTTGGCGATCAGCATGGCTATCTTGACTTTGTTTACCGCAGCGCGGAACAGTTCAATGGTAGTCGTGTTTTACCACTTTCGTAAATTTTCCTAGTTGGAGAAGGCCGTAACGTTCTTTATTTATCATAAATATGGTACCTCAAATATACAATAAATGTCAGTTCAACATCAGCTCGCGACTTCCCAAGTAGCACAATAAAAACATTTTAGTTTTATTTAAGGTTTATAAAGGTTTTATTGTGGTAAATAAAAAGATAATGGTTTTAAAGTTACCTTGTAGATATACTGCTAGAACTTTAAAACTGTTAAACATTTGCCACTAGTTTTAAAGTATCTAATAAGAGTATCAAATAAGACTAATTAATCTTAATAGATAATTTGTCTTATTGTAGTTTTAAAATGGTTTATTCTCAGTTCAGTTTAAAACTAATCAGTTTTATGAAGAACTTCCGGACTGTTTGGTTTTATTAGATTCTAATCTGTTACCTTTTAGTTAATAAAACCTATTATTAAAACTACTTAACCTCAAGACTATTATGTAAGTAAAGCATAATCCTTAAAACAATTTTTTTAGTTTTCTTTAAAGTTGCTTTCATAAAAGCAATTAGTAGGCTATATTAAAACCAAACGCTCTTAACTGAATCAATTTGGTTACCGTAAAGACTAAACTATGCTTCTTGTTAGAAACAATAAAACTAAACTCATTCACCCCTTCTTTCATGTCCAAAATGTTCGGTCATTTGTTTTAGAGCGAAACAGTGGTGTAGTGTGTTGTAAAAAGTGGAAGTACAGTTAGTATGGAAGAAATAAGTCGCAAGTACTTAAAATATAAACGAACTGGTCATTTTAAAAGAAAAATACAACACACAGCACTACGACGGACGCCTCGATTTTAGGTTAGATTCACATTAAAACCGAGTGGCACTATTGACAGCAGCATTAAACCTAAACGGTTTTAATTCCAAGGCAACCTTGCTTTTATGTAGGATATATACTCTTGGAAAGGTATAAAATAAAACCATTTGATCTTAACAATTCTCTGTCGATAGACCAAATAGTTTTATTTGGATTTCGGCCATATTGCTCTCTGGAGATAGTGAAAGCCATGATAGATTACAATATAAGGCTTACAGAAAAGACATAAATTCGATTTATTTTAACATTAAAACATTAAAATTGTAGATAAAATTATTTTTCTTTCAAATTATTATTTTTCGGATTTTTTTTTATTTTTTAATCGCCAAAAGTCAGAAATTTTAGGGGGCGTGAGTTATTTAGTCCTATTTTTGTTAACATTATCAATAAAGTTGGGTGCGCAAGTGTTTTTCTACCTTGAGAGCCCGAAATAACCTAGTTCTTTTTAATATTTTATGGTTTCAAATACGTATCTACCTATCATAACACATGTAAAAATGTGTTTGCCTATATGAAGTATATAGGTTTAAAGAATCATTTAATATGGTAAATTGTCTTTAAAAGTCTCCATTTAAGAAACCTTTTTAAGTTTGCTATAAAACTGTCTGCACTTAAAATGTCTTTTAACATGGTTTTAAAAGCACCTTCACAGCAGCTTTAAAACCAGTTGCTTAAGTCAGTAGCCATGGCAGGAGAAGCACGTTCAAATAACACTGCCGATATCAGTAGTAATATAGTTTGCAGAAAATGTAAATCTAAAGTTGTTTCACCGGTAAAGTGTATAATATGTGATAGCTGTTATCATCCCAGTTGTGCCAAAAAACTGGAGTTACAAATTTTTGACAAAGTTTTTACTAAATGTTGTGAAAAAACCGAAGATAAAGCAAACGGCGACTGTGATGACAAATTTTTCGATGCCATCGAAAACTTAGCTGCGTCGACAGAAAATAAGGTAGATATACACATCTTTAAATATATTATCAAACAAAAAGATCTCTTAATATCAGAACTAAAGGAAAAAATATTCCTATTAAATACACAAATTGACTCATTGAAACAATTAGAAACAAAACAAGTTCCGGAAAAAACTGACTATTCTTTATTTAAAAAATCTAAACACAAAACTGATAACAATAAACAAGTTTTCAATTCACCAGAGTCAACAATAGGCCAGGAGAAATATAAGGAAAACAATTCAATCAGCGCTAAAGATGTCAGCGAAGCCATAAACCGAGCGCAAAATATAATACCTGCATCTAGTCGAACCGAAAAGACTGGAGATGCCAACATGCAAATAAGCAGTAACATTCCTACGGATTGGCAGAAAGTGACTTACAAAAAAAGAACACCCAAAAAAAACTTATTAGTGGGTAACTATTCTGGAAATTCTAATGTAGAAGGAGTTGATCAAACAGTTGCTTTACACGTATTTAATCTGAAACCGCAAACATCTGCAGAAGACCTTCAATCTGCAGAAAACCCGACGTTTAGGTAGGATTTTTTTCCGCTGGGAATTTTCATAAATTTCAAAATTTATGCTTAACTTCTGAGTGGCATTTTCCTTCTGCGGACGTGGACTATAATTTCAACCATTTTATAGAAAAGCTTGTCTCTATCTTCAATAAGGCATTTCCTTTAATTTCAATTAAGCCAAAACATCACAAACCCTGGGCTACAAAAGGTATTCGCATATCAGCCAAAAATATGCGCTCACTATTGTATATCAAGAAATTTGCTACCAACGTCTCTGTCACTCAATATATCACCAAGTACAGGGTAACCTATCTAAAACTCATCACATCAGCTAAAAAAGCCTACTATCAAAATCGTATGGAAAGCTCTAAAAGTGTTGCAAAAGAAACTTGGTCCATAATAAACGATCTTCGAAATAGAACTCACGCAGTTCAAACATTTGCCCTTCCAGACCCGGAAAATCTTAACGAATATTTCGTTAATGTGAGTAAAAATATAACTTCTACTATTTTGCCACAAAAAGATCCCATTTCCTATCTCCCCAATTCAGGAGTGTTCTCGAATTCATTCTTTTTAAGACCAATCGATATAACTGAACTGATCCAAACTATCAATAGTATCAAAAGCAAATCATCCTGTAGTACTGATGGACTATCCATAAAAATCTTCTCAAATCTCACAGAAAATGTGTTGGAAAACCTCGTCTCACTAATTAATGATTCCTTTGAAACAGGCAAATTCCCAGAGTGCCTAAAGATAGCCATTATTATTCCCCTTCATAAGGGTGGTGAAAAATCTAATGCTTGCAACTATAGACCTATTGCCTTACTACCGGTACTTTCAAAAATTATTGAGAGACTCATAAAAATCCGTCTCATGTCCTTTCTCATTGATAACAACATCTTATCCCAAAATCAGTTCGGTTTTTTAACTAATAAATGTACCACTGATGCCTTGTTTTCTGTGTTTCATGAGGTTTACCAAGCACTAAACAATAATCTTTATACTGCCACTGTTTTCTGTGACTATGCCAAAGCTTTTGATTGTGTAAATCACGACATTTTGATTAAAAAACTAAATTTCTATGGGATTCGAGGTATTTCTTTGAATTGGTTCCAATCTTACTTGAATAATAGGAAACAAATAGTTAGAGCAAATGATACTGACTCTAGTCTCAAAAACATTGTATGTGGAGTACCACAAGGTTCAGTATTGGGTCCTCTACTGTTTCTTATCTTTATAAATGACATCACTAACTTAAAAATCGATGGAAAAATTTTTCTTTTTGCTGATGATACCAGTATCACTTGGAGCAACTCAACTATTGCATCTCTTCATGCAACTATAACTTCTGATTTGCTTACGATAAAAACCTGGTCTGACTCTAATTTACTCTCTTTTAACGTGGATAAGACAGTAGCATTATCCTATAAAAGTGCTCTTCAACCCCTGCTTGTTAATAACAGCCAGATCTCTACCGTTGATTCTGTAAAATTTCTTGGTATTTTTTTAGACAGCAACCTCAAATGGTCCCTTCATATCGATGTGTTAAGTAAGAAACTCGCCTCAGCCTGCTATGCTATAAGATCTGTTTCGAAAGAACTCAATTTAGCATCTTCTAAACTAACATATTTTTCTTTGTTCGAGTCTCATCTTCGATATGGTCTTCCTTTTTGGGGTTCTAGTACAGCTGCCCAGTTAGATGTTATTTTTAAATTACAAAAAAGAGCAATAAGGTATCTGTTTGGCCTCAGAAGAACAACACATTGCAGAAGTTACTTCAAAGATCACGGCATTTTAACCCTTACATCTTTATATATTTTAGAAACTGTTTGCTTAATTCGTAAACACATGCATGTCTTTCCAGCAAGGCCTCGTCATGACTACTCCACCAGAAATTCAAATTTTGATGTCTATTTACCGATCCCGTCCTCTGAGTTAGTAAAGAAATCTATATTATATTCCGCAAAAAAACTATACAACCATCTTCCTTTACAACTCAAATCTGCAACATCTTTCCCCAAGTTCCGTAAAATGGCAAAAGCTCATCTATCTAAAAGACCATATTATTCAGTAGAAGAGTTTCTTAATGACTAACTAAGAAATTACAGTAATGTACAAGTAACCAAACTTATCTATATTTGGGTGTCACATGCAGCAGCTTAAACTTATTAGTTCCTATGTCTATAAATAGTTTACTTTGTTGTATATTCACTTTGCAATTTCTATAAATTGTTGCAAATATATCGATTTTGTTTTTTTTTCTTTACTTTATTAACTTATATTTTGTATTTATGTATATTTTTTTTATATTGACGATTTATCAAATTTCAGAAAATTGTATTCGTTATTGTTATTGTTAGATATTATTTATTTATTTTTTCTGACTTTAATTAAGCTTTGTCCATAAAATTTGTATTTTCAGTGACAATAAAGCATATTTCTATTCTATTCTATTCTATAATCATTTTTATCAAAAAACCTGCCAGAAGCCAGCTGCTCAGCTCTTCCATCTCGTCGTCCTGATATATATTCTTCTTTCAAAGTGGAAATCTCGAAAGCAAACTACAATAAGGCGTTGGATGCCTCGATTTGGCCAAACAAAGCCTGTATACGAAATTTTTTTCAATTGAGGAAAAAGAAAGAGCAAATCGAGTAGAAGTATCTATCGACAATGAAACAAAACATACAGCAATTTTTAAAATTATTCAATTAAATACAGCGTCCATTAGAAACAAACTTGAAAGGTTGGAAATTCTGCTTGATCAAGAAAATCCCATTGTCGTCAGTATTGCGGAGCACTGGTGTAAGCAGGATGAAATATCTCTAATGGTAACTCCGGGTTACGATCTTGTAACCAGTTATTGTCGACCTATCCATGAGCATGGCGGATCGGTTTTGTATGTGAAATGTGGGTATGAATATCAGATCATCAATGTGTGCCAGTTAGCTGTGGAGATGCATTATGAGTGCAGTGCGGTAAAAATAATGTTTTGTGAAAGAAAAGTTGCAGTCATCAGTATCTACAGGCCTCCCAGTGGAGACTTTTATTTGTTTTTGAAGCAGTTTTCCTATACGATTGAACTCTGTAATAGGTATGTTGACGATATTTTTATATGTGGTGACTTAAACATTGATTATTTAGAAAATACTTTATTTAAAATTCTTTTTAACGATGTTCTAATGAGCTACAATCTTAGCATAACCTCTATGGTTCCCACAAGGGTAGCGACAAATTGTTTGAACTAAACTTCTATCAGTAAGATTGATTATATTATAACCAATACAGCTAATATACTTCAATGCAATTCTAATGTTTTTGAAGCGCATTTAAGTGACCATAGAGCAATTAGTTTGGAATTTGTAGTAGACATAAATAGTAGCTGTACTAAATCGAATAACCAGCCTAATTATAAATATTTTAGAGACTTGTCTGACAACAACCTTAAACAAATTTCTTCTGTGCTATCTGTAACTGACTTTGACGATATTTATTTAACCGATAATGTTGATAAATCCTTTGAAAATTTTATAAGTAGTTTAATATATGTGTTAGATTATTGCTGTCCAGTAAAACGGTATAATATCAGTAAGCAGACTTGCAATAAAAAATGGATTACTCCGGAAGTTAAGCAGTCTAGTGTTCATTTAAAAAATGCTTACTGGCTTGATAAAGAACTAAAAGATGCCAATTCTCTTGCAAATTATAAAAAAATTAAGAAAGACCACGCGGAACTATTACAAAAATCTAAATTAAAATTCCATGATAAATTGATAAATAATTCAAGTAATAAAAATAAAACTGTATGGAATCTTGTTAACAAGGAAACTGGCAGGAAGTCTATCCAAAGAAACATAGCATTAAATATAGATGGTGAAAGTTGTACTGATTCTAAGCAGTTGTCTGAAGTTTTCTGTGATTATTTTGCTACAGTAACCGAAGAGAAACTGTCAAATCATTTTGGGAATTCTCGATCTAATAGTTGCACATCTTCTACTATTCTTAAAAACAGTTTTTTCTTTAGACCTGTTGTTGGTAATGAGGTAATGAATGTGATCAATAATTTAAAAAATAAAAAAAGCACTGGACCTGATTCTATCTCGATAAGAGTATTAAAGGCTATGTCATCTGATATAATAAACCACATTGCATATTTGATAAATTTATCAATAGGTAAAGGAGTCTTTCCAAGTATTCTAAAAAAAGCAATCGTTATTCCTATTTACAAAAAAGACGATCCGGAAGACATTTCAAATTATAGACCTATTTCCTTATTGTGTGTACTTTCCAAAGTATTTGAGAGAATTGTGTATAACCGTATGTCTGAGTTTTTGGGTAGATTTAAAATTGTAAGTGATTGTCAACATGGCTTCCGTACCGGTAGATCCACTCAGTCTGCTGCCTGCAGATTTTGTGAAAGGGTCTACAGATCTTTGGATGCAGGTGAATATGTGGCAGGTCTCTTTTTTGATCTAACCCGTGCCTTTGATTGTCTTGATAGCCGTTTTGTTAGCAATAAACTGTATAATATTGGTTTTAGAGGTATATTTTTAGACTGGCTAATCAATTATCTATCAGATAGGATAATTTGTGTTAAAATCAATGAATCTATTTCGAAGGAACGTTTTATTAATCTGGGAGTTCCACAGGGCTCTGTATTAGGACCCCTAATTTTTTTGTTGTTTATTAACGATGCATCTAACCAGTTTGATGCTTTGGACCTGACGTTATTTGCGGATGATACTTCTCTTGTGGTCTCAGCACAGACCTATGAGAAATTGGCATCTACTTGCAATAGTTTTTTAGCTCGATTTAATGACTGGTGTCGATCTAATAACCTAATTTTAAATGTAACAAAACAAAAGTAATATATTTTAATAACTTAAATTCTGTAAATCCTGTACTACACCTAAGTTTTAACAATGTACTACTGGATTCCTCAAATCATACAAAATTTTTAGGTATCCATCTCGACTCAAAATTAAAATGGTCAGTTCACATAGACATGCTCAGTAAGTCCCTTAATAAGTCGTACTATGCATTATCCCGTATTAAAAATATTATGCCCATCTCTGCGCTGTTAAATGTATACTATAGCCTTGTTTATAGTAGACTTTGTTACAACATAGTTTTATGGGGGAATGCAGTCAACAGTGACAGAATATTTATAACACAAAAACGTATAATACGAAAAATGTTTGGAATTAGACCTCTTGAGAGCTGTAAGCCCATATTTATTAAGAATAATATTTTAAGTTTTCCATGTATTTATATCTTCAGAATGTTACTATATGCTGTTGATAATATTCATACGTATGACAGAAATTCTAGTTTCCACCATTATTCGACGCGAGGTGGCGATTTGCTGAGTGTACCTGGTCATAGATCGAGTAAATTTGAAATGTCAGTAAAGTATATGAGCATTAGATTGTTTAACGTTTTACCAAAAAAATATAGAACAATGAATAAATATTTCTTTAAGAAATCCATTAAAAGCTTATTGCTTACCAAATGTTATTATACTGTGGAAGAGTTTGTTTCGGACAGAAATATTACCTGAATGTTATTAATTCTATCTACCTTCAAATGTTTATAAAATTTATAAATGTATTAATTTTATTGTTTGTTTGTTTGTAAAACTAATGACATGTCCTATACATTGTATGTCTTAAAGGATGAATAAATATTATTATTATTATTATTAAGAAAACAAAGTTTTAAGAAGGTTTTTATTTTTGGTTTTATTGATCTCTTTCAGAGTGGGCCCTTTTATGCTGAAAGCGGTTTTATTGCAACCTTAAGGTTTGGTTAAAAACCAAATGGTTTTAATTTTAGTTTTATTCTACAGTTTTAAAGCATCCTTAAAAGACTGAATAAACCCGTTCGGTGCTACTTGGGTTACAACTCGAACCGATTTTACTCCAAATACTTGCTAATGCTCAACAATCGCATTCGACACACTCCGCTTATCCTGTAACCGAACACGAGCCATCTCAGCAAGCAATCCATTAGCATCTTTCCACTCGCATCGAATCAAAGTGCGGTCTAAGCAGAAAACGGCGAATTACAAGTTAGAAGCAAGGGACAAAACACTCTATTCAAGCGCGACCAAACGCTCTTCTCACACTAGAGACAAACTAGAGACTGGAGGAGTGGAGCAACGAGCGGATTATTTTTGAGGCAACGATGCAACGATTGCATAATTAGAGAAGTGGAAAGCAAAACCACATAAGTGTTATCAGCATCTTAGTTGGCATCTTGGTTGCTCTCAATCAGAGAGAAAATGGGGCGATGTAATAGTTACATCTATGAAATCCGCTTTTTTTTGTTCTCTTTATCTTGAACTAGCTATAATACCCGGCTTCGCCCGGGAGTTGATATGAGATTACGCGGTAGTTGCAATAAAAAAATAAACTATGACGTAATAGTAAAAAAATTTATTGAAAACATTCGCTCATTTTTTACACTATTTGCTTATAAACAACATTTCTTTACTGAATTTTTTCGCGTGGCAAAATTGGCAAATGTTATCCATTTTTCCGATCACAACATGTTTATGATTGTAATATTTTTTCGTCGGTTCGTAGTGGAATGCTTCCTTTGTTAAATTATCTTTTAAAATTCTCGATTCTTCTATACTTTCGTTCTCTTTTCTTTCTTCATTTTTTGTGCTTCTCAGAGTTCTCATCCTAGTTCGTTGATTTTGTAAACGTGCTTCGCGCTCTTCTTCCGTTTCATTTCTTCTATGTTCTTTTTGTTTCCGCC
The DNA here is from genome assembly GCF_917563875.1 of Diabrotica virgifera virgifera. Lineage (NCBI taxonomy): Eukaryota > Metazoa > Arthropoda > Insecta > Coleoptera > Chrysomelidae > Diabrotica > Diabrotica virgifera. The sequence goes on from NC_065443.1 coordinate 309,123,262, forward strand.
GTTTCGCTGCAGAACTGGCAAGATCTCCTCCTTTTTTACGTCTAGGCATTGTATTCTGTAAAATATAAATTAAATAAACATTTTATAGACAAACAGTTAAAAGAAAAAGAAAAACAACCATTAGAATTAATTAAAGACACTATTAATTATCTTTTCAAAAATAATTATTTTTTCAAAAATAATTAATATAAATAATTAATAATCAAACTGAGAACTTCCTTTTTCTGAAGTCGGTTAAAAATACTTACATTTGATATTTCACAATAAAGGCTCACAGACGACTTTTTTCTTCTCGGCTTCAAAATCGAGAATTAATTAAACACACTATTAAAAATACTGACACGTGATACTTCAAAATAAATGCTCACAGATAACTTCTTTCAGTTCCTTTCGCAATCGCTTTTCAAATCGAACTAACTCTGGCGGGTGATACCGGGCCCTTATATATTCAGAGAGCATATTCGGAAAAGTTCGAGAGTATTTTCTTTTACACATTCTAGAATGTACTCGACATTATCGTCCGCCGTAACATTAAGTTCTGCAGCTATAGCATAAGTAGTAAAGGCGCGAAATTTGAAAACTTAAATTTTTAAATATTTTCAGAATTAATAATTAATAATTTGAATAACTAAACTTATCTCGCTTCAACTCCAAAATAAAAGCTACTTAATGCTGTATAAATACACAAAATTTAATAACTTTATTATAGAAACAAATGTAATTTAAGACTTTGTTGAAATTGGAATTTCAAATTTCGCGTCATTGCTACACATGCTGTAATTGCCCGCAGCGCCATTCGAAACGCAACTCAAATAATCGTTGTTCTGAATGGAGTTCAACTACTCGACAACAGATGGCGCCACTACTTCACTTAATTTTCAAGTTGAGGAATTGGAAAAGCCCTTATATCTTTAAAAATACGCCCTTTAAGTTAAAACGGGAACTTACTTGTTCGAGGGGGGATAAAGGGCTACAAAGTCCCTTTATCGTATCGGGAATCCTTTTTAAGTTTTATCGGCACACACATTTTATCAACTTAGTTTTATTATATATAATAATGATAATGATGTTAATACCGGAATATTTAAAAGTTTGGCGAAGGGGCGAAATTGGGAATATTTAAAAATTTGGTGGAGGAGCCAGGTCTAGGGCTAGCCAAGCTTGCTAGGAAAAGCCCTTATATCTTTAAAAATACGCCCTCTAAGTTAAAACGGGAACTTACTTGTTCGAGGGGGGATAAAGGGCTATTGCACTATATAAGTCCCTTTATCGTATCGGGAATCCTTTTTAAGTTTTATCGGCACACACATTTTATCAACTTAGTTTTATTATATATAATGATTTTACTAAACTATTCAAAATACATCTTTAACAATAAACTTTTTGATAAATCTTTTCCTTGGATTGTTTTTCCTATATTAGTCTAGGCGCCAAATAGAGGTCACCGTGTCCTTTTCAATTCTGATGGACAAACTCAACGGTTTCTTATGGATTTTTGGCTGCTGATTACGAATTTCGAGGGTGGATTTTGATCCGAGTGGTCAAAGAATTGTTATAAACAATTTAATTGTTTATAAATTGTTTATAAGGCTCTGGCTAATAAACTAAAAGAGATAAAAAGAATGTTTCAAATCAAATTTGTTCGCTAATAAAAACCGAAGAAAAAAGCGTTTACTAAACTTAAATCCAACAATTCGAACTGAAGATATTGTAAAACTAGTGCACAATGCAAATTGCAAAATAAGTATTTTTCGAAGCTTGATCGATCGTAACTCGGCTTCTACGCATGCAAATGAGCCCTAAAAGGTCTCATTTTAAAATTTCATTAATAGTAGTCCTGTCGCCAGGGGGGGTACAACGGCCTCGTTAATTCAGATGGACTTACCCAAGTTTTTTTTATGTATTTTGACCCGTAGAACACGAATTTTTTGGGTAACAGTTGATCCGGATGTCGATAAGATTGCTATAGACCAAGAACTTGAGGAATCAAATAACAGCGATTTTTGGCAAAACAAAACAATATTTTGTATTTTTTGGGTCATTTTAAGCAAAAAATATTTCTACAAGTTTTTTAGTAGGATGCACAGTATTCGAGATAAACGCGGTTGAACTTTGAAAAAATCGAAAAACTGCAATTTTTAAACCCGAATAACTTTTGATTAAAAAATAAAATAGCAATTCTGCTTAGCGCCTTTGAAAGTTCAAGTCAAATTATGTCGGTTTTGATTATTTGCATTGCTAAAAATTTATTGTGTTATTGTTAAACAAAGCTACAAACAACTAGTGCGTGAGTGATGTTTCTATGATTTCTCATTTAAAATCGAACGAGTAGGTAGAATAGGTACTAGTGCAATCAAGACTATTTCTACGTTACATGCGTTAAAACGCATGTAAAAGCACGGGAAACCCTACGTGTTTATAGCTTTGTTAAACAATAAAAAAATAAATTTTTACCAATGCAAATAATCAAAACCGATATAATTTGACTTAAACTTTCAAATGCGGTAAGCAGACTTGCTATTTTATTTTTTAATCAAAAGTTATTCGGGTTCAAAAATTGCAATTTTTCGATTTTTTTAAAGTTCAACCGCGTTTATCTCGAAAACTGTGCATCCTACGAAAAAACTTGTAGAAATATTTTTTACTTAAAATGGCCCAAAAAATACAAAATATTGTTTTGTTTTGCCAAAAATCGCTGTTATTTGATTCCTCAAGTTCTTGGTCTATAACAATCTTATCGACATTCGGATCAACTGTTACCCAAAAAATTCGTGTTCTACATAAAAAAAACTTGAGTAAGTCCATCTGAATTAACGAGGCCGTTGTACCCCCCCTGGCGACAGGACTATAGGCTTCAAAGCAGAGTTTGTTAAATTACTTGATCTTCATTTGTTTTAAAGTTATACCCATTTGAAGTAATAATTTTCTTAAAAAAACTGTACATTAAATTGTTTATAAGGGTTTCAAGCAAAGGGCCTAGCCGGGTAAGATGATGAAAAGTGCCCCCAACGCGATTCGAATTCCATATAGGTCACCATTTAGCATATATAGTGAAACTAACTTTCTGAAAATTTTAGCCCCCTAGGTGGTCATGTGACCCACCTAGAGCCTAATTAGGCTTTTTAGGTTTTTATTTTTTATCTCAGCCGCATCGAGAACTAGCGAAAAACTTTAAATAAAAAAGTTGCAAGCTTTAAAAAGTTCTATCCAAAAAAATTTATTTTTTTAATTTTTGGCGGGAAATTTAAATTTTAGGATGATTTTAAAATTTTAAATGATTATAAAAAAATAACTAAGACATTCGTTTTCACGAAAAAAATATATAACGTGTATTTTTGCATAATATTTCACCCAGAATTTTTTCAAATTTTTAAAATTGGTGAAACGCACCTTTGAAAACAAAAAACCGCATTTTTTCGGTTTTTTTTTTCGTTCTTTGATACAATTTTATACATATTTTTCAAAAAAGGTAATGCCGTCACTAGAATAGGTAAAAAACTGAAAAATAATTGGGGTTTTCTTAATAGAAATTGTTTGTAATGCCATCCATTTTCAAGATACAGGGCGTTGAAGAAAACCAAATTTAGCACATTTTTTACGATTTTGCCGAAACTACTGGCAACATTGTAATAAAATTTGGCAAGTTTTAAGAGGTAGTTGTTCTGCACTTTTTGACATACAATTAAGAATTTTATATTTATCATTGGCGCGTATACAAGTAATGGTCTGAACTTTTTAAAGAAAAAAGATAGTACGCCACTGATATATTTCAAATTAACAATCCTTTTTGCATTTCTCGTTCAATTTGTGACAAAAAATCTATCTTCCGCTTTTTTCATACGATGCGCCATTTTTATTCAAAAAATAAAACATCTTAACCCTTACAAAGTATTCGAACTTCTATTAGTAGTTTCTACATCTACATACATAAACTCATATTACATCCATTATTATAAAAACTAATTCGAATACTTTGGAAGCGTTAAGATATTTTATTTTTTGCAGCAAAACGGCGCCTCGTATGAAAAAATGATAAGATAGCTTTTTATCGCAAATTGAATGAGGAATTCAAAAATGATTGTTATTTTGAAATATGTCAGTGGCGTACTATCTTTTTTTCTTTGAAAAATTCAGAACATTACTCATAAGCGCGCCAATGATGAATATCAAATCCTTAATTGTATGTCAAAACATGCACAATAACTACCTCTTAAAACCGTAAAAAATGTGTAAAATTTTGGTTTCTTCAACGCCCTGTATCTTGAAAATGGATGGCGTTACAAAAAATTTTTATTGCAAACTCCAATTATTTTGAAATTTTTTACCTACTCCAGTGACGGACTTACCTTTTTTGAAAAATATGTATAAAATTGTATCAAAAACGAAAAAAAAAACCGAAAAAATGCTGTTTCTTATTTTTAAAGGTGCGTTTCACCAATTTTAAAATTTTTAAAAAATTCAGGGTGATACATTATGCAAAAATACACGTTATATATTTTTTTTCGTGAAAACGAATGTCTTAGTTATTTTTTATACTCATTTAAAATTTTAAAATCGTTCTAAAATTTAAATTTCCCGCCAAAAATTAAAATAAATTTTTTTTTCGCACGTAACTTTTTAAATATTACAAATTTTTTATTTAAACTATTCAAAAAGGATTGTTAATTTGAAATATGTCAGTGGCGTACTATCTTTTTTCTTTAAAAAGTTCAGACCATTACCCGTATGCGCGCCAATGATAAATATAAAATTCTTAATTGTATGTCAAAAAGTGCAGAACAACTACCTCTTAAAACTTGCCAAATTTTATTACAATGTTGCCAGTAGTTTCGGCAAAATCGTAAAAAATGTGCTAAATTTGGTTTTCTTCAACGCCCTATATCTTGAAAATGGATGGCATTACAAAAAATTTTTATTAAGCAAATCCCAATTATTTTTTAGTTTTTTACCTATTCTAGTGACGGTATTACCTTTTTTAAAAAATATGTATAAAATTATATCAAAAAACGGAAAAAAAACCGAAAATATGCGGTTTTTTATTTTTAAAGGTGCGTTTCACCAATTTTAAAAATTTGAAAAAATTCTGGGTGAAATATTATGCAAAAATACACGTTATATATTTTTTTCGTGAAAACGAATGTCTTAGTTATTTTTTTATAATCATTTAAAATTTTAAAATCGTCCTAAAATTTAAATTTCCCGCCAAAAATTAAAAAAATAAATTTTTTTGGATAGAACTTTTCAAAGCTTACAACTTTTTTTTTAAGTTTTTCGCTAGTTCTCGGTGCGGCTGAGATAAAAATAAAAACATAAAAAGCCTAATTAGGCTCTAGGTGGGTCACATGACCACCTAGGGGGCTAAAAATTTCAGAAAGTTAGTTTCACTATATATGCTAAACGGTGACCTATATGGAATTCGAATCGAGTTGGGGGCACTTTTATCATCTTACCCGGCTAGGCCCTTTAAGCTATAAACATTTATATATTAATTAACAATTATGATAGAAGAACTCAAAAGGAACATTTTGAGCTAACGAAAATGTTTGTAAGTTTAATTTTGGCCAAGATATCGATATTTTAATAGTGCGCTCTGAGGCGCAAGATCGGCTCACCGCGTAAAGGTTCACGCTAACTTCTCGATGCAAATTATAATTTCTATGTATATATACGTTATCTTCATTATTTTTGAAGATGCTAATAAAATTTTATCATATAATTCTTATTATTAAATCATCATACTGTACCTCGTATCACCTTTTATTCTATTTACTTTGTCTTCTATTTTTTTGTACTAAATGGGGAAAAAAACATTAAAAACTAATATTTCAGAAATAGAAGTAAAAAGTAAGTTGATATTATTTATTAATACTATTTTTACAAACTTTTTGTTTCATGCATCTGAATCGAGATATACAGGGAATCTCAGCTTTTTTACATTTGCATAAGTTCTTAGAGTAATTTTTACAGTTACATGGTGGTACTAAGTCTGTTCTTGTAGGCAATAAAACTAAAACTTTCTGGGGCTTCAGAGTCTAATTATCTATATGATATAGATATAATCTATATCCAGTGGATAGTGGATAGTATCCATATAAAGTGGATCTAGTTCTTTTGCAGCATCATCAAGGCACGTCAATTGTGTGTATGTCGCCACAACATAAATGCTCGTTTTATGTGCAATGATGACGCTGCAAAATAACTCGATCCATTTTTATATGGATATCACATATTGGCTCATTTGCATGCGTAGAAGCCGAGTTACGATCGATAAAGCACCGAAAAATACTTGACTGTGAGCCGATTTTGCGCCTCATAGCGTGACATTAAAATACTGATATCTTGACCAAAAATAAACTTACGAACATTTTCTTAAGCTCAAATTATTCCTTTTGAGTCCTTCTATCATTATTGTTAATTAAAGTATAAATGTTTAGATCCCGAATTTACTTGAAACCCTTATAAACAAATTAATGTACAATTTTTTTAAGAAAATTATAACTTCAAACGAGTATACCTTTAAAACAAATGAAGATAAAGTAATTTATCAAACTTTTTTTGGAAGCCTATTAATGAAGCTTTAAAATGAGATCTTCTAAGGCTCATTTGCATGCGTAGAAGCCGAGTTACGATCAATAAAACTTCGAAAAATACTTATTTTGCAATTTGCATTGTGCACTAATTTTACAATATCTTGAGTTATAATTATTGTTGGATTTAAGTTTAGTAAACGTTATTTTCTTCGTTTTTTATTAATGAACAAATTTTATTTGAAACATTCATTTTTATCTCTTTTAGTTTATGAGCCAGAGCCTTATAAACAATTTATAAACAATTAAATTGTTTATAACAATTTTTTGACCACTTGGATCGAAATCCATCCTCGAAATTCGTGATCAGCAGCCAAAAATCCATAAGAAACCGTTGAGTTTGTCCATCAGAATTGAAAACGACACAGTGATCCCTCTGGCGCCTAGACTATATCCTGAAACTTTCCTGTCATATATTTTGTGACGAATCAAAACCAATATGTGTAGTTTACAAAAAAGACATAGTTTTTTTGCTTTGCTTGTTCAATTGGCTATGCTTGTAAAAGCATATTCTATTCTGAAAATTTCTATTCTGAAATAAAAATTCTAAATATTATATTCTGAAAATTATTATTCTGTAAATATAATATATTGCAATAATAGTAAATTAAAACACTTTAATAAATCCGCGTTCTCTTTCAAGCTCAATTTGTTAATTTTGCGTTCCGTTTAACATATCCCGTTTCTAAATATCACCCCATACTCAGACATGAGACGTGAGTCGTTGAGTCGTTATGAGATCTCATAAGAACTAGAGGTGGGACAATATGGAACTGTTTAAGAACCGGAATACAAACTATTTATTATCATAGTTTTATAATATTATGATTTCTGTGGTTTTAAGGGTTCCACTACGCGTTGAATAATTTCGGCTTTTAGAAAGACCGTTGTTTTGACGACGTTTTGTCAAGGTCACTCTTACCGTCCTCAACTCAAATTAGTTTTAGATGTCCAAAGAGTACTGATATCTGGGCTGTCTCATTGTCATCGTGTGAGGGTTGATGTGTGTTGGTAGTCGTTTAGGCATCTTGTTGCGCCTCTTCAAGACGTGTTTTTGGTTGTATATGGTGGCATGGGTCTCGATGGATATTTTAAATCACTGGTGGTGGTAGTGGTCTGCATTCCTGAGTCTTATTCGCGACTTTCATTGCTGTGTAATTTCTACGTGTTTTCGTGGAGTTGGTTTCAATGCATTTGGAAGTCTTTGGGCATCATCTCTTGTATTTAAAAAAATAAAAACCTTATTTTGTAGAAGGTATATGTATTTAAAATCCCTAAAAAGGGCTGTATCACAAAACGTTTTCGGAATCAATATTCCATCATCAGTGTTATCACAGGTTTACATGCTTTAAGCCACCAAAATGTACGGGTAAAAAAGGTGGCTTAAAGCATGTAAACCTGTGATAACACTGATGATGGAATATTGATTCCGAAAACGTTTTGTGATACAGCCCCGTTTTAGGGATTTTAAATACATATACCTTTTACAAAATAAGGCTTTTATTTTTTGTGATTTATGGTATACAGCCAGTACAGGAATTTTTCCTTGTGATAATCTTGTATTTAAATTTTTTGGATGTTTTTAATTTCTATTGCTTCCTTGATTGCGCGTTTGGTCCTATTTTGAATGTTAGCTAGCATCGCTGTAGTATTCAAATTTTTTTATCTCCTATACTTATGGTATGTTGTGCTCGGGGTAATGTCTTTTCTTTTCTTTCTATAGCGTTTAGATATTCCTCTCGTCTTATACCTATGCTGATAAGGGAAAACAAAATAGAGACAAAATATTTAACATCGACAATAAAATCCCAACCCAAATACCATCCGCAACAAGAGTATACATGATATCTTGTGAGCAGTGTCACAAATCGTAGGACAGACCAATCGAAGATTATAAGTAAGACGAGAAAAACACCGAAATACCATGGAAAGATTGCATTTTAAAAGGGACGAAAATCTTAGTTAGGCTACACATAAGATCGCTTGAAGGGGTGTTCTACAATTTTAATCTTCCCACACGAAAGACAGAGAAGAAAGACATCCAAACTATTTGCACTAAATTTTACAGAATCATCAATATATGAACTACATGGTGCGAAATCTACTAGAAAAATACACTGATTTTAAAATTAGTCATGTACGAGGAAACAGTAACAGTCTAATTGAGGGGGCCAGACGTAAAAGGGTTTAAGTTCAGTTTTGATAGTTCTGAGATAATCAGCTTCAAAGTTGTTTGAGTTTTATAAATTTTAGGAGTCATTAAACTAAAATATGTCTAGTGTACTGGGTGTCCCAATAAGAATGGCTCTCGGCCATATCTCAGGAACCGTTTATAGTAGAGCTTTGAAATAAAAAATTTTACAACAAAAGTTGCCTCAGGAAAAGCCTGGAAATTATTTTCATAATTGTGGGACCACCGCTAGAGGGCGTAATTGAATATCAAAAATTAAAAAATCTAAATTTTACAAAATTTTCCTAATGAAGGGGCACTGGAAATCCGATCGTCGTATTCTTCATAAAATTCTACGCATATTTGATTTGACAAGTTTAGGTCTACCTTTGGAAATAAGAGGTGGGGGTGAGTGGGAACCTTGTTATGAAAAACTGGCTGTGAGTCCGGTTCTGCTTAATTAAATTTTGCAAACTTGGTCTTGTTGAAGACAGATCTTTTTCGTCAATGTAAAAGTTATGATTTCGAACCAACTTACTGAGTAATATGCCAGCTAGAAGGCGTTATTTAATTTTTTTCAGAAATCTAGTGTTCCTTGGAAAATATTAAATACAAACATGCATTTTTAATAACATATTACAAAATTAGATAAAATTAACAACAGAATAGCGAAAACCGCATGTTAATACCTTTTTTCTATCTCGAGATATCTTACAAAACGTGTAAATTTAAAAACATAACTGTTACTGTCACCGGTAAACGAAATAATTCATTAAAAGTAGTGTGCTATGGAAACAACAAAGAAACATTTTCCAGCTGTCAACGTATATTAGGTCTTTTCAACGCTTCTCATTTGTTTCGAGCCTCGTTCATATCTCGTATATTAATATTATACACGGATTATACGGCATATGACAGAGGCTCGAAACAAATGAGAAGCGTTGCAAAGCCCTATTACAAAGAAATAAAAACAACTATTTAGTGATGACATAAACGTTCAAATTTTTGCCCATCATTTTCGTTGCAAACATTTACTCTTTCAAGAGTAGATTGAACAACAGTGTTAATTTCTGCTCTCGATATGCTTTGAATGGCGTTTAGTATTCTCTGGATAATGTATTCTAGAGTAGTGTATGATGGGCAACAATTTGAATATTTAGGTCGTCACTAAGTAGTTCTTTTTGTTCTGTGTTAGATTTAATTTTAATAATATTGTTTCTCTTTATATTTTTGTTTTAATTAATTATATTTTTATACGTTGACATCTGGAAAATGTCATTTTGTTTTTTTCCACAGCACACTACTTTTCATTAACTTAGTTTACCGGTGATAGTAACAGTTATGTATAAAATTTACACGTTTCTCGAGATATCTTGAGATAGACAAAAGGTATCGACATGCGGTTTTCGCTACTCTATTGCTAATTTAATCTAATTTTATAAAGTATGATTAAAAATGCATACTTGTATTTAATATTTTCCAAAGAAAACTAGATTTCTGAAAAAAATTAAATAACGCCTCCCAGCTGGCTTATTACTTATTAGGATGGTTCAAAATTATCACGCTTACATTGAAGAAAAATATCTGTCTTCAACAAGATCCAGTTTTCAAAATTTGATTTAGCAGAACCGGACTTACAGCCATTTTTTCATAACAAGGTTCCCACTCACCCCCACCTCGTATTTGCAAAGGTAGAGTTAAACTTGTTAAATCAAATATGCGCAGAATTTGATGAAGAATACAATAATCGGATTTCCAGTGCCCCTTCATTAGGAAAATTTTGTAAAATTTAGATTTTTTTATTTTTGATATTCAATTACGCCCTCTAGCGGTGGACCCACAATTATGAAAATAATTTCCAGGCTTTTCCCGAGGCAACTTTTGTTATAAATTTTTTTATTTCAAAGCTCTACTATAAACCGTTCCTGAGATATGGCCGAGAGCCATTCTTATTGGGACACCCGGTACAATATACTATAAAATGATAAAAATATAAGGGTACATTATTACTCTTACTATATCCTTCCTTTTTTTCAATTATTAAAAAAAATGTACTTGAATCAGTACATGGTGTTGACAAAAGTTACTGGTAAAACGTTTTAAGTGCAGATGTTAACTACATATTACTATCATTTTTGTCCCAGCTATTATCCACAGTGTAACTACAACTGGCACGTTGCATAATACTTAATTAGTCTTCAAAATTTGTCACAAATCTAATATTTATATACTTGAAATTAATCCTGTATTAACATGTGTTACACATTACATGATAGGTACTAAAAATAGTTTTGTGGTAAAATGGTTCAAGCGCACTTAAACCCGTTTATTACTATTTGCTTTTACAGAATGCTAAAAATACTTTTGTGGTAAAACGGTTCAAGCGCATGGTTAAACCTATTTACTACCAAAGCAAACTGCAATTGTTTTCAGTGAACTAAATGTAATGGCGACTGTAGGACGAAATATGCTTAAATCGTATTACCACCAATTTCTAATACCATTTAAGTATGTGAATCTGTACTTAGAGTAAAATTTTAAAAATGTGCACTTAAACCCTTTTACTTCTAACCCCCTCAATTGTAGTATAATAGTAGAAGTCAAAGGACTTCTCATCCATAACGAGATAGTAACCCGGTCTATATAGACATTTCAAATAACAAAAATTGCCGGAGAGCCAAATTTTGGTGGAGAGCTAGGATATACCATAACAAATAAAGTTTAAAAAGTCCCCATCGATCCCATGTGTGCGTCAAAAGTTATTCGGGGTCAAAGGTCAAAATTTGAGATTTTTTGGATTTTTTTCGAAAACGGTAAGTTTTATCAAAAAAAAACCTTAAACCAAAGTTGTAGATCTTAAAATTCTCTACAAAAATAGTCCTTACTATTTTTTTCCTAAGAGTTGCCATTCCTGAGATATCGCGATTCAAAGAGTCACATTATACATGATATGCACACGTTTCCACACCACCTGTGAGGTAGTGGTAGTGGTTTCCCCTGTAGGCCTACTCCACTAACTGTTTTGACAATTTTAGAACAATTTAAGGAAACAATACCGGTCAAGTTCTAGATATTACCTTATTATTGATATTGATTATTGATATTGTTATTGATTATTAGGTTAACTATTGTTTTGATTTCTTTAGATATTTTAATCAGATTCATATTCTTGAAAGTCTACTTCAACAGTCTTCTTCGATTTCATCTACTTCCTCTTCCTCTTGCTGGATGTTCAAAAATTGTTCAAATGTGACTGAGTCATTGGTCTCTTCATTAAAATCACAGGAGTCTTCCTCTGTTGTACTAAACTGGACATTTGAGCAAGACTGACCTTGGCAGTTGGTACACACTAGAGAACACAGCAACCCGACTTTTTTACATCTACATTTGGCACTACAACCTTTTTTGCAATTGCAAAAAATAGTGTAAGGAGTTTTTCTGGAGCAGGTGGGAGTAAGGTTTTAATCGGTTCCAGAGTATTATCTATTATTTTCCAACCCCAGTCTTCTGGATTCAGTTCATTGCCTAGCCATGTTTGAACTTGATAATATACTCGATACAAATGTTGAAAAGCAGATGCTGATGTTGGAGGAAGACATGATAATTGTACTTGTTTCTTGTTTCGCGTATTTTTTACAAAAGTTAAGTATCGGCATTTATCAAGACAAATAATTTTTTTTGGAGCTCCATAAACCGCAAGAAGAAAGCGAATTCCTTCCGTAATTATTGTTTGCGGTGTAGAATCAAGTTCTGTAAAAACTTTACAGCAGTCAGTCAAATCTTTTTTTTTCGAATAATTTAAGTACTGACGTTTTGCCCCTTCTGTACATTGCGGACGTAGTGTCGCAGCCGGTTATCGCATGTAAAAATAAAATGTACTTTTGGCATTTGGGATAAGCCGATAAACTATTTGAAGAATATATCTCTGTTCGCTGTTGAGCCCTTCCAGGTTTCAGAAAATAAATAACTTTATCTACTGGAGTCCTTGCAGTAATCAGTACCAACAAATCAACATCTTCACCAACTACAATTGTGTTTGTTGCCTTAAATTTTTCAATTAGTGTCTCAATTATAAGGACATCTGCGTCATTTTTAGCTTGTTTCACTTCAATATTCAATATGTAAAAGTTTATTACAAATAAAGCAAAACTGAGACATTTTTAAAACTATAAAATTGTACAAATAACGGTAACGGTACTAAATTGTAGACGCTTGTAATAAGTACTTATATTCACTTGAACTGAACCTTTAGCACTAAAAGAAACAGATAATATTATGAACCAGACCTACGGACAATACTGTAGCCATTGCCTATAATAGACAATCTGTTCTTTTTCAAACAATGGTATAGCTAAATGTTTTTCAAGGCCACGTGGATAGGGGAAATTCAGTTTGGGACTGATTACCTTTTGAAGAAATATTTTCAGAATAGTATAATATACTATATAAAAGGGACACAAATAGGCATTTATACTTGTCTTAAGGGCCACATATGTATATACGTGGCTTATATGTGCATATAATGTATAAAGTAACTTTTAAAATTGCGATATCTCAGGAATGGTAACTCTTAGGAAAAAAATTGTAAGGACAATTTTTGTAGAGAATGTTAAGATCTACAACTTTGGTTTGAGGTTTTTTTTGATAAAACTTACCGTTTTCGAAAAAAATCCAAAAAATCTCAAATTTTGACCTTTGACCCCGAATAACTTTTGACGCACACATGGGATCGATGGGGACTTTTTAAATTTTATTTGTTATGGTATACCCTAGCTCTCCACCAAAATTTGGCTCTCCGGCAATTTTTGTTATTTGCCAAGCATTTTGATGTCTAAGTTGACCAGATTAATAGGATATCGTGTATACCAAGAGATAATAGAGTGCATCGGAAAAACTAGATCATCCTTCAATCGAATGGGGTCCTTCTTGAAGAGTCACAAGCTCTCTCTTGCCATAAAAGTAAGAATGCTGCGACGCTACGTCTTCTCTGTCTTTTTCTGGTGTTAAATCGTGGACCTTCAACGAAGATATGTGCAGTAACTATCGGAGAATACGTAACATCCCGTGGACTGACCGGATCATAAATGAGGAGGTCCTCAGAATAATGAAGAAGAACCGAGAGGTATTGACCACCATCAAATATCTAAAGTAAGATGTGCCCTTCTATAAGCCAACCTGCAAGGCAAAATATTTGGAAAACCAGGTCCAGGAAGAAGAACCTCAGAAGTAGTTAAAGAACCTTAGAGCCTGGTTCAACACAACATCTTTGCAGCTTTTTGCGGTGCTGCGGATAAGATAAATATTTACGTGGTGAAGAAGACAAATGTGGCAGTCTGCAGTATGCTGACAAATGTGGCAGTCCTTAAGAGAGCAAATAGCTGCTGGATAATATCAAATGTAGAAAGGTGGCCTATTTTGGACACGTAGTAAGGGGAGACCGATATAATATTCTTCAACTTACAAAATCCACGACGAAAATAAACTTCCTATAGCTGGCTGTATACCATAAGTCACAAAAATACGAGATTTATTGTAAAAGGTATGTTCCGTTGGTGGTTTACGGTAACGAATAAATAAAATTAAAATAAGTGTAAGACAACGAACAATAATATATTTCAAAAATGAATAACCATATTCTATATCGTTGCAACATGAAACTACAGCCGCATCAATATTCCAGTTCAATAGAGAGTGCAGCAAGCACCTCTACCGGTTTCGAAACTTATTAGTCTCTCATCAGGAGGCACATATGCTGCTCTCTCTGACCCAACTAGGATAAACCCCAGCGTGCAGTCACGGATTGCAACGAACGAAACGGCAGGGATGCCCCAGCGGCAACTGCTATCAAAAAACTAAGTTTTCAATCTAATAGCACATAAAACAACATCCAAAAATGCTATTCTACATCCTACCAGACTGAAGACAATGGAAACCTTCTCTGGTAACACCTCCCAGGCTTCTACAATTTGCAAGCCATAACGGATGCTGAGACTAAGGAAGATGAGGGAAAGTGAGGAAGATGGGACGTGAATTATAAATTGTATAATTCCCTCATCTTCCTTAGTCTCAGCATCCGTTATGGCTTGCAAATTGTAGAAGCCTCGGAGGTGTTACCAGAGAAGGTTCCCATTGTTTTCAGTGTGGTAGGATGTAGAATAGCATTTTTGGATGTTGTTTTATGTGCTATTACAGCGTTTCCCAAATGGTGGGTCGCGACCCGGTACCGGGCCATGAAAGCAAAGCGCCGGGTCGCCTCACCTCGCTGTTTCACACGAACATCTTCTTTTACACTGCGAAGTGCGTTGGCGATCCAAATGGAATGCTTTAAAAAAACTTTAATTGAATCGAAGGAAGAAATTTCAATATTCTTACAACATCCACCAACGGCTAGGGATGCAATATTTAAATTTAAAGACAGTTTTCATGATGTCAATTGGTTAATCAAGGTAGCCTCTGTTTGGTATATTTTTGACTTCTTGAACAATTTAAATATGCCATTACAAGGTAGCAATGTAGTACCAGAGAAGGTGGAAGCTGCAACAAAAACTTAATTTGTGGACACGTCGCGCGGAAGCAGGAAATTACAAAGCTAAAAGAACTACAAAAAGAGTATAATGTGAATCATTGCCGGATGAGATTTCAAGGAACACCTGCTAGGACTGGGGCAAATCTGAAGGAATATTTTCCCCCCATCCACAGCAACAAAGCATGGATAGGGAATCATTTACAATGGACGTATAATCCGAGACAAGACTTCCGAATATAGATATTGAGTCAGTATAACTGAACTATCGTGTGACAGGGCACTTAAAGACATACTTGACAAAATACCACTGATAGATTTTTGGCTGTCTTGCCACCAGGAGTACCAAGTTTTAGCAGAAAAAGCGATAGTTTCTAATTTCTTTTGTTACGACCTATAAGTGTTAGGCAGGGTTTTCAACGAAGATGCCATTGAAACGGTTGGAAAGTTTACATACCTGGGAGTAGAAATATATGCCGACGGATCAGAAGATGGAGAAATACGGAAGAGAATAACGCTGGCACACAGAGCTTATTTTGCCCTCTCCCATATATTACGGTCTAAAAGTGTTCACGGAAATACAAAGATGAGAATCTATAAAACTATAATTCGACCAATAACATGCTATGGCAGGGAAGCCTGGGTCCTGAAAGAAACATCCAAAAACAAACTCGACACATTCGAAAGGAAAGTACTGAGGAGAATACTAGGACCTGTGAGGGAAAACGGAATCTTCAGAAGTCGATACAACAACGAAATTTATCATCTGTATAAGGAAGCACCCCTGTCAGACTTCATTAGAATGCAAAGATTGCAATGGGCCGGACGTGTGATAAGAATGGGAGAGGATAGGCTACCAAAAAGAGCACTAAATGCTAGAATGCAGGGAAAGAGGCCGGTTGGAAAGCCAAGAAAGCGCTGGGAAGACACAGTAAACAGCGACGGACAAGCCCGTTTAGGAGTCCGTGTGTGGAGAAGAGCAGGCTAAGGCTCAATTTGGGCTGTAGTGCCGTAGAAGAAGAAGAAGGGTTTTCAACACTGGCTTTCCTCAAAAATAAGTATAGGAATCGTTGGGAAGTCGAACCGGAGCAGAGCTGAGAATAAATTTGCCTCCAAAAATGAAGTTTTTAACCAAAAACGATATTTCTCATTAATAAAGTATTTGATTTTTATTTTTTTTAATTATATTTTTGTTTGAGCTAAACTGGCCAGTTGGTTGTGAAAAACCAGTGCCAATAAAATACAAAACACACATTGTTTGAGCTAATGATTCTTTATTAAAATATAATTGTAATAAATATTTAAATATGTTTTCTTGTACACACACACCAGGGTATGCAAAAAAAATTAGTGGGTCACGGAGGATAAACACAAAAATAACCGGGCCACGGAAAAATAAGTTTGGGAAACGCTGCGCTGTGCTATTAGATTGAAAACTTAGTTTTTTTCAACGAAAACTTTTCGTTTATAAATTTGCAAAAGTCTGTGTGTTATTGCGTTGCCGCTCCTGCAATACTAAGAGCAGATGTATCGATGGATTCTTATGTAGTTTTGTCTTCTGAATCCAAATCTGAAAACGGCATTTCGATATCTCTAACCGTTTTCGAGATAATCGACCTCAAAATCTAAAATGTGACGTCACAATCCGGTTATTTCCTACCACGCACTAAACGTCAGCTGAAATCTTTGATTAGGAAGTAGGCTACTTTTTAATCTGAATTTGTTAAGCAAAGCAAATGATATTATTTACATTTGAGTTTGACACTTCGTGAATGTCAAACTAAATTTTAAATTATTTAGCTATTAATAAAATATAAATGACATTTTATAGTGAATTTAATTATTATATAAAATAATATGTGTAATAAATGTATAAAAATACAATTTGTGTATATTTTGAAAGCAATAATACATATTATACTATTTTAATAATGAATCAGTAGAAACGATTATACATATTTAAATTTGGTAAATTATAACTCCACTCGACCAGCGCACGACCACACAACTCAAAACACAAGTACGCGAATACGGTTGCGTGAAGCGTGGCGCAAAGCCGTGGAATTTACGAGACTCGCTCGGTCTGTAGATCCAAGTACAGTTCATCAGTAAAAAATATCTTTATCATGTATGTATTATTTATTTTACAATATTGGAAAATTGTTATTTAAAATGTGGTTTGGAATAAAAAAGTATTTTCTGATATATGAAATGAAATTACATCCTTCTAATGGAAAAAAATATTTGACGAATTTTCTCAAATTATGGATACCAACATCATTTTCATTTATAATTCTTGTATTTTTAATTTGACGAAGAAAAGTTATTCTTCACAAAAATCTCTTCTTGGTCTAAGAATTATGATGCAACATCATGAATCAAATTTTATTAATTTTATACGAGGTATGTAAAAAAATATGAATTTCGAGTAAAGTATCTTTATAGTTCACAACATTTAAATTAGAATGACATACTTGCACATTAAAACATAATTTTTAATTCTAAACAGCTTTTCGTAATAGCAATTTTCTATATTATGAATTTAAATACGTATATAAACAAAGTTTTCGTTATGATAATTTTCAGCTTGTTTAATAATATATTTATTAATTCTTGGTTAAAAAGGCGTGCTTATATCTCGTAAGAGGATTTATTATTCTTTGCGGGGCGAGGGTTTGTGTCAGACTGCCTGTGGATGAACTAAAAACATTAGTTTTACATTTCTGTGGTTTTTAAAGAAGTTGAAGACCGATTTATTGACATAAGGAGGTTAGCCCTTTATCGTTCCGTAATCTATTATGGAATTTGCGTTTCCTATACATAAACTGAACATGCCATCAACATCTGGTGTTTTAAAAGCTGAGAAGGCATTTTAGCTGAATACTGATATATTTCGTTTCTTAAAATTTAACAGGCCCTTTATGCATATGGTTTGTGAATTTTAAAATGGGACGTCTTATTTCATTTTAAAAAAGTTATTAAAAATTAAAATTACCAAAATAGTAATTGAAACGTGTTGCCACAGGTATATTTAAAGCATTCTTCAACATATTATGATGGGTAAAATCGAAGGACGCAGTGGAATTGGTAGAAAACAGGCCTCTTGGTTGAAGAATATGAGTGGACAGGCATAAAGAAAGCGGAACAGCTATTTACAATAGCTCGAGACAGAGACAGTTTAGCCCTGTTAATCGCCAACGTCAAGAGGACTTGAAAGGGCACGTTAAGAAGAAGATGAAGAAGAATGATGAAGTGAAAACTAGTTTACATTAAATAACTCAGTTATGGTAATTATTCAGTTATGGAGATTTACGAATTATCATCAATCTGTATTGGAATCAAAAGGCCAATATAAAGATAGAAGAACAAGAATCTGAGAATAATGATATATAGAGAGGAGTAAGACAGAGTTGTGTTTTGTCGCCGCTACTGTTTAACCTGTACAGTGAAGCCATATTTCAGGAAGCGATAGCGGAGCTAAGTGATGGAATCTCTATAAACGGAAGAATAGTAAATAAGATTTGCTGATGACACCGTTATAATGGCAGACAACCTGGAATCGCTACAAGAATTTCTAAATAGTATTAACGATTATTGTATTCGATACGGACTAAAATTAAACAAGAAAAAAACTAAATTTATGATTGTCTCAAAAACAACATGGAAATGAAAGGTTAATGATAGAGCAAACCCAAATAGAAAAAGTTAAGACATACAAATATCTGGGAACCTGCGTTGATGACAAAAATGACCAAAGCAAAGAAATTAAAGTCCGAATTGAAACTGCAAGGCAAGCATTTTTAAAAATGAAGTCACTGTTTAAAAACAAAGACTTTCAGTTGCCTCTCAGATTGAGGGCTCTAAGATGCTACATATTTTCTATATTGCTATACGGAATGGAAGCTTGGACACTGAAGAGACAACACATAAGAAGAATAGAAGCGTTCGAAATGTGGTGTTACAGAAGAATATTGAAAATTCAGTGGGTTCAAAGGACCAATGTTGAAGCGCTACGACGTTTAAATAAGGAGTTAGAAATTATGAAAAGTATAAAAACTAGAAAACTGGAATATTTAGGTCACATTATCAGAGGAGAAAAATATGAGTTGCTGAGAATTATTATGCAAGGAAGGATCCAAGGAAGAAGAAGCATAGAAAAAAGACGCATCTCCTGGCTGAGGAACCTTAGAGAATGGTTTAACTGTAGTTCATTACAACTATTCAGAGCAACAGCCAACAAAGTGACCATAGCCATTATGATATCCAATCTCCGATAGGAGAGGAAACTTTAAGAAGAAGAAGGTAATTATTCAAATAAGGAAATCGTAAATTAAAAAGGTGAGGTTATATAATGAAGTAAATATCATGGAGGACAGGGCATTCAGTTCTACTGACACCAGGTACGTATTTTCGTTCCACCTCTACAATAACCGGGATAAACCGAGAAAGATATTAATAAAATATGAAATCGTTGGCAATATATACGCGGTTCAACCGAAATTCAAGGACCGTTTTTCCAATTAAGGACGCTTTACCCCATGCATACAGTACTTAAGCAAATTGGCGAAGCGGATATGTCCCCTTTGGCTTCCCCCTTTCCTTGCCGCGCCGCTCTTTCCATTGGATTTCAATTAAATGAGATGATGAACGTTTTTGGAAAACGCCGAGAGTTACAAATCGAATGTGATGCTAATATGTAAATGGTGGAAGACAGGAAAAAAGCTTTTATACATATTGCATACATGAAATAGGGCTGTCTTGGCGAAACTGCTCAAATGGTGCGTTAACGTTGGATTGTCTAATAACTAACAATATGCAAAATTTAATATAGATAAAAAGGCTGCTTTATTATCTTTTGTCTTACGTGATTTAGAAGCATATTTTCTTTCAAAGTTTTGTGAACATGTCTTGCGAGGCAGAAAAATTTAAATAAAACTGAAAGACAAATTCTTGATAACGAAAGAATCCCAGAGCAAAAGAACATAGCACTCATCTACCCAGTTAAAAAAAGGTGATAAAACTTTCTGTGAAAATTACAGAGGAATCGCACTAGAAACATAAGAAGTAGTATACAGAGTGGGCCACAGAAAAGAGTCCACCTCGATATTTGGCAGTATTTATTAGATTTTAAGGAAATAAAAAAACAGGTCAATTTTTGATCTAAGGGGGACACATTTCGACGGTACATACATCTTTCATTTGTCAACCCCCTACTTTCCACAACGCCCACCCCTTATTTTTAAATGGGGAATAGGGGTCGTGTGCTAGCTCATTTGAAAGGTTACTCGATTCTCTATTCAGTAATATTAACATTGATATAATTATTTATACAAGAAAAATTATTTTGAATTAAATTAATTGACACAAAAAGAAGAATGTATGTAATTTATTTAATTGAAAATACATTCTACTGCTGACCGAAAACGGAAAAAAAATGTTTCTTTGATAAATAAACATTGTTTCTTGCTTAAATTCAATATTCAACCTACCAAGAGGCAGATGGATGGCAGCTTGAACATTGAAATTAAGCAAAAAGCAATGATTATTTATCAAAAAACATTTTTCTCTGTTTTGTGACAGCAGTAGAATGTATTTTGAATTAAATACATTACATACATTCTTCTTTTTGTGTCAATTAATTTAATAAAAAAATTTTTGGACACCCTGTATAAATAATTATGTTAATGTAAATATTACTGAATAGAGAATTGAATCACCTTTCAAATGAGCTAGCATACAACCACTATTCCCTATTTAAAAATAAAGGATGGGGGAAGTGGAAGGGAGGGGAAAAATCGACCTGTTTCGTCATTTCCTTAAAATCTAATAAATACTGCCAAATATCGAGGTGGACTCTTTTTTTTGGCCCACTCTGTATAAAATATTAGCAAAAATTGTATGAAGTAAAATAAAAACCCACGAAACAGAGATAGCAAAATACCAAGTAGGTTTCAGACACGGAAGAACAACAATAATTGACCAAATTTTTATGCTAAAATTATTACAAAACAGTTAAGAACAAAATCTAGGTTCACATATGCTCTTTCTTCTTCTTCATGTACCGTGCTCGATTATCGAACGTTGGCTATCAAATTGGCTATAGCAATTTTGTTAACGGCAGCTCGGAAAAGGGATGCAGAGGATCTGTTATACCATTCTCTCAGGTTTTTAAGCCATGACGTTCTTCTTCGACCTGGCCCTCTTCTTCCGTCTACCTTGCCTTGTATTATTAAATGGAGTATATTATATCTCTCTGGGTGTCGCATAACATGGCCAAAATATTCAAGTTTTCGATTTTTAACTGTTCTGACGACTTCTGTGACTTTTCCCATCCGGTGCAAAACAACTTCGTTACGAACTCTATCCACCCAACTTATTCGTAGGATTCTTCGGTATACCCAAATTTCAAAGGCTTCCAATTTCTTGAGAAGAGTATCTGTTAAAGTCCAACCTTCGACACCGTACAAAAGAGTAGAGAACACATAACATCTCACTAATCTAATTTTAAGATTCAAAGTAATGTTGTTTCCACATATGCTCTTTATTGATTTTAAACAGGCGTACGACTTCATCTCATGAGATAGACTATACGAAGCACTGAGATCACTACGAATACCAGTGAAATTGATATGATTAGTTAAAATGACACTTATTAATACAGTTCATAAAGTCATGTGGAAGTCTTTCAAATCAGTTTAACGTCAACAGATGATTGAAACAGGGTGATCCCTGTTTACACATTTATTTGATCTAGTACTAGAAAAAATAAATTCTAGGTTTACACATTTTTTCAAAATGGGTGAAAACAAAATATTTTCTACGAGACTTTACGCAAAATTAAGTCTCTAAGTTTGTATACGCTGTGAGCTCGTACGTAGAGGGGATATTTACAAATTCGCGAACGCCAGTAGTGACAAGTTTGTAAACGTTTACCGGAAATTTGACATAAATGTCAAAGTGATTAATTTAAAATTAAAATTAAAAACATTAATTATAAACAATATTAGTTGGTCAAAGCTGTGGTATATATTTTTACCTTAAATATACTTACGTTTTAAATACTGAATTTAAGTTTTTTTAATGTTCCGTAATATCTAATTATAAATAATCTATTATAATCTTAGCGCCATCTACACGATTATTGTCAAAGTATCCGAAGTAAGAAATTGATATTTTATCAATAGAACGTCAAAATGATTAGAAAAATCTTAAAAAAATCGATTACAATTTAATTACTTTTTTGCGTTGTAAATATTAAGCGATAACAATTAAATGATAAATTTAAAAATTACCGGTAAAAGTTGAATTAGTAACCGCTAGGAGCGACACCAGCGAAGCTCAGAGCGTGTAGTAAAATTTATTTACAGTCGGAAAAATGAAAGAATACCCATGAACGATCACATCAATCACTTATTTTGTATTTGCTATCTTTTTCTATAACAAATGTTTGTTATTTATATAAAAAGACAGCAAATACAAAATAAGTGATTAATGTGATCGTTCGTGGGTATTCTTTCATTTTTCCGACTGTTTATAACTTTTAAGAGGATCGGTACGTATTTTCGGCTGCAATGCTATTCAAATGGGGATTCATTTTTTTCGAATCCTGAGAAAACTAATAAGTATTTTTTAAAAATTTAAACGCAGAACGAAAGATTACGTTATTAGCGAGGGCCGAAAGTCCCTGAGAACTTCTGTAATGTTTATTTTAATAAGTTACAGGGGTGAAAAACTAAGAGAAAATTTAGTGTGATTTGTAATTTCAAATATCTCATTCAAAATAAACTTTTTATTTATTCTAAGGGACTTTCGGCCCTCGGTAATAATTTAATCTTTCATTCTGCGTTTAAATTTTTCAAAAATATTTATTGGTTTTTTCAGGATTCGAAAAAAATGAACACAATGCAGTGGTAATATTTTCCAAATCTATCTTTGTTTTACAACGCACTCAGCCGAATATAATATTGTCAGCATATATTGTCAGTCAGACACTGACAATCAGTGACAATTTTAAATATTTGACATTGCATCGGGAATATTTTGAGGTATTGCTTAAACATTATTGATATAATATAGTGTATTTGATAAATAATTGATTTAAGACGTGAACTTAATAAAAAGTTATTTATTGTGTATTATTTGTGGAAGATCCAAGCAGAGAATACATCAGGATAATATATTCTGTGATCCAAGTATTTTGTTGTTAAAGATGTTCAAAATTGTAAGCGTTCCATAACAATATATTATTAAAAAATCACTTTAACACTTTTTCTCTTTTCTCGATTGAGTATTAGTTTTTGTTGTACAAATAAATTATTACAATCACTGAATACATAGTTAGTGAAAAAATTATCACATTTATTAACTGAATTAATAATTTGCTATTATAAAAATAACAGTTATCCAAGAACATTCAAAAGCCATCTCTTTAAATTAATGATGACATTTTCAAGTAGAATGACATTCTAGTAATGTTTACATATCCATCCAAGTGTGAATTTTACTACACGTAATTTGCCGTGTAAAGACAGAAAAAGTAGGGATACACGTAAAATATTTGCGAATTATGTACCCATAGCCTTAACTTCGAAGTAAAAACTACTTTTGTAATTGGTGTAATTTTAGTTAAGAATTAAAATTCTAAAAAATCAAAATGGATTACATAAGTCTTCAGAACGTTTTCGAACTTACCAGTCCATCCTCGGTGAACTCGTCTTACTTGCTAATTAGCCCCAGAACCAAACAGTGGTTGGATTTAATATGAAATTTACATTATAAAATTGAAAAAATGAAACAACTTGAAGCCAATGAAACTGGATAACTCTCCGGGAACAGAACATGAGAAATCCCTAATTGAACATTATTAACATTTACGCTTTGGTCTACTTTCGTCTTCCACCTGATGTTATCCAGTTTCATCGGCTTTAGTCGTTTCATTTAGTTGTCTTCTTCTTCTTCTTCTTCTTATACTTGTTGTAGATCTGTCTATCTTTTAATTCCGACGTTGAAGTATTTCTTGAGAGATAGACTACCAGCTATATTTGACACAGACTTGGTAGTCTGTGTTCCTCCATTATTTTTACATGACTGAACCATTCTCTTCGTCTTTGACTGCCCCATCTGACTACATCTTGCACGCCACATTGTTCTCTGATGATGTTGTTTCGTATTCTATCTCTTCTTGTCTTACCTGCTATTGCTCTTAGTGTCTTCATTTCGCCTGTTCGTAGCATGCTTTTGGTTTTATTGGTGTCTTCTCTTGATTCAATGCCATAGGTCATATCAGGTCTGATGCAAGTTTTATAAATTCTAACTTTGCTGTCCATTCTCATATAAGGGTTATTCTAGACCACATCTCTCAAATATCCAGACGTGACTGCGGCCTTGTTAATTTGTCTTCTTAGGTCTCTGGCTGGGTCATGATAACTTGATAACTCTACACCTAGATATTTGAACTGGTTTAGCTGTTCTATGGGTTTCCCCTCTACCACAAGCTTGCATCTAATTGGGTCTTTCGCAATGGTAATGCATTTTGTTTTCTGCGTGGATATGTTCATGTTGAGTCGTCGACATGCTTGATAGAATCGATAAAGTCTTTGTAGGTCATCCTCGTCCTCTGCAATCAGGGCTGCATCATCCGCATAGCACACTATACTGATTCTGCTGTGGCCGAGTCTGTATCCTAGTTGTAGCGATTCCACATCTTCTATTATTTCATCCATTAGCATATTGAATAGAAATGGACTGACGCTGTCTCCCTGCCTGATTTCTCCTGGTGTTGGTATGTTGGCCGTAGTGGTGTCGTTTGTTTTACTTTTGTCGTGCTGTTATTGTTCATTTGTTTTATGACTTCAACAATGTTTGCCGGTATCCTTTTTTGCATAATTTTCTTTATTATATTATTATTTAGTTGTGGATAGTTTTCATCAAAAAATATTGAGACGATTAGGCGTTTCTAGGTTTTTGTTTTATCTTTTTAAGATGTTTCTTACTACATAAAATCGAAAGTGTTGTATCGAAAGGTTGAACTGGTACGGAAATGAAGATTTCAAGGTATAATATACAGGGTGTTGTATTTAAAAAACCAAAGTGACTAATGGTATCAGAAAAATGGTAAATCTGGCAACATTGCAAGCATCAAATTTGAAATTTCTATACTACAGAATAGGCATTTTCTGGTTTTTGTATAATTCGAACTGCCCATCGTACTTCACAATACAAGATCTAGACTAGAGGATTCTTGCTCTTGGGCACACTGTCGATTTATCAAGAAACAACAAAGCTTTCTAATGGCATACGAGAATGTCATCAAAAGAATTATCTAAATCTTAATGAAAAGCGTTATTACCTGCCAACAAACTTTCTCTTTAACATAAACATAAATCTACACGTAAATAATAAGACGATAGAACGAGTTCAGAATTATAACTATTTAGGGACAAACATTAGTGAAACAAACGATTATACCAAAGAAATCCGAATTAGAATAGAAAAGGCTAGAAGTGCATTCACTAATATGAAACAAATATTATTATGTAGTAGAGACCTCAGCCAAAATCTTAGAAAGCTAGTACTAAAATGTTATGTATTTTCTCTTATTTTGTATGGTGTGGAGACATGGACACTCAATAAACAATGCCTCAATAGATTGGAAGCATTTGAGATGTGGACGTATCGAAGAATGATGAGAATCTCCTAGACAGACAGAATGACCAATGAGGAAGGACTACGGAGAATACACAACATCAGGGAGATATTGGATTCCATCAAAATAAGAAAACTTCAATACTTGGGTTATATAACACGTGGTGGCAGATATGAACTCCTAAAATTAATTATGCAGGGAAAGATTCAAGGAAGGCGCAGCATAGGTAGGAGAAAAATGTCCTCGCTGAGAAATCTCAGAGAATGGTTTGGATGCAGCTTAACTGAACTGAAGAGAATAGCAATGATGATTGCCAACCTTCGTCGCGAAGATGGCAAGTAAAGAAGAAGAAACTTTCTCTTTCATCTTTATTTACCTTTTACTATAAGTATAAACTTAACGTTTAAAGGATTTTTGTCTTTTTATTGTTTGTAAAAGTATTGATGCTAATATAAAAGAGTGTGTGTAGCTCTGCTTCGGTTAACTTTCTTTTATACCCCACCGCATGACCTTTGAAGGGCATAACAATATTATGATTGAGTTTTTCTCAGAATATTTAACGCTCTTGTAAAAGTTTCTTATCATAAAAAGAGTCTTTACAAAAAACTGCTTTGCTTAATGTTTATTCAAACATCAAATAAAAACCATCAATTACTAACGTTGAATAATTCAGAAATGTATTAAAAGGCTTCAACAAGTTCGGCTTACTTTTCCGTCATTTGAATAATTCCTAAAGCATTAGAGCCCTCCACGCACCGACCGAGGAGAGATTCGTACGAAATACAAAACGGCACTTGGCGCTCCCCAGGTTGCCAATTAACAATGAGCTTTTTATTAAAAGTGAAGAGCCTCGCCACACGATAAGCTCTGCTCTGAGCCATTTTTCTGGAGCTCGGCCTGGCGCGAGTGGAGACTTTAACTCTTTCCGGATTGCGAGAAAAAGTACACGCCGAGATTTTTATTGTCGCCACCAGCCGAGGCCGTTTTTGTCACGTAATGGCGGGAAGTTGCTGGAAACGTTTTTCGGAGAGTGGTTGCTTATTGGGATTCTGCTGTAGCTACACGACAAAGGTGTACCATTGGGAAGGAGTTTCATTAGTATGTAAAAGACTGGTGCATTCTGCATAGGCAAAACTAATGAAAAGAATAGGACTGTATGCTCATTTTGCTATACAGGGTGTTTGGTAAAGAATAAGCCATAGCTTAACCATGGATTCCTGAGGTTAAAATAGGTCGATTTAAGATAACTTACCTTAGTACAAAAGTTGATAATAACCGAAATACAGGGTGTCAAAGTGAAACTTATTTTTTATTTATTTTTGAATATTTCCTGACAGGCATGGGACAACAACACGAATTTTGGTAAGTGGTGCTGGAATTGTAAAGTCTACTAAATTATGTTAAACAAACGTTTCTGGTTACTACCAGAGGCGTACGACGGGGGAACGTGAATGGTTTACCCTTCCCAAACTCTACGCCACTGGCGGAATTGCTATTTTAGTGCAATTTTTTGATTCTCCAGTACTTTCTATGTAGAAAACATACTCTTCATTCGTAACGATAAAGCCATTAGTTTTCGAGATATTTGAAGCTAAAAACGAAGGAGCATAATATATTAATCAAAATAAGTGTGCCTTTTCATTTTTAACTTCAAATATCTCGAAAACTAATGTCTTTATCGTTACGAATCAAGAGTATATTATTTGCATAGAAAGTATTGGAGAATCTAAAAATTATGCTAAAATAGCAGATTCATTAGTGGCGTAGAATTTGGGAAGGGCCAACCAATAACTTTCCCCTGTCGTACGCCTCTGGTATTAACCACAAACGATTATCTAACATAATTTCGTAGGGTGTACAGTACCTACAGTTTATGCCAAGTACCATAAGGATATGTCAAATTATTTTAAAGTATTCTTTTTTTTTAATAATTTATTCTTTATTTAAAACTTTAAGAACTATGTGTGCCTGGTACTATAAAACTATTTGATATATCCTTATGGTACTTGGCATAAAGTGTAGGTACTGTACACCCTACGAAATTATGTTAAATAATCGTTTGTGGTGAATACCAGAGGCGTACGACAGGGGAAGTGAATGGTTGACCCTTCCCAAATTCTACGCCACTAATGAAACTGCTTTATTAGCATAATTTTTAGATTCTCCAATACTTTCTATGCAAATAATATACTCTTCATTCGTAACGATAAAGTCATTAGTTTTCGAGATATATGAAGTTAAAAATGAAAAGGCACACTTATTTTGATTAATGTATTATGCTCCTTCGTTTTTAGCTTCAATATCTCGAAAACTAATGGCTTTATCGTTACGAATGAAGAGTATGTTAATTACATAGAAAGTATTGGAAAATCAAAAAATTTTACTAAAATAGCAATTCCGCCAGTGGCGTAGAATTTGGGAAGGGTCAACCATTCACGTTCCCCCGTCGTACGCCTCTGGTAGTAGCCAGAAACGTTTGTTTAACATAATTAATTTAATAGACTTTACAATACCAGCACCACTTACCAAATTTCGTGTTGTTGTCACATGCCTGTCAGGAAATATTCAAGAATAAATAAAATAAAAGTTTAACTTTGAGTTTAAGTATTTCGGTTATTAACAACTTTTGTACTAAGGTAAGTTAGCTTAAATCGACCTATTTTAACCTCAGGAATCTAGGGTTAAGCTATGGCCCATTCTTTACTGTTTACCCATACTTTACCCATTCTTTACTGTTTACTTTGTTTACCCATACATAACACCCTGTATAATATTGTTCTGCAGCTATTTTCTTGCGGTATTTTAATATTATTTAACAACAATTTCAGCTGAAACTACATTTGCTTCGATGTTTCGATTTCCACTTCGGAAATCGTTCTCAAAATTCGTCCCAAAAGTAGAAATCGACACGTTAAAAAAATATATTTTTAACTGAAATTGCGGTTCACTTCCATCAATCATAGTTGTTCTTTCTTCTTTGGCAGCCACTTCTTGTGTTTTCCATTTTTTTTGTGTCTTGAGCTGTCTGATGCCTGTTTCTTCCTGCCTTTTCTTTAATGTCGTCGATCCATCTTCTCTTCTAGATCATCTAGAAACGATCATGTTGAGCCGTTGTTACTTTTTGGTGACTTTGTCTTGGTCTATTTTTAAGGTGTCCTAATTCCTTATACCTGTCCACAACACCCTGTTAAGCCTACGACTGCAGCTATGTCCGTCGGAGCTATTTAAGCATGCAAATACAAGTATCCAAAACATAAATAAACTTTAAAGCATGCTTGTGGGTAAGGCTGGTGGAAAGTTTAGGTCTAGGGGTTAAAAGAGTCCCGTCTGAGATGAGACGAGACCTCTCTGATCTTTGAAGATAAGAACTTCTTTCTCCGGAAATCTCATGTTTCTTGAAGCTAGGGTTTACTATTTATGTGTGTATGCGTTTATAAGGACAGAAGTTCAATAAACAGTAACTGTGTAGTAGTGAGACGATGTGTGAAGAAGACGTGAAGACCCTGAAATCATGATGAGTTCAGTGAGGGAGTCAGAGCTCGATGTATGAAAAACTCCACGCGGTCCCAGTCGAAAAATAGTATGTTTAATAATAATTCTCTAATATTAGAGCATATTTCAAAAGCACACAAATCGTTGTGTTAACTTGGGTTTTTAACCAATGCTTAAAGATACTCACATTTGGACACCAAACTTAAGAGGCATGACACAAACATCCACAAAACTAAACTATAGAGTAAGTAGAGCATTTCAAGTTAAGAGTAGAACATTGCGAAGATATGGCCATGTATTTCTAAGAACGATAGAAGCGCGGTGATGCCACGACGAAGACAAGCAAGATTCAGGGTTGTATTTTATAAGGCTTCCCTATAGCGCTTCGCACGTAAATACGACTGGAAGTAAACTAAATGCGATTATACAGGGTGTTTCATTAATAATTGTCCATATAGTAACTCGAGAAAGCTAAGCACAAAATACGTAGATTTAACCTAAAACACTTAAGGCCATGGGTACATAATTCGTAAATATTTTACGGCTATCCCTATTTTTTCTGTCTTTACATGACAAATTACGTGTAGTAAAATTCACACTGGTATGGATATGTAAATATTACTAGAATGTCATTCTACTTGACAATGTCATAACTAACTTAAAGAGATGGCTTTTGAATGTTCTTGGATAACTGTTATTTTTTGTATAATTGCAAATTATTAATTCAGTTAATAAATGTGATAATTTTTTAACTTACATTACAACAAAAACTAATACTCGATCGAGAAAAGAGGAAAAGTGTTAAAGTGATTTTTTAATAATATTGTTACTATGGAACGCTTACAATTTTGAACATATTTAACAACAAAATACTTGTATCACAGAATATATCTTGATGTATTCTCTGCTTCTATCTTCCATAAATAA
The DNA here is from genome assembly GCF_917563875.1 of Diabrotica virgifera virgifera. NCBI lineage: Eukaryota > Metazoa > Arthropoda > Insecta > Coleoptera > Chrysomelidae > Diabrotica > Diabrotica virgifera. Next base: position 309,153,606 of record NC_065443.1, read on the forward strand.
TACACAATAAATAACTTTTTATAAAGTTCACGACTTAAATGAATTATTTATGAAATACACTATATATCAATATTATTTAATCAACAACTCAAAATATTCCCGATTCATGTCAAATATTTAAAATTATCACTTGACAATATACTGACAATATTCTATTCGACTGAGTGCGTTGTATGACAAAGATAGATTTAGAAAATATTACCACGGACATTGTGTTCATTTTTTTCGAATCCTGATAAAACCAATAAATATTTTTGAAAAATCTAAACGCAAAATGAAAGACTAAATTATTACCGAGGGCCGAAAGTCCCTTAGAATAAATAAAAAGTTTATTTTGAATGAGATATTTGAAATTAAAAATAACACTAAATTTTCTCTTAGTTTTTACCCCTGTAACTTACTAAAATAAACATTATTTAAGTTCTCAGGGACTTTCGGCCCTCGCTAATAACGTAATCTTTCATTCTGCGTTTAAATTTTTCAAAAATACTTATTAGTTTTCTCAGGATGCGAAAAAAATAAATCCCCATTTAAATAGCATTGCAGCCGAAAATACGTACCCATCCTCTTAAATAAAATGTGTTTAGTTACTGAGTTACAGGGTGTTTTATCTAAAATATTAAAAATTATTTTTGCTCAGCATTTTTAAACTATTCGACGTATCCTTTTCATACTCGGTAGAAAGTGCGACTACTAGACACACTACTAAATTATGATAAACAAACGCTTCTAGCTACTACCAGAGGCGTACGACAGGGGATGGTGAACGGTTGACACTTCTCAAATTCTACGCCACTAGAGGAATTACTATTTTAGTGACATTTTTAGATTCTCCAAAACTTTCTACGTAAATAATATACTGTTCATTGGTAACGATAAAGTCATTAGTTTTCGAGATATTTGAAGTTAAATATGAAACGGCACAGTTATTTTGATTAATTTATGATATGATTCATAATTGATTAAAATTTAAAAATTATTTGTACCCAGTACTTTCAAACTATTTGGCGTATCCTTATCATACTTGGCAGAAAGTGTAGGTACTGTACACCCTACTAAACTAAGATAAATCAATGTTTCTAGCTACTACCAGAGGCGTACGACAGGGGATAGTGGCTGGTTGACCCTTCCCAAATTCTACGCCACTGACAAAATTGCTATTTTAGTGTAATTTTTTGATTTTGCAATACTTTCTATGTAAATAATATACTCTTCGTTCGTAACGATAAACTGATTAATTTTCGAGATATTTGAAAATAAAAATGAAGCGACACAATATATTAAGAGGAAACAGTAGCGATCAACAGGTAGCGAAAACGCGTTCCAAGACTGCGGCTGTAATTTTGAATATTTTTTCGAGATATTTGGCACACGTATTCGTAATATAATAAAGAATGGCGGTACAGAGCCCAATTTGAAAAATATATTAATATGTGGAAATTACTCTGTAATTAAATAAAATATTAAAAAAACGAGACTCTACCGCCATTAAGAACAACAAAAAAATGCACTTTCTTCAAATAAACTTTTTTATCCTATGCCTAGATTTTGTGTCATTTTGGAACTAATAAAATTTTTTATTTCATTAGTAGTTCCAAAATGACACAAAATCTAGGCATTGGATAAAAAAGTTTATTTGAAGAAAGTGTATTTTTTTGTTCTTCTTAATGGCGGTACAGGCTCGATTTTTTAATATTGTATTTAATTACAGAGTAATTTCCACATATTAATATATTTTTCAAATTGGCTCTGTACCGCCATTCTTTATTATATTACGAATACGTGTGCCAAATATCTCGAAAAAATATTCAAAATTACAGCCGCAATTTTGGAACACGTTTTGGCTACCTGTTGATCGCTACTGTACCACCTTAATCTAAATAACCGTGTCGTTTCATTTTTAACTTCAAAGATCTCGGAAACTAATGACTTTATCGTTACGAATGAAGAGTATATTATTTTCATAGAAAGTATTAGAGAATCCAAAAATTGAACTAAAATAGCAATTTCGCCAGTGGCGTAGAATTTGGAAAGGGTCAACCATTCATTTTCCCCCGTCGTACGCCTCTGGTAATAGCCACAAACGTTTGTTTAACATAATTTAGTAGTTTGTACAGTACCTATACTTTCTGCCAAGTATGAAAGAGATACGTCGACTAGTTTTAAAATGCTGAGCAAAAATAGTTTTTAAATTTTAAGATAAAACACCCTGTAACTCAGTAAGGAACAACATTTTATTTAAGTGTTTTAGGTTAAATCTTCGTATTTTTTGCTAAGGTTTCTCGTTACTACATGAAAAATTATTAATGAAACACCCTGTATATTTTTTTACTAGAGTGCGCGCGGTATGATAATCAGTTAATCTAGTAGCAACACGTGCGTGAGGGTTTTGGCAACACTGATCTCCATAAGCCCAATGTTCTATTCTAAACGTGAAATAAAGTATAGATGCATACATGGCATATTGTAAAACATATCAACACATGTATCAGAAAAATAAAAACCATATCCAGAAAGTGTTACAATCGAATAAGACACAAACAAGGTGTTTGTGTTTAAGTCTCAATTGAATAAAGGAAGCACATATAACGATAGAAACAAGTAGAGACTCATAAAGAAGTTCAATTCTGAATGCATGACGATTAAGAAAAAAATTAGTTAGCAGGGTAATTTAACAGAGGGAAGCTGATTATTCTACTATATTAATACCACTCGGTGATTAGTAAAAAGTACATTACGAAGCAGTAATTAAAGAGTGTTTTAAATTTCTCAGATTCCACAAGCCCTTATCTCCACGGTTTGTCGCTATAACTCATTAAATTAGAAATAAAAATCCAGCATCCAGGAAAAGTTCAATTAATTTTAAGCAAATAATAATTAATTACTTTCGCAGCAGCCCGAACAACCCCAACTAAAACTAATCCAGTCAGCGGTAAAATTTCCCAATATCTTTCTTTCCGACTTCTGACTTCTGGAAAAAGTGCATGGCAATTAAGCAAAACTTGCAAATTATCCATCTGCGATTCTTTCCGCTTTGGTTTTTGTTGGCTTTCCGGCCAAATTAGAGGCAAGTAGATTGACATTTAATTTCCTTCCCATTTTAAAGCTCTCAACTTTTTTCTCTCCGTAATTAGTAAGTTTGAAAATTATTCGACAATTAAGTCACAACGGAATTTTACGTCTAATTTACTCCTCTTTGGATTCCAGCAACGTCTGCCCTTACGGAATTAAAAATGTCTGTTTTAATCAAAGTGAATTATCACCAGGTGAGACACAAACATTTCACTTGTGATAATTACCATAAACTTTTGAAAACTAAAGTTGTGAGCATACGTCTGCTTTAGAAACCGTCCAATTCGGAATAGTCATCATAGTAGGGGAGGAAAGTATGGTAAATTTGCTGTTACTCGAGCGTTATGGGGACCTATTGGGTTGTGAAGAGTAGGTCCTAAAACCAAAAGAGTTAAGTTAAGTTTTCCATAAAGTGGGCGCTTGCCATTTTTTAATTTAATTTTCCATTGCCAATAATCGTTTATTCAGATTATAGCGCCTGTTGGAGAACTGTATTCTCCACCCAAAATAAACTCCATTTCACCAACAACAAATTTCCGCGCCGCCTCTGTAACAACCATAAAATAATTCCATTACGCAGTGAAAGCTTCCAAGAATGTTAATCTCCGCCCTCTCTTTTACCCAAAGCACCCAACGGAAATATTTGTTAACGGGATGAAAGAGCGGGGTGCAACAGTCAGTCAACTATCAACACTCATTAAGAACGTACGCAAAAACCTCTTTTCATTGCGCTTTTTCGAAGAGTATTCTTCACGCGGCAATTAGCAAAAAGCCGGTACAAAGTGTAAATATGTGTGTGGTGGCGTCTTTCACGGATAGTTGTTAACTCAATTGTTCACATGTAAAATTCTATTTCTTGCCCTTTTCAACTTCATTACAGTCATAGCAAAATAGAAAGTGTTTTATTTACACTAACAATTCAACAGGCCAGAATTACAGCATCTTACGGTTCATTAAAAGTTCTCCTCTTAGCTATCGAAGGCTTAGCGACACATTGAACTTACTGCAAGTGCAAAACGCTGGAAAGAGACATTGGAACTACTCCAAACTCTCCATGGAGGAATGTTGAACACCGGCGTCCCTCCAGCGCCATCTATCCATAATGCTTGGGACATGAACTCCGATCATTCACCCATCCTTCTCACAGTTAGTGATACTGTTATTCAAAGCCAGCCACCTCCTAAACTGACTAATAGGCTAACAGATTGGCGGAGTTTTCAGCTTCACTTAGAAGAAACAATCAATCTCAAAGTTTCACTAAAAACTAGATATGAACTGGATGAAGAAACGGAATGTTTTGTTAAACAAGTTCAACAACCGCTTGGAATAACTCACCTGAACTGATTCATAGAGTTAAAGGTAATAATTACCCTAAAGGAATTAGAAAGCTAATCGAAGAGAAAAGAAAACTCAGAAGGATCTGGCAACGCTCTAGAGCTCCATCTGATAAAACAAAACTAAATAATGCTACACAACAGCTTAAAAGAGAAATTAAAAAAAAAATGAATCAATTAGTAACTATCTAAGAGAATTGACAAATGATAGCACAACTGATTATTCCCTCTGGAGAGCCCACTAAGAAATACAGATGGAAGCTGGGCAAAAAGCAATTTAGAGAAGGCTAATAAATTTGCTGAATATCTCGAGGAAACATTCCAGCCAAATGAAGGTGATAACACACTGCAATGGGAAAATGCCACACAGGAAGAAGGTGAAATTAAATTACTCACCCCAAAAGAAGTGGCCGACGAAATTAAATCAACCATCAATCCAAGGAAAGCACCTGGGTTTGACTTAATTACTGGGGAAACCTTAAAACAACTTCCTGGACAAGCCATAGTAAAACTGACATATCTCATAAATGCCTCGTTCAGATTAAGATATATTCCCAAGATATGGAAAGTGGCTGAGGTCATAATGATCCATAAACCTGGAACACAACCAAATACAGTATCATCGTACAGACCGATTTCATTGCTACCCGTAATTTCAAAGCTGTACGAGAAGCTTTTGCTGAAAAGGTTGAAACCTCTCATAGATGCTAAGGCTCTAATTCCATCATACCAGTTTGGGTTTCGAGAAAGTCATTCAACTATCGACCAAGTCCATAGAATAACGGATATAATAGAGAGGTCGCTAGAAGGAAAGAAAGTTTGCTCCGCTGTCTTCCTCGACGTGGCGCAAGCTTTTGATAAGGTATGGCACGAAGGACTTAAGTACAAATTAAGCAGGATTTTGCCAAGACAATACACAGAATTATTGGAATCTTATATATCAGAGAGAGTTTTTAGGGTTAAGCAAGAAGAAGCCTACTCGGAACTAAAGGAAATAGCGTTTATAACAGTGCATATAAATTTTACAAACAAGAAAAATCAATACATTCCTGTTAACTTAAATAATACTCAGATACCATATGCCGACACCGCAAAGTATTTGGGTATTACACTAGACGCTAGGCTACGCTGGAAGGCCCATGTTAAAAAGAAACGAGAACAGCTTAACATGAAGTATAAAAAAATGTATTGGCTATTGGGAAGACAATCCACTCTCTCGATCTACAATAAAATACTTTTGTATAAACAGATTATAAAACCTATATGGACATATGGCATCCAACTATGGGGCTGCGCTAGTAATACAAATTTAATTATCATTCAACTATTCCAAAACAAAGTGCTAAGGAGCATTGTCAACGCTCCATGGTACTATAGGAACAGTGATCTCCATAGGGACCTAGACATGGATAATGTTAACAAGACCATTGAAAAATTTGCCAAGAGTCACGAACAACGACTTCTTCAACACGTCAATGTTAAGGCCATCCAGCTCCTCGACAACACGGATCTAGCTAGAAGACTCAAGAGGAAGAAACCCTTCGAGTTAGTTAAGTGAAAAATAGTGCACGGTGCAAGTGATGGTACAAGTTAAAATTTGTGCAATATATTAACAGAACCTAGGGGTACTATCGAGTTTGTCCTTAGTCTTAAGTTTTTTAGTAGTAATTTAGGTTAGAAATAAGTTGCTCATTGATCACATTATTTGATCAGATTGTAATGTCCTTAAGCATCTTATTGGTGTTTAATAAATAAAAAAAAAATCTATCCATAATTCGAAAAAATGTCACGAATAAAAGTTGCTTATTTTTACGTAAGGAATCCAAATCTGCAATAAAAAATGGGGGCTCCTATTAAAATTTTAAAGTAACCCCACCTCCGTGGGGGGTTATGTTTGGTGTCATTCGGATAGATTTTTCAAAAATATTAAATACGTGTATTTTTCAGTTTTTCGATCTGATGTTCATTTCGCGATATATCGCGGGGTTCGTATTTAAAATTTTAAATTTACCCCTCCGTAAGGGGTCGTGCTTGGTATAATTAGATAGATTTTTGAAAAATACTGAACACGTATTTTTTAGTTTTTCAATCTGACGTTCATTTTGCGTCTTTGCGAAATATTCGCTTTTTTTGTGAAGCTTTGTGATTCACCCATTTTCTTATGTATGGCTTGTACGTAACTTAGCTTATCTTAATCTGACGATTTCGAGTTTTTCTAAGGATAGATTTTTTTTCGGACCCCCCTTAACGAACTCCCCTGTATTAAGAGCCAATATGGTAGAAGTACTTTTACAGGGTACAAGGTTTCTCCCCATGTGATAATCTGACGCGCTCGAGTAACTGCAAAAATCCCCGCTTGGGCTCTCCTAGCATAATGGAATGAAGGAAATTTTGATTGGTATAATATGAATTTTGTTCGGTAGACATAAAGAAGGAGCTAAAACCGATATAATAAGGTTATCGCATACGAATTGTTAAACATTTTAGAGAATTTATTTTAAAAAAATACATATTAAATTAAATAATCCTATATGAAACTTATGTTTATTTAAAAGAATCCTTTCGGGCTATATCACAGAACGTTTTCAGAATGAAAATTCCACCTTCAATGCTGCTACAAGGTATACATGCTTAACCCGGCAGTGAATTTACAAAACCTATACTATTTCAGTCATGGATGGCAGCGACTGAATTCGAGTAGGGTTTGTATGCAGAATATTAGTTACATATCCTATGTTATTTCGGTCCAGAAATTAACTGTATTGGTGTAGGATTTGCAAACGAAATTTTTGGTTATTATTTAGCAAATGTCTATACTGTTTCAGTCATGTAAGTAAAACTAATCAAATATTTAGTAAGTGGATTTATTATTATGTATATCATAAAATTTAGATATGTTTTGAAAATTATAATGAATAATGCATATTTGGATAATATTAAAAATTAAAAACAAATGAATAATTACTAATATAAGAATATATACAGTATGTCCCTGTAAGTTGGAACCATATGGAAAAATTTTTTATTATTGATTTTACGCAAAAAAGATATTCTTCATAAAAAGTTCTGAATTGTCTAAAATCGAACATGCAATCATCTGATATTAAGTTTTATTAATAGTATATGAGAGACGTTAAAAAATATGAATTTCTGTTAAGAGTAAAGTAGGTATCTTTACACAGAGAGGGGCTAAATTTAGGAATAAATTCATTTTCTCTAAAATAAACGATTTGGGAGAAAAATCCCGAAACAGGTCGATTTTTATTTTTAAATTACAATTTTTTGGCATATAATTTATACTAGTGACGTCATCCATCTAAGCGTGATGACGTAATCGATGATTTTGTTAAATGGGAATAGGGGTCATGTGGCACCTCATTTAAAAGGGTGTTCCAAAAAAATAATTTTTAATTAAATTAATTGACGCAAAAAGAAGAATGTATGTAATTTATTTAACTCAAAATACATTTTATTGCTATCAATAAATAGAAAAAATGTTTATTTCACAAATAAACATGTCTTCTTGCTTAAATTAAATCACAAACAGCCTCCCACGTACATACCTCTTGGCAGTTTGAACATTTAATTTAAGCCAAAAACCAATGTTTATTTGCCAAATAAACAGTTTTTTCTGTTTTCTGACAGCGATAGAAAGTATTTTGATTTAAATAAATTGCATACATTCTTCCTTTTTGGTCAATTAATATAATTCAAAAATTATTTTTTTGGCCACCCTGTATAAATAATGATATTTGTGTTTATATTACTGAATAGAGAATTAAACACCCTTTCAAATGAGGTGCCACACGACCCATATTCCCATTTAAAAAATCATCGATTACGTCATCACGCTCAGATGGACGACGTCACTATTATGGAATATATGGCAAAAAATTATAATTTAAAAATAAAAATCGACCTGTTTCGCTATTTTTCTCGAAAGTCGTCCATTTTAGAGAAAATGAATTTATTCCATAATTTAGCCCCTCTCTGTATAAAGATACGTTACTCTTGAAAGAAATTCATATTTTTTGACATCTCTCATATACTATTAATAAAACTTAATATCAGATGATTGCATCTTCGGTTTTAGACCATGCAGAACTTTTTATGAAGAATATCTTTTTTTCGTAAAGTCAATAATAAAAAAGTTTTCCATATGGTTCCAACTTACAGGGACATACTTTATATATTCGTACATTAGTAATTATTCATTTCTTTTTAATTTTTAATATTATCCAAATATGCATTATTCATTATAATTTTCAAAACATATCTAAATTTTATGATATACATAATAATTACTTAGTAAATATTTGACTAGTTTTACTTACATGATTGAAACAGTATAGACTATATACATTTGCTAAATAATAACCAAAAATTTCGTTTGCAAATCCTACACCAATACAGTTAATTTCTGGACCGAAATAGCATAGGATATGTAACTAATATTCTGCATACAAACCCTACTCGAATTCAGTCGCTGCCGTGACTGAAATAGTATAGGTTTTGTAAATTCGCAACGCGGCATTGGTCGCTAGGTTGGCTTTTACGTGAGTGGTTGCTAGTGAGATTTTGTCTCACTTATCCAACTTGTGTCTTTTGTTACGAAATATAATTTTTAAAATAGATTTTAAACTTAATAAACTTATTATTAGCTTTACACAATGTGACTGTTGATGCGCTGTACATTTTAATCTAAAATCTAATCTAAAAATGTCAAATAAATGAAAAATAAATATCAAATTTGTACTAGTATCCTCATTTTATTTTCCTGCAACAGGAAAATTCTAAAATTATCTTCGCACGATTCATATTGCAAATACAAGAGAAAATTTTAACTACAATTTAAACTAATGCTATAAAATAATTCTATATAATGTTAGGTATACACGGTGGTCGCGCGATGAGAGAATATCTCACGTGAAGCGCACTAACGATGAAAACCCTTCGAAAAATCGATGGTACGATATTATGGAATAGAGCTAGAAGGGCAGACATACGACGAGAATCCAAGGTGAATAACTTTAGGTAATAACTGGGAAAAAACATAAGAGTAGAATTAAACGACCACATAAGCCGAATGACAACAAATAAGAGTATAATAAGGACGGAGAAAGACGGTTTCCTAATAGGCAGATGATCAGTGGGAAGACCATGTAAACGATGGAACCATGTGTCTGAATCACGTGATAGACTGAGACATGTCTACACAAAATGAAGAAGAAGAAGAAGATATAGGGAATACGATGTTGGAGAGGGATCTCAGAGAGGATGACTCATAAAACATGCAGGGAAAATGGCAAAAAAATTGTTGAGAAAAATTTTCATAAAAAAAATTGGCCGTGAAAAACTCTTTTTATTTGGTTAGAGTTTCTTAATTTCAATATTAGGGATTTTATTGAATTGCAATTAATTTTGTTATTTTAATTTTCCATCTAAAATGAACTACAAACATAACTTATTTGGGCTTTTCACCAGAAGTGTGCCATGTACTCACGACATTGTTATTTATTATTTCTATTAAAACTCCAAATTAACTGACATACCCCCAATTCAAATTCTTTTCCCCCGAGACGGTCTACGGTTGGGGAGATCGCAGCTTTTGTGTCGATTTAATGTCGTTTTTCCCGCACCTGGGGATGTTAAACTTACCATTGAAGATTTCCTACTATCAATTACACGCATTATTGATCAAAACATATGACTCTAGTTAGCGGAGACACGGCTGCCTCTGCTGGAAATTTAACGATTCATGACGCTTAATTTTCAGCAGTAACCGTTCCTGCTACGTTCACGCCGAAACGACAGCGGCGACATAGGGTATAAGAACCACTCGAGTAGCGTTTGCTGTAAAGCTCGAGAATGATGGGATGGGATTCTGTATGTCTTAACACCCGGATTCGTTTAAAAAGGTACCGCAAAACGCATGTATTTAAATGATATATCTAACGTTCCAGATACTGACTTGAATAACTAATGGTGGTGGTATTTGATGGTCATAAAAATAAGTATTAAAACTGCAGACCACCGTCGACGAACTAGAAATAGATCATCTCTATCTTTCCTTTAGAAGTTTCCACCACTCAACCAAAATTTCTTGCAAATATTCACAAGTCTCGGTTTTTTTCAATGTTCAAAGCAGGGCCGCGCCGTCCATAAGGGCGAAGAGGGGCGGTGCCCCCCGGCGCCGAACAAAAAAGGCGCCGGCAGGTGCCAAAAAAAAATTTGACAATACCGAAATTACCAAAAATATTAGTAATATTTTATTATCTTGTAAAGAAAATTTACCAATCGTCGGTAGATATAAAAATAGCAGTTATTATTACTTTGATCCCCTAAAACGCTATTTCTCTCATTAAACTGAACTATTACTTCATTCACTCACGGTAAAATATTGCAATACCTCTGATTTTACAGAACAGCTTGGATTAACATGAAATTTGGCATACACATAGCTAACATGTCAAAGAAGAAAATGCTATTGTGTCGACGTGTGCTTTTGCCCTAGGGGAGTACCACCCCTTCACGGGGGTGAAAAATATACTTTCAAAATAAGTCCGGAAGTAGATAAACTCCGAGTGAATATGTTCATTTTTCAACAAAAAAAAACACGTTTTTAGACGGTTTTTCGCAAATAACTCAAAAAGTAAGTATTTTATCGAAAATATATTCTTGGGAAAAATTTCGAAACAAAGGCATTTCCTTCAAAATTTTAAATTATTATTTTTTATTTCAAACAATTTTTTTTTCAAAAATAAGCACTTTGAAATGGTAAAACTTGCAGATCATATAAATATACATAAGTGAAGTAAATTGTAAAGCTGTAACGATTAATTTCATTTGGGGTGCTAATTAAGCGGATATTTTTACGATATTTTTTACGAGAAAATAAGGGACCAACTTTATTTTCAGCGTTACTAGCTTACTTTTGCTGCTAGAAACTTAAAAAACAAAAACAAAAATAAAGCTTTTTCTAAATACTTTAAATAAGTCATAACGAGTTTTGCTCGAAAAGTGCTTCATTTTTTGGTTATTTCACGTTGAAATGTTCGATTTGGAATTTGACGAATAAGAACCCACTTTTCTCGAGCTATAACTCTTCCTCTACTAGATCTACCGACTAAAAACCGACTTCATGCGTACACAAGTTTTATTAAATTTCTTTATGAGCTATATTTTTGATAAGAACATTGTTTTCAATAAAATACATACTTTTTGTGTTATTTACGAAAAAACGTCTAAAACCGTGGTTTTTATGTTAAAAAATGAACATTCACTCACAAATAACTTGAAATAATTACACTTCTATAAAACAGAACTTTTTATAATAAAACGTTTTTATTATTTATAGGACCCAAATTAAAATATATACTATTTTGTTGTTTCAATTTCTATGTCATAAAAGAATTTTGTAATCGACTTTTTTAGAGGAATATTTTCTTTAGCGCATTCAAAATCATATGAATCAAAGAAAATATTTAAAATAGTAGGTACATATAATATTGATATATAATAATTAACTTATAATAAAATATGAATTTTAAGTATATTAACTTTTAATTATTTATTAAAAAAAATAAAAAATAAGATACGTTACAGCCGGATTTCTATCTCGGGACCTCTCGATCTGCAGTTTAACGCTCTACCATTAAGCCACCACCTATCGATTTATTAACGTACTTTAAAATGAAATTTAAATGGCATTGCATTAGTCACATTTTTAAAATAGTTTGAAATTAAAAAAAAACGGTTTATCCATAGCAGTTAAATATTGCATTGTTAGCTAGTTCTGAGCTATTATGAAAATTTCAGGTGCCTAGATAGCATAGAACTATTTTTAAAACGGATTACAAAATTTTCAGACATAGTGACATAGTTACAAAGACCAAGCCAAGTATATAAACACGTTTTAAAATATTGACTTAGTGAAAAAACTGTATATGGGACAAAAGTTGCTTATCAGTCAGTTTATCCACGTCCGGACTTAATTTTATCGTATATTTTTTCATCCCTGACGACGCAATATCAATTTTTTTCTTTGTTATAAATTAGCTATGCGTATGCCAAATTTCATGTCAATCCAAGCGGTTCTTTAAAATATGGAGCAAAAACCGTGAGCATAATGGACTATAATAATAATTACATATTTATTTGTTTTCTGATAATGGTAATTGTTGTTTTTTGTAAATATTTATAGTATTCATAATAACTTATCAGTATACCTATTATATACTTTCCTGCTGCTGAAAATCTAAGAGCAGAAAATAAGGGTTACCCTGAGGTATCACAAGGAGACAGAATACCAAATAATATTAGGCAAACAACAAAAATCAAAGACATAGTAGAACATGTAGCAAAAAAGTAATGGAGATGTGCAGGTCATGTGGCAAGAACACCGAACAACAGGTGGGCTACAAGTGATTGGAATGGCGACCGCGGGCGGTCAAACGAAGCAGAGGTCGACCACCAACGCGCTGGAGTGACGATGTAAAGAGAACGGCCGGGAACTGGATAGCTGGTAGCTCAAGATAGGGAGACATGGAGAAACTTAGAGGAGGCCTATGTTCAGCAGTGGACGATAACGGTTAGATTATGATGTTGATGATAATACTTTCCTAACACATAAAAAATAGTTTGTAGGTATACCGTATAACGATTCACTAAGCTACAAAAAACTACTTACAAAGGGAGGAGGAAAGGGGCGCCTAAAATATCTTGCCCCGGGGTGCTTGAAAGCCTTGGCGCGGCCCTGGTTCAAAGAATGATTAACCCCTGAAAATTGTTTTATCAAAAAAGCGAATAATGAAATTGTTGTCCCGATAATTGAGAAACAGCAATAACTCCAACCAGAAGTCGGAAATATATTCATCCAAAAATTTATTAGTACCTACATTATTTGACGGTTTTTGCTTTACATTTTAAAGAACAGTTTGGATTGACATAAAATTTGGCATACACATAGCCAAACTGTCAAAGAAAAAAAGTGATATTGTGCCGATGTGTGCTTTTGCCCTGGGGGTGAGTTTAACCCCTTCTCGGGGGTGAAAAACATACGTTCAAAATAAGTCCAAAATTCGATAAAATGCCTAATTCTAAGCAACTTTTATTCTGTTATTATACAGTTTTTTCACCAAGTTAATACTTTTCGAGTTATTTGAGAGTGAATATGTTCATTTTTCAATAAAACAAACACGTTTTTAGACAATTTTTCGCAAATAATTCAAAAAGTAAGTATTTTATGGAAAAAGCCGTTGTTAGCAAAAGTAAAGCTTGTAAAAAACTGAAAAAAATGGTGTATACATGAAGTCTCTAGACCTAGTAGAAGCAGAGTTATAGCAAATAAATATATTTCAACGTGAAATAACCAAAAAGAGAGTGTGTGGACTTTGTACGCACGTAAGAAGTTATACATCTATTATATGATTTCAACGAAATAAATATACTTTAAACAGTTTATTTTAATTTTATTTAAATACTAAATTTTACTATACTAATACTTTTACTATACTAATTTTACTGCTTACCACTTTCCAAAAATAAAAAAAAAAGAATAGGAATGGTCGGGATTTGAACTCAAGACCTCTCGATCTCTAACCGAATGCTATACCAATCACGCGACGAGGTCTGTGTTTGTATCGTCTCGGATATAATGACAATTCACGGTAACAAACAGATGAAGTGAAGTATAATAAATATAATTGTTTTAATAATATCTACTTTTACTCCTGAGGAAGACAAATCCAAAGATACAAAAATTATAATAAATAATATATTTACTAAAAAGACTAATACACCTTTTTTTGCACTGACATAATTATACATATCTTGAAAGATTTAGCAACTAAACGCCATACTGTCTGTGTGCGCATGCGCGCAGAATAATGAAAATTCACTTCCAATCGCGCCTAAAGAAGTATAACTTCAAAAATGAAGTACTTTTTGGAAAAAACTCATTACAACTTTTGTAAAGAGTTTAAAAAGCTTTATGTCCATTTTTATAAAAAAATATTCTGGCATCAAATGTAAGCAAGTTACGCTCAAAATACAGTTGGTCCGTTTTGATTTGGCATAAAAAAATCGGGAAGATCACCCCCTAATTAACAACTTAAATAGAATTAATCGTTACCGCTTTACATGTTGCTTTATTTATGTTGTGTCTATATGATCTGTAAGTTTCATCGATTCAACGTGCTTATTTTTGAAAAAAAAAATGGTTTTAAAATAAATTTTTTTAAATTTTAAATTTTTAAAAAAATGCTCTTTTCCAAAATAACTTAAAAATTATTAGTAATACCAAAAATCTCAAGAAGTAATAAAATGTACGTTTTGCTTTTCTGAATATTTTGGACTTTTTGTTTTCCTGTTAGACACAAATCGGTTATGCTATGGCTGTTCAAAGTTTGCATACACTCAGGATTAGTGACTCGTTCAAGCCATTTTAACTACAGCCTTTTCAAGAATAAGCACTTTGAACCGCTGAGACTTACAGATCGTATAAAGAATAAATAAGTAAAGTAACTTGTGAAGCGGTAACGATTAATTTTATTTGATATGCTAATTAGGGCGTGCTTTTCGCGATTCTTTTTACCAAAAAATAAAAAGTACCAACAATATTTTGAGCATAACTCACTTACTTTTAAGGTTAGAAGTTTTTTTAAAAAACAAAAATAAACCTTTTTTTATAAACACTTTAAAAAAGATGAAATGAGTGTTTCCCGAAAACTGTTCCGTTGTTTGGTTATTTCTCGATGAAATATTCGATTTGGAATTTGACGAATAAGAACCCACTTTTCAATAGCTACAACTTTGCTTGTACTGGGTCTACAGACTTAATATATACACCACTTTTTTCATTTTTTTTAAACTATATTTTTATTAAGAATATTTTTTCGACAAAATACTTACTTCTTGAGTTATTTGCGAAAAACCGTCTAAAAACGTATTTATTTTGTTTAAAAATGAACAAATTCACTCGCAAATAACTCAAAAAGTATTGACTTGGTGAAAAAACAAAAGTTGCTTAGAATTAGTCAGTTTATCGAATTCCGAACTTATTTTGAACATATACTTTTTTACCCCCGAGAAGAGGTGAAACTCACGCCCAGGGCAAAAGCACACATCGGCACAATATCACTTTTTTTCTTTGACTTATTAGCTATGTGTATGCCAAATTTCATGTCAATCCAAGCGGTTCTTTAAAATTTAGAGGTTTTGCAATATTTTACCGTTAAAGAACGTACTACGTATATCTGCTTTTGCAAAGTGTTAAAATGATATCCTGTATTAACACGCAATCACTGGCTGCAAACGAACAGCTTTTAAAATTCTTTTTCTCTGCCCCTGCTTATCAACATCTATTTCGGGTATATTATCAGTTCAAATGTGGCTTGGTAATTAAGTAGATCCAAAAGACTGGAGTAAGAAGTTAGTCGATAACACATTGCAACCAGTTCAGACTTTACTGCCTCCCGCACTGGAAAAATTATTCAACGCAACGCAAAATGCGGCTGAAAAGTTTTGCTCATTAGCATGTACCAGTTGTTAAGATTAGTTGTGCGCCAATGTTGAATCGCTGTCAGATGGATCGCTACTAGGGCAATTGACTTACACTCGGTAGGAAAAAGAAGTATGTGAGTATGAATCAGACGAATAATTTTCAAATTTCCCAAATTTCTTAGAATCCACACCGCTTTCAGTTTTTCAATTTTTCCCATTTTTATAATCATGAATGTCGATCTTGACCGACTATGAAGACTGTATAGTTATAGACGAGAGCGCATCTGTAAAAATATTAGTACATTTGGATATTGAGAGGTGACTCATATTTTTTTGCAGAAATTGCATGAAGATGATATAATAATATTTAAGTTATCCTCCCACTCAAAATGGTCCGGAGCTTTGTTTAAATAATCAAAATGTCAAAATATGAAGGAAAAATTCGATGTTTTTCTTGGTTTTTTGATTATAACTTTAATAGTTATTTATGATATGTATTAAAAGTACACGTTTAATGCACGCATGTGAAAGTTTGCAGAATGAGCGAAGCGAGTTTTGCAATTCACATGAGTGCCTTAAAAATGTACTTTTTAACACGCATATCATACAATATTTTTTCTACAAACGTAATTACAGGACAATATCTACAAAAACTTTTACTTGAACTTGACTGACATTCTATTTTTATATTTTTTTGATATTACATCAAAATTGTCTATACGGTCAATACGAACTGCAGTGCCTTAAAAATTTTAAAGCACTAGTGCCTGAAAGTAGCATTTTTAACGCTTCGTATGGAGTGCTAAAAATTGCATTTTTAACACGGTTGTAGAAAAAAGTATTAATTTTCAAGAAAAGTTGTACCGACATAAAAGTTGCTCAATTAAATTTCCTACAATATAGGATTAACTGAAAATTTTAAAAACTGTCACCCTTCTTGCAAAATAGCAATAATTTCGAAAAAAACAATAAAAAAAAACAAGTATTCGCATTTTACGTTTTTCAACCATTAATGCTACACTTAGGACCTTCATATTTCACCCAGAAAAACTTTATGATATGATAAAACAATACTGTAAATTTCAGTACGATCGGTTGAATAGATTTGCAAAATAAATTTTGCAATCCAGCTTTCGCAAAAAAGTTAATTTTTTCAAAATGTTGCAGCACTGAAAATAAAGCAGACAGCAAGTTGAACTTTTTTTACATATAGAAGAATACTGTACCTTTCATTTATAATTTGCAAAATTAAAATTGGTTAACTACCACGGCGTCAGGAATTTTTTTAAATATGCATTAATTTCTGGTGCTACGCGCAGGTCAGCGGATACGTTCGCTCTGATTGGGCATTCCAATGACCTTTGATAATGATTGATAAATTTTAATTTTTATTACATTTCGAAATAAATAAATAAATTTGTTTATTGCAAAATAAAAACACATAGTCTGTCCTTTGAAATAACACTTTTTTAGCAAAAACTTTCTTTGTTTATATATTTTAACTTAAAAAATAAAAGTGTATTATTTTTAAACATATGCAATTGTTTAAACAATTTTTCACAAACAATAATCAAATTAGTTTGATTTTTGTGGAATTAAAATATGAACATACAAAAAATATAGAGTAAGAAAATAATATATTAGATAAAGATTGGAAGAAATTTTGATGGAAATCAACTTGTGTGAATCGAACACCGCTGCCCTGCGCGTAGCATTAAAAATTAATGTTTAATTAAAAAAAATTCCTGACGCCGTGGTAGTTAACCGATTTTAATTTTGCAAATTTCAAATGAAAGGTACTGTATATTTCTATTTGTAAAAAAATTTTAACTTGCTATCTGCTTTATTTTTAAATTTTAAAGCTGGATTGCAAAATTTATTTTGCAAAATCTATTGAACCGATCTTAACTAAATTTACAGTATTGTTTTATCATATTATCATAAAGTTTTTTTGGGTGAAATATGAAGATCCTTAATGTAGCAGAAATGGTGGAGAAACGTTAACTGCGAATACCTGTTTTTTTATTGTTTTTTTCGTAATAATTGCTATTTTGCGACAAGGGTAACAATTTTAAATTTAATTACGTAACTTTTATTGTAGTGCAACCTTTCTCGAAAGTGAATACTTTTAAAGGTATAATCAAAAACGAAGAACAAAATCGAATTTTTCCTTCATTTTTTGACATTTTGATTATTTAAACAATGTTCTGGACCTTTTTGAGTGGGAGGATAACTCAATTATTTATTATATGGGTTAATTCCAAGCAATTTCTGCAAAAAATTAGAGTCACCTCTCAACTTCCATCTCAAAACAGATCCGCCCTGGACTATTATAGATTCTATTTTATTAGAAATAAGACACTTAAATAAAACAGGTGCTGGTTTATATGATAATTTGAAAAGGTGAAAAAAAGGGGTTAAAAGTAAAATTAATCAATTAAATTGTGTGGTATGCATATCTACGGTATCTTGAATGATGTCTTCTTCTTCTTCTCTTAGTCGACTAAGGCTGGATGGTGGTTTGGCACTTTTCAGTCGAAACAGCATATTGAACACACTACCAGTGAATTGAGCTCAAAATTTCAATTTTGGTGAACCAAAAAAGTAAAAACAAGGCTTGTAGAGTTTTGGATCCTTATTATTCTGGACTCTAGTCTCTTATAAATAAGAGTATATAAAAGGCCACGGGCTGTTAGTTTCCTCTCGAACTAATTTACTCAAACTATTTTTTCGAAAATTTAAATGATACAAAAAAGTGAAAACAGAATCGAAGAATGTTAAAAATTATTTAATACTTTTCCAATGTCTAATGTCTAATGCACGTTAGAAAAATTGTGTGCGGCTCTCAGGATCTCGACCTTCCTTCTTCTTTGGTGCAGAAGAAGACACAGTCCACTGAATACAAATTAGAATATAAATGAGATTTATGCGGTAATAACTACCCAAATACCCAATTAAAATTTCCACTAAGTATCTGGTGTGGAACTAATCACACTATCCCTCTATCCCGGCCTCTATTTCCCGAATCTCCACGTTCACGTTACCTTTCACAACAGAAAGGCGTATCAGGGGTCACGAACCGAACAGAATGATCTCTCACGTTGGATTTATAGCGTGAAAAATAGGAATTGAATCTGTAATTTTACGGGAAAAGAACTGGAACGAGGAAAAGAGAGAAGGATCAAGTGATGTTCTTCCTTATTCGTACCTTTTTCCAGAGAATTGTCTTTTAGAGGTTTGACGTTTAACTGTGCAGGAGTGCATACGTGAAGCGTTTGAGACGAAAAGCTATTAAATTGTTTATTCCTCGCTCTTTCACTTACAGACGTACAATTTTCAGGATAGAGAAAAGGGCTTTATTGCGCCACGGTAAACGCTGACTATTTATTTTATACGGAGCCCAAATAAACGTTTCTCAGCAAAAACGGAAAAACTCAAGCTGAAACACTCGTACTATGTAGGATAAAGAATTTTAATTCTTCATTTTTATTAATGGTGATATGTTATCTGCTCCAGAAGAACAGATAACAAGACAAGAGAAATCAAAATAGAAAACTACACTTTTAAAAGTTGAGTCCGCGAGTCTTTACCCGTGCGTCATTAATACCTGGCGAGATAAAACACATACTTCTTATCTAGCATCATTCTCTTCCACGCATGAAACTCATGACTAGTGTGACCAACTAGCCCGAAAAATCCGGGACGTGGCCCGAATTACGAAGTCGTGTCCCGGCGTCCCGGCCAAGGCTTCCGGGCCATCCGAATTTTCAACGTTGTAGTAAAATTCTATTTTGAAATTTTGAATACGTTATTCTTCTAATTCATATTAAACTGAATTGGTGGGACGAAAAAAAGTCGACAATTTCTAGAGTTTAATTCTAATACCACATCCAAAACGCATGCATTTTATATCGGTGGACGGTGGACTTGTTTCGTTTATGTATTTTAATTATCGTCTTCTGAAAAAAAAAATGGCCCGATTTTCATTGAAAAGTCCCGGATTTCAGGTATTTTTTCAGCCTTGTCCCGGATTCGGCTAAATTGGAGTTGGTCACACTACTCATGACAAACCAGCTGCCGTTTGTTATTAAGCAAAAACACATGTTATTTTTATGAACCATCTAGACTCACTGCATTGAAAAGAGATAGGTACAAAAAAAGACGATTCGGTGTGTTTTCATATTTTAAGCACAATTTTTTTGACGTTTCTGCTTTGTTTACTTTTGTGGCTGTCAGTCAGTTGAATTTTTTTGCGGTTTTTGTCGAATTTTTGCGTTTTGAAGTTTCTTTATATTACACAAACAGTTGTTTTCACAACTAATTTTATATTGGGCTTTGCAATTTTAAGGTAAATAATTATATTTTGGCAATTAATATTTAAAACATACAAAGCTAACGTCATTCACACAGTAAAGAAATGATTGTGTTTAGATTTCCGTCAAAGTGAATAAAATAACAAAAATAAAATATGTTATTGAATTTTTTTTTAAATTGTTTATTTATTTATTAATCAATAATAATAAAAGAATTTATTAAGCTACTTCAAATGTAGCTGTAATTCTGCACAAAAATTTTGAAGCAAAACTTACATTTGACATTTTTTTTATTTGATAACGTTAAATTTTATAATAAAACCCGTAATCGGAACAGTAGCCACTTTCTGTCAGTTGTTATTGCGTGAAATAAATTTCCGACTTATTTCGTATGCTTTAAATGATGACGCACGTGTAAAGACTCGCGGACTCAACTGTATAAGAGTTCAACAATTTAAATACTTGGGAGTAAGGCCTGCCACAGACGAGCGACTATGGCCGACCACTCTGTGGATCCACAAAAGTAGTTTCTGATGATTGACCGTGAATCTGATATCTGTGATTTTAAATGATAGGGCACAAAATGAAATTCTCTACCGATTAGCGTTGACAGAGGAAGACAAAAGAACATGAATGGATCAGTTAATATATTTGTGCCTCTCTGTCACTCTCCCCGGCCACCTCTGGTTTTTACTGCTATTATTCTACAAGGGAGCAATCAGTAACATGTCTTTCTATGACGAAAATTGTGGTTAGTTTGAGTTTTAACATTTTGTATTATAGAGAATAGTTTTTAGTTGAGCTGTTATAATATGCAAAATATAATAAATGGGTCTAATTCATAATAGATCGCTATTTTGCATAAAAAGTGACAAGGTATTAATAATATAAGGAATCAAACATAAAAAGTTCCTTATTTCTGTTATGATTTTTTGTACTATATGGGACTAACTTGAAAGTATTTTTTTCAATTACATGTAATTAATGGAATTTATTTATATTAATTTTTTCTCATTGCTATTTGTAGTCCAATTATCAAATAACAAATCTGCCAAATTTCACATTTATAACTTAAATAATTAGTTCAGAGAAAGTAAGGAAAAAATATCATGTTAATGACCTACATCTATATCATAATTGTATCATGCATCTATATTAATAACCTATATGTTTCCTGCAGCCGATTTTGATGATATACATAGTTATAAACAAATGAAGATAAAAAAACGATAAATTTTCGCTTTTTTTGTCTATAACCAAAAAGTTAAATATTTTAAACAAATTTGAGAGTGAGAAACTCATAAATCGTATAAAAAACTTCCAATATGGCGTTTGCTGAATATGTCTATCCTTATTGGTAGAACCTTCTTATTACACGGAATGCTGAGACTTCTGGTGCTTAAATCATACCCTAAATTTCAAAGCAATTGGTCAAATAGTTTAAAAGGTATTTAATTTGTTTATCCCAAATTATTTTTTTTTGCAACGCTATAAGTCAGAAAATTATGAAGTTAAACGAATAATTTGGATAGTTTATGAAAGAAGAATATTTATACTATTAATTTAATTTAAAAAAATGACAAAAATACTTCTAAATACTGCAAATTATTTTGCAAAAACGTGTGAATTAAAAAAGGGGGGGCTAACTTCGTGCCTAATTGTCATAGGACAATTGTTTTTCTTTCTAAATGTGTATAAAAATTCAGTCTTTCCAAATATGAAAAAATAATTTTTCTACGGATAATCGTTAAAAAGTTATTCTAATTGTTTATAAGTAAGCAAAAAATCGACGTGTTTTTGCAAAATAATTTTACACTGTTTAAAATTACTTTTTGTCATTTTTTTTTAATTAAGTCAATAGTATAAATGTTCTTCTTCCATAAACTGTCAGAAGTCCTACTGTAACCTCATAATTTTCTGACTTACAGTGTTGCAAAAAAATGAATTTGAAATAAACAAATTAAATAACTTTTTAACTATTTGACGAATTGCTTTGAAATTTAAAATATAATTTAAGCACCAGAAGTCTCAGCAATTCGTGTAATAAGTTAATTTTTACTTAAGTTATGAATATTTATAAAATCTCAAAATTTATTATTTATTTTGCAATTTTCTAAGCAACCAATAAGGATAGACATATTCAGCGAAAGCCATATTGAAATTTTTTAGACGATTTATGAGTTCCTTACTCTCAAATTTGTTTAAAATTCTTAACTTTTTGGTTATAGACGAAAAAAGCGAAAATTTACCGTTTTTTGATCTTCATTTGTTTATAACTATGTATATCATAAATATCGGCTGCAGGAAACATAAAGGTTATTAATATAGATGTCCATACTACTCAAAAAATTTGGTTTTGGCCTGGAGGGGGATGTGTCACGAAAAAAATCTTATTTCTCTGGACTAAATAAGCAAGTTATTTGAAAAAATTTCTGTAATTTTAGAAACCAGAATCTTTAAACGTGATTTCCCAAAAATCTACTTTTTTGAATTGTGCCTCTATATTACTGAGGGTGCAATAAGAACCCACGGTCAATCATCGGAAACTACTTTTGTGGATCCACAGCGTAGCGCTATGTGTCTCGCAGATAAAGATAAAGAAAAATTAGTAATATTCGAAAGTCCTCAGAAGAATTAAAACGATAAGACTAAACCGATAAGAATAAAAACCATAAAAAGTGACTTAATGAAGGAAGAAGATATAGTTGGATTTTTTGAAGCGCAGATACTGAGATGAGAACCAATATCGAATTAAAAGCACTCTACAATGACACCGACATTGTCCATGAAATTAAATCACAGCGACTAAGATGGGTAGACCACGTGCACAGACTTCATAACGAGAGATCCATTACAGGTGTATTTACACAAGAAGCTGAGTTCAAGTAGTACTTTTAATGACTTTTAAACTAAAGTTAACCTTTATAAATAACTAATTTCAGTTAAAAGTAGCCTATAGCTCACCAATCCCGGCTATACATGGCCTGATTAATGAGTGGTATAACTATATTAAATTTGTGGAGGATCCCATATCGTTCTGGGGTCGCATGATATGGAAAAAATACTCAAATTTTCGTATTTTTACAGTTTTCACTACTTCGGATTGATTTTTTAAACATTGTAATACCCCTTAATTTGTCACTCTGTCAACCCAGCTTATGCGTAGAAGCCTGCGATACACCCACAATTCCAAAGATTGAAGTTTATTTAATAGAAATTTAGTGGGCGTCCAGCTTTCAACTCCATACAATAATGTTGAGTAGACCGAAGATTTGCCGAGCCTTATTTTCAGATTACATATTGCTAATATTCCGTCCACAATAAGAGATGAGATCCGAAGAAGATATGGAAAAGAGGATATAATCTAAAGGGACTTCAGTTCCACGTCCACGATATGTTTTGACTACTTTACTGGACTTACCTCGTAATTTGTATTCAAAATGTTTTTAAGAGCTTTCACGTATGTAATCCACACAGTTTTACGTATAATTTTTTTCATTCTATTATTAGATCTTTTATTCTGCTGTAACGATAAATAGTAATGGTTAAACAAGCCATTTATATGGATTATACATGTACCTACGGATAAACACTACAACATAAAAAACATCACAGCAACATATTTTTCTTCATTTGTAAAAAAGGAGTATACCACTAATAACCCACATATATAGCCAAAGAAACCGAAAAAAACAGTCCGCTAAATCTTTTTTACGCCCCCTTTATTCTACACGGGTGAGAACATTAAGAGTGTTATACGTTCATGTGGAATTACTGTTTCTAAGCTTCTTACGGTGACTAACGTCTTAATAGAAATACGGCCAGGGAAAGTAAGAAAGATGAACTTCTATTGCGAAAGGAGAATCTGTTTCGGTTTCGCAAGTCTTTTTATATTTAAACTGAATTGGAAATCTGCTCCCAGACGCCCTTTTTCACAATCCACAAAAAATAAACCAATGCCTGACAATAAAGAAATGTTCTAAATAATGGCAATAAAATAGGAATTACAAAATACAATTTTCGTTTACTCTGAATGCGCAAGTCGCTTATATAAGAGAAATTATTTGCACACTGATATTTATTTGAGACTCCTAACCCATTTTTTCATTCTTCGAATAAAGATTGGTTTTATTTCTCCCATTATTTCATTGACGAACCAACATTTTATAGCTTGACAGCAATCAGTGTCATCCAACTTCCATATTAATCTATCGTGATAGTCGTGACGTCAAATCAATGTTGGCTACTCTGAAAAGGTTTTCAAACAAAGCAAAAATCTGTCAAAAACTCACACGTGGTGTTTGTTTTTGTTTTTATAATTGGAATATATTGCTTGTAGGATGTTTAATTTTCACAAAATGGTAATGTGTTGGGTACCAGTGATAGTAATCAATGCTCATAGTATAGTTCCCACCATATTTCCAAATAGGACTGGTTAAGAATCCGAAGAAACGCAGAAAGTACTATGTAGTGTGTAAATCCTTGATTTTGTGTAAGGACATTTATAAAATATGATTGATATGACTAACAAGGATTGTGTCTTTAGAAAAAATGTGCAAATGATTGTTAAAACAAAATAAAATTAAAATTTATTACACAAATCACGTGTATAATCAATTGACAGACGTCAAACTTTTGCCTTGTTTGGAAACCTTTTTGACGTTTTGACATCACACTATCACGGTTCATTGTTAGTTTTATTGATATTATAGTGTTTAGTAGATTTATCAATAGGTCGTATTAGATTGCTGGTTCAGTGGATCAATTATATGCATGCCTATTGTACCACATCAATGAATTATAGGATTTAATGTAACCACTAAAGAAATAATTGAAATAAAACAACTCAAGTGTTATGGTCACCTGAAAAGCATGACGGATAACAGATGGCCATGAAAAACATGGGAGTGGACTCCAGCCACTAGAAGTAAAAGAGGAAGATCAAAAGTAGCTGGAGAATGCAGAGATTTATTCAGTCATTTTAGTTGGCAAAAAAAGAGAAGTCAGCTACTGACTACTGGTTTATTTAAAATCATTTCGCTTTTTAAAAACTTCAAAAGCGTCCTCAATTCCCTACAAAATAATAATGAAATCTAATAAACAACTACAATGGCGTGATTCATACTTAATCATTTTTGAAATAATTTGTAGTTTTTTTGGATATTCCAAAACCTGTAAGGTTACAAAGCTTTTAGAGGAAATGAACCAATATCTTCACTTGGTTATGTTGATGGTGACACAAAGTATAACGAGAAGACACTGCGAATTGCCAATTAGGAGTTTTTTTTATCTCTAAGTTGGTGGTCGTGATTCACCTGTGCCATTGTTGAAAGAGCTTGACGATGACTGCTACAGGGTTTGTGGAATAATTTGCTCTACGGGACGTTTTGTATGGTTGACTACTATTAGAGTATTTTTGTTTAACTCGGAATATGGGGTGAAGGGCGTTGTGGAATTTGCCAGAACCACAACCTTGATACACCCAGAAAAAAACTCAGCTTCATCAAGACCTAACAGAAAGTACAAAATTGTTCTGAAAATAATACACGTCAGAAAAATCATATCATGTGATTTTTCTTTATAACGGCTACCACACCCACTAATGACAGTAAAATTCTCTCGTTGGTGATTCCATTGTAACGCGTGATGAAAAACTAGAAAAAAGAAGTTGGCAAACGCAAAGATTAGCGATCAACATAACTATTTGTATTCTGTTTATAGCTACTCTAAAAAGCCCTTAGCAGACGCTGGTTTTTTGTTCCTCTTATCCTGCGGCCAAGATATTGTAGATTTCGTAACTGTAGTAATAAAGTATAGAAATAAAATACATAGGTATTATTAGATTGTATTTAACTTGAAAGTGATGTCAGAGACTTATTTGTGTCTATATGCAATAACAGTCAGTCGCAGCCGGCAGGGCACACCCAGGGGCGGTTTGGGGTGGTCATCCCCCCCAAAGCATATGAAAAATATATAAAGAATAATAGGAAAATGTAACTTGTCTTTCACAAACAATACAAAAAAATCGGTGCGCAAGCCAACACCCCAGAGGAAAGTTCTAGATGCGCTACTGTATATGGTATACTATGGAAAAAAAAACTAATATGGGCCATTCCACGAACATACGCCTGTTTTGGATTATTTCGACAACGAATATTTTACTGTGCAACATAAGAAGTACTAAATGGCGCTAATAATTATTCCAATAAACAACAATGTAATTTGCAATTTACTTTCGTTCTTCTTATTTTGCACAGTAAAATATTCGTTGTCGAAGTAATCCAAAACAGACGTATGTTCGTGGAATAGGGTATAATGTAAAATTTTAGAATATATCAAACATATACATATCGAACTTTTCCTGTATTCATTTCATTCATTTTTTTGGTTTCGCAATCTACATTTCTCTTCTTTGATCTACGTCACTGGTTTCTTATATGCAAATTAAAAGTATTCGGCGAAAAATTTCACATAAATTATCAGGAGTGGAAGGCAGAGATGCTGAAGATAGTGGAAAATGTCGCTTTTTTCTTTACATGTTGAGATCAGATAGGGAATGAACGAAGGGGGAGGCAGGGATGCAGGAGGTGGCACATTTTTGTTTATAGGTCACTGGGTTTTGGAATTTGGTATCAGTAACCGAGATTTGTGCAAAAATTTAAAAGATTTAAAAAATATCTTAAGTAATAATTTTAGCATTATGTATCAAGTTTTATTATTCCACATATATTAAATGATATAAGTTAACTATTAAATAAATGGTTTAAAATGTGTTGCAGAAAAGTAATATACAAGAGAACTGAATAGTTGCGGAACGTATATTGTAGACCGCTTTAAAAATTTCGACATTTGGATACCTTTTTGTTGACAATCGACCCAATTAGTGCAGCCGATATGTGAAACAATTGTGCATTTGTGCAATTGTGATAGAAGCATATCATTTGGACAACATATTCTACACATATAAACGTTCAAATTTAGATGGGAGGCCATCTCAGATTTTGCCTTTTACAAAAATGGCGGGTATTCAAAATGGCGACTATACATATGTGACTAATAGCACGATAACTTTTGAACGAGATGACAGATTTGAACGAAATTTGGTATATAGGTTGTTTTTTTGATGAATAATATCAAGGTCTTGAACCGGAAGAATTTGTGTTTTTACTGTTTTTTTTTATGTAAAAATATGTTGTTTCTTTTTCAATTCTTTCACCCTGTATATAAAAATTTTTCAAAAAGGTAATACCGTCATTGAGAGTGTAAATATATTTTTTAGGAAATATTTTTAACTTTTCAGTTGTGTTAATTACCATTTAATAAATGCATAACGTATGTTCACATGTACCTACGGGCGGCAGATTCATTTTGCATGCCCGCCATTTTTGTAAAAGGCTAAATCTGAGATGGCCTCATATCTAAATTTAAATCTTTGTATGTGTAGTATGTGTGGTCCAAATTATATGCTTCTACCACTAAATGCACAATAATTTTTATATTATTATTTGGACGAATCTGCCGAATAAGCAAGATTCCTAGGGGAAAGCCGATGATAGTCCACCATAACCGGTTGGCGCCGTACGAGGGAGACCACGACGTAGATGAAGAAGTGGAAGTCTAACCAAATTCGAGGAATACCTGACCTTACCTTTGAAGAGTTCATGGGTGCCTACGGAGGTACCGGTAAAGCAAGACATGGTGTTACCACTGAAGAAAAGCGAGATCTTCTCGCACTTCCCGATGACTATTCGCTGGCCCATACCATCCCGGCCAGTATCAAAGACGCACGAGGGTTGGCATCCGCCTTCCGAAGGAAGTTTGGTCGAGTTGCAGAACTTCAATGCCAACTGCCAGCTCCTGGCAAAGCATTGAAACTGCAAGATTCATCACGTTACCTATTCTATCTGGTAACAAAAGACACTATCCATGGCCAACCTACCTACCAAGATGTATGGGATGCATTGTTTCAATTGAGAGAGCACGTGTTGGAGTCCGACGTGCAAAAGTTAGCCATGCCAAAGTTAGAATGCCGCCAATTAGACTGGAGAGTTATCCGAAATATGGTAGAAGAAATTTTTAAAGACACCGAGGTCCAGGTGTTAGTCTGTTGCAATCCGCATAGTTACTAGTGCGGAGCGAAGACCGTCCCCTGCCACTTTTATACATCTGGGAGTTGTAAAAGAGGGTCCAGTTGCAGATACCAGCATCCAGTTCCAGTCCCGATAAGGTTCCAGGAGGAACCATCTTTTAAGGAGGGGGCAATGTGACACTATTTATAACAGTCTGCTCACATATTGGCCTATCCTGACTGAACATTCTAGTCGTTGCTGGAGACCGCGCGAAACAGCCATTCCTTTTCCACGGCGTTCGGGGCGAGCGCTGCCGAAGTATATATAGAACCGAGATTAGAGCACAGGCCAGTCATTCATTTATCGAAGCTCGTCGCGTAATTTAATGTATTTGAATCGTATGTATTGAAATGTATTTATTAGTTATCGGAATTATTATGTTTAGTTAATTAAATCATAAATTTGAGTTTGTAAATAAATTAGATGTGTTAGTTGGTGTTATTTGTAATTATTAAATAAATAAGCGATGTAAATAAAATAATATAAGTAAGCCTTCCTTTATTTAAATTAAAATTAGTGCCTTAAAATATAAATAAATAAAATAGTAGAGTCAACCGCGTAAAAAGACAGATTTATAACAGTAACATAGTTATAATAAATTTTGTGGAAGTATAGAAAACAAACGTTTTCAGTGTTTTATTGTTAGATAAAATGAACTTCCATCAAGTAACGGTTGAATCCATCAATTATTTAATAAATTAAAAACCCCATTTATAGGACTATTTTCTAAGCAATTCAAATAAAATTAGCCATTCCCCTTGGTCAAGATAGAATATTCACTATAAACTTTGATCCCGGCGACAGCCAGAATTTTAGAAATGTTCATAAGGACATTTGGGACTCCTTCGTTTAGAAATAAAATTATGGATATCTCCATACTACGCTTCAACTGAGGAAGGTTTAAATAATAAAAAAACATTTATGTCTGTCCTATATCGCCGAAATGCGCAACGAAATAAGTGATAAATATGTGCAAATTGTCCGTAATAAAGCTCCAAATAGCAGGTCGTATTTTTGCCAAAATTGGTTGTTAAAATATTTAATAAACATAATATTTGATTGTAAAAAGTCGTATAAATTGAGGGAACAAAATATTCAGTATTAGACAGTGAAAAATAGTTTTTCGAATAAGTCGAACATTTTAAAACTTTTAAAAAATAGAAAAGAAAATAATCGTTTTCGTTTTGATTCAATTCGAGTCTCTTGCCATCCTCTGACACCGTGTTTCGGGGTCCACCCTTTTTCAAAGAGGCTTTGCAAGGAGACTGAATTGAATCATAACGAAACGAAGAAGAACTGCATATATTAGAATATTTGCAGCGTAGTGTAGTTAGACTGTCCTCTTTTACATCCGAAAATCCCGACAGATTATTGGCATAAAAATTTAGATTTTTCAAG
Organism: Diabrotica virgifera virgifera; assembly: GCF_917563875.1. Classification (NCBI taxonomy): domain Eukaryota; kingdom Metazoa; phylum Arthropoda; class Insecta; order Coleoptera; family Chrysomelidae; genus Diabrotica; species Diabrotica virgifera. The sequence continues at coordinate 309,183,354 of NC_065443.1, forward strand.
ACACGATATTGTTACTATCTCTCGACTAAAATTTGGCCATGCCTATTATCCCGCAGATCTAATAGATCACATCTATATGTATAGATCTTCTTCTACTTCTTCTTCCTCTTTATAAGCAATTCTGCTTGTTCATTGGTGGATTGATACCTCTATGCTCTATGGAAGGTTGTCACTCCATCTTTTGCGCGGTCGGCCGATACTACTTCTGCCGATTGGTGTTTATCTCGTGCTATTTTGACCACACGTGTCTCCCCCATTCTGGTTATGTGGTTGTTCCATTCTTTTTTTCTATTTAGTGTCCATTCGTTTATACACTGTACGTTACATTGTCTTCTAATATCTTCGCTCCTCTTTCGATCTCTCAGTGTATTTCCTGTAATTCTTCTCAGTACTCTCATCTCTGCCGTTTCCAATAGTCTTTGTGTTGTGGCTGTATCGGGTCTTGTTTCTGATGCATATGTCATTATTGGTCTTACACTGGTTTTATAAATTCTTGATTTCATCTCAGTGTTAATATGTCGGCTTCGCCATATAATGTTATTAAGGCGTCCTGCCAATCTATTTGCTTTTTGTACTTGATTTCTCACTACTTTGTCTAGGTCTCCGTAACTTGACAATGTAATTCCAAGGTATTTTACTTCCATTACTTATTCAATACTGATACCATCAATTTCTATTTTGCATCTGATTGGTTCTTTACTGATTACTATTGTTTTGGTTTTCTGAGATGAAATTGTCATATTGAATTAATTTGCTCTTATGTTAAATCTGTGGACTAATCTTTGCAGACTATCTTCATCTTGTGCTATCAATATTGCGTCGTCTGCGTAGCGAGTATTTTTACTTCTTTGTTTTCCATTCTATAACCTCTTCCCTTGTTGACGTTTTTAATGATTTCATCCATGATTAAATTGAAAAGCATAGGACTCAATGAGTCTCCCTGTCTTATTCCGCTGTCTATATCTATAGGTTCTGTAAGTTGTCCATCTATTCTGACTTCCATTTTGTTATTTTGGTAGATGTTCTCAATAGTTTTTATGATATCTAGAGAGACTTCTCTATTATACAGAAGATGGATTACATCTTTGAGTCTTACTCTGTCAAATGCTTTTTTTAAGTGAATCAGACATAAAAATGCTGGTCTATTATACTCTAGTGATTTCTCAGTAATTTGCTTCATGACGAATATTGCATCTGTACACGATCTTCCAGTACGAAAACCCTGTTGTTCATCTGCTAAACTTATCCTCTGATTCATTACGTCTTGTAAGATGTTAGTTGTAAGTTTTAGGGTAGTATTTAACAAGTTCATACCTCTGTAGTTTTCTGGCTGCTTTTATCTCCTTTTTTGAATAGTAGAATTAGTTCGCTCGTTCTCCACTCTTCCGGTATTTTATTGTGTTTTATGATTTTGTTAATTAATGTTGTTAATTGTTCTGTCATTGCTGCTCCACAATATTTCAGTAATTCGTTTGGTATTCCATCCTTACCTGCAGCTTTTCTGTTCTTCAGCTTTTCGAGTGTTTTTCGTACTTCCTGTGCACTTATATTAACATCTGCATTTGTGGTAATTTCTGGTGTTTCCGGTACTAGCATCATTTGTTCTTCCTCTGCATAGAGCTTTTTTAGGTAGTCAATCCATGTATCCTTTTCTATGTGTTTTGGTTCTATTAGTTCCTTTACCTCCGTTCTTTGATCTCTTATAAAGCGCCATATTTCCTTTTGGAGACCATAAAAAGCATGTTCCATTTCTTTCGAAAAACGTTCCCAGTGACCATTTTTTATTCTTCTTACTAATGAATGTGTTTCGTTTCTTATAGTCTTATAATAATCGTATGCCTCTTGTGTTTTAGTTGACCTGTATTTTAGGTAAGCTTTTTTCTTCTCTTTACATTTTTCCTTCACTTCTGTACAAAACCATGGAGTTCTTCGTCTTGGAAGCGATTTATTTTTTATTAATGTTTCTTTCACCAAGAACTTCCTTGGCTGAGGTTAAGATATTAGACTTAATTTTTGCCCAGCTTTCTTTGACTTCGTCACTTTCTGTGATATACATGTTGCTGCTTTTTTCAGTTAGTCTTTTTTGGAATATATATCTTGTGGAGTCGTCCTGTAAGCTTTCGACTTTAATCTTGGTGGTGTATTCTGGTGTTTTGTTATCACATATATGTGTTTTCATTCTGATTTTGCACAATACCAATTTATGATCGCTTCCTATTTCTGCTGATGTTAGTGCTCTTACATCCAAGATTAGAGACGGGTGTAACTCTCTATTCGACAGAATATAGTCTATCATAGATCTTTGTCCTCTAGTGTTTTCAAAAGTGTATTTGTATTGTTCTTTGTGAGGAAAAAATGTATTGTTAATTCGTATTTCGTATTATTGTATTGTTATTCGTATATGTTAGTATGGTATAGTTAGATCCAAACCCAGACATCCAAAGTGAAAGTTATCCTCCAACACCAAATTGTTCTATATGGTCCACATAATGTTCAGAAAAAAGTCACAGCATTTTGAGCGTCGGGTTTGGGGGGGGGGGGAGAGGGGGGAGAAATCTGCAAATTCGTAGTTTTTTACGTTTTTCGTCAATATTTCTAAAACTATGCTTTAGCGTAAGGAATTTTCTATAGAAAAATGTTCTACATAAAATTTAAAACAAAAAATGTTCTATACATAATTGTTATAAAATCAACGGTTCCAGAGTTACGGAGGGTGAAAAGTGGAGGTTTTCGATACTTTTTATATTTACCGATTTCTCCCCCCTCTCCCCCCCAAACCCGACGCTCAAAATGGTGTGACTTTTTTCTGAACATTATGTGGACCATATAGAATAATTTGGTGTTGGAGCATAACTTTCACTTTGGATGTCTGGGTTTTTGGTATAGTTATATCATAAATATTGCCCAAAAAATATAAAAAGTATCGAAAACCTCGACTTTTCACCCTCCGTAACTCTGGAACCGTTGATTTTATAACAATTATGTATAAAACATTTTTTGTTTTAAATTTCATGTAGAACATTTTTGTATATAAAATTGTTTACGATAAAGCATAGTTTTAGAAATATTGACGAAAAACGTAAAAAACTACGAATTTGCAGATTTCTCCCCCCCCTCTCCCCCCCCCCCAAACCCGACGCTCAAAATGCTGTGACTTTTTTCTGAACATTATGTGGACCATATAGAACATTTTGGTGTTGGAGGAAAACTTTTACTTTGGTTGTTTGGGTTAGGCCTTTTTTTGGGCCAGTTATACTATACTACCTCCGTAACTTTGGAACCATTCATTTTAGAAAGATTATGCATAGGGCCTTTTTTATTTCAAATTTATTGTAGAACCATTTTGTATAGAAGGTTGTTCATGCTAAACCGCATAGTTTTAGAAATATTGGCGAAAAACTTATAAAACTACGATTTTACCGATTTTTCCCCCCTCTCCCCCCCAAACCCGACGCTCAAAATGGTGTGACTTTTTTCTGGACATTGTGCGGACCATATAGAACAATATGGTGTTGAAGGATAACTTTCACTTTGGATGTCTGGGTTATGCCATCTTTTGGATCAACTATACTATACTATGTATAGATGTGCGGGATAATAGCCAAATGGCCATGGCCAAATTTTAGTCGAGAGATAGTAAGAATATCGTGTCTTGAAAAATCTAAATTTTTATGCCAAATCTGTCGGGATTTTCGGATGCAAAAGAGTATACCTTGTTGGACAGTTTATACAGTATTGATTCCATTGAAGATTGCAGCTATCATGTAGTGTGGTTTTACTTATGGTTATTCATTCTTGAAGTCCAATATCATTCAATGTTTGCTGTCCACTGAAAATTTTGTCTTTTGCCAACTGATCTACTTTTTCATTATTTTCAAGACCAATATGAGCTTTTATTCACGTGAATACTATATTACACTGCATATTTGTTAGATTAGATAATAGTATTTTTAATTCTTTGATGTAGGGATTTACGTTAACAGAATTTTCGTCTAGTTGACTAGAGAAACTTTTTAAAACTGATAATGAGTCGGATAATATGTTTATTTGTTTGAAATTTTTATTTTCGGTGTATTCCCATGCTTTTATGATAACTTTTATGTTTAGAAAGTGCTACTATATTTTAGAGATATTTTGAGATCTCATATTAAGAGAATAGCTCATATTTCTACCTTCTTCTCTATAATGTAGGTACTGTTTGTTACATTAAATAGTAACGTGACATTACCAAAGAAAGATTAAATTTCTTTCGTATTCTCACTATTTTCAGTAAATATTGTTTTCAGATAATTATACAGAATTACGAAATACCTGGAGATATTAAAAAAAGAAAATAAAAGGAACAGGACAATTTCATAGCAGTGCATTAACGTGAAATCGTGAGACGCCATTCAGTGATATAAACAAGTAAGTACAGGAGTGTTCATTGAACGGGTCCGTGTAAAAACTCGAGTTTCTCTTTCATCTTCAAGCTTTATTAACTTTCTCTTTTCAGGCCGTAGAAAACAGTCTGAAGCTTCAAGCGAAAACTGCCTTAATTCGTTTCCAGTTTTTATGAGACACGTAGATAGTTTCCCGTTTTGGCTCACAAAGGGAATTGCCAGTTTGCGCACGTAAAAGATGCTAAAATTCAGGGATCCGCCGACGATTCCCTTAACTTTTTTTCTTCCCTTTTCACTCTCTCTTTCTCGCTTATTTTTCTGTTAGTTGTTTTAAAGACAGCAAAACTTTATGCTCGGTGCATAAACCTTCAGGTGAAATTGAAAGAAAGAACTTCCGGTTCGTAATTTTTCGCGAGGTAATGGTAAATACACGGTTTTTATTTATCTCCCTTTCCTTCGCTCTGTTATATACCTGGACAATTTCTTGTAAGTATGCGTTTTGGAAAAGAGAATATTCACTGTGATAAGCAATATCCATAGCAAAATTATTGTGGGCAAGAGAGACGTGCTTACTTATAATATTATGAATAGAGAGATCATATTGCAATATCTTCTTCTTTTAGTACTGTGCTCAGATTTAGGAATTGGAAGCCTCCATTAGAACACTATTCCGATATGTTTTGAGATCTTGTGTGACATGTAACAATATGCCTATAGGCCAGTCCGTTAACGAAATCTTCAGAACCGCGAATAGTGTACCCTTTTGTGGTGTGTACCCTTAGTCAGTGGAAAACAGTCTTCTTCTTCTTGTGGTGCCTATCCGGTTCGGATGATTGCGACCATCATGACAATCTATACTTTGCACACTTCTGCTCTTATAAGATTTGTGGTTGTTGTGCTGAACCACGTACGTAGATTTTTCAGCCAGGAGATCCTTCGCTTTCCTGGTTCTCGTTTTCCTTCTCTACTTTAATATATTGTTAATAAGACATATACTGGACCAACAAAAATTATTCCTTTCTATCAATTTGGGTTCCGTAATAAACACTCAACAATAGACGAAATACATAGCATAATACGTATTATAGAGAGACAGTTGTGATAGACATCCACTATTCCAGTTAATACACTCATATTTGGAAGACAAAACTTTTAGAATTAAAAAGGAACGCGAATATTCAGAACTACAACCAATCAAAGCAGGAATTCCACAGGACAGTATTCTGGTACTCATACTATATTAATTATATAGGTACCTGTGATATTCCTGTTACGGAAAATGTTACACTTGCCACATTTGCAGATGATACTGCAATTCTAACAGTCGGTGAAGCATTCGAAGAAAAAACTAGATACATACCACCAAAATGCAGTGGACAAAATAAGCACTTCCAATATCCAACAGAAATGTAAGAATAATTAAATTTGTGTTTTGCATGATTGTGGCTCATTCAGAGATTAGAGGATAAGAAAATCAACTACCCAACTCTAAGATTCTCGACAATATTCCCTAAAAACTCATTTTTAAAGTTTGTGGGTCAAACTCACGTATATACCAATAAGACTAACAAGCTAAACAATTAAATATGTTTTAGCAAATAACCTTCATATCTTTTATTTGCTTATATCGTCACAAAGGACCTATTTTTTGGTCGTTAAAATTGTGAAAGCATGCCGCAGTGCCTTTATCTGCATCATTACCACAATCATACATCATCTATATGGAGATACCCAATTGAGATAACGGCCGAAAACTCAGCAAAGAAGGAAACATTATCGGAAAATCTGGAAAAGTATTGAAAACATAAACAAGCCCATTATACGATCGGAACCAACGCATTTTTCCAACCGTGGCGAATGCGCACTGAACCATTTCAGTCTAACAAGAATTGCTAATTAGGAACTTCTTAATGCTGTGATTAGACTGTGAGGGGTTTAGCTGTATGGCCGAAAAACAGGGAAAATCGTTGAAAAGGTAGTTTAATAAGAAATATTATTAAAATAAAGCATCACGCGATAGGAACATTAAGCAAAGGTAAATACGCTGCAATGGGCGTAGGGACCAAAGAATAAATTTCACTAAATTATAGGGATAAGAGTAGCCGTAGTGCATTTAGAAAATCATATCTTAAGGTCGGAGTTCCTCGGACAGAAGGGTGAGAAGGAACGTCCATCACTCCCGCCAGATGGGATGGGAAAGGTGCGCCACTAGATCATTTGTTACAAAGGAAAACAAAAAAATGTTGTCGGTTATTAGGAGTATAAATATATCAATGAAACAAAAAGAACAGTAGAGCAAAAGGTACATATGGGTGATTTTGCTTATCTTAACTACCCTAACCATTTATTTAATCCAAATTATGTTATTCACTTGTAAAAGTTATTTTGTTATTATTCTCTAGCCTGTTTTCTCTTTAATATTGTATTTTTTGTAGTGTCGTAAAAACACTAATCGTGCCACTGTAGTGAGAAATGGAAAGAGTATACAGATATGGACTACAAATAAAGATAGAAGATAAAATATAAACAAACATTTTAATAAGTTAAAATGTTACTCAGTATTCGTCAAAATTAAAAAGATCTTTAACAAACGATATAAAATTGAAAATAGAAGATTTATTCCAGAGAGTCCGGCTCTGAACGACCTACCGAATGGCGTGTTTATTTCTGGTCTCAACAAAATTGCAAATTTTGTGTAGAAAAAGTAATAGTTCATTTATAAATAGTTAAGTGACAATTTTAGTAGATACCAGTAAGTGAATGGATCGTATTATTTTTCTTTGATATAACGTAGTAAACCAGTTTTGGCTAATTCTTATTTAATAACATCAATAAAGTACGATATAAGGTTAAACTTATTCCAGTTTTGTTACTGGTTTAATTACTGGTCAGGTCCGTATTAGTTTTGAACACATATCTCGTGTTAAAATTAAAAATGGAGCCTAACATTCGGAGTCTCTCTGACTCGCAAAATGTACAACAATTGCAGACAAATACCAATAAAACCTATTCATCAGCCACTTTCTACACCTTTTCCGTCCAAGTTTCAAGCGATTGTCTTCAGCGCCTTAGAAAATACGAAGCTGCAAGATTACTTAATTCCGTTGGGCAATCTAATTCAACCAAAAAATATTATATTTTCGTCACGATTATCGAACAATCGGATATGTATGTACCTTTCAAGCAAACAACTGGTGGACGAATTTATGCAAAAGCACGGACAAATAAAAATCGAGAATAATACTGTACAAGCTAGAAGACTGATTTCTCCAGCTGAACGTATCGCTTTATCAAACGTATGTCCTACTATACCACACAGTTGTTATTTGATTATTTACAAAAAATAGGACTTATTCTTCTCTCCCCAGTCACTTTTCTAAAATCAGTGCCAATATTCGTGAATACAATCAGATTTTGAGCTTCAGAAGACAAATATACGTTAGTCCTCACAATATCTCCTTACCCGACTCATTTACTTTAGACTTCGATAATACAACACATCGAATTTTCTTATCTCAAGAAACTATAGCCTGTTGTGCCCGCAAAAAGCCTAGACACATCGCCACAAATTGTCCCGATAAAATGGAATCAATAGCAAGTTCAAGTAACAGTCAACGAAGTTGTAACGAAGTTTTAAGTTCAAGTAACGAACAAATTCCTATCGAAGAAAGCTCAACAAATAATCTGAATAATCCTAATATAGAAGAAAATCAAGAAGTTAGCAACATGGACAGCTCCAAAGCCATAATGTCGACCTTCAGTCGAAACGTAGTATCAATGAGGTTCTCATATCTCCAGAAATAGGGGAGTGCAATTAGAACGAAAAGATACAATGTTTCGGAAAAAATCAAACAAGGTTATATTTTTCTAAAACTTTTTTGTTAGTTTATAAATATGTTAAAGTAAAAAGTTCTACTCACAAATTTCGCCGCTAATTGTTTATTAATTGTTTAAACAATAACAATTGTTTTGTATAAATAATGTTAAGAATATGGGTGAATTCAACATTTTATTTTGATAAAAAATGTTTGTATTTTAGATTTGATTATGCTGAACCCGAATCTGACATTACAATTTGCAAATTCAAAATGGTGGATTCAAAATGGCGGATTTTTTCCTAAAAATCCTTAAAAAGTAGTTGTAAAATCCGAATTTTTAGATAAAACGTGTTTGTTTGCATATATGTGGATATTTTTGAGAGCTTGCTGAACCTGAATCAAATTTTGATAATTTAAGTTATAAAATGGCAGATCCAAAATGGCGAATAACTTAAAAATAGTTGTAAAATCATATTTTCTTTACAAAATGTATTTATTTCTACATATATTTATTTTTGAGTGCTTTGATAAACCTAACTTAAATGTTAACATTATAAACTATAAAATGGCGGATCTAAAATTCGGATTTTATAAAAAAACATAAAAAAGAACATTTTTCTAAAACATTTATTGTCTATATTTTCAACAGGTTTTTGAATCTGAATTAAAGATTAAAAATTTAAATTTCAAAATGCCGGATCCAAAATGACGGATATTTAAATGAAAAACAAGTAGAATCCAATCAAACAAATATGGAATTTCATTCCTAAAAAAAAGATAAACAAAAATTTTCACAATAATATTAAAAATTAAAATGTATTGGAAAGAATATTAAAAAAAAACAAATTTTCGATTAGAAGGATATAATTAGATATTGGAACATAGTTTTTAATTCCCAACAACTTTTCTTTATAAACATTTTCGATATTGTGAAATATAAAGGTACTTTACTCTTGAGTGAAATTCATATTTTTTGACATACCTCGTACAAAATTAACAAAATTTGATATTTGATGGTTGAATCTTATGTTATATACGATGCAGAGTATTTTATAAAGAATAACTTTTTTTCGTAAAACTGATATTAAAAAAGTTATCAATAGGTTCCAAGTTACGCAGACATACTGTATAGAGCTAAAAAAAAAAATTTTTTGTTGAACATTTATTATTGTTGAAGCTTATTTTTAAATGTATTTTAGGTAAGTTTTACAGAAAAAAGTTTTGATCACTCTGTATATACATTTTTTCAGCCGGTAATTTTCGGTTTTTGTATTACATTTTTGTTATCTTTCTTAGTTTTCTCAAAAATAAATTGTTTATTTCATTTTTAAACTAAAATAATTCAGTATTTTTTTAAGACTACATCCCAGGATTTAAAAAAATAGCAAAAAAATTGTATTAGATTTATTCAAACTTGAATAATACCGTCTTAAAATGGTGGGAGTTCTGTCAAACTACGAAGTTTTCAAAAATTGCATTTTTTGAGACATCGTATTATTTGAATTAAATTTTTGAGATTTTTTTTGAATACAACATCGTTTAGTAAGATTATTGAGGGTTAAGTTGTGCAAATTTAAGAGTTTTAGAAGTGAAATTGTATTAGTTACACATTTTTAAATCATTTTTAAACAAAATTCATGTAAGGCTCACTTTTCGCCCACACCGTTCTTATGTCCATAGATTTTATTTCTTTTTATTACAACCATAAGATAGCTTATTTCATCTTCTTTCATGTCCAATTTGTAAAATTTCTTCTGATCCATTAGTTAAAGAATTACATTAAAAAAACTCAATCGTGCACTTCTTCCAACGCTAGTTTACAGTGCGCCAATGTGTGTGAGAATGGTGACTTTAGCGTTATAAATAAAAAATTACAGAAGCTAGAGATTTAATTTTAGAAAAATCTTTATATAAGGTTTTTTTTGTAAAATTTTCTGAATTTTTCAATGGTCAAGTCAGTTTTTTTCTAAAAATTATATTTTCGGAGTTATTTAAAAAAACATCTAACTTTGCTGTTCATTTGTTTAATAAAAAATGAAGCACCCACTTCTCGAGTAGAACTTTTTGATATGTTGTTTATTAAACATTTCTTAATAAAATTACAAAAAGTTTTATCTTGTTTGATTTTTTCCGAAGTGAAAATCTAAATGCACTCCCCTAAAACAAGTCATACAGAAAAACTCTTTACTGTACCTTCATCTAAACCTAAAGCGAAGAAGATTAAAAGCAACGAGAAAAAGCAACGAGGAGAAGCATGTAGCAACGAAATCATCAAAATCGTATAATCTTGAACCTGCCAAAAATTTTATCGAAAATCATTCACCCGCATTTGTCCTCAATTTTGACCAACTAAATCTTCTTATAAACAATATTAGTGGCGCGCAAAATTCTATTGATATAATTATTCAAGATTTTACTTCCTAATGCGATTATGATTATACGATACGTTAACTGAAATTTATACACAATTGAAAGACAGATCATCCAAACGTTTTATCACCACTCTCAGAAAGAAAATCCTATGGCACTTGGGTAACGAGGTAACCAGTAAACTTATATTTCCACATAATATTTATATTATGGATACCACCATAGGAATTGCAGGCAACGAAAAAGCTGACCAGTGCGCGAGTGAAATTGCTAAGATGAGTGTCGAAATACGGCGAGTGATATAAAAGTTACTTCATTTGATATCCGAACAGGTTAAACCATAAAATTTTTTGAAGAATATAGTCTAAGTTTGTTTTTTAATTTTGGACCACGAATAGTTCCTCTTTCAAGCTTTGCAAGCACTGCTTCGTCTAGATTTAACTGTCATTGTTGAGAGCGAATGGGTCACAAACGACTAGGTACTCAGAAGAATGAAGAAAAATCGAAAGTTACCTACTTACCACTATCAAATTCAATTCCAGATTAAATGCTATTCATTTGATATCAAAACGAGTTAAACCATAATATTTGAAGAATATAGCCTATCAAGGTTTTTTTTTTAATTATGGACCAAGAATAGTTCTTCTTCAAAGCTTTATAAGCACTGCTCCGTCTCGATTTAACTGTCATTGTTGAGAGTGGAGTCACAAATGAGGAGGTATTCACAAGAATGAAGAAGAACCGAAAGGTACCGACCACCATAAAAACACGAAAATTACAATACTTCGGACAATCTATGCAAAATGAATCCAGATATTCACTCCTACAAGCCATCCTACAGGGAAAAATATTTGGAAAACTAGGTCCAAAAAGAAGACGAACATCTTTTCCTCCAGATAAGATAAAGATTGCCATGCTGATCGCCAACATTTGTTACGGATATAGGAACGTCAAGATGAAGAAGATTGTTGCAAAACACTGAACCCTAGAACCTGGGACATTGAGGTTTATTTTTCAGTGATTGAGTAGCTTTTGTAACAATGTTCCAAAATTTAAGTTTATATGTACCTGCAACATTCTTTCGGGGCATTCTGAAAATAAAAAGGAACACAAGATACTTTTTGTTCCTGTTGTAACTGTGATAATCGGTCTCACAGACACTTAAATACATGACACTAAAAGAAGTTTTAGGATCTAACAAATTTATTTAATTATCTAATGGACATTAGTATTCCTAATAAATTGTAAATAAGTTTTATGTTTTATAGATCGTAGTATTAAATTACAGAAAGTTTATTTCAGTTTCTAAAGCCATAAAATGATTCAATAAGCTTTAAGTTACATATTCTACAACACACCCATCAATGTTTTAAAATTCAATTACTTTTTACTTGTACTTGTATAATGTCCTCATTGTAATACTCAATTTGTAATTATTAACTCATTGTATACATTCTCCTGATAATAACTCTTAATAATTGATGGAGTTTTAAAAATAATTAATGGTAAAAAAATGTTCAAAATATTTTATTACTGGTAAATTGTGATTGCTAATAATTGAGATATATATTACGAGTAATTTTTGGCAAAACTAAATTGATTTACTTTTGAAGGCGACCAGCATAGTACGGGATCCGAATATGGGTCGATCTGTACCCATCTGTTTGCCGGATGAAACATTGTTTTTATTAAATTTCATACATAGACAAATATTTCTAGCATGGGTTGCTATCAAAATCGTTTCATAGCTATCTTTAAGGAGGGCGCAGGGGTTGAAATCAATATTTCAAGGACATTTATTTTTGAAAGTATGGTAGAATTATTTTATTTTTGAAGTTATACTTCTTTACGCGCGATATGAGGGTGAATTTTTATATGTTAAAACGTACGATCCGGGCGCATGCGCATTATAACTTTGTTCTGATTGGATGTTCAAATGACATGTCAAAAATTATCCAATATGGCAGCTGTAGCACAGCTGTGGTGTGGACGGTTGACGATTTGGTTATGTATGGTTGTTGCGTTTTAAAATTTGTGGGAAGAGGAACAACAAACAAAGGTTAATTAATAGTTATACTGACTTTTTGAAGTTATACTTCTTTAGGCGCGATTTCATTGAGGGTGAAATTTTAGTAATCTGCGCACACAGGCAGTATGGAGTTCGTTACTAAATGTTTTAATTTATGTATTTATCAGCCCAGAAAAGGTGTGGAAATAATATATTAATGTTTTTAAATATATTTTTCTACAAACGTGTTAAAAATGCAATTTATAGCACTCCATAGGAGCGTTAAATATGCTACTTTAAAGCACCGGTGCTTTAAAAATTTTAAGGCACTGCAGTTAAAAGTGAATTGTCAAATTGTGAAACGTCAAAATATGTATATTTCATTTAGTAACATTAATAGATATTAATAATACCTATTTACGAATGTTTCTTCTAAAATTTAGGAATATATTGATTTTATAATACATTTAAGTATGTAGTAATTTTCTTTACAATTTTTACTTACCAATTTGTTTTGTTTATACCTAATATCGCCGTTGTCTAGCAAGTGTCTGCGTAGATTAGCGGTATGTGTATTTAGCTTTAGCGGAACTGTTAGTACTTGGTTCGATTCCCACATAAGGAAATTTTTTTTTGTTTATTATTAATGGTTATTGACATCTTAGACTATTATTATATGGACTTATAAATGATTAAAAATAATTAAAAATAATTAAAATAATTAATCGGGATGTTGCCCAACTATTTACCGGGTTGCAAATTTATAATAATTGCCTATTTCAAAATGCACTTTTGAAATGAATTTTTCTTATGCACAAATGCAATTTCAGATTTCTTATTCATTACAATAGTTCACAAAATTTCCTGACATTCTCACGAATCCAACGCACCAAACTGCATTAAAATCCATCTTACTGCACCAAAAATCGAGAGTAAGGCCTTTTTTTGTGCTTCAATGCCTCGACTAATTCGGCCAGAGATCGAGAGGTCGTGAGTTCGAATCCAGTGCAATCCTATACTTTTTTTATTTTTTTGAAAGCGGCAAGCACAAAATTAGTTTGGTGTTTACAAAAAATTAAAACAAACTGTTTAAAGTATATTTATTTTTAAGAAATCATATAATAGAAGTATAACTTCTTACGTGCGTAAAAAGTGCACACACATTCTTTTTTAAATTAAATGGGCATACTCAGTACAATTCATAGATTATTCAAGAAAAAATGTAAGGAAAAATATTTAAAAATAAGCCAACGGTGGCAAATTTTTAGCAAAAATGAATTTTGCGGTGGACATCACAACTCATTATTGGATCATGATAAACAAAAAATTCAAAAAAAATATTAGCTTATGAATTTTTCGAGGTACCTAACGTTGTCGAGTTTTTTAGTTTTATCGAATTTTCTTTTTTATATCAGTCGGAAGTCAAAACTACGAATTTTTTCTGAAAAAAAAGGGTAAAAATCAACATAGTTATTATTGTTAAACAAAAAATAATAAAACAAGAAATAGCTCGACAGCGTTACCTCAAGAAATGTCTAAACAAAATATATACCAAATTCCAGATGGTTGGTCAAGTAGATTTGAGTTACAATGTCTACAGCTTTTGAAAAAAGCAGTTTTGAGAAAACGCGTTTAAAGAATTCTCAACTTTTATTTTCAGTTTTTTTTTTGTCTGTCAAATTGTAAAGTGATACACACCGGAATATCGCAGATGGGAACAGATCGACCTATATTCGGATCTTAGACAAGCGGATCTAATGGATGTAGGCACTTCAAACTGAGTACTCAGTGCCAAATCCGAATATGGAGTAGCTTTAATGTTATAATAAAAGATAACATAATATCTTTTTCGATAGATATAATAAAAAACCTAACAATATTACCAGCTACTATTGTCACACATATCGAAAAACGGGCATATTGCTCGTTTGAAAAAATAAGATACATGGGCAAAAGAACCCGGAGGCATACGATATTTACAAGGAAGTTAGAAAAAAAGTGAGAAAAATAAAATAAAGTATATATTCTCAGTAGAAATGGAGCACGAAATTTATGGTCACAATAGAAACAGAACAGAATAATTCCATAAACTTTCTAGATGTAACGATTACCAGACTACACAACAAACATGAGTTCTCCGTATATCATAAACCTACCCATACTGACACAACTATACACAATTCATCATCACATCCTACACAACACAAATTAGCAGCCTACCATAGCATGATACATAGACTGACAGAAATTGACAATAATTCAAATTCCATTCGACTCGTTAGACCAAATTGGGCCAGTAGTAAATCCTTTTGAACTGCAATCATCTAATCAGAGCTAATTCAGCTTCCATTGAATATCAAAACGAGTCAATTGTGTTTTTGTGAGTCTAAAAGATGCCGCAGGATGGCGCGTCGATGGACCGGTTTAAACCGGTGTAAAACCACAATGTTATCATAATTTCGCGTCTATTCACTATCACCGGCGAAGCCAGAAAACGTACAATACAATAGAAAAGCATTTCAATCGCATCATCCGCGGGTTCTAGTTAATAATAACAGAAGCTATATTAACATAGAGCCAGTGGCGTGGAAAGATATTTTAACATAGATGATGTAAGAGACAATATTTAGACTACTAATATTCTTTTATGATAATTAAAAATAATAATCAAATTAAGTTGATAGTTATGCATAACGATAATAAGTATATTCCAGTTTATAAAATTTTTAGTCATAAATACCCACCCTGGTTTGATGCTGACATCATTCAGAATATCAAATTAAAAGCAAAGTTTCGAAAAAAGTTTCGAAAAAAATCAAAAATCAGTTTGGCATATATAATGTATATGTCGAGAACACTCAAATATTTCTATCCATCAATCCCAAGAATTTTTGGTCGTATGTCAATGCGAAAAACAATAGTTCAAGAATTACTGGTGTAATGCAGGGCCTATTTTACCACTAGGCCCGTGAGGCACCTGCCTCGGGCCCGTATTTTAATTGGGCCCGGAAATATCACCAAAAAAATTTTATTACAATATCAAAATAGATTTTCAGTAGTAATTGCACAAGAGCTCTAAAATTCTATATTAATTTTAGAGATCGAGTGCAATATGTTGCGATTATTTCATGAATAAAACTGTTCAAAACCAAAATTTTATTGTATGTAATTTATTTATGTAAGTAAAAATTAGTACAATTAAACACACAGGTGTTATAAATATTAATTTGACGATTGAAAGTCATCACTTTTATAATTTTTAAAACATTAATTGTCATTAATGTCACTGAATGTATTTTTTCGAAGCAACGAAGGGCATCTGACGTAATATATTTGACGAAGGGAAATTATCAAAAATTATCGATTTAATTTAGATTTCTGTAGCTTTCTATTGGTCAGAATCTCCTATGAATGAAATAATAAAAATTATTTTATTTTACGAACAGGAAATGATAAATGATAACAATAAGAATTATAATTAAACAATGTTTGATTGTTTAAAGAGGTATACATTTTATTTATTGTTCATAAAAATTTAAATTTCTGGTGCAGTAGTATTATTATTATTATTAAAATATATTTAGGGCCCCAAAAGGTGTGTAGTGCCTCGGGCCTGATTTGAAGTAAAATAGGCTCTGGTGTTATGAAATATGACATTACTACCTCAGAAAATATTGTGTATGTTTTTATAGAATTTTTCAAGAGTGTTTTTCTGTCATCTGATATTAATTTCAAGGCTAACTCTTCATCAGTTAACTCAGATTACTTAAATTTTTTACCGATTGTAGAACCTGAGATGATTTTTACTAGTAAGAAATAGAAAGGCAAAATTACGTGTGGACCTGACAATATACCATCTTTTTAGTTAAGGATTGCATAGGTGCCTTAAGAAAAAACAGTAGCGATCAACAGGTAGCAAAAACGCGTTCCAAGATTGCGGCTGTAATTTTGAATATTTTTTCGAGATATTTAGCACACGTATTCGTAATATAATAAAGAATGGCGGTACAGAGCCCAATTTGAAAAATATATTAATATTTGGAAATTACTCTGTAATTAAATACAATATTAAAAAAACGAGCCTGTACCGCCATTAAGAAGAACAAAAAAATACACTTTCTTCAAATAAAATTTTTTATCCGATGCCTAGATTTTGTGTCATTTTGGAACTACTAAAATTTTATATTTCAATAGTAGTTCCAAAATGACACAAAATCTAGGCATCGGATAAAAAAGTTTATTTGAAGAAAGTGTATTTTTTTGTTCTTCTTAATGGCGGTACAGGCTCGTTTTTTAATATTGTATTTAATTACAGAGTAATTTCCACATATTAAAATATTTTTCAAATTGGGCTCTGTACCGCCATTCTTTATTATATTACGAATACGTGTGCCAAATATCTCGAAAAAATATTCAAAATTACAGCCGCAATCTTAGAACGCGTTTTCGCTACCTGTTGATCGCTACTGTTTCACCTTAACTGTGCCACTATTAAAATTTTTTAATGTATGTCTTCTGAATAAGGATTATCCGAGTCTCTGGAAGGAGTCAAAAGTGTGCCCAGTATTCAAAACTGATGAAAGGGATCCGGTAGAAAACTACAGACCAATTTCCATAATTTGCAACCTGTCGAAAATCTTTAAAATAGTTTTGTATAATCGTATTTATTCAAGAACTCGTAATCAGCTGTCTCAATATTAACGTAGTTTCGTCTCCAATCGGTCCACTGTGACAAACTTATTAGTGGTCACACAACGTATTTCAGAGGCCCTAGTCCCATAGATAATAGAAGTCAAGTTGACGTCTTCTATACTGACTTTTCGAAGGCGTTCGATAGAATTCACCACGGAGAATTGCTTTCTAAATTATGTCACTTATCTAGCGGGAGTCCGACAGCTCTGACAGCTTCCCGCACTTCAATCTCCAGTTTTGTCTATCCTGCCAATACTCTTCTTCTGTTTCTCTGCTTCGCATGGCATCCATTTTTTCTTGTTTCCAAGATTTACGGGGTCTGCCTCGTCTTCGTCTAGTTGTTGGAGTATAATCTAAAATATTTCTTGGCCATCGTTCATTGTTCTCGTTCTCTAACTACTTCGTTTCTTATGTACTCTAATCGAGAGATTCTGCACGATCTTCGTAGAAAGTCCATTTCTACTGCTTTCAGCTTGTCTCTGTTTCTTTGTGTTATCTGCCAACATTCTGTGCCATATGTTGTAATTGGTTCTACTATACTATGATAGAGGTTTATTTTGTGTTGTCATTCTGATGTTTTTTGACCATAATACCTATATAATTTAATTTTTGGATAGCTGTTCGTCCTTAAATTATTCTTTTAATGGATATCCTTTTCTCTGCTACCATCTTTGGCAATAATAGTTTCTAATTATATTCTTTATAGCTGTTTATAATACCGTCTTCAACTGGAATATTTTCTGGTTTTTCTCCAACTATTTAACTGATTTGTAATCCCCATTTAGGGCCGGTATTTCAATAGCTACTTAAGCATTTGCTTAGCTAAGCCTGTGTCAAAAGTTAAGGAGAGGCTTAAGCCAAGTGCCGTTTTTCCATCATTTCCTTAACTAAACTGATGCTCAACTGTAAAGTTAATTGATTTGGTACCTCTGAATACGTCAAAGTGCCAAAACTAACTGTTCTGAGGTAAAAAACACTACTGTTGACGTTTAATTTTATCTTGTCATCGGTATCAATGTCATTTACTCCACTTAACTTTGTGTACATGGTGCATGTGTTGTTAGTTTATTTTACTGTCGATATTTTCTCTGGTTATATTGTTATTTTGCATAAGCAATAGATCCGTATTTGTAATTTTGTTTATTGGATATATTCCTTAAAATGTCAAATTCGAATGTAAGTTTATTTTTGTAAAATAAATATACCTACCAAGCATTGTAGAAATAAATAATTTTCATCTACACCTTCCAAAAGTAGCAAGAATTTTAATAATCGTTTATACGATTGATAAATTAATAGATTATTTAATAATCTAATAATAACGTTATTACTCAAAAGTTATTTTTCAAAATAACTCTCTAATTAATAATCTATAGAAATAACCTCAAAAACAGAAAACAAATTTTAAGCAAAGGCTTAAACCAACTCCTGCGTGAGCTTAAAATTATTTGGTTTAAGCCTAGGCTTAAGCCTCAAATTGAAGTGGAAATACAGGCATCTAAGCTTAAGCAAAGGCTTAAAGTAAGCTTTGGCTTAAGTGAGGTTGGAAATACCGGCCCGTGTATTCTTCGATTAGCTTTCTAGTCGTGAATATTATGTCTTCTGGTATCATTTGCCACTAGTACTTGGTCATCTGCAAATAGCAAAGTATACAGGCAGTCCTCTCCAATTTCTATTCACATTCTTGACCACTTTTTCATCCATAGTTATAGAGCTTTTTTGATGTAAATTTTGAACAGCGTAGGAGAGAGGCAACAGGCAACATCCCTTTCTTAGACCCTTAGATGTTTTAAAGGATTTTGATAAATTGTCTCATATTTTTATCCTACTAACCGAATTATCCAAAAATTTAGAAATTTAAAATTTTCGATGAAAACAAATCCATACGCCACTGGCCAGATGCATGCTTACACTGGTGTGCGGACGGTTTTATCAAGTTATATGGAATATAAAGTAGGCTGTACGTAAAACTGTCACGTTACAAGTTCAAATTTATAGAACAAGTGGATAACTGGATAACTTTTCATGCATAGAGTTCACGTCCATACCCGATGCCAGATTAAATTAGATGGCATAAGTTTAAATGGTTCGGAAACCGAATTTTTCCACGATAATTGCCCA
Source organism: Diabrotica virgifera virgifera (assembly GCF_917563875.1). Lineage (NCBI taxonomy): Eukaryota > Metazoa > Arthropoda > Insecta > Coleoptera > Chrysomelidae > Diabrotica > Diabrotica virgifera. The sequence continues at coordinate 309,202,745 of NC_065443.1, forward strand.
TTGTGAAAACGGCAGCAGAAAGCGCTAGCAGAGATTGTGAGTTAATTTTTGCAAATGTCGAAAAACGTGATTTTGGAACGGGTTAGTCGAGTGAATAATCAAAAATTAAAAGGGCGTGGAAATTATTACGGATTTAAAGAAAAAAAGCCAATATTTTACGCTTAAATAATGTTAAAAATAGTGACGTTGAACCAAAAGTTTTGAGAAAAATAATAAGGGGACTAGAGAAATAATTAATTATACAGGGTGTTTGGTATAGAATGGACCATAGCTTAACCTTAGACTCCTGAGGTTAAAATAGGTCGATTTAAGCTAACTTACCTTAGTACAAAAGTTGATAATAACCTAAATACTCTTAAATTTAAACTTTTATTTTATTTATTTTTGAATATTTCCTGACAGGCATGGGACAACAACACGAAATTTGGTAAGTAGTGCTGGTATTGTACATTCTACTATACTCTATACATATTCCTTCTAAAATGAACGGTTCCAAAGTTACGGAGGTAGTATAGTATAATTGGTTCAAAAAAGGCCTAACCCGAACATCCAAAGTAAAAGTTTTCCTCCAACACCAAATTGTTCTATATAGTCCACATATTGTTTAGTAAAAAGTTACACCATCTTGAGCGTCTGGTTTGGCGAAGGATATGGGGGAGAAGTCGGTAAATTAGTAGTTTTTTAAAGTTTTTCGTCAATATTTCTAAAACGACGCTTTAGCGTAAACAATGTTCCATACAAATATATTCTACATAAAATTTAAAACAAAAAAGGTCGTATACATAATTTTATAAGATCAAGGGTTCCAGAGTTACGGAGGGTGAAAAGTAGAGGTTTTCGATACTTTTTATATTTTTTGGGCAATTTATAATATTATTACTTATGAAAGAAATTTTCTTTAACAGAATGGTGTTTTGTAAATAAAACTTGCTATTTCAGTGGCCGATGGTATGTTAGTGATAAGCCCTTGAAGAATCGTCAACCTCAGCAACCAAAATCATCATCAATTACCCAAAAAACCTCCACTTCTCGCCCTTCGTAACTCTGGAACCGTTGATTTTATAACAATTATGTATCGGACCTTTTTTGTTTTAAATTTTACGTAGAACATTTTTGTATAGAACATTGTTTACGCTAAAGCATAGTTTTAGAAATATTGACGAAAAACGTAAAAAAAACTACTAATTTACCGACTTCTCCCCCATCTTCCCCCCAAACCTGACGCTCAAAATGGTATAACTTTTACTGAACAATATGTGGACCATATAGAACAATTTGGTGTTGGAGGAAAACTTTTACTTTGGTTGTCTGGGTTAGGCCTTTTTTTTGGACCAATTATACTATACTACCTCCGTAACTTTGGAACCGTTCATTTCAGAAGGATTATGCATAGGGCCTTTTTATTTCAAATTTAATGTAGAACATCCTTGTATAGAAGGTTGTTCATTCTAAACCGCATAGTTTTAGAAATATTGACGAAAAACGTATAAAAGTACGAATTTACCGATTTCTCCCTCCTCTCCCCTCCAAACCCGACGCTCAAAATGGTGTGACTTTTTTTGAACATTATGTGGACCATATAGAACAATTTGGTGTTGGAGGATAACTTTCACTTTGGATGGATGTCTGGGTTATGCCAACTTTTGGATTAATTATTGTATCATACCGTTGATTGAAATATTAATATAGGAATACATCAATCAGCGATCATAATACTAAACTGAAAATTATATACAGAGTGACCCAAAAGTCTGGAAACGGCCAATTATCTCGTAAATTGCTAGTCATAATTGTACAAAATTTGAGGTACACCTATTTTCGGATACGGAGATTCCATATTTGATATTTGCAATGTTGCCAGATTTGTCGTTTCTCGTATATTATTAGTAACTTTGGTTTTTCAAATTCATCACCCCGTATATTCAGTCATTATTGGAATCTCCTATTCAATACGAGTTCAACCATATGTAACACTTATGATTTTATGTAGTCTGGAAGGTCTTAAATACATAAAACAGTGCAAAATATGTAGATTATAATAAATTTAAATATTTAAATGTAGAATGCTGTGATTTTGACATTTGTTCACCATTTACATTATTGACTAAAACTAACAGTAGTTATGTTTTGAAAAGTTCTGCAAGATAAATTGCTTCTCTAAAATGGCGCTTAACGAAAAATAATGAATTACTATTCTAATGATGAGAGGGTACGGTGACAGAAAAATATCTTATTGTGAAGTAGCCAACTTGTTCAATGATACTTTCCCAAACCGTTCTCCTGTTCATAAGGCGACGGTACAAAAAACTGTAAAGCGATTTGAGGAATCTGGAGAAATAAAAGATAGATACCAATCAGGTAGACCGAAAAGAGTTATGAATGACAACAAAACTTTAGATATAATACCAAGTTTTGTTGAAGATCCACATACATCCTCACGCAGGGTTGCATAAGTAAGTACATGATGTAGGTCGTTCTTCAGTCTTACGTGTATTACGTAAGAATAAATTTAAACCATACAAAATTAACTTATTGCAAGAATTAAGTGAAGATGACTTCGATCGTAGATTACAGTTTACTGAGATAATGATGGATAAAATTGAAAATGATGAAAATTTCGTAACAGAATATGTTTTTCCGATGAATCAACCTTTACACTGTGTGGAAGTGTAAATCGACACAATTTAAGATACTGGAAAGACGTAAATCCACACTGGATGCGTAAAAACCATACTCAAAGACCACAAAAATTAACTGTATGGTCAGGTATAGTAGGTACTCAGTTAATTGGGCCATTCTTACGAAATGTTACTTAGAAATGAAATTGTACCTACACTGAGAAACTTGTTTGGGGCCAATTTTAATCAGATATGGTTTCAGCAAGATGGAGCTTCAGCTCATTTTGGTGTAAATGTTCGGCGTTATTTAGATGAGATATTTCCTGGACGATGGATTGGTAGACGAGGTAGAATTGAATGGCCTCCACGTTCACCTGATTTCAATCCTAAAGATTATTTTTATTGGGGATACTTGAAAAATTCAGTTTACAAAACTAAACCAGCAAGTCTTGCAGAGCTGAGGCAACGAATTATTGATGAATCACGAATAATTTCTAGACAATCATGGAGAAATGTGGTAGACGCATTCTACCATCGATTAGGGTACTCGGGTACTGTCAACTCACAAATGGAGCATATTTTGAACACTTGATAAAGTAACCATTATGTTAAAAAATGTTGTAATCTATCAATTGTTACGTTTTAATGTAGTTGAAAATAGTTAGTATTAAAAAATTTATTGAGACAGTTAGGCGTTGCCAGACTTCTGTTTTATGTATTTAAGACCTTCCAGACTACATAAAATCATTAGTGTTACATATGGTTGAACTCGTATTGAATAGGAGATTACAATAGTGACTGAATATACAGGGTGATGAATTTGAAAAACCAAAGTTACTAATAATATAAGAAAAACGGCAAATCTGGCAACATTGCAAATATCAAATATGGAATCTCCGTATCCCAAAATAGGTGGACCTCAAATTTTGTACAATTATGTCTAGCAATTTACGAGAAATTGGCCGTTTCCAGACTTTTGGGCCACTCTGTATTTTGGATTTAATACGTTTTGCTCAGTTGCTCCTCAATTGTAATTTGTAATTGACTCAATTAGAAGCCCTTTGGAGGTAACATTAACATTCCTTTCGAACAAAGACCATAATATGTGCTTATAAATCCAAGAAATTACTTATCTGAAATGAATACACCCTAATCCTACCCTAATCCATCTCTGTTATTGGATAAAAAGCGAAAGTTTATATACGTTTCGTTCCGGTTTCAGTGGCGTTTTTGTATTTCGCTTTCTGTCTGTGCCCTTTTTCGTTAATCCAATCTCAGTGACAGTGATGAGTTTCGATCACAAAATCCGAAACCTTTTAATATAAAGCTGTGATATGTTCATAAAAGCTGCCAGAGAGATATGGATGTCGGTGGCGGGATCTTTTTTATTATTTTATGCAGACATTTTAACACTGTATATATGTGTGAATGCTTTTTGTATAAAAAAAATTGTGAATGAGATCTAAAAAAAGAGATATAACAGTAAATCAAACGATTTAATCTTTACGTTATAAATGTTATACAAGGGATATAAATCTAGCACAAAAATCGAATCATCAAAACATAATATAAAGGTCCACAAGGAAGAATTTCCTTTAGCTGGCTGTATACCATTAATTAAGGGTAAAATTTAATAAAAAAATCTTATCTTGGTAAAAGGTATATTAGTTTAAAAAGCCCCTATACGACTACAAACATAGAAACAAAACGTTTTCTCTCTGTAACAAGAGCATCATCAGTGTTACAAGAACATGGTGAGCCAACCAAAAAAAGAATGTGTGTGTACTTTGTACGCACGTAAGAAGTTATACTTCTATTATATGATTTAAACGAAATTAATATACTTTTTATTCATATTTTATTTAAATATTAAACTAATTTATACTTACTACTTCTCAAATATTTTTATTAAAACATTAAAAATGCCACAAATGATTTCTGAACATTAATTGTCGGAAAATTTTTTAACTAATTACGTATTTTCTGAAAATAAAATTATATAATAAATATACTTACAATCATAAAATGTATAAAAAAAAATAAAAAAATAAAAGTTTTTATTGGGATTCGAACCAGCTATCAGCGCGGTTGGTATATTGGGGTTCATTCGTCTTAAACGCTTCGCCACGGAGGCAATGTGTCATTATGTGTGAAGATCGACTAACTAAACGGCTTAAGCTTTTGACATTTTTGAATTAAATTAAATTATTTTGATTTTGAATTGAAATGATTTAGAATTAAAAAAATACAACAAAACATAGAGTAAGAAAGCAATATATTAGGTGAACATTGATAGAAATTTTGATGGTAATCAAATTATGTAAATAAAAGTATTACATACTATGTATTTTGGTAGGTTCAAATAGGTAGGTACAGTGGCGGATCCAGAAATGTTGTTTGGGAGGGGTCATGGGTCTTGAGGGTGATTTAATTACCTTCCTTTTATGCAAGGTCACTTAGTCTTACCAACCCTAGGATACGTGGGTTTACAATTATGGGGGGGGGGGTCATGACCCCGTGACACCCCCCTGGATCCGCCAGTGGGTAGGTACCTATGATACATTTACAATTATTACGTACCTGTTGCTTTTAAAAACTATTTAAATGTCACTACAATTATAAACTTTTTTGTTTCTGTCCTCACAACAATAAAACTAATATATTATAAATTTGTTTACCTTCATATTGAACAATTATTTATTATTGACAGATCATTTCAACACCCAATCAGAGCCCGTATAACGACTAATACCATACTGTCGGTCTGCGCATGCGCGCAGATCAATATAAATTCACCCTCAATCTCAATCGCGCCTAAAGAAGTACAACTTCAAAAATAGAAAGGTCAAAACCTTTCAACAACAGACTAAAAGTCTCATATAAATGTAAACATGACAAAATCCAAAGGATGGATATGATTCCTATGGATACGGCCCTAGGGCAACATATGACTCCCACACGTGGTAAGTGGGTCAATAGGTAACAATTAGGCCAATTAGGACCTCAACAACAATACTCCAACAAATGTTTTTATTATGTTTTTACAAAATTTTGGAATATATTTATTTCGCAGAAAAATTTTAACATTTATTTTCTATAAAGATTTAAGTTCTTTACAAATAGTTTCTCATGACTTTGGATGTAAAATAATTAGGGAAGCAGAAATTCAACAGTTTAGAATTTTACATTGTCTTTCCTATGGCCAGTTTGACGATCCACCACCCCGTACATATTTACATTAATATTTAATGAATTATTATACAGGGTGTCCCGAAAATATTGGTCATACATTATACCACACATTCTGGGGTCAAAAATAGTTCGGTTGAACGTAACTTACCTTAGTACAAATGTGCTTATAAAAAAAGTTATAGCCCTTTGAAGTTACAAAATGAAAATCGATTTTTTTTAATATATCAAAAACTATTAGAGATTTTTTATTTAAAATGGACATGTATCATTCATATGGCAGGAACATCTTAAAACAAAATTATAGTGAAGTTTGTCCACCCCATAAAAATTTTATGGGGGTTTTGTTCCCTTAAACCCCCCCAAACTTTTATGTACGTTCCGTTTCCAAATGTTTGTGTACGTTCCAATTAAACTATTACTGCGGTACCATTAGTTAAACACAGTATTTTTAAAACTTTTTTGCCTCTTAGTCTTTTTTTGACAAGTCACTTTTTATCGAGATGTGGCTTCTTTTCCAAAATATACCTAAAAATGTAAATTATAAATAAATTATCATATTATTAACAGGTCTCTATAATCGTACTTAACCATATACAAATATGTGGTGGATTCGACAAATATTCTAAATATGTCGATAAACACTGGCTTATCGAAAAAGTACTAGGAGGCAAAAAAGTTTTAAAACTATTGTGTTTAACTAATGGTGGCACAATAATAATTTAATTGGAACGTACAAAAAAGTTTGGGGGGTTTAAAGGAACAAAACCCCCATAAAATTTATTTGGCGTGCACAAATTTCACTTTAATTTCCTTTTAAGATGTTGCTGTCATAAAAATGCCACATGTCCATTTTCAATAAAAAATCTCTAAGAGTTTTCGATATATGAAAAAAATCGATTTTCATTTTGCAACTTCAAACGGCTGTAACTTTTTTTGTGTGCACTATTGTATATAGGTAAGTAAGGTCCAATCAACCTATTTTTGACCCCACAATCTGTGGTATAATTTATGACCAATCTTTTCGGGACACCCTGTATAGTTCATATAGAGAACAGCACTATCCACACAAGTTCTGATGTTTAAATTTTCTGGTTGTCTTCACTAGTTGAAAACAAATCAGTTTGATTTCTCCTAGAAACCGATCTGAAGTTTGATGCAGAAAACAGCCGGCCTGGCCAACGCCAACGCTCATCAGGCGTGCGTTTAGCATTGTTCTATTGAATCCGCAGAGTGTACATTTGAATTACAAATAAGGTCTCACAGTGAGAGAGTCAAGAGAAATGAGAAAGCGACTCGAAAATTAATTTTAATTCATGTCGGGCGCCGGCAGAGAGCAGCACACTTGGAAAGACTGATTGAAACTTCAATTAGCAAATAACAATATTTGGCGAGAGGGAAATTGATATGCAAATTTGCCAATTTCTTCCGCTGACACTTTGGCAGAAGTCCTCTGTAATGGATTGAATGAGTGGATGCAATTTTGGAATATTAGATTTTTGTGTTTAATGAATTGGACCAGTTCCAGAAATTCTATACCGAAAATTATTAAATATAAAGCATATAATATTACATTCTCAAGAAAAATTAATGTTCTTTTTGGCAGCTATGTACTTTTTTGCAGCAAATCATTTCTTTAAAAGCACGCAATTAGTTCATTCGTTTAGAATCCTTAAAGGTTTCTACATATTATCATGCACTCATCGTTTCCAGCACGTAGCGTTTAGTTTCTGAAAAATATTGATTTTATTGGATTGTTGTTTAAATATGAACAACTCACACTGCTCGGAAATTATCGTATCAGACACCTCTTTGTAAAATCAGGTTTTTCGGAGACTACGCTACGTACCGGAAACGATGAGTGCATGATAATATGTAGAAACCTTAAATCACATAAACGTATTGTACAGTTTTTCTTTTAGCCCACCTTGAAGAATTTGAAAGAAGAATAGAAGAAGAATTGTAATTTGTTGCCACAGCAATTTTAATGTTTTAATGTAGAAAAGTTCAATTAATAGATGTAAATCAGTATAAATTTGTTTAACCATTGGAAACACAAAAAAGAAAACCACACCTATATACAGTCCAGCTCCAGCCCAAGTTTATTCATTGGTCCTTCGAGCCGGATATAAAAAAATAACGAGAAGCCGACTTTTAGCCATTGAAGTTAAAAGGTTAGAACTTATATTCCTTTTCTTATATTCCACTTTCTTTTTGAATAAGAATTGACTCATACTTGTTATTTTTCGAATTTGTTCTTTGGATATAATTAAATTAACAATTTCGGCGTCTAGTCATTCGCCAGTGTTATAAAATTTAATTATATTTAATTTTCCTATTTAATTGACAATTTCGGCGTATAATCATTCGCCAGTGTCACAAAATTTATTCACATTTCTTTGCTTTATTTTATTGATCGATTATTTGATATTTAAGGTCACAGTGTCTAATCATTCACTTGTGACGCCTAAGTTTCCAGTTGGTTATTAATTTTTGTTGTTACTTTGTAACTTATTACCTACTTCTTTAATATCAATCCTTCATATTTGACAATTCTGCATTTAATTTGGTTTGTTAAAACTATCTGACATTTACGTGAGTTTACGTGACATTTCTCGTTACAGAATTATTGTCATATTTATTTTCTTCTTTTTTACTTCAATATAAGTCACAATGTCCGAAACTGAAAATCATAGCCAAGTTTCTAACGTTGAGAGGTACAAGAGAAAGAGAGCAGGGCTTAAATCTAAATTGACAATTTTTAAAAATTATATCACAGATGTAGAGTCCAATATTTCCAACGATGATTATAATATTCCGTCAGAGGAAATCAAATTAAGGTTAAATAAAGCTGTAGATTTATTAGATAATTTCGATGAAATTCAATCCGGCTCGAAGGACCAATGAATAAACTTGGGCTGGAGTTGGACTGTATATAGGTGTGTTTTCTTTTTTGTGTTTCCAATGTGGTTGAAATAATTGTATAGGTACTGATTTAAATATATTAATGGAACATGTATTAGGGAAACATTTACAAAAACCAGTATATGAAACAAAATTTTTCTTACATTAAACATTAAAATAGCTATGGCAACAACTTTAATTCTTCTTCCATTCTTCTTTAAAATTCTTTAAGGTGGGCTAAAGGAAAACTGTACACGTATTGTAAAAGGTATGAAAGTATTTTAACAGTTATTTGGCCACGACATTGCCAGTTAGGGGGTTAAGAACTTGATGAGGTTCATTTAATCGTGAATCACAATGGTGGTAACAATTCAGTATTACGTATTACATTCGAACAAAAACCAAAAACAATACATGCTGTAGAAAAAAAATTTTAAACTCAAATGGAGATGGCTTGACATAACAAATGATATGAAGATGAAAAGTGGAGCATTTATTATGCATTGAGGACCATATTCTATGAAGAGCGGATATATTACGGGCTAAGTGACAAAATATCAATATTTCTGTTTTTTTCGTTATAATGGTTTATGCAACAATGCCGTTAACCTGTATTATGGGCCAAGTGACAGTTGCATTATAAACAGCTCTAAATAAATTCAACAGATAGCGTCCGCCGGTAAGAGGAAACAGTAGCGATCAACAGGTAGCGAAAACGCGTTCCAAGATTGCGGCTGTAATTTTGAATATTTTTTCGAGATATTTGGCACACGTATTCGTAATATAATAAAGAATGGCGGTACAGAGCCCAATTTGAAAAATATATTAATATGTGGAAATTACTCTGTAATTAAATACAATATTAAAAAAACGAGCATGTACCGCCATTAAGAAGAACAGAAAAATACACTTTCTTGAAATAAACTTTTTTATCCGATGCCTAGATTTTGTGTCATTTTGGAACTACTAATGAAATAAAAAATTTTAGTAGTTCCAAAATGACACAAAATCTAGGGATCGGATAAAAAAGTTTATTAGAAGAAAGTGTTTTTTTTTTGTTCTTCTTAATGGCAGTACATGCTCGTTTTTTTAATATTGTATTTAATTACAGAGTAATTTCCACATATTAATATATTTTTCAAAATTGAGCTCTGTACCGCCATTCTTTATTATATTACGAATACGTGTGCCAAATATCTCGAAAAAATATTCAAAATTACAGCCGCAATCTTGGAACGCGTTTTTGCTACCTGTTGATCGCTACTGCATCACCGTATAGTGTTCCGTTTCCAGATAAAAACTCATTTTTCCCGATTGTGAATTTTTGTCACTTGGCCTATAATATATCTCCACTAAAAACTACAAGTACCATAGGTACTTGCACTATTGGTTGATATGTCATTTTCTATAGAATCATTTTCTCCACCTTACTTACCAGTCAATAACTATTCGAAGTGTATTTTCCACTCCTTCATTATTCGAAGTGTATTTTCTACTCATTATTGTTCTAGTCAATCTAGTCATTATGTCTGTCAAATCACTAATTAAATTTCCGTTTTCGCCTTTCCTATAACTACAGTGACTTTGGTAACCTTTTCCCATCTTCTTAATTTCTTGATAGAACGACTTCACCTCTTTGTCTTTGAACTCGGCTTCTGCCTCTTTTAAACTTAATTCATTATGAAACCTCTCTTTCTTACTACACAGAGCTTTCAAATTTAAACACCAGAAGATGAGGGCATAGTAGTAGGGTTACAATGATCGGTGTTACGCTGACAGAAGAAAATCAGAAACAAAGGCTACATATGCCATAGAAATGGCGTGTAAACTTAAACGGAACTGGACTAGCTATATGACAAAAATAAAAGATATAGTATTTTTACTACAAAAACGTTATTACGTAGGTCAAAATTTTTGACGTAAGAGAACTGTCAAAACATTAGAATGTGACTTTCATTATTGTCATGTTTATTATAAACATGGCAATAAAGAAAAGTCACATTCTAATGTTTTGACAGTTCTCTTACGTCAAAAATTTTGACCTACGTAATAACGTTTTTGTAGTAAAAATACTATACATTATAGTCTCTCAAACTAATGAAATGAATACTAAACAAAGGCAAGGTAAGAGACAAAATAAGCAAAAACTGGCTACATGCCGCATCGTTATTACATTATTTGGAAGAGGTTGATGATGATTCTGAAAAAAATTTTACTTTACTTTGTGAATAACCCTCGTATAAATAATTATAGCTCTTAAGGCTAAAACCGATCTTATTGAATTACAGATCTTTTTATAAAAGCTGCTAATAAATTACGTCTTCAATCAAGATTCTCCCCAAAATCTTGATACACCCTCATCACCTACATTCTTTAATTTGTCGAAGTACCGTCCACCGAAAACCGAAAAACAGATCGCAAAAAAACATCTCTTCCTCTTTCAACAATCCCACCCTCTTCTGCTCATCCGCCATATAATTGAAAAGACATAATTTAATAAAAAGCTTTGAGTAGGACTGTTATTCCGAAACGAAGCCTAAACCGTCTGTCCCTTTCTTAATATAATTGTCGAGGAGGCGCTAAAAGAAACGAACACCGCCTCCCTGCCACCCCCGACCCTTCGGGGCGGCGGCCCTTCTTCAGATTTGAAATTTTAATTATATTAACCGGCTCTCGTAATGTAGAGTTTAACTTTCGCTCTCGTGGCTAATAAGATAAGTTATTCCGACGTCCAACGACGCGACGCGCCGCGACGCTGAAATAGAAAGTTACTCTCGTTGCAGAGCAAGGACGTCTCGTCTCGGGAGCCATTCGAACTTTTAAAATACTTTTAATTTCGAACTTACAAAACAAATCTTTTCTCTAAAAGAATAAAAAGGAAGAACTAGTCCTATCAAACTACTCCAAATGTGGAAAAATTAAAAAGACACAAAGAAAAGGAAGAATGAGCAAAAATTATAACATTTGGTATTTCTAGCTGTCGGCCAGGGTAATAAGACAAAATATACCCTGTTCGTGACACTTTAACAGCCAGGGTACTGAAGCGTTTTTTCGACAGGTAATACCTATAAGAACAAATTGTAACTATTTCCAGCTATTTTCTGAGTAGGATCTGGCAGCCATTTTTATTTATAAGCAATTTAGTGCCAAGACGGCATTTTTCCTTTTTTTTTTTTCAAATTAATGGAAAACTGTAAGACTTATGGTTTTCTTAGTACAAACATCTTCGAAATAATGGAACAAGCTTTAAAATGGCGTATTAGAAAGTTTTATATACTCATTTATTGTTAATATAATTGCGAACAAAGTAAAGGTCAAAATTTCAAAAAAACAATTTCGCCATAACTATTGTAAAAATAAGTGTACAGCTTTGAAATTTTTGTCAAATGAGGACTCTTTGGTGCTTAATATGTGACAAATTTCAAATCGATTCATTCAATTGTTTAAATTTTATTCAAATTGTTTATTCCAGAGAGCTTTTTTTTGCAATAGCATAAGCCAGAAAAAAATAATGTCGAAAAAACGCTTCAGTACCCTGGCTGTTAAAGTGTCATGGAAAAAACCTTATTATGTCCATTCGCTAAACTCAGACACAACTAGCTAGAGATTACAGTAGGTATTTTTTTTGTTTTTTGCCAATTTTGACAAAAGTGGCAAAATTACTAACTATTTAGTAATTATTAACTAATTAGTAATTATTTTTTTGTCAATTTTACCGAAATTGACAAAATTACTTACTAAAATCACCAGCCAGCTGTGTCTGAGTTCAGCGAACCGACTTATACCCTGGACTACTGTAGATTACAATAGATGAAGGAATTAGATTCACATAAATATGTTTTTTGTACGTGTTAAAAATGATATGGGCTTCTTATTGACTTATATGGGTGAAATGTAAAATTTAGTATTATATAATAAACACTTTTGTTTCGTAGCAAACATCACGGAAAAAACTGTTGACCTGTTCTCCAAAGTTTTGAATAAACAAAATATAAGCGAATAACTGTAACTGTATCCAGATAACGGATTGCGTCTCGCATGGATTTTCAAAACTTGTGGAAATTGTAAAAACTAAATTTATGCAGTGCTATTGCTAGATCTGTTTATCGAAAACAACAATGGGAATGGGAAATTTGTAAAGTCATATCTTGAGAACTCGGGATTTTGGGTGATTTTGTAGGAGCAAATATAAAAAGAGGGTGAAAGGAGAATTTTGATTTTGATGGATTTTTGGAAGCCGTGAAGGTTCCGTGAATATATGTTCTGGATCTTTGGGACAACCTCGAATCCTGAGAAAGTGAGTACCGGCAGTTCTTTTAAACGGTGTAAAAGTAATTTGTGAGTAAGAGGTTAAAAAGTGGTAGCAGTTCTGGGCGAGCAATGCTGGTTGGAAGAAGTTTGTAGTATGTGAGTTTTGCAATATTTGTAAGTACAAATAAGTTTATCATTCATCGGGAGAAGCCTAGCCAAGGAATTCTGGCATACAAAAGAGATAGGAAGAATTGTTCTAGATTCCATGTAAACAGAACAAAGAGAATTTTGATAAAAAAAAGTTCTAATTTAAAAATTAAATAATATAAAGAAAACAAAAAATAAAAACCTTATTTTGTAAAAGGTATATGTATTTAAAATCCCTAAAAAGGGCTGTATCACAAAACGTTTTCGGAATCAATATTCCACCATCAGTGTTATCACAGGTTTACATGCTTTAAGCCACCAAAATGTACAGATAAAAACCCTTAAATTGATTTTAAACAGTTGGGGTTACATTATATTATCTGATTTTGAAAGATGTTTAAAATATTTCCAGATTAACCAATGGCATCACATGACATCAACCATATTGGATATAGCAATATGGTTGATGTCATGTGATGCCAGGGGTTAATCTGGAAATATTTTAAACATCTTTCAAAATCAGATATTATAATGTGTAATCCCAACTGTTTAAAATCAATTTAAGGGTTTTACCCGTACATTTTGGTGGCTTAAAGCATGTAAACCTGTAAAGATTTCTTCAGAGTACAGATTAAAAAGGGTGGGTGATAAAACACAACCTTGTCGTACTCCACGTTTTATCGGCAGTTTTTCAGTACGACTGTCTCCAATTTGGATAGAGGCTACTTGATTGTAATATAAGTCTAAGTTGAAAATTTTAATTCATTTTTGTAATATAAGTATTTCAGCAGTCTTATATCGTAGTGGTCAAGTCCTGCTGCCTGCAGGCAATCGAAAAGTGTATCATGTTGTACTCGGTCGAATGCCTTCTCGAAGTCGATGAAACAAACATAAACGTTCTTTCGGAATTCACAACTTTTTTGTAATAGAACGCGCATACAAAATAGTGCTTCTCTAGTTCCTAGACCATTTCTAAATCCAAATTGCTTATTACCCATTCTAGTTTCGCACAGAAGCAATACTCGGTTTTGTATAATACGTAAAAGTATCTTAAGTGTGTGACTCATCGAACTGATTAGTCTAAAATCGCTGCATTTGGTGGACCTGCTTTTCTTTGGTAATGTTATAAACAGTGACTCCAACCAATCATCTGGTATTTTTCCTTCGTTGTAAATTTTGTTAAAGAAAGTAGTCAAGTAGGCAATGTTTTCTTCATCTAAAAGTTTAAGTAGCTCAACAGGGATTTGATCTGGTCCAGGTGCTTTATTGTTTTTGGCTTGTTGTATTGCTTTTATGACTTCTGACTTCAGTATACTGGGACCTCTGTCTAATTGGTTGTCACAGGTAGTATTTGGAGTATTTTCTCTAGAAGCATCGTTAAAAAAGTCACTTATGTGTCTCTCCCATTCTTTGCACTGTTGTTCGTGATCACAAATTTTTCCGTCTGCGGTTTTAAGTACGTGAGCATTTTTCTCTTTTCTAATTCCGGAGGTATATTTAAGTTTCTTGTGGAGGTTGAAACTGTCATGCTTTTTTTGGAGATCTTCTATTTCTTTACATGAATTCTCGAGCCAGGATTCTTTGGCCTGTTTAATTTTTCTTTTTATGAGTTTGTTGATTTCATGGTATTTAATAATATTTCTATTTTTGTATTTTCGTCGAACTTCCATTAGGTCTAGAATTTCTTGGTTCATCCAGTCATTTTTTGCCAACATTGTAGGTGTAGGTGTTTTTAAAGATTCCCTTACGTCCTCTAAAATCGAGTTTTGAATATCGTACCAACATTCGTTAATAGTTTTGTTTTCGTTTGATATATTTGATATTCTGTGCATGTTACTATTTATCTGCTGTGATATACCTTTACCTGTTAAATCATGTACCTTTTACAAAATAAGGTTTTTATTTGTTGTGATTTATGGTATACAGCCAGTACAGGAATTTTTCCCTTGTGATATTTTTATAAAAAAAACAGGTACATTTTAGACTCGAAATCGTTGAAAGTTAATCGACCAAAATATTGCAAAGGCATAAAGTTTTAAAATGGAACAATAAAATACAAATATTTGTATAAGTTTTCTTTGTTAACTTTCTGTAAATCTGTTTTCTTTGTAAACTTTCTATTATTTGTTAAAACTAAATTAAATTGAACTGCGCAGATTAATCTGTCAGGATAGGGAAACATTGATGTGTCTGCCAATGGTTCACTTTAAAAACAAATTAATTTATTAAGTTTTGATACATGTTGGAGGGGATCCTTGATATCAGTCTTGTTATTGATACAATGTTGATCTTTCTTTATGTGAATTATCTCCACTATAGGTACATCTGTTGTTGTAGTTCTGTTCTTTTTTCACAATCTGTACATGTTCAAAGTCAAAACCACGGCTATTTTCTATAAAATGCTTGGATAAGGCTGTAGTGTTTAATTTATTGGTTTACACTATGTTTGTGTGCAACAACCCTTCTATGTAGATATTGGTGTGTTTGTCTAATATATATTGTCATATAGAGTCTAGCAGGCCTGTGTTTCACCCACTTTTTTCTTGTTAGGGCTGGACGCTTTTATGACAAAGGTCACAAAAAAACGAATGAGGAGAATTCAGTGGAATTTAACCAAACATATGAAGGATCTCTAAGTGCATTAAAACGGAAAGCTGAAGCTGCAGGTCTTAGGAATAATACTTCTAAAACCAAAGACATAAGATTGAATGCAGAAAATATATACCAGCCCCTGGATGTTGGAGACGAGATGGTAAAAACAGTCGATTCCTTTCTACATCTAAGAAGTGTTATAACAGCGGATGCAATAGCCGTAGATGTTGCTAAAAGTTGCAATACAAATGCAAATTTTGCATTTGTTCAGCTACACCCCGCATCTCTCTCTTCAATCCCAACCTCCCGGAGGGAGTGTACTGGTCGACGTGATGTGTATTGTCCGTCTCCAAAGATCTCTGTCTCGGGTGACATATCATTTCTTTTAACTCGTGCATAGGTCTTTTGTGTATTTCTGTAATTTGATCGATCAATCTTGTTGGGATCTTCCTGGGGATCCTACATAGAAGTAGAAAATTCCAAGCTTCTGATCTTTAATACCAACGTGCAAACTGTGCTCTCGTACACTTCTGAGACTATTTCAAATGAAGAATTGTAAAAAAAGACAAGAAAAAGGGGTGTTGATCACAATCTTTGGAAACCAGAAACTGCTATTGAAAAGAAAGTTTTGAGCCAGAATTCTCGTCAGAAACGAGAAGGCGAGGTAGACCAAGGGGTATCTGGAGCAGGACCATTAATATGAAAGCATGACGCATTGGAAAAACTTTGCCAATTGGAGAAACAACAACATGACACCGAGAGGACCAAAAGAATGCTAGAACTAACAGAGATAAAAATCCTTGGAAAAATCGATGGTAAGACACTATGGGATAGTGCTAGAAGTACAGATGTAACACGGAGCTGCAAGGTGGAGAACATCCAGAAACAGACGAGTAGAATGGAATGACCACGTAAGCCCAATGACAACAAACAGAGTAGTAAAGACGGCGAGAGATGGTTCTTTAATAGGAAGACGATCGGTGGGAAACCTCATCAAAACGCCAGGCTAGATAAAATAAATATGCAAAGGGTAGTCAGTTACAACCCCATTTATACATTGAAGAGAAGATAAAGGCAGCAGAGGAAGGCCGCCTACACGATGGACAGATGATATCAGGCGGATTAGTAAAAACTGGCAACAATCAGCACAAAACCGTGAAGTGGAAACAATTGGGGAGACCCATGTCCAGCAGAGGACGAAAATTGGTTGGAGGATGATGATGATGATGTAACGTTACAAACGTCACATCTTTGATATTTTATTTTTAAAAAATTATTCTACTTTATTTTCTTTAATATTTCATTAACAATAATTTTCTTCTATTTGTTTTACCAGTTTTCTTCGTTAAAAACTCGTTGGCGTCCTCTTTGATTATTCTCTTTTATTATCCTCTTTTATTACCATCTTTTATTATCTTCTATTTACTATATCTCTTTTCATCTAAAATCTAGATCATCGATTGAACATACTGAACGTACCCCATACATTGTTACTCTGTAAGTATCTGTTTTTCAATACGGAACATGCCCGCCACACTGCCTATGTCGCACTGTCATCGACAGTGACACTTCATCGACTTCATCCCTACTCGCTGTCATTTCAACTCTCCAAATGGCGGTGGTAATCTTATAAAAAGCATGTAATTTGAAAATGAAATCATTTTTATTCAAATTATCTCTCTCTTGGGGTAAGAAAATTCATTATTTTTTTTAATTACATTTCTACATCTTACAGTTTTTCTAATGTTTTTTTTTATATTTAACCTAACCTTCAATGTCAGACCATGTGTTCTGATATTTTAGTTTTAAATATATTATCTTTTTAATTTACATATATGCACGTTTAGTAATCAAAATTTTAACTATTCTGCTCATCTAACTTACAATTAATTTATTCTTGTCATCTGCTACTCTTTGGATTAAAGAATGACAGGCTGGCACACGTTGGTTATTAACTTCTTGATTGTTGATATGTGTTTTACTGTTACAGTTTTTGGAAAGAAATCAAACTTTTCTCCCTTCGGGAGCTTCAAGCCATCCACACCGGTGAAGGAACTAGGGCTATACAAAGATTGACCATGACATCCGAACTACAGCACCCAACATCTACAGCTGCAGGGGCCTAGGGCCGAAGATCCGCCCAGGCCTACAAGAAGTCTACAGCAGTACCATATGACATCAAGAAGTTACCATCAGCTACCAAAAGCCATAAGTATAATCCAGAATTGTCAGTTTTTGGCAAGAATTTGAATACATTTGTTAATGCAATTTACTAAGTCATATTTTTATTATATCTTTATGAACAATAAACATAATTAGTTAAAAATACTGTTTTGTTTGCTTCCATTCTAAATTTTCAGAGTTCATACCTAAGGTTAGGACAAGACGAACACACACCTGAGTGACTGAGCTAAGCTAAGGGTGTAGCTATGGTTATCTTGGTTAGTTGTGGTAATATTTTCAAATATTATTTCAATTAGTTGGGGTAGTCCAATCGATTATTTCGTTTCAATGATGATACATATTTACTTACATATAAATTTTAATACGAACTTAAAAAAGAAATTGGCGCTCGAATTCATATTCACCGATCCGCCACTGCTTGGCCCATCCAGCTCAGTCTTTACAATTAGTGCAGCGAATGACGAAATATCCTCTTCCAGTTATTCAATTATAAGTTTGGTGACTGGCAACGAGTGGAAGTCGCGAGCTCCTTCCACGGAAGAAACCAAGGAGTTGATCAAAAACGATCAACAACGGGATTAATTCCAGAAACAAAAACGGTTTCATTAAATTAGTTCTGGGGAATTGGAGATAAGATTTCCACTTAGCTGAAATTAAAGTGTTATAGATAGACGGTTGGAGTTTTAATGGCTCAATTGGAGAAAGTTGTAGTGCTACTTTGGTTATTGCTTTCTATTGAAAACAATAATTATTCTAAAGTGAGAGTAATGCGTCTAGCAAAATAGCTAAGATTTAAAAGGAGTTGAAAATATAAAAGTAAAAGATAACTCGGCTAGTAGAAATATTTTTGTTAAAGTCTCTTTTTCGGCAGGAAAATTCTTTTTTCGAAAAAATTGTCAAAATTGAAAGAATAAACAAAGATGCTATCTAATAATGTCTGAAAAAATAACAAATAGATAAAGAAAAACAGACGAGTAAAAAGATTTCTATTGCTAATATTAGATGCTATATAATTAAAAAAAAAACAAATTGATATAATATGTGAGTAAAACTATGTTTTTTTTATTGTATTGGTCCTTCGAGGCAGATTTCTATCTGAACTTAGAAATGTTATTTACTATATTTATTTGGAATTAATCGTAACTTTAATTTTAATAAAAATATTAGAAGTTTCGATTTTCACTTCGAAAATCTTTCTCAAAATAAAAACTGGATAAATTATTTTGTCTTTTTACTTGGTATACCTACAAATAAATTCTTCCAATAATTTAATTTTATCTGCTTCATAGACGTTTTAAATTAAAGGATTTTAAGATAATATTGTCAATATTTTTAAGGTGTAATCTTTAAAGGGACGACTTTATTGGAGGTTGGTTCGCAGAACTTCTTCGTTAGTAACTTTGTCTCTTCAGTTGTGACGCTTCAGTTAAGGTCTATGACTCGGCTCCGTATAGCAGAACGGAGAATACGTAGCATTTAAGCAAATGAACTTTTATTTCAAAGTTATCGTGACGGTTAAATTTTTTTTTCAATTTGATGATGAAGTTATGATCAAGAACATAATTAAGTGATTCATAAAAATTCAAGTTTTTGATTCAAGTTTTCGTCCTAGGTCCAACTAAACTTCAGAAAAAAAAATTTTTCATCCTAATACTTCCACTCTCTTACCCATAGGGTGTGGGGTCTGGTTTCTGGTTCACCCAGCCTTTCTTATCACACCTCATTACAGTAAACAATTCTGATATCAAACCATAAATTATTCATTATTCATTACCTACTATTTTTTACCAATAATGCTAGTTTTTTCAAAACACCTTCATACATCCATCCAATTTTAAACCTTGTCAATTCAACTCAATAACTTTAAAAGTTAAAAAATAACGTTAAAAAAATCCCTAATTCAAAAACATTTTTAGTCCTAGATGTCTACGTTACATAAAAGGACCTCATACTTTTGTCCAGGTTATTAGTTCAATTAATATTCTGTCTTCACTTCCAATTTCAACACTCACCTATCTATAACCAATTAACTTACATTACATAACATTATATCATATCAGTCTCTTCCTGTGACTTATACTACTTATCTTAATTTCAACACTACTTTGATATCAGATTTCCATATACTACAGACTCTCTAATTTACTCTGCCAATTAGTACAATTAAACCAACAACCCCTTTTAATTCATAGTCAATTAAATTTTCATCAACATAGTTGGACTTACTTCAATTTTGAATAGGAACCACAATCATCAACCTATTCATATAAATAAAACATCTTAGCAAAAATATTTTCCACTTAATTATTTGGTCCCAGATGTTCTTTAACATAAATGGATCCATTATTTGCTGATTAATTCAACTTCATTTGAATTATGTATAGATGGCTACATACATTCAAGATAATTCTCTATTTGCATTATAAAAATCATTTTATACTCTACGTACATCTTATATAATCAAGGTACTTAAATGTAATTATAGCCACAACTTTGTTGATGTTTGTTATTACTGTCAAAATTTTTAAATAAAAAAAAATCATTTATTACAATTAGTTGGCTGTAGTAATACAGGGTAACTTCTACGTCACGTTGTCGGTTTGTCTTTTGACACCTTTCAGAAACATCACTCATTTCGCATTTAGTTGCCATTAAGTCATTGGAATGTAAACAACTCGATTTGGATCTTACGTGTTGGGAAATTTCAATACATTACCTTAGGGCATTATCCTAGTTGCCATGTGACCATCATAAGGGATTTTATTAAAGTATGCACTTTTAACGCATCTATGTTATATTTAAAGGGTTTTTACCCGGATATCTTTCTTTGGTGGCTCAGCTAGCATTCAGTTTGTAAGTATAACCAACTTGCTCTAACCTTAGTCAAAATTTAAATACCAACTTTACATTCATTAAATCGGTTATACTTATTTTTAGATCTAACACTGATGATGATTTTTTATAAAAAACGAAAACGTTTTGTTGTGATGTAGCCCTTTAAAGGGATTTTTATAAAATTCTATATCTTTTACAAAGGATTTTTTCCAATTTTTGTGATTGATGGTATACAGCCAACTACAGGAAAAACATTTTCTTTTCCTTGTGGATTTTTATAATTAAATATATTGCCTTATGCTTTTGCACGTCTTGACATCTAATGTAAATAATATGAATGAACTTTTTATGATTAAAACACGATCAACATAATATAAACTAAAGAGAATGAAGTAGGTAAAGAAAAGCGCTATTCAATCTTAACAGATATCACTGTCCCGTACACTATAAATATATACAAGTAGTTATTCTGGAGAACTAGAACCTGATGGTCCCTGGGGCGGTAAAATTCCCGTTCACTTAGATACTCCCGCATACGAATAGCATTGCATTTTACATTTACTCTAGGAAAAAGGGGAAAAACGAGTTTTCTTAAAAGTCAGCCTTTGCATTTTTTATTAAGGCAGACAGGAAAACGTTTTGATGTTACTGACCATACTAGTGTTATTACGCTGCTGGTAACTAGAGTATGCAATCTTGCTCATGTAGAGATGGCTATGGGCAGCGCAGCGGTGGGAATCGAATGAAGCTTGGATCCGAACAAAACAAACTACCAATAGACCACTCATCAGCGGTAAAAAAGTGTAAAACCGTGGAATTTTGAGAATCAACACCGATTTTAATAAAAATTTGGGTTTAAGCTCTGTTGACACTCTTCTTTCTAAATCTACCCTATGCCGCACTGCGCTTTTGCCCTGGGGATGAAAACAACTCCATCTAGGGGATGATAATTTTTTAATCAAAATAACTACGGAAATCGAGAGAGTGACCAATTCTGAGAAAATTTTGTTATATAAAATTTTTATGCAAAATTGACACTTTCCAAGTTATTTGCGATTGAAACTACGCATTTTTCATAGAAAAAACTCACGTTTTATAACCGTTTTTCATGAATAACTTTAATTTAATTTTATAGAAAAAATCGTGAAGAATAAAATTGTGGCTAATAAAAAACAAACAGATCCGCGTTGGAAAGACCTAGGTAAACCCAATAACGACTGAGGTATTGCTCTTGAAGGGATGGATATTTTCGAAGAATTCGAAATGGAGAAACTTCAATATCAAATAACTCGAATGTGGTGCAATTTTTTTTGAAAACTTTTAAAGTTTTAAAAGTTTTTAAAAGATCATTTTTTAAAGTTCATTAAAAAATCTTTCAAATAAGCTGTGACAAAAGTTTTTTGCATAACGACTGACTGACTTATGACGAAAATAAAGTCGCTCTATGCTGTTTTCTTTTTGAAATGTAAAAATTAAACCCTCGTCGTTACAAACTTAATAGAAATGAATAGCTTCCCACTTGAAATTAACTTTATTTAGGTGTAGTTGATACGATCCATGTGACTCGATCGGTTTGGAATGCTTAGTTTAGAAAAAATAGTTGATTAAATCGAAAATGACATTATTATAAATAAAAAAAAAAGTTCATTTTTCTCAAAATAACCCTAAAAGTGTTCATGATACAAAAACAAAAAAATCAACATTTTCAGTAAAAGAAATTCTACAGTTAACATTTGAAATATTTTTTCAAATTATGAATACTTTTAGATTTACTTAAGAAAAATGCACATTTTTTAAAGTTTAAAAATGTCATTCTCGATTTAATCAACCATTTTTTCTAAACTAAGCATTCCCAACCAGTAAAATCACATGGATCGTATCAATTATACCTAAATAAAGTTAATTTCAAATGGGAAGCTATTTATTTCGATTAGGATTGTAACGGCGAGGGTTTAATTTTTTACTTTTCAAAAAGAAAAAAAGTAGAGAGCGACTTTATTTTTGTCATAAGTCAGTCACTTCCTATGAAAAAAAATTAGTAGTGCCTGTTTAAAATATTTTTTAATGATCTTTAAAATATGTCTGTTAAGTTTTACCAATAAAGTTGCACCACATTCGAGTTATTTGAGATTGAAGGTTCTAAATTTCGAGGTTAATTTCGAAGTTAATTTCAAATGGGAAGCTATTTATTTCGATTAGGATTGTAACGGCGAGGGTTTAATTTTTTACTTTTCAAAAAGAAAAAAGTAGAGAGCCACTTTGTTTTTGTCATAAGTCAGTCACTTCCTATGAAAAAAAATTAGTAGTGCCTGTTTAAAATATTTTTTAATGATCTTTAAAATATGTCTGTTAAGTTTTACCAATAAAGTTGCACCACATTCGAGTTATTTGAGATTGAAGGTTCTAAATTTCGAGGTTCTTCGAAAATAACCATCCTTTAAAGTGAAATAACTCAGTCGGTATTGTGTTTACCTAGGTCTTTTTGACGGGATTCTCTTTGTTTTTTCATTAGCCACAATTTTGTTCTACATGACTTTTTCTATAAAATTAATTCTTTTTAAGTTATTCATGAAAAACGGATATAAAACGTGAGTTTTTTCAATGAAACATGCATAGTTTCAATCGCAAATAACTTGGAAAGTGTCAATTTTGAAAAAAAAATGTTATAGAACAAAATTTACTCAGAACTGGTCACTCTATCGATCTCCTTACTTATTTTGATTAAAAAAATTTTTTTCATTCCCCTGATTGGGGTTGTTTTCTCCCCCAGGGCAAAACCGCAACCTAAATCCAAATTTTCAAGGAAATCGACCTTGGTTCTCAAAAATCCACGAGAAAATGGTTGTTGACTGGACTACTCTGGGAAACTAAACCTGATCAAGCAAATAACCGAATGTAAATTGGACGAACATGTGCTAATATAGGGCAAAAGTAGTGAGGAAAACAGGCACAGATCAGCTAAGAATCATAATGGTTTATTAAGTAGATATGATCCAGTCACGGAACATTTGCACGACGGCGAGCAGAAACCATGCTCTTTTGGGAAAAGATCCCAGAATTCTGGAATGAGCGTTTCTTTAGATAGACAATGAAGTCGACTTTACTAAGTAACAAGACATTTACTCAACACATACACTTTACAGTACGTCCCTATTGTGAAACCATTGTGACTAGCTGACTGACTATAATAATGTAATAATGTCTATGCCATTAAAAAAAAATCTGGAATGGGATGAAAAGTTTATATCGAATAAAAATAATATCAACTTAAGCACTGACATCAAAAATTCCAGTAACATTATATTACAGTAACAATCAAAAGTTTGTTTGAAAAAATACTTCTTTATGGACGAGAATCTCTTCATAAACAGCACCAATGTCGAATAAATAGACCAATATGCATATCTTGGAATAATGATTAATTCCACCAATGATTACTTGAAGGAAATTAAAATTAGAATAGAAAAGGATAGAGCAAATTTTAACAAAATGAGAAGAGTTGTCTACACAAGCGATTTGAAATTAAAGCTAAGCGTTATTTTGGCCATGTGCTACGTTTTCTCGACTTTGTGTATTATGGAATGGAAGCTTGTAACTTGAAAGCGTCATCAATGAAAAAATAGAATCATTCGAGCTGTGGGTGTATAGATGAATTCTGAAAATATCATGGACAGAACTAGTGATTTAAGAAGAGAATATTCTCAAGAGAATATTCTCGAGAATGAGAATATTCTCGACGAGAACTATCTTCAAGTTTAAGGTTATTGAAACTAGGAAAAAAAATCAATAAAAATGTTTGTCTCTAAAAGCAAACAAATGCCAATACATTCAATGCATTTGGCAGCAAATAATATCTCAAGTTTAATGGTGTTCATTTAAGCAGAGAAGAACAAGTTAAGAGAACTGAGTTTATAGATAATTTAGTAACTTTAAAATATGGTGATGACTCGGCTGAAATATTAGCAGCTTTGGCACTTTGTCGGTTTAAGGAGGGATTTTTTGGAAAACCGTACGTTGTAAAATTAATTAAAAAACTAGACCCAATGATATGCTGGAAAGGTACATGTTTCGGAACAAAATTAACTAAAATATCAGTTGACACATTAAGCATGCCTTCATCCAGTGCAGCGACGGATACAACTTTTAGTACTTATGGTTTTATCCACTCCATTAAAAGAAACTGGCTTACTGCTGAACTGGCTGGTAAGGTAACTTTTATTGCTCACAATTTAAAATTTTTAGAGGAAGACCAATCCATGACTGAGCTGGCGACTCATGAAAAATAAAATCCCACAACTTCCCATCAGTACATTGAAATGCAGAATGTACATAACCCGGAAGAGCTAATGATAGAAATAGATTTTGAATCTGAGGCCTCATCTTTTTCAGATTAGGTCACCACATCCATTATTTGCTGTTAAGAAGAAAATTTCATTTTTTATCAAAAAAATTTTGTGTTTTCTGTTGTTTTTGCATTTTTTATATAGAGAAAACTGTTGCTTCGTCTCATAATTTTGTATATATATGTGTAATTTCATGATTTTTAATACCCTATTTCATCTTTAATAATATCCCTAAGCGCATAATAGGGTTCATTCTCAGAAAATTCTCCATATCGAGAATATTGTCAAGAATATTCTCGAGAATATTCTCCGATTTTTCATTCTCGAGAATTTTCCAACACTAGACAGAACAAGTCATAAACAAATAGGTTCTAAGAAAGACGAATAAAGAAATGGAAATCTTAAATACGATAAAAACAAGAAAATAATATCTCGGACATATTACACTGGGAAAGAGATCCACCTTTCCTCCAGTTGATTATGCACGGAAAGATTCAAGGAAAAAGAAGCATCGGGAGACGTAGAATATCGTGGTTGCGCAACCTGAGAAAATGGTACTGATGTACATCAAATGAACTTTTCAGAGCAGCCGTCTCATAAAGTCCGAATAGCTATGATCGTTGCCGACCTCCGTCGCAGAGATGGCAATTGAAGAAGAAGATGGGCATTATATTTATCATTATTAGTATAAAAAATTCATTCTGGGTTTAAAACATTAGTTTACGACGGAATTATTAAAGTAGCCGATAAATAATTGAAGAAACCGATTCCAAATAAGCATATATACGGATACTACTTAAGAATCGGATCATCAAAAGGAACGATCAAGTTCATCTCTACTTTGTTGGGAAATAGATTCAAACGGTAAGTGATGAAAAGCTCCGTCAGTGATATAGAGCGTCTAGCCAAGATGCTTTCCATACATAGAAAAAACTATCATAAGAATAAAAGGATGTTACACCAGCTTGCGCATTTTGAATATTTTATGTTATTTTTTTGAATGGAGATCTTACTAAGTCCTTCAGCCAGTGTCGGAGATAACATATTTTTTATTTTTGTGGAAAATAAATTAAATTAATAAAACGGGATACTTCCCTAAGGTTGGCTGTATACCATCTATCTAGTTAAATAAATTTAACGTGAAGTAAAACACTCCCTGGTGTAGTTGGTATATTCTAATAAAAATTTAAAATTTTTAAAAATCCAAAAGGATTACGTTCAAAACGTTTTCGGACTTATCAGTCCATCATCAGTGAACTCCCTGTCCTTGCAAGATTGACAGACTAAACGTGGCTCAATGAAGACCTTCTTTTTCTTAAAGTTCCCTCTCCTATCGGAGGTTGGATATCATAATGGCTATGGTCACTTTGTTGGCTGCTGCTCTGAATATTTGTAATGAACTACAGTTAAACCATTCTCTAAGGTTCCTCAGCCAGGAGATGCGTCTTCTTCCTATGCTTCTTCTTCCTTGGATCCTTCCTTGCATAATAATTCTCAGCAACTCATATTTTTCTCCTCTGGTAATGTGACCCAAATATTCCAGTTATCTAGTTTTTATACTTTTCATAATTTCTAACTCCTTATTTAAACGTCGTCGTAGCACTTCAACATTGGTAATCCTTTGAACCCACTAAATTTTCAATATTCTTCTGTAACACCACATTTCGAACGCTTCTATTCTTCTTATGTGTTGTCTCTTCAATGTCCAAGCTTCCAAGCAATATAGAAAATATGAAGACCTAATAACAAAAAATATTTTAACGTAAAGCAGTAGAGCATCATGTTGCTGGAAGTAATCCATTGGCATCCACTTTAAGCCAAACTATTTTATACTTTTTACTATGTACCTACTTGGAACATCTAACTTAACCAGTGTTTGGCATTGTGGCTATTTTGCAAGGACAGGGAGTTCACTGACGATGGACTAATAAGTCCGAAAACGTTTTGAACGTAGTCCTTTTAGATTTTAAAAAATTTTAAATTTTAAATAAACTTTTTTGGAGAAAATAGGAACACTGAAAGGCCAAGAAGTCGTAAAAATATCTCCGAAACTGAAAGCCATTAGAGGCCATGACAAAACAAAAGCAGTCAGTCAGAAGATCAAAGTTTCAAAAAGGACAAAATTAAACGGAAGCACACCATCCAAAGCCAACGTAAAGGGAAAAGCCAAGAACCGAGGGTGTGACTTTCAGTGAAGTGGCCGCTGCTAAGCCAGGATTTATGTGGATAAGTTTCAGGCAGTCCAAATTGCTTATGCAAACAGCTTATGAAGAAATTCCGGACTCAGAACCTCATGTTAGCTTCCTGAAGAGTGCCCACAGGCCGGGATGATTCCAACCCTAAGGCCTTGAGAGGGGGACATCTCTCACGGTATTGAAGGTAGATATACCCAAGTCAACGTAAAGGGAAAAGCCAAGAACCGAGGGTGTGACTTTCAGTGAAGTTGCCGCTGCTAAGCCAGGATTTATGTGGATAAGTTTCAGGCAGTCCAAATTGCTTATGCAAACAGCTTATGAAGAAATTGCGGACTCAGAACCTCATGTTAGCTTCCTGAAGAGTGCCCACAGGCCGGGATGATTCCAACCCTAAGGCCTTAAGAGGGGGACATCTCTCACGGTATTGAAGGAAGATATACCCAAGCCGAACTCATGCACTGTCTTCATACAGGATGGACATGTGGAACGCCTTGAGTCCAAAAGGATCCTTAATAGATCAAGGATAAACAACTATGAGCTCAGGACACATCTATCAAACAGCCTGGTGTGTCAAACCTTGAGATAAAAGGGTTTTATGGACCTTCTCAATGGGTTCTGAATCTCGAGAAGAGTTCCAGAAACTCCAAATGTCACCTTTGTTTGAAGTGGGACAGTTTGCGAATTTGTCAAGATTTATGGCAGACCTAATGAGCAAAGACTGGGAAAAAAGTCAAAATCACAGCAGGTCTGCGAACTGGGCATTATAAGCTGAATAGACAGTTGAAACTGAGATGGCTGAGATGTTAAAAAGCTGATGACTGCTGAGATTGGCAGATGATGATCTATGTAAATTCCGCCACCTAGAAGAAGAAACAGCAGAGCATATTTGATTGACGAATTCAATGCAAGGAGGTTAGGACAAATTACAAAAAAGAAGTATATCGAGCAGAGATGAAAACTAAAGACATAATTTGCCGGAATGAAGGTAAAAAGACCTGGAAAGAACTACTGTTAAAGTAGTAATGTATGTAGAAGTTGATAAGACTCGCGTTACTTATGATGCTTTCATAAAAGCCATAATATGCAAAACGCTATTATTTTTGTGAATTTTCTTTAATAGTCACAGTTGTTTCCACTGTAGAAAACATAAGTGTCCACTTTAGCTCATCCTGTTTCCAAATATTCTTGTTATCGCAGACAAATCTCAAGTAAGAAAGAGTGCCTTGACTGCAAAGATAAATAAAAGAAACAAAGATTTTACTACCATTTCTATGTCCCATCGTCTATATTTCATTCAAATCATAGCTCCCAGTCGTCCCCTTTATCTCCCGCCATGGCCTCCATTATGTATATATGTGTCATCTCGGAAAATCACGTTCTCAAGTGCATGGACTTTTCACGCGCGGACTCAATGAGAAAAAGACATTTTCATTTGGAGGAGAGTCTCGTAGATTTTTATACATTTGCATATTTATAGAAAAGTGACAGAAACATACAGTCGGAAAAATGAAAGAATACCCATGAACGAACATATAAAACACGCTGTATTTTCCTGTCACCGTGTCACAAAGAAAATTGTCCAGTGCAAGTACATGTAACAATAATTATTACATGTACTTGCGTTGGCCAATTTTTTGTGTGACACGGTGACAGGAAAATACAGCGTGTTTTATATGTTCGTCCATGGGTATTCTTTCATTTTTCCTACTGTATGTCTTTGAAACAAACGACGGCACCCGACGGGTGTTTGTGTTAGTATAATACTTACATGCTCTTACATGCTTCTTTTGTTTCCGTTGTTTTGTTTGTGCCGTGCGGATCTGGCGGGTGCAGCTGCGTTTAGCAGTTCTGCGGGGTTTAGGGGTAATTTCTGTGAGGTTTACAACGGGCTGCGTGAGAGGAATATGAGATGATATGTAAAAATCAATTGATTGAGGTTGCTGGTGTAGTTGTTTTTTGTATTTCCACGCCAATTTCAGGAATTTTAGTGGAGTGAACTCCTTTTTTTCAAAAGTGATAATAGCAATGCAGATATAAAATTGCTTCTTCGTAAATAAATCTATTTTATCTTCTTCTTTTTCTTATGCAATCCACTAATGGATGTTCGCGATCACGTTTGACCATTTTTCCCTATCCCTTGAAGTATGTATTAGGTCTTTATGTTTCTTAGTCCTGTTCATTGTTTGACACTACGGAGCCATGACATTTTCTTCCTGCCCACTCCACTTCTTCCTTCGATCTTTCCTTCAATTAAGGTTTGCAGAAACTGGTATCTTTCGTTTCTAATTAGGTGCCCCAGGTATGCCGCTTTTCTCTATTTAATTGTGCATAGCAGTTGTCGTTCTGTACCAATTCTTCTCAGGATTTCTTCATTTGTTATTCGTGCGGTCCAGGAAAATTTAAGGATTCGTCGATAAATTCACATCTCAAATGCCTTTAGCTTATTCATTGTGTTTATTTTTTTAAAGTCCATCCTTCCATGCCATATAGGAGCACCGACCATATATAGCATTTCGTGAATCTTAGTCTTAGGTTCAGGTCAAAGTCAGAGTTCGTAAAGACTTTTCTGAATTTCATGAATACACTTCTGGCCCTTTCTATCCTACATTTAATTTCCATATCCGACATCCAGTCTTCACATAGCCATGTTCCCAGGTACTTAAATTTTCTTACGCGCTCTACATCTTGATTGTTATATGCTATTATTGCATTTTGATGTTGACATAATTGTGACTATTCGTTCAAAACATTTAAACAGACATCTAAAAGACTTGTTTAAACTACTTGTTTAAGTTACTTGTCAAAATATCGAACAAAAAACGTATGTACAAATAATTGCAAAAAATATCACTGCAGTTTTAGATACAACCACACATACAACTGAAGTGAGAAGACCCTAAATGAGGTTTTTGCCAGATCTTCAGAAGTTTGACCCTTTCCGACAATAATCAAAACAAATTTCACTTCATGTATTAGACAAAAAATGTATGTATAGTATAAAATATCAAATTTGAATAATAAAGAAATTAGATTTACTTTATGTATAAATTTTATTACTCACCTCTGATTTTCCTTTAGAGACGCAGCTCGCAACATTGGTTGGCTCAAGATTGAGAGCATCTCTCTGAAATAGAAAAATATTCAAATTAATTTAATGTTACCTAATTTAAAAGTACGTAAGGTGAGGTTAGGTTGTGTAAGGTTAAGGATAGCTGAAGCTGCGCAAAGATAAAGCAAAGATAACGTTAACGGTGTCACTGACATATCTCAGTCAATGTTGCGGTTCAGTTTGGGGTGGGGTAACTTTAAAACCTTAAATAAGAAGCCCAATTTTTTATTGCAGATTTGGATTCCTTACCTCCAGAGGTCGACGTGGAGGGTAGTGTTTGGAGTCAGATGATAGGTTTTTGAAAAATATTAAATAAGTGTTTTTTTTTGTTTTTCATTTGGAAGCGTATTTCTCGAGATACACCTTAATTCACGTCTTAGGGAATCACAATAAATCGTTTTTCATATAATAGCGCTATCTATCCACAATTCGAAAAAATATCTCGAGTAAAAGTTACTTATTTTTACGTAAGTAATCCAAATGTGCACTAATATTTAAGATTTTAAAGCAACATGAAAATATTGAACAATTATTTTTCAAAAGACTAAGTTTTCAATCTAATGGCACATAAAATAATATTAAAAATATTACTCTACATCCCACCAGATTGAAAACAATGGGAACCTTCTCTGGTTACACCTCCGAGACTTCTAAAATTTGCAAGCCATAACGGATGCTGAGACTAAAGAAGATAAGGGAATTTTACAATTTATAATTCACGTCCCGTCTGCTCAGCGCGGTAAAGTTCCAACGAGAATGATTCCCTTAGAAGCCTCGGAGGTGTAACCAGAGAAGGTTCCCATTGTTTTCAATTTGGTGGCATGTGGAGTAATATTTTTAATATTATTTTATGTGCTACTAGATTGAAAAAGTCTTTTGCTAGCAGTTGACGCTAGGGCATCCCTGCCATTTCGTTCGTTGCAATCCGTAACTGCACGCCGGGGTTTGTCCTGGTTGGGTCAGAGAGAGCAGCATAATATGTGCCTCCTGATGAGAGACTAATAAGTTTCGAAACCGGTAGAGGTGCTTGCTGCACTCTGTGATTGAACTAGAATATAATGCGGCTGTAGTTTCGTGTTGCAACGAAATTGAAAATGGTTATTCATTTTTGAAGTATTTTTCAGTTTTTCGGTCCGATTTTCATTTCGCAAAATACTCGACCGTCCCCCTACTTTTGGGACTATGTTAAAATATTTCTGTCTAGGTAAGTTAGTACATTTGTTTTCTTGCCACGTATATATTTTACCACAAAACAAAACACGTACACAAATAAAAGTCAACTCATCCACCGACCAAAGAATAAATTTTCTTCTAAAGAACATACGAGGGTAGTTAAAGTATGCGTGGCGGAGGGTATTTTGGCCGCGAACGAGAAAAAATGCCCCGGTGAAAAATTCAAACGCGGAGGGGGACGTCAGGCGTTCCCGTAATTTGTTTTTCGGTGTGATTCTTCACCGGAAAAAAAGACATTCTTTTCCATCAGCCTTGATATACATCAGACGTACCCTCTTTGCATTATTTAGTAACACGGAGCAAGTTTCGCCCCTAAAAGTGCGAAACAACGCCGTAATGGTCTGGCCTACACACAAATTTGTACCCAAGTTTTACAATTACGCCAGAAAGTTTTGTAGTTAGTGTTGAGCGGACTCTTTATTAACGTGGTACAAGAAACAACTCGTTTTAGACAACGGCCTTTTAATGACCGATTTTTTCTTGTTCTTTTTTCGCTCCGCCAGTTATTTTTGAACTATGCAAACAAGTCTTAAGGGTGGAAGTTGACAGGAAGTTTGTTAATAAATTTTATGGCCCGGTGGATGGGATCTTAGACGGTGCCGTTACGTTTAATATGAATGTTAAATATTTAGCGGGGAGGAGATTATGAAAATTGCACAAAAGACGCAAAAAAGTGTTTATTTAGGAGATTTTTTTATCTATGTATTTTGTAACCCCTCGAAAATTTACAATAAGCAAAAAATGGAATAACGTAAATGTTATATTTTTATTTCTTATTAATATTACAAGGAAAAAAAAGAATGTGTGTGTACTTTGTACGCACGTAAGAAGTTATACTTCTATTATATGATTATATGATTATAAACGAAATTAATATACTTTTTATTTATATTTTATTTAAATATTAAATTAATTTATACTTACTACTTCTCAAACATTTTTATTAAAACAGTGCCAAAAAACACATTAAAAATGCCACAAATGATTTCTGAACATTAATTGTCGGAAAATTTTTTAACTAAATACGTATTTTCTGAAAATAAAATTATATAATAAATATACTTACAATCATAAAGTGTATAAAAAAAATAAAAGTTTCTATTGGGATTCGAACCAACTTACCACGCGGCTGGTATTTGCGTTGTATTGGGATTCACCCGCATTAAAACTTCGCCACACAGACAGCTTGTCATTATGTGCGAAGATCGTCTAACTAAACAGATTAACCTTTTGACATTTTTAACTTATGTAAATCAAATTATTTTGATTTTGAATTGAAATGATTTAGAATTGAAAAAATACAACAAAACATAGAGTAAGAAGAAAATATATTAGGTGAATATTGATAGAAATTTTGATGGTAATCAAATGATGTAAATAAAAGTATTACATACTACTTATGTATTTTGGTAGGTTCAAGGTAGGTATCGGAGCCCGTATAACGACTAATTAATTTCGCAATCACTTGCGTCGTGCAAAGTGGCTATGTTCAAATATCATAACAAAATTTGATCAACTATTTATAAAACACTTACCAGTGAAAGATTCTTTAGCTTTGAATAAGCGAGATCTGCGGCACTCATACCTACTAGTCACAGTTTGATGAGCTTTCACATTGGCATGCAACAATCATCTCTTCTATGTAAATAAGTCCAAAAATATAATATGAAAACTATTTAAAAAGGCAGTATAACCATTAACTAACTTTTTGTTTGTTGTTTCTCTTCCTACAAATTTTAAAACGCAACAAGCATACATTATAACCAAACCATGCACAGTCCCACAGCTGTGCCACAGCTGCCATATTGGATAATTTTTGTCATGTCATTTGAACATCCAATCAGAACAAAGTTATAATGCGCATGCGCCCGGTCGCTAGGTTTTCCCATATAAAATTTCACCGTCATTACGCCCGTAAAGAAGTATAACTTCAAAAATTCCTGTACTGGCTGTATACCATAAATCACAAAAAATAAAAACCTTATCTTGTAAAAGGTATATTTAAAATCCCTAAAAAGGGCTCTATCACAACAAAACGTTTTCGGAATCAATATTCCATCATCAGTGTTATCACAGGTTTACATGCTTTAAGTATGTGCAAAATGTACGGGTAAAAACCCTTAAATTGATTTTAAACAGTTGGGGTTACATTAGTTGTCACCTAAACTCTGCCATGTAATGTTCTACCTACAATTTCCCAACCAATAAGGTTGATGTTATGTGATGCCAGGGGTTAATCTGGAAATGGAAATATTTTTAACATTCTTTAAAATCGGATAATATAATGTAACCCCAACTGTTTAAAATCAATTTAAGGGTTTTTCCCGTACATTTTGGTGGCTTAAAGCATGTAAACCTGTGATAACACTGATGATGAAATATTGATTCCGAAAACGTTTTGTTGTGATACAGCCCTTCTTAGGGATTTTAAATATACCTTTTACAAGATAAGGATTTTATTTTTTATTTATTATGTTCAAATTATTAATATTGTTCAATCACACATTACTCCCTTAATTTGTAATCTCCCATTAATCTTAAGTTCCTAATGTTTTATAGTTTAACCGTGTATAATTGTGAAACATAGCGATTAATAGTTTAATTACCAGTTTATTCAACTTCCTGTAAATTAAATGAATTGCAAAATAGTGTTGCAATAATGTCCTCGTTTAAATTATATCTTTTAACTTTCAAAGTTGGTAAAAAGTTTTGTTACTATGCTAGAAACATTAACCTTTGTGCTGAAGTGTACATTATTGGTGAACTTATAAATTAGGGGATTCTGCTCAACTTGAAGCTCGAAATTCAAGCCGAGCTTCTATCTCGACTCGGCTCTAGTCCATCCCTACCCCTCAATAGTAGCTTTCACGTTTGATTGGGATAACTTTTAACTTCTCTGGTTATTTCCATAGTGTTTTCAATTTATACTGTGCTATGGATATCACGTTTTCTATTACGTTTTTCTTAAGCACTTAGTTTTTTAATGTCACTCATAGCATTTGATATCAATAATTTCGTGAGACTAAACCTGTATAATGTTATCTTCATCTAAAAGAAACATAACCTAGAACATCGAAGACGTCTTTCTTTTTAGACCCTAGAGGTATTTCTTTCAGTTTATTGAAATGGGCTTGCTGAGCTCTATGCTATATTTTTTGCCACCATTTTCTATTAAGTTTTCTTGTCTTAAGAATTGAATACAGAATTATCTTGAGAATTGAATTACAAGAAGTAAGGGCGAGAATCGAGATAGCCCGACAGGGGTTTATCAAAATGAAAAGCTTATTTTGTAACAGTAGCATTAGTATCAGACTTAGATGTCGTTTTCTGCATTGCTATGTGTGGTCAATACTTTTGTATGGAACGGAGGCCTGGACACTCAACACAATACTGATGAACAAGTTAGGAGCCTTTGAACAAAGTTAGAACTTTGAGCTTTATAGAAGAATCTTGAAAGTACCTTGGACAA
Organism: Diabrotica virgifera virgifera; assembly: GCF_917563875.1. NCBI lineage: Eukaryota > Metazoa > Arthropoda > Insecta > Coleoptera > Chrysomelidae > Diabrotica > Diabrotica virgifera. The sequence continues at coordinate 309,237,814 of NC_065443.1, forward strand.
CCCACACCACCAACGAAGATGTTCTGAGGAGAATAGGTACAGATAGGGAACTGCTGAAAATCATTAAAGTCAGAAAAGTTAGCTACCTGGGACACATAATGAGAAACGAAAAGTACCGCCTCGCGCAACTGATCATCCAGGGTAAGATTGAAGGAAAACGGGGTCCCGGTAAGCGCCAGATTTCATGGCTTAGAAATATCAGAGACTGGACCGGCATTGATTCAACATCTTTGTTTAGAGCCGCATTGGACAGAGACAGATTTTCCAGTGTAGTGCTAACCTCCACTAAAGGAGAAAGCCCCACAAGAAGAAGAATTGAATGAATTGGTGACAACAGTGGAATGAAGATTATCGACAATGAAAGTGTGGTCTGTACTATTTGTGAAAAAGGTGAGTCCACTTATATTTTAAAAATGGTTTTTAAAGTTATAACTTACAGATCGGCTCGTATAAGGCATTCACTAGAATTAATTTTCTGTTTGGGGTCCACTGTATCTAGATGAGAAACCACAAAATTAGCTTTCGTTTCGGCTAAAAATCTGCCATGAAAATATCGCGTCATTATTTTGGCAGTCGCATAAATTGAAGGAAGGCAACATAGTAAGTCGTAGAACATTCCTTGTTCTCGCCTCAACAAATCTTAGCAGCAAACCGTCGTATATAAATTGTAAGCTCGGTTTCGAGCTTTCCGTTCCTTTCCTCCAGCCACCTCCAGAAAGGAAAGAAATAAATTATCAAAGGTTAAAACGACCGGATTGTTATTGGCGGCGGCAATTGCCGATTCTGGCTCGAATGACAGCCGGCGTACACGTAAATTTAACGTGTCTCAAACTAATTAAAGTAGTTAATTCGCTTTTCCGGAACAAATGGTGGCTATTATTCGTCTTCTGTTCCACGGGTGAACGTGAAACGAGATGCTCCCGCGGGTTTACACTCTTTACGGCTACGGAGGACTTTCTATTGTTTCGGAATGGCGACGAAGCAACTGTCACCGAATCAGATAAACTGATATGCCTACTGCTAAACACTTTTTTCCTAGGGTTACGCATATTTTTTGACAAATCAAGATAACAAACAAAGAAGATGCACGCGACTGTAAGTATGTACTTCAAAATAATATATAGTATTATTGTTAGCCAATAAGATTATATCTTATTCAGCGGCGTAACAAACTCCGTCGCCCCCCCCCCCCGCAAAATTGGAAATGGGGGATCTTTAAAAAATTACTAAATGCGACATGTGTAACAAATACCTATATGTGTTACAGCTCAAGAGATGAACGTAAAATATGGCGATATCATATTCAGTGTCACCACCGAAGTGGTCAACTCAAGACTTTTCGAGTTATTTATGAGTAAAAATGTTTATTCTTCAACAAAAAACCACGTTTTTATGCGATTTTTCGCAAATAGTTCAAAGATTAAGTATTTGATCGAAAATAATATTGTTAGCAAAAATGTAGCTTATAAAAAATGAAACAAAAATAAAGTCTATCAACCCAGTAAAAGAAATATAGTAGCTCATGAAAAGTTTTTCTTATGCGTCAAATTCCAAATCAAACATTTCAACGTGAAATAACCAAAAAATTTAATATTTTCGGGGAAAACTCATGAGAGCTTTTTTAAAGTGTCTAAAAAGCTTTATTTTTATGTTTTACAAAAGTTTTTAGCATCAAAACTAAGCCAGTTACGCTCAAAATACAGTTAATCCCATTTTTTGGCAAAATGTGAAAATCCCTTATTTAGCACCTCAAATGAAACTAATCATTATCGCTTTACAAATTACATAAGTTTTTTATATGACCTGTAAGTTTCACCGGTTCAAAGTGCTTATTTTTGAAAGGGTTCTAGTTGAAAGGGCTTAAACGAGTCACTAATCATGAGTATTTGCAAATTTTAAACAGCCATATCTTAACCAATTTTTGTCTTACAGAAAAACAAAATAAAGCCAAATTAACAGCAAAACCTACATTTCTTTACTCTTTGAGATTATTCGTATCACTAATACTTTTTAAGTTATTTTGAAAAAAAGGCATTTTTCCAAAAAAAAAAGTTTTTTTACTATGAAAACAAATTATTTCAAAAATAAGAACTTCGAACCGGTCAAACTTACAGATCATATAAACAATAAATATTTAAAGTAAATGGTAAAGCGCTAACGAATAATTTTATTTGGGGTGGGAAATGGGGGGAGATTTTCACGATTTTTTTAACAAAAATGGGGCCAACTTTATTTTCAGCGTAACTCGTATAGTTTTGGTGCCAGAAACTTTTATAAAAAAATAAAAATAAAGCTTCTTTTGAAACATTTAAAAAAGTTTTAATGAGTTTTTCCGGAAAAGTGCAGTATTTTTTGGTTATTTCAGGTTGAGATATTCGATTTGGAATTGGATAAATAAGAATAATTTTTCATGAGCTTCAACTGTGCTTTTACTGCGTCGATAGACTTCATGAATAAGTACACCATTTTATTGTATCTTATAAGCTACATTTTTGCTACAAATAATAATTCGATAAAATACTTATTTTTTAGTTATTTGCGAAAGTCCCGTCTAAAAACGTGGTTTTTTTGTTGACAAATAAACATTTTCACTCGCAAGTGACTTGAAAATTATTAACATAGCTACATTTTTGCTACAAATAAGAATTCGATAAAATACTTATTTTTGAGTTGTTTGCGAAAAACCCGTCTGAAAACGTGGCTTTTTGTTGACAAATAAACATTTTCACTCGCAAGTGACTTGAAAATTATTAACATAGATAAAGAAACTCTATAGAACAAAAGTTCTTATAATTAGTCAATTTATACATTTATGGACTTATTTTAAAAGTATGTTTTTTACTCCACGATGAGGTGTCACCCCCCAAAGTAAAAGCAACCAACGGCATAAGTCCAACTTTGAAGTGGAGTGTAACTAGAACCTAATCCAAATTGTCAAGCAAATATGTCCGTCGTGACGCTGATAATTTCACTCCAAAGCTGTCATTTACTGAGCTATTAGTGTATTCAGGCATTGTTTATAACGACTTACATTTTTAATCTTTATTAGTATAAAATAAAATAGAACAAAAATTACTAAATGATTACATTAGTAGCTAGTATTATTCTATGAGATGAACAATATTCTTCGTGCACTACTATCAGCGAATATAAATATCTACAATTTTATTAATTCGGATGGGCAACTTCATTTTCAATACTGCCCAGCTAAAAAAACGTATGTATGTGAATAATATAACAACATATTTTTACATATATTAGGAGACAAGATGGGGCCCCTAATATATTGCCCCCCTCCCGTAAGCTTCATGCTGCGGGGGCCTCTCTTACGCCTCTGGATAATTGTATCCAAATACTAAACGTAGTAGGTAAAGATTAAAGAGAAAACCCATTTCTAGATTTAGAAATATTGTTCTAAAATTGTACAAATTACAATTCTCAAATCTTTCAATATTCACGTATAAAGCATTTTAGTTTATTGTCGTCACTATAAAAGTTCGGGAGATCGGAAATCATTAAGTTTCTAAATATGAGATGATTAACTTGCCGAATACGCCTATTTAAAAATTTATAAATTTAAACACACAACGTAAATAATATAACAATAACAGATTTTTACATAATATCAGACGACAAGATGGGGCCCCTGATCGATTGGGGCCCTCCGCAAGCTTCACGCTGCGGGGGCCTCTGTTACGCTCCTGATCTTACTGGTTAACAATAATACTTGATGGTAAGCAAAAATTGGAACATTGAAACATTGGAGAGGAAAAACACATAGTAGGTATACTAGAAAAGAGAAATATTGTGTATACAGGAGCAAAATCGATGTTACAATATGTCTCTAGGGAAAGATCCTGGAGTGTATTCTCCAAAAACATTGAAAGTGAACCTGAATATGTCAGGGTTAACAGAATCTCAAAAAGCAATTTCTTAAAACTTTTGGAACACACAAAATTGCGAGACCGGATCGCATATTTCCTAGGATACTCCAAGAAGGACTGAAAATAGTTATGGGTACCCAGATAGCAATATTTAGATATCTGGCATACACTCCCAAAGCTTTGAGAAAGTAGCGTTTATTCACAAACAGATTACACATTAGCAAAGTCATACAGGCCTACATGTTAGCCTTCAGTTATGTTGACAACCATGGAAAAATCTTTAATAAATAAATCAAGAAAAAAACCTACTGCTCAGCTTCAGGTGGTGTATTGTAACCGCAGCATTATGGAATATACTTAGTTGTTGGTGACACGATTCATGGGCTTAGCTGCACTTATATTCATGCGCTAAGCAGCCAAGAAATGGCTATATAACACCAGAACTAATCTTCTCTGAGAAAATAAAGAAAAAAATTCCCAAATATTAACGCTGACATGGTTCATTGGTGGATCTAAAACTGTCCATGTTACTAGATCAGGAATCCTTGGGCAGACATGTAATTTTATAATAAATCTTACAGTCTAGATCGGTATATAACTGCATTTAGACTGACTTGATGAAATTATGGATGGAGACTCCAAAGCAAAGAGAATCAACATTTCCAAAGATAGCCAAGCTGGTTTTCTAACAGTATGGAATCCACGGGGTGATAAAAAAAGAAGAAGGCAGTAGAAAAAAACGTACTAACCTACATTGAAAAAAGCTTTTAATTTGGTACGGACATATGAGAAGGCCTACGGACATACAAGGTGGATACCAAATATTTTGGATTGGACCTAAATAGGAAAGAGAGAAAGAGGCAGACCCTGAAAAAGCAAATTTCATATTCTTCGGGAATTTTAAAACCTAAAATATAAACACTGATTACAAAGAAAGTTAACAAACGAAAATAAAAATACATGGAATATGGTATAATTAAAGAATAAAATAAATTAAATACAAAAGGAAATATTGAGGCAACTTTTTTTTCCTTTCTTTATGGTGGCATAGCCAATTAGCCAGTCTAGTTTGGTATTAACGCAATTTCACAAGTTAAATAACAATATTACACTTTTTCATATATCATATTATAATATACAGACACATACATACATATACATTTTTATTTATTTTTTTTTTGTTTGTTTTTTATATCTATAAATATGTTTATACTAAAACTAAAGCAGGAAAATGTTAGGGAAACATGGAAGAAAACTGGGTAACATAACTTCTCGTCCAGGGGCCCGTCAGGACATTTTTATAGTAGACGTAACAACATTAGGCCACGGCACCACGGTTAGGGGGGTTAGAAAACATTAGGTAAAAAACAAAGATTGTCCGTTGTCGGGATAATATTAAAGCCTAAATTCAGCAACTTGTTGTATATATAAAAAATAGTAAAGATTTCAAAATACAATGTTACTTTCATGAAAACTTATTCCAAAACTTTATTCATACAAAGTATCGCAACCTTTGAGTACAAGCAAGCTGCATGGCGGAAACCGTAACGTATTTATCCGTCATTGTTCCGGTATCGTTTTTTAAATGGCGCAGCAACGACGCATAGGCCCAACGTCGGTCGTGGGGTATTAGCCCGGTGAGACTTAATAACCTTTAAATGGATTGCCCCAATTTATACAGAACTGGAATTTAGAAAAGCTGTTTTGTCCAAATTAAAACTTGGCATTCGACACAATTAGTTCCCCTTTGTTTATTCGTACAGAAGAATTTAAAAGAAGTACAAGTTATAACACGAAAGGAATTTTAAGAAGAATCATCTTGTAAATTTTTGGGAATATCGAAATATGTATATCAAAAGAGTGTGTACTTTTCACAGTACAATGTTAGTACTTTATCGTACTTGTTACAGTACAATTATCATCTCGTACCTACCATGGGGTTGGTACAAATACAGAGTAGACCAAAAGTGCCGAAACGCCCAATTATCCCTTATTTTGGATTATAAGGGTTATACTAAAACAGGGATACACCTATTTTGCAATATGAAGATTTGAAATTTGATGTCTGTAACTTTGTCAGATTTACCAATTTTCTGAAATCATTACTCACTGTGGTTTTCTATATACAACAATCTGTAGTGTACCTTTATTGAAATCACCCCTGTAACTCATTAAAATAAACATTACGGAAGTTTTAAGGTAATTTCGGCCCTCGGTAATAAAGTAATCTTTCAATCTGCGTTTAAATTTTTCAAAAATACTTATTAGTAATACGTAGTATTAGTGTTCTCAGTATTCGAAAAAAAATCAATCCCATTTAAATAGCATTGGAGCCGAGAGTTTGAGCCTATCCCCTTAAATGAATGTGTGCTTTACAGAAGTTTATTTTTTAGGGTATTAACCCTTAAAGCGAAAAACTGTTCATATATTGTGCGTTTTCAATAGACCTAATATTACCTTTAGCTATTTGGAAAAAACAATTTGTTCAATTGCAGCGATTGTTTTTTTAATATTGTTTAGTATTTGCAAAGCCCATCCATCGATGATGTTTGCTTTCACCAGCACGTTCATCGTCACTTTGTTATGTTTTATCGTCAATTTGCTTTTTGTTTTGGCGCGAACTAAAAACAATTTAATCGGTGTAAACAAATAGAAGAGCAGAACATAAAAATGCGTTGGACGGCGGTAATGGGCTTTTCTAGCTGCGAATCTACTGACGAATCGGTCCATTAGCTCCGACAAATTATGTATATTTCGATTAAACAACCACCTAAAAGATAAATTTTTGTTTTAATGAAATAATACACATACAGATGTATACAGATATATATGTATATATAGATGTATATGTATACACATATACATGTATAACAGATTTTTGACATACTCGTATACCGGGCGGTAAAACGACAAAAGGGCCATAGGAATATCAATGTGAAATTCTGAACTGTTGAATTTCTACTTCCCTAATTATTTACATAAAAAGGCATAAGATACTGTGTATTTGTAGATGACCGAAATCTGTATTGAAAACAAAATTGTTCTACGAATTAGATGCGTTCCACAATTTTACAACTACATAATTTGCCAGAGAATTGTAAAAGGTAGGCCACACGTAGTGTAGAATGTGTATAATGGGTTGCGTTAGATTACAATAAAGTTAGATTTGCATAGATATAATAACAAGTAGATTAGGTCAGGTCCGAAAAATAGCGTAACGCGGAGCAGTTCGGGTCGGTGGTCTATCTATCTCTCTCTACCAACGCTTAGCTTTCTCCCTCTAGCATATTACGGCCGCCGCCTCTGTGTCTGTGTCGTTCCATTACTCCCACCTCTTGGTAGATACGCTCACAGTCGTACGACAGACAAAGATAGCTAGACCACCGTACTTGATATTGGCGTTAATACACCCCGATGCATTGAGTGGCATATCCCTAACCTGGTCTATTGTTAACATGTCTGTAGATTTGTTAATATTTATTTTATGATTTAGGGCCGGTTGTTCGAACGCTAATCAACAATGATCATTATCAAATATTTAATTACTGTCACCAAAACTGTCAATGTCAACTTTGTTTGGGTTGCTGAAAACATAATTAATTACAATTATGAGATTTATTATCAATTATGTTAATAATTATTATTATATTAATTGATTCTAGTCTCAGAATTGTAATCAATTATGTTTTTAAAGTTGACATTAACAGTTGGTGACAGTAATTAATTATTTGATAATGATCATTGTTGATTAGTGTTCGAACAACCGGCCCTTATTGTTTAAAAAGCAATAAAGTTAATGAAATATATTCATTTGAGGAAAAATGAGCAACACTATTTTATTTAGGCAATAGTGCAATCACTGCCAAATCAATATTTAACGTAAGATATTCTAATAGACGACCATCCAGGTTATATACAACAATTCAAAGGATTTTAAAAATGGGCACTACCATCTCTCTATGGACCATTTCAACCTCTTGGTATCTTCAGGAGAGCCTGTAGTGGTGCTCTGACTCAAAATTGAATATTTTCGCCCCGTATGCCAATTACAATGAAATAATTAACATTTACATAGACACAATAGCGACCTATATTAAAGTAATTTCTTTGGAACAAAATCAATGGGAAAGTCCCCGTAGCTGGCTGTATACCATAGTTAAAAAACCATACTGAAGTAAAAACTTCTTTTGTATATTGGTATAAAAAGTTTTATTAAAAAACATAAAAGTCCTCCAAAAGGATTTGCAAAACGTTTTCAATCTGAATCAGATCATCCTCAGTGCCTAGAACGAAGTATTTCCACGTTAAAATGAATGCAAAAGGTTTAAAATTGTGACTAGGTTAAAGAAAAATGTGGCAATACTTACGTTCTGCTTCATAAAAGAAACTAGCAACTTATTTAAAAAGGTTACATCGATATAAATGGTTTACATAACAATTAAGTGATATTTGTAGCGACTCCAAGTCGATGTTACAAGATGAAATGTGCTAGGAGTGCTCAAAGGGCAACATGGTTCCCTGCTCGTTAAGAACTCGTGGTTCTTGCCAGTTCAATGGACACAGATCAACTAAAGTGAAGGAGATGACAATCCAATTATCAGACCGAAGTGACATGACAAGACAGGTAGTCAATTTTTGGTTATGAATTTCAAATTATTATTGTTGTTTAAAAAATTTTTGGATTATATATTAGTAACTGTATAAAATTAAAATTTAAATTATAATAATTAGATTTTATTGTAAAAGTATATAAGGCAACTCTCTACTCTCTGTTACAGAAAGAACTGTTGTTAGTGTTAGGTAGATAAAATGCAAGTCAGTGACGTCATCGGTGATTAAATTTGAGAAAGAAGGCAAACAGTTTTATTTACTTAGTTTGAAAGAAAAGGAAAATTAGTTCTATGTACGCCACCTATATGATAGGTACCAAGATAAGGTGTATTTAATGTTGTAAAAATAGCTAGGTGATGTTGGTTGCCTATGTATATGTTTGTAATGTTTATTGACAAATTGAAAATATTATAATTTAATTGGTTGTCTGAATTAGAGAACTAAAAACTAGAAAAGATAATGGAGCAAACAGACCGATATGAAAGTAATGTATATCACTGTGAAGCTTCCCACATAGGCGAGAAGATTGTTTAGCAAAATCAAGTTGAGAACGAGTGATGTTGGTTGCCTGATATTCTAGGTTGAAATTAAAATTGTTTAATTAAAATTACTGAAAAAATATTAGTTATTTAATGATAATTACCTAAAAGATGTTGTCAGAAAATTTTTTTTATAAAACATTTTTAAATTTTATAATTATGATTTAAAAGAATCCAGTCAAAGATGGAATAACCTGAATGATAATATCAGAAATGCAAAATGAATTATGTGTCAAACAATTGTTATTATTAAACTCAATGGATGAAGTTAATGAGTTATAACATAAGAGGCAACCATAGGAATTAGTTAGGGTGTGAGTGTATATTGGAATGATATTTATATAATACAGGCTGAGAGTTGGGGTTATTGTCAATATGAGGCAAAGATCTTGATGGAATAATTCATTGGATGGGTTAACTGAGAATTTGAAATTTTATAGTCAGTAATGGAAAGCAGGTTGATATATTGTTGAGAGAAAAAAAAAGTAGAGAGTAGTGTTGCCAAATGGAAAAAAGAAGAAGAACAACCAGATCAAGAAATGTATGGGGAACCGGAAACATCAGAAACAAGAGGTATGGCCATGTAACTATGTGGATTGGGAAAATGTATGAGAGAGGAATGGTAATGGAAGAAGGTAAACTTTGTTGTGGTTGGTAATCTAACTTAGATTTAAGGAAAATGTGTGAGGGAAGATTGGAAGAGAAAGGAGGTAAACTGTGGCAAGGGTGGGATAGATAAAAAGGGGGGGGGGACAGAAAGAAAAGAATAAAAGAGCATATTTGAAAGTGTTAATGGGTGATTAGTAAGGAAATAATAAATGTTAAATGTAAGTGGGGTGAAAGGAAAGAGGGAAACAAAGTAAGGAGATGAATGATGAAACAAAAATATATAAAAATAAATAAATAGATAAAAAATAAAACAAAATTATATAAAATAAAGAAAAGAATGGAGGTTTAGATCAAAATATTGTTAAGGGAATAATTGTCGGTGAATAGGAGTAAAAGGTCGATTTAAAGTAGTCTGGCGGTTAACGCAATTGGGGCTAGTCCTCATGTCTCTAGAGATCTCCAGGTCCTCATACAAATCCAACCGTAAGGAGTTCCTATCCTGAATATTGTGAATTAGTTTGACACCCTCAGGGATGTTAAGGTGGTGTTTGTTAACTTTAAGGTGGTGGGAGAAAGCTGATGTATTATCTCTTTTTGAATGTTCGGCAGATCTAGTTGAAAGTGATCTATAAGTCCTACCTATATACGAAGCATCACAATCAGAACAAGTCAGCCTGTAGACTCCACTACGATTCATGTAGTCTACTGTATCTTTAGTATTAGTTAAAAATTGATTGAGAGTATTACTAACTTTGAAGGAGATATGTATGTTATCAGAAGAGTTGGATATGATGCGTTTGATCTTTTCGGATAAGATGGGGTTGTGAAATGGTAGTGACCTATAAACTGGAGAAGAAGAGGCATGGTGATAAGCGGAGTTGTGTAGCAATCTAGATTCTCGTTTACGAATGAGTTTATCTATTATATAGGGATCATAACCATTATTGACAGCTATTTGTTTTATAATGTTAAGTTCTGTATTGAAAGAGTCATTTGACATCGGTATGGAATAAAGTCTATGTATGAAACTTCTAAAAGCCGCTAATTTGTGTGATTGAGGGTGATTGGAAGAAAAATGAATGACATGGTCAGTTTGGGTTGGTTTACGAAAGATACCAAAGCTGAATCGGTCGTTAAGTCTGGTGATAGATAAATCAAGAAAATTGATGGACTGAGATGATTCTAGTTCCATTGTGAATTTGATGTTTGGGTGAATTTGATTAATTTTAAGAAGTAATTGTTGAGCTGAGTTATGATCAGCAGAAATTGATCAGGCATACGGGGATCAGGCGAAGGAATTGTAATTGGCATACGGGGCGAAAATATTTAATTTCGAGTCAGAGCACCACTACAGGCTCTCCTGAAGATAACAAGAGGTTAAAATTGTCCATAGAGATGGTAGTGGTCTCTGAATCGTAATTAAATATTAAATGTATTTGCCTACCTGCATTTTTACTCACGTATTGAGTACTAGGAGACAAATTTGTTGATCTTTGCCTTGAAGAACTGATGTGTTGTGGAATGCATATTATAGATTCCCCATGTCTCGGCATTCATCATCCTTTTACTTGCAAATTTTAGAAGGATAGGGACGATAGGGTATAGGTATATGAGAGAATTTGTTTCCGGCTTAAGAAATCCAAAAGATTTTATTTTTAAATATTTATTTGTTTAAAGATCGAGTCGCTTGGGTTTCGCCTTTCCGGTTTTAAAAATGTTTGAAAATACTGGGTCTGAGGTTCCTTATTGTATCTGTACATTTTTATTATTGTAGCAATAAAACTACTTCGTTTATAAAGTGAAACGGGAAGTAAGGTAGTAATAAAAAATATGGCGTCAAATGCGTTATATGTGATTGTAATTGCACGCAAAGTTTCATGAATATGAAATCCATACTTTATCTCAACTGTCTGCAAAAGAAAGTTGTGGAAAGCTATTGATTGACTGAATATTACTGTCACTAGGGCTTATGACAAATGAGGTATTATTTCCCGAGAAAGTGTTATTACAAATTTTATTTTTCAGAAGACGTTCGCATTGTTAACAGTTAGGGAAGATCCAAATTTACATATACGACAAATAATGATGAACAATATTTTTAATTGTATATTCTGCAGGAACCTAGTGAAATGGGAAATGCAAATTAAACCATTTTTTTGGGTAAATCTATGGGACTTCGTCTAACTGATGATCCTACAACTATAAACTTTGACCTTCATGGGACAAGCTTTGAAAAAAACGACACAATGGCACAAATTATTACGATATAACAGCTGAACATGCTACAATACTAATTGCATTGTGTAGTAATAAATTGTTAAGGTATAAATTTCTCTAGTTTATACGATTAAATTCCCATTGAAACTGATTAACAACTGGATTCGATAGCTGAAATCGCTGGCGAAATCCCGACTAATCTGCTTTATGATCCAGACAATGTAAACCGTCACACCCCTCTCGAAAAATCCCATTCTAATCCCGTCGAATCATCATTTTATTCCCGCCACTTCCCCACAGCTATTTGTTCAAATTCAAGCTTATCCGCGGAGTCGTCATATTCCGACGGTAATAATTTTAATTTTTAGCTGAGGGATATCTTAGACACAAGATAAACAACATCTGTATTCCACTTACCGACATCAAAGAAGGCTGTGTACAAATAGAACATGTAATACCGGCATATACATCTATGTAAACAATAATCAAAACTGGAATTGAAATTGCAGGTATTTTTGCTCCGGTTGCTCTGGTACGAGCGACAAGAGATGAGAGATTAGTTTCCAGTTTGTAGATACGTTTTGAATTGGCGGATATTTTAATATTGTCTCTACTGTGCGAGTATACAAGTCTGTATATAGCTACATGCATTCGGAAGCTAAGTCATTGTAAACTGTCCCAGGATAACGATATATAAAACATTATTTTTAGGTAACATTTATCTCAAAATTAAGATTCATCTGATGTGTTTATGTTTTTGGTAAAGCTTCGGTATCTTGTTTGACAAGTTATATAACATTCGAATGGCCAAGAACAAAAATTTACCCTATTAACTATAAAAGCCAACACTAAACTATCTATTTCTTTTTTTACTTTTATTATTACAATCTCATCAACCTTGATCAATTGCCATTTTGTCCTTAATTTATATTACTAAAGATTCACTAAGTAATTTAAACATACACAGTACATTAAAGTGAGTGATATAAAACATTGAATGGACGAAAAAAGTGAGGTTACCTATTAAGCTATTAAACACTAGTGGAAAGCTGGCCGAATTCCAGGATGTGTTGCCACATTAAAAAAAATAACATCCCCCAAAACAAAGAACAATTTTGGTCTTACTTTCGAGTGGTTAAAACTGGTGTGCCCATTTAACGCTACGTGACAAAATGGACAGCTACGATTATTATTATTTAAAAGTAAAAAAATACATAGATTTCCCGGAAATGATAGAAACTGAAAAAAATAGTGGAGAGTTTAAATATGCTAAATACATAACTAAGAAAACTACGAGAAGAACAATGAAAGTGTAGAGCGGAAATGAAGGAACTCAAACAAGAAAATGAAATTTTGAAACAGGTAAACAGAGAAACCAAATAAAAGGTGGAAGAATTGGAAAATAAATTAGATAGAATCGACAAAGAACAAAAGATAAAATCACATAATACTACGAAGAGTATATACAGATACCGAAAACTAAAATGTAATAAAAGAAAATGTCCATAAATTCTTAAGGAATGTCGGGGTTCTGCATTTCTGGCAACGAGGCACCCACGTTGGGCGCCATTAATGAGTAACATAACAAACAATGGACAGCGTTTGAGGCAGACAAAATGAACGAGGACGCGTTGCTCAGAGTCTGAAGAGATTTGAGGGTAGTTCTTAAGACATTCTTCTTCTTAAAGTTCCATCTCCTATCGGAGGTTGGATATCATAATGGCTATGGTCACTTTGTTGGCTGCTGCTCTGGATAGTTGTAATGAACTACAATTAAACCATTCTCTAAGGTTCCTCAGCCAGGAGATGTGTCTTCTTCCTATGCTTCTTCTTCCTTGGATCCTTCCTTGCATAATAATTCTCAGCAACTCATATCTCTCTCCTCTGGTTATGTGACCAAAATATTCCAGTTTTCTTGTTTTGATACTGTTCATAATTTCTAACTCCTTATCCTTTGACTCACTGAATTTTCAATAGTCTTCTGTAACACCACAGTTTGAACGCTCCTATTTTTCTTGTGTGTTGTCTCTTCAATGTCCAAGCTTCCATTCGGTATAGTAATATATAGTAATACATTCCCATTAATACAAACAAAAATAAAATTGCAGAGAAGAAAAAAAATTAAGATGATAGCTATTAGAGCTAAATCAGAAATATTGAATGAATAAAACAAAGAAAACAAGTTATAAACAATTTGCCAAAAAGGGTCACCATGTTTCCATTTATATGAGGGACAAAAAAAAACAAAATACATAATATAATATAATAACCAGAAAAAATGCAAAAAATGTTAAATATTTTTCTAAAATGAATTTTCTATTTTTCTTATTTTATTTCTTATTTTAACTTTTGTTTTATCTCTATTCTGAAGATAATCAAGAAGATAGGTACAGTCACAAAAGGTACATCGACAAAAAAATCAGAAAATAACATTGCTTTCAGTTCTGGACTCCTTTCTTCGTCTTTGGGACTATATTATGCTTCAAGTTGTACTATCGGAGGTGTTTGCTTTCTGATTGAAGTCGTCGATTTTTTCCTTTGACATTATATTCCAATGTTCACTAAGTTTTATCATTTCCTATACATTTCATATCTTAATGTTCCTCTAAAATGCCCCTATTTAAGTAAAATATGAATTATATTAATACAAAATAATAGTAACATATACAGGATGATCAACTTCTGTGACAAAGTCAAATATATCCGTTATTATACAATATATGAAAAAAAGTTGTTAATAAAAGTTATAGATACCTTGAATGTACACATTTTAAAATTAGTGAGAAATATACAGAGTCCTCCGTATCACGGTGCCAAACTAAAGTTTTGTTTTTTTTTGTAATGGAAAACCCTGTATTTTGTTCCAAATCTGTTTTCTCTACATTTTTCTGATTCAAGAGATATAATACTTGTCTAGGGTTATACTGAGTGTTTCAAAGTTACGAGCACTTTTATTAAAAAATCATACTGATTTGATCGCCCTGTATGTTTCTAACGGTGTAATATAAACTTATTTTTTTGCTGCTTTTGACTGTCAATATTAAAGTAGTTTTGCAAAAACGTACAGTTTTTTATAACTACACAAATTATATACAGGGTAAGTCAAAATGTAAATAAAATATGTTCTTCATATTTTTAAATGGAACACCCTGTATTTTATATTATCATCGAAAAGTTCTATCAGTACACTTGCATATCTTTTAAATATTCCCTATACCTAAAGTTATTATTTTTCGAGGTATTTTAGTTTTATTGTTGATAATAACATGTATTACTTAGTTATTAATAACAATACTTTAATTTATTAAAGTGTATTAAGAAAACTAAATTAAATAAAAAAATGTTCAACGTACTTATGTTTATAATAAAAGGTGTTCAAAGTGACCTCCCAGAACGTCTACACAAGCCTGGAGACGAGTTGCGAAAGACCTGCTAACGTTTGTAAGCATTTGTTGTGTTACACTTTCAAATGCGTTTTGAATCCTTATTTTCATATCGTCAACTGTTGTTGGAGGTGTCCTATACACTACGTCTTTAATATAACCCCAGAAAAAGAAGTAAACTTTGTTTAATTCTGGTGATCTGGGTGGCCACTGAACTGGCCCATCTCTTCCGATCCATCTTTCAGGAAATAGTTCATCGAGTTCACCGTTGAATGAAGTGCGTTGTGGTGAGTAGGGGCTCAGTCGTGAAGGTACCACATATGTTGGCGGAGGTTTAATGGTACATTTTCAAGTAGAATAGGTAAATGATTCACTAGAAAATTTAAATAATCCTCACCATTTACCGATCCCAACAAGAAAAAATGACCTATAACGTAATTACCTATGATTCCACCCCAAACATTTAAGGACCGTCTCGTTTGACTATGTGTGCGAGCACAGTACGGATTGGTTGTGGAATAATAATGAAAATTGTGTCTGTTTTCACTACCATTTTTGTGGAATGTTGCCTCGTCTCCAAAAAGAACAAACTCAAAAAAATCTCTCTGTATAACTATTTGCTGTGTTTTGACCATTGACAAAATTGTACTCTTTGTTCAAAATCATCCCCAACAAGTTCCTGATGTAATTGTATATGATAAGAGTGCATGTTGTTTTTCTTGAGTATATTTTGGATAGATACATAACTTATATCTTTCTAATCAAGTATATTCAAATGGGAAATAAGCCACAATTTTACCTAAAAATGATTTTATTAACGTTTCGACGCCCAAGTCGGGTGTCGTTGTCAAAATACAAAATAATACTAAATAAACAAAAATGTTGTTGCTTAGTAAAAAATTCTTCTAATAATTTATTTAATCTGACTCATTTATATCGGCAATTCAGACACGTATTATACATTTTAAAGTAGACGACTTTAAAATGATATTGCCAGTATTGATGAGTTGCATTCCTGGGGACGACTTTACTAAAAGATAGTTCATTCGATTACATGAAATCAATCCCAACTCAAGAATATCCGCCACAAAAAATCATAGCATGTGATCTGTCTTTAAAAAGACAACCAAATGCAACGGTGGCACTGAAATTTTCGCGTTAGAGATTCCATAGTAAATCACGAGGGAAAACCAGGAAAAACCTCGTGATACTATCCCGACATCGTAAGTATTTGGGTCTACATTTAGTTTACTCTCAAAACTAATACCGAATTCTGACTTGATATTTTAAATTTTAAATAATACTAAAATACTCAATGTACTAACTCGATATGTTACTGATTTACTAATTGTGGTATTTTCTTTCTATTGACTTCCTCCTTTAATATGGGTAACCACATTCTACTGCATTCTACCGAGGAATTTGCGACACAATTGGTTTCATTTAGCATAATTAGAGCCGCTTCTTTGATTTTTCTCTTTTTACTATCTGCTTCTTTTAGGACTATACTTGAATCTCTCCACTGAACTCTATGTTCATTATCCCATGCGTGTTGACATATTTGAGATCTATCAAATTCTCTATTTTTTATATAAGACTGATGTTCATTTACTCTAACGTCTAATGGTCTTGACGTTTCACCTATATAAAATTGTTCGCATTCACAAGGTATTTTATAAATACAATTCTTTGTTCTTTCTTGTTCACTGTTAGGTTTAGTTTTAGATAGAATAGATCTCAATGTGTTTGTTGTTTTGAATGTTGTTGATATGTTGAATTTATTTCCTATTGTTTTAAGTTTCTCGGATAGTCCTTTTACATATGGTATTGATATTTTCCTCGTATTATTTCTTGTGAATGTTGTAGGATCCCGTTCTAAGTTGTTCTGTTCCATTCGATCCAATCTTGACAATTCCTTATTTATAAACGATATGGGATAATCATTTTTTAATAAAACAGATGTTAACAATTGTTTTTCTTCAAAAAATGAATTTTCGTTAGAACAAGTAATTTTGGCTCTATCATATAAGGATTTAATGATTAATTAAATTAATTAATAAATTAATTTAATTACTTGTTCTAACGAAAATTCATTTTTTGAAGAAAAACAATTGTTAACATCTGTTTTATTAAAAAATGATTATCCCATATCGTTTATAAATAAGGAATTGTCAAGATTGGATCGAATGGAACAGAACAACTTAGAACGGGATCCTACAACATTCACAAGAAATAATACGAGGAAAATATCAATACCATATATAAAAGGACTATCCGAGAAACTTAAAACAATAGGAAATAAATTCAACATATCAACAACATTCAAAACAACAAACACATTGAGATCTATTCTATCTAAAACTAAACCTAACAGTGAACAAGAAAGAACAAAGAATTGTATTTATAAAATACCTTGTGAATGCGAACAATTTTATATAGGTGAAACGTCAAGACCATTAGACGTTAGAGTAAATGAACATCAGTCTTATATAAAAAATAGAGAATTTGATAGATCTCAAATATGTCAACACGCATGGGATAATGAACATAGAGTTCAGTGGAGAGATTCAAGTATAGTCCTAAAAGAAGCAGATAGTAAAAAGAGAAAAATCAAAGAAGCGGCTCTAATTATGCTAAATGAAACCAATTGTGTCGCAAATTCCTCGGTAGAATGCAGTAGGATGTGGTTACCCATATTAAAGGAGGAAGTCAATAGAAAGAAAATACCACAATTAGTAAATCAGTAACATATCGAGTTAGTACATTGAGTATTTTAGTATTATTTAAAATTTAAAATATCAAGTCAGAATTCGGTATTAGTTTTGAGAGTAAACTAAATGTAAACCTAAATACTTACGATGTCGGGATAGTATCACGAGGTTTTTCCTGGTTTTCCCTCGTGATTTACTATGGAATCTCTAACGCGAAAATTTCAGTGCCACCGTTGCATTTGGTTGTCTTTTTAAAGACAGATCACATGCTATGATTTTTTGTGGCGGATATTCTTGAGTTGGGATTGATTTCATGTAATCGAATGAACTATCTTTTAGTAAAGTCGTCCCAGGAACGCAACTCATCAATATTGGCAATATCATTTTAAAGTCGTCTACTTTAAAATGTATAATACGTGTCTGAATTGCCGATATAAATGAGTCAGATTAAATAAATTATTAGAAGAATTTTTTACTAAGCAACAACATTTTTGTTTATTTAGTATTATTTTGTATTTTGACAACGACACCCGACTTGGGCGTCGAAACGTTAATAAAATCATTTTTAGGTAAAATTGTGGCTTATTTCCCATTTGAATATACTTGATTATAAAAATGCCACAAGAAAATAGCTTCAGAACAACATTATATCTTTCTCTCTTGTAATATTTCGAATACTTGTATGAGGATTTTCTGTAACATCCAGTAAAACATTTAATTTATTTTCATCCGTAATAATGGTTTTTTCCTTTGCTTCGTATAAAACAGAACCAGTACGAATAGACCTGTCTAATAGGTTTTCAAATGCTCTCATATTTGGTTGTCGACGCTGTGGATACCGTTCCTTATAAATTCTTGTAGCAAGTAATGACTTTTTGAAACACTCTCCTAAAATCCATATCACGTCTGTCATTTCTTCACGACTAAAATTCATTGTTAGGTAACAATTATAACAATATTATGGCAAACAATTATAATCATAGAATAACAAAAATAAAAACGTACAGATAATTAAAATCTTACATCTGACAGTTCTTGTGTCACTTATTTCAAAGCCACCTTAAACTTGCAGCAATTTTTAGTTCCCATTTCTTCGCGGAAAATTAATATCATTTTGTTAGTAAATATAAAATTGTCGATATTGTATAGAATTTACCAGAAACTTGGAGAACAAATGAAATGAAGTCTCATTTTAATTATCACTAAAAAGACATTGGAGGTTTCTAATATTAAGGGTAATTAATTATTGTAATAAACGTATCTATGAGATATCAACAATAAAACTAAAATATTTCGAAAACTAATAACTTTAGGTATAGGGAATATTTAAAAGATATGCAAGTATAATGGTAGAACTTTTCGATGGTAATATAAAATACAGGGTGTTCCATTTAAAAATATGAAGAAAATCTTCTATTTTCAGTTTGACTTACCCTGTATACAATTTGTGTAGTGATAAAAAAATTATACGTTGTTGCAAAACTACTTTAATATTGACAGCCAACAGCAGTAAAGTAATAAGTTTATATTACACCGTTAGAATCATACAGGGTGATCAAATCAGTATGATTTTTTAATAAAAGGGCTCATAGCTTTGAAACACTCAGTGTTATATCTTTTTAAACAGAAAAATGTAGAGAAGCCAGATTTTGAATAAAATACATGGTGTTCCATTAAAAAAAAAACAACTTTGGTTTGGCACCGTGTTATGGAGGACCCTGTATATTTCTCACTGATTTCAAAATGTGTACATTAAAGGTGGCTATAACTTTTATTAACAGCTTTTTTTCATATATTGTAGAATAACAGATATATGTATTGGACTTTGTCACAGGAGTTGATCACCCTGTATTAATACAACAGTTAATTAGTATTCACTATCAAATATCATAGGGCCGAATATACCTAATTCGAAGGTCAATAAAGTTATCCATTCGACGAAAATCAACGTCAAAATAGAACCAATCATTGTCAATAGGAAGAACATATTTGCGAGTAGGCTAAACCTACTGATGTGTGTAACCCCTCGCGTCAACCCTGTAGTATGATTACAGTAACAATGCTATAGAGGTGGGTGAAGCCAGTTCTTGGTTGATTTGTTTCGAAGGAATTAGTTCAAAAGCAATACTTTTTAAATTTAATAATTTAAAACAATTTTAAAGAACAACTGTAGTTTTTCCAATAAGACAAAATGCTAAATATATTAAGTATGTTATATTAAGAATGTTAAGGAACACCATAACAATAAAGGAAAAATGGTCTCCCTAATCGGTCGTCCATTTCAAACATTGTGTCACCTCGTGTGTGATTGAACTCTCATCATGTTTTGTGTTTTGTGATTTGTTTTCATATTTGTCTATCTTCTGAAATTCTGAAACAATGTTTTAGTGGGGCTCCTACTTCGTTTGTACTGTGGTCCACATATTTTGTTGGGCCCTCGGGCCTGTTCTTCCCCGGGCCCTCGCTCATTACACCGTACCCTGTAATGTTAGCGTCTCTAGACCATCTAGAATTCTAGAAGGACCACATGATCAAAGTAAGCGGTGATTTTTTCGGTAACGTTTTGGAGTCTTTTTGTAACAATGTGCAGCGCTCTAAGGAATTACCGGGTAGTTCTTCTTGCAGTCCAAGGTATTCCCAACGTTCTTCGCCAGCAAAACGTTTCGAACACGGGAAAGGCAGAGAAATATCGTAACGTAATAAAAACAGTGTAGTAGATCGTATTGACATTCAATAAAATTTATCATTTTTTTTGGCACATGCATTTGCCATTCAGCCAGTCACAACTTGTTAAGTTCTTCCTAAAGCAAAGAAAAGAAAGTAATTATCACAAAACCTATTTGATTATCAGTAAGGAACAAACATGGTTACTCGCTTCTCGTCTAGGGACCCATCAAGACATTAAATTAATACACAAACTAGACTGGGTCACGGACAGAAGGTTTTAAACGAATGGGGTAAAACAAAGGTTACTAGTTTAACTGTGCTTACAAGTTAAGGTTACTTTTTGAAATAAATTCTGTTAAATAGTCATATACGGTTTTATTATTTAATGACAAAAGGTAGCAAATGTTGGGAGGAATAATTTTATGTTTAAAAGACTAAGTTTTCACTCTAATGGCATATAGAACATCCCACCAGAATGAAAACAATGGGAACCTTCTCTGGTTACACCTCCGAGGCTTCTACAATTTGCAAGCCATACGGATTCTGAGACTAAGGATGATGAGGGAATTCTACAATTTACAATTCACGTCCCATCTGCTCAGCGCGGTTAAGTTCCAACGAGAATGGTTCCCTTCATACTCCACACAGAGTAAATGTAAATCAAAAATGAATAACCATTTTCAATTTCGTTGCTGTATTTTCGTTTTGCAACGAAATTGAAAATGGATATTCATTTTTGATTTACATTTACTCTGTGTGGAGTATGAAGGGAACCATTCTCGTTGGAACTTAACCGCGCTGAGCAGATGGGACGTGAATTGTAAATTGTAGAATTCATGAAAAATACAGAAGTAAAGAAACAAACGCTCATATGGTATTCATTGATCTTGAGAAAGCATATTATAGAGTTTCTCGAGAGATTCTGTGGTGGGCACTCAATAAGAAAGGATTCCCTGGCGAATATGTAAAGATTGTGAGAGATATGTATGAGGGAGTAACGACTAGTGTTAGGACAGGTGTGGGAGAGACTGATAAATTTCAGGTAAAAGTAGGATTGTATCAAGGCTCGGTGCTTAGTCCTTATTTATTCTCATTCGTTTTGAACCAGATAACAGCGAAACTACAGGATAGCATTCCATGGTGCCTAATGTATGCTGATGATGTAGGGTTAATAGGAAATAGTGAAAGAGACTTAGAACAAAAACTGGAACAGTGGAGACAAGCTCTGGAGGAAAAAGGATTAAAACTTAGTGGGACCAAAACAGAGTATTTGGAATGTTAATTTAAAGATGGAGTTACTACAAATAAAATAGTATTTTTGGATGGTGAAATGATCGTGAAAAGCAATAGTTTTAAGTACCTAGGATCGGTATTACAGAGTAATGGAGAAATAGATGGAGATGCATGCAGTAGAATTAGGGATGGATGGATGAAGTGAAAAGAAGCGAGTGGTGTGTTGTGTGACAGAAAAATTCCAATGGAGCTGAAGGGAAAATTCTATAAAACAGCCATAAGACCGGCTATGATGTACGGAACTGAATGCTGGGCAGTAAAAAAGAAATAGGAACAATGATTACACGTGGCGGAAATGAGAATCCTTAGATGGATGAGTGGAGTGACAAAAAAGGATAAAATAAAAATGAGTATATTAGGGGAAGTCTAGGTGTGGCACCAATTGATGCCAAAATGAGAGAGCATAGGTTGAGATGGTTTGGTCATGTTCAACGTCGAGACGTTAATCACCCAATACGAAGAATAGCTGAAGTGCAGATTCCTGGACGGAGTAGGAGAGGAAGACCAAGGAAGACCAAAGAAGACCTGGGGGGAGACGATAAGGCAGGACATGTTGGTAAAAAGGATTAACATTGATATGACCCAAGACAGAATTGTGTGGAGAAATGCAATTAGGGAAGCCGACCCCGCATAGAGATAAGGCAAAGACAATGATGATGAATGACACGTTCCACAATTAAAATCACGTTCAATTTTTGTTTAAAAAATAAACTTTTTTTGGTACGCGGGATCCAATATACAGTATAATACAATATTGTTGTTCTTTTCAGTAAGAGGAAGTCTTAATTATCAGACCTAGTACTTCCCAACTCTACAACGATTCAGTTCCAGCGGTACAAGATATGTTTCCCTGCACCTGCACCGCGATGCTGACCCAGGGCCGACAATTGCGATATATCAGCGAATTTTGCACCGGTTCATTATATCATCGATACGTGTTCGAAGGGCGTTAAAATAAATGACAATTAGAACATTTTATTACCGTTATAAACCGTAAATTTCCCGCTATAGACCGATGAAATTACCGGCGATCGGCATCCTGGAATAAAACTTCATTACAAATTGTTAGTAAAATGAAATATATAGTTTTCGATATTTATTTAGCTACAGCTACACTAACAGATGGGTCTGTTGTTGAGAATATAAAAAGGCCGGTGAAAAATACAAAACGCGGAAATTGCCCTGAAACAATTTGGTAGTCGATGTAAAATTCTTTTCCTATGATCTTTTTCCACCATAAGAAGCCATGAATATCATTATTTAGGATTGCAATTAGAGGCCTATAACGCGAGTCTCAACGTGATATAAATGTATAATGAAAGGAGGTATCCGGCCCAGCACGTCAGATGGCAAAATATGTAATGATGGCTACGTTCAACGAACATAGCAGTTGGATTGGATCGGGTTTCGTCGATTTTGCTCAGCTCGCCAAATCGACTGAGTTCGGAAGGCTTCAGGATACGTTCAGCGCACCTATCCCTGGTTAGCTATTCTCCATTCAGCACACAGATAATATGTCAAAAGACAGACGATTAGTGTATATCACTGATCAGGCTCACTGGCTGTCCGGATAAGCACACAACAATGAGAAGTGGCAAATTTATAGACATTCATAAAACAAAGGCACAAGGGAGAAATGCGTATGGGTTAGATTAGGTTCAATATGTGAGCGCTTGACTACCTTTCTACTTGACCTGTTGAAAGGTGTTGTGGTTCATTCCTAGAATAAAATTTTTCCTTCATCTCAGCCTTTTTAACAAAGTCTATTATGACCTTAGGTCATTATAGTCTATATTTGCAACAGCAAATAATTATGTAATTGTTAGTATGTACTAACTTCCAGAGAAAAGATATCCATAAAGGAACATGGAATATACCAGGAACCAATGAAGCCAATCAAATTGACTACATCTTTATCTTAAAAAAGTGAGCAACAGACATAATTAAGTCAGAACGTATCGCGGGGTGAATTCTGACTCAGATCACTATCTTGTGGGAGCAAAATTGCGGCAGAAAATCGCGACAGTGGCAAAAGGGAAAAACAGCCAAATTAAAAAATTGAATGTTGAAGGGTTCAAATGTCCAACAAAGACACGAGTATCAAAATACTCTCCAAATAAAACTCAACGTAATCAGAGAGGAAGATACTACAGAGAAACAATGGAGACAATTAAAAACAATAATAACTGGATCTGCAGAGGAAACTGTCGGAATAGCCAAAAGGCAAATGGCAAATGTCGGAATGGTATGATGATGAATGCAGAACTGCGGTAGAGGAAAAAAGGCAAGCTGGGCTTAACCAACTTCAGAGGAACACAAGAAAAAGCAGAGAAATTTATAACGAAAAGAGAATACAAGCGACCAGAATATAAAGAAGAAAAAAAAAGAGAGGCTTTGAAAAAACAAGTACAAGAAATCCTAGAACATAATGACACGAGAGCAGAAAATTATATAAAAGAATAAAAGAGAGCACACAGTCATTTAGAACAAAATTGAGAATTTGCAAAGACTAGGACGGAGAACTACTAACAGAGAAACAAAAAATTATAATGAGATGGAAAGAATACTTTGAGGAAAACCTAAATGCAGACAATGGAAATGATCAAAACGAGACAATATATTTTACGCCGGAGCAGCACATTGAAAATCCAAGTTATGAAGAAGTAGTTCAATTAATAAAGAAACTAAAAAACAGTAAAGCGCAAGGAACGGATGGAGTTTCGGCAAAATTGTTGAAATATGGATGACCCGAACTCTGGAGAAGAATCCATTACCTGATAAAGTTGGTATGGACTATGAACCAAGGAGCAAATACCGGATGAATGGGCAGTTGGTCTTATACAGCCAATACATAAAAAAGGAGATAAGAGGGAATGCCAGAATTACAGACCAATTACATTGCTAAATGTAATATACAAAATCCTTTCTGTCATTATCTACACTATTGGTGTCCTTTCTAATTGGTGATTATCAAAATGGATTCAGCCCAAATAGAGCCACTACAGACAACATATTCATACTTAGAACAATATAAGAGAAAGCTTATGAATACGACATAGAACAATATAATATGTATTTAGACTTTAAACAAGCTTTTGATAGTGTGAAAAGAGACAAAATGCTGGAAGACCTCCGAAATCTAGGTATACCAAAAAAATATGACACGAAAAATACTGAGAAAAGTATATGGCCCGGTGCAAGAGGAAGACGGCACATGGAGAATCAGGAGAAACGACGAGGTTAATGAACTGAATGAAGGGTATGACATTGTAAGATTTGTGAAAAGTCAAAGACTGTCATGGCTGGGACATGTTCAGCGACAAGAAGACATAAAAACGACAAAAAAGATGTTACAGTAGAAGCCGGCAGGAAGGCGGAAAAAAGGAAGGCCCAGGACGAGATGGTTGGATGACGTGGAAGGCGACCTGAAATCCATGAATATAAGACAATGGAGGAGAAGGGCCCAAGAGAGATCTGAATGGAAGGACATGGCAAGACAGGCAAAGACCCATCCAGGGCTATGATGCCAAAAAAATAAGAAGAAGATTATGACCTTAGGTGACACTTCTAAGAAGAGTGCTAATTAATAATACTCAAATGCACTGAACCTTATCGTATCCAACCCTGAGCAGTTGCACAGAACGTTTTACCGTTTCGTCATTAGCCTGACCTAATCTGCAATTCGTAATTTTTGTCAGTCCGATTTTGTTCATATACCCTTTGAAGCAGCAGTGTCCCTTTAGGAGGCCTACGGTGATAGATCATTTTTAGATCTTAATCATCATTCTTATTCATATTTAGTAGATTTTTTCACCTCATTTTCGAAGGTTTATGTGCAGAAGCTTTTGAATGATTGAGACCATTTGTTTGTACCAGCAATTACGTTTCATCTGTCCCACTCAGTCTTGTATTGTTCTTTTGGCTATATTTCTTGCTGTGCCAGCGAGAGGTTTTATTAGAGGATAAATAAAACAGGTAGAGGCACAACAACGTTAAACCATAAAATTGTGGAGGAATGGTAGTTTGATGATATGGGGAGCCTCTTACCATCTCTTATGGGACGTGACCTTCTTGATCTTCACACATAAGAACTCCTTACTTTTGGAATCCCATGTTACCTGGAGTTGGGATCTACTTAAATGTGTATGTGTGCATGAAATACACCTGTTAAGAAATTGTTCAAACAAAAGCGATTAAAATGATGAAAATATTGATTAGGTGTTATAGAATATTTGACGTAAAGATACAAAATCAGGCTTAAAAAAGAAACTTGGTTATGCAAAATATGCAAATACTTTAATGAAAAAAGGCCCCGAAGAATACTTTAAGGGCCGGTTGTTCGAACGCTAATCAAGAAGTTGATTATAATTAAGTCCCCTTAACAACCAACAAATAACAACACCCCTTATTCGTACGTCAATCAGTTGATTGTAATCAATTATGTTAATTATCATTATAATAATTAACACAATCGATTGATTAATTAATTATTAATTATTAATTAACATAACAATTATTAACATAATTGATTAATAAATCTCATAATTGTTATCAATTATGTTTTCAGCAACCCAAACAAAGTTGACATTGACAGTTGTTGGTGACAGTAATTAAATATTTGATAATGATCAGTTGATTTCATTTTTGATTAGCGTTCGAACAACCGGCCCTTAGTCTATAGTATAGTAGTCGAATCGGATTATTTTAAGAAGTAAACAAAGGTTTTATAGCCACCCATTATATTCATATGAAACATCATCCATTTATGACATAAAAGCACCCCTATTGTTTTAACAGTTGTCCATCTACCAGTTTTTACCACGTCCAATACCCACTAGGCCTTTCATTTTTTATTTGTGCAGCATAAATTAAATAAGGGATTACTACGGCCTGAAGCAGCTAAATCACTGTTATTGTTTCATACGTTCGGAAATGTAAATCGGACACCCTCAGGGGGTTTCCATTGTTTATTCATCAATTATTGCTACAAATCGG
Organism: Diabrotica virgifera virgifera; assembly: GCF_917563875.1. Taxonomy (NCBI): domain Eukaryota; kingdom Metazoa; phylum Arthropoda; class Insecta; order Coleoptera; family Chrysomelidae; genus Diabrotica; species Diabrotica virgifera. Next base: position 309,264,723 of record NC_065443.1, read on the forward strand.
ATAAATAAACACAAATTATTCGGTCCCTAGTTCCACGTACCTCCATACGTGGCAAAACCAATCGGTGCGGATAACAAAATAGTTGATTTGTTGCTAAAAAGGATATATTTATTTTCCGGAAAAACAAAAAACAATGCAGACGTTGATTAAACAATAAATTAAGCCGAATTTAGATAGTAATACTGACTGCGCCAATTTTATTCGACATGTTTTATAAAATATTCTGGTTTCATTTCTGCCGTTTAATTATAAATCAGATCAATACAAACATTGAAAACCATAGCCATAGGAGTATTACATAAATGTTAGTCATGGTCTGACATTATGGACTAACAAAAAACTTGGAAAAACTATTGTGGAATAACTAATAAATTTTCTATTAAGTGATCTAAAATATTCAATTTTTAAAAAGGGGCATGCAGATTTTTTATATCTTGAATTAAAAGTATTTTTGTGTTTTTTTTTTATATTTACAAAGGAAATAATTTTCTTTAAAATAATGTTAATGAATATTACATATATCCAATCATCACTACAGATTCTGGAAAAAGACCAGAACGAGGTCTTTACCTTTCTTCGTCTCGTCTGGAAGGTTGGCAATCCAAAAGGCAATTGTAGTTTTGGAAACTGCCGCATGAAAAATTTCTGCAGATGAGCGATCAAACCATCTTTTCGGGTCTTTCAGCCACGAGTTCTGCTATCTTCCTTCTGATCTTTTGCCCTATACTTTGCTGTCCTGTTAATTTTTATTTATTGAACTTTGACACATTATTGATTTATTTCTCAGGCGGTACGAAGTTCGCCGGGTCAGCTAGTTCGTAATAAATTAAGAAAATGTTACCTTGAAAAGAATAAATATACAAAAACTAACAACTTCACCACTTTAAAATTCCAATCACACGAGGGGTGGTTAATCTTCCATAAAATTTACTGGTTGGTTATTTACACTGCAACAACGGGACAACGGGAACACACTTATTATTCCTTATTAGGTACTCATTAGTAGTACACATACAAGGATTCCAGGAACAGGCATCTCATCACAAAGGAACCATCAGGTTTCTGGGTATCAAGGTAGCTATAAGATACCACGCCCTATTATAATACGAAGTTTTCAACTAAATTTGACGAAAGGGCACTCAACAGGCTGTCACAACCATATTATCCATTCGAGGAACTATCAGATCACCCTTCTTCTGGGTAGTTCACATAGATAAAAAAGCCTTTTGTGACTTTGAAATATTCTGCGGCTTATCACATATTTCGGACTGAGTCGATTGGATGGTTGACTTCAACTCCTCCTTTTTCACCCTAGCGTTCAATCGGCATCCTTCAGCCAATTACAGCGTCAGAAAACCATTTTCTCCTTAAAAGGCTATGTATATACAAAGCGAAAGATATGGCGTATAATTCAACTCAAAAATTATTGAGACAAAACATCAGAAACATATTTTACTCAATATGCAACCTTTTATTACGTCAAATAAAATTCAAAAATCGTGTCTAATGGGTACGCAATCTTCATACAGACGTTGAAACTCACACCAAAACAGAAAAACGTGTTTTATTCAATTCTTCATGAAATGTACATTGGAATTTCAATAAAGAAATAAAAAAATGTAATGGGGTTTTGACATAAAGTATTTAATATCTAATGAAGTGAAGTAAATAATTAGAACAATATGTAGCCACAAATTATTTCTGCTACATCTGCTCCCAAATATTTTATGGATGTTGCTTGCTCTATTATTTGTCCCTTGGCATGCAAATGTACGTTGATTTTTGTCTTTGAGAATACTAAAATTTTAGTGTTGGAAACATTTAACGGTAAACCAAACATTTCACTATGACGAACTACCGCATTTATTGTAGTTCTTGTGCGTTGCTTGCTATTAGGCGGTACCATTGACGTACCTGAAGTTGTCTATGCTGGTTCCGTTAATCTTGATTCACCTTGGACTCGTCTAATACTTCTCTAAATATAGACTCCGGATACAGATTAAATATAGAGGTGATATGACGCAACCCCGTCGCACTCCTCGTCGGATTTGTATATCTACGGATGTTGTGTGCTCTATTTAAATTCTTACTGTTTGGTGCCAATATAGTTCTGAGATAATTCGCAGGCCTTGCTCGTCAATTCCAGTTGTTCTTAGAATTTCGATCATCCGGTTAACGCAGTCAAATGCTTTTCGCTAATCAATAAAACATGCATAAACATCTAGATTCATGTCTCTGCGTCGTTGTGTTAACATAATATTTAAGTGTCTTTCCTCTTGCATTCACTATATTGCAGTTTCCAAAAACAGAGAACTACCAATTAGTCCAAAGAAATTTTTTAAACAAGAAAATAATATTCGTCTGTGCATTTCAGGAGATTTAAAGCGTCTGCCTATCGTTGCTTTGTATTTCAGGAATTTACAATATGTTACTGTTTACTATTATGATTTCAGGTCAGAGTTGCCAATAATCTCATATGAAATGTAACAAATATATCGCAAGATTAACAAAATATTACTTTTACTGACAATACTATTGGTATGTATATTTGCTCACGAGCTTCTACAATATATTAAAAAACATCCATCTTCAGGAATGTATTATGCCCATGGGATACACGGAATTATCTATTTCTCTCTCAGGAAGGATATATTTCATCGGGGAGTATCCGAAAATCTCGCGTTGAAATCCTAATTAAACTTTACAACCGGACTAATTAAGATTTTCCGTTTCTTGCAGCACGATCTTCTTTTCTGCCGGCTCCCTCTGACCATAAAACCCTGAAAACACATTTTAACACCGAATCATCAATAAGCCGTCTACAATCTAGAGTGCTTTGCCGGAAATCCTCCGTTTATTAACTAATTAATCCCAAGGATTCGCTTCCTGTACAATTGGCCGCGTTATTACGAATTTCCAGGTACAATTGTTCTGGATTTATGACCAATTACACTTTAATTCGTTACATGCTGAAAATTGTTACATCGGTCTATGGCCGGGTGGTCGGGTGGCGGTAGTTCTCAAATATCAATTGCCGGGCAAACTGCTGAGCTTTCCAGAAACTTTATGGCCTTGTCGGCCATGTTTCAAATGTAGATTTCGCAACCGAATCTAGTGGGGCGTTATTTTGAGGACGGTTATTTTAGAACTGCTACTACAGAATTGAATATTGAAACGATTCAAAATGCCTATTAGTTTCAATTCATGTATTTCAATTCTCATTCTTTATTAAAAATTAATAGACGAAAATATTTTCTATCCTTGTGGTATCGGTACTCACCGGAGAGCAGCAGACGTTCGGATATAATTAGCGTCTCTTTACAAAGACAATGACGTCGACTTTGCTAAGTAACAATACATTTACTCAATACACACACTACACATTACACTAGGTACCTAGGTACGTGATTGCATAAATCCACTGTACTATGCCAATGGCCTCAGTTGTCAAGGTATTAAGCTAAATAAAAAAAATTCTCATTCTGTATACAGGGTGTTTCATTTGGAAAGTAACATATCGTCGGCTTAAGATGCAAATGGCCTAACTCCACTTTTAGCTCAAATTAACATTTTAGGTTGGTTGGGTTCATAAAAATTAACCGCGTCGACTTAAATACGCCTAACAACCGAAATGTCAAAAATGCCGCGACAAAATACCAGTCGAAACTCGCCTATCTCCGGCTTGATTTTCAACAATACGCAGTTGGCCTAACTCCCAGTGTGTAATGGTAATAACAGGTGAAACGTTGTTGTTCTTAATTTTATGTGCATAAAACAATATCTGAGGTAAGTATCAATAATTTTTTAATGCTTTAATTACCTTTGACGTTCAAATTATCTAGAGAATATAAATTTAGTATTTAATTTTTGTGCGTTCTTGGGTAAATCTGATGTTAAAATATCGTGTTGGAGTTAGGCAATTTTCATTTTATATTTACTTAGTTTGGATAGGAGATAGGCCATTATAGTTTCGATGATAAACCACATAGGTACCTACCTTTAATATTTTTTTCCCTATAATAACATTCTGAATTTTTGCTTAGCTAGGTACATAAAAGTATACTTTCTAATTAACGCTGTATATTTCAGAATGAATCCGCAATCCCGTGCGATGAAAATGCTTTTATTGGCTAAGCAAAACATCCAGGAAAAGCCCAACAGACAAAGCGATGCCGAAAGCGATGTAACAAGAGATTTGTTAACATTTTGTGATAATTTTGACCAAAATAAGGATTTATCTACACTCTTAACTGATAGTACTAATCTAGCAAGCTCCTCAGCATCTAATCACCACTTATTAGCTGACGACAATTTAATTACTGATGATGATTTACTCACCCTAGCTGAAGAAAAAGTTGCTAACCTGAATTTTATCTCCTCAAATTTTCCTGAAGATGAAATCAACATTGAACCAGAAGATCGTCAGAATTTCGTTCCAGAATCAATTCATGGTGAAGAAGTGCCAACCTCCATTTTGGAAGAAGAAGTTATTGAAGCTTCTTCTAGTCGTTCAGATAAATCTTATGAACCCAGTGAAAATGAAACAAGTTCAAGTGAAAATGAAAATGAAGTAGTAGAAGAGCTACAAAATAACACTCCAATGCAAACCCCTTCACGGACACGCAGAAAGAGACGTCATGTAGATCAAAAGGAATGGAAGAAAAATAAAAATAAGATTTTGAGACAAGAAGGAAAGGAATATTTTGGAAAACAAAAGCAAGAAGAAAAATGGAATTATGATATTAAAAAAAAAGCAAAAGCTATAGGACCGAGATGCAAATGCAGTGGTAAATCAGTAATGAATAATGGGAAATCAGTAATGAAGTGCAATGAGATAACAGAAGATCAAAGAACAGAAATTTTTACAAGATTTTGGAATTTTTTGTGGAACGAAAAACAATTGTTTCTAAGGAGGCTGGTTGAAAAGAAAAGTACTTCAAGAGCTAGGGATCGAAAAAAAGAGAACGAGTCAAGAAGGGAATTTTCCTATATATATTTTCTTCAAACAACATCCAAGATAAGAGTGTGCAAAACAATGTTTTGCAATACTCTTTCAGTTGCACCAAGAACTGTTGCACATTGGTTGATTGAAAAAAATAAATCATAACACACTGCAAATGATTTGGTGGATGATGACCTTAATGATACGCGTGATAATTCCTCCCAAATAGTTATTCCTAGAAAAGCGAAAATCGACAAACAAAAAGAAAATTTGTGCAATTTTATTACAGTTCTTCCAAAACTAGAGTCACATTATTGTCGAAAGAGCACAAAGAAATTATACCTTGAAAGATCTTGGCAAACAAAAATGGAATTATACCGGTTTTATAAGAATGACTGGTGTACAAAAAACGATTCACAACCGCTATCTATTGCAGCATTTAATAACAGTTTCGACGATTTTAATTTAGCACTTTTTTCACCTAAAAAGGACGAATGTGATACGTGTGTGGGTTACAAGACTGGTAATATTGACGAAGCTACCTATCAAGAACATCAGAAGAAAAAGGAGGAGGCACGAAAGGAAAAAGAGGTTGACAAAACAAAAGAAGATGTAAAAGTTTTTTCAATGGATTTGCAATCAGTTCTACTGAGTCCAAAATCTAATGTCAGCGCTCTATATTATAAAACAAAATTAATAGTCCATAATTTTACAATTATGGACATTAAATCCTTGGATGGATATTGTTTCCTCTGGCATGAGGGTCATGCTGGACTAACTGCCAACACATTTGCTACCATCATTTACAAGTTTTTAGAGACTAATATTATACCCCAAAAAAACTCTACTAGTAAAGTCATTTTGTACAGTGATGGTTGCACTGGACAAAACAGAAATGCAATTCTTGCCAATGCACTTTTCAACTTTGCACAAAAGCATGGGATTACAATTGAGCAAAAATTTTTAGAAAAAGGGCATACGCAAATGGAGTGCGATTCAATGCACTCCACAATCGAGCGAAAACTAAAAAACCGAGTCATAAATGTCCCAGCAGACTATGTCAATATTTGTCAAACTGCTCGTATAAATCCGAAACCCTACGTGGTGGAGTACTTGGATCATACATATTTCAAAAACTTTCAAGAAGTTCAATACATTAGTTCCATCCGTCCTGGTAGATCGTCAGGTGATCCTACTGTAACAAACATTAGAGCACTTCAGTATAATGAACACGGAATTCTCTTTAAAATCAGGCATACAGAAGAATGGATGCCTTTGCCTTACAGAATCACGAAAAAAGATAAAAAAATCTGGAATTTAGAAGAGTTGCCGTTAATGTATCCGACTCCAATACCAATTAAATCGGAAAAATTTCAACACTTAATGGACCTTAAATCGTCAATTCCTAAGGACTTTCATTTTTTTTATGATAACTTACCACATTTGTAAAATGCCTCTTTCTTTTTGTCTTTTGTCTTGTGTTGCCGTCTTTAAATTTTTTTTATACTTAAGTTGCACAATTAATTAGATTATTGCCTATCTCCTGATGCCAACCCATGCTCAGGGAACGCATATTACCTAACTCCCAAGTTTTCAAGAATAAAGCCTATTTTTGACAAGAGCAAGTATTTTCTATGTTGTAGCATTAAACAAAATAAAATATTTTGGAAACTTACCTTGTTTTATTATTATTTTCTAATTCTGACAAGTTTTTGCATCTCCTGAATAATTTAAATTTTTGGAGTTAGGCCATTTGCATCTTAAGCCGACGATATGTTAACTTTAAAAAGGGGATACGTATAGTGCAGTCACTGAAGGTGGATATGAGCTATTACCTCCGATTTCGTTGAACCTCCATCGATTTGCATGAAAATGGGTGAGTGGTTAGAGGATATCTCAAGGAACAAAGGTGACATGGTACCAACTTCCGCTTTTATCCTGGGGGTGGATGCCACCCCTTCTCGGGGGTGAAAATTATTTTATTAAAAATAACCCCATAAATCGATAGAGGGACAAATTATAAGCAAATTTTTTTATATAAAGTTATTAAAATAAATCAAAACTCTTTGAGTTATTAAACATCAAAGATTTTAATTTTTCGTGATAAACTATAAGTTTTTAGAAAAACGTTATTAATACCAAAATTGAAGCTAAAAAATTAAATAAACTTCTTACTAAAAAAACTAGTAAGTGTTAATTTAAAGTGAGTTAGGTATAACTGAATGTATATTATTTTCGGCGAGTACCCAAATCCAAGTATTCACGCTTAAATAACGGGAAAATAATGCATTTTATAACATAAAGTATGAAACATTTGTCAAAGTACTTAAAAATATCTATCAAATGAGCCCCCGAGCAAGTTGATAGCATTAAAAGTTCATGCTCCACAATTTTTTCAAAATTTATCTTTTAAAATTTTTTCCAAAAAATGTTTTTTTTTTAATATCTACGTCAATTTTTACGATATCAGATTCACCTAAAAATCATTTCAAAGTTAATTTCAAGGGATATTAAACCACGTCAAATTTATCCTTTTAGATCTCTTTTTTTTTTAAATAAAAGGTTAAATAGTCACGGCTACATGGTTGTCGCAGCAAAATTTAAGCTTTAAACGTTTCTATCTCGGTTATTTTTTACCCTAGAGAAATAATTAAAACAGTAGAATATTTGCAGCTCAAAAAACTAAAATTTGGTTATCTATAATTTTTTTACGTATATTCAGCATTTTTTAAAGTTATTATCAAAAGAAAATAAAAATTACACATATTTTAAAAATTCTGATTTTCTTAAATTATATCTTTTTTTTAAATATGCACTCTAAACCGGTCATAATTGTTGAAATCATTACTTATACTAATATAAAGAAATTCTTGTAAGGATTACTATATATTTTAATTTTATTGGAATTAAAATATTAATTTTATTAATATTAATTTTATTAATATTAATTTTATTAATATTTTATTAAATTTTAATTTTATTTTATGGAAATGGCGTATGTTTTATTAGTTTAGTTTTTTAAGCGTGGAGTTTATTTCGTTTTTTATTAGCTTCAATTTTCGTAATTATAATTTTTTTGAAAAAACTTATAGTTTTTGAGATATTTATGAAAAATCGGTTAAAAACATGGATTTTTCTCACGAAAAATGAAAATCTTTGAGGTTTAATAACTCAAAAAGTTTTGATTTATTTTAATAACTATATAACAAATTTTGCTTAAAATTTGTCCCTATATCAATTTATTGTATTATTTCTATTAAAATAATTTTCACCCACGAGAAGGGGTGGAAACGACCCCCAGAGTAAAAGCGCAAGTTGGCATTGTGCCACCTTTGTTCCTTGAGGTATTCTTTAACTACTCACCAATTTTTATGAAAATCGATGGAGGTTCAACGAAATCGAAGGAGAAAACCTTCAGTGACTGCACTATTAGGCGATCTAAAAAAATACCATACTTAATGGTTCTTACTTCATCAATACCAAAGTTACAGGGTGTTTTATCTATTTTGCCATTTTCTTATTTGGTTTATAACTTTTTAATCCAACTGTATATTTATTTTATATTTGGCACGCGAGTATTCTTTAAGGTGTCCAATAAATGAATTTTTTTCATCATTATAAAAAATCCAGGTCCGGATTAAAAAATATTGGAAAAATGCATGGCGGAAATGAGAATGCTTAGATGGATGAGTGGAGTGACAAAGAAGCATAAAATTAGAAATGAACATATTAGGGACGTCTAGGTGTGGCACCAATTGATGCCAAAATGAGAGAGAGCATAGGTTAAGATGGTTTGGTCATGTTCAACGTCGAGACGTTAATCACCCAATACGAAGAATAGTTGAAGTGCAGATTCCTGGAAGGAGTTGGAGAGGAAGACCAAAGAAAACCTGGGGGGAGACCGACCATAAGGCAGGACATGTTGGTAAAGGGGATTAACATTGTTATGACCCAAGATAGAATTATGTGGAGAAATGCAATTAGGGAAGCCGAGCACGCATAGGAATAAGGCAGAGAGAATGATGATCAATGCTGCTTCATATACACACACCGGCAAAATTAGCCGAACACCTTAAAAATGGGACATGTTTGATTTCACGAATTTCCTAAAGCAGTGGTCCGATTTGAGTGATTCTTTTAGTATGTAATAGCCTTATTATTTAAAAATATCGTTTTAATAATATTGTTGCTAGACAGCTAAATATCTTTTTATACTGGGTGTAACAATAATACTGTGTTTTTTTCTTAAAGTTTGGAACACTCTGTGGACTATTCTAGCACATATAAAATATTGAAATTAAAACTCAATTATAGCCTTAGGCTTTCTTAACATCTTCTTTTTAATTCATTTGCTTATGTTGGAAACTAAAACAGTTATGGGCTTTAACAACTAGCCATGTTTTTCATCGATAAATCCTCATAGTAGGGGAGGAAAGTATGCTAAATTTGCAGTTACTCGAGCGTTATGGGGACCCATTGGATTGTGAATATTATGTGCTAAAACCAGAAAAAGGTTAAGTTAAGTTTTCCATATATTGGGTGACTTTTCATTTATTAATTTATTTTCCATTTGAAACAATCGTTTTTTTCCGATTATAGCGCCGTTTATCCATAATTTAAAAAAATGTTGCGAATAAAAGTTGCTTATTTTTACGTCAAAAATCCAAATCTGCAATAAAAATTGGGGCTCCTATTTAAGATTTTAAAGTAACCGCCCACCCCACCTCCGTGGGGGGACGTGTTTGGTGCCATTCGATAGATTTTTGAAAAATATTGAATACGTGTATTTTGCAATTTTACGACCTGATGTTCATTTCGCGAAATATCGTATTTAAAATTTTTAATTTACCCCCCACCCCTCTCCGTGGGTGACGTGTTTAGTATTATTCGATAGATTTTTGAAAAATATTGAACACGTATTTTTCAGTTTTTTGCGACTCACCCATTTTCTTACGCCCAGCTCAAATCGTCAGATTTTTTAAATATACACTATTTTGCATGTACTTAACTTACCTTATCTTAATCTGACGATTTCGAGTCTTTCTAAGAATAGATTTTTTTCGGTCCCCCTTAGTGAATTCTCCGGTATTAAGAACCAATATATGGTATAGGTACATTTACAGGGTACAAGGTTTTCCCCCATGTGATAATCTGACGCACTCGAGTAACTGAAAAAATCTCCGCTTGGGCTCCCCTACCATCATTATCTGCTTAGTTTAATAAACAATCCTAAAGCAATTCAATAGATGTATTAAATAAATAAATTAATAAGCGATGTAAGCCATGTCACAATGACGACCTTCCGTGGATTTCAGCTGAACTAGCTAAACATCAGATCGAAAAACTGCAAAATACACGTATTCAATATTTTTGAAAAATCTATCGAATGGCACCAAACACGTCCCCCCACAGAGGTGGGGTGGGGGATTTAATTTAAAATCTTAAATAGGAGCCCTCAATTTTTATTGCAGATTTGGATTCTTTACGTAAAAATAAACAACTTTTATTCGACACATTTTTTCGAATTATGGATGGATCGCGCTATAATCGAAAAAAAAAACGATTGTTTTAAAGGAAAAATAAATTAAAAAATGAAAAGTCACCCACTATATGGAAAACTTAACTTAACCTTTTTCTGGTTTGAACACATACTATTCACAATTCAATAGGTACCCATAACGCTAGATTAACTGCAAATTTAGCATACTTCTCCCCTACTATGACGATTTATCGATGAAAAACATGGCTAGTTGTTAAGGCCCATAACTTTTTTATTTTCCAACACAAGCAAATGAATCACAAAAGAAAATGTTAAAAAAGCCTAAGGCTATAATTAAGTTTTAATTTCAATATTTTTTATATGCTAGAATAGTCCGCAGGGTGTTCCAAACTTTAAGAAGAAAACACAGTATTATTGTTACACCCGGTATAAAATGATATTTAGCTGTCTAGCAACAATATTATTACAACGATATTCTTAAATAATAAGGCTATAACATACTAAAAAAATCACTCAAATCGGACAACTGGTTTAGGAAATTCGTGACATCAAACATTTCCCATTTTTAAGGTGTTCGGCTAATTTTGCCGGTGTGTGTAGTAGAGCCTAGACCTTTCCAAGTCTATTTCGCCATTTAGCCTTAGCCAGGTTTTTATCAAACAAGAATAATACATTCTTACTCTTTAAATCCCGTTACTACCCATCTCTAGCAAGGTCGCTAGCCCGTAGATTGATTTTATAGCATTTCCCCGACCACTAGTGAACTTTTACACGGTTTTAATGAGAATGTTACGGACCGTGACGTCAGAGTTGGCACAAAGTTTTTAGTGGTCAATGGCAAGCTGTAAACGGCAGGGGTTTGCTACAATAGCCGAGCGGGGATTTGGATGAAACAACAAAATGGTTGTAACGGATGTGCAGGTACTAAATATTGGGATTTACTAAAAACGAGGATGATTTCAACTAATAAAGTTACATATATATATATATATATATATATATATATATATATATATATATATATATATATATATATATATATATATATATTGTCATAAATAAATAAAGGCAGAGAGGAAGAAGAAGAGAATATAACTATATAATTGTATAATAATTTGTATGCATAAAACTTGTCAATTTGTATTATGTTAAAATAGTTAATTTTTAAAATATTTATTTATTTCATTCACCATGTAAAATAGGTACCGTTTGAAATTACCCAGTAATTGATTGTTAGTTTTAAGTTTCTCTTTTAATAATGGTAAAATAATTCTATGATCTTTGGACAAATGTTTACAATATTATCCGTGCGGTTAGATTTGATAGAAAGCACTTCTAAGAACAATTAGCAGGCGAAAGCGGGTATACGAAAGACGTTTTTGTTTTCGGAGTTATGAGGAATATTTGGAAAAAGGCAGGATTTTCGATTTCCGAGAAAATGGTAAAAGTACTGATGACTGGAAAATTTGGAAGCGTTAATATATGACGTAGTAGGGATATTTGTTTGGACCAATAGAACTGAAGGTATGTAATTGATGGAAGGGGAAGTTGACAAGATATTTTTTTGGTAAAGAAAGAAGATGCAGTGTATTCCAGATAGCAGAAAGGAACAGTTTGTGTTGTGAAAAAAGTATAAAGTGTCGGTCTTCGTTAATCAAAGCCTTATAAGCACCCTTAAACAAAAAGTACTAAGTAAATGTTTTTAAAGTCAAAATTAAATTCAGTGAAAGTGGTGTAGGGATTCTTTAAAGACAATCGTAATAAAAGTCCGTTTGATGTTTAACAGTTTTAATTAATAAAATAGATAACTAAATTATTGATACTATTAAATTGACGAAATGTAAAAATGTTTGTGTAATTGCGACTAAAACTTTACGAGTTCTCACAAAAGAAACTGTCTTTGAAATATTCGCGTTTATCTACTTAATATATGACCGGCTTGTCAATATTACGTCCTTATGATTATCCCAAATACAACCTCTTAAGTTCGAATCTCAGAATCGACTGACTATACCACCCCCACGCTAAAACAAATTCTCTTACTTACTGCTAATCTTCTCCCGTTTTTCCCCCTGAGAACCAAGCTGTTAAAATTGGTTCAAAGTATACACCGACTTTTTCCAATAAACGAAAACCAATAAAATTAGTCAAGGCGGCTAATGTTTGTCTTAAACTAATTATGTATTAAAGATTCAAAGTTAGAAGTATTTCGCATCGGCTTCCGTAGTAATCCCAATTCGTTCCGCTCATCTGGGCCAACGTCCATATGTGTGAGACCCTTATCCCGTTCTCGTACTAATAATTAAGAAAAATGATATACAGGGGAATTTAAAATATAAGGCAAACTATTTACAATTCTACAGTGGTAGCAGTTGTAACAAGGTATTCTGATCTCTATAGTTCTCTGTACCAATTCTCCGTTGCGACGATTTCTGTTCTTTGGTTTCATAGACGTATACATAAAGACTCCAGTGGAATTGGACATAAACTTTTACATAAACAATTTCGTAATTTTTAAATTGATTTTTGTTTACCAGTTATAATTCGTTTTTGTATCTACTCTAAATTCACAATCAAGATGCAGTGGAAATAAACAAACCAGGACACGTTAAATGTTACAAGAAGTACTTCCGAATCATAATTTACTATGTATCAACTTTGTAAATCATAATTTGAGATTAACAAAGTACATACATTGTAAATTATGATTTGGAAGTGCTTCTAGTAACGTTTAACGTGTATTGGTTTGTTTATTTCTACTAGATCTTGATTGTGAATTTAGAGTATACTGGGTAACTTTCTATTTTAAAATAATGTGCGATATTTTTCATATTTGTTTACATTTATTTGCCTAATCATTTCATATATTGTTTATTTTACAGTTTATTTTATTATTAAAATTTGTGTTTAATTCTTTGGTATAATCATTTTTTTAATATACGGTTATAATTTACTTTTGAATTTTATTTTTCTATGTGTTTTTTCTGAGTTATTTCATTTTTGTGATTGGATGACGTAAAACCCTGAGATAATTTATTAATTTGAGCTAGCCCAATAAAAGTTTTGTTACATTAATAATTGAAAATAAGTATACGTATAATTTTTAAATATTACATAAAAAAATAAGTAGAATCAAAACAATATATTGTAATGTTCTAAAAAAGAACCATTGAGAAGTGGCGTTATTTTTTTATTGTTCTATAATAGAACCGTTAAAAAGAAATCCCACGGAACATTGGAACGGCAGGCCGAGTGAAATAAAAAAATGTAACAGAAAAAGTTAAGAACTGAAGACAGGATTGCCGTTAAAATGACACAGTTCAAAGAGATTTAACGTACAGGTGCTCAAACGTCCCTCTTTCGACTAAGCTATGGAGCTGATACGATCAGTAATTTTACTATGTAGAAGTCTCACTACGTTGTGTTAAGATTTGCATCATTGAATGAATTAACTAATGTAATAAAATTTCTACCCCCCACACTGGCGATGTGGGGACATATTCTTGGTGACATGATGGTCCGACTGATTTTTATCATAAAAGTAAATATTTATTAATTTTACAGTACTTCGGGATGCCAACTCTTTCCTTTGCACTATTAAATATTTTGCCGACGTTTAATTTGGTAAACCGCTTCAACACGTTCTTCAACGCGTGGTTGGTCCAAACCTTTATAGTAAGCCATTTTTCAAGTTTTTTTTAGATATATAGCCCAATAAATGACCGTTTTGGAGTGTAATTTCCAGGGGCAACTCCGAATTGCATGAAAATTTGGATTTAGGTTCTACTTACCCTCCACTTCAAAGTTGAATTTGTGCCGTTGGTTGCTTTTACTTGGGGGTGACATTTACCCCTTCTCGGGGGGTGACAAACGCGTGTTTAAAATAAGGCCGCAAAATGACTAAATTGACTTATTTTAAGCACCTTTTGTTCTATAAAGTTTTTTACGTAAGTCAATACTTTTCGAGGTATTCGCGATTTAAAATGTTGATTTTTCGACAAAAAAACTACGTTTTTAGACCGTTTTTCCCAAATAACTCAAAAAGTAAATATTTTATTGAAAAAAATATTTTTAGCAAAAGTGTAGCCTATAAAAAAAAAACGAAAAAAATGGTGTACCAGTAAAGTCTACAAATTGAGGGGAAGCAAAGTTGTAGCTCACGAAAGATACGTTCTTATTCGTCTAATTCCAAATCGAATAATTCAACGCCAAATCACCGAAGAAAGAAGCGTTTTTCGGGAAAACCTTATTAACATTTTTAAAGTATCGAAAAAAAGCTTATAATTTGTTTTTTTACAAAAGTTTATAGCATCAAAAATAAACGAGTTACACTGAAAAAAAAAAGTTGGCCCCTTTTTTTTGGTAAAAAAAATCGTGAAAACCTCCCTCTATTTAGCACCCTAAATGAAATTATTCGTTTGACTTTACCATCTATTTTAACTGTATGTATATTGTTTATATGATCTGTAAGTTTGATTGGTTTGAAGTGCTTATTTTTTAAAACATTTGGTTTTATAGTAAAAAAAAAATTCTAAAAATTTTTGAAAAATTTCATTTTTTTAAAATAACTTAAAAAGTATTAGTGATAAGAAAAATCTTAAAGAGTAAAAAAATGTAGGTTTTGGTATTATAAATATGCTAGTTTCATTTTCTTTCTCCGTAAGACAAAAATTGGTTAAGATATGGCTGTTCAAAATTTGCATACACTCGTGGTTAGTGACCCATTCAAGCTTTCTCAATTATAACCCTTTCAAAAATAAACACTTTAAACCGGTGAGACTGACAGATCATATAAAAAATAGATAGGTAAGTAAATTGTTTGTAAAGCGGTAGCGATTAATTTCATTTGGGGAGCTAAACACGGCGAGATTTTGATTATTTTTTACAAAAAAAAGAGGGCCAACTTTATTTTGAGCGTAACTCGCTTATTTTTAATAAAAAAACTTTTGTTGAGAATTAAAACAAAGCTTTTTATAAACATTTTAAAAAAGTTTAAATGGGTTTTTCCCGAAAAGTGCTTAATTTTTCGGTGATTTCACCTTGAAATATTCGATTTGGAATTAGACAAATAAGAACGTATTTTTCATGAGCTACAACTTTGTTTTTATTTGATTGATAGACTCTACTGATACACCATTTTTTTGGGTTTTTTATAAGCTACAGTTTTGCTAAGGATATATTTTTCGATAAAATATTTACTTTTTAAGTTATTTGCGAAAAACCGTCTGAAAACGTAGTTTTTTTTATCGAAAAATTAACATTTTCGATGACAAATAACTCGAAAAGTATTGACTTCCGTAAAAAACTCTATAGAACAAAAGTTGCTTAAAATTAGTCAATTTATCCATTTCCGGTCTTATCTGGAACGTATGTTTTTTCACCCCCGAGAAGGGGTAACTGTCACCCCCCAAGTAAAAGCAACCAACGGCACAATTTCAACTTTGAAGTGGACGGTAAGTAGAACCTAAATCCAAATTTTCATGCAATTCGGAGTTGCCCCTGAAAATTACACGGTATCGCCGAATTTCCCGTTCATTTACTGGGCTAATAAGCATATATTATTAGCTACCTGTTTGGTAAACAGGTAGCTAAGTTTAGCGTTTGGTAAACTTAACTATGTATTTAAATCGGACTTGCCCATATGCCTCAAAAGGAAAATCTTTGACCAATGTGTGTTGCCTGTACTCACTTATGGAGCCGAAACATTAACACTAACAAAAAAGGTAGTGAACAAGATTCGCGTAACTCAGAGGGCTATGGAGCGCCAGATGTTGGGTGTCTCCCTGAGAGACCGAATCCCAAACGAAGAAATACGCCGTAGAACAAAAACAACAGACGCTGTCGAAAAAATCGCGTCGCTTGAGTGGAATTGGGCAAGACACGTCGCCAGATTGCCAGACAACCGATGGACAAAACGTATTGTCGAGTGGAGGCCGCGAGAAGAAGCACTACGGAGCAGAGGACGCCCACTAACCAGATGGGCCGATGATTTGAAACATGTTGTCGGTAACTGGATGCAAGCCGCACAAAATAGAGATGAATGGAAAGAGCTGAGGGAGACCTATGTCCAGCAGTGGACGCGTACGGGTTGATGATGATGATTAGCTACCTGAGTGTAAAATTATGTAGTTTGTATGGGATCCAGTCTGATATTTGTATTGCACTAATAATGATATTACCGATTACCCTCTATTTACGAAATGCAAACAGATTGATAGCAATCTTAATACATAAGGAGACATATTTCGCACGAGCTGTTCAAAGATTTCTTCCCATATCTTCTCCAATGTTGTCTTTGGATTTCATATTGATTACGCGACAATAAAGCAAAAAATGATAATTAAATCTCTTCTTCTTGTATTGCCTATCCATTTCGGATGTTGGCGACCATTACGGTAATCTGCATATTGCACATTGCTGCTCTGAAAAGATTTGTGATCCTTGTGTTGAACCCAGCACATAGATTCTTCAGTCAGAAAATTCTTCGCCTTCCTTGTCCCCGTTTTCCTTCTATATGTCAGTGTAAAATTGGTTGCAACAGTCCACAATATCTCGCTGTTCTTCATGATGTGACTGAGGTATTCGATTTTGGCTTTTTTTAATGTAGTTAACAGCTGTTAACGTGGTTGGTAGTTATCTTCAGTCTTCGACAATAAAGCCACTTTTTAAAAGCCCCAATTTTCTTGCAGGTGGCGTCTGTGATAGTGTACACAACTCAACTCCACACAACATTATAGGAAAGATATAACATCGTAGTAACCTGATTTTTATGGGTATTGATAAATTATTATATTTGAATAGCTTAACCATAATAATGCAACAGCCATCTATTAATGATATAGCTGAGATTAGTTCGGTAACGTAAACCGCCACAACTGATGCAATGAACAGGGGAGCATCCAATCGAGAGTTGTCATAAGTCACGCTCATGGCGTGCCCATCGTGAGTCCAGTAGTTATTTCACGTAGCTCACCCAACATAAATGTATACATATAAGTACATTAAAAATTATAGTTTTACGCAAATGCTTACCATTCGGTATTATGCACGAAACAACATCCAGTGATAATAAATATAAATAACATTATCATGAACATATTTGCTTGTGCAAAGGTACATTATAGGAATACCTTTACTCTTTATTATGTAAATCTTACACAATATAGTTCTTTACACTTCTAAAAACAAAACGTTTTTCGCGATTCCCATTTCCCTACAATCCTGTAACTTCCTTTTCTTCGGAAAATACACCTTCCGAAAAAATCCCGCCGGCAAAACGTTTGCGTGTCCACGTCACAACTTCCCAGAAGTGTGATTGATGTCGCGCTCCACGTGCTAACTGCTCCTGTATCCTTACGGCCCCATTTCTCATCTCTTGCTTTTCAGTCAACAGGACAACGGGCCATAAAAGTCTTGTGCTATATTGCCATAGTCAGTACATTTTTGTATTCGCAACGAAATCTAAAATCGCCGAAAGCGGGAATATTCCGCGCGTTGTCCTTTAGAATGGGACTCTTTCCTGAGGGAGTTCACCAGGAAATAGCTTTAGGATATCGCGATGTTTGGATATATAAGAACATTTGTGTTTTTATTTTGGCGCAACATCAAAACGATTCTTGTTTTATTTGTTTTATACCAATTTCTGCTCGAACTCTCGGCTAAGAATACATAATAGATACAATATTGTATTTTAGGCATAGATACATGTTACAGTAGTCTTTTTATAAATAATGTCATTAAAAGGAAATTTTGTAAACTTTGGGTTTTTATTATAGCGCTGTTTATGGTTGCTTTAAATATGCTATTTAGCAGCGTTTTACATTTACTCTACTAGGTGAAACAATTTCAATTCTTAGTCGATGGAAAAAGATAAAGAACTTAATTATAACTAGGAAAGTGGAAGTATTAAAGAAGATATAATATTTTTTTAAAGAAACAAGGTACATTTTAACAGAAAAAGTAAATATCAAAGTAGGTTTAGTTTGGCAGTAAAATAGACGTATTACCAGTATAACAAATAAAAGCAAATAGCTTCTGGGTTCGCTAAATTATCTACTATACGACCAGAATTACCAGAAATTCCAGTCTGAGATTGCGAGTCCCATGGCATTTAATTCTTTTAAGATGTCATCCCCTCCATCTAAGTTAAGGTCTAAGCAATATTTTCTTACCAACTAGATTCTCCTCACCGACCGAGTTGATGAGCATATATATATATATATATATCCTGTGCATCTAAGCATCTGGGCTTTCATCTCGTTAATTATGCTCGTTTGATTTTACATACTTTCCAATTTTTCATTTGTTATAATCGAAATTGTCAATTGCGCTATTAACTGTAGGTGTAGATGTATTAATTTTTCTATATTTGGAAATTCAAAACGTTGTAATAGTAGTAGAGTTGTGGACCAGATTTTTGAGCTGTATAATCAATGTTCTATTTATTCGATTCTTCGCTAAAATTAAGAAATTATATTGGACAAATAGGCGAAAGGTAAAACAACGAGTTACTGCTCACAAAAGTGACAAACAGGAAAAAACATGTGTATTTCTACAAAACAAAGTTCAACAAAACATACCACTATTCTCAATAGAAAGTAGATTTCATATCAGATGTGCCAAAAAGCACTGTCAGCGACCTGATAATAACCCACGGTTCCCGGGAAGGGGGGTTATCGTGGGAGGTCTTGTCACTGGGAATTTTCCGGCGTCAACTTATTTCTTAATGATTCTTTAGTCAAAATTCACTGAGAGCGAAATCGCACCACGTTCTTTGTTTAACTAAGCTCGAAATGTATTTTTTCTGCACAAAGTTCTACTATTCCGTAAGCATTTTACATCGTTTGAAATTCATATTGTATTACCAATATTTGTTTCTTTCAAAAACTATCAGAAGTAGTTTTGGTGACATGAATACATTATCCTGATTTTTTTCAGATTTTTCTGACTACTCTAAGACCACTTTTTGAGGCTTTGAAAATGATTTTTCCACTTTTTTAACAGTTTTAAACGCTTTTGAGATAGTGCTCTTTTTCCGGGTGTGAGTATATAAATATACTTTATTCATTTTAATGATATTATTAGTATATATTATATAAAGACAAAACACAAGTTTAAATTATGCGCCAATTTAAAAAATTAACTATAAGAGAGGTATGTATTTTTGCATTACAGGTGTTACAGATAGAAATTCAATAACCATGACCAATTCGACAAAAAATTAGTGCCGTACAAAGGTATAATGGAACGCATATTTAAAATGGCATGATAATGTCATAATAATATTATTATTTAAAAGAAATTGTTTTCTTTTTCAGTACAAAAAATGTTGTAACACTTTGCCAATTTATTATACATCTAATAACTCTAATAATTGTTAATATTTTGCGTCAACATAATATATCTGCATATTTATTTATATAATAAATAAATAACATAATATTATAACTATGTACGTTATCGAATTTCTACCTGTAACATCTATAGTGCAAAAATACGTATCTCACTTATATACTCTCGGACAAAAATATTGCATATATGCATGTGGAATGAAATTTTTTGTTCTGCTATCCTTAGCCCCCCTGTATCATAGGAATAGGATTTATTTTTCGAATACCACTTTTTAAAGTATCACATAAATACTATAATCGGATTTAAATCTGATCTGGGCTATATACTGGCCAATATAACTTTTAAATTGAATCTCATTAAGATAAGTTCATTACTATGCTAACGACAAGAAGAAGTGCATTAGCACCAATATGTCACATCCAATATGGCTTTCAAATGGCAAAACATGATCTTCTAAAATGTTTTCACTGTACATATCAGTTGGCATTCGCCTAATCACCTTCACGTGTTCGGTATGTCCTTTCAAAGCAATACCGCTCCATAGTACTATGTCGCCACCACCAAAACTAACGTTCTGTATGAGGTTACAACTGACATACTGTTCGCCAACTCTTCCGGAGACGAAGTCTTGTAAATCTTGCTTCCATATGGTGAACGGTATGCTAGATGTAACCTCATACGGAGGGTAAATTTTGGTGGTGGCGGCATAGTGCTATGGAGTGGTATTTCTTGGTAAGGAGATATTGAACTTGTGGAGGTGATTGGGTGAATGACAGCTGATATGTACATTAAAAACATTTTAGAACATCATGTTTTGTCATTTACCAGCCATATTGGATAACAAATTCGTGTACAATGACGCAGGTCTTAATGTCGGTAGAATAGTGAATACTTACCTTGATGAGATTCAATTTAAAAATTATATAGCCCACATTAAATTTAAATCCGATTATACCAGTTATATGGAACATTAAAACATCGGATTCTGAAAGGAAATCCTATTTCTATGACACTGGGGGCAGCACAAATTTTTTTATTTCACACGTTAATTTCAAAATA
The DNA here is from genome assembly GCF_917563875.1 of Diabrotica virgifera virgifera. Taxonomy (NCBI): domain Eukaryota; kingdom Metazoa; phylum Arthropoda; class Insecta; order Coleoptera; family Chrysomelidae; genus Diabrotica; species Diabrotica virgifera. Next base: position 309,285,575 of record NC_065443.1, read on the forward strand.
TGCAAAATTTTTGTCCGTGAGTGTATATTAGTTTATTTTTCAAATTGGCGCCTAATTTAAGCTTGTATGTCGTGTTTATATATACTAATAATATCATTAAATTGAATAAAGTATATTTTTATACTCACACCCGGAAAAAGAGCACTATCACAAAAGCGTTTAAAAGTGTCAAAAAAGTGAAAAAAATCATTTTCAAAGCCTCAAAAAGTGGTCTTAGAGTAGTCATAAAAATCTGAAAAAAATGCAGGCTAATGTATTAATGCCCCAAAACTACTTCTGATAGTTTTTGACAGAAAAAAAAATATTGGAAATACAATATGAATTTCAATCGATGTAAAATACTTACGGAATAGTAGAGCTTTGTGCAGACAAATGCAATTCGCGCTTAATTAAAAAAAGAACGTGCTGCGATTTCGCTCTCAGTGAATTTTGACTAAAGAATTATTAAGAAATATGTTGACGCCGGAAAATTCCCAGTGACAAGACCTCCCACGATAACCCCCCTTCCCGGGAACCGTGAACCTGGATCCAAACACAACTTGGAAAAGTCCATGTTAATAGGAATGAACTATTGCGGAAAGCACGCATGAATCAGCTCAGTCTCACTTTTTTGAGATTACGAAGTAGTTCCATAAACATACGGTACCCATCCCTAGATCTGTACAAACTAGAAGAGGATTTCAAAATTCTGGAATAGGTATGATGAATGCATAATATAGAAATGTCAAAAAATCAAAAATTCATTAGTTGTATATTTTGTACTTTTTGCTAAAAAAACCTTATTTTAACTTAAATTAATTTTAAATCAGTTAGTTTTTTGAAGGCATTACTAAAAAGTAGTCAGGGTCCTATGGGTTGACCAGCCTTTGGCTTCTTTTCGGCAGTAATTGGCATCTTTTGTGTTCTGTTTTGACATTCGATTTTTTATTTCTGGTTGAACATATTAAAACTCATTAAATTACTTCTGTAAATACATTCAGTGATAGTGATAGTGTTAAATAATATAAAATGAGTAAAGTTCTTGAAGGAAAACCACCCGATTCTCCTCCAGACGATCTTCAAGATATTATTATGCAAGTGACAGATTCATCTATGCTAAATACACATCAAAATCATAATGTAAGTACACCAAATTCAAGATTTGAAAGACAAGGCAATTCATCTCAATCCCAACCTGAGAAGCAGAAACAGGTATTTAAGTATGGCCCAAATGATCAGGGGCCTTATGTTTATGTGGAAAATAACCAAACAAATTTTACAGGCAGACTAAACGCTTTAAGAGTCGGGGATATAATTTTATTTTATAAGGGATAAGATTTTGAGTATCGATTCAATAGGTCGCAATAGAATTCGCATTAAAATGAAGGATCAAAAAAACGCTAATTAGCTTATCAGCAACAAAAACGATAAAGTATTTATTGATAACAATTTAGATATTTATGTCCCCAAATTTATTATTGTCAGACAAGGTGTAATAAGAGACATTGAGACGGAATTTTCTAAAGATTACCTTAAAAATAAAATTAAATCATATGATCACCATTTACCATTGGAAGTTTTAAATGTTAAAAGAATAAATCGTAAGGTTACAAAAGATGAAATGACAGAGTTTGTGCCAACTAAATCATAAGTTGTTAGTTTCAAAACACAAATATTACCTAAATATATCATTATCAATAAAGTTATATAAGAGGTAGAGTCATACAAACAAAAAGTACTACTTTGTTTTAATTGTTTGCGTTATGGGCACCTCGAAACCAATGTAAATCTCGACTCAGATGCTATAAATGTAAAAAAGACCATAACTCGAAAGAGTGTACGGAAGAATAAATACATAACACCAAAATGTTTTAGTTGCATGGGAGATCATTTTACCATTAATTTGAAAGATTGCCCGGAATTTCACCGACAAAAATTGATAAAAGAAACTATGTCATCAACCTATATGAATTATCATGATGCTAATAAACAAATTCCTAGAAACTCAGACGCTTCTAATTTTATAACACAAAACAAAAAATTGCACACATTACCTTTTACCAAATTAATAATTTATTCACTATACAATCGTGAAGAAGGATGATTTTTTAATTAGAAAAATATGTATGTGTGTTTATATATGTGTATGTATGTATGCATGTACATATTTGTATATGTATACGTATGTGTGTGCGTATATATCTAGGTATAATATATTTTTATTATGTTAGTTAAATATATGTAAATGTTTTATACTCATACACCTATTCTAGTTATGTAATATTATACTAAGATGTCAAAATTGTCTGGCTAATTGGTCTCTACCAAAGCCATCAAATTAAATAAAAAAAATGCATAATATATAACACACGTCTTTCAGAAACAAAAATTAAGGGTAACTAGCGTAGAAGATATCTGAATTGATAATATAAGCCTTTCAGTTCTCCCCGACCGACAGACTGGACGGAGATCTCCCCAAGCCCGACACAGTAATGAGGCTGATAGGAAACGGATCAGCTGAGGATATATTATATAGTATAGAGTAGCAGCAATATTGTTTCCGAATCAAAGATGAAGCAGAATAACTTTTGTCGGGTTTGGCGCGAGATACTTACACGGAACTTACTGATCATGGAACCTAAAACCGAAGATTGCACATCGTCACCTCACGTCACGTAATATTATCTAATATTTTATTTTTATTGTAAGAATTATAAAGTTAGGAAAATTTTTTATCAAATTTTATTTGTTACTTCAAGCTTTTCTGGCATAACCTTCTACACCTGGAAACAAGAAGTCCAGGCCGAAGAAAAAAATCCTGGCTCCACAATCTCCGAGAGTGGTATCAAGAGATATCCGTTAGTCCGCGACTCGAGCTGCCGTAGACAAAGATAGTATTGCCAATATAATCGGACAGGGTACTGAAAGAAGAAGAAAAAGCTTTTCCGACGAGCCCACTTGTTACTTTTTGTACGTGCGATGGCCTCTATACCGGGTGGTGAATTGGAAAACGGGCCATAGGAAACTCAATATAAAATTCTAAATTGTTGAATTCCTGCTTCCCTAATTATTTTACAACAAAAGTCATAATTTGTAGTATTTGTAGAGGATTAAAATCTGTATTAAAAACAAAAGTTAAAATTGTTCTACGATTTAAAGTCCAAAATTTTGAAAAATAGAATATATTTGCCATATTTAAGTAAGTGCGTAAAAGTAAGGCTACACGTTACTATTTCTGACAGTGCGCAAACTACTGACTGAATAAAACATCTTTATTATTACTACCTTCTCCTCAACTGAGGACATCTTTTCGACTTTATTGTTTTTTTTAAACAATAAAAACGATAAAATAAAAATACTGACAGTTCAAGATATTGTTAATATAATAGTTTCATTGTGACCGAAGGCAACCTTATACACACTCTTGCACTGTGTGTGGCCTAAATTTGGCAAATACTTTGATAACATTTATTATATTTTACAAAATTTTGGAATGTGTTTAATTCGTAGAACAAATTTAACAATTGTTTTCAATAAAGATTTCAATCCTCTACAAATAGTTTCACATGTCTTTTGATGTAAAATAATTAGGGAAGCAGGAATTCAACAGTTTAGAATTTTACATTGAGTTTCCTATGGCCCGTTTTCCAATTCACCACCCTGTATATTATAGAGTTTGGATATAGTCGTTCATTCTAGAACACGCTGGTTTCCCCACTTAGAATTGAGTATGTATTTGAGACTATAATTTTCAGAAAATATATAACACGAAAGTTACAACATAGTTTTAATATATTTCTTTGCTTAGTAAATCCTTATAATAACTTTTCTTTATTGTCGATATTTCACCCTACAGGGATCTACCTTCTCGATAAAATGAAAGGCAAAACTAGCGTAAGCGTCTAATAACCCTGTAAATCACTCGTAATAGTGCACAATGTAGCGCAAGTCCAACGGATTCCATTAATATTAGCAAAACAACACAATCAACAAAATCATAAATTCACTTAAGGTACCCAATATGGCTAGAAAAAGTCTGAGTTGCTTTATTAATCGAAGCCCGAATTGAAATTTATGGCTGCCTCCCAATTATTTCTGCGGTTTCGATGGAGAAATGACTGTAAAGAGGGCTTCTAAGAAAATGCTTTTTGGCCACAACAACCAGATTTATTGGCCTCATACCGAGCGAATTGATCTCAAGGAAAGACTCTTGTAGCGGACGATAAAATAAAATGTATAGCGCTACCATAAAGCCCTTTATTGCTAATATGTTTTAGCATTCCTTTTTACTACTGGCCCGATTGTTCGATTTGGTAAGTTTTATGGGAAAAATAAATACATTACGTGCTTTCTCGAGAGCTCAACAGTAAATTGTCGCAATGATCTTGAACATATATGAAAGATATATTTTATGGAGTACACCCGTACTTGATGAAAATTTATCTTATAAATAAAATACTGACAGCTACTCGAAGTTCATACAAAGTTCATTAATTTAAATAATAATTTTGCTGCAAAATGAAAGCTAGAGACGTCTTATTTTTCAATTCATTCAGAGAGTGTCATAAACACCCTAAGGGCGATGTCACATTATGCGTTTTGACCGGATGCGGTGGAAACGCATCCGTTTCCAACGCAACCGGACCGACCTGTCACACTAAGCGTTTAGTCTGGTGCAGTTTGTAAGCGCGTAACAACGCCGTGGGGCTATTGATTTAATCGCAGTTGACACATCTCAGCAGTTCACACAGTTGGCCCACTTGATACCAACAAATATATTACATAAACAAACTCAGAGCCTTTATCTCTGCAAAAGAATGCACAACATAAAGAAACCAGTGACATCCAGGCACCTTCTCACGAGTAGCTCTTTGAAGTAAACCGCGTCACTGAATTATTTATTACGTAATACACATTACATCTCTGAAGCGATAGATTTGTGAGAATTCAACGATTCTCCTCTAAATACAAACATGATCTTAACGAATTTGGAATACAGGGTGAAGCGAAAATGTTAATGATTTTCGTACCGTTACAAGTTTGGTGTTTTGATAGTTCTGTTGTCGCCTGTGAATATCTGAAACCAACCTTAAAAAAAGTTAATCTTCCTCATCTTTAACTCGAAAAAAATATAACTGCTGTTCTCTACTATATCCTCAATTAATCCGTTCCATATCAGCTATCGATACGCACTGTTTATGGGTCAGGGACCCCTCCGTCAGGTCTGGCGTTCTCGAAGATCTGAAAAGCCCCTACTGAGTTCAGCTATCCTCTTCTGCGCTTGTTGAGACCGGACCGGATCTTACTGTTCCTTTTTCCTTTCTGAAAGTCGTGTGTTACGCATTGATTCAATACATCTATTTCAGAATTCTAGATCCCTGTACCAGCTTGTAGAGGCCTAGAGATAGATACAGTAGAACGTCGATAATCCGGACGTCAAAAATCCGGACCGTCAATAATCCGGATTTGTACCTAGCAAAAATATCTGATTCTTTTAAAATAAATTAAGAACTTAACTGCGAAAAACGAACCTCTACCACAGTTCAAAAATATTTTACACATTTTTTTAAAAGCCCAAATAGTGTCTGATGTTTTTACTGTACACATGCTGCTATTATAAATTAATTACAATACAGTGTTTCAACTTTCAACATAAAAAAATGTTTTGATTAATTTCACCTCTAGGCACTTTACTGTACAAGAGAAAACATAAAAGTTTAAAACGTTTGTTGTACTTTAATGTGTATACTGGCCATTTTTTGAGGTAATTTCGATAATCCGGATAATTTGATAATCCGGATGGGGTCCGGTCCCAATTAATCCGGATTATTGACGTTCTACTGTACCGTGAAAGCTTTACTTTTTAAATGGACTGGGAAATTTGTTTTAAAATAAATAAAATAAAGGTTAATAGATCAAAACGATGTCAACATGTTATAATAAAATATTTGAGTACATTCCAAAAATTGACCTCTACTTAGACTGTTTACTTGTAGCTGTGTCCTATTTAAGAAAACCGCCAATACTCCTTTATTTCACACCACTCATCCGCGACAACAAAAGGAGACAGTCAACTCCAAGATCGAACCGAAAGAATCTCACATTGATCTGCCAGTTTCAGTCGCTGGCGCATTATTCATTCAGCACATATTTCCTGGCAACGAGATAGAGAGCTAATCTACCATATCGAAACAATTTCAAACTCATTCCAAGTCGTAGCTAATAGGGTCGGATTAGTGGGTTTTGCTCCCTTTTGCGACACTTTGGGGAAAAGCACATATTTTATGTAAATGTATATAATTTCGGAAGGTCATAATTATTAAGCTAATGTAGGAGCGGCTTTAATTTTTAATTGAAAGGGGCAGATAACTAGCTACGAATTATATTTCCTAAAGAAGCGCTAAGTTTTATTTTTTTTGTAGTTTCTGTAAACTATACAGTAGGCGCCGGATAGAAATATTATTTGTTTAAAACATTTACGGACTAAACGACAATTAAATAAATAAAACAAGAACTTCATATAAAGTATCGAAGCAAAGGGTACCCCCGTTAAGATAGGCAAAATGCCCTCACTCTCAGAATTCAATTTTTTAAATTTTTTTACGTTCTGTGCAATTAAAAAATGAGATAACGCGGATTTTTAGCTCGCCAACCCCCTTACCCCTCCCCCCAGCCAAAAACGTAGATTTTTAGATTTAATTTTTTTTAGTTGGGTTGTAATTGATTTAAAAATTTCAAAAAATTCACACGTGTAGCTGAGGCTTTTACAAAACATGTCCATTTTTTATGGACCCTTAGGTCGTGTGTACATAACCTCAAATTTTTTTTTAACTTTTTTTAAACCTATAACTTTTTTTTGGAGGGGGCTGCAGGTCCAATTTTTTTGGATTTTGTGTATTTTATCAAAAGCTATCTCACTGATTTTTTTCAGATTTTTCTGGAGATCCAGAAAACTGTTTTTTAGGGGGTTTTTACGGATTTTCTCCATTTTATAGACTGCAACATAGATCAACTCAGGGTTTTGTTAATAAATTATGTATAATTTGAAGTAAATGAGTATTTTAGGATTATCAAAAATTGGGCAAACCACCTTTAAACCCCCCAAAAACCATATTTTTTTAAGTTATGTAAGGGTTTTTGCGGGCTTAATGATATTTTTTGAGATCGATACAGCCTGAATATTTTTTTTTCATTTTTTTTTACGTTATATGTGATTAAGAAATAAGACTAATCGCATTTTTAGCCTACCACCCCCTCCCCCTGCCACCACAAAAACGTCAATTTTTCTATTTTTTTCTTGTTTAAAGTTGCAATTAATTTAAAATTTTTATGAGGCTTCTACAAAACATATCTATTTTTTATAGACCCGTGTAGGTCGAGTGTACAATACATATAACCTCAAAATTCCTTTTTTATTTTTTTAAAACGTATTTTTGACTTCCAATTGATATTTTTTTAAAACGTCCAATGAATATTGTACATGTACATCTATCTCTCGCGGACGGCCCGGCCGCTTCAATACATGCTTAGCGCTCATTTTTAATTATTAAAAATAATAGTTAGTAATAAAATAATGTCAAAAATTTCTTTAGGCTATTGCAGGGGGGGCTTTAAACTTTGAGTTGGTCACTTTATGACTTTCATAATAATAATTTTTAATCGAGTTATTAAGCCTTGAAAATGGCTATTTTCGCGTTTTTCAAATTTGAAATTGTCTGTGACTCGACAACAGTCAATTTTATAGAAAAATCACAAGATACCTTTTTTGCTCAGCTTGGTCCAGAGAATCTAAAACAAATTTGTCCGAAGTGAAAAAATTGATTTTTTTAATTCGTTTAAAAAAATGTTTAAACAATTTTCCGACCGCGGTACTGCCTGGCACCTTGTGGATTTGTTATAAGGACCTGTTTTTGAGTAAGTCTGTGCAAAAAAATTATTCGGAATAATTTACCTAACGGGACAAGCATACAGCGTGGACTATAATTTGCATTATAAGCCAAACGTAGATGGTTTGTAAAATACACAAAACACAAAAAAAATTAGCAGCCATCGCCAAAAAAAGTTATACGTACCTATTAAAAAACAAAAAAAAATGAGGTTATAATATGTACACTCGACCTTCGGGTCCATAAAAATAGATGTTCTGTAAAAGCCTCAGCTGTGCGTGTGAATTTTTTGTAATTTATAATTTAATAATTACTATTCTAAATGCGAAATAAGCCACAATTTAACTAAAAAATGATTTTATTAACGTTTCGACGTCCACCACGGACGTCGTTGTCAAAATACAAAATATTAATAAAACAAAAATGTTGCTTGGTAAAAAATTTCTAATAATTTAATTTAATCTGACTTATTTATATAGATCGTCCCAAACCATTTTTTTCAGTGCGTCACAGATTATCGAATTCTCTCTATCGCATTACAGATGGAAAATAAAATCATTTTTTAGTTAAATTGTGGCTTATTTCCCATTTAGAATAGTTAATTACAAAAATGCCACAAAGAAATAGCTTCAGAACCACATTTATAATTTAATTGCAAACCAACTTAAAAAAAAAATAAAATCGAAAAATTGATATTTTTGGCTGTGGGCAAGGGCGAATAGGGGAAGTGGGCTAAAATTGCGGTGAGTCCCAATTTTTTAAAATCATATAGAACGTAAAAAAAATAAAAAAAAATATTCAGGCTGTATCGACCTCAAAAAATATAATTAGAACCGCAAAAATCCTTACCAAACTTTAAACAAACATGGTTTTTGGGGGGTTTAAAAGTGTTTCGCCCAATTGTTGAATATCCTAATATACTCAGTTATTTCAAATTATACATAATCTATTAACAAAACCTTGAGTTGATCTATGTTGCAGTCTATAAAATGGAGAAAATCCCCAAAACCCCCCTAAAAAAACAGTTTTCCAGATTTTTCAAGATGGCGCACCTGATGGAAAAATCTGAAAAAAATTAGAGAGATAGCTTTTGATAAAATACACAAAATGCAAAAAAAATTGGACCTGCAGCCCCCTCCAAAAAAAAGTTATAGGTTTTAAAAAAGTTAAAAAAAAATTTGAGGTTATGTACACACGACCTAAGGGTCCATAAAAAATGGACATGTTTTGTAAAAGCCTCAGCTACATGTGTGAATTTTTTGAAATTTTTAAATCAATTACAACCCAACTAAAAAAAATTAAATCTAAAAATCTACGTTTTTGGCTGTGGGGGGAGGGGTAAGGGGGTTGGCGAGCTAAAAATCCGCGTTATCTCATTTTATAATTGCACAGAACGTAAAAAAATTAAAAAAATTGAATTCTGAGAGTGAGGGCATTTTGCCTATCTTAACGGGGGGGGGGGGGGTACCCTTTAACGTCGGTATTGACTTTAAACGGTAGGAAGTGAAAGAAACATATTTACAACGGCGGCGTAGCCATATCTTGTTGGAAATTTAATAGTGGAAATAACTCCAGAGGAGAAGTTCAACACTGTTGTCATTCAGCATTTAAAATTAAAATATGAAACAAAGTAAGTTAAGTAGCAAAGAAAACGACAATAATCGTTCCCGTACCACCAGATTGACAACAGGTGGAATACTTTCTTTGGTTACACCTCCTGAGATTTTCAAAATTTATAAATCATACAGGATGCCGAGGAAATTAAGATGAGAGAATTTTAAATAATTCACTACTCATCTGCTCAGCGTGGTAAAAGTTCCAACAAGAAAGAGTCCATAATACTCCTTCCAACACAAGAGTAAATGAATTAAAAATGTATAAACATTTTCAATTTCTTTGCAACACGAAAATGCAGCAGCTGCATAATACTCTTACCCCAGGCTGTGGGTGAAAAAACGTGATATAATTCAGGAATTTTTGAAACATATCAGGTGTTGTAAAGGACGATGCCAGGAATAACTTCTACTAAAATGTAACCAAAAATATTGTGCGCTTTTTTTTTAATTGCGATTTTCATTTGTTAAATTTGCAATTTTTATTAATTTTTAATTTTGTAGCTTAGGATATTGATTTTAGAGAAAAACTTTTAAATAGAAAGTTGTAGTAAATTAAAAAACCTACAATTTGAGCTATGGTAAGTTTAATTTCGTTAATTGGTTATTGCAAAACAGCCTGCGAAAAGTCCAAAATGGCCGTTTTTTACAATTGCATTATTTATTGTACAAATAATTTTTTTATTTTTTAAAGCTTTAAAATGAAGATCTTTCAATTCCAAACATAAAAAACAATTGTAAAGCCAGATTAACGAATTTGTTGCTTAGATATTATAAATTGTTTATCCCAAGAGGTAAAATGTCGAAGGCTATAACTTTTTGAAAAAAAATCGTAGAAAGTTGGTGAAACATCCAATCTCCTTCGAAAGAGTTATGTTTTCATATTCTGATGTAAATAAATGCGTAAAACATTTTTAAACCTCTAATTTTTGGATTTGAAAATAAGGGGGCAAATTTCGTTAAAAACATTTAGAGCTGAAGCGGCCCTGTACATCCTATGAGTTTTTAACTTACATATTATTGTTGCTGAAAATGAAAGGAAGGTTTATAAAAAAAATAAAAAATTTCTACGACCAACTGAAGCCGAGATAATTTTTGGGTTTGCAAATAAGGGGGCAAATTTCGTTATAAACATTTAGAGCTGAAGCGGCCCTGTATATCCTATGAGTTTCTAACTTACAGATTATTGTTGCTAAAGACGAAACGAAGATTTATAAAAAAAATTAAAATTTTCTACAACCAACTGAAGCCGAGATAATTGTTTTTTTTTTCTTAAATCATAGTGCCTTTATTTATGACAATTAAGAAATTATTTTACAGTCAGTGACTAAAGAAAGACTTATATTATCTTAAAATAAAAATTATTATAAAATATAATTATATTTAATTATTAAAAATTATTTTTTAAATCGGTGCTTTTGCAAGCGGCCGAATTTTGCAAATCGCCTCGCTCGCTTCAAATCCGCGCGCTCGGAGAATTTTTACGTAACTTGTATTAAATGACAGAAAACAATTTAATAATATTACCATTACAATATACAGTCTATTTACCACTGTATTTGTTTATGTGAAATCCAAAAAGAATAGTCACTACAAGAAGAAAAAGTTTTATGTGTATTATAGTAAGAAGTAACATTATTATTATTATATTTATATAACAATGAAAACATTAAAAATATATTTCATATATATGTATCATTTTTGTAATATTATTTCTTCAGAAATGAAATTTCACATATAAAAGTTTATCAAGAAAAACAAATACAGTGGTAAATAGATTGTATATTATAACGGTAATATTATTAAATTGTTTTCTGTCAAAATTTAATACAAGTTACGTGAAAATTTTCCGGATGAGCGGATTTGAAGCGAGCCGGGCGATTTGCAAAATTCGGCCGCTCGCAAAAGCACCGATTTTAAAAATAATTTTTAATAACTAAATGTAATTATATTTTATAATAATTTTTTTTAAGATAATATAAGTCTTTCTTTAGTCAATGACTGTAAAATAATTTCTTAATTGTTATAAATAAAGGCACTACGACTTAAGAAAAAAAAAACAATTATCTCGGCTTCAGTTGGTTGTAGAAAATTTTTATTTTTTTATAAATCTTCGTTTTGTCTTCAGCAACAATAATCTGTAAGTTAGAAACTCCTAGGATGTACAGGGCCGCTACAGCTCTAAATGTTTATAACGAAATTTGCCCCCTTATTTGCAAACCCAAAAATTATCTCGGCTTCAGTTGGTCGTAGAAATTTTTTATTCTTTTATAAATATTTGTTTTATCTTTAGCAACAATAATCTGTAAGTTAAAAACTCATAGGATGTACAGGGCCGCTTCAGCTCAAAATGTTTATAACGAAATTTGCCCCCTTATTTTCAAACCCAAAAAATAGAGGTTTAAAAATGTTTTACGCATTTATTTACATCAGAATATGAAAATATAAATCTTTAGAAGGAGATTGGATGTTTCACTAACTTTCTACGATATTTTTTCAAAAAGTTATAGCCTTCGACATTTGACCTCTTGTGATAAACAATTTATAATATCTAAGCAACAAATTCGTTAATCTGGCTTTACAATTTTTTTTTATGTTTGAAATTGAAAGTTCTTCATTTTAAAGCTTTAAAAAATAAAAAAAATTATTTGTACAATAAATAATGCAATTGTAAAAAACGGCCATTTTGGACCTTTCGCAGGCTGTTTTGCAATAACCAATTAACGAAATTAAACTTACTATAGCTCAAATTGTAGGTTTTTTAATTTACTACAACTATCTATTAACAAGTTTTTCTCTAAAATCAATTTCCTAAGCTACAAAATTAAAAATCAATAAAAATTGCAAATTTAACAAAATCGCAAATCGCAATTAAAAAAAAAGCGCACGATATTTTTGGTTACATTTTAGTAGAAGTTATTCCTGGCTTCGTCCTTTACAACACCTGATAGGTTTCAAAAATTCCTAAATTATATCCTGAAATCGACCTATTTTTCACCCACAGCCTGGGGTATCTGGTTAAATTGAAAAGTGCAGGAAGAGTCTATATCGGTTTCGGAGGTATTTTCCCCCTCATCAGTAGTCCCATATCCTCTTCTCTCCGATTTCCTCCAGGTATCACACTTTAGGCCTTTCCGAATTGCAAAGAAAGAAATATCACGGATGAACCAGAGCCATCTACCGAAAAACAAAGTAAGTTATCAATTGAAGTAGCACAAAAACGACAATAAATATCGTTCCCATACCACCAGATTGACAACAGGTGGAATACTTTCTTTGTTTACACCTTCTGAGATTTTCAAAATTTATAAATCAAACAGGATGCCGAAGAAATTAAGATGAGAGAATTTTAAATAATTCACAACTCATCTGCTCAACGTGGTAAAAGTTCCAACAAGAAAGATTCCTTAATACTCCTACAAAAGGGTAAATTAATTAAAAATATATAAACATTTTCAATTTCTTTGCAACACGAAAATGCAGCAGCTGCATAATACTCTGGTTAAATCGGAGAGTGCAGGAAGAGTCTATACCGGTTTTGGAGGTCTTTTACCCCTCACCAGTAGTCCCATATCCTCTTCTCTCCGATTTCTCCAAAAAGGCCCAAAGTGTGATACCTGGAGAAATCGGAGAGAAGAGGATATGGGACTACTGATGAGGGGGAAAAGACCTCCAAAACCGGTATAGACTCTTCCTGCATTCTCCGATTTAACCAGAGTATTATGCAGCTGCTGCATTTTCGTGTTGCAAAGAAATTAAAAATGTTTATACATTTTTAAAATAATAAATGTTTTCCATACATTTATTCCATACTGCTCGGGCGCCAACGTGATGATCTCGTTCAATGTGATGCTCTCGGGTAACAAAATACAGTCGAAGACAGGGTTCGCTTTTTAAGACATTTTTATTTAAAATCAATCAAAAGAAGTTAAAATGGGCTGGACACATGATAAGAATGAGTGGTGAGAGACAAGTAAAAATGACATGGGAGGCCAAAGCAGTGGGTAAAAGCAGGAGGGGCAGACCAAGGAAAAGCTGGAACACTAGTGTAAACGAAATACTCAAGAAAAGAGGAACATCGTGGCAAGAAGCAAAAGTTTTAGCAGCAGATAGGAAGAAGTGGCGTAAATTTGCAGAGAGTATTATATAAAGGAGGAATCCTCGACACCTAATGGTAAAAGAGGCAACCGATTATGTATGTATGTATGTATTTATTTAAAATCAAAACGTACAAAAGATAAGATAATTAGCCTTAATTACTCGTTAATTTCTTTAATATTTAGAATCTACGTATCGGATTTTCGGTTCGGGTCGATATGACGATATTTGACACAGGAATGAATAATACCGACGATTGCGTTGATTAGGAATTACATTTATTGACATGTAAGGTAAGGATATGGTAAATGTAACCGTCGAAATCGTTCAACGCACCAAGACGACGGGGGTTGGATGGTTTCGGAAAATGGTCGGGATTATACTTAACACACCTCTTATACCTTGTTGTTGTTTATTATTCCCCGCTCAATACACCGAGAATAATAATCCAACTAGGCTTTACGTTCCGTCTTTTAGGCCGTCCAGATGTAATGGCATGTTCAATCTCAGTTTATTTATGGGAAACAAAATTCCCCATTAAATAGTTACCTTATCAGACCTCATGTCAATAAATCACTTTTTAAATGCATTCGAAGACGCTTCTTAAAACTACAGAAATGTTTTCAGCTTTTAAAACACCAGATAAAGGGGCAGCCTCTTTATGTCAATAAATTAGTCTTCAACGTAAAACCACAGACATGTGTTTTTAGTTCAGCCACGGCAGTCTGACACAAACCCTCGTCCCGCAAAGAATAACAAACCCTCTGACAAGATATAAGCACGCCTTTGCATCACACTGTATGTTTGAGGATAATAGACAAGAACCGGAAGAAATCGATAGCGAAACGGGACCAGAGATCATAATGGAGGAAATCGAACAAGCAATACGAAACGCAAAAAACGGAAAAACTGTAGGTCCAGACGAAATACCTGCAGAATTACTGAAATGTCTAGACGATGAAACTCTACCTGTACTACTGGATCTGTTTAATGAAGTATATAAAACCGGAAAAATACCTCAGGAATGGTTGGTGTCCACCTTTGTAACAATACCTAAAACAATATATGCCAAAGATTGTTCAGACTATAGGACAATATCACTAATAAGCCATACCCTATCACGAATTATCATCAATCTGTATTGGAATCAAAAGGCCAATATAAAGATAGACGAACAAGAGTCCGAGAATATTGATATAAAGAGAGGGGTAAGACAGGATTGTGTACTGTCGCCGCTACTGTTTAACGTGTACAGTGAAGCCATATTTCAGGAAGCGATAGCGGAACTAAGTGATGGAATCTCTATAAACGGAAGAACAGTAAATAACATAAGATTCGCTGATGACACCGTTATAATGGCAGACACCCTTGAGTCGCTACAAGAATTGTTAAATAGAATTAACGATTATTGCATTCGATATGGACTCAAAATAAACAAGAAAAAAACTAAATTTATGATTGTCTCAAAAACACAATATGGAAATGAAAGGTTAATACTAGAGCAAACCCAAATAGAAAAAGTAAAGACATACAAATATCTGGGAACCTGGGTTGATGACAAAAATGACCAAAGCAAAGAAATTAAAGTCCGAATTGAAACTGCAAGGCAAGCATTTATAAAAATGAAGACACTGCTTACAAACAAAGACCTTCAGTGGCCTCTCAGATTGAGGGCTCTAAGATGCTACATATTTTCTATATTACTATACGGAATGGAAGCTTGGACATTGAACAGGCAACATATAAGAAAAATAGTAGCGTTCGAAATGTGTTACAAAAGAATGTTGAAAATTCAGTGGGTTCAAAGGATTACCAATGTTGAAGTGCTACGACGTTTAAATAAGGAGTTAGAAATTATGAACAGTATAAAAACAAGAAAACAAGAAAACTAGAATATTTGGGTCACATTACCAGAGGAGAGAAATATGAGCTGCTGAGAGTTATTATGCAAGGAAGGATCCAAGGAAAAAGAAGCACAGGAAGAAGACGCATCTCCTGGCTGAGGAACCTTAGAGAATGGTTTAACTGTAGTTCATTACAACTGTTCAGAGCAGCAGCCAACAAAGTGACCATAGCCATTATGATATCCAACCTCCGCTAGGAGATGGAACTTTAAGAAGAAGAAGTATGTAAGAAAGAAGTCACATACATCATATATTATGTATGGCAGTAACTGTTGGAAAGACAACAAAAAGAAAAACCAACGAACTTTGAAAACTGCAAATGATAAGGTTATTAAATTTGCAGAGACGCCAAGAAAAATATCAAACTCCATTTCCCCAATATGAACAATATGTTTCTCTTAACCGTCGTATCCCGAATCCCACGTCATTGATCCGGCATTTCTGGAATTAGTAAATGGAAGAGAAAAGTTATATCCAACAAAACCGTGGCGGGATCGGAAGAGAACATCAATATTTCATTAATTCCGATGAAATTCCGTCCGAGAGGTAATTAATTTTTCGTAATGGATCGTAAGCGGCGGTTTAGAGAGTGTTAGAAAGTTGGGAGGTCAGTTCGTGTGGTCAGAGTTTCTTGTACCGAACAGAAAGGTTCCATTGAATTAATTTTATATTGAATTACACATATGAGATTTCTTGGATACTTCCGTTCTTTTCTTTAAACGTATGGACTTTATTATTGTTGTTTTAATTTTTCAGCAGTACTAGAAGTTTAACAAAAAATATATGTAGTAACATTATGACACTCTGTATAAAATATATTTTACGCTTAACTTGGAATGACCTTACTATTGTTTTAACTCGTATTAACCTTAACACGACAGTAACGAAGTAAATATGACATTGAACTCGACGTGCTGTTGTTATAGGTTGGTGGGTATAAAGACAGAATAGTGCAAAGACAGGGAATGAGTATTTTTTTGTTCGATGCTAACGTGTCGTAATGGATTGGCTAGGTCACGATGTTATTCTAAACAGTTGTTACGGTTTAGTCACCGATTGTAAAATGTAAATATAATGTTATCTGAATCGAAATAGTTTTCAAAAATGAATAACCATTTTCAATTTCGTTGCAAAACGAAAATACAGCCGCACCATATTCTAGTCCAATCAGAGAGTGCAGCAAGCACTTCTACCGGTTTCGAAACTTATGAGTCTCTCATCAGGAGGCACATATGCTGCTCTCTCTCTGATCCAACCAAAACAAACCCCGGCGTGAAGTCACGGATTGCAACGAACGAAAGGGCATAGATGCCCTAGCGGCAACTGCTATCAAAAGAACAAGTTTTCAATCTAGTAGCATATAAAACAACATAATGTTACTCTACATCCCACCAGACTGAAAACAATGGTAACCTTAAACTAAAAAGGGGTAGTTCCCTGGGTTGGCTGTATACCTTATAGTTAAACAAACTGGAACATGAAGTAAAAACCACTTCTATGTAAAAGGTATATTTACTAAAAAATTTTTAGAATCCCGATGGATTCAATAAAATGAGTTCATCAGAACGTTTTCAAATCTATCGGTCCATCATCAGTGAATCTAAAATCAAATAAGTAATCCCACTATTAAAATTGAAAAGATGGTTGAAATTGTGAAAGTTAAAAAATGTGGTTATGATTACTTACTTGAATACTTGCAAAATAGCCCCAGAACCAAACAATGGTTGTGATTATAAATAGATCTACATTATGTTAAAATAAATTTAAAATGGCTAAACGCCGATGTTCAGGGATTAAACCTCTGGGAACATGGTGAAACTCTACCCGAGGACCCAATCAACCATCTTCGGTCAACGATGACTACTAAGTGTCAAAGCTATGTAAGGAAATGCTTGATGTGACATTGACAGTTGAGGAAGAAGGTAGTCGATTTTCAAGGAAATTTAAAAACAAAGTCATGATCCAAGACGAAGATACGGTAAAGATTTTAATATCTGAAAATGTCTGTTAATTAAATCTATTGTTTTTTAAAAATTAAAAAAAAATGTGTTTTACAAAATAAAAATTATTTTAACTGTAGGTAACTACAAATTGACTGTATCAAATAAAATTAACCTGATCAAAAAATTTCAATATGATAAAGTGAGCTGAATAGTAGTAATGACAGAAATAAAAATAAATAAGTGGTGATATAGAATAAGTTTTAAATTTTGAAAAGGGATATTATTACAAAATTGGAAAGAAATCCTTTGTAAAAGGTATAAAATTTTTTTTTTTTTTATATACCTTTTACAAAGGATTTCTTTCCAATTTTGTGATTGATGGTATACAGCCAACTACAGGAAAACCTTTTTCTTTTCCTTGTGGATATTATTATATCAAGAAATTTATATGTCCACAGTATGTGTATTGATGGTTGTATAGGTAGAAGGCAAATTTTTTTATTTGGATGTAGGTGAAAATTAAAAACTTAAATAAATTAGAGTTAAGATATAGTCAATCTGATAGTAAAAAGTATGATTCAGGAATGCAATTATTATGGAACAATTTTTATAAAATTGAGAAAATTCTTGTGACAAACTGGTGAATATGTAAAATTTAAAATAAATAATTGTAGGTTGCCCAATTGATACAAACTAAAATTAAAATTTAATTAGTATAGAAAACGATAGGTGTAATGAATAAAATAGAATTAATAAAACAAAATTAAGAGAATGAATATTGTTATAATTTGATTAAAGAATGACTGAGTCTAACTGTGAGTAACTGAAATAAAGTGATGGAATGTTAGGTGTGGAAATAAAATATATTTGGAAAAGGTCAAAGACAAAAAGCAAAGGAGTGTGATGTAGGGTCAAAGCATAGGTGAAATGAGTGAAAGAGAAAGATTGGAGAAGTTGGGTATGAGGGTTGAACTGAATGAAGAAAAGAAATGAAAGAAGTGAGAAAAAGGTACGGTAAATTAATTAGGTTTTGATTAAGAAGGGTTCATGTGGTAATAATGATTAGTGTGTGTAAAGGAGTTTGGAGCCAGTAAGGGAACGAAGAAGATATAGTTGACAGTGGGTAAATAGGATAAAGAAGATAGCAGATAGGATAGGAAAAGGGAAGGTATAACAAAGTAATAGGAATTATGAGAATAATTGACGGTGAATGGGGACAAAATTGCGGTTAAGGGATGTTTGTCGGTTGACACAATTGGGACTTTTCTTTAGGTCTTTGACAATTTCCAAATCCTCGTATAAGTCTAAACGGAGTGTATTTTTTTGTTGAATGTTGTGTATCAACTGGACCCCATCAGGAATTTTAAGTTCATGTTTATTGACTTTTAAATGGTGTGAAAAGGCTGAAGTGGTATCTCTCTTACTGTGTTCTGCCGATCGGGTGGAAAGAGATCTGTAAGTTCTACCAATGTAGGTAGCATCGCAGTCTGAACAAGAGAGTCTGTATACCCCACTACGGCTCATGTAATGGATAGGGTCTTTGGTGTTAGTTAAGCTTTTATTGAGGGTGTTATTGACTTTAAATGAGATTTTGATGTTATCACAAGAATTAAAAATGATTTGTTTGACTCTTTCAGATAATTTCGAGTTATTAAACGGTAAGGAGGCATAAATTGGAGTAGTTGTGGAAGATGATGAGAAAGCGGATTGTTGAAGTAACTTAAGTTCTCTTTTCTATTGAAGTTTATGGATGATGTCTGGGTCATAACCATTGTTAACTGCAATTTGTTTGATGATGTTCAGTTCTTTGTTAAATTCAGTTGTAGATAGAGGAATAGAGTTTAATCTATGTATAAAACTACGAAATGCAGAAAGTTTATGCGAGAGAGGATGGTTAGAAGTGGAATGGATAACGTGATCAGTCTGTGTAGGTTTACGGTAGATACCAAAGTTGAAGTGGTCATATAGTCTGGTAATAGATATGTCCAGGAAGTTAATGGAGTTAGAAGATTCTAGTTCCATGGTAAAAGTGATTTTAGGATGGATTTGATTGATTTTATGAAGTAAGTTGGTAACCTTCTCTGGTTACACCTCCGAGGCTTCTACAATTTGCAAGCCATAACGGATTCTGAGACTAAGGAAGATGAGGGAATTTTACAATTTATAATTCACGTTCCATCTGCTCAGCGCGGTAAAGTTCCAACGAGAGGAGGTGTTACCAGAGAAGGTTCCCATTGTTTTCAGTCTGGTAGGATGTAGGGTAACATTTTTTGGTGTTGTTTTATGTGCTATTAGATTGAAAACTTAGTCTTTTGCTAGCAGTTGCCGCTAGGGCATCCCTGCCATTTTGTTCGTTGCAATCCATGACTGCACGCCGGGGTTTGTCCTAGTTGGGTCAGAGAGAGCAGCATATGTGCCTCCTGATGAGAGACTAATAAGTTTCGAAACCGGTAGAGGTGCTTGCTGCATTCTCTGATTGAACTGGAATGATGATGCAGCTGTAGTTTCGTGTTGCAACGAAGTTCAAAATGGTTATTCATTTTTGAAATATATTTTCAATTTAAGTTCACTTTTCCGCCGTACAGGATGAAGTGAAGTTCGACCAGTATGTTTGAAGGCCTCTGTTAAAGGGTATGATATTTTTTATACCTTTCTAGGGTAAGGTATTTCCTTATATTTTTATCTTTGGTTCCTTCGCCTAGTTGACTTTGACTTGTTTATTTTCTATCTAAGTAGCAGTTAGTTCCAACGTTAGTCCAAACCTTTTCAAACGTAGTTCCTATTAGGTCCAAAGTCCAAATGTAATATCGAGTAAATCCCCGGTAGTTCCCGATTGTTTCAAGTTGGGAACTTAAGTTCCCCCTAATTCACTGGTCATCTTTTTTCGTGAAATCAGCGAACAGGTTTTCCTATTCGTATGGAGCCTTCCTTGTACTCAAGAGTTGACTACACCATAGGTTAACGTCCCGTGATCGAATTTACAGCTGAATCTGAGTTATTGTCAGCAAATTTTCTTTCTTTTGACAACCTATTTCAGTGAAGTTATTTCAAGTTAACAAAGTTACACAATAACGCGAGAAATTGAAGATAAATATTATTGTTTAAATATTTTTTCAATATATTATGTTGATGGTATCTCTACATATATATCATGATCCTTTACTACGTATTTAACGTTTATTACTAATTTTGTGCAAGTCTCTATTAAAAATGTTTAATCGAAGTTTTTTTATTCTTTGTTTACGTATTTACCTCAAAATCATAGCTTTTCATTCATTGGAGGATATCTTTATATTCAATTTAATTCTCAATAATACGTTTAAACCCATTTCTCTAATTTTAATAACATTTTCGATTTACTGAGGCGCAAACATCAATAAAAAACTTTTAATATGCCTCCATGTTTATCCACGTTAAACAGATAAATCAAAGTAACGAAAAAAAAAGGAGTCAATCACAATATTTCATATCTCATAGAGTGTATTTACAGTACTAATATAAAAGCACAAAAGATATTACTAATAGAGAATGTTCTGTGATCTCCCCTAAAATCGCTCGAGGTAGAGTCGGGGTGCTGAGAGGAGCATCCCCTCTCGGCAAATAAGATCGTTTGGAGGAGTGAAAGAAGTTGGCCCGTAATCAGGCTTCTACAAACATTGACTTTGGCCCATCCACTAAAGACTTCGGTAGATATATTTGTCCGATATTCACTTTAATAAGTTCAAGCTGGATTTTAAATCTGGGAGGCAAATAGATGGGATTCTGGGTCAAAAGGTAAGAGATCCGTTAATTGGTGCGGAGTTTTGTGTGACTTTTGAGTTATTTTAAATCTGTTTTTGTTAAGCGTCTGCGTTTTTGTTCAAAGCAATTTTAACACTGACCCTTTTTGAAAGATTAATAACTAGGTTAAACAAACTAAGACGTTTAAGCCTTTTTTATATATCAATTAGTATTATAAGAGTGAAACTGAATCACCGAAATAGTTTAATTTTTTTACAAAAGAAAAATATTTTTTTAAATAAAATATACTCACAATGTGATATTACTGACAATCTGACCATTGAAATAGTTCCAAGATGGCTGGCAATCTCAGGCAACTTCGAATCTAACTAAATCTCCCGACTCCCGAATCTATTCGCTTCCTCTTTATTTATTAGATCGATATGTTTGTATACATTTTACTTTCGTTACTATGTCAAGTTTCATCATAATGTCGTCAGTCCATCTTGTGGCTGGTCTTTCCGGGTTTCGTTTATCCGCTCTCGGTCTCCACTCCAAGATTTTTTTGGTCCACCTATCATCTTTCATTCTAGCGACGTGTCCTGCCCACTTCCATTTAATTTTTACTATGTGTTTTATAATGTCTTCTACACCACTTCTTCTACGAATTTCTTCGTTTCTTACCATATCTCTTAACGTTATGCCCAACAATGATCTTTCCATTCTACGTTGCGTTACTTGTAGTTTTCGTACAAATTTCATATGTAAGAACAGGCAAGACACATTGATTAAATGCTCTTCTTTTTAAGCTGATAGGTATATGACCTTTAAAAATATCACGCAGTCTTCCATATGCTGCCCATCCCAGAGTTCTTCTTCTTAGCAGCTCAGCAGTTTGATTGTCTCTGTTAATTTTTACCGTACGTCCAAGGTATATGTAGCTGTCAACAACTTCAGTTTCGACGTCTTCTACCTTTAAAGGATGGCTCGGAACTAAATTCGTCATCATTTTGTCTTTTGGTAATTAATATTTATACCTACTTTACGTGCTGCATAGCTAAGTTCATTCAACATATCATTGACAGTTTTAAGGTCATCTGAAATCAGAACAATATCATCTGCGAATCGTAGATGACTATGCATCTTACCATCGATATTTATTCCTTTATTTTTCCATTCCAGTGATTTCAAAGACTGCTCAAGTACAGCAATGAACAACTTAGGCGACATAGTATCTCCCTGTCGAATACCTCTCCTGATATATGTATATCTTACTGGTAGGACCGTGCAGATTTATAGTTGTTGCAGCATTTTTGTATATACTTTCTATACTATTGGTGTACCTATGATGAATTCGACACTCTTCCAATGCCTTAAGTAGTGCCAGTAGTTAGATAGTTTAACCGCTTGATACTAAAGCGTTTGAAGTCAAGTTTATGTATGATATAATAATATGTCATTGCTCACTTAGCAGAAATCACGATGCCATCAAAATACACCACGTTGTGTGTGCCCTCCATTCGCAAGTAAACAATTGATCATCTGTTTTGTTATGTAGCATTCTACAAATAATACGGTAATTAGTTATTTCATATTTTAAAGAATTTGTAAACTCTATTGGAGATTTTGTAAAAACTATTTGTGACATTCTTATTTCTCTCTATCTCTCTCCAGATAATATCTATCACCAGTTTACTTTCCTGCAGTTCCCTCTTCAGTAGATAAATGGTTTAGGTTCAATAACCCCAAATGCGTCCGTATTTGTTACAAGTTCCGTAATTGCTCGACTCCACAAAACCACAATTGTCTTGTAATATGTAACAATCGCCACACGGGCTTTTTTCCCCAAATAATCATCGAGTCAACTTGAATGCTATAAGGGCACAATCCCATTCGATAAACGCGCCAGCCATTCATTGTCATCTTATCACGAGCTCGCTCATTGTCGCAGCGTCGTGTAAACTTGTGAAGGGGGCCTTATCGCCGCACGGGTCCATTCACACGAGAATCGGACAAATTTAATCAAGTGTGCCTAACAAATGCTCCGCGTTTAAAGCAGAGAGACATTCATTTTCATAAATCAGACCACCTTCCAGGGCCAGATAGACGAGACGAGGGAAGTTATGTGCGCGAATGTGCTGGAAGTTTTAGTGAGATAGACCGGACTGAAGTTACTTACTTGGAATGAACTGCGGTTAGTCAATGTGGGTAATTCGGCTTCCGGATAATACATTCTGGATCGGGAAAGCTGCATCGGATATACTACAGACTAAGGATATTATAAAACAACAAAATTATCAGTACCGATATAGTTATAAAAAATATATGAAATAATTAATTTATACTGTTAATTTCATTAATATTAATCTTCATCTTGTCCTTCGGTATTTTCTCATTACGAATTCGTCGTTTTCGTCATTCGTAACAAATTAGTCTCCCAGTCATCTTCTCTGATATCTCTATTTACCATTTCCTATGTATGTTTTCCATCTCTTAACGCATCCTGGCAGGGTCGCCATGTGGTATTAAATGAAGGGAATGTGCCATTATGTGGGGTTGGTTATCAGAAATACACTTATTTACTCATCTTTACTTTATTAGTGGTTAAATTCAAGGAGTTGTACCCAGCTGATGACGAAACTAACTACATTCTATTCTAAACGATAGAAAACCCCAACCTTTACTCCACCTGAGAGTTTTTTACTTTCCTAATATAAATTGTGACCATCGTACTTTGAGTATAGTCTCAATTTCTTCTTTCCATTGCTTCTTTTCCTTTCGCTTCTCTGATTTTCCATCTTATTGCCATAGTTATCGCTTTTTTTATTTGTCTGGGTCATTTTTGTCTTTTCTTCTTTCGTCCGTTAGTTTCAGGATCTCATCTGCCATCCATGATTTGTACCTGAAGAAAACGCTATAAGTGAGAAAAGTTTGACGATAGTATTTTTGGGATTTTATGAAAACATCTAAATATTATGTATTTATACCTAAACATGAGCGCTAAAATGTGGCACTAATTGATTTTAAACCGCCCATTAAAGCTAAAATCAAATTTCGATGCCGTAATACCTACATAGAAAATGCTCGGTAATATAGGCAGAGAGATTGCAAATTAATAAAATGAGGTGAGACCTTTCAATTTTAAACTGTGAAATTAATTCAATGACGAGCTAAAAGCTTTTTAAGTGTTATGTTATTTTCGCTCACCTCAACGTTTAGAGCGGACGATTGCTTGTAATCTACGGCACTTTTCCTGCTCTTTCGATCGCCGGCTAGAGCTTTTAGAGCGAAATCCACTTTTCCGCAAATATTGACAGGGATGTTTTCCAGATTTCTGGATACTCAGGTTTGTGAGGCCTTCCAATTTTTTTCTCGGATTTATCACGTTCCTCTGTGTTTTTTACATGAAATCTTGCCGAATATTCGGATATTGTTCGAGGAAGTCCATTCGAACATTTAAAACTATTTAAAAATATTTTTAATTTAGTAATAAAAAAGAATGTGTGTGTACTTTGTCTGCACGTTTCTATTATATGATTTCTTAAAAATAAATATACTTTAAACAGTTTGTTTTAATTTGTTTTAAACACCAAACTAATTTTGTGCTTACCGCTTTCAAAAAAATAAAAAAAAGGTATAGGATTGCTCCGGATTCGAACTCAAGGCCTC
Organism: Diabrotica virgifera virgifera; assembly: GCF_917563875.1. Classification (NCBI taxonomy): domain Eukaryota; kingdom Metazoa; phylum Arthropoda; class Insecta; order Coleoptera; family Chrysomelidae; genus Diabrotica; species Diabrotica virgifera. The sequence goes on from NC_065443.1 coordinate 309,310,387, forward strand.
TCGATCTCTGGCCGAATGCTATACCAAATACGCTACGAGGACTGTGTCTGTATCGGTTCGGACGTACCTAATGACAATTCACGGTAACAAACAGACAAGGTGAAGTATAATAAATATACAATAAAATGTTTTAATAATACTCATCTTACTCCTAAAGAAGACAAATCCAAAGACACAAAAATTATAATAAATATATTTACTATAAACACTAATATATTCTTTTCACACCTTTTGTTGCACTGATATATTTATACATAACTAGAAAGATTTTAGCAACTAAACGCCATACTGTCTGTGTGCGCATGCGCGCAGTATTATGAAATTTTACTCTCAATCGCGCCTAAAGAAGTATAACTTCAAAAAATGTAACTCCAAAAGTCCATGTAACTGTGGAAATACGTAGATGACAACAGTGTAGTCTTCCGTGTGTATAGTAGACGTATGTAGTTTTCAAAAAATTATTCAGACAAAACAACCAAAATGACTATCTACAGAACATTGATTTAGACCCGTAATAACATATGGTTGTGAAACCTGGGTAATGACAAAAAAAAGATGAAGCCCAACTCAGGATATTCGAGAGAAAACGACTGAAAAGAGTATATGGCCCGGTGCAACAAGAAGAAGGCACATGGAAGAATCGGGAGAAACAACGACGTTAATGAATTAATTGAATGAGGGTTATGGTATTGTAAGATTTGTGAAAAGTCAAAGACTGTCTGTCATGGCTGGGACATGTACAGAGACAGGACGATGCAAAAACAACAAAGAAAATATTAAACTGGAAGCCGATAGGAAGCCATTGTTGCAAAAGGTTTTTTTTGCTAGAGCCTGTCATAACATTTTAATGTAACATAATGTAGCGTTAAGTGCCACGTCCAGGTCGACCCTTCTGACTCTGCTCAGTGTTGGAATTTATTAATTTTTCGAACATTTTGAATCTCACTATTATTTTGGGACGCTAACTCTATCTTTAAAATTTTTCCCGTCTTTCATATTTTTCTTAAGTAGAATCTCGTAAACCAACTTGTGGTACGAGTGGGCTCAAAATGTGAAAGGTTACTTTTAACTATTGTTACTTTCTGAATGTAGCCATCTATATGTCATGCCCGGAACTTATCGAGTGATGTGGTATATTTACCGTCGGTTTATTAACTCACAGTTTTTGCAATATATTCTCTTTCAAGCTCTATAAAAATACAGTCCTCTCGTCTCGTATGCAAAATGATTGGATGTGTAATATTTATGCGAAAATTACTAGACAAGAGCAGGCAAACAATGGAAGTGTAATATGTCAAGTCATGAAAAATTCATAGGCGAAAATAATAAAGGCCTTGCATTTCATTCATCATACCTACATGAAAATACGGCTGTTCGCTTACTTACGGGGAAATACAGTAATTATCGCTTAGAAAAAGTTGATATGCACGCGAAGGGGAGGCAAAGGCGAACTGATGGACGTTGCTGTTGAAACACACTTTTATCTTAACTGATAGGAAGTTTGCTACGTCAAGCCTAGTAAATATTCACCTTTGTAATAAAAACAATCTAGGTAGATATAAGGGAAAAAGTGCTATCGATATGAAACGTTGGGATATTCTGATAAGGTGCATACTTGTTTTCACGCTTCCTCAGTAGCTTTTGTTAATTAACGATCATTATTTTGTGGTTTACCTTTTCTAATTCTATTTAATTGACATTAATTTGTTATTAGTATATCCATTATACGTTTTTATTTTTTTCTTCTTTTACAATTTAGAATTGTCAACGCTAAATGATACACCACTCCACAAACTTCAACTAAATTAGAAATTAGAATTAAGAATTTCTATTCTAAATAGAATTACTAAAAATATTACAGATCTACAGATCTACAAAGAATTTTAAATAAGGTTGTTGCAACGAGTGAAGGATTTGGTCTGACACTACATATAAAGAAAACAACATTCATGGTTATATCAAAGAAAAATATTAGAAACATTAATCTACACGTAAATAATAAGACGATAGAATGAGTTTAGAATTAATAGTCCAAGTAATGAAGCTTAAAATAGGACAAAACCTCGCAATTTTTACAGAATAGATCGATTTGCTTAAAAATTTGAGAATAAGTAGTGGATAGTTCAAGGAGCAAAATTTATATGATGCCGAAAGGCGCTTTTACCATGGAAATTTTCTATTATATTTTGACCACAAAAGTTGGTAAAAACATTCATTCTGAGCAAAAAATGTTCTATACATTTTTTTGATAAAATTAATAGTTTTCGATTTATTCGCTATCGAAAGTGTTAGTTTTATATCGAAAAAATCAATGTTTTTAATAAGTTTTCTGCTAATAACTCCAAAAGTTTTCGTTTTATCAAAACAACTTTACTTAACAAAAATGTACCTTTTAAAAAATAAACAAAACCGATTTTTTTTTAAATTTTCTTTAAGACCAACGGTAATCGAGCTATACTTTATCATATGTTAGCTCTTCTTCGTCAATGCTAAATACTGTAGTTTCAAAGTCAAAAGACGGGAAAACTATCCATTTTTCGAGGATAACTTGTTTAAACTAATTTAAAGTATTTAAAAATATCTATCTCCAGAAATTAAAAAAAAATCTCTAGCTCAAAAATTAAGTGACTTATAATAAAAAGAATGTCAGTCCCTATTCTTTTTGGCGAAAAAGTGATCGGAAGCAACCTCCTAATCACCACTTTAATTAAAATTAGTCATTGGCCTTATTTAATCTTCTTTATTTATGTAATTCTAATAGGTTCTAGAAGTTTGACCGGCTTAGAATAATTAGTTTTATAAAAATGGAGTTAAAAGCAAATAAATAATTTTTGTAGTTAGGAAAAAATGACTTTTTCTTCAGAATAGAAAGATTAGCATCAGAGATACGAAAAATGTTTAAATATGAAATTGTAACTTATTTAATTCCGAAGAACCTGATTTGCAAAAAATTTTTCTACGGCAAAACTTGAATGAGCTATTGACAATTAAAACTTGTAATAACATGGAAAAACCACCTTTACCAACCCGTTCAAAGTCACCTCTTTTTGCGACTAAGGATTATAAACAGATTTACTATTAATAGGCTTATAGATCTTGTAAACGCCTACAAAATTCTTTTTTACCAAACTTTCTAAGATAAAAAAAGTAAAAAAGTTACGGTTAAAAATTTAATACATTTTTTGATTTTTTTAAGATAGCGGTGATTTTAGTCATTGGCCTTATTCATTCTTGTTTATTTATGTATTATTAATAGAAAAATTCAACAAGGAAAAAGTTTTCCTGTAGTTGGCTGTATACCATGTAATACAAAAAACAGTAAATCTCTCTATATTGACAAAGTCACTACTTTTCTTTCTGATAATAATTTCGTGTCGCTCCCAGAAGATCCCTCCAAAAAATTCATTAACAAACTCAAAGATAACCTCAAACAATTTACCGAATTTTTTTCTGAACAATTTGCACCTTGTTATAAAATACCTAGTAAGCCTTTAACACCACGACTATATGGTTTACCTAAGATACATAAAGAGGGGATCCCCATTCGTCCAGTTGTTAGCTTCATAAACACTCCTGTTTCCATTCTTTCAAAATTCATACTCAATATCATTAACAACTTGACAAATTTCTCTCCTCGCTTCTCTGTCAAAAGCACAAGTCATCTTGTCAACAATCTCCAACAAATCCAACTTCGTTTTAACATTACCATGCTTTCATTTGATGTTAGCAATCTTTTTACTTCAGTCCCAAAACAAGAAACTATTAATCTGGTATACTCTCTTCCAAGAGCAAGTTCCATCACCACTTCTACTACTGATTCGATTATTCAATTATTACAATTTTGTCTAGCTAAAGACTTCTCTGTATTCAACAATAAATATTATAGACAACCTGATGGTTTGGCCATGGGTAGTTGCCTATCTCCTCTTCTAGCTGACATTTTTATGGATCATTTGGAATCTGTACATATTATGAAAAATCCTGAAATACTCCATTGGTATCGTTATGTCGATGATTGTTTATTGATCATCTCAGGTAACTCAAATACAGCTGATTTATTACTTTCTAAAATTAACCAAATCCACCCCAATATTAAATTCACCATGGAATTAGAGTCATCCCAATCTATTAATTTTCTTGACCTCACTATTACCAGATTAAATGACCACTTCGATTTTAGTATCTTTAGGAAATCGACACAAACTGACCATGTCATACCATTATCCTTTAACCACCCAATGTCACATAAACTTGCCGCCTTTCACAGTTACATACACCGCCTTGAAACCATCCCCTTATCACAAACCAATTACAATAAAGAATTAAATATACTCCGTCAAATAGCTTTTAATAACGGTTACGATCCACACATCATAGACAAGCTCATCCATAAAAGACAGCTTAAGGTCTTACGATATGCTGCGTTCCCTAGGGATTCGACAACCAAACCTACTCATGCTTCTATACCCTTTCACCAAGATAGGCTATCTGGGGATATTTCGAATATTATCAAAAGATCAGTAGACAACATCCAAATTTCTTTTAAAGTATCCAACAATTTAGGACAATCTCTATCCAATTCCAAAGATAATATCCATTACATGAATCGTAGTGGTGTCTATAGACTACAATGTTCTGACTGTGATGCTACTTACATAGGAAGAACTTGTAGGTCACTTGCTTCTCGCTCTCTTGAACACACCAAAAGAGAGAACACCTCTACCTTCTCTCAACATCTAAAACATAAAAATCATTCTTTGAATATCCCAGATGATGTCTCTCTACTTCATAACATCCCACAGAAAGACTTCCTAAAATTAGATCTGTACGAGGACCTAGAAATAATCAAATAAAAACAAAAAAGTCCGAATTGTGTCAACCGACACTCCATCGACAACTTTTTTCTTAACACATTTACAATACTACTATTCATCTTCCTTATACTGCTTCGTTCACATTCACACTATAATTCATCTGGTACAAGCCACAATATTCCCTTTTTTCATTTTCAGCCATCTAATAACTTTCATCTATCCATAACATATATATAAATTACTGATAACATCATCCACAGACATCCTCATTAAATAAATTCTCATCTACATACAATATACCATCTTATTTCAACATATGACTATCCTCACCCTACCTACTCATTATCATTCTGTCATTACCAACATATAACACTCATCTATAGCAAAACCAAATCAAAAGTCGAATTTTCTTTCTGGGTTCCGTTCTTGTTCTTCTCTCATTAATTCCCTCACAGACTCCATACCCCCCAGCCCCTACTATCATCATCTTACGACGGTTCTGGTTTTTGGACCCTTAGAGATCCGGGCAGCCTGCATGGTCTTTAAGAATTGGTCGCCCAAGTTTGAGCTTGTACTTTCTTAACGATACATACTCCTAGATTATTTAAGACATTTCTACACCTCAGTCACCCCCATTGTGAGTTCCTTTTTAAACTTATACAAATTCTAACAGCTGTCAATACATCTGTGTAATGTTGTTTGCCTAACTCCACTGACAGTATACGTAAACATAATCTCTTAACTACAAAATCTAGTTTACCGAATTTTAAATGATAATTCTCACAATGGAGTGTGTTGCTACATCATTTCTAATTTTAACAATCTGTACACCATAGTCTTTAAATATGACAGGCTAATTTTTCAACTTCCTGTGGAACTGTCATTTCTGTCCTGTCAACGTTCGGAGGTCTACATCCAACTCATTGTCACTTTCACTTGCCACCTGACTTCCACCATGTAATCAAGTCACACTACAGCTCAGATGTTACCTAGGGCATAATGGTAAAATATTTCTAACATCCATGTTTTAATTGGCATCTTTAACCGATGTTTCCTTAACGGACAACATATATAGGGCGTTGACCCTCATATTTTTGTAAAATTATATCTTGGTGGTTAGCATGTAAACTTCACGTGAGTATAACCGACAGCTTTTTAACCCTAGTCAAAATTTCAATCTTTGCATTATTTTATCAGGTTATATTCATTTTAGGTAAGCACTGATGATGACTGGTAAACCAGTCGAAAACTAGTTCTGATTGTGATGTAGCCCTTTTTAGGGATTTTAAATATACCTTTTATAAAGGATTTACTGTTTTTTTTATTATTAATAGATTCTAGAAGTTTGACTGGCTTAGAATGATTAGTTTAAAAAAAACCTGGAGTTAAAAGCGGATAACGAATTTTTGTATTTTCGATATAAAACTAACACTTTCGATAGCGAATAAATCGAAAACTATTAATTTTATCAAAAAAATGTATAGAACATTTTTTGCTTAGAATGAGCGTTTTTATCAGCTTTTGCGGTCAAAATATATTAACAAATTTCCACCCCCGAGATTGGGTGGCAACCACCCCCATGGTAAAAGCGCCTGTCAGCATCATATAGATTTTGATCCATGGACTATCCACTAACTACTTATTCTCAAATTTTCAAGCAAATCGATCCATTCTGTAAAAATTGCGAGGTGAAAAGCTTCGGATCCACTATTATAATTATATAACTATTTAGGGACAAAAATTAATGAAACAAACGATTATACAAAAGAAATCAGAGTTAGAATAGAAAAGGCTAGAAGTACATTCAATAATATGAAACAAATATTATGTAGTAGAGAACTCAGCCTAAATCTTAGAAAGCGAGTAATAAAATGTTATGTATGTTCTGTTCTTTTGTGTGGCGTGGAGACATGGGCTCTTAATAAACAATGTCCCAATAGATTGGAAGCATTTGAAATGTGGACATATCGAAGAATGCTGAGAATCTCCTGGACAGACAGAATAACCAATGAAGTATTAAGAAAAATAGAGAACAGCAGGGACATATTATTTGATTTCATCAAAATAAGAAAACCGCAATATTTGGGTCATATAACACGTGCTGACAGATATGAACTCCTAAAGTTAATAATAATGTCAAAAGTTAGAATAGCAATGATGATTGCCAACATTCGTCGAGGACATGGCACGTAAAGAAGAAGAATTCTAAATAAAAGAAAAAATAATTACAATTAGAAATAAAATCATCAACGTTTCACCACGATGACAATGCGATCATAAATAACCAAAAAAAAATCCGCAAAAACTATTTATCTTGTGTGCAACAGCTGTTTATTGCAAGTATAAAATTCATTTTGTTTATTGAGTGTGATTGTATGATGAGCTGAGTCATAAATCCGGATCTTAGTACGAATTCAGATCAGCTGGACCGAATCCTACACGCACCTCAACCACTATGACATTATAGGTCATAAATATTTAACGACCAATAACAATACAACTAGAGGTGTTGTAGTTTATCAGAACCGTTCATAGGGGAAATTAACTCGAATTTGGTCCGTTAACGGTCTTCATTATTGCTTTCAATAGAGCCTGGCGATAAATTATGTAAGAAGTTGATTAACACCGCTATGACGCCAAATCCCAGGAGTTTTAAGAAGATATCTTTTAAATTATTCGTAATCCAATTATACAGTTAGTGGCACGATGATAGAGGTCTGCAGAGGGCCGCAAAGTAGCTCGTAGAACTCCCGGGATTCCGTGGCACGACGGACTATTTTTCAAGGAGGAAGAATTGCGGCTGAAGGAGGAATAAAAAATTAAAATTGCCCGCTAATGATCCAATATACCTACGAGTTTTATGACGGACTTTTAAGGTGTCTAATTGTGCAATGAGAAAATGGAAAATTCCGGGCGAAGGAAAATATTACTAGAATTTAGACCGAATAGAAGCATTGTTGCATGGTTGGCATATCGAGGGTTGAGAACCATAGGGTTCCAAGCGACATTCTGGGAAATAACAAAATCGGTTTTTAACTATTTAATAAAAAATTCTACATCCAATGATATTTGATATAATACGTTGAAATGGTTTTAGATGGCGGGCGGTGTAATCAATAATGAAATATGGTTTCAAGTACGTGAAATATTTTCAGGTTCGGTCCATAAGCTTCCAAGCGACAAGTATGTCAGAAATAAAGTAAAAAGTTTGTTGATTCGTGATGTATTCGATAAAAAAAATAAATTTAGTTTAGGTACATTTTTCCATAATGTATAAGTATTTCTTTATATTCATTTCAAGTTTTTTTTGTTTTATTAAGCTGTGTTTTAAGCTTAATGTAGAAAAAATATTTTTTTTGTTTTTTTATGATTTTCAATTTAATAATAAATTAATATTCGCTTTATTTGAAATTTATTGCTCAATTTCACCAACTGTGCTAACAATAAGTTTGTTCTAGCATCAGTTTCAAACGGTTTGAAACCATCAGCGAATAGTGGACCAGCGCGAGTAGAGGGGATTGCACTGGTGACTGTATTATGTTCTCTCACTGACCAACTGTTTGCTGACAGTTTTTGACTAGTTTGACTGTTTGTTAGAACAAACCTATTATTTTTGAAAATTTTCTGTGAACTGTGTATCTTATAATTCCATAATGTTCCAAGTGCAAGGCTTATAGTGAATTAAGGTTCAAAGCACACTCCATACATCGTAATAATATTACAAAATCACACATTAGAATCTTACTTATGGTAGGGGAGCAAAGTATGCTAAATGTGCAGTCACTCGAGCGTTATGGGGACCTATTGGGTTGTGAAGAGTAGGTCCTAAAACCAAAAATAAGTAATGTTTTCCATTTTAGTGGGCGCTTGCCATTTTTTAATTTAGCTTTCCATTTCCAACAATCATTTTTTACGATTATAGCGCCATCTATCCATAATTCGAAAAAATGTTTCAAATAAAAGTTACTTATTTTTACGTAAGGAATCCAAATCTGCAATAAAAAATGGGGGCTCCTATGTAATATTTTAAAGTACCCCCCACCCCACCTCCGTGGGGGGTCGTGTTTAGTGTCATTCGATAGATTTTTCAAAAACACTGAATACGTGTATTTTACAGTTTTTTTGATCTAATGTTCATTTCGCGAAATATCGCGGGATTTATATTTAAAATAATAAATTTACCCCCCACCCCTCTCCGTAGGAAGTCGTGTTTGGCATCATTCGATAGATTTTCAAAAAATATTAAGCACATATTTTTTAGTTTTTCGATCTGTCATTCATTTCGCGAAATATTCGCTTTTTTCTTGTGAAACTTTGGGACTCACCCATTTCCTTACGCCCGGCTCAAATCGTCAGATTTTTGAAATATACACTCTTTTGCATGTACTTAACTTACCTTATCTTAATCTGACAATTTCGAGTTTTTTTAAGGATAGAGTTTTTTTTTGGGCCCCCCTTAACGAACTCCCCTGTGTTAAGAGCCAATATATGGTAGAGGTACATCTGCAGGGTACCAGGTTTCTCCCCATATGATAATCTGACGCGCTCGAGTAACTGCAAAAATCCCCGCTTGGGCTCCCCTACCATTATTATTATATGACATTATCTAACGTGAGGCGTTGTCACAATTTACCACGCTGTCAGGGCCGTAACTACGATGTTGGGGCCCCGGGGCAAACGTAATCGGGGCCCCCTACCCCCAACGGAAGGGGGGTCCGGAAAAATGTTTGATATTTAACCCCTTGAAAACGCATTTTCTCTCCTGTATGAACACCACACTCTCTTCTTTCTTTTTTTTTTCAGCATGTCTTGCAATAATTATAAAATTAGCAGCGCTAATGAATACATCTTCATCTGTATCTGACATTGTGGACGGATCATCAACGAATGCGTTCGTACGATACAATGTAAATGGTCTTACTTTGTAGCGAACGAATAACCAAGCGAACTACCAAGCAAACGTAAATGCATCTTAAGGTGCCTTAAGCAACTGCAATGTGAGCCAAACACAGTCAGTGAAGCTGGTCAGTGTAGTGGTGGGACTGATCCTAATGTGCTCATTCTATCTTACGCGTACTCTTCTTTTCAAGATGTGGTACCATGTGTTCCTTTCACACACCAAGATGTGGTCTGGGAAAATTAGTTAAGACAAAGTAGCTGGGCTGGGACCTGGGGCCCCTATTCCAGTTGCATTTTAATTTTTATTTCGCCAAAATAGCTAATTTCCTCAGCAACAATTTATATCTTTACGAAAGGTCTCGGGGACCCAGCTTAACCCAGGTCCCCTCTTCCAATGGCATTTTAGGTTTTATTACGCCGAAATAACTAATTTCCTAACTAATAATTTAAATTTTTATGTTAAGGTCTCGGGGGTCCCAGCTTAGCTCAGACCTCAGGGCCCCTCTTCTGTTCCAATTGCATTTTCGTCAAAAGACTAATTTCCCCAGTGAAAAATTAAGACTTTATGTTGCTGTCTTTTTAAAATTGTGTCATTTGAAAATATTTCGTTGATATCGGCTTTTAAATTACATATTTTTATTTTACTCGTTAAAATCTATGCACGGTCAACCAAAAGGAGGCCTCTGTGGGGCCCCCTTGGCCGAAGGCTCCGGGGCACTGCCCCGGTTGCCCCAATGGTAGTTACGGCCCTGCACGCTGTAGTATAAATTAAATTTAACATTTACATTCCTTCATTCATACATATTTTTCCATTCCATATTTCCTTCCGTGACTCACCTTAATTGTTTTATATGTCATGGCCGGTTTCACCAACGACAAATAGTAATTTATTGTATGAATAAAGTTATTCGACCAATAAACTGACATTTCTCAATTTTACTAACGTCAAATGAGACTTATTTTATATATTTATCAAATAAATACTTACTCTTCGAATAAATTGGTAAGTTAATCTCGCTCTAAATATTAAGAAGAAAGTAAATTCGCCAGTTTAACTTTAAATTATCAAAATTATTTTGAAACAAAATACAAATATATAAATTTTAATCGACGAATAACTATTTATTGATTTATTTGTTGTCCTTAGGACCGGTTTCACCAAAGACAAATAGTAGTTTATTCTATGAATAAAGTTATTCGACCAATAAACTGACATTTGTCCATTTTACTAACGTCAAATGAAACTTATTTTATGTATTTATTAAATAAATACTTAATCTTCGAATAAATTGGTAAGTTAATCTCGCTGTAAATATTAAAAAGAAAGTAAATTCGAAAGTTTAACTTTAAATTATCAAAATTATATTGAAACAAAATATGTATAAATATAAACGTCTAATATATTTTACTCGACGAATATTCATTGATTTATTTGTTGTTGGTGAAACCGGACCTTATTAGTCACAAATATAACCAAGCATTAAATAAATATTCCAGCCCACTATTATCTGTCGAATGACATCGAAACTAATAAAAAATACCCCGAATTTCGTGATCACAGACACGAAAACTAGTCACCTCAAATATTGGTCTCTTATAAATTGTTTATCGTATCAATAAGCGTGTATAGAAATCGTGTTTTTGTGTATTCATATCAAATAGATGAGTGGTTCTTATCGCTTTGTCATTACGCTTCGAGTATTAAAGGGGCATAAGGGTGAAATTTTCTTTTATAGGTATTTGATACATATTGAAATTGACAATTTTTGGACAATATGCAAAGAGGACTGATTAAAGGATGTTTTTGATGTCAGTAATGACTGATTCTATATTACCTTACTATACATACCTTAGTGTACGGTATACATATTATTACTTACTATAATAAACTGTAGTTTAGTAAAAGAAAAATTACAAAAAGACACTTTTGTAATTTGGATTATATTTTATATTAGAAACTACGTGTTCTATGGGTGTGTCTGGATATTGCACTCCTGATTACTGGTTGTGTGCCCTTACATGTGGTGAGAAAGGGACAAAAAAGAAAGAGTGGAGGAGAGAGAGAGCAAGAATATTTCTGTGGAGAAATGGGGAGATACAAAGGGATAATATCAGTGGGATGCGACGAGGGATGTGCCACATTGCTTGCACAGATTCAAAAAGGCCGAATCGGATAAGTATTGTGGTTCTTCGGACACTTCGGTAAGAGAAAGGAATGAGCTAGAGAAAATGTTTGAATAAGTGAGAGAAGTGACAGAGAAGATGGTGACGGCTGAGTGGTCGTGGAATAAAATCCACAACTACGTGAGAAAGGTGCCGTAGATACAAGAAAAGAAAGAGCAGGAGCTAGAGTTCTATTGCAGATATTGAGGAGGCACAATTGGCCCCAAGAGGTAGGAAGAATGAGAGGTTGACAACTCAGGGCTATCTGCATCAGCGAGTATGAACGAGACAACCAGAGTGGCCAAAATGGTAGCAGACATAAATGAGCTTATGGCAGCCCTTCCTTCCGTTTGGAGGAAGGGTGATTCCTCGGTGAATCCATGCGTAAAATACATATACCGGGTGGTGAATCGTAAAACGGGTCATAGGAAACTCAATGTAAAATTCTAAACTGTTAAATTCCTGCTTCCCTAATTATTTTACATCAAAAGTCATGAGAGAATATTTGGAATATTTGTAGAGAATTGAAATCTGTATTAAAATAAAAAGTTAACATTTTTCTACGATTTAAACGCATTCCAAAATTTTGAAAATATAATACATTTGCAACAGTAGGTATGTGTGCAAAAGTTAGGCCACACGTTACTATTTAACTGACAGTGCTCACACCATTGATTGAATATAAATCTTTATTATTAATACTTTTTTCGCAACTGAGTGCATCTTATCAACTGTATTGTTTTTAAACAATAAATGATAAAATAAAAATATTGACAGTTCAAAAATGTGAAAATAATCATTATTGTGAAAATCACAACTTCATTGTGACACATTATTGCACTGTGTGTGGCCTAATTTTGGGCTGAAAAATTGAAAAATGTATTACATTTTTACAAAATTTTGGAATATGTTTAATTCCTAGAACAAGTTTAGCAGTTGTTTTCAATACAGATTTCAATTCTCTACAAATAGTTTCTAATGTCTTTTGATGTAAAATATTTAGGGAAGCAGGAATTCAACAGTTTAGAATTTTACATTGAGTTTCCTATGGCCCGTTTTCCAATTCACCCCCCGATATATGTAAATGTATGTGAGCTATTTAGCCAAACGTAAAAGGTAAATGACTAGTTTTCAGCACCACAAATCTAGAAGCTTGTATTTGGAATATAAAACCTGACAGAAAAAATTCTTACCAACAAGATCTGTTACTGAAGCATCATTGTCACTCTTTGATACTTAAAAAAACCACAAAATATACATACCAAAACTCGTAGATATATTTTGAGATGACTTACCTGTAACAAATAAAAATGATATTAATATAAAACAGAAGATTAAAATATTGTAATTTTATTAAACACCTTTTTTTAGTTCAACAGTTTGCGTCAAATCTTTAGACGTTAATTTGACTGCCTTTTCTCAAATGCAAATGAATGAAAATTTGCAGACATGCATTTGCGGGAACAATACACGAATAGTCAATTAAAAAATTTTTATGCTTATTAATTGTTTAAATAAAAAAAAACGATTTCAATGGAAAATGCTTAAATTCTCTTGTTTTTTACAATGAAAAAACTTGAAACTTTTATGGATTGTAGCTAATGATATGAACTATACGTAATTTCACTTTCTGCGTTAATTGTTTACGTAATGCTTCATAAATAAACAATAAAGTCTCAAATTTTGAACGCTCATATATTTGTTTATATAAAAATCGGCGCTTATTCGTGTCAAATTTCAATACGATACGAAATAAAACTTCAACCAAAACTCGAATTCAAAAAATTCGTATTTTTATCGTAGTCTTAGAAAAACCACCGGTAGAGACGTTTTGTGCTACAATTAACATTAGAATTCGTTTTGGCGTATTAACTAAACGCTTTTCCTTAGCTCAATCGTTTGGGTCAAATCTATATATATATATATATATATATATATATATATATATATATATATATATATATATATATATATATATAAAGTAATTAGGTAATATTGACTGATACTATGTAGATTATAGTTTTGTTTTGGGGTTGCAGTCATTTATTTTTTAGGGGCAGGATAAGTAAAACTCTGTGTTATTACCTAGCTTTCGCAAAATATATTTGCTTCTTCAGGGTAAGCTGAAATGAGTATATTATAAATACAATGAAATTAAGTTAAAATACATTGTATAAAAAATAACAAAAAAGACTTACAACTTGAGGTTATTCCTAAACATTTTCACAAAACATAGTATATATATAATTCTTATTCTAATGTTATCCAAATAGCAATGTTTTAATTTTCAAAAATTCGATTTAATAATTTAGTTTTTAATTTTGATTAATGCCAGAAAGACACTCGAATAATGTCAAAAAGACACAAAAATCTGTTTATTTTATTTTAAGTTGAAAAGTTAGTATTAGATTATTTAATTAGTAATCAAAATATCAAAAACTACTACATATTTTAAATTATAGAGGATATAACTAGATATTTATATGCATTAGTAGTTTATTTTATTTTAAGTTGAAAAGTTAGTATTAGATTATTTAGTGAGTAATTAAAAACTATTATATATTTTAAATTATAGAGGATATAACATATATTTAGTTTGCCAATTATGGTTTTGTTAATAAATTAAAGTGTTGCCAAATTTGAAGATTAAATTTATAAAATTTAGTCGAGGAATTTAATGTTCTTGATTTAAAACATCATTTATCATAAGATAAAATATAATTATAGATGTTGCTTAGTTTATTTATATCAGTTCTTTTATTCACACATTGATATTTATTTATGCATTTATTTATGATAAATCATACATCGGACACACATCCAGGAATTTAATAGGTAGACTAACATCACATAAAAGCGATCTCAGAAACAACAAAAATACATGTGCATTAGTGGATCATGCCATAAGTAAAAATCATTCTTTCAATTTCAATGAAACAACGGTATTAAAACATGAAAACCAACTAAATAAAAGGGAATTCCTAGAAATGGTATGCATAAATAAATATCAATGTGTGAATAAAAGAACTGATATAAATAAACTAAGCAACATCTATAATTATATTTTATCTTATGATAAATGATGTTTTAAATCAAGAACATTAAATTCCTCGACTAAATTTTATAAATTTAATCTTCAAATTTGGCAACACTTTAATTTATTAACAAAACCATAATTGGCAAACTAAATATATGTTATATCCTCTATAATTTAAAATATATAATAGTTTTTAATTACTCACTAAATAATCTAATACTAACTTTTCAACTTAAAATAAAATAAACTACTAATGCATATAAATATCTAGTTATATCCTCTATAATTTAAAATATGTAGTAGTTTTTGATATTTTGATTACTAATTAAATAATCTAATACTAAGTTTTCAACTTAAAATAAAATAAACAGATTTTTGTGTCTTTTTGACATTATTCGAGTGTCTTTCTGGCATTAATCAAAATTAAAAACTAAATTATTAAATCGAATTTTTGAAAATTAAAACATTGCTATTTGGATAACATTAGAATAAGAATTATATATATACTATGTTTTGTGAAAATGTTTAGGAATAACCTCAAGTTGTAAGTCTTTTTTGTTATTTTTTAGACAATGTATTTTAACTTAATTTCATTGTATTTATAATATACTCATTTCAGCTTACCCTGAAGAAGCAAATATATTTTGCGAAAGCTAGGTAATAACACAGAGTTTTACTTATCCTGCCCCTAAAAAATAAATGACTGCAACCCCAAAACAAAACTATAATCTATATATATATATATATATATATATATATATATATATATATATATATATATATATATATATATATATATATATATATATATATATATATCGGTTTTAAAACGTTCTCCTACGTCTTCCGATGCCTAGTCGCCATTCACTTCGGTCCATCCAAAGGTCTTCACCCAATTCTCTTTCTCTCATTTCTCGATTTATGCCTTCTCTCCAACTAAGGCGGGGTCTTCCTCTTTTTCGTCTACCATGAGGGGTCCACGTTAGGATTTGTTTCGGGAGTCGTTCTTCGGACATTCTTTGTACGTGTCCATACCATCTAAGCTGTTTGGTACTAATGTCATCTACTATTGTGTGTTTCACATTCATTATTTCCCTAATTCTGTTGGATTTTCCTGCTGAGCGCCTCCAGAAATCCATTTCTGTTGCTTCAAGTTTTCTCTTGTATCTTTCTTTTATTTGCCATACTTCACTGCTGTAAGTGATTATACTCTTAACAATTGTATTGTATATTCTATGTTTGTTGTTGTTTGATATTGACTGGTCCCACAGGATGCTATTGAGAAGGGTAATTGCTTTTCTTCCCTGGTTGTTTCTTTCTTCTATCGTCCGGTCTACGCTTCCTTCTTGTGTGATGGTCATACCCAGGTATTTATATGCGTCGCAATGTTTAATAATTTCGCCATTCCTCAGTGTAAGGTCCTGCTGTGTCCCACCGATACACATATATTCGGTCTTCTTTATGTTTATTTCCAAACCACCTTTTTTGTACTCCTCTATTAATTTCCTTGTCATATATTCTATATCATCGTAGTCTTGCGCTAGTACAAGTTGGTCGTCTGCAAATGACAAAGTGTATATTGTATTGTTGCTGATCGGTAATCCCATGTTTTTGCATTTGCGTTTGCAAAGTTTTAGAGTTTGTTCGAGGTAGATCTTAAATAATGTCGGTGAAAGGCAGCACCCTTGTTTTAGGCCTTTGCTAATTTGGAATCCTCTCGATAGCCTGCTTCCAACTTTCACCCTTGATGCAGTTTTGGTATACAATTGTTTCGTCGCTGTTATTAAATTTGCGCTTATATTGGTTTTCTCTAATGCTTCCCATAGTTTGTTTTGTGGGATGCTATCATACGCTTTTCTTAAGTCCACATATAACAGATGCACCTCCTGGTTGACGGCCAGTTTCTTCTCAATAATCTGTGTAATACAAAACAGATGGTCAACCGTTGATCTCCCTGCCCTGAATCCTGCCTGTTCTTCAGCTTCTATATGTTTATATTCGTTTTCGATTTTATTTTTAATCAGTTTTCCGTATATTCGGCTGATCGAGTTCGTTACAGCGATGCCTCTGTAGTTGTCACATTGATCCCGTCTGCCTTTTTTATGTATGGTGGATATCCATGATGTCTTCCATTCTTCTGGGATTTCCGCTCCGTTGATGCATCTTTGAAAGAGTTTAGCCAGGTTTTCATATAATTTTGTTGTGCCATATTTTATTAGTTCAGCTGGTATGTTCCCTGGTCCTGGTGCTTTGTTATTTTTTAAAAACTTACATACTTCTTCTACTTCTTTTGTTGTTACCCGTAATGGTGAGGCTAAGATATTTACATTGCTGGTATCACTGTTATTTAAAAATTCCGCTCTGTCCTCATTTAGGAGTTTTTCAAAATATTCGTCCCATTGATCCGGTGTGATTGCTGATATTATATCTCTTTTCTTTTCCTGTCGTAGCGATTTTAATACTTTCCAACTTTCTGTACTTCTCCGTCCCCCTAAATGTGTGTTAATCATGTTACACTTTTGCTCCCAAGCCTCATTCTTCTTTTGGCATATCATTTTTCGCACTTTAGCTTGGACCCTCTTGTATTCTACCTTATCGGCGTCGGTTTTTGTGTTCAGAAATTTTTTATACTTCTCTCTTTTATTTTTAATATCTTGTTCTATTTCTTCGTCCCACCAATACGGAGTTTTTCTGTGGTTTTTTATTTGGAGTCCGAGGGCCTCTGTTGCTGCTTCCTGAAGACATGTTTTTATATAATGATAATGCTCTTCATTGCTGGTAAATTGCATGGTTTCTAACTTTTTATCTAATCTACTCCTGTATAAATCCCTCACGTTTTCTTGTTCTAAGCTGTTTAGGTTGTATTTCTTTTCTGTTAATTTTTCTATTTCCGCTGCAGCTTCTTTTAAATATCTTGCTCTATCTATTCCTATTGTGAGCTTTGTTTTTAATAGATGGTGGTCACTGCCGCAAGTGGCTCCTCTATATACCCGCACATCCTGTACAATCAATTTAGTCTTTAGACGTTAATTTGGCTGCCTTTTCTTCAATGCAAATGGCTGAAAATTTGCAGGCATATGCATTCGCGGGAACAATACACGATTAGTCAATAAAAAAATGTTTATGTTTATTAATAATTCAATTTTTTTTATTTTTTGCTTTTTAGTTGATTTTTTTTATATTTTCAATTTTAGTCACTCGTAACTAAAGAAAAGCGTTTCTTAATTTTTTTTTCTACAGTGATATTAAAAATATTTTTCTTTGCTAAACAATAGTTAGCTATTTGAACGTTCATTGAATGAATGAATAAGCAATCAAACTGAACTATAATGTGCTACAACTGTCAATGACAGTCGGTTTTTTACATTAGTCGGAAATAGCTTTCAAATTATACTTAGCATCCTCACGTAGAGACTTACATTCCTCATGTAGAGACAAATCCACCTGTTTAGCAACGTACGTGATGGGGGAGTCACGCAGTGCCTAATGGCCTAAACTTTAAAAATTTTATCCATCGTTTGGAATTTTAAGCAACTATTTTTTATACCATTTAAAGGGTTTATACCCTGGTATTGTTTTTTAGGCTCAGCTTGTGACCAACCAGTTCAGATAAACACTGATGTTAATATTTTAAATATCGAAAACGTACTGTAATGTAGGCCTTACAGGGATTTTAATAAATTTTATATCTTTTATAAAAGATTTTTCATTAAATTTTTTGTGATTGATGGTATACAGAGCTACAGGAAAATTCGTTCCTTGTATAGATTTTGACATTTTCAGGTCATTCAGGACATTCTGAATATCGTTATAGCCCGGGAGGTAGTGTCAAATTTAACCGGAGCATTTTAGCATGGCTGTTTTCTTTTTATCCAGCTAGGTGCTCCAAAGCTTATTAACAAATGAT
The DNA here is from genome assembly GCF_917563875.1 of Diabrotica virgifera virgifera. Lineage (NCBI taxonomy): Eukaryota > Metazoa > Arthropoda > Insecta > Coleoptera > Chrysomelidae > Diabrotica > Diabrotica virgifera. Next base: position 309,329,207 of record NC_065443.1, read on the forward strand.
GTGTCAGCTGGCCCAAAACCGGGGATTTTAGGCAAGAAAAGGTAAAATGTGAAACTTGATGGAAAAACGCTACAACTTATATGTCAAATATTATTTATCTCCGTGACTTACGTGTATAATAGCCAAGAATACCTAGCTACTGGCTTTCACCCAGACAACTCGGGTTCAATTCCTGGCCCTGAAAATCTTTTTTGTTTTTAAAATTGACATTTTGATTTGAAAAATAATTATTTTTTGATAATACCACGTTTTTATTATTTATACGACACAATATAAAAAAGTCTGTATGTCTTTTATAGAATCGTAAACTTTGCATTTGATCATATATTCAGCTGACGCGTTTTTCTTACAATCTAAAATTCATAAATTAATTATTTAGGTATACTTTTTAATATTTGCCAAACTACATAGTTCAAGAATATTTTTTTATTATTAACTAGCTGACCCGGCAAACTTCGTACCGCCTTAGAACTAAAAAATAATGTTTAAAAGTTAAATACCTAAAAATAACCAGAAAGCCAAAAAATACTCAAAACTATTGCGTATACTTTTTTCTAATAAACAAAATTGTTCTTTTAGATTGGTCGTATTAACTCAGAAACCTTCCGGGTTCATGTACAACAACTTTGCTTGAGGTCATCATATTATGATCAAATGCATAGAGACATTCATTTTTATATATTATAGAAAACAAGGAAATATTTAGATTAATAAGGGGTTGGTGATAGAAAAGTGAAAAATTAGGGTTCAAAAAAAGAACGTGGGGGGGGGGCAACTCCCTTTTTCACTTAGATTGGTCGTACTAACTCAGGAAGCTTCAGGGTATTATGTACAACAACATTTATTAAGGAGGTCAATCATAATAATATTATATTATCATATTATGATCAAATGCATAGTTTACGATTCTATAAAAGACATACACACTTTTTTATATTGTGTCGTATAAATAATAAAAACGTGGTATTATCAAAAAATAATTATTTTTCAAATCAAAATGTCAATTTTAAAAACAAAAAAAATTTTCAGGGCCATGGATTGAACCCGAGTCAGTATTGGCCAGGAATTGAACCCGAATTGAAATCCAGTAGCTAGGCATTCTTGGCTATTATACACGTAAGTCACGGAGATAAATATTTGACATGTAAGTTTTAGCGTTTTTCCATCAAGTTTCACATTTTACCTTTTCTTGCCTAAAATCCCCGGTTTTGGGCCAGCTGACACATCATTTGTTAATAAGCTTGGAACACCTAACTAGATAAAAATAAAACAGCCATGCTAAAATGCTCCTGTTAAATTTGACACTACCTTACTGGCTATTAGCTTGCTGCCTCCATTCGCTGCGATTCTGTATCAGACGGACAGCTTCTTTTGGGAATTTCCGACCAGAATCTTCATTTGCTCTGTCTCTTGTTGGAGATATTCCTCTTGGTCTTCGGCCATCTACCTTTCCTTCAACTATCAATATCTCCAAGGTACCCGTTCTCCTGGCTGTACGGCCAAAGTAATTTAGATATGCTCGGTTCACACAAGTTCCAGAAAAAAATCTAAATATATTACTAAAAATGACACTCCCAAATGTAATAAATACAGTAAAAGTGTATGAAGAAACCAGAAGGTTTTATAGGAAGAGTTATAATAAGGTTCACTATCGATGTTATTAAATTATACTATTGCCAAATAACTATTGGCAGTAAAAAAATATCATAAGGAAGCAGAATGCACAAAACACAGCATAACACAAGATATACATAGGCAGAAACTTAACGAAGCAGACAGAGCACAACTTATGATGTATTTGGTATTCCTGTAGTTTTTCTAAATAGAGAAAGATATAGCAAATAAGTAAAATAAAGAACTTGAGGTAAGGACGATGGAAAAGGGAAGACTTTTTTAATGTTCTTTGAAATTTAAACGATTTGACTTGATACCAGGGATACCAGGGAAGACGATGCAAAGATATATAAAATAGCCAAACAGAGAGCGAAGAAAGCAAGAGATCATCAGATTAGATGTATCCGAGATAAAAATAATAAAATACTAATTCACGAAAAGAATGTCAAAAAGAGAGGGAGAAAGTATTTTGACAGTTTATTAAATGAAGAATTTGACAGACAGCCTGTGGAGTTAACGGAGACAGTAACAGCAATTGTTACCAGAATAACAAACGAGGAAGTGGCTCAAGCGCTTCAAAAAATAAAGAAAGGAAAAACAGTCGGACCAGATGACATTCCTGGGGAAGTATGGAGAGCATTGGGAGAGACAGCAATAAGTTGGCTAACAGGTATATTTAATACAATTATGGAAGTTGGACAAATGCCAGACGAATGGAGAAGCAGTATATTAGTACCTGTCTACAAAAACAAGGGAGACATACAACAATGTACAAACTACAGGGCTATAAAACTACTTAGCCACACCATGAAAATATGGGAGAGAGTAATTGATAGACGGATACTTGAAGAAACCGAAATATCCGATAATCAATTTGGCTTTATGCAGGGCAGATCAACAACACATGCAATTTTCATTGTAAGGCAACTGATGGAAAAATACAGGAATAAAGAGACCAACGCTCATATGGTATTCATTGATTTTGAGAAAGCATATGATAGAGTTCCTCGAGAGATTCTGTGGTGGGCACTCAATAAGAAAGGAGTATGTAAAAATAGAGAATATGTAAAAATTGTGAGAGATATGTATGAGGGAGTAACGACTAGTGTTAGGACAGGTGCGGGATAGACTGATAAATTTCCAGTGAAAGTAGGATTGCACCAAGGCTCGGTGCTTAGACCTTATTTATTCTCATTAGTTTTGGACCAGATAACAGCGAAACTACAGGGTAGCATTCCATGGTGCATAATGTATGCTGATAATGTAGTATTAATAGGAAATAGTGAAAGAAACTTAGAACAAAAACTGGAACAGTGGCGACAAGCTCTGGAGGAAAAAGGTTTAAAACTTAGTAGGACAAAAACAGAGTACATATTTGGAATATTCATTTAAAGATGGAGTTATTACAAATAAATTGGTATGTATCTTTGGATGGTGAAATGATTGTGAAAAGCAATAGTTTTAAGTACCTAGGATCGGTATTACAGACTAATGGAGAAATAGATGGAGATGCATGCAGTAGAATTAGGGCTGGATGGATGAAGTGGAAAGAAGCGAGTGGTGTGTTGTGTGACAGAAAAATTCCAATGAAGCTGAAGGGAAAATTCTATAAAACAGCCATAAGACCGGCTATGATGCAATTATAGAAGCTGACCCCGCATAGGGATAAGGCAGAGAGAATGATGATGAAATTTAAACGATTATAAAAAAAGCTCATCTTATCACCATTAGGTAAACTAAGTAACTAAAGGTATAACTAAGTGATACAAAGTAAGAAGTTACGACATCAAGAGATTAGCATCTCTTGATGTCTTAACTTCTAAGATTGTCTAAGATTATGTACTTATATCAGCATTAGCTGATACAAGTACATAAAAAAGAAAACACAACGTAGATAACAAGACAAAATCCTGGATAGCATAACAACAATGGGACAAAAAAAAATTGACAGAAAAAAGCTGTAAAAAGTAAGTAAAATAGAAAGTCATAATGACAAGAGAGAAAAAATCTCAAATGAAAAAGAGATAGTACCAGATTGATACTTAGATAGGTGTAACGAATAGACAATAAAAATCTTATCTAAACTTGATCTAGAATTTTAACCATAGAAAAAAATAATCTTTAGATGAAAACGTATCTAAAGAAAGATCACAAGGAAAAATTCCTGTACTGGCTGTATACCATAAATCACAAAAAATAAAAACCTTATCTTGTAAAAGGTATATTTAAAATCCCTAAAAAATCCCTGTATCACAACAAAACGTTTTCGGAATCAATATTCCATCATCAGTGTTATCACCTAAAATAAGTAAAACTCTATAAGTAAAACAAACGTGAGGTTAAATTTTGACAAAGATGAAAAAGTGAATAGATAGTTATACTTACAGGTTTACATGCTTTAAGCCACCAAAATGTACGGGTAAAAACCCTTAAATTGATTTTAAACAGTTGGGGTTACATTATATTATCCGATTTTAAAGGATGTTAAAAATATTTCCAGATTAACCCCTGGCATCACATGACATCAACCATATTGGTTGGGAAATTGTAGGTAGAACCTTACATGGCAGAGTTTAGGTGACAACTGACCGGAATGGCTCTCTGAAGGAAGTCAGCACTAGATTGACACCCTCCCTTGACAGAATGTAATAATATGTGTAGTTACTTCAGCCAAAAGAATTTAAATTGTATGTTAATATTTAAAATAATAATTGTAGTTAAAAAATATTTCTTGGGATTAACCATACAGTCTGGGTGTCAATGGGTTGCTCGGTATGGGGCAAAATGTTCTGAGAATAATTCTGTGAAAAGTTTATTGGTGTCTTTAAGTTTAATTATGAACTTTTTCGAGGGATGTTCAGGGAGTAGAGTACGAACTACTTACTCTACTCATTTGTTTTTGGTGGTTTACATTTTGGTGGCTTAAAGCACGTAAACCTGTAAGTATAACTATCTATTCACTTTTTCACCTTTGTCAAAATTTAACCTCACGTTTGTTTTACTTATAGAGTTATATTTATTTTAGGTGATAACACTGATGATGGAATATTGATTCCGAAAACGTTTTGTTCTGATACAGCCCCTTTTTAGGGATTTTAAATATACCTTTTACAAGATAAGGTTTTTATTTTTTGTATCTAAAGAACTTGCTAATATTCCCCGTAATTCCCTTAATCCTGGAAGCAGCACAAAGTGGCCCACATCGCGAACCGGCTGTAAATGACGGGCAGGTCTCGCCTCTTTGACGCAAGCCGAAAAACAAAAACACCACGAAAATTTACAGACTGCGCCAGAATGAAGCGAAGGGAGAAGGCGAAGTGAGCAGCTAATAAAGGGCTCTCGCCTCTATATGTTCCGTGATCTGACCTTTTTTTTTAAGCCGTCCGTACCGTTCTGAAAAGGACAGTGGCTGACAAAGGCGATTTGTGTACAAAAAAAAAATAGGTATAGTGGAATTTAAAAATTGTTTACGACGAAATAATGAAAGGGATGTCTATTTGCTACGGTATTTGGAAGCTTTGGCGTATTTAGGATGTTTGGTAAAATCACCTTTTAGTATGGGTAGATTATCGGAGAATAGGCCATTTCTAGGAAAAGTTATTTACCACCAATTTTATTGCTGAAATCGAATCTTATGATTGTATATATTAATAATATAGGTATGCAAAGTCCGCAGATAGTGTGCTACTTTTTTTATAACCAAAATGGCGCCCGAAAATCGTGTTTTTCTCAATTTTTGCTCTATTAGCCTAAAGATTTTAACTTTACACCAAAAACACCCCAATCCAAATTTCACCGTAATTAAATTCTGCATAGAAACGTGTTTTTCCCGATTTACTTCGACGAAAATTTTCCCCGGAAAATGCGGGTTTTTCCAACAAAATTTTCAATTTTCAACTAAAATTTTAGATAGTAGAAGTAATTGTTTATCAATAATTAAATGACTTGGTAATATAAAAGCTCTTTTCGCATAGATTAAAATTCCAGAAGTCGATGGAAATTGAATAAACAGTTTAGCAACAATTGAAATGTTAATTAAAAATTTACGGTCGCTATAAAAAGCACAATAATTATGATACATAAGAATAACTATGATTTTTGTATAGAAAAGTACTGTATCTATCTTGTACTTTACATAATTGAAATTGGACTATTAAAGCGGCCTCAGAATATTTTAAAATTATAAACAATTTTTTGGCTTATAAACAAATAGAATATATCGGGAAATAATAAATTAAATTAAATCACGAAACCGGTATTGAAAAAAAAACGGCAGAACGTTTCTTTTAAAAGAAAAACGTTTAATTACGATGAGTGGTTCCTGAGATACAACCGGTCAAAGTTGACCGGCACTTATGGCAAAGATATAAACAATAGAATCATAATTTTCAAACCATCACCTATTTATTTTTGTCCTCTTTCTCCACACCAATTTTCATATCTTTAAAATACTCATAACATATATTATTATAATAAAAACTATCGATATTACGAGTGAAAATTGTCAAAAAATAGCAAAATTCTAATCAAAAATTAGGTTAGAGAAAATGTAATCTCAAAGTTTAAAATCGCAATACGTTAAAAAAATGCATTTTCCCGGCTTCCCATGGAGCAATTTTCTTCATTCTTTTTTTGTTCCCAGGTAACTCGAGTAGATCCATCTAACTAACGCATTATTAAATGTCAAACTTGCTTTTGTTTTGTTATAATAAATTAATTTATTTATTATAACAAAAATTTTTAATTTGTTTAAATAAAGATTGCTTAAATAATTATACAGTTTTTAGATGAGAATATTTGTGTTTTTAACGTTAAAAAGTACACTTGTTGTAAGTTTATCTAAAAAAAGTCTACAACTGGAAAAAATATCTAGTTTTTTTTTCATGTAAATAAATTAATCTACTATAACAAAACAAAAGCAAGTTTGACATTTAATAATGCATTAGTTAGATGGCACTACTCGAGTTACTTGGGAACAAAAAAAGAAATAAGAAAATTGCTCCATGGGAAGCCGAGAAATTGCATCTTTTTAACGTATATCGATTTTGAACTTCGAGATTACATTTTCTCCAACCTAATTTTTTATTGGAATTTTGCTATTTTTGGCAATTTTCACTCGTAATATCGATAGTTTTTATTATAATAATATATGTTATGAGTATTTTAAAAATAAGAAAATTGGTGTGGAGAAAGAGGACAAAAACAAAAAGGTGATGGTTTGAAAATTATGATCCTATTGTTTATATCTTTGCCGTAAATGCCGGTCAACTTTGCCCGGTTGTATCTCAGGAACCACTCATCGTAATTAAACGTTTTTTCTTTTACAAGAAACGTTCTGCCATTTTTTTTTCAATAGCGTTTTCATAATTTCATTTAATTTAATATTTAACGAGATATTTTATTTGTTTATAAGCCAAAAAATTGTTTATAATTTTAAAATATTCCTGAGGTAGCTTTAATAGTCCAATTTCAATTCTGTAAAGTACATTAGATAGGTACAGTGTATTTTTATACAAAAATCATAGTTATTCTTATGTAACTTAATTATTGTGGTTATTATAGCGACCGTAAATTTTAATTAACATTTCAATTGTTGCTAAACTGTTCATTCAATTTCCATCGGCTTCTGGAATTATAATCTGTATGAAAAGAGCTTTTATATTACCAAGTTATTTAATTATTGATAAACAATTACTTATCTAAAATTTTAGTTGAAAATTAAAGATTTTGTTGGAAAAACCCGCATTTTCGGGGGAAAATTTTCATCAAAGTAAATCGGGAAAAACACGTCTCTATGCAGAATTTAATTACGGTGAATTTTTATTTGGGTGTTTTTGGTGTAAAGTTAAAATCTTTGGAGTTATAAAGCAAAAATTGAAAAAACACGATTTTCGGGCGCCATTTTGTTTATGAAAAAAATAGCACACTATCTGCGGACTTTGCATACCTATATTATTAATATATACAATCATAAAATTCGATTCCAGCAATAAATTGCTGGTAAATAACTTTTTCCACCTACCTCTACCGAAAATATACTTTCCCGGACCTGATTGTAGGGAGCAAAGTTGTACTTTTCCTCCCTAGGGAGGAATAGCTATTTGTATAACAAGGGAGGAAATGGCACTTTACTCCCATGTTATACATATGGTTTTCCACCTTCCTCAAATTAATAACAAGTCATTTTTCATTTTTTTACTTAATTTATTTATGTAACTAACCAACAAAATTTATTAGAACTAAAACTAACAAGTAGGTACAATACAACTGTCAACTGTCAAATATAAGTCAAATTATTAATGTAAACATTGTTAAATCAGAATAACAATTTACTGTTTTTTACCATTCTGCAAAATACAGGGTATTTTTAAATAAACGTTAAAATGTATAGATACTTACGTAATAGAAAATAGATATTGTACAGGGCGGCAATAAGTTATATTTCATGAATGAAATACCATGACGTCACTTTTATTTTTCCTCCCTAGGGAGGAAAAATATTTTCCTCCCTAGGAAGGAAAAGTACAACTTTGCTCCCTACAATCAGGTCCGGAAAAGTATGCTTTCGGTAGAGGTAGGTGGAAAAATATTTTTCCTCCCTAGGGAGGAAAATTAAAAGTGAGGTCATGGTATTTCATTCATGAAATATAACTTATTGACGCCCTGTACAGTATCCATTTTCTATTACGTAAGTATCTATACATTTTAACGTTTATTTAAAAACACTCTGTATTTTGCAGAATGGTAAAAACAGTAAATTGTTACTCTGATTTAACAATGTTTACATTAATAATTTGACTTATAGTTGACAGTTGACAGTTATTGTACCTACTTGTTAGTTTTGGTTCTAATAAATTTTGTTGGTTAGTTACATAAATAAATTAAGTAAAAGTGAAAAATGACTTGTTATTTGAGGAAGGTGGAAAAACCATATGTATAACATGGGAGTAAAGTGCCTTTTCCTCCCTTAAATGATTACTGCCCTCCGCTACGCGTCGGGCAGTAAACTTCATTCTCGGGAGGAAAAGTAGCACTTTCCTCCCTTGTTATACAAATAGCTATTCCTTGTATTTTGCTAATTAGCCCAGAGTATTTGTCATTAAGATGTAAGACACTTTAATTCTTGTGGAAAAGCATATTTTGCATATGATATCATGACTACTTCTTTATTTTTTTTTTTGTTTGATGGAAGGAGGTATCGTTTTTCAATGGGGATAAGATTTATAATATACCTGAGTTTTCCATAGTTTCTCCTCAAAAGTTCTTCCCTCTGTGTTAGCTATAGTAGTAGCGTAACTGGAGACACTGGTGCAAAAAAGAGGCAGCTCTTTATTATAAATTTTTACAGGGGAAGCAAAAATCTGTTCGACTACAAATTTTGAAATTTATTTGTCTTAATTTCAAAGTGATCACTTTGTCTCCTTTTCTTCAGATCTGTGCGCCTAATAGGTCTGGATCCCGCGTATGAAAAAAAAGTTGATTAATAGCAAGCTGAAAATTTGTTAATAGCTTAAGGGTGTCTAGTCGGACAAATTTTGATATATGGGAACACTGGAACAGGGGAAGTTTTAATTGTGGAACAGGTTAAAAATTTCGAACGGTCAGACCACGAAAACGGCACATGTATTTTGTCCGACAGAACAGACTTAAACTCTCCGAACAGAGATTAAACTCTCATGTAAAAATCAGACTGCTATTTATCACCAAATAGGCATTTTAACGAGTGGAATATGAAGAATATGTCAAATGACAGGAATTATGACAGGTGATAAATAGCAGTCTGATTTTTGCATGAGAGTTTAATCTCTGTTCGGAGAGTTTAAGTCTATTCTGTCGGACAAAATAAATGTGCCGTTTTCGTGGTCTGACCGTTCCAAATTTTTAACCTGTTCCACAATTAAAACTGCCCCTGTTCCAGTGTTCCCATATATCAAAGTTTATCCGACTAGACACCCTTAAGCTATTAACAAATTTTCAGCTTGCTATTAATCAACTTTTTTTTTCATACGCGGGATCCAGACCTATAAAATTAGGTCCCAATTATTGATCTTATTCAGTTCGTGTTCCGTTTCGTTGATGAATTTTTCGGCTGATAGCAGAATTCTTGCGTTAAAAGAATACGGTATATACTAAACAATTTTATTTGCCAAAAATGAATAAACCATTTTCAATTTAGTTGCAACACGAAAATACCTCCGCATCATTATTCTAGTTTAATCAGAGAGTGCAGCAAGCAGCTCTACCGGTTTCGAAACTTATTAGTCTCTCATCAGGAGGCACATATTATGCTGCTCTCTCTGATCCAACCAGGACAAACACCGGCGTGCAGTGACGGATTGCTGAGACTAAGGAAGATGAGGGAATTTTACAATTTATAATTCACGTCCCATCTGCTCAGCTCGGTAAATTTCCAACGAGAATGGTTCCCTTCGTACTCCAATCAGAGTAAACATGTAAATCACAAATGAATAAACCATTTTCAATTTCGTTGCAACACGAAAATACAGCCGCATCATTATTCTAGTTCAATCAGGGAGTGCAGCAAGCACCTCTACCGGTTTCGAAATTTATTAGTCTCTCATCAGGAGGCGCATATGCTGCTCTCTCGGACCCAACCAGGACAAACACCGGCATGCAGTGACGGATTGCAACGAACGAAATGGCAGGAATGCCCTAGCGGCAACTGCTAGCTAAAGACTAAGTTTTCAATCTAATAGCACATAAAACAACATCAAACAATGTTACTCTATATCTTACCAGATTGAAAACAATGGGAACCTTATCTGGTTACACCTCCGAGGCTTCTACAATTTGCAAGCCATAACGGATGCTGAGACTAAGGAAGATGAGGGAATTTTACAATTTATAATTCACGTCCCATTTTTAATTGCCTATATAATTTTATTTGCCTATATATTGATAAGAGACTTTGCTGTTTATCATTAGCAAAGAAGATTGACCAAGGACCTTCGTTACCTTTTCTAAGTACATCCATAACAAGATGTATTATCCAAAACAGGTAGGGACTGTGTTGGGATACACAGCATCTCAGTAATCATCTTCTTAAGACAAACTCTTTAATAATTAAATGCCCGTGGTAAAAACAAATATGTTTGTTTTTAATAAATACGATTAACCTAGATTACCACATCGATACATGCTAGTATTTGATACAAGGTCAAGTTGCAATAATAATCAATGTATGTTTGTTAGCAGTCAGCCGTTTTGAATCACTCTCACTTTTGCTTACCAAAACATAAAACAAAACAATCGACCTTTAATTATACTTTCACGGGGAACAGATAAATCAATTAGTAGTTGAGATTCCAGCGAGTAACATCACATTAAGCAAATAATATACCACCAGCTACTTACCGTTAAATACTCCACGTATAAATAAATGTATTAACTGTGAGAGTTATTTACTACATCAACCCTTATGGTCGGGGGTAACCAACCCCTAATTATCTAAGGTGGCTCAGAAGACAGGAGCCACCATAGGACTGACTTAATGGCTGCATAGCCTTGATTCAAATCAACCGCCGCGCCACTGAAAAACTTTCGGTCAAACCGACAGAAGACCTTACTTTGATGTACACTCGCTGATATGAAGGATAAGATTAATATCCTTCACTGAAGGATATGCATCATATCCCTCTGTTTAATATAAGAGAGGAGGCGTCTTATACAATGTTCTTTGCTAAACAGAGTGGTTGGAGTGTGGTTGGGAGGAACTGGAATGGTTAGGGACATCGAATTTCTTGGAGAAAAACTAAGACGAGTAGGAGAATTTAAATATCTTCGTCACTACATAACGCAAAATGAGACACTAGATCAAGAAATTGCCCATAGGATGCAAGCTACTTGGTTCATCTGGAAACGAATGAGTAGGGTACTGTTTGATCGAAAAATCGGGTAAGGGGCAAGGGCTGAAAGGAAAGATATACACGAGTGTATATCAAGGAAGATTCAGAAAAATAAAATAGAAGTAGATGAAATGAAAATACAGTCGGAAAAATGAAAGAATACCCATGAACGAACATATAAAACACGCTGTATTTTCCTGTCATATTACATGTACTTGCGCTGGGCAATTTTCTTTGTGACACGGTGACAGGAAAATACAGCGTATTTTATATGTTCGTTCATGGGTATTCTTTCATTTTTCCTACTGTATTCATCAAGACCTCGATTTTTGACCCTTCGCTTCGTTATCGATCATTCGCTATCTGTACACTAAACAGATACGAAGCGAATACGTTCGATAACGAAGCGAAGGGTCAAAAGTCGAGGTCCAGGAACGACGTTATTAGGGAATGTGACAGGAATACAGTCTCAAAAAAGATTAAAGAACAAAGACTGCAATGGTTTGGTCACGTTAGATGTAGAAATGAAAACTATGTAGGACTAAGGATAAAGCTGTTAGACGTCAAGGAAAACATAGGTACAGCAAAACCGAGGAGGAGATGGAAGGACTTTAGAGAGAAATGTTTAAGTGAAGAAGATACGATGGACAAAAATTAGTGGCGAAAAAGAGTGAGAAACAGTGACTCCTAAAAAACGAAACGCTGATAAAGAAGTTTAAAAGCTATGATAATGAAAAAACATTAGGTGCAAATAATAAAAAATTGCGATATTGGTCTCCGACATTTGACTAGATTACTTTTCATGTCGTTTGTTTTATATACAGGCCTATTTGTTTTCTAGCACTAGCTAACTTGTTGCTTTGGAATTCTATTTAGTTTCTAGTGAAGCCATAATTCTAAATATGACATAATTTCTTGGCATAATTCTAAATGGTCCTTATAGTCGTTAGTGAAATTTAAATCAGTATAAAAAATAATACACTAACCAATTATTACAAAAGTTATTACAAATCCAAACATAAAGAACTAAAACAAAAAGACATAACCAATTTTTTTCTGAAGCAAACTAACTGTATACATCAGATAACGACTCCTATAGTGTTCATTTTAATTTGCGTTGCACAGAACATTTAATTTCGACACGGAGTTACCGCCGTTTCGGTTATTTACTAGCTTTTCGCTCTGTGGAAAAACGTTTCCAAATGGCAACGGCAATAAAAACCGTAATGGAAAGAGGAAAACGCCAAATAACGACATTAAAAATATATTTTAATGGAGACACATTATTGTACATGACTAATATTGTACGTGCTGCTAGACTAAACTTTTCTAACAAAGAAGTGTAATGTGTGGGGTCATTATGGAGATTCATTCATTCGCGTTGGTGCATCTGGAATAATGTTCGCTTGTTTGGTAATTACGGTATTGTAGTGAAATACAAGGATAGCTAGATATTTCGTGTAACTGATTTTATATCAGACGTGCCAGCAATTCCAAAAACGTTCACTGATACATTTGTTGTAGTCGTATTCTTAATGTCGGGTCATAAACGTCCACAAACTCATATTAACCCTTTCACTATTTTTGTACATTACCATGTACATTGACTTGTATTGCCTTACATGAAATTCAGAATTATTTACCTTCTAATCTACATTTGCACATCAGAAAGTACAACCTATTTTAAAGTTTTAAGGTTGGTAATAAATGAGATAAAGTTTGACAATAGACGTTAGGCAACATTTTAAAACGTGAGTGGCATGTTGTGCAAACAGGTGCATTTTAGGTTATGTCATATATTTTACGTTTTCTTGTAAATATATTAAAATTAGAAGCTGTATGATTTGCTATTGGTAAGTACATGTTTCAACGTTGGAGTTCCATAATAATTTATAATGCTTTATACAGGGTGGTTAATCTTATTCGCCTCGGTCTCTGTACGGAAAATCACTTGATATTTAAAAAAAATTTCTTCACAGAAATATACAGGGCCTTTAATACTATAACCTAAAAATAATGTGAAGTATACAGGGTGTTCCAAAAAAGAGTGGTATATCAAAGTTATATTTTTTCTTATAGAATGCCCTATATCTGATGACATTATTAAATTGACCTTAAAAAATAAGCTATACTTTCATAAGGGTTCCCTATACCTAAATACAGGGTGTTTTGATTTATTTCGATTTTTATAAAAATGTAAGGTTTTAGAAAAAACTAAATATCCACGAATCTAAGAAGCAGTAACAAATTCTTTCTTGAATCTTAATAATAGACTATTTAGCATACTTAAACAGATGCTTATTGCAACAAAATTTCTTACAGGGTGGTCAAAATATGAGATTGTCCTATTAACAAATTCAAGCTGTAATAACTTACTTATTTTAAATGGAACACCCTATATCTTACTAGTCTATCGCGTAGAAAATTTACTTAGCTTTCAATTTGTATAGGGGTTTCCTATACCTATCTTTTTACAGGGTGGTCAAAATATTAGATTTTTCTATTAACAAATTCAAGCTCTAATAACTTACTTATTTTAAATGAAACACCCTGTATCTTACTAGTCTATCGTGTAGAAAATTTACTTAGCTTTCAATTCTTATTAGGGTTTCATATACCTATCTCCCTTCATTTTTTAAATATTTAAAGATATCCTAATTTGTAAGCTTTAAAAATTAGAATTACATAAGTACCTATGTACGTGTTTATGTACAACACATCACCAACACCGGCAATATACTTAGACAAGATACTGTCATTAATAAAATTTTCATTGTTATCATGTAATCACACAGAGTGTTGTATTATTTTAGTTGATTTTGGCCTACATGTGAAATTGAATAATATGTTTATTTTAAACTGCATACCCTATATTAGATGCCGTATTCTGGAAGATATTTAAATTATATTTCATTCCGTATAAGTATTTTCCATATCTTAACCCAACGGTTATTAAGTAAATTTAAGAACGCCACTTTTTGTTTGAATCTTTAAATCGCAATTACAAACAATTAAATGCAATGGCTACTTTGACGAAAACGAGCCTATTGTACAAAAATATGTAAAAATGGGTATTTACAGAATAACATGGGAATTTATATTTACAGAATAACATGTGTATTGAGAATGTTAACATGGAATTGAAGAGATTTTAAATATCTTCTATTATAAAGAATAGAATATCGAGTATGTCATTTAAAATAGGAACACTCTGTGTGATTAAATGATAAAAATGTGAATTTTATTAATGAAACTATATTGACTAAGATATTTAAGTATATTGCCGGTGTTGGTGATGTGTTGTACATAACCACGACATAGGTACTTAATTCTAATTTTTAAAGCTTAAAAATTAGGAAATCTTTAAATATTTAAAAATGAAGGGAGATAGGTATAGGAAACCTTAATAAGAATTGAATGCTAAGTAAATTTTCTACTCGATACACTAGTAAGATACAGGGTGTTCTATTTAAAATAAGTAAGTTATTACAGCTTGAATTTGTTAATAGAAAAAATCTAATATTTTGACCACCCTGTAAAAAGATAGGTATAGGAAACCCTAGTACAAATTGAAAGCTAAGTAAATTTTCTACGCGATAGACTAGTAAGATATAGAGTGTTCCATTTAAAATAAGTAAGTTATTACAGCTTGAATTTGTTAATAGAACAATCTCATATTTTGACCACCCTGTAAGAAATTTTGTTGCAATAAGCATCTGTTTAAGTATGCTAAATAGTCTATTATTAAGATCCAAGAAAGAATTTGTTACTGCTTCTTAGATTCGTAGATATTTATTTTTTTCTAAAACCTTACATTTTTATAAAAATCGAAATAAATCAAAACACCCTGTATTTAGGTATAGGGAACCCTTATGAAAGTATAGCTTATTTTTTAAGGTCAATTCAATAATGTTATCAGATATAGGGCATTCCATAAGAAAAAATATAACTTTGATATACCACTCTTTTTTGGAACACCCTGTATAATTCACATTATTTTTAGGTTATAGTATTAAAGGTCCTGTATATTTTTGTGAAGAAATTTTTTTAAAATATCAAGTGGTTTTCTGTACAGAGACCGAGGGGAATAAGATGAACCACCCTGTATATTACAAAGTCCACAGATGTAGTTTGAATTAGTATGTATATTAGCATGGACAAACGCAGTTTGTGGACAATATATTAGACCATGTTTTTGCAAAAGTTATAAATTTTATTTCTATTTTGCTGTTCTTTTGGGAGTAAACAAGAAAGAAATCCTTGATTTGTTAGCTTTTCGCCAAGAAGTGGCCGAAAATCTGATCTGCAGTAGACGTGCTCCTAAAAGAGGCAGGCCTTCAAAAAGCTTCGAGGATCCAGGTCCCTCCAAAAAGAAAAAAACTGAAATAAGGCCTATAAAAGACCTTAGATTTGATGGATACCATCATCTTCCACAGTATGATGACAAAAAGGAATCCTCAAGATGCAAAAATGAGGGGTGTAAGAGCAGGACACATATCTTTTGTCAAACATGCAAAGTTCATTTATGTATTTTAAAGGAAAGGAATTGTTTTTCCGTATTTCATTCAAAGTAAATTTTAATATTTATATTACTTTTGAGAATAATCTGATTTATAAGAGTTTCTAATAAAAAATTAACACTCAATGGTTTTTTTTTACCTCCATGAACTTTTTTTGTCCATTGTGATGGACATCCTGTACTGGAAGGGTGGGGGTAGTTAAATTTTTTTTATGTAAAAAAAATCTATAGTGCAACAATACTTTGTATACCAAAAATTAGAATTTTTTAATCACTCTAAAGGGAAGTGATAGTGAAAGGGTTTATTTCGATTAGAAGATCGCTTTTGGCTTTACCCAGGCCTTGTTACATACAGGACTAGAATCTCAAACACGTAGGAATATCAATCAATACTTTTTAACAATTTGTTGTATTGCAAAAAAAGAATGTGTCTGTACTTTGTACGCACGTAAGAAGTTATACTTCTATTATATAATTTCAACGAAATAGATAGATATACTAAACAGTTTATTTGTATTTTATTTAAATAGTAAACTAATTTTAATACTTACCTACCGCTTTAAAAAAATGTATTAAAACAAAACAAAAAATTAAAAAAAAAATATGAATCATCCGGATTCGAACCCGGGACGTCTCGATCTGTGGTAGAATGCTCTACCAACGAAGCTATCATCGCTCTGTTTTCGTGACATCCCGGACAAAATAATTACAAATCACGGTGACAAATAGATCAAGTTAAGTATAAAGATGTTATAATAGATACTTATTATCTTACTCCCGAGGAAGACAAATCCAAAGACAAAAAAAATTATAATAAATATATTTACTAAAAACACTAATATATTATTTTCATACCTTAGTTGCGCTGATACATACATAACTTGAAAGATTAGCAACGAACTCCATACTGTGTGTGTGCGCATGCGCCCAGAATATTAAAAATTCACTCTCAATCGCGCCTAAAGAAGTATAACTTTAAAAACGTTCTCTTTTCGACAAGACGTTATCTACAGGCAATGTTTACAGTAATGCTTATACGGGGCATTCACGCTCTGATTTGTAGTACCACTAGTGGTACGACAAGAGAGAGAGAGTGATACTACTTTGTGGTCCCTCTAGTCGTACTACAACACCATTCACCACCCAACATTTTATCTTTCTAGCCGCCAAAAAAGGTCTTACCTTTCAGCCATCTGTTTTCACGGTGGTGTACACTAAAAAATGTATCCAGTAAAGTCTATGCAAAATATAATTCGGAGGATTTGGGTACATAAGTTGAGGTTTCATATTTATTAAGCATGCCATAAGTTTCGTTTCTCTATCATTTGTCTAGGGCTGATATGAACTAATTAACTTTTACGACTCTTGTAATTTTTATGACTTTTTAAGACGTAGGGTAGTTATATTCTATTTTAGTAAACTAAACTGGAGCTGGGATTTGCATTTAAAAATGAATAGTAAATTTGCATAAGATGCCAAAAGAAAATAGTTTTAGATTAATAAGAAATTGGTCTTTATTTACAGAAAGGAAAATGATTGGTCCCAACAAAAAGTAGATAATAAATAATCGTGTATTTTAATAAGGGTAATTTTTGTGACAGTTTATTTTCTATTAAATATTTGCAAAATAGGAATGTTTGCGTAAAGAAACTTGTAGACATCCCATACGTAATATACTGCGAGGCATAAGTTAGGGATATAGAAAATTTATGCTCATTTTCATAGTTGATTTTTTCGTGAACGGATTAACGGATCCCGCTATTTTTTTTTTACTATTTTAGATATTTCTTTAGTATTGTTTCGCTATAACTTTTCCCATGCGTCACGATTCATTTTAAAACAAATTAAGTCAAAACGTAAAGTGAAACGTACGCCGATGTGTGTAGTATACTATACATAGTATACAGTATACAAAATGTATATACACATCGACGTTATGTTTTGACTTAATTTGTTTGAAAAAGAATCGTGACGCATAGGAAAAGTTATAGCGGACGAACAATATTATCACAGTTGTGCAAATATTTAATCAAACTTCTTTTTTGTACTTATACTGGGTGGAGGAAAAGAAATGTTTTTCTTATGTTAAGTTTGAAACACCCTGTAGAGAGGACGAGGTACAATAATGCATCGGAATCGTATTATAGTCTTATGTTTGGTGAAATTTTTTTTGAATGTGCCTGATATCTTTAGAAACAAATAAAATAGACGGTTTTGTATTTTAACTTGTGTTTTAACCGAAACTAAAGTTTGAGACACCCTTTAGGGAGGATGAGGTAAAATGGTGGTTATGCATCGCTACTATGTGTAGTCTCATCTTTTGTGAATCATTTATTTTTTAAATTTTTCTGATATCTTTAATAACAAAGAAACTAGACCGTTTTACTATTTAATATGTGTTTTAACTGACGACTGCGATACGTGAGGAGGTCACGTCTTATCATACCACTAAGACGACATTATTTCCTATATATAGTGCGAAAGAAAAAGAGTGTTCAAAGAAAAAGAATATGTGTAATGTAACTCTCGATATTTAAAGAGCCTCCAGGTAGACACCGAATCCGTATTACTTTCAGGGAAATTCCACCCCAAAACATCATAGAGCCTCTATTAAACAATCTCGTCTCTCTTAAGTTATGCTATGCATACCACTTACCTGATCGACAATCGTTTACGTTATGTGCCTTTCTGTTTTTAAAGTTTTGTTAACTGTTATTTGTTAGTGTTAATTTAGTTTTGTTTCAGTAAAAATACATGGTAAGGAGTAAAACCACCTATTTTCTTTGTTATTTTCTTTATCTTTAGAAAGCTAAAGATATCAGGGAGATTAAAAAAACTAAATGTTCACAAATCATAAGACTACAATACGATTCCGATCTATACACAGATTTGTACCTCGTTCTTTCTACCGGGTGTTTCAAACTTAACATAAGAAAAACATTACTTTTCTTCCACCCGGTATAAATACAAAAAAGAAGTTTAATTAAATTTTTGCACAACTGTGTAAATACTAAAGAAATATCTAAGATAATAAAAACAAAAATTAGCGAAATCCGTGAATCTGTTCACGAAAAAATAAACTATAAAAATGAGCATACATTTTCTATATCCTTAACTTATACTTATGACTCTCAGTGTAGTGGAAATTTTTAATCCAACATCCAACATCGGCATTCACGCTCCAACTTTCTTTGTAATACCGCTAGTCGTACCACTAGTGGTATTACTAGTAGTACTACAACCCATTCATGGTCTGATTTTAGACAGACCAACATATCACTTTCTCTCTCTTGTCGTATCACTAGTAATACTACAAATCAGATCATGAATGAGGCCCTTTACAGTCAAACTGCTCTGAAGACTCCATAGTTTACAACTTGGGAGTCCGTGAAAATTGGGATCTGTCAACAATTCCATAAGTTGACGACATGCAATCTTAGTTTGTATATATGACAAAAAGAAATTGTTGGTCTTTTTGAAAAATAAGTCAGTAATCCTCTTATTGCTTCAGAAAGATTTTGTAGGAGGTATACTAAAAACGTTGTTAACGAACGTCATAAATACATTAAAAATGTTTCTTAGCCCCTGATGAAGTCACAAACGTAGCACCGAAACTACGTCGTATCTTTGGGACTAAAACATAAATGTAGGGAACAGACAAAAATTACTGTTGAAACAAACTAGCGTTAATACGTTCGAAATAGTCGCTAGCTTTTTTGGACATGAATACCAAAAATCAATTTTCCAGGAATTTGTTACTTATTACTTTTTACAAACTATTCAACCAGTTGGTTGAATTGTAGACAGGTTAGGGCCTGGTGATCTAAGTAGCAAAGAAGTACTTAATTAAACTCTCCAGTACTCACACCCCCACGCAAGCTAGTATAGATGGAGAATAAGACTATCGAACATGGCGTATGGGATGTAGCCATGTGATTAGCAGTAGAGTTATTGATTGGGCATAACGCATAATATACACACTCTTGCATACACACCCAAACACAGAATACACGTAGACACATACACACCTACACCGTCTTTCCGACATAATTCATCAGGCTTGTGACCAGACAGCAGCACCTCAACTTACTTATCATACGGTGAGGACTGTATTGCTACTATCGCTCCCCTAAATCCCGAATGAGAGACTCTTTTGTGTGTACAAACAAAAATGTCAGGGAATCAGTTGATTCTGGCAGTAGACTCTGTTTATATCCAATAGACAAGAGGTGAAATAGTTAGATATGACGTATTAAAAATGGTTAGATTAACATCTAGTTCTACTTGTCTGGCTAAAAGTATGACACATATGCAGACACTAAGATTTGACCAGAAGAGTTTTGGTGACCAATATAGAGACTTGCTAATTAACCCTTTTTAAGTCTTTTAGGTACAGTTTTGCGTTGATTACTCGTAATGGAGTAACCCTTCGTTTGATCATAAGATATAGAAAAAAGAATGTGTGTGTACTTTGTACGCACGTAAGAAGTTATACTTCTACTACATATTATGTGATTTTTAAGACAATACCAAAAATTTAAAAAAATAAAAGAATAAAACGCACACAAACACATTGAAAAATGCCACAAAGAAAAAATTATTTCTGAACGATAATAATTGTTGGCAAAAATTTTAAATACGCATTTTCTGAAAAAAAATTATATAACAAATATACTTACAACCATAAAATGCATAAAAAAATAAAAAAATAAAAACTTGCATCGGGAATCGAACTCGTGAATTTCGGGGAGCTTTGATTCGTAATCGAAGCCTAGACTCACTGGTCCAATTCCACATTATTTGTCATGTGGAAAAATAGGGTAACTGAACGTTTTACTGTTTGACAGTTGTTTTGAATATAATTAAATTATGTAGTTTAAATTTTGTGGAAGAAAATATTAAAATATAACAAAACAGTAAGAAAACAATATATTAGATGAAGATTGGTAGAACTTTTGTTGGTAATCAAATTAAGTATGTAAATCAAAGCATTACATACCTACTAGATAAATAAATCTACGCCAAAAAATCATAATTTAAAAATAAAAATCGGACCTAATTTGGGATTTCTCTCTAAAATCCCCATTCTTGAGAAAATAAATGTATGTATTCCAACCTAATCCAAATGTATAATTACAATATGATTATAATAAAAACTACTTACCAAATTAGAATGAGTTTTCCTTGTCCAAAATAGTCCAAAATAGTCCAAAACGCCAAAAATATAGGTATATGAAAACTATTTAAAAAGGCAGTATAACTATTAACTAACTTTGTTTCTTTTCCCACAAATTTCAAAACGCAACAACCATAAATAATCAAACTACGTACAGCTGTGGCACAGCCGCCATATTGAATAATTTTTGACATGTCATTTGAACATCCAATCAGAACAAAGTTATAATGCGCATGCGCCGGGATCATAGGTTTTAACATGTAAAAATTCACCCTCATATCGCCGGTAAAGAAGTATAACTTCAAAAACTTGTCTTTCCAGAGTTTTACCGCCGGTCCTAGAAGATTCAGTACAACGTCATCACTTCTCCTGCGTTTTTGTTTTATTTGGCCCTACCAGATAAGATTTCGACCTGAATTTGAAGGGTCGTGACTACCCTTTTCTTGCTTCGAAACACATGCCATAATGCCAGCGTGGAATTATGGTAGGGGAGCCCAAGCGAGGATTTTTGCAGTTACTCGAGCGCGTCAGAAAATCACACGGGGAGAAACCCTGTGTCCTGTAAATGTACCCGTACCATATATGGACTCTTAATACAGGGGAGTTCGTTAAGGGGGTCCGAAAAAAAACTTATCCTTAGAAAAACTCGAAATCGTCAGATTAAAATAAGGTAAGTTAAATACAGCCAGAATAGTGTATATTTAAAAAATCTGAAGATTTTAGCGAAGCGTAAGGAAATGGGCACAAAGTCACAAAGTTTCACAAAAAAGCGAATTTTTCGCTAAATGAACGTGAGATCAAAAAATTGAAAAATACGTGTTCAATATTTTTCAAAAATTTATCGAATGATACCAAACACGACCCTCACGGATAGGATTGAGGGGTAAGTTTAAAATTTTACATAGGAACTCGGTGATATTTCGCGAAATGAAGATTAGATCAAAAAACTGAAAAATATTGGAATTTACTTAATACTCAACTATAAATTATTATTTTTGTTAAGTGTTAAAATAAACACATGGAGTCTTCATGGGCGGGCCACTTCTCCGAATGCATAAAGATCAATTTGATATACCTCTTGCGTAGAATTGCGAAAAAGTGTCAAGTTACATATTTATGAATGTAAGAACTGTGCTAGTTCTGTGTTTGGGATTTAGTCTGTTAGAATATTTTGTAAAGGAAACATCTTAATTTTTTTGTTTGTATATTATTGTAATAATACGGTTCGGTTAAAATAAAAATAGTTTTTACTTTTATTTGTACATTTTATTATCTTATATTTCTAATAAAAAATACGTATTCAATATTTTTTAAACTCTATTGAATGACATCAAACACGACCACCCACGGTGGTGGGGTGGGGGGTTACTTTAAAATCTTAAATAGGAACCCCCAGTTTTTTATTGCAGATTTGGATTCCTTACGTAAAAATAAGTAAACTTTATTCGAAACATTTTTTAGAATTATGGATAGATGGCGCTATAATCGGAAGAAACGATGTTTGCAAATATAAATTTAAATTAAAAAATGGAAAATCCCCACTAAAATGGAAAATTTAACTTTTGTTGGTTTTAGGTAGGGATGGCGGTTTTTGACAAAACACCGGTTTTCGGTTATACCGTTTTTTCTTGCTTACGGTTTACCCTGGCGGTTATAACCGGACAAAAAAACCGTTTTTGCAAAAACCGGTTTTTGGTTTTTTAAATCCAATAGGTTATAATGTTACATTTACAATGCACTTTAGTTTGCGATACTCCACTCGACTCGATACTCGATATCGATATGATCAAAATTAGTACTATCGAAAGAACATTAATATCAAGATAAATAAAACACAATTTTTAATAAAACCGTTTTAATCTATTAATTATTATATTTATTTATTATTTTATTATTATTATATATTTATTGATTATTATTAAATATAATATATCGTAAGATTAATATTTACATATTGCAATAATAGGTCTGGATCCCGCGTATGAAAAAAAAGTTGATTAATAGCAAGCTGAAAATTTGTTAATAGCTTAAGGGTGTCTAGTCGGATAAACTTTGATATATGGGAACACTGGAACAGGGGCAGTTTTAATTGTGGAACAGGTTAAAAATTTTGAACGGTCACACCACGAAAACGGCACATTTATTTTGTCCGACAGAACAGACTTAAAATCTCCGAACAGAGATTTAACTCTCATGCAAAAATCAGTCTGCTATTTATCACCTGTCATAATTCCTGTCATTTGACATATTCTACATGTTCCACTCATTAAAACGCCCATTTGGTGATAAATAGCAGTCTGATTTTTGCATGAGAGTTTAATCTCTGTTCGAAGAGTTTAAGTCTGTTCTGTCGGACAAAATAAATGTACCGTTTTGGTGGTGTGACCGTTCCAAATTTTTAACCTGTTCCACAATTAAAACTGCCCCTGTTCCAATGCTCCCATATATCAAAGTTTATCCGACTAGACACCCTTAAGCTATTAACAAATTTTCAGCTTGCTATTAATCAACTTTTTTTTCATACGCGGGATCCAGACCTATAATATAGAATTTAACCCAACCGTTTCAAATTATAAAAAATTTCCCAGACTCTCTCAAATGGAATTTAAAAAAAAATAATATCAACATAAATATTTTACTTAAAAATAAATTGGACAATGCAATTTATCTTTTGTTTTTACTACCATCAAAAAAATTATCATGTTTTTTTTAACACGTTTGTTTATTTTAACTCATTTAATACTTCCTGTATGGGTGTATTGTTTTGAAAACGTAGGGAAATCCTTGGAGATTCGTATTCGGTAATTCAATATTCATAGTCAGAACATTATTTTGGTAATCAGAAAAAGTCATTCACCCACTTTCAATGTCAAGAGTCAAGTGTGAAAATAGATGATGTTTGCGTCTACTTCAACGAGATCACTTCTTATGTAAATATTATGATTACAAATACCTTTTCAACGAAATATTATAATAAAACTTAATTGTTTCTGGCTGATGTGAGGCACTTTCAGTTTGCTTTTGTACTTATAAAATAAAATTTGAATTATGGTTTTGTTTGGAATAATTACTTGAGAATAATAATTATGATTGGGATCCAAAATAATACCTAACCTAATCCTAATCACCGTAAAAACCTAAAAACCGGTTTTTACTTTAAAAAGAAAAAACCAGTTATAACCGGGACAAAAAAACAACCGGTAAAACCGGTGATTGCGAAGTAAAAAAAACCGGTTTTAGGTTTAAACCGGTAGGTTTTTCCCATCCCTAGTTTTAGGTCATACTCCTCACAACCCAATAGGTCCCCATAACGCTCGAGTAACTGCAAATTTAGCATACTTGCCTCCCCGTCCCCTACTATTAGATATATGAACTTGTTGAAAATCTGACCGAGGGAAATATATAGCATTGTCAAACAATATGGATTGGCGACAACAATAAAAATCATAACCAAAAGTAAAACGGTTCCGGTGATCACAAACTACATTTTCAAAAAGCGACTCGTTACTCTTCACCGCGATTAACTGAGACCGTTCACATAAACTAATTGCGAAAATTCTGCCATATAAATCCGGCTTTTCATCCCCGTTTCCCTACAAGTTCCACTCTTTCGTAAAACTCGCCGATATACCGGCCACCCCGACAAAAGGGAAAAAGTCCTTCAACGGCACACTATGGAGAAAATAAAAAATGGGACTAATATCAGCATTTTTGATAAAATACTGAGGCTAGAATCGCTTTTATATAAAAGGAACGCGGTATTGGGCGAACTGAAAATGGCGGAGGCGAGCTTTTATTTTTGCCTGGCCATTAATTAGAAAAGCACAAGCAGGATCATAGGTGGCGGCGACAAGCAGCAGCATTGCCGCTCGCGATATAGAACTAAGGATTTATAGGCTGATCGTTTAATCTCTGTACAGGACGGTGCTCCCTTAAAGCGGCGAACGGGGTGAAAGGGTTCGATCCTGCAAAAGTTTTTGTTAACTTTATCGAACGCAGATTCTGCGAGAAATACAATATTCAATTGAATAAGAGATGGGGGAGATAACAAAAGGGATTCTATTTATTAAGTCATAAATATATAATATAATACATATCTTTCAACATAGGCCTTCGTTTTTCTGTTCCACTTTACCGTGAGTAATTTGAATCAACCAAGCGTGCTGTTTGAGTTCTTTTTGCGTCTGCGTCTTTCCAAAATAGCTATAAAAATTTCTGCACTTAATTCTCTTCTTCTTTCTTGGCTCTGAAATTCTATACTAAATTTACAATCAAGATGCAGTAGAATTAAACAAACCAAGATACGTTAAATGCTATTAGGAGCACTCCCAAATCATAATTTACAATGTATATGCGTTGTAAGTCCCAAATCATAATTTACAAAGTTTACACATTGTAAATTATGATTCCTAGTAGCATTTAACGTGTCTTGGGTTTGTTTCTACTGCTTTTTAATTGTTAATTTAGTATAAGTGGGTCTTGGTAGCAGTTAATATTTTCCTCCACTCTTGCGTAATTGGTCTTGTGCATTTTGTGTCCCACTGTTGTACCCCATCTTACGTAGATCACTCTTGACTGCATCCTTTTTTTTTTTTTGGCGACCAACTGACCTTCTAGAGTGCTTGAAGTTCTTGGTTATGTCTTCGTCTCCGATTTTCTGTTATGTGCTCTCCACAGGACCCGCAGATCAGACGTAGATTACGTCTCACTTCCAAGCATTATCATGGAGAGAATTATAGTTTTATATAGCTTTGTTTTAGCTGCGTTTGGGAGCAATTTTGATTTAAGTAGCGTCGCTAGGGTGTAATACGCTCTACTTCTTGACATTACTCTAGCTACTACATCTTTTTCATAACTGTTTTCGGCTGTTATCACTGCTCCTAAGTATTTGAATTTTTTGACAACTTCGAAATTTTATTAATTCATTGAAATGTCTTACATTTTTGGTATTTAGCTCCCATATGCTCGATAGAAACAAAGAAAACAAATATACAAACAAACATACATTTGAGAAATGTTAATTCTTCATAAAATTACTTAAATGGGGCGGTTTTTCTACTTTCTGAAAAAGTTGATTTGTGGGTTACAACCTTTTACCTTTCAACCGTCAAATAAGAGAGACCTTCACCTTTCCTCGAAAAGAAATAGAAGACCGATTAGTGAGCAAAACAGAAGTTAAAAATTAGGCGATGTTAATGATAGTTGAAAACTCCAACCAACGCTTCAACCATGAAAACTTGTAGTCCAGGAACCGAAGCTTTTTACCTCGCAATTTTTACAGAATGGATCGATTTGCTTGAAAATTTAAGAATAAGTAGTCGATAGTCCAAGGATCAAAATCTATATGACGCCGAAAGGCGCTTTTACCATGGGGGTGGTTGCCATCCCATCTTGGGGGTGGAGATTTTTTATTATATTTTGGCCGCAAAAGTTGATAAAAACATTCATTTTAAGCAAAAAATGTTCTATAAATTTTGATAAAATTAATATTTTCGATTTATTCGCTCTCGAAAGTATCAGTTTTATATCGAAAAAATCAATGTTTTTCGATATTATACTCATTTACGATTCACTCAATTTTTGCCGTAGAAAATTTTTTTTAAACCAAGTTCTTAGGAATTAAATGTCTTGCAATTTCATATTTAAACATTTTTTCGTATTTCTGATGGTAATCTTTCTATTCTGAAGAAAATGGCATTTTTTACCAAACTACAAAAATTCGTTATTCGCTCTTAACTCCAGTTATTTAAAAACTAATCATTCTAAGCCAGTCAAACTTTTGGAATCTATTACTAATACATACATAAATATAGTTATTTTCCGCAAATCGCCAGGAAATTTTGACATTCCTGTCAAAATTTCTTGAAGAAAAAGTCAGGACTTCCTTACTGTAAGGAAATGATATTTCCGTACAGTTGTTAGTGTTCTACATAAATGATAGAAAACACATTGCTATTAAAACCTTGTAAATTACCTTAATCATTAAATTTTCTTTATCTGGAGCTTCCTGGATAAATTTTTCAATTTCTTCCTTCGTTAAAATCTTAGATTTCTTTGCCCTATAACCTTGAGCTTGCCGTTTCAATAAAGAACGAAGTTTTGAGTATGTAGATATATCTACATTGTGTTTAAGTGCAAGGGTTGACTTCAGCATTGAATAATTGGCCCATAATGTTGAAGATTTCATCTTTAAACAAAGGTCTAGGAAGTATGCCATTACAACATTTTCTGAGAAAAAACTCGTATTTTTACTCATGCGATAATCCATAAAACGTCTGTATGCATTTTCGTACTTTTCTCTTGATTTCTTTGGCAATAATTCTAATGAAGCAGTATTCACTGCCTCAACCAGCTCTGGAGGAGTCCCAGGAATGGAAATTTCATCATCACTTATTATTTTACTTTCGAGAACACCAGCAATTAAATTTATAAGCGTCAAGTTTGACAATTCAACCTCAATACGTTTCCATAGTAACCCAAGTAATTTTATTAGGAATTTCAAAGCACCATTTATTTGGGAATAAAATTATCGCGTTTTTTTTTAAATCAATCAATATCTGTCGAATTTTAAACGATTTGCGGAAAAATAGTATGTTTACCTCGTAGGAAAAGCCACATTCCTGGACTCTGTGTTGCTAAGTCTCGGCTTGCGCCTCGACTTAGCAATCTTCACAGTCGTCCAGGAATGTTAAGCTTTTCCTACCCGGTAAACAATGTACTATTTTTCTACGAGCATTTAAAAATGACCAAATTAATTGAATTAATATAAAAGTACATACACAAATTAAATCTTTGACAAGGTTGTCAAAACCAAACTTTCTATATAATTGGTTAGCATGACGACGATCTAATAACACCGAATTAAATTCAATGCGGTGCCTAAATACCTGTTATGTACAGGTTTTAATATTTTAAAGGCATAGCAACTATGTCAAACAAAGCAATTATTGTCAAGAAGCACGTCACACACTTTAGAATTTATCTTTACTTACGAATTAAAAAATAATTCAGTGATTTAGATGGCATCAAGTGACGAAGAACTACCTCCATCTATTCTCGACGTTGTCAATTATCTTAATTTGTTACCGGAAAAATCAGCAAACAGGTACACTTCGCGTCAAAAAAAACTGGTACAACTCTTATAACCGAAAATCGTGTTTTTCAAGTTGTGTAAGTTGATCTTGACACAAGTGTCATTCTAATTTCTAGGGCAACGTTGCTAGTTCAACGAAAATATTATATCAAACTAGGTAAAAACGGGGCTAAGCGACAGACCGCATTTTTTAATATACTAAAAACTAAAACAATGGTAATTTTCCGTCATCTCAATTAAGTACCCATACATTGATTCGTGTTTTATTAAAATTTATGAAAATATTTCAATTCAAAAATAATGAAGATATAAATCTTGACGTGACTTTAAATTATTATGTTTAATGTCAAATCGAGAGGTGTGATTGGTTTCTCGTAAATTGTAGGACAAAATGTTAAGTTGTGTACAATAAATAAAACACACTGGAAAAATTAAAAATTTTAATTTGAAATTAATACAAAATGAATAACTTTTACGGTGAACAAGTATGGAATTTAAATATATGTATTACAATTCGAAATATACATTTTAAACGTTATTTTTTTGTATTTAGATTTAGTGCAATTCCGTTATCTGTGATGGCAACAACGAAGTGATTCACGAACAATAATTGTCAGTCTGAACACAGGTTTACATTGGGAAAAAAAAGTGTACCAGTTTTATATGACGCGAAGTGTACAAGAAAGAATACAATATTTTTATGAGTTGGTGTAAAGAAAAAAGTGTAAATAGCTTAAAAGAAAAAGTGTTTTTGGCTTATTTTATTAGTCTATCCAAAATCTGCAAACCAAATACTTTGTGGTCCCGCTATTCCATGCTCAAGTCAGTATTAAAAATTGAAAAAAATGTCAATATAGGCGATTATTTTAAGTTTACAGCATATTTGAAGAAAAAAGCGTAGGATTCAGTTGTACGTTCAATATAAACATTGTAAATAATAAATAGGTATAATTAAAATTACATATTTTGTATTTGATAATAATAAAATTGTTAAAAAGTTGACTTAATTCTTTGACAATGTCAAAACCAAACTTTCAATCAAAACCAAACTTTCAATATAATTAGTTAGCATGACGACGATCTTGGTTTCCATGACGGTGGATACGCGTGCGGAAAAGTAAAAACCGCGTGCGGAAAAGTAAATCGCGTGCGGAAAAGTAACACGCGTGCGGAAAAGTAAAACTTTCTAAACTAAAACGCGTGCGCGAAAGTAGACATTTTTGCACGCTCGTAGAAAACGAAGTATGAATAAGGCCAATGACTAAAAACACCGCTAACTTGCTTTCAATTGGATTTCTCTTTTTTTTTTTCAAAAAAATATATTGATTTTTTAACCGTAACTTTTTTATTTTTTATCCTAGAAGGTTTGGTAAAAAGTAATTTTGTAGGTTGCTACAAGATAAATAAGGCTATTAATATTAAATCCTTTTAAAATCCTCAGTAGCAAAGGGTTGTTAAAAAAGACTGTAAAAGGGTTGGTATAGGTGGTTTTTGCATGTTATTACAAGTTTTAATTGTCACTAGCTCACTCAGTTTTTGCCATAGAAAAATTTTTTGCTAACTCCGTTCTTGGGAATTAAATAAGCGACTATTTAAGATTTACATATTTTTTCGTATCTCTGATGCTAATCTTTCTATTCTGAAGAAAAGGGCATTTTTTACCAAACTACAAAAATTCGTTATTCGCTTTTACCTCCATTTTTTTTAAACTAATCATTCTAAGCCGGTCAAACCTCTAGAACCTATTAATAGTACATAAATATAGAAAACCAAATAAGGTCAATGACTAATTTTAATCAGGGTGGTAATTAGGGGGAAGTTTCCGATCACTTTTTCGCTTAAAAAATAGGGACTGACATTCTTTTCATAATAAATCACTTAATTTTTAAGCTAGAGACTTTTTTTATTTCTGTAGGTAGATATTTTTAAATACTTTAAATTAGTTTGAACAAGTTATCCTCGAAAAATGCACATTTTTCCCGTCTTTTCAGTTTGAAACTACAATATTTAGCATTTGACGAAGAAGAGCTAACATAAATATAATAAAGTATAGCTCGATTACTATTGGTCTTAAGAAAATAAAAAAACTGGTTTGTTTATTTTTTCAAAAAGTACTTTTTTGTTAAGCAAAGTTGTTTTGATAAAACGAAAACATTTGGAGTTATTAGCAAAAAACTGATTAAAAACATTGATTCTTTCGATATAAAACTAACACTTTCGATAGCGAATAAATCGAAAACTATTAATTTTATCAAAAAAATGTATAGAACGTTTTTTGCTTAGAATGAATGTTTTTACCTACTTTTGCGGTCAAAATAAAATAAAAAATTTCCACCCTCGAGATGGGGTGGCAACCACCCCCATGGTAAAAGCGCCTTTCGGCCTCATATAGATTTTGATCCTTGGACTATCCACTACGTATTCTCAAATTTTCACGCAAATCGATCTATTCTGTAAAAATTGCGAGGTTTTGTCCTATTAAGCTTCAGTACTTGGACTATTGACACAAAACGTCAAAAATGTATAAATAGGTCTGGATCCCGTGTATGAAAAAAAAGTTGATTAATAGCAAGCTGAAAATTTGTTATTAACTAAAGGGTGTCTAGTCGGACAAACTTCGATGTATGGGAACACTGGAACAGGGGAAGGTTAAATTGTGGAACAGGTTAAAATTTTGGAACGTCAGTCCAGGAAAACGTCCCATGTATTTTGTCGGACAGAACTTCCAATTGATTTGTTACCCTTTCATTAAACTCTCATGCAAAAATCAGACTGCTATTTGTCACCTGTCATAATTCCTGTCATTTGACATGTTCTACGTGTTCCACTCATTAAAATGCTCAGTTAGTTGGTGATAAATAGCAGTCTGATTTTTGCAGGACAGTTTAATGAAAGGGTAAAAAATTAATTGGAAGTTCTGTCCGACAAAATACCTGAGACGTTTTCGTAGTCTGGCGTTTCAAATTTTTAACCTGTTCCACAATTAAAACTTCCCCTGTTCCAGTGTTCCCATACATCAAAGTTTGTCCGACTAGACACCGTTAAGCTATTAAAAAATTTTCAGCTTGCTATTAATCAACTTTTTTTTCATACGCGGGATCCAGACCCAAAAGTGATTGAAATTAAAATAAAACTTTACATATCCGAATTAGCATGCTAATACTCCATAATATAAAACAGTTGACAAATAAGAAACCTAATAAAAATTGGGCACGTTTTTGTTGTTCACGAAGAAAATCATTATATTGTTCGATATCGAAAGGAGACTTTGTCTTGCAATGTATCTTAGATAAAGACTCCCATTTTAACCGTTTATTCAGATTTGAATAAACAGTCACTTAAGCATTTTTTACTCATATATAAACGGCAGATTTCAGATAGAGATTAGCTGCTATGTAACCAATAATTTCCCCTGGATAGGTAAGTTATCGTGCAGACACGGGGTGTAATTCACCTTGGTATCAATAAGCTCTTGCGTGTCATGGTGAGTGATGTTTTTCGGGTGATAGCTATCATAGACGTCAGTCAGACTGGTGGCTATGGGGTGGCTAATTTTAGTAATGGTTTTGTTGTGGTAAAAAGTCGTCTGAAAGTAATATAAAAACCATTTAGATATTGATGGTAAAGTGTATTCATATAACAAGGAGTTTTCCTTTGATGCGTCTGATAAAAGCAATTATTATTAAATATGTTTCCGTTCTCGATGTAGTTTGAAAGTTGTGATTCTAGCATGAGTATTATGTTTGTAGGGGTTTGAGCCACAATTATTGGTGTAATGAATATTACATTTTTAATTAACTAATATTTTTACGTTTCGATTTTCACTCCGGAAATCGTTCTCAAAAAAGTTTATTCTAAAAATTCTGGAAATATTGTTTAACCTAGATTTATTAGCCTATCCACCTACGTCTTTTCAAAAAATTGACATATTTGGCCTAGATCTTATATCTTTCAGCACCTACTTCAATGAAAATGCATTTCAGGAAGAAAACAAACCTGCTAACAAAGGTTTTGACTAAATTGATTACCCGTTGTTATTTATAAACAAGGAATTCCACAGGATTGAAGAAAAGAAACTCAAAAAACTAAAAGCATTCGAGAAACACAAGAAGGGATTCAAAGATGAGAACAATACCATAAATATGTAAAGGGCTTATGAGATAAATTGAAAATTATAGAAAACAAGTATAACATCACAACAACATTCAAATCAACCAACACTACCCTGTCCAAAACCAAATCTAACAACGCATAAGAAAGATCCAAAAACTAAATCTATAAAATACCCAGTGAATGCAACAATTTCTCCGTGCGATAAACTCCAAGACCACTAAGTGCCAGGGTAAGCCAGCATGAAACACAACAAAATCAGAAGATAGAGTAAGAGAGAAGAATGCATCAATAATCATGCAAAAACAGAGATGAAAACGGAAAAGTCAAAGAAGAACCCTCATCCTCCTTAACCAAGAAGAAGGTTTAGCAAACTCATCAGCAGAATGCAGCAGGCTTTAATTATCAATATAAAAGAAGAAGTCAACAACAAGAATATACCAAGAAGAGCCGGATACAGGGAGTTGAAGAAAAATCCATCAATAATCTCATATACAATACATATGCACAATACACGAACACACGATATGTACAAAAATTTAAAAAACAATTCAACCACATCACATAATACTGAATTCACAAACAAATTAACACAAAGACCACAAGAAAAAGTTAGAATTTGAGATACCTAGGGTAATAACATCACCACGAACAATTTTTTCAGCCACACACTTGCTCTGGCCTATAACATCTAGGCCGAGTATGTCAATAATTTTTTGAAAAGACATACATAACCCAATAAATCTAGGCTATACAATTTTCCCAGAATTTTTAGAATAATCTTTTTAGAACGATTTCCGCAGTGGAAATCGAACCTTTCTTTGGCATCACTAAATATGCTACGAAAAACGAGATTCACAAGTGGCTGATAAGCAATCATCAAAAGATATGGATGAACGTCAATAAACGAGAGATCAAATCGGTCACTGAAATGGTGACTGAACATTGCCGTTTCAGAAACCACCTGTACAAACTAGGTAAGGTAACCATCATCATTCTCTTTGACTTATCCCTATGCAGGGATTTCTATGCGGCTTCCCTAATTGCATTTCTCCACACAATTCTATCTTTTGTCATATCAATGTTAATCCCCTTTACCAACATGTTCTGCCTTATCGTCTCCCCCCAGGTCTTCTTTGGTCCTCCTCTCCTACTCCTTCCAGGGATCTGCACTTCAGCTATTCTTCGTATTGGGTGATTAACGTCTCAACGTTGAACATGACCAAACCATCTTAACCTATACTCCCTCATTTTGGCATCAATTGGTGCCACACCTAGACTTCCCCTAATATACTCATTTCTAATTTTATCCTTCTTTGTCACTCCACTCATCCATCTAAAAACTCGCATTTCCGCCACATGCATTCGTTGTTCCTCTTTCTTTTTCACTGCCCAACATTCAGTTACGTACATCATAGCCGGTCTTATGGCTGTTTTATAGAATTTTCCCTTCAGCTTCATTGGAATTTTTCTGTCACACAACACACCACTCGCTTCTTTCCACTTCATCAATCAAGCCCTAATTCTACTGCATGCATCTCCATCTATTTCTCCATTACTCTGTAATACCGATCCTAGGTACTTAAAACTATTGCTTTTCACAATCATTTCACTATCCAAAGATACCATTTTATTTGTAGTAACTCCATCTTTAAATGAACATTCCAAATACTCTGTTTTTGTCTTACTAAGTTTTAAACCTTTTTCCTCCAGAGCTTGTCTCCACTGTTCCAGTTTTTGTTCCAAGTCTCCTTCACTATTTCCTATTAACACTACATCATCAGCATACATTAGGCACCATGGAATGTTACCCTGTAGTTTCGCTGTTATCTGGTCTAAAACTAATGAGAATAAATAAGGACTAAGCACCGAGCCTTGGTGCAATTTTACTTTCACCTGAAATTTATCAGTATCTCCCACACCTGTCCTAACACTAGTCGTTACTCCCTCATACATATCTCTCACAATATTTACATATTCGCCAGGGGCTCCCTTGTTATTGAGTGTCCACCACAGAATCTCTCGAGGAACTCTATCATATGCTTTCTCAAGATCTATGAATACCATATGAGCGTTGGTCTCTTTATTCCTGTATTTTTCCATCAGTTGCCTTACAATGAAAATTGCATCTGTTGATGATCTGCCCTGCATAAAGCCAAATTGATTATCGGATATTTGGGTTTCTTCACGTGTCCGTCTATCAATTACTCTCTCCCATATTTTCATGGTGTGGCTAAGCAGTTTTATAGCCCTATAGTTTGTACATTGTTGTATGTATCCCTTGTTTTTGTAGACAGGTACTAATATACTGCTTCTCCATTCGTCTGGCAACTTCCATAATTCTATTAAATAGACTTGGTAGCCAACTTATTCCTGTCTCTCCCAATGCTCTCCATACTTCCCCAGGAATATCATCTGGTCCGACTGCTTTTCCTTTCTTTATTTTTTGAAACGCTAAACTAGGTAAGTTAACTATGGCGCAGAAAGTGAGAAATTGAACATGACACTGTCGTATACATTCTATGCTATTGCAATGCGCTAAATGATGTGACGTAGGAATTAACTGGCTAACTGAGGTTTGAACTAGAAGAGACCCTAAAACTACCAATAAGGAAACTGTAGGTCTTTTGGCTTGTGCAATTTTTTATATGACATCTGTCACCTTAGTCCTCTCTCTCACTACCCTACGTGGTACCATATCTCTTCTTGTTATTCCCAACATTGTTCTTTCCAGTTTTCTTTGGGTTATTCTCAATTTGTTTGCAGAATGTCAAAGTTATGTTTTCTGAATGAACCATGGTCATTACTGGCAGTATGCATTGGTTGTAAACTTTTTTCTTCAAGCAAATCGGTAGCGTTCCTTTTAGAATATGTCGTATCTTGCTAAATGCTGCCCATGCCAAGCCTATACGACGCTGGATCTCACAAGTTTGATATAAGAGCAAAAAAAAAAAGAAAATGTATGTGCCCTACCATATTCTTTTGTCTGTCGTAAGAAGCGACTAAAATGTTAAAATGTAGAACATTTGGATCGATTTTGCAATTAGTAAAAAACGTAATAGTGGTAAAGAATTGCTTTACTCTGCCAAGCTTAAAATTAATTAAAACATATTCCAAACCCCTTCAAAGGTAATGCCCCTGTAGGTTTTTGAGTAAACAATGGAATTCAAAGCCGTCTAATCTTTTGGCTCGGACGAAATATAATGGAATTTAAAAAGTTAAGTGGCTCTCCCGTACCAGATATCAGTTCTATCAGAACATTTTAGAAACCGTTCGTCCTTCGAAGAACATGGCTTTTGTCTCAAAACGTTGATACTTGAAAAACAATTAATCCGATTTGGAAAATACCTTTATATTCCCCTACCGTACCGTTTGCCGGGATTCTAGCTAATTCAATTCACAAATCCTCTGCGCCAGAAATTCCCTCCGAATTCCTCCAACAATAATTGTTCAACCTTGAGAGATATATCGCTTCAATATTGTGCAATTATTGATATTTATTTACGGTGCTTGGTTTATAACATTTCCTCGCAATTTATGTGTTTTCCCTTTCTGTTTAAGGGCACAAAAGGACCTCCCAATTTACGGGGCCATTGTCGAAATAACTGTAATCTGTAACTCTCTTGTAACAACATTAAATTATCCAGGGCAGCGTTAAGCAATAATAAATTTTATTAGAAAAATGGAAGCTTGCAAATATTTCAATGTGTAGATTAATGTATGATAATATTTTTGAGTTGCATGAAATATACTTTCGGAAATTAAAAAGCAAATTCTATAAGGCCGTAACAAGATAAACTGTGATGTACCATACTAAATTGAGTAAGTAAAAAAAAATACCCAAGTAAATTTAAAAATAATTTGGGAATTTCTGTGGATGACCCTCATGACATAGCAGAATCTTTCAGTCAACATTTTTCGAATTCCGTAAAAAATTTAATTAGTCAAACTTCACCTGACTATAATCCTAAGAATCTTTCTTCGCCTATACACTCCCTTTTCCTTTATCCTGTTAGTGATGAAGAAATGAAAAGTATAATTAAAGATATCTCCAAAAAATCCTCGGCTGGACTGGATGAGATCCCGTATTCTATGTTAACACATGTATCTCATAACATATATAAACAATTAACATTTCTCGTAAACCTTTCATTTCAGGAAGGGATTTTTCCTTAAATTCTAGTTGTGCCTATACATAAAAAAGGTGACAAATCAAAATTTGATAACTATCGAGGCCTGTCACTTTTATCTGTGTTTTCAAAGATATATGAGAAGGCATTTCATACACGTCTCCTCTCGTATATTAACAAGTACAACATTATAGAAAAGTCTCAATTTGGTTTCCGTGAAGGTATAAGTGTGCAAGATGCACTACTAGCGCTGTGCAATAATATTTTATCGAACTTTGATAAGGGTAATAAAGTTATCTGTTTGTTTTTTGACTTAGCACGAGCTTTTGAAACTGTAAATCATCCAATACTGCTGGAAAAACTTTATCATAGTGGTGTTAGAGGAACTGCGTTAAAGTGGATCCACGCCTTTTTATCGAAAAGGTTTCAAAAGGTTAAGGTCAATATGAATGGGAATATAATATTTTCTTCAGAAGAAAGTGTCCTCTCCGGAGTTCCACAGGGAAGTATCATTGGCCCTCTTTTATTTTTGATTTTTGTCAATGATTTAAATCAACTGATAAACGATAGCTCAACATGTTTGGCTCGGAATCCATTAAATAATTTTTCTGATGCAATAAGCGTTCGAGTAGAAAACGTGGAACAGCAATCACGCTGTTATGTCACTCATTTTGCTGACGATACCACAGTTGCACTAAATTCCAATAATTTTAAAGTATGACTCATTACTGTTTAAATAATGCCCTAATCTTAAATGGATCAAAGACCAATATGGTAACCTTTTCACCTTCTACTATGCAGATGAGTCCATTAGTAAAACTTGACAATGGGTCAGTGGTAAATAGCCACTCCACTAGGTTGTTAGGTGTTTACCTGGATTCTAATTTGTCTTGGAGCTCTCACGTTGATTATGTAGTGGGAAGATTGTCTGTGCACTGTTATGTTCTATGGCAACTTAGGAATTTTGTCTCCCTAGATATCTTAAAACTTTACTATTTTGCTCATGTACAGTCAATTTTGCAATATTGCTTGGTTTGTTCGCGAATTAATGAGGTGCTTGTTCTTCAAAAAAAAATTATTTGTACCATGACGTTTAGAAGGCGCTTGGATTCCTGTAGACCAGTTTTTAAACAATTAAATATTTTAACTGTAATTTCACTGTACATTTTCAGTTGTGTTGTTAATGTAAAGTCACATATATGCAATTTTATTAGCAGAAGTGATGTTTCCTTAAAGAGTGGCTACAATTTTCGTTACGGAAATGATTTGGTGACCCCTGCTCGCCACTTTACCGTTGTGGGCAAGGGTCCTTACCCAACATGCATTCGTTTGTATAATAAATTGCCTAATTATGTTAAAGAGTCAAATATTTATGTATTTAAGAAAACAGTTAAGAACTTACTTCTGGTAAACACTTTCTATTCGTTAGAGGAATACTTGCAGGCATCTTTTTAACAATTTGTATGCTTTTGTGTATATTTTATATGTTTTTATGTTAACTGTTTTTATGTATTTATAGTTTTTTACTGATAGATTGTATTTGACGCATTTCAATACTTGTAAAAGTCAGATGAAATAAAGATTATTGATTGATTGATTAAAACTATCGACAAACTAAAGTAATCGAAGCGTGTAATCTACCAAGTCAGGAAGTGTAACAACAATCGAGTGTTGATTGGTCTGTCCGATCTCTATCCTATATGGCCCACGTTGGGCGCCACGTGTAACTGTTATTGAGGTTAGTAGCTAGCTCAACCTGGCGTAGGTCCTGTGCTGTGCCAAAATAAATCACTTTTCCAAAGATCTAAGGGAGGTTGGTGAATAAAATTCAAAAGTAACTTCACATATTCATTTATTAACAACAGTAAAATAAAACACATACGCATTTATTGCTAGTTTAAAGAAAACCTAAATTATCAATGAATGAAATTTAATAGTCGAAGGAACTTATTGTTTAGTAGTATTTTCGCTGAAGTTCTACTTCAAGAAGGCTACTTATCTGCGTTGATTCCGACGAGGGATCTCCGCTGTCGTCCTCAAATCTTGGAGGGACGTCGGCTCCACGTGGACTCTGTTGGTTGGAGGTGTGTCCAGATGCAGGCCCTTATAGTGATATGGTCACACACTTATTGTTACAGTCACATCATAAGATTGTTGTTAGGGGGCGACTAAGAAAAAATTCTGTGCGTATTACTATGGGCATACATGCACATGAGATCCACGTTTGGCAAGGAGACCCAGTTCGCGTATAAGAAGACCGTCTTACAAAAGTCAAACGGTCGCAACTAATACCACTGAACAGAATTCTCTTGCCCAACAAAGATACACAAAGGTAAAAATTGCAGTTGAAAGCTGAATAGAAACTATTGATGATAACAGTAAGCGTACAAAAAAATTAAGATAATAAAAAATCTCAAGCATTTCTAATGATCGCTCACTAAAACATTAACCGGAAAGCACAAAGTAAATTAAAATTAGAAAAAAAATACTCACTCCAATTAATTGGGAAAAACTTCTTGTTGTTTTATACTTTCATTGGCTTTAATTGAATGAAGTTTGAATCGTTTGAAGTCGACACAGACTTGCATTTGCCCGTGAACATGTCAGTTAGACAATAGACAATTGGAAAAAAGTAATGTTTATGGATGAATGGAGGATGTCAATTTATGGTAAAGAAGGTCGAAATAAGGTCTACAGACGGGCTGAAGAACGTTATCCTAACATCACTAGGACACACCGGGTTGCTTATGATGGCAGCTCAGTGATGTTTTGGGCAGGGATTTTTTTTGAGGCACACACGGGTCTCAAATTGATTGAAAGGAGCGCATTAACAGCATATGGAGATCCTAAAACATCATGTGATGCCATAAGCTGGATTTATTGGTAATTGTTTTGCTGTTAATGCAAGATAAAGCGAGACGACACACGGCAAGGATTGTAACAGGGTATTTTGAAGGTGTTGGTATTCCAAAAATGGACTGACCTGCTCAAAGCCCAGACCGTAATCTTATTGAGCATAATATGGAGCCTTCTCAAAAGGCGTGTAGGATGTCGTATATACTTTTCCTCAAAGGAACGTTCAAAGCGTGGTGAGTTTTATGCCAAATCGAATAATCATTGAGTTTTTATACATCGAAATTTTCAATACATTGATCACTTATTATTTTCCCTTCTTTTTCATTTGTTACTAATGATAATGTCGGGTTACAAGAGTGACTTACTCATTCATTATACAGCAGATTTAATTTATTATAAATAAAAAAATAGGCAAATAAAAATTCTTAAATTTTCTGGGTGGCCCGTTTTTTCTAACGAGCGGTATATATGCACATGTCATAAATAGTGTGATGTTAATGTCTTTTTTTGGTCTCTAATAATTAAAACTCTATTGTTTGGATACCTTTATATTTACATCGTATAAACGGTGATTCAACCATAATTGTTTACAAATACAAATCATTACCTATACCACACATTTGTACATATCAAGTACCTAATTATAACAACTCTTGAATTTACCTACGCTGCATTTTTATACACGACATAATATGTAAACCTCACGTATTAATTCACGGTCAAGAGTTATTGTCTTCGGGCCTGGCTAATACACTACATTATATTTTGATAAAGATATTTACAACTTAATTTATATAGGTTGTCCTAACTATATTACACACATATGCATAATTTTTTTTAGTAAAT
The DNA here is from genome assembly GCF_917563875.1 of Diabrotica virgifera virgifera. Taxonomy (NCBI): domain Eukaryota; kingdom Metazoa; phylum Arthropoda; class Insecta; order Coleoptera; family Chrysomelidae; genus Diabrotica; species Diabrotica virgifera. Next base: position 309,369,417 of record NC_065443.1, read on the forward strand.
GGTGGTATAAGGTGTATTGACATTTGTAAATAAAGTGGGAGATTATAAAAATAATGATAATACTTTTAGCTACCAATTTTCAACAAAATTAGTAGTCAAAATTTTCTCAAAGACCTTAGGGCCGAGCCCTTCCTTTTGGATAATCAGAGACACTCGATTCTTCTCTGCCAAAATGTATATTAAACCTTAGCGAATTTCATTTATTCGAGGGTAAGCAGCGGAAACATCGATTTTGGGTAAATGAATTCATTTAACCAGACCGGTAAATATTTGAGAATATTACGCCAGTTTGAAAACCTAATTTTAAGAACAATTCCAAATTTATTAAATCGCTTTATAAAGCATAAGCGTTTTTAGTAAATTTTACTGTTTTTACGTGTCGTACACCTCGTCTCTTATTTTATTCTAAAAATTTTAAAAGGAAAAATCAATTTTAATAGTAAAAACACATTTTTAAATAAAGTGTTCTACAATTCAGGTCCATAACTTCATTTCAACTATTTTCTGAAATATACAACTTTAATAATAAATTATTAGTAAGTGAATTTGAACCTGTCTACAATTTTTACGATGTTGTAGTCCCGTAATCACTAAGAATAGCACGCATGCTCCATTTTGTATGATTAGTTTAAATTGAATCATATGAAAAGTTTTACATTATTTGCCGCCTTCTCTCAGTCCTAATCTTCTATGCTCTTCTATTACAGGTTGTTGCCTTTTCCAGGTTCCTTACTGTCATTGATTCATCGATATCGTTACTACTACTTTTTCGAGGTCGTCCTTTTACTTTTTCTCAGGGAGAATCTAAGATTCTTCAAGACCATCTGTGTTGTGGCAACATGTTTACGTGTCCGAAGCATGTCAATTGTGTTTTCTCCATCTAATCGCCTATATTATGATCATTTTATGTCTACATATTTGCTTGAACGTGACCCTTTCAAGTAGAGTGATACAAGTCTGTGTACTTTCATCATTACTTTTTAATATATACTCCGAAGAGTTATTTAACACTTGACAACAGCACAGAAGGAATCAAGATAAATGGTGAAAATATAAACATCATTCGCTATGCCGAGAAAGTCCTGCAGAGACTACTAAACACACTTTGTGACACTGGGGAACAGTTTGGTTTAACAATAAACATTAAGAAAACAAAAACCATGGTTATCAGTAAGAGTGGTAATAAAGATCATAACAAGGATCCAGATACAAAATGAAGATATTGAATAAGTTGACAAAATGAAATACTGGAGTGTGGATTACTGAATATCTAAATCAGAAATCAGAAATTGGATCAAGACTAGAGCAATCAAGAGCAGCTCTTCTGAAGAAGAGGATAGTAAAATGTTATATCCACTCTATTCTTCTTTATGGTGCTGCAGGTTGGATTGTTAATGTTGGCTTACTGAGGAACCTTTAAACTACTAAGGGCGAAAAACATCTCTAGGGAGACAAAATTCAGAAATACCGAACAGTGATCCAGCCCACAATCCTTTACAGAAACGAAACAAGGGTTACGAACGAAAATAAACAAAATATGCTGAACATCTAAGAGCGGAATGGCCTAGGAAAGATATTAGGGGAAGTAAAAAATGGGGGATGAAGGCGTTTGGAGGAGATGAATAAATATGCAGGGATCAGAGAGCTGTACCGGAAACCAATAATTATCCAGATCGTCAGAACAAAGGGACTTAGTTGGTTAGGTTATATTGCGAGAATGGCTGACAAATGGTGAGCAAATGACTCTTTGCTGAGAGAGACAGGAAAGAAGAGAAGAGAACGACCACGGAAAAAGTGGATAGAAGCGTGTAAGGAAGATCTGTCACTATTTTTTAATTGTCATCGATTTCTGTAAGAATCTGTCTAGATAAATCTTAAATAGGGTGGGGATAACTAATTGACAGCAATGTGTAACTGATATATTTATTTTCCGAAGAAAAGTTTAAGCTGTCGTCTAATCCAAAGTTAAATTATATTTTTTTAACTAGTTCCGTCCCCTTCTTCAATCCGTTTCATGCTTCAATACTATATTCTTGTCTCAACCCTTTAATTGTTTTAAACGAAGAGGTAATTTCTGTTTTTATTTCAACTTTATGGCTAACTTCTGATTTAAATAAATAAAATAGGCCAAAAGTCAAGAATTTTGCCTTTAAGTAAGGTAACGAGGAGCATCAAATAGGAGAAGATGCGCACGAGATAAAATGAACTAAAAGTAGTCTTTTAGAATTTATTATCTCAAAACAGTCAGGAGAAAAAAAAAAGAAAAAAAGTGTTGAATCGATAGCAGCCTAAATTCTGATCTAGAAAAAAGATCGAGAATAGAACAGGTCAGAAAATAGACTGTTACCTATGTGATTCTCGCATAAAACTCGAAATTTGACTACGTTTATCAAAATTCTACATCTGGTCTACTCTCCTCTATACAATTGACTGTGGACCCTTAAAAAATCAACCGAAAATATATTGGAGACCTTTCAAATGTGGATCTACAGGAGAATCCTCAAAATTTTCATGGACATCGCACACCTCAAGCGAAGAAGTGTTGTATAAAATATTCAAGAAACGAGAACTTTTCAACATAGTAAAAATTAGAAAACCATCATATCTAGGCCACATACTAATATAGTACCAATATGCTCAGCTAATAGTGAAAGGAAAGCTCGAGGGAATTCAAAGGACTAGGAAGGAATAGACTATCATGGCTAAGAAACAACCGAAAATCGACAGGGCTAAATTTTGAATAGATAATTAGAAAAGCTGAAGACAGAAGAGTTTGCAATGTAGTAGCCAACCTCAATTCAGAAGATTGATTCTCAGAGAAGATTGATTCTCAGAATCAATCTTATTGAGAAGATCCTCAATTGTAGTAGCCAACCTCAAATTTAAGAAGATATATCTCGACCTTCGCCAAACTGTAGTTACCAGTTATGCCGATGAAGATAAATAAAAATAAAGGAATGTAGTTTCTGCAAATTATAACCAGTAAGAGGAAGTTTAAATGAGGTTAGAAAGCATATACATTTCACACCCAATACATACTGTAAATTGAAAATACTAAACTTGTTGTGCAACTAACTGACGGCATTGTGTAATAGACTGGGAGATATTATACAGAAATTCAGCCACGATTTTCTAAGTCCTGCCTTTTGCAATACTGGAAGGGTAGATGAGGTACTTACAATTTGTGGAAAAATCCACAAATTTCCTGTGACATTTTCCTGTAAAAATTAGATTTTCCCAAAAAATAAAAATAGGGTTTTGCGATGAATTTCTAAGTCCTGCCGTATCCGTAGATAGACAGGATACTATTGATTTTATGAAGAAAATTTTTTGGGCAGGAGGGTTGCAAACGGGGTAACGGAGTATATACGTATACAAACATGTATACAAACTGCCAACTAAATAAACTAAACATATTTATTTCAAAATGATCAAAAAAAATATTGGCATGACGTCTCCTAATGTTTAAGTATACTTGTCCATTGGAAAATTCTGCGGAAAATTTTCACCCTGATTCCGTGATTTTCTTAGTCCTGCCTTTAAAAACTTATAATACTCAAATACAATCAATACCTATTCGGTACTCGGCAGGAAGGTTAAACGGTTCTTGTAAGACGGCAGGAGTCCTAGATTTGTAAGAAAATTCGTGAAAAAGTCAACGATTTTCTGAGTCATGCCATTTTGCACATGTTTCAAGAATCTTAATATAAGTCTATTTACAAAGAGGCAGGATGGTTTTATGGTTATTTTGTATACAGGGTGGGGCATTAGTGTGACAAAGTCCAATTACTCGTTTGTCATAAGATATACGAAAAAAGTTATTTAGGTAAAACATGGGCCACAGATAGGACTATGATTTAACAGTATTTTCTAATATACAGGGCTACCCGTTTTCACAGGGTGACACAAATTTATGTTTATTTAAATGGAATACCCTGTATATTTTTACATTTTTGGATTCTACTCGATGTTCTCTTTAATAAAATATAGTGTTTTGAAATATTATACGAGGTAGTTTAAAATATAATTACGTTTTTTTGTTAATTTTGTAGGAACATTCACACCCTATACATATTGTTAGTGATTTGATATCCAAACTTCTATTAATTTATATTTAAACGATTTTTAATATAGTCTACTATTGTCAGTTATTAATAGTATAACAAAATGTTTAATTTTAGTATACGGGGTTGGTTGAAACTCGGAATGAGTATTTTCTGAGTTTTCTTAAGTGGGACACCCTGTATTTTAGTATTATAATAAAATGATATTTTATGTTACCCTTTTATTTGTTAAGCGTTTTCTATACCATATTGATATATTAATTTCGGCAGTAAATTGATACAGACAGATTACTCAGGTGGTTTTTGGAGTTTCTAAACAGGAATGTCACATTAGAACAGATCTTTACCTAGTGCTCGGGGTGACTAGTATACACGCCATATTATGAAATTTCGAGGCTTTCAGACAAACTGGTCCGCCTTTTTTTCTTCCAGAGATAAATCGATTCCATCAATTGCGAATCTCTAGTACCGGTCATAGGAATCTTTTTTGTCTTTCAAATCGATTTTTCTAGAACACTGCGTATTCTTCTGAGTTAACCTTTAACTACACGCGCTGGCGTATTTTGTACGCCAGATGTAAGAATTCTACTGCAAATATATTTAAAAATTTAATTTTTGACCTGGTTTATCTCTCTAACCTATCACTGGAATGTGCTTTACAATTGGTTTTAGTTTCGTTATAATCGGCGTTCTGGGAAGATCGTAATTTACAGTTTATTATTTATTGTTTCCGGTGGTGGAAAATATACGCCACTATTATAGTAATATAAGTAGTAATATAAGTACATCTTTCAATTGCTTTTTAGTCATTATGGCACAAAATACTTATCTTTATAAACAATAATTTTTAATGCAAAAAATCACATTTCAAAAAAATTTTTTTAATATTTTTATTTATTATGGAATCAGATTCCAGTTCTAAATCCCAATTTGCTTACTGAGAAGGAACTCCAAGTATTCACTGATGCCGAATAAGGTTTATAACAAACAACTTAGTGTAATTTTTCAAAAAAAAATAAACAAATCCGCTGTTTTTAAGTGTATCTTTTTGTGGCGTACAAAGTACGCCACGCATGTAGTTATGTTATAACTTGATGCGCGGGTAGTTAAAGGTTAAAGCAAAAGTACCTTTTAGTACAAAACTATCCCAGAATTTAATAATCCAGTGTCAGAAATGCTTAAAAGTTAGACAGAAAAGTTATTCGATAAAATATCCGTTTCCGTACCAAAAACGGACCCCTATGACCGGTACTAAAAATTGACAATTGATAATTGACATTTGACAACTGACCTCTGGAAGATAAATAAGTATACCAGTTTTCGTTTTTCCAAATAAAAGCGTTCTGCAGCTATTTTAAAGAAACTAATTACAAGACTTCGATATGCTTCTTCTAGACGGAGCATATCGAAGTAGAGGTCGTCCGCCAACCAGATGGTCTGATGACATCAAACGGATCGACAGAAACTTGATGCAGACAGCACAGGACAGAAATGCATGGAGAAGACTGAGGGAGACCTATATCTAGCACTGGATAGATCCGGGTTGAATTATGCCGATGATGAATTACAAGACGCCATCTTTAAAGAGCTCTAGCATTCCACGGAAGCATTTTTGAACTAGGTGAATTGAGTTAAATTTTCTTAAAATTATCTGAGGAATCTCCGGTTTTCGTTTGTTATGGGAGCTTCTGGACACCCTGTATAATATAATGGGTAGGTAAATTCCCTACTATAACCAATAAATTGTAAAAATTGTTTATTTACTTTTATTGCGTTTACTTAGATAAAAATATGATTTAATCACTTAAAATAAATAATAAATATGTTACAATTTGCTATTAGATTTGAAAAGTGTGTAAAAATTCCGAGACATTATTCAGGAAAATAATATTTAATAGGATACGATTGTTTTAATGATATACAAATTAATTTTTTGTATTATTCATCTTTGCGGTTATCCTGTCAACTTGTAAACGGTTTTAGATTCGTGTTTTTTAAGCATACTGACATGGTATGTCTCAGAAAATTGTGGTGATATTAATATGTTTGTATAACACCCTGAAATAATTTTACAGACACACAATTTAATTTTTTTATACGAAATAACTATACAACCATCCTGCCTCTTTGAAAATAGATTTATATTAACCTTCTTGAGATATGTGCGAAATGGCATGACTTAGAAAATCGTGTAATTTTCCACGAATTTTCTTACAAATTTTTAACTATATATAGTAAAAAAGGTGTAACTAAACATCCTGCCATTTTGAATAATGTCTACTGAAATTATTTATTTTATAACAAAATTTATTTTATGACTTAGAAAATCACGGAACCAGAGTGAAAATTTTATACAGAATTTTCCAAGAAACAAGTGCAGTTAAACATTAGGTGACGTCATGCTAACATTTTTTTTGGTCATTTTGAAATAAATATGATTAATTTATTAAGTTGGCAGGACTTAGAAAATTATGAAAATTTCATTATTTTCATTACATGTTTGTATATCTGTATACTCCCTTAGTCCTTTTGCAACCGTCCTGCCCAAAAAATTTTCTTCATAAAATAGATAGTGTCCTGTTATTCTATAGATATGGCAGGACTTAAAAATTCATCGCAACTCCGAATTTTTTTTTCATGGAAAATCTGATTTTCACAGGAAAATGTCACAGAAAACCCGTGGATTTTTCCACAAATTGTAAGTACCTTCTCTAACCTTCCAGTATTGTAAAGGGCAGGACTTAGAAAATCGTGGTTGAACTTCTGTTAATATCTCCCGGTTTATAACTGATATATTTATTTCCCGAAGAAACGTTTAAGCTGTCATCTAATCCAAAGTTAAATTACATTTTTTCAACTCGTTCCGTCCCCTTCTTCAATCCGTTTCATGCTCACCGTCTGTTCGGTGCTCCACTCCAATCCCAAAAGACCCACAGTCTGACTGCATCCGTCTGGACGAAGGCGAACGCAAAAAAGGAATCAAAAGTGCGTACACGAAAAAACTATTTCCACCGATATTGGATATATACAGGGGAGCCGGATTCCTCCTGGGAATCGCAATGCTTCTAAACTTATCATTGGAAAATAGAAAATCACCCTTCGACGAGGGTTGTTTCTGCTCGACGATTGATATTTAAAGCTATACATTTTGTATGAGATATGGATTATTTAGAAATTCCTGGATTAGGGGTTTACATTTTGCACTTTCGCTTTGAGGGTGCGGTTGTGATTATTGAGATTTTGAGAGGATCGTGCTGGAAGATCAATTTAGAGCTGCGAATCAGGGTAAAGTATGCAAAAGAAGACGTGCTATCACCTTAAATTTATCAATTTGTCTATATTTTGTGCAACTATACTGCGAGGCATAAGTTAGGGATATAGAAAATGTATGCTCAATTTCATAGTTGATTTTTTCGTGAACGGATTAACGGATTCCGCTAATTTTTTTTATTATTTTAGATATTTCTTTAGTATTTACACAGTTGTGCCAAGATTTACTCAAACTTCTTTTTTGTACTTATACCGGGTGGAAGAAAAGAGATGTTTTTCTTATGTTAAGTTTGAAATACCCTGTAGGGAGGACGAGGTACAATAATGAGTACACATCGGAATCGTATTGTAGTCTTATATTTTGTGAATACGTAGAGCGTCGATTATCCGAACACATTGGGGGACAGGGGTGTTCGGAAAATCGATTTTTTCGGATAATCGAATTGTATTGATATAGTAATACTATTTATCCATATGCGAATGAAAGCCTTATTTACATACATATGTACATACGTGTATATCTTTAGTGACAAATGATAGAAATTAATCAAAAAAGTGATGTATTTGCAAGAAAATGAAGATTTTTAAGCATTAAAAAATCTTCAATTTTCTTCTGCCGAAGTAATCCTACCTGTTTACTGGCTTGGTTACGTGTTTTTTAAGCATGTGTCTAGCAAATTATTTCAGAATGTTGTTCTGAAGCTATTTTCTTATGCCATTTTTATAATTACTAGTTTTGATGAGAAATAAGCCACAATTTTACAAAAAAAAATAATATTAATATTAATATTTCTTGTATTTTGACAACGGCAACCGATTTGGACGTCGAAACGTTAATAAAATCATTTTTTTTGTAAAATTGTGGCTTATTTCCTATCAAAACTAGTAATTATTTCAGAATGGATTAAAAAATATGAAATTTGATTTTCGGTGTCAGTTTGGCATCACAAATTATATGCAACAAAGCTAAAACTCCCTGGGATCTAGGGAAGAGAAATAGGTTCTCCCCGGGATTTTTTTGAGTAAACCGCTTATATACAGCGTTATCTAAATCCGTATTTAAGGCAAGTTTTATCGTATTACGATTTGTGGATCCGTCAGAAGAATTAAGCCAGAACATAAAGTTACTTATGTTCATCTTTTATTTTTTATCCGTCTTACCAGCCTACCAACTTTGTATTCATTGGATGAATTGGTTGCAAATTCACCTACCTCTAACCGTTTGTTAATATCGTGTTTACTTTTTATAGAAAGAACAATACGCTTACGTTTAGGCATTTTTAATTGAGTTTTTACACAAGTCGGGAGTTCGGATAAGCGGTCGTTCGGTTGATCGACGCTCTAGTGGATTTTGTTTTTTGAAGCTCCCTGATATCCCTAAAACATAGAGAATAGACGGGTTTGTAGTTTAACATGTGTTTTAACCGAAACAAAAGTTTGAGACACCCTGTAGGGAGGAAAAGGTAAAAAGGTGGTTATGCATCGATACTATGTTGTAGTCTCATATTTTGTGAACCTTTTATCTTTTTAATTTGTCTGATATCTTTAGTAGCAAGAAACTAGACGGTTTTACTCTTTAATATGTGTTTTAACTGACGACTGCGATACGTGAGGAGGCCATGTCTTGTCATACCACTAAGATGAAATTATTTCCTATATATAGTGCGAAAGGAAAAGAGTGTTCAAAGAAAAAGAATATGTATAATGTTTCTCTCGTTATTTAAAGAGTCTCCACGTAGACATCCAATCAGTATTACTTTCAAGGAAATTCCACCCCAAAACATCACAGAGCCTCCATTAAACAATCTCATCTCACTTATGTTGCGCTGTGCATACCGCTTATCTGGTCGACAAATAACTCCTATAGGTGTCGATAAGAACTGTTTACGTTATGTGCCTTTCTGTTTTTAAAATTTTGTTAACTGTTAATTTAGTTTTGTTTCAGTTAAAACACATATTAAGGAGTAAAACCACCTATTTTCTTTATTTTTTTTGTTTTTAAAGATGTCAGGGAGATTCAAAAAACAAAATGTTAACAAAACGTAAGACTACAATACGATTCCGATCTATACTCATTATTGTACCTCGTCCTCCCTACAGGGTGTTTCAAACTTAACATAAGAAAAACATCTTTTTTCCACCCGGTATAAGTACAAAAAAAAGTTTGAGTAAATATTTGCACAGCTGTGTAAATACTAAAGAAATATCTAAATTATTAAAAAAAAATTTGCGAAATCCTTAATCCGTTCACGAAAAAATCAACTATGAAAATGAGCATACATTTTTTATATCCTTAACTTATGCCTCGCAGTGTATATAGAACTGGATTCGAAATCCTTTTTATTTATCGACCTTGCAAGTATGCACGTTGTATAACAGTATGGAATAGTGTTAAACTATCGGAAATGGCAATCTGTGGCTTGGATTGAAACTACATGTATATCTGTTGAATTCGATATTTCTACGAATATGTATTTTTTCATCTTCATCAGGAACAAACTACAAAATGAACTGACAATAGATACAAACATAACATTACAATAATATAACTTTCGAAGTGTTACATAAAGCAATTTAGCTTAAAAATACACGACATGTCGTTTTCACGAGACGACCAGACGACGACTGAGTTAGAAATCTTTTTTACATATTGTGGTAAGGGCTAACGAGTTCCATTATCGAGCCAGATAGTAAATATTTTGTTATTTTTAGAATTTTAAAATAATGCAATAAATGTCGCTCAACGTGCTGATCTGTTTGATAATTGATTGAATTTTTATGTTTGTTTATCTGGTACATTTCGAGAAATGCTCATTTTTATAATTACTATTTTCGGTAGGTAAGAAATTGATATCTGTTACATTAAATGCGTGGCCTGTTGTGATGGATTGGTGTGCTACTACACAATAATTTGTCTGTATTTGCAATCACTTTTGTGCTGCTTATTCTTTGTTTCAACCACTGCGATGTTTGCCCTTTATACTGGCCATCACATTCAAGACAAGAAAGTTGATAAATGAGATGACTCTGATTTTGAAGCGTTGTCTGGTCTTTAACTTTTGTGAACAAACTGTAGTTGGATATGCTGTAATATTTAGCTATTTTGATTTTGGGAATTCCGCTCAGCAGCTTGATTATATTGTTAGTTAAGCCATTTATGTAGGGTAACTTTTTGTAAAAAACGGGATCTGATTCCTATCAGATCTAATATTGTGCAAATGATGTTGATCTGGGTAATTTGTGGAGAAAATTAATTTTTATATAATATACTAAAAATATGATTAAACCATTATAAGGTTGTCTTCTGTTACAAATAGTAGTCACTAAAAAAGAATCAACTCCAATTTATCTTTTTACTTTCAGCTTTTATAAATACCCTCTCAAGTGTATCAAGTAGTAACATCCTTCATCTTGTCGACCTAATAAATTATTAATAACGTTAATAGAACATAACGAAAATACTACTGATTACTGATATTAATTTTAAAAACTGGTTCTTATCTTTATAAAAGATGATATACTTAAAGTGTAATAAAGAATATGTAAATTGTAAATGTGTTGGAGCCAGTATCTGGTTTATGTAAGCTCTTTGTAAGTTGCCCATTAGAATAGAACAAAAAATGATAAATTTATACCATGACGGTATCGTAGCATTCTTTGACTATAATGTAATCTGATTTAAGTTATGAGAAATATCAAATTGAAGACATTCAGTCAATGAAAATTCAGTATTATATTAAACAAAAAACTCAAAATATATGTTTTTAAAATTTGTACTGTATTATACAGGGTGTTCTTGGGAAACGGAAATACTTGAATGGTGAATAGAGGTCACTGAGGCGGTTCTAGATATACTACACTTATTTCCTCACCGAGTTTTATTAAGCGAGTTACAAATTTTCAAATGATATTGAAATTTTTAAAAGCAAGCATTTTAAAAAGCAAGTTAAAAATAGGTACAAGAGCTAAAGTATGAATTAATGGATAGAGAAAAAGAAGAAAATAAATAGGCAATACATATTCTGATAAAAAGGGCGCCACTTTATCTTTTAAAGGAGAGACAAAGAATTTTTTTAAATAAATAACTTTACACACATGATGAATATAATTCCACCTACCTTATAACTCTTTCTTATGTTGCATATCTGTTATTTGTAGAAATCTTTGTTTTTAATGTATGTTTTATCCTAATTTATCCTGACGCTTAGTGGTCTTGCAGCTTCTACCACATAGAAATTGTTGCATTCACATGGTATTTTGTAGATGCAATCCTCTGAACTCTCTTGTGTTGTTAAGTTTGGTTTAAATGTTGTGATGTACTTGTTTCCTAGCCTTTTTAATTTTTGTAATAAGACCTTTACATATGATATTGTTGTCATTCTAGAGTCCCAAAAAATCCCCTCTTTCGGCCAAACCATAGCTGTTCCTACAACAGCATGGTCAAATATGTCAACCAGAAGTTTTAAAAAGACAACCTCGTGATCACCTTGGCGGTTATACACTTTTTTTAACACAATTTCTTTAATAATATTCTGTTTTAAACGATTTTAATTGCCGTTATAATAAACTATGTCCAATCTCATATAAACACAATATTTGACTTAAACATGCCATAAGAAAACAGGTTCAGACCTTATTGGCAATTTCATCAAATTCTGTATATTCTAAATATACATATTACATTTACGATCTCCATTCCCTATCTTAATCCCTCGTAAGACCATCCCTTAACGAACATCAAAAATTTTGTAGCTTTCACCCACACCCAATTACACAATATCTCGGTTATAAAACTATTCCTAACGAACATAAGCAAGCGGCAACATTTAGGAATTACCTGCCATCTTCTCATATACCTACGTTAAATATGCCTCCTCACATAAAAACATACACATAACAAAGTTATTAAAAGGTCTTGATAACGTATCAGCCAAAATTACACATCGCCTCTATTTCAACCACCCTTTTCTAATAAACAAGCCGCAGTAGGCAACAAACGTCTAGTGTGGCGCGTAAGGATGGTACAGGGGACTATGTAACACAGGAATAATTGGAGAAAATCTTAGATAATATGTCTTGTATATGTAGAATTACATAAATGTGTAAGCCCAAATAATAAGATTGTTGTTTCTGTGAAATGTGTAAAGTTGCCTCTATATTTCTATCGCCCATCCATGAATCTGGCGGTATAAATATTCGGTATAAATATTTAAGAAATTCGAGTAACTGCTTTAAAGATAAGCCCTTGCCGATATTTTAACAATGGCAATACTCATTGTAAATTAGTTATTTTAGAACTTAACGTAAACATTTGCACATTAGTAGAGTTAAAATTATTAGACGATAAATATTAAGCAAGAGAAATAAAACTTTTTTCTACTTAAGGAAAAAAAATCAAGATCATTAGCGAACCGAATTCAAAATTTTTCTGCACATCATATTTCAAGCATGATTTGCTTAAAAGATCTCATTTTTGGTGGTAATAAAAGATATTAGTTTATCTGGACTAAAGGTAATATTTGTTTGAATTTGTCCACGGACAATAGATAGATGGAGTCAATTATAAAACGCCTTATCTCTTCATTCCTAATTCTTTGCATTTTTGAAACTTGGCCTGATTGCCTATGTTCGATGCTTTGTGTGCATTACTGTCTTATTTGTTTCATCTACCGCACTGACACTCGTTGTTAAGCTTCCGAGATACATACTATTATTACAATTTTTTATATCATCTTTTATATCATCTTTTTATATCATCTATTAAACCAGAAGAGCAGGATCATGAGGGTGTCATTGTGACCGTTCTAGAAAAATAGACAGTTCTAGTAAGAGTAACCCAAAGCATAACAAGATCACTTTTAAAAAGGGCCCAAGTACTTGGAACATGCAAGTTATAAAACTGACAAGAATAGAAGAAAACGTGCCAACAGCCAACAGTACGCAATAACTTTCCACTGAACTGTTGGCACATCTAAAGAAGTCATGGGAACATCTATCTGCACATGAATATCAAAATCAGAAGAATTCATCAAAAACAAAATTGACATCTTCTTCAGAAGAATATAATTGTGCGCACTGACTTAGTCTAACATCGAAGAAACACTCTAATCCCATAAGGCAGCTATCCAGACATCTCCCCTTTACAAAACAACAAGACGCTTTGTTATCGAAGATTCGAGTAGCCCCTGATCTTCTTCAGTAGTAATGATAACCAAGAAGGATGGCTCTACGAGGCAGGGCCGCCGCTACCATGTGTGCAAAGTGTGCATGGCATACGGGCGGCCGATTATAGGGGCGGCCAAAAGCAGGCCCTGATGATAATACTTTTTTTAAAACGAAAAATAAATTCAAAAAATTAAATAGTACTGATTCAGATATTTCTATAAACTCTAATATTCCAAACAATCTAAACAAAAATGCCATAAAATGTTATTTATTATATGAACTGCCCTTTTGCAGCTGTAGTCATAAAGTAGTTCCGGGAATGCTTTTTAATTCAAAGTGGCTGGCGACTTTCGAACTTATAAGATATTTTTATCTACGTGGTCCATATGCGCTTTTTTCAAATTCTGAACATTTATGATTTGTTAAGAGAGTTACAACAATAGGATACTTTCCGAGAATTTAGATAAGTGCTCTCATTAAGTAATAAAAAAGTCTTTTTATTACTCGATGGTTTAAAAAAATATTTTTTATTACTCGATGGTTGCTCTATTATAATATTGTTCCTTTAAGCTTATGTATGGTTATAGATGGGATATAGTTCAGTCTAAGTTGAGAATTTGATGATTTTAGACACGCTTTTGTTTGTAATATAATAGTAGTGTGTCCGTTTCTTTTGCACACTACTGTATTTCAAATATGTATTTAAATATATTAGTAAACAATTAAGCATGCTGAATGTTGTAAGTAGTCTTGTAAACACAACTAAGACATGTAAGTGTTAGCGAAAGATTGCATTTCTGTATATTATAATAATAATAATAACTTTTTTTGGTACGCGGGATCCAGGTCTAAAAGTAACGTCTAGATCAGAGCAATTATTATTATTCGTATATGCGTTACGGTCTCCTGCACATTTACTATATAGTACCTATGTTCAAACGACTAAAGTGTTGGAAGAGGACGCCAAATATTAAGTTACACACGGGTGGCCAACACTTTAGCGGCGGCCCTGCCACGAGGCTCTGTATTGACTACAGAAGATTGAATAGCGTCACCAAGAAAGACACCTAAGAAGATTCCCATAGCGCCTTCGCTGGATCGAAATGGTTTACACAGTGGATCTCAAACACGGCTATCTCATAAACGGCACGTTGCAGACTATCCTGAAGATAGAGAGAAGACAACATTTTTCTGCTGGAAATGGGCTCTACCAAATCAAATTTGCAGACCATCTTGAAGACAGGGAGAAGACAGAATTTTCTCCTGAAATGCGCACTACCAATTCAAGATTATGCCTTTCGGCATCACTTTCCACCAAATTATCGTTTTGTAATCATGTTGAGATTAAACAGAATATAATATATAGTTTCTTATAATCTTATTTACCATCGTATCTAAGTTTTTAACGCTTCTTGGGCATATATTTTAAGGCTTAAGGCTTTTACCAACATTAAGAGGACTTAAGATATTCTTACCGATCTTATCTAATTTTAACAAAATAAAATCCAAACTCGAGGGAAAAGCATACCAAAAAATTCGATACTCTCCACACTCATTTTGATAAAATATTCATCTACGCCACTGAACTGCACCATATCGAGCATATCTCATGATTAGAGGGAGCATGATAATCCACATCTCATAAATAGTTAGGGAGAAAGTTATTTTACGTCAGGCAGGTTGCTTATACACAGCGTTAGAGCGAGCTTGATCATATATAGCTGGTGGAGTAGTTTGACGACTTCTTGTAAGTATAACATCGTCAGATACGAGGAGACTTTGGAAGTTTGATGAATAAACTCATCTTCAAGTAGATATGAGAACGATTGACAAAAATCCTTAATTAGAAATTAAGTCTATGTATAAGAGTCATCAGGAAATTTCGTACGAGATTAACTGGGTAGTCCAAGGGTAACGTACGAGGGTAACTATAGTCCAGGAACCGAAGCTTTTCACCTCGCAATTTTTACAGAATGCATCGAATTGCTTGAAAATTTAAGAATACGTAGTGGATAGTCCAAGGATCAAAATCTATATGATGCCGAAAATCGCTTTTACCATGGCGGTGATTGCCACCCCATCTCGGGGGTGGAAATTTTTCATTATATTTTGACTACAAAAGTTGATAAAAACATTCATTCTAAGCAAAAAATGTTCTATACCCCATTCCACGAATATACGACCCTCTTGGATTATCGCGACAACGAATATTTTACTTGCAAAATATGAAGAACGAAAGTAAATTGCAAATTACATTGCTGTTTATTGGAATAATTATTAGAGCAAAATACTTTCGTACTTCTTATATTGCACACTAAATTATTCGTTGTCGCGATAATCCAAAACAGTCGTATATTCGTGGAATAGACCATATACATTTTTTTGATAAAATTAATACTTTTCGATTTATTCGCTATCGAAAGTGTTAGTTTTATATCGAAAAAATCAATGTTTTTCGAAATGTACTTATTTACCATTCACTCAATTTTTGCCGTAGAAAAAATTTTTTTAACCCAAGTTCTTGGGAGTTAAATAACCACAGTTTCATATTAAATAATTTTTTCGTATATCTGATGCTAATCTTTCTATTCTGAAGAAAATGGCATTTTTTACCAAAGTACAAAAAGTCGTTATTCGCTTTTAACTCCAATTTTTTTAAAAACTAATTATTCTAAGCCAGTCAAACTTCTAGAATATA
The DNA here is from genome assembly GCF_917563875.1 of Diabrotica virgifera virgifera. Taxonomy (NCBI): domain Eukaryota; kingdom Metazoa; phylum Arthropoda; class Insecta; order Coleoptera; family Chrysomelidae; genus Diabrotica; species Diabrotica virgifera. The sequence goes on from NC_065443.1 coordinate 309,385,614, forward strand.
TTAATAATACATAAGTAAAGAAGAATGAATAAGGCCAATGACTAAAAACACCGCTAACATACATTATTATGCTTCCAATTGGATTTCTGCTTTTTTTTTTTTAAATATATTGATCTTTTAACCGTAACCTTTTAAGTTTTTATCTCAAAAAGTTTGGTGAAAAAGAATTTTGTAGGTTTTTATAAGGTCTATCAGGTTATTAGTATTAAATCCTTTTAAAATCCTCAGTCGTAAAAAGTGGTGACTTTGAAAGGGTTGGTAAAAGTGGTTTTTGCATGTTATTACCGGTTTTAATTGTAAATAGCTCACTCAATTTTTACCGTAGAAAAATTTTTTGCAAAACAAGTTCTTGGGAATTAAATAATCTATAATTTCATATTTAAACATTTTTTCGTATCTCTGATGCTAATCTTTATATTCTGAATAAAACGGAATTTTTTACCACACTCCAAAAATTCGTTATGCGCTTTTAACTTCATTTTTTTAAAAACTAATTACTCTAAGCCGGTTAAACTTCTAGAACCTATTAATAATACATAAATAAAGAAGACCAAATAGGGTCAATGACTAATTTTAATTAGGGTGGTGATTAGGGGTTTGCTTCTGATCACTTTTTCACTGAAAAAAATAGGGACTGACATCCTTTTGATTATAAGCCACTTAATTTTTGAGCTATAGACTTTTTTCTTATTTCTGGAATATTTTTAAGTAATTTAAATTAGTTTAAACACGTTGTACTCGAAAAATGCATAGTTTTCCCGTCTTTTGACTTTGAAACTACAATATTTAGCATTTGACGAAGAGCCAACATATAATAAAGTATAGCTCGATTACTATTGGTCTTAAAGAAAATTAAAAAAAAAAAACGTTTTTGTTTATTTTTTCAAAAGGTACATTTTTGTTAAGAGGAAACAGTAGCGATCAACAGGTAGCGAAAACGCGTTCCAAGATTGCGGCTGTAATTTTGAATATTTTTTCGAGATATTTGGCACACGTATTCGTAATATAATAAAGAATGGCGGTACAGAGCCCAATTTGAAAAATATATTAATATGTGGAAATTACTCTGTAATTAAATACAAAATTAAAAAAACGAGCCTGTACCGCCATTAAGAAAAACAAAAAAATACACTCTCTTCAAATAAACTTTTTTATCCGTTGCCTAGATTTTGTGTCATTTTGGAACTATTAATGAAATACAAAATTTTAGTAGTTCCAAAATGACACAAAATCTATGCATCGGATAAAAAAGTTTATTTGAAGAAAGTGTATTTTTTTTGTTCTTCTTAATGGCGTTACAGGCTCGTTTTTTTAATTTTGTATTTAATTACAGAGTAATTTCCACATATTAATATATTCTTCAAATTGGGCTCTGTACCGCCATTCTTTATTATATTACGAATACGTGTGCCAAATACCTCAAAAAAATATTCAAAATTACAGCCGCAATCTTGGAACGCGTTTTTGCTACTTGTTGATCGCTACTGTTTCCTCTTAAGTAAAGTTGTTTTGATAAAACGAAAGAGTTTAGAGTTATTAGCAGAAAACTTATTAAAAACATTGATTTTTTCTATATAAAACTAACTTTTTCGATAGCGAATAAATCGAAAACTATCAATTTTATCAAAAAAATGTACAGAACGTTTTTGCTTAAAATGAAAGTTTTTACCAACTTTTGCGATTAAAATATAATAAAAAATTTCCTCCTCCGAGATGGGGTGGCAACCACCTCCATGGTAAAAGCGCCTTTCGGCATGATATAGATTTTGATCCTTGGACTATCCACTACTTATTCTCAAATTTTCAAGAAAATCGATCCATTCTGTAAAAATTGCGAGGTTTTGTCCTATTTTAAGCTTCATTACTTGGACTAAACATGAAACAAGAAATGTTTACCAAAAAAACTGAAAGAAATCTCCTGATCACCCCCCGTAGTCGCAAAGTCCGGGTAGTATCTTCGCATTAGGGGAAGTATTATGTTCATATTGCACGCGTAATATGTACAAATAAGAGCATGAAACGTCAAGCGGAGTTGTTAAGGGGCGCAAACTTTTCCCTTAAACTTACACGACAAGAAAAGGAATATGTGTTGGTTATATGATGTCTTCTACTTACCTCGCAGCTTGATTGGTTGATATTGCTCAAGTTCAGCCTGTAGACGCGGTCCCTGCAACAAAAAAATGAATGAGTATATTAGAGCAAGGTAGTTTTAGGTGGAAAAGTTATGAATCACCAGAAAGTTTGGGAGAGGTTTATGGATATTTTAGAAGCAGGGCTTCCAAGATGGGATTTGGCTTTATCACTAGCAATCTGGTTAATATTTGGTGTCATCTAGACGAAAACTTTTTTATGATGAACAATGATGAAAAATAGCAGGTAAATAATAAGGCAAATTAAAAAAAAATATGCTACATAGAGAAATTTTATTTAGTAATAAAACACTGAAAACTTTTGTTTTCTACACTTTCACAAAATTTATTACAATTTATTTTTACTACAGTTGTTTCGGCAGAGTACCTCTCTCAAGTGATTTATTTTTACTATGAGTATAAATTTTAGAGTCTTAACTGAATAAATTGGAGAGAAGAGAGCTGTTTGTCTCAAGTAAGTCATTCAGAATTATATCTGTATTTTTTAGTTTATTAATTTCCATAAATAGTACATTCTTTCACGGTTTTTGCTCTAAATTTTAAAGAACCGATTGGATTGACATGAAATTTGGCATACGTATAGCTTACATGTCAAAGAAAGAAAGTGATATTGTGCCGATGTGTGCTTTTGCCCTGGGGGTGACTTTCACCCCCGCTTGTGGGTGAAAAAATATATGTCCAAAATAAGTCCAGAAATGGGTAAACTGACTAATTTTAAGTAACTCTTGTTCTATAGATCTTTTTCGCCAAGTCAACACTTTTCGAGTTATTTGGGAGTGGATATGTTCATTTTTCAACAAAATAACCACATTTTTAGACGGTTTTTCGCAAATAACTCAAAAAATAAGTATTTTGTCGAAAAAAACGTTCTTAGTAAAAATATAGCCTATAAAAAAGTAAAAAAAATGGTGTACGCGTTAGGTCTCTGGATCTCATAGAACGAGAGTTGTAGCCAATGAAAAATAGATTCATATTCACCAAATTTCAAATAGAATATTTCGACGTGAAATATTCAAAAAATTAAGCATTTTTTGGGGAAAACCCATTATTACTTTTATAAAGTGTTTAAAAAAAGCTTTATTTCTGTTTTTACAAAAAGTTTCTAGCATTAAATTGAAGTTACGCTCAAAATAAAGTTGGTCCCTTTTGTTTTGACAAAAAAAAAATCGGGAAGACCACCCCCTAATTAGCAACTTAAATGAAATTACTCGTTACCGCTCCACAAATTATTTTACTTATGTTGTTTTTATATGATCTGTAAGTTTCATCGATTCAAAGTGCTTATTTTTGAAAAAATTTGGTTTTAAAGTAAAATTTTTAAAAATTTTAATTTTGAAAAATATGCTTTTTTTCAAAATAACTTAAAAATTGTTAGAGATACCAAAAATCTCGAAAAACAAAAAAAGTAAGATTTGCTTTTCTGAATATCATGTATTTTTGGTTTTTCTGTTAGACAAAAATTGATTAAAATTTGGTGTTTCTAAATTTGCATACATTCGTGATCAGTGACTCGTTCAACCCCTTTTAACTACAGCCCTTTCAATAATAAGGACTTTAAACTGATGAAACTTACAGATCATATAAACAATACATACACGAGTCAAGAAACTTGTGAAGTCGTAACGATTAAGTTCATTTAAGATACTAATTAGGGGGTGATTTTCTCGATTTTTTTACCAAAACTAAAAGGGACTAACTTTATTTTGAGCGTAACTTGTTTACTTTTGATGCTAGAAATTTTTTTTATAAAACAAAAATGAAGCTTTTTTTAAACACTTTAAATAAGTTGTAATGAGTTTTCCCCGAAAAGTGCTTCATTTTTGGTTATTTCACGTTAAAGTATTCCATTTGAAATTTGACGAATGTGAACCTATTTTTCATTAGCTCTAACTCTGCTTCTACTAGGTGTAGAGACGTGATATATACACCATTTTTTAAAAAATTTTACAGGCTATATTTTTGCTAAGAATGTTTTTTCGACAAAATACTTACTATTTGAGGTATTTGCGGAAAACCGTCTAAAAGCGTGGTTATTTTGTTGAAAAAATGTCACTGACATATTCACTGTCAAATAACTCGTAAAGTATTGACTTGGTGAAAAAACTCTATAGAATAAAAGTTACTTAAGGTAAAAAGTTACACTGGCTTCGTAAGTGTGGTGTCGAGGCTTCGTAAGTGTGGTGTCGAGGCTTCGTAAGTGTGGTGTCGAAGCGGGCTCGTTGTTCACTTGGCGTATAGTGAGTTTCCTATCGCGACTTCAGAGTTTCCCAAATTTCTGTTTCGCTTGGTCTCTGGCTTGAATACGCTTTTGGGTGGACAACGTGTTCACCTATACCACATAAATCATCCGAACCGTGAACGTCCACGTTCGTGAAGCTGGGAATACCTTTGCAGCGGATAAAGGACCTGAGCTCTTCTCAGAGCACGATCATTTATTTACTGCAGAGGAATTGCTGATTGCGGTAGGGTGTGCCCGATTGGTAGTGTGTGCTTGCTTTCAAACAATCAGTTTTCTAGCTGGGACCTTGAATCGCACACCGTATAGCTACTTGCCTTTCGGGTTTCTCGAACTCCTCAAGGCTATACACCCTCCCAGACTCCTGGGAGCTTCGGTTTTAGAGTAAACGTATACCCCAAAGTTTGTTCAGAGGCCTGTGAGAACGTTTCCCACAGGTCCAGTTTACTCCCAAACCATCGAACTGATAGGATGGTCGTTTGCATCTGTGGCACGAACTTCGCTACGCAAGCCGGGTTGGATACTCACCTGCGCAGGCTGCGATGTCGAGGGCCGAAAACAGGTAACGACAATGTCTGCAGCCTATGTGATGGCACCTTCAAGTCTTACATGGGGGTTCGTCAGCACATGCGCTTGGCGCACCCAGACCAGAACAACGAGGATCTCGAGCGGAAGTGCGAGGATCCCGGTAGACTGACGAGGCTCGAAGATGAGGACCTGATCCGCATGGGTCAGTTGGAATTCAAGTACGACGGTCGTAAGATCCGACTATACCTGAGGGAGCAATTCCCCCAGTTTACGTTGGATCAGATTCGACGTGCTCGGGCTAAACCCGAATATCAGGAATTCCTCGAAAGTCTCAGGAGGGAAAGTGAGCGGACCCCGCCAGGGAGTCCAGTTCCTGGACCTTCGAACAACGAGACTTTCGCAAACTACTCATCGGGGACGGATTCCTCGCCTGAGAGAGCGACAGTTGAGGGTGAATCGGAGCACCTCTCGCAGACCTCGGAGCTTTCAGCCAGTCAGCACGGTGATGCGTCATCTTCGCATTCGTTGGAAGTGCTAGACCTCGATGCCGAGGAGCTCGTTCCGGTGGGAGACCGTGAGGCGATAGCCTCGTATGTAGATCAATACTTTCGCTCAAAAGGCAATTGGAGTAATACCGCCAAAGAAATCTTTAGATTATCGCAGCTAGCACATGCTGAGAGGCAACGTGAGAGTGTCAGGGAACTACTGTCAGAATATATATCAACTGAAATAATATCGGTAAAAGCAGGGAAGCGTCGTCCGACTAGATCTAACCAGTCAAATGCTGTTAACGCCCCGGCTATAGAAATAGAGAACAGACGTCACAAACGTGCTCTTGAATACCGTCTGACACAAAGAAGATATCATACTGATAGATCAGCTCTGGCTCATGCTGTCCTTGACGACAAGCCGCTCTGGGAGAAAGATGTTCACCCTAAGATCAAGATGATAGAGAAAGAATACCGCACAATTTTCTCTCCTAGGTTGCCAGAAGATGATGAACCGATTTCTGATCAAAAGGATCCCACGACCGTGAGTTACGCGGTCACGGAAGCGGAAATCCTTGGAGCCTTACGAACCACGAAATCTCAAGCAGCCGGTCCTGACCTATTTAAGATCAAACAGCTGCGTAGGGTTCCAGTGCAGAAATTGGTTCTCATCTATAATACCATGCTCCAGTTTGGTGCTACCCCAGAGGTGTTGAAGGAGTGCAGGACCACTTTGATACCAAAGGGTGGTGATCCGCTGGTGGTAGGTAATTGGAGACCTATCACAATATCATCTATCTTGATCCGGGTGTTTCATCGGATCCTAGGTAAGCGCCTTGCCGTGTTGGGCTACCATGATAACCAGAGAGGGTTTAGACAGTTAGATGGCGTTCTGTTGAACAACCTGACACTTCAGACGGTTATCAAAGAAAGACGAAAAGCCCTTCGTCCATACAATATACTAGCGATCGATCTACGTAAAGCATTTGACACGGTCTCTCAACGATCTATTGAACGAGCAATGACACGGTTCGGGCTCGATGCTACTTTCAAACGTTATGTGATGGACTCGTACACGAACTGTCGTACGTATATCACCGCCGGCAGCGAGTCGACGAATAACATGACAATGAGTAGAGGTGTTAAGCAGGGCGACCCGCTGTCACCCTACTTATTCAACATGGTGGTCGATGAGCTGATATGCAGGCTCGAAGAAGGTGTGCTTGGTTTGTCGATTGCGGATGGCAGAACAAATGTCTCAGTGTTGGGTTACGCTGATGACTTGGTTCTGTTATCGGAATCAGCCCGTGACGGGAACAAGCAACTCCGGACAGCTGTCGATTTCTTCGAGAAGAGAGGAATGTCGCTGAACGCTGGTAAGAGTGCCGCTATTACGGTTAGCGTAAACCGTGGTAATAAGCACTCTTATTGCGTAACGCGTTCGCTCTTCTCTGTCGGCAACGACAGAATTAGGCAGTTGAAACCGAGCGAGTTGTTTGGGTACCTAGGTAGGAAATATAACGCACTCGGTCAGACCAAGGTGGCCTTCCAAGATCTGCAGACCCAGCTCGATCGAATTCAACGATCCGGTTTAAAACCCGCTCAAAAATTGAACGTGGTTAAAACATACTTGCTGCCGCGATACATCGATATGCTCCAATCACCGACGATTACAATGAAAGCTCTGAAGGGTTTTGACAGGACTGTGCGTATAGCCGTGCGTAAGATTTGTCGTCTCAATCGAACGTGCGCCGACGCTTATATTCACACGCCGATTAAAGAAGGTGGTCTGGGCGTGATGGCTATGGCCTTACACGTCCCAGCCATCATGAGAAGGAGGATGACTAAACTGATCATCTCAGCACAAGGCATGAATGCCGTGATCATGTCCACAAACTATGTTAGTCACCTCTGGGAAAAAGTTTTGAAGTGGACACAGAACAACGGAGGCAGTTCAGCGTTGATCGCACGTGAGCTGAGCGAGAGACTAGGCACTGGCTATTGCGGTAACGGTCTTGCTCAAGGGTCCAGCCACAGTGAGAGCTCAGCCTGGATACATAATCCACCTCCCTACTGGTCGGGGCGTGATTATGTTAAAGCAATACAGCTGCGAGGAAACCTTCTACCAACGAAGGGCATCCCATCAAATCCACCACACCTACGGCGATGTAGAATGGGATGTGACAGAAACGAGTCTCTTAGTCACGTCTTGCAAAAGTGCTCTCGGGCACATTGGCAAAGATGTAAGAGACATGACCAGCTCGTTTCTTATCTACGAAAGACAACCGAAAAGAAAGGGTGGATATGTGAGGTTGAGCCTCGGATTACAATGCCGAGTGGCGAGTTAAAAATACCTGACTTTGTCGCTGTGCTGGGTGACAGAGTACTGGTTGCAGACGTTGGCGTTCACTGGGAAGGCCCAGATCCGTTAAGTGTCGCCGCCGGACTTAAGACGGCGAAATATACGGAGCCTTTATTCCTTCAGACCATGCAAGCCCGATATCCTGGGAAAATCATCTGCATGGCACCTCTAATAATAGGGGCAAGAGGTACTTGGTGTCAATCGAATTCGAAGATCCAGCGAATTCTTAGTCTATCACGGCTAGACATTAGGAATCTGATTCTTAAGACCATTCAAGGCAGCCTGTTCATTCATAGTCACTTCATGAAATCCTAATGAGTGTACTTATGAAACTTACTTCGAGTAATCCCCCCGGCTTTTCCTAAGAGGGGATATACGTTTCGTCAGGGTCTATATTACTTTACCCTTTAGTACTAATCAATGTTCTGTGAATGTCTTATATGTTATGTGAATGTCGGCGCTTCACGCCAATTTTGACCGGTCTCATAAGGGGTCCATTAATTATTATTATATTTTTTTTACCTCGCTAATTTCAAATTGTCAGAGCATTTCTCTTGGAAGTGGCGTAGCTACGCAACGGGTGCGAGCGATTTTACTAACACGCCGATATTTTCTGCTGAGACATCACAGCAAAAAGAGCCGAACGTCACTGGTTGATCGGATCGGCGATTCGGAGCGCCGGTGCGACCGACCAGTGAAAGAGTGCTAGATCGATGACAAGGGGGGCTGATGATGAATTTGCCCCTCGACCGGCATGCCTAGGCACGCCAACTGAGGTTTGGCTCCACTCTGACTAGCCGGTTTATCCATTTCCTGACTTACTTTGGACGAATATTTTTTCACCCACAAGAGGGGGTGAAAACCACCTCCAGGGCAAAAGCACATATCGGCACAATATCACTTTTTTTCTTTAACTTGTTAGCTATGTGTATGCCAAATTTCATGTCAATCCAAGCGGTTCTTTAAAATTTAGAGGTTTTGCAATATTTTACCGTTAAAGAACGGACTAAAACTCTAATAAAGATAGCTTAAGGCCATTAGTTTGAATAAGGAGAATTTGAAATTGGTCTTTAAAAAATGATTATGATCCAAAAGGTGAAGTACGTCCGCAGAATCTGTTTTTCTATTATTGAAAGTCCTTTTATGTTCTGCTATACGTATGTTAAGGGTTCTACCAGTTTGACCGATGTAAGTTTTTGGACCATGGAACCACAAACGAAAAAGGGGAAGGCCACAGATGCGATGGTCAGATGACCTGAAGAAACACACTGGGTCAAAATGGATGCAAATTGCCCAAGATAGAGAGGCATGGAAGAAGGAAGAGGAGGCCTATATCCAAGGATGGATGTTTAGGGCTGATTAGATAGAAGTTTTTGGGCAGCCACCACTCCTAAGTTTGTATACGCCACTGTGTAAGTATTTTTTTGCCTATTATTGTTATTAATATATTTGCTTTGCTTACTATTTGTTCTGACACTGGTGTTATTCCGTTCTTTTGTATCTTTAGCTATTTTTGCTGAGATCTTGCCTGTATATGTAATTGAACAAAAGGTGCAGGGTATTTTCTCTGGAGGTGGAAAGACTAATTTTTATTTAATCAAACAATTCAAAGCTGTCCCGGAGTTGTCTGCCAAACTGGAACAGTTGGAAAACAGCCCCACTAACTACTAATTTCTTCTGTTTATCATTATCGACAGCTATAAAATTAGATGATCTGCGATAGTAGATTAAAGCAGCAAGTAAAGATCATTCATCCTCAATTTAAGATCAGTTGCCTCGAGAAACACGCATTTCTGAGATATCTGTACAAAAATGTTCAAATTCTTTGTTCCTCGCCTTCTTGGTTTCAGAATCTTTCCAGCTTTCTATTTGTAGTTAGTATTTGTTTCGATTTTGATCTTATTGTAAACAGGTACGGTATAGGTAGGTACTAATATATTGCTTCTCCATTTTCCATCTCTTTTTGACATCCTTTTCGTTTTTACTGCCATCCCGTTTAGTAATTTGTCCTATTTTCTATTTGTCCTATGACATGAAAGTTTTTATGCACCGTGGGCATTAATAGATGTAGTTCTGAAGCTATTTCCTTGTGGCATTTTTATAATTAAGTATTTTCTATGGGAAATAAGCCACAATTTTACTAAAAAATGAATTTATTAACGTTTCGAAGCCCAAATCGGGTTTCGTTGTCAAAATACTATTAAAATAAACAAAAATGTTGTTGCTAAGTAAAAAAAATCTTCTAATAATCTATTTAATCTGACTCATTTATATTGGCAATTCAGACGTATATTATACATTTTAAAGTAGAAGACTTTAAAATGATATCGCCAATATTTATGATTTGCGTTCCTGGGACAACTTTACTAAAAGATAGTTCATTCGATTACATGAAATCAATCCCAACTCAAGAATATCCGTCGCAAAAAATCATAGCATGTGATCTGTTTTTAAAAAGACAACCAAATGCAACGATGACAGTAAAATTCTCGGGTTAGAGATTCCATAGTAAATCACGAGGGAAAACCAGGAAAAAACCTCGTGATACTATCCCGACATCGTAAGTATTTGGTCTTACATTTAATTTACCTTCAAAAAACTAATACCAAATTCTGACTTTAATATGTTTGAATTATAAATAATATTAATAATACATAGATATACAATAAGTAATACTAAAATATAAAATTTGTACTAACTCGATATGTTATGTATTTTCTTTCTAATTATGCTAAATGAAACCAATTGTGTCGGAAATTCCTCGGTAGAATGCAGTAGGATGTGGTTACCCATACTGAAAGAGGAAGTCAATCGAAAGAAAATACCACGATTAGTAAGTCAATAACATATCGAGTTAGTACAAATTTTATATTTTAGTATTACTTATTGTATATCTATGGGCCGGTATTTCAATAGCTACTTAAGCTTTTGCTTAGCTAAGCCTGTGTCAAAAGTTAAGGAGAAGCTTAAGCCGGGTGCCGTATTTCCATCATTTCCTTAACTAAATTGATGCTCAACTGTAAAGTTAATTGGTTTGGTACCTCTGAATACGTCAAAATGCCAGAACTAACTGTTCTGAGGTAAAAACCACTACTGTTGACGTTTAATTTTATATTGTCATCTGTATCAATGTCAATTACTTCACTTAATTTTGTGTACCTACATGGTACATGTGTTGTTAGTTTATTGTCTATATTTTCTCTGGTTATATTTTTATTGTTATTTTGCATAAGCAATAGATCCGTCTTTGTTTACTGAATATATTCCTTAAAATGTCAAATTCTAATGTAAGTTTATTTTTGTAAAATAAGTATACCTACCAAGCATTGTAAAATAAATAATTTTCATGTGCCTACACCTTCCAAAAGTAGTAATAATTTTAATAATCGTTATTACGATTAATACATTAATAGATTATTATTTAATAATCTAATAATAACGATATTACTCAAAAGTTGGTTTTCAAAATAACTCTCTAGTTAATAATCTATAGAAATAACCTCAAAAAACAGAAAACAAATTTTAAGCAAAGGCTTAAACCAACTCCCGCGCGAGCTTAAAATTATTTGGTTTAAGCCTAGGCTTAAGCCTCAAATTGAAGTGGAAATACAGGCATCTAAGCTTAAGCAAAGGCTTAAAGTAAGCTTTGGCTTAAGTGAGGTTGGAAATACCGGCCCTGTGTATTATTAATATTATTTATAATTCAAACATATTAAAGTCAGAATTTGGTATTAGTTTTTTGAAGGTAAATTAAATGTAAGACCAAATACTTACGATGTCGGGATAGTATCACGAGGTTTCTTCCTGGTTTTCCCTCGTGATTTACTATGGAATCTCTAACCCGAGAATTTTACTGTCATCGTTGCATTTGGTTGTCTTTTTAAAGACAGATCACATGCTATGATTTTTATGCGACGGATATTCTTGAGTTGGGATTTATTTCATGTAATCGAATGAACTATCTTTTTGTAAAGTCGTCCCAGGAACGCAACTCATAAATATTGGCGATATCATTTTAAAGTCTTCTACTTTAAAATGTATAATATACGTCTGAATTGCCAATATAAATGAGTCAGATTAAATAAATTATTAAAAGAATTTTTTTTACTTAGCAACAACATTTTTGTTTATTTTAATAGTATTTTGTATTTTGACAACGAAACCCGATTTGGGCTTCGAAACGTTAATAAATTCATTTTTTAGTAAAATTGTGGCTTATATATACCATACCCTCATTACAGTCGCCATCAGGCATAAACATCGACTTAATGCCTTTGGTACATACCTAAATACCCAATTAATAAGAAACAACGTAAATCCTGACATGTTTAAATAAAAAATATAGTTGAAACGACAAAAAAATGAAAAAGTAGTGGTTGTCGAAAGCCCACCTTCTTGGCTCGTCTTCAAAGGACAATAAACGTCCAACTTTCCATGCCTGCCGTCGAATATACGACGCCGACACCGCTGACGCAGCTGTTTTCTTTCGAAGTTCGGCGTTAAGATGCACTAAATTGCAGTTATTTACTGTAACTACTGAGCTACTCCATTACAGATTTACTAAATCACCCTCTAAGTACCATTGTTTTATCTGGCGCTAGTCCAAAGTGGGGCGCACGGTCATATTCAGAGATACATGATGTTCGTCTTTCGCCAAACAGTTTGTCGACGATTATAATAAAGCTAATCTGGATGATACTTTTTGCTTCATTGTAGAGACGTTGAAGGGAATAGTCAGTTTGTACGAGGTGTTTCGGTTTTATATGTTCAATTTTCTGAAATGTAATCTGAAAATACAGAGCATATATTATTGTGTAGATAAAAAAGTGACACGAAATCAGGTAACTAGAATAAACACATAAAAATAAGTACAAAAATAGGAAAGTCCACATCGAAAAGGAGAGAGAAAATATAAACAGAGAACTTTGACAAATACAGCTAAATTGAAAGAACTGGTAAGTATATATAATTTAACTCGCCAGACCTAGAAGATACATGGCTTGGTTTAATATTCTTTGCTATTTGCTGCTTTATTTTTCCAATTTGGGACTTCACGCTTTTCTATGTCTTTAAATATCCTTCTTCCACCTGTTTTTCAGCCTACCTTTATTCCTATTTCCTCTCATTCCTCCCGTTACAATTATTTTGGCTAGTCTCATGTGTGGAAATCTTTGAAACCATCCCAACCATCTCAGTCTTGTGATTTTATGATCCCTACGATATTCAATTCTCCGTACATCTTCTCTCTCTAGTTGTATATTTGGTCTTTTTATCTATATTCAATTCCATAACCTTTTTGAAGTTATTTTCCTGAGGACTTTTCTTTCCCACACTTGGAACATGACTTTTTCGGATTTGTTCATCATCCATGTTTCAGTGACTGGAACTACTGAACTACTCCATTAAATATTTAGTAAATCACCCTCTAAGTACCATTGTTTTATCTGGCGCTAGTCCAAAGTAGGGCGTACGGTCATATTCAGAGATATTACATGATGTTCGTGTTTCGCCAAACAGTTTGTCGACGATTATAATAAAGCTAATCTGAATGTTACTTTTTGCTTCGTTATAGAGACGTTAAATAGAGTAGTCAGTTTGTGTGTTCAATTTTCTGGAATATAATCTACGTTTGACTATATAACGAGAAAAAATAGGCACGAGGCGCATAAATAAGTACAAAAATAGGATACTCCACCTAAAAAGAAGAAGAAAATATGAGCAGAGAAGTTAGAAAACTGGAAGAAAAACTAACTTTTAGTACCAATGGGAAACTCTAATGAGAAAACTGTCAAATTAAACCGAAAATTGATTAAAAATGTATAGTTATTCATAAACTACGCACTATTTTCGTCTGGATATAATTAGGTCCGAGTGCAATCCTTCCTTTTAAGTACCTCCTAGGATTGTTCCTAATGCTCTTTCATTACTAGTGGAAGCTATAAATAGTCAAACACTCACGATTTCATGACATTTCTCAGTTTGTCGTCGAGATGGCTGCTGATGTAAATTTATAAATTTTTTAAGTAGTAAAAGAACTCATGCTGCGTAATCTTCAGTTATTTTCTAATTCATTTAAACATGCTATTAGAAGTGCTTACCTTTTGTATAAAGGATTTTTTTGCATGCCTAATCGTAAAGCGCGCACTTGGAAATTTATCTCTTCAACTTCTTTAGTGCCGATCTCTGCTTTTTCTCTCGATAACGGCAATACCTCATCTATTTGGTGTCTGCCTCTTAAGATCTGCTCCCTTGCCATGATTTTTGTAGAATTAATCGACATTTGAGTTATTTATTTACTTCGCATTTAATGATTCATTATTAGTTGCCTTGAAACGATGGAAATGTTTTACAAATAATGAAATGATGAAAATGTTATCCATATTGAATTGAAGAACGTACTTCATTATTATGATCAGATTTGTAATTATTTTTACGCAATTTTTTAATATTACGAGTAGGTTATGTGATATTTCTATTGAACCAAAAAGCTTTTGCTTGGTTTAACGGATTGTGGCCCAAAGCCTTTCATTTATCAATTTTACATAACAAAATAAGGACTTCATTAAGTTGGAGGGTCCGAGAAGTTAGCCACATTAGATTTTCATAGAACGTTGAATTGAAGTTTGACAGTGTTGCCATGTGATTATAATGTATGTAATGTATAATATGTTGCACGCTTCAAATATACAGAGAAAGCTTCAAAAAGTACCTTTTTACATTATTCTATGGATTTTAATATTTTTTAATTTATGTAAAATACGAACGAATAAATATTTGTTGTTTGTTTAGATATTAATTGCAGTTAATTACTAGAAATTTTTTTGTAGCAATTGCCCTGATAGATTCCTGGAGAGATTTGGCAACAGAGTCAGAAAGTTTAAATTTGCGTTTGCTAGATTGCACAGATGTTCCGCAGATATACATTTTATGACTTTCTTTTTATTATATTATATTTCTTTTTATTATTTTATTATTTGAAATTAATGTACCTGAATACTGAAATGCTCTTAGTTACTGAAAAGTGTTCACTTCGTCAGTACGCTATTTTGTGTTTATTTTGTATTTTTTAAAATATTAAAATGCCTACAACTATATTGTATCACATGAAAGACTTATAGTCCTTTTACCAATATAAATAGCTACAACTTCCATTTTAGACAAATTATTTTTCCTAATAATAGTACTGTGGACTTGTATATCTGTATTTTCAGTTGCATATATTCTGGAGCCTGTTATTATCACAGCTTTTTAATATTTCTGTGGACTTGTATATCTGTGTTTTCAGTTGCATATATTCTGGAGTCTGTTCTTATTTACATTATATTTAATATTTCTATCTTTAATCAATATTTAGAGTTTTTTCGATGGAGTTTCGAGTTCAGGTGAAAAGATGATATGTAATAATATTACTAGATAATCTGTAATAATTATTGTATTGGCGACCTTATTATTTATACAAAGCTTATTTTTATATAGATAATAATAAACTAAAAGTATATACCTAGTAATAAAATCTTAAAACAGCAGAATTTTACTTATTTTACACTTTTTAATTAGAGAAATTTAAAATTTTTTCTCGTTATTTTATCTACATAGTTAATGTTTTCCATGTTAATACATGAATTAATAAAAATATATCACATGCTCTTTTCCGATTTATCCTAAGAACACATGGCAACACTGTCATGTCTTCATTTACTTATATCTGTAGCTAACTTCTCGGACCCTCCAATTTAATGTTGCCCCAAAATAAAATGACGTTTAATAAGTGTCATTTAATGTTTACATATCGAAACCATACCGGACATACTGAATAAAATTTTCCCTTTAGCTCCAACACCAAACATTGTGGCAAAAATATCCTCACTCTTTCCAGACCGGTAAATTCATCAAAGTGTATTGAATTCTGACACACCGCATTTTTGCCAGATGCACACACATGAACACGTTCGTTATTTTTGTTTTCATTAATCGGACAATGTTCTCTGGTCTGCTCTCTGTGGCCGGTCCGAAAGCCACATGTCACCATTATGCGTGTTTAGTATTTTAACAACCATGATCAGGAGTTAAATGGGCCCCAAAATGAACAGTAGTGTACCATAAGGGCATATTTTCAAAGAGAAACAGTCAATCGGCTGACAGTGACTATAGTTTGAATGCGTGTTGGAATAAATAAATGGATAATACGTTAATTACACAGGACTGCGACGTATAACCTGTTTTAAAATAAACGATGGAGAGATTAAATAGATTTTCGTAATGGTTTTTTGGTGTTCGAACTTATACGCCCTGATGTGAAATTATTTCCCTGATTAATTCATTCATACGAGATTCTCATCAATAGAAAGATACAGAAATAAAAATTAAACTGATAATTTTTGATAATATCCCGTCGTCCAATATATTACGTCAGATGCCCTTCGTTGCTACGAAAAAATACATT
Source organism: Diabrotica virgifera virgifera (assembly GCF_917563875.1). Classification (NCBI taxonomy): domain Eukaryota; kingdom Metazoa; phylum Arthropoda; class Insecta; order Coleoptera; family Chrysomelidae; genus Diabrotica; species Diabrotica virgifera. The sequence continues at coordinate 309,401,821 of NC_065443.1, forward strand.
CAGTGACATTAATGACAATTACTGTTTTAAAAGTTATAAAAGTGATGACTTTCAACCGTCAAATATTTATAACAACTGTGTTTAACTGGAGTAATTTGTACTTACATAAATAAATTACAATAAAATTTTGATTTTGAACAGTTTTATTCATGAAATAATCGCAGCAAATTGCATTCGATCTCTAAAATTATTATCGAATTTTTGCCCTCGTGACACTTTGCCATAATAATTTCACTCACCTTCGGGTCGTGAATTAAAACTGTCAAAGTGTCACTCGGGAAAAATTCGATAATTTTAGAGCCCTTGTGCAATTACTACTGATAATTTTTAATAATATCCCGTTGTCAAGCATTACGTCAGATGCTCTTTGTTACTACGCAAAAATGAACATTCAGTGACATTAATGACAATTAATGTTTTACAACTTGTCACAGAGAACACCAAGAAACAGGTTTAGCAAATATTCAGGTGAATATATCAATAAAATATTAGTTAAAATGATTTAAAAAGATAGTTTTATTCATGAAATAATCTCAGCGAATTACACTCGATCTCTAAAATTATTATCGACTCGTGACAATTTGAGATAATTTCACTCCCCTTCGGGTCGTGAAATTAAAACTGTCAAAGTGTTACCCGGGAAACAAATCGATAACTTTAGAGCTCTCATGCAATTACTACTGATTATTTCATTCATAAGAGATTCTGACCAATAGAAAGCTACAGAAATAAAAATTATAGCGATTATTTCATTCATAGGAGATTCTGACCAATAGAAAGCTACAGAAATCTGAATTAAATCGATAATTTTTGATAATTGCCCGTCGTTAAGTATATTACGTCAGATGCCCTTCGTTGCTACGAAAAAATACATTCAGTGACTTTAATGACAATTAATGTTTTAAACATTATAAAAGTGATGACTTTCAATCGTCAAATATTTATAAAAACTTTGTGTTTAATTGTACTAATTTGTACTTACATAAATAAATTACAATAAAATTTTGGTTTTGAACAGTTTTATTCATGAAATAATCGCAACAAATTGCACTCGAACTCTAAAATTAATATAGAATTTTAGAGCTCTTGTGCAATTACTACTGATTATTTTTTAATGATTTTAACTTCCAATCGTATAGTAAGATATTTGATCACGTGTTTAATTCTGTCCAATTTATTCTCATTCTCTTGTGATATTATACCCGATAATTTTTGATAATATGCCGTTGTCAAGCATTACGTCAGATGCCCTTCGTTACTAAGCAAAAAATGAACATTCTGTGACATTAATGACAATTAATGTTTTACAACTTGTCACAGAGAACACCAAGGAACAGGTTTAGCAAATATTCAGGTGCAGATATCAATAAAACATTAGTTAAAATGATTTAAAAAGACAGTTTTATTCATGAAATAATCTTACCGAATTACTCTCGAGCTCTTAAAAATTATCGATTTGTAACTATTGTGACACTCTGACATAATTTCACTCCCCTTCGGTTCGTGAAATTAAAACTGTCAAAGTGTCACTCGGGATGCAAATCGATAATTTTAGAGCTCTCTTGTAATTACTACTGATAATTCGTCTACGATCAAGTATCTTTCTAAATTCGTTTCATCAGTAATTATATTCTACATGACGATTATTTGCAAAATACTTGAATCGTGAAAAAAATACTGTTAACATATTGTCAGATACTAATTGGCAATATATTCATATACACTTTGTCAAAACTACGTGGCTTTGAAAATCCTACAATCGTCCACTTGAGACGCAACAAAATTACCGAAATTATTGGTAGAAGACGTATAATGGACCTGTAAATTACGTATCAAAATCAAGTAGCCGAGTCTCAGCAAGTTCCAACTCTTTCTTTCCAAATACTTTCTCTGTCTACCCTCTGCGTCGACGTGAAAAATTACGAAAGTCATTCCTAGTCTTAAAGTATTATTGTAGTTTCATCTATTCATCCTTATTTACATACAGTACCTAACTGTCGTAAATGTAAAAGGAAGTACTATGTCCAATATTGGATGTCTCAAGACTAGGCGATAAATGGATAGATATACATATAACAAAAATAAAGAACTAGCCAAAAAACTTCTTCCAAAAGATAGTTCATGAGATGAACAAATAGCTGACAGATTACCTCCAAAAAGTGCTATGCTACAGGAGCATGTCTTTACTTGATTTCAATCCACGATAATGCAGTATTATAGGGCCTGGGTCTGACTAACTAGCTGTGTCCAAGCAGATCAGTTTTGATTGCCTGAGGTCCATACATAGATGACGCGCGACGTTTCTGGGCCAGCAACCATAATTGGGAGTGTGACGTTGCCATGATGTGAATCTACCTCAAATTTTAACAGTTTCAAGATTTATTGATCAACGACCGAGACCAATGGAGAAAGATCATTAATCAAACTCTCCGAGCTGCTGAAGCTCAATGATAAACCAAACCTTGTCTGTAGAGATGCATCAAGTCAAACTAGTTTGATTTTACCCAACAAACCTGACTTGACTTGAAAATCAAACTTTTTGCATAAAAAAGTTTGACTTGACTTGATTTCGACATCTTTAGGTTTGACTTGAATTCAAACATCTTCAAACAGTTTGAAAAGTTTGAATATTACGCAACGTGTTCATTTTCAATTTTAAATAAGACCACCTACGCTTTTATTTGTTCACGGGCGGATCAACGGGGGGTGGGGAGGGGTAGGGGAAATTCCCCCCTCCCAACAAGGTCCAAAAATTTTTTTTGACAAATTTCAATAAACATAGAAATGTATTGGCCGATACGATATTTAAACCGCAGACAGACAAATAAAACCCAATAAACGCGCCACTTAGGATAATTATTAAGAAAGTTTAATGCATGTCTATACATTATTTTTTTTTAAATTTAAACCCAACATTTGTAGCCTGTGTCCGAAAAAAATTTAAATTGTAGATATAAAACCATATAGACCCGGATCCCTCGTACCAAAAAAAAGTTGATTAATAGCAAGCTGGAAATTCGTTAATAGCTTAACGGTGTCTAGTCAGACAAACTTTGATGTATTGGAACACTGGAACAGAAGAAGTTTTAATTGTGGAAAAGGTTAAATATTTGGAACCTCAGACTACGTAAACGTTCCATGTATTTTGTCGGACAGAACTTCCAATTGATTCGTTACCATTTCATTAAACTCTCATGCAAAAATCAGACTGGTGTTTATCACCAACTGGGCATTTTAATGAGTGGAACACGAAGAACATGTCAAATGACAGGAATCATGTTGGTTAGTAATCACTAATAGCAGTGTGATTTTTGCATGAGAGTTTAATGAAAGGGTAACAAATCAATTGGATGTTCTGACCGACAAAATACATGGGACGTTTTCGTAATCTGACGTTCCAAATTTTTAAACTGTTCCCGTACATCAAAGTTTGTCCGACTAGACTAGTCACTAGACACCGTTAAGCTTAAGCTATTAACAAATTTTCAGCTTGCTATTAATCAACTTTTTTTTGGTACGCGGGATCCAGGTCTAATAACCCTATGGTTAGTTTTGAATTTTAAAGAAATAGCAACGAATATACAGCATTACCGACCAGAGCAATACCGAGAACAACGACCACTATTCTCTGGTAATACTAACTTTTATATTGTGGTACATATTTTTGAGTGAACTAGCAGCTTGGCACCACATGTTTTTTTCGAACTGGCCCTAAGATAAATAAATGCCTTTTTTAATAAAAGAAAGTCATAAAAATTCCAAATAAGTTTATTTTGAGCTGTCCATTGAAAAACCAAATAAAAGTCTTATTTTATTGTAACCCTTAAGGACATAGGCGTAACATGTCGCTTATCAAAATGTTCAATGTGTTTTAAATGTTTTAATTTTTTTCAAATCCTGAGAAAACTAATAAGAATTAAAAAAAAATTAAACGCATCATAAAAGATTACATTATTTCTGAGGTACGAACATCCCTGAAAACTTCTATAATGTTTATTTCAATAAGTTACAGGGGCGAACATAAAAAGGAAAATTTAGTGTTGTTATTAATTGCAAATATTTCATTTAAAACACACTTTTTATTTATTCTAAGAGACTTTCGGCCCTCGGTAATAACGCAATCTTTCATTCTGCGTTTAAATTTTTCAAAAATACTTATTAGTTTTCTCAGGATTCGAAAAAAAATAAATATCTACATTTAAAAGTTTTAAATTAAAACACATTGAAAGTTTTGACTTTTATGTGGCACTTATTGTATTATTAATTTTCTTATCTTAATTGGCAACTAACATGTCTATCTCGACAAAAAAGTATATCTACTAAATAAATTATTATTCAAACTCTTTCAAACTAGTTTGACAAACAGTTTGAATTTTCAAACCTGTACGATTGACCAGTTTGACTTGGCTTGAAATATTTGTCAGAAGGATTGACTTGAGTTTGACTTGAAATTAAGTCAAACTCAAGTCAAGTTCAAACATTCAAGTCAAACTTGTGCAACTCTACTTGTCTGTCAAGATGTTACTGACTATAATGATTTAGGAATATTATAATTTTTAGAGATATATCAGACCCATTTCTTACTCATTCTCTGTTGTTTCCTCTTTTTGTTTTTAAAAAATCCACAAGGAAAAGACAGAATTTTCCCGTAGTTGGCTGTATACCATCAATCATAAAAATTTTATTGAAAAAATCCTTTGTAAAAGGTATAAGAGGAAACAGTAGCGATCAACAGGTAGCGAAAACGCGTTCCAAGATTGCGGCTGTAATTTTGAATATTTTTCGAGATACTTGGCAAACGTATTCGTAATATTATAAAGAATGGCGGTACAGAGCCCAATTTGAAAAATATATTAATACGTGGAAATTACTCTGTAATTAAATACAATATTAAAAAAACGAGACTGTCCCGCCATTAAGAAGAACAAAAAAATACACTTTCTTCAAATAAACTTTTTTATCCGATGCCTAGATTTTGTGTCATTTTGGAACTACTAAATTTTTTTATTTCATTAGTATGTAGTTCCAAAATGACACAAAATCTAGGCATCGGATAAAAAAGTTTATTTGAAGAAAGTGTATTTTTTTGTTCTTCTTAATGGCGGTACAGGCTCGTTTTTTTAATATTGTATTTAATTACAGAGTAATTTCCACATATTAATATATTTTTCAAATTGGGCTCTGTACCGCCATTCTTTATTATATTACGAATACGTGTGCCAAATATCTCGAAAAAATATTCAAAATTACAGCCGCAATCTTGGAACACGTTTTGGCTACCTGTTGATCGCTACTGTATCACCTTAAGAGCTACATCACAACAAAACGTTTTCGATTAGTTATTATTACAAATGCATATTTGTTTAAAATTCCATAGGATGGATATAATTATTTATTCCATAGGATTGCCGGAAAGATAAAGACAAATATGTGTCTAACATTTGCCAGGAAGTAGAAATCCAATTACATCAAAATGAAACAAGAGATCTCTTTCAGAAAGTAAAGTTACTAGCTCGGGAATTCAAACCCAGAAATTACGTTATAGAGGATGAGACATGTAATATGGTAAGCGATATGGATGTGGTCTGGAGACTTGGAAGAAATACTGCACAACTCTATAAAGCTGAAACCTCTAACATTAATCATATAACAGCAGTGCAATTCTCAACAACAACCCTATTAGAACCAGATATTCTAAGGTCTCAAGTCGATGAAGCCATAAAACACCTTAAAAGAAATAAATCACCTGGTTGCGATGACATCACGGCAGAACTTTTACAGAACATGGGTGAACATGGTTTCCAATTAATGTGGAGACTGTGCAATCATGTATGGAGAATCGGCAAATGGCCCAGTGATTGGTGTACCGCACTATTTACTCCCATTCATAAGAAAGGCGTAACCACAAAATGTAGTAACTACCGAACCATTTCACTAATTTCACACATAAGTAAAATTCTGTTGAGAATCATCAAGTGTCGCATGCAGACATACCTGGATAGACCAATACCACAAGAACAGGCAGGCTTCGTGAAGGGTAAAGGTACAAGGGAGCCAATTCTTAATATGCGACAACTCATTGAGAAAGCACGAGAATTCAAAATTCCGATGATCTACTGCTTTCTGGATTATCAGAAGGCATTTGACTGTGTAAACTGGACAGTTTTGTGGAAAGTTCTACATGAGATGGGGGTTCCTGATCATCTGTCGGCTCTGGTGAAAAGCCTATATGAGAACAGTGAAACCAGAATAAGAATTGAAAACCATAAGTCCTATTCTTTTTAAAATAGGTAGAGGAGTCCGACAAGGATGTATTCTATCTCCAAGTCTTTTTAATTTCTATGGGGAATACATAATGAGAAAAGCACTCGACAAATGGAATGGCGGTATTTCTATCGCAGGAAAGAAGATCTCAAATCTCAGATATGCAGATGATACAACATTAATAACTGCATCCGAAGAAGAAATGTCCAGCCTGCTGCAGCTAGTGGAAGCCGAAAGCAATATAGTAGATTATTCAAATTCACTTCAGACAAGAGGAGCCTTAGACCAGTTTGAAGTGGTAAACGAGTTTAATTATCTAGGATCCTACATCAGTAATACAGGATCTTGTGAAACAGAAATACGTAGGAGAATAGGCATGGCCAAAAACGCTATGAGTCGATTATCGAAAATCTGGAAAGATCGCTCCTTGTCGAAGAACACCAAAACAAGATTAGTACGTGTCTTAATTTTTCCCATATTTAATTACGGATCCGAAACATGGACAATGAAATCGGACGACAGAAAAAGGATTGACGGCTTTGAAATGTGGTGCTGGAGAAGAATGCTTCGGATCTCATGGACGGAACACAGAACAAATCACTCAATCCTCCAAGAGCTTAATATTCAGACTCGACTTTCCTCTATTTGCCTCTCCACCGCACCGTCTTAAAATTTTTCGGCCATATTGCAAGAAGAAGTGATGATAATCTTGAGAGACT